>NC_134574.1:94184468-95596968 GCF_050947875.1 Dermacentor variabilis | reverse complement strand
CAATTTGTAGTACAAATGTGAGACAGAAGGCACATAACACTTAGGGTGATGCTATTCGCTTCGATTGTTTGCGAATGAAGCGCACAGTGCACACGTTATGGCCCTACATGTCATTACCTTTAAACAGTAAAAAGGTAGGGGGTTTGCGTTTTGCAAAACTCCATGGAGGTTCTCACTCTATGCAATTTAAATTACAAGCCTTCACAACTGATACTAAAAGAATTCTCCACAGATTTAGGCTCTACAGGAACACTACACAGAACACACTCTTTACCTCGTCAAGGCCCAGGTGGTGATTCAGGTTCTCCAAAGGTTCTTCATCTTATAGGATGGCACAGCGGCGATTCACTCTTTTGCAGAATATTGCATTCCAATCGTATCATATGAGTGCTGTATCATATGACATATGATACAAATGTGTCATATGAGTGTATGATATGAGATAAATTCATTAGAGAGCTTTAACTTGCCCCATATGTATTACAGCTGTGTACTGGTAAACTGGCAGCCGCTTGTACTTCTTGCGTAAAAACAATTGTAGCTGCCATATTATATGTAGCTACTAGGGCACAGGCATCGGCAACAGCAATGGTTAGGGTACGCTAGTTTCTTCTACACTGGAGTGTGCATCCTTCAAAAGAAAATAGGTTTTTCCTCTTCCTCCTCTACCAGATTGTAATGTGAAATCGGGTACAATTTGTAGGGTATATAATGAATACATTGTTGCGACAAAAAAGGAAAATAAAGACTTGGGAAGGAAGAGTACGAAACGACAGATTGAGCGCTTATGCAAGAGTAGGGTATTGTCTTGCATAAACTTCATGAGCATTTCTCCTTGTCAGTGCCACAGGTCATTGATGGTACGACTGTAAAAGTAGGGTGCCTGTTTACTGCACCCGTAGGGGACAGTCTGTGAATCTTTAACGAAGAGTAAGGATAATGAATAATCGACAATTTTTTTTGTAATTTTCAAGAAATTTAGCACTCTGTGCGTTCCACAGTGGGGCTTTTCAAACTCTAATGTTGTCACAAGGTTTCACTGCAGGATGTGATTTTGTGTGAAAAGCGCACTGGTGCATATAACACCTCATCAGCAAAGTTCTGCTGCACAGAATGTCATGAGCTTTCGTATGCATTGGTCACTATGTCGCAAACCGGCTGTACCTTTGTTAGTTGGAATGTAGCAGTATTGTAAAGCACATTTCATGTTATAACTAAAAGAATTGTGCCATCTTATCCGCTAACTCTCCTCACCTAACGCCTAGTGTTATAATAGCATGGTTGACAATGTTAGAGTCAGTCTGGTGTATAATTCTTTGCATAGTGGTGTGGCGGGTGCACTATAACTTCAGCAACTTTTCTCAGTATTGTAGAATGGTGTTTTTTTCACACACTGTTACAAAGCTTCACTTTGGTTGTGACACCAAGTGCAATTGAGTTCGCTAGAGCTACTGCCAACATATATAATGTGCAGGTATCTCTTTTGTACAAAACACCAGCTAGTGGTTTGCCAGGAGCTAAGGTCCTTTAAGACCATTAAATTTTCAGCTTACAACTGTGAAAGTTACTGGTGAATGAAGGCCCACTCAAGAAAACTGCCCATGATATTTTCTTTCATTATAATAATGCTGAAGCTTTGAAAAGCATTTGAACTTAGATTTGTTTAAAAAATGACCCATTTCCTTGTTCAACTAAGACAAAGGTTCCACCGGAAGACAGAAGCTCGAAGCCGTCATTACCAGCATGAATATAAATAGTGCTCAATATTTTGAAATCTTGCACCTGGTTATCATATTATCCATCCTATTTCTTTTCCACATCCTGTTCTTTACTGTTTTATGGTCATACCCAGTTTAATTTTAATGTCCTCATTTTTAATTTTTGGTAAATATATTTATTCTTCATCGGCTTTCAACAAAATTTGTATTGATATTGTGCCTTCATTTACCATTTACACTGATCTTAACCAGATGCATCTTGATCCAAAATTTATTTTCCTTAAGTTTTCATTACCTTCTTCCAAATGTGCAAACTGTTTATCCAAATACTTATTTTGACTTCTGGGAATAATAATTCTGCTGCATTAGAGACTGCTTACATGTATACATCGTTTTCTGTTTTCGTCACCCCTACTCTTTGCAGGAACTGACAGTAGTGTACATACCCGCTCCATCACAATCACCACAGAAAAGCATATCATTTCTGGCTTTATTTTAACACTTTCGCATCTCTCGACCTAATATATGCATCAGCTTCTTCTCCACCAATGAGGCTAGGGGCCAGTGAGCTGTGCACAAAAGAAGTACTGCCAAGGAAAACATTTGCTAAACTGATTACAGGCACCTATGCCGAAATGTCGGCTACAGCAACATCACTTGCTCCAACAATATTGGTCACCGTGCACGTTTTTCTTAACACAGAAGTTGCTGTTTTTTTGTTCTGTGATTCTCCTTTCTATCCGCTTTGTTTAGGAGGGAAATTCTCGAATACTATTTGTTTCTCCTAACAGCAGCAAGTTTGCCCTTGCAAGGCGCTTTAGGTCAAGAACAACTTTCACCAGGAAAACGCTCAAGACGAGTGATTGAAGAAAATAAGGTTGCTTCTGTGATCAAAGAACTTGAGCACTGAAATTTTGCACCTTTTTGTATATATGCTATGCAATGCATCCAAATCAAAAAGTGCAAAGTCAGCAGAGTACAAAGTGCAAATCTCTGCAGCCACGTCAGTGTGTTGACGAGACATTTTTCTCAATGGGGACATGCTTCTTCGGCTATGAGCTACCTTCATGACAGTTGCATTAAAGGAGGTGTACTACCTTAGACAAAAGTACCCTGGAAGTGAGAGTGCTGACCAAATTGCATCTCTGTATTGAAGACCGCTGGAAACAGTGGGTCACGTATCCACATTCCGAGCGCAGATGTTAGCGCGTCTGATACCAGCAAATAGCGCACCAATAAAATTCGATCCACTATCGCACGTCATGGTCAATTTTGCCCCGATGGTACAGTATCCAAAGAATGGATACACTCTACAAGATGAAATACGGGAAACTCCTGTACCTTAACGGATATAGTCCAGATTCAGCACAAATAGCCTTTTGTTTTATCAATACGTGAAGCACCTGTATTTTAATTTTTATAGCAAAGATTCAGCATACAGAGTCATCAGTTTTCTAGATACAAAAGCACTCGTATGGTATATTACGGTCTCTCTGTTACAGCTGTCCGTTATATGTAAATTACCGTTTTTTTTTACGGAAAAACGTTCGGTCACAGATTACCAGCAGATTGTCTGTAAAGTATGGTAATTTTTTTACAGTGTATTGCAAAGTAATAATTTAAAACTGCGAACGCTAAGAGCAAGAAGGTATGTGAAGAAAAAATTGACAGACTCCTAGGCTTCACCTTTAAAAATAGAAATCGACAGCATTAAAGGTTCCTGATTGGTTCACAAGCTCTCGTTCCTCACCACGACCTGCTTGTCGTCGCACATTAATTTCTTTCTTTCACTCAAGTAATTGCTTCTCACTGCAATCAGATTGTTAGCTTTACACAATTATTTCCATTTCATGTTATCGCTATTTACTTTATGTGTTTTAATTTAACTTTTTCACTCTTACAATGTTTTGCTCAGATGCGTCATTGCCTTGGACATCCTACGCCACTTTACGCATTTCTTAGTTGCACACATTCGTCTGTTCGACTTTGTATGTGATCATAATGACGTCGCGATGTCTCTGCAGGCTACACAGTATGTTGTTTGCTTATGTACGCATATTTGCGTCTTCAAGGAGATATATTTATTGCGCATGAACACACACGTACTTTGGGGAAACATTTCTGACACATCCACCACAGGAGGCCCAAGAGCGAGCGAACGCTCCAGCTGTACGTAGCGATGACGTCTCCACCCCGCACTGCCCACTACTGACTGCGGTGATCAACGAATCAATACACGCCTCCTTCAAGGACTCGTTCAGCTTGGCACATCCTTGGTACATCTGCGCGGCCCTCGGTAGCGATGGCCACGCGACGGGCTCCATTTTGCTCATAAAGTAACTATGATGTAAACGATAACAGCGCCTTGTGACCTCAGCGAGGAGCAGAAACATTCCATTCCTCCAGTTGCGCTAGCGGCAATGTGCGCACTTGGCGACCTATTCGACGGCCTATCCGCGGCTTTGTAGTTTCCATCAGCTCTGTCTACTGAAGGTGTTCACGTCCTCAGAAAAAACCCATATGCGAGTGACGAACACATCGCGTCAACAACACCAAAAAATAAAGTGAACGTACTGCCTATCATTCCTACAGTCTATTGGAGGGTGTTACTTTATATTTTATTTTCCCTACAATGACATCAAAAATTGGAAATCGCTTTTAGCCACACATCATCGACCAGGAATGAGCAATCGCTGTTGATCACGAACAACTAATGACCAATTGAAAATTCGTCACTAATCACTAATTACTGCTGTAGTAATCTATACTGAATCATAACACACAATATTTGGTATTCGCAATCATATAATTTATAATCTAACGAAGGAGTGTAACTCACACATAATGCTTATAATTAACTTTCTAATTACCACAGACACTGAATAACTATATCATACACTCAAACTTCAAGCTTCTCATGGATATACCACACATGCACATGCATCCAGTCATCTAGGTTCAACGAAGTACCACAGAAATTTACTTCACTCTAATTAGCTCATTTCTCATTAGCATAGGCAAAATTACCATTTACGCGGCTGTACGTTGTTGGAAGCACGTTACCAAGTCTGAACACAACCTGCTTATCTGTGGGTCACGCATAAACACTCGTTAATTTGTTTAAGTATTATCAACCCCCCCCCCCGACACTCACATTCACTTCACTTAATTCTTAGTCACTATTCAATCATTCTTATACATTCTTAATCATTTCTAATCATTCTTAATCGCAATCCTTGATCACCGTACTCAAAATGACCATGCACTCGACGATAGAAATATATTACACATTTGGTAGGTGACAGAGCAAAGGCATTCACGGCGACCCCCTCTAACATGTCTGAAACAACGTTCCTTCGTGGAGGCTTCGCAGTCCGAAGTGCCGAAGCTACTGGGTTTATCTTTCATGTAAGCCCCAATTTCCCTTTCAGATAAACTACTTTCCTTTGGTTACAGGAACTTCCCTCTGAAATGCGGCGTCAAGGCTAACTTTTTTTACCGGTGATTACACTTTATTATTCCTTTACATTCATTTGGAGTTTTCGCTCACATCCAACGGACGGCCAGCAAGCGCCCATCGCACGATCAACGCACGATAAACGCCGCCGTCGCCAGATTGTAAGCGTAACGGGGCCTTTAGTGGATCTCCTTAAACGCACTAGGAGGATTGAAATGGCGCTGATGCCTTGTTTGCTCCGGCGTCAACAGCTCTCGTTTGAATGAATCAATTAGTTTATTCCAACCGTTTACAACAGAAAAAAAGCAGAAGCTAAAGGCCATGTGGTCTGACAAGGGCTTCATCTCCCACAACAATTCGGCACGCAGGCCGTGCGCAGCAACATGTATCATGCAGACATGCCGAAATCAACTGGAGTGTTGCGAGACGGAATAATATTTTCGTGAAACAGATCATGTCTGCAAGAAATATAGGAAAGCAACAGGATAGTCAAAGTACGATACATATTGTTTCAGACCAACTACAACATGAAAACAAAAGGAATCAGACAAACTCAATATTGTTCAGAATGAGAAAAGCTTTGCATGATTTATTCGAAGATTCCATAATTTCATCTTTAAAAATGCGTAGGCGATGTAATAACAAAAGTTCCTGGTAACAGACTAGCTGTTTTCCGTAATTGGTTCTTATTTTTGGTGTCCTCATGTTACGTTGTCGAAGGCTGTAATGCGGATTGATGGGTACATACAATATGTACGGTGATTTGTTTTGTTTAATGTATTGCAGCGACTTGTAATAATACTCCTGGTTTGCCTTTACCATGAAATTTTTCATAACAGATGGTGTGGTTTTAACGTTTTGTACAAGGCCATAATATATCTCGATTGCACGTAAGACTCTTTATTGCAACGCTATCAAGTTATTATATTTCTTGCGAAGTATTGCCCCAATATAATGTGAAGTAGCTTAACCTAGAATAAAAGAGTGCCTAGTACAATGAACTTTTCAACCATGGAGGAACCAGAGAACTCAGTCTGTAAAGTAACCAACAGTTCGGCCTAGTTCTATGGCATGTTTGTCGACGTGCGTGTTCCAGGCCAAGTCCTCTTGGAACCACGCTCCGAGAAATGTTTGACATGTTACCTGGTCTGTCAGAATATCTTCAAAAAGAATGGCCGTATTGCAGTTGCGTTGTTTATAAGTAGATGCAAATATTACATCTTTGTTTTGGAAAAATTCATTTATAGCTTATTCTGTGCTGACCGCTATATGCATGGTGTTATTGCAAGGAACCGAGTGGGGAATGCCGCTCAATGAATGGTAGAAATGCTGGAAAATGTGTTTGCGTTGGAGTTTCCGCGTAACAGAATTCTGTTTTCTCTTATATTAAAATTACAATCCGACGCTATCATGTCTGTAGTTTGTACGTCGCCCTTGACAATTTTGCTGACGCAATTTATTTGAGAGAATCAATCAGGTCAGTAACACATCTGCGCAAAACGGAGGACCTGCGTCACTTCGTATTCATTGTTCTGAATGATTTCGTGCTCCCAAGATGGTCTGCACCGTATGGCGACGCCGCATTTTCTCTCACACGAAGCCCTTAACACTCTCGCGTAAAACTCGAGCAGACTTGTGTCTGTAACGCAATAAAGCGTGATACCTTTCGCATAAGAATGCATAAGGCTCCATAGAAAAAGAATGGTGTGGGGGTGGGCCAACCTGAAATCTGGAGTGAATCAATCCAGTTTAGGCGCCGATATTGGGGTGCGCCAAACCAAATTTGGAGGTGAGAGGGGAGTGGGACTGATGTGTGGGGGGCAGTTGAGGTAGGCCCACCTGTAATTGGGAGTGTGCCAACACTCCCAGAGAGGGTGTTTAGGTGACAGGTCAACCTAAACTTCACAGTTATACGGAGGTTCGGAAGCCTCAATTTGGGTGTTATATGGGAGTGTGCTTTCATAAATTTGGGGTGATATGTGGGCTGGCTGACCTAAATTTGGGGTTGGACCAAGTAAAAATTTGGGGTCGGCCAACAAAAATTTGGGGGTTGGCCAACTTAATTTTTGGAGTGGGTCAATGAATATTTCGGAGAGAATTGGTGGCAGGCATTCCTGAATATTGGAGGTGATAGGGGTGGATCAATCTGAATGTGCGCTGGGACAACCGGTAAAGAAAAGCACGCACTGGGCTCAACACAAGGAAAGAAATGTATGAGGACTTTGCACAGGGTGCCGTGGAGCATGCAATGCAAAAATTTCGTGTGTGCTCAAACGCATGACTTGAGCCCTTTATTGAGCGGGCCGAGTGCGGCAGCGGCCTTTGGCTTCAGGCACGAAGCCGCCCGGGCTCGCGCTTCCCTAAACACATAATCATATACCTTCACTAATCACGTGACACACCTCTTCTCCAGCGCAACCTGGCATATCGGTGGCTATACATCAGCACAGCTTCACGGCAACATCATCGCACGCTTCCGTGCGTGTTGGCTTCTTGCGCAACCTACAAAATGTGGACAAAAATGCCAGCGTGAGGAAAGCTTGTCTTTTCATGGCATACAATATTGCCCGCAATCTCAGAGAACACGGAGTTTTGTTTGTTTTTCTATTCCGCGCAGAAAGGCGCCACCATGAGTATGCAGAAGGCCAGGTGACTATTCATTTCCTGCTCGTTTAAAAGACATGTCAATAAATAATCACCATCATCTTCAGCTTGCAACTCCTTGTCCATTGGATACTAGCTTTTGGTGCATGTTAGAATTTCGTCCGGCAATCTTCCAGCGCATAAGATAATTGAAATGAGATGAAGAAGCAATCGAACGACGCAAAAACGCTGGAGCTGCACTGTACATTTTCTTTCTGCCGATCTTCTCTGCACCCGTTTAGTTTCTTCTAGCGCAATTGGAACATTAGTTGCTCTGAATTCTAACTAACCGATCTCTGCGCCCTAATTGCTCATGCAGCCAAGATACCTGCAGTGCAACAAATGCATTTTCCCTTTGCATTATCCAACAGATCTGACGTGGCTACGAACACGAAAGATTACCTCCAGAATCGGCCAGTAGCGTGCGCAGCCCTTTCTCGTAGGGTAATGAGGTCATTGAAGATCCTCTCAAATATACCACCGGTGATACCGGGCTTTTTTGAATGAACTTCATGGATCGAAGAACGTGAACAAAACCCCTTCATAAAAGGCAGCTGCTGCTTTGATCTCTTCATTAGCACCATCAAAGGCATTCGTTAAGTATGACTAACTAGTTCAAACAAAGTTAATACTTAATGGTAACATTTCACGCCGGTTCGTTTTGCAATACTGCTAGACCATAATTTTCGCGCTACCGTTTTTCGTCCATCGCCAAGTTCTACTACACAACTGACCTAGAATCGTCCCAGCTCCATGACCTCGTGACGCCACACTTTAACGTGCGTTTGGCTTTTGCTGAAGCAGCTAGATGGAACTGTGTGCAACAATGCCATTTCTTGAGACCATATCCAAGTTGATAGATCATCGCGCATGTATGCTGAAGTACCCATGTTCGAAGCAAAATGTTGGACACAGTTCCGTAATGTGATAAGCATATTTTGGATACTTTCCTCACTTTCTGGTATCATAATAAGTGTCGGTCTTGGTGTCAATCAGTTCTTCAAGCTACCCAGCTAAGGTTGCTGGGTAGCCATAGGCTTATTGCGATATCCTTGGGTTCCGGTGAAGAGGAAACCCGGCTCAAAACCAGCAATGGGATAGACTTCGCTGCCCTGTGTATATGACATTGGCTACGTGTCATACTTCAACGAACTTCTTTGCCTCTATTTTGGGTCTTCGATACGTAGAGTTGGCTTGTGCCGCTCTTCAATGTACCTCTTTTACGCCTACGTATGTCACTAGCTAGATGCAGTAAGGTAACGGGCGTTCTACAATAACCATATTTCATACCAAACTGGGTCACTGTGTATGTAGCACAGTATATCTTCCCGCATACGGGTCACGTCTTGGCTCTGTGGTGGCACAACAAGATGGCACATTTTGGTCACAGCGAAAGGTGAAAGTGAAACAGGGCTGCATATATATCTCGTACATGACGCGTCGCTGTGGTAGCAATGCGGTGTAGTTAGATATTGCATCAATTCTATTTGATTTATTGCCTACATTTACCGTCAATTGGGATCTGCTGAATTTCTTTTCAGAGTGCGATGGCCTCTACTCGGCCCGAACTTGGACCCCGGCGGACCAACAGATACTGCCGAAACGCCACCGTCGTAGAATGAAAAGTTTCGCTTTAAAAGGTTGATTCCTGAGCATGTTTACTGAGACAACACTACTCTCAAAATGTACCTGAAGGTGTTATCTCATGTGTGGAGCCGCCTCGTTAGATTTTATCAGGTTTTGAATAGACTGCGAATGTCACAAATGCAGTGTGAAGAGCTTCTTAATTTGCATTGCCCACCTTGTTATTAAAGTTCTTTGTCTGTCTGTCTGTCTGTCATACAACGCGGAATCCACTCAGCTAATGCCACTAATGGCACTTGTATTAAAAGCGAATATTCGCGCAATTTGCAGGCAATGATGCGTAGTCGCCTATCAGGAGGCGCTAGCCTTGCGGAGTGCCCTTTTTTCGCAACATGCAATTATCTCGCCATTAAGATCGTGTGACACTAGAGGACATCGCAGTATTTAACGTATATTCACTTGTGCAAGGCTGTTTTCACGCAAGGCTGTTTTCATTCTTGCTTATGAGATACCTAAACCCAAATGCGGACGTCAGAGCATGTGCTGTGAGAGTACTGTTACGCAGCTTTCTGCGCATGTGGGCTTCATCTAAAGATAACACGTACCTACAAAATGGGCTCAACTACTAAAACCGCTGGTCGATAGCGTCGCAATGCTTTAAAACCGCCAATTTAGGCTGCGTCCTCGGCATTCGCACGATTTTTTTTTTATCTGCGAGTGCATTAGTTGAATTTGGTGGTTTTTAAGTCAGGAGGTCCGCATTATATGAAGGTTGTCTCTTGTAATCGCCTTACACGTTGCTGCGTAGTTGTAGAAGTGCGAGGACTCCCACGTGGTCCGTACGCTTAGTATGGTCACAATTTATTAGTGTGAGGATTGGCAGCCCCTCTGCTACTTATATAGCTCAAATGACTGTGTGTGCCCAGGTAAAATCCTAGGGGTTTGTTAGAAAACAAGCCTTGGGCTCGGGAGACAAAGCGTGTCATTAGATATCTCCATTTGTCAGGCGATTATTCCGAATTTTTCGAAATACAAGCCATAGAATAATCATTTTGAAATAACATTCAAAATGAGAATCAGGAACACAATCAGAATTTATTAGTAGAAGTTGCGCAACATTACAAGTATTTAGTATGAATTAGGAGGTCCCATAATCACAGACTGTATCGCGACCTCCTGTGCAAGAACAGTTATTAGAGCTAGCATCTCAAAGCAACAATTGCAAAATTTGGGAAGTATATAAGCAACAATAAAAGAACGGTTACAGAACAAAATAAAGAATTGATTAAAAACTAACAAGACTTAACATTTCTCATGGTAGCAGGAAAAATTGTGCCCTAAGAAAATAACACTTTATTTACAACAACAAAAGGGAAAGAAAGTGAGAAAATGAAAGAAAGAGAGCAAGGACCAAATAATGTAATCATCGTCGTTAATCTGGCAATCATGAATGCATTTTATTTCTCTTTGAAACTGTGATAAAGATCTTGAGTTTTTGATTATGAAATGATGAGTGTTCCATCTTGGTATAGAAGGGAATTCTACAGTCTGTATACCATAGTTGAATAAGGAAAATCCTTATTCAACGCAAATTTGGCGGTATTATGAATCATCAGGTAAGATGGTGAACATGTGATTGATGGTAGCTCATTATTCGCAAATATGTAGAAAAAAATACCTGGGTTGTATTTAGTGAGTCCAGAAAAGGTACAGGTGTCATGCTCGTGTAGTTGTGAATTTGCATTAGAAAACATGGACTGCAAATAATTATTCTTATGGCTCGGATCTGAAGTGTCTGCAGAGACGCAATATGAGTATTATAGGTGTTTCCCCAACATATCACGACATAAGTGATGTGAGAGCGGACAAAAGAGTGGTAAAGTGAGAGCAATGTGGTAAATGTGAAGTTAGGGCGTATTTTAATAGAGATGCGTATACCATAAGCTATTTTCTTTTTTATATGAGCAATTTGATTTTGACATTCCAAATTAAAATCAAGTAGAATACCAAGGAAAGATGAGCACGAATATGGAGGAATGCGGCGAGGACCAAACGTCATAGGTAGAATAAATGGCATATTTCGCTAATGGGAATAAAAAAGAGCAAATTTAGTCTTAGCAGCAATAATAGATAACATATTAACATTACACCACCTTAGTATATTTTATAAATCAGCGTTTACCTTGGTAACGAGAGATGAAATATGTTTATGAAAGGTGAATATAGCGGTGTCATCTGCGTACAGAATACATTTTGTGGAAGAAAGACAGTTTGGTATATCATTATTACGAACCCCCCCCCCAAAAAAAAAAAACAAGTGGCACCAGGGTGGAGCTCTAGGGCACACCAATGTAAGTAATTCGCTGTCGCGAATAAGTATTGGAAATACAAACAACTTGAACTCTGTTATATAGGTAGCTTTTAAGTAGTGAAAGAGCAGGCCCACAAATGCCAATTGCTTCAAGCTTAGAGAAAGAATATTATGATTTATGCTATCAAATGCTTGCGTTAGATTGATAAAAACTGAGGTGGAGAGAAATCCTTCGTCGAATATTTGTTTTAGTGGTTGAGCTAGATGAATGAGTGCCAGCTCTGTGGAATATTCATTGGGAAAGCCAAACTGGCACGAAGAGCGTATATTAAATGTGGAAAAGTATTTCATTAGCCTTATTTTAATTAGTTCCTCAATAACCTTCCCAAAGAAAGATAGAATGCAAATAGGTCTGTAGTTAATTAATAGTGAGCTATCGCCTTTTTTATAACTGGGATGATTTTGCCAAGTTTTATTTCAGAAGGAAATAAACCAGTCTTGAATTATAAATTGACAGTGAATGAAAGCATATATGAAAAAGGTGCACAAAAAATTTATTGTCAGAAGGCACGTAGATTAGCATATGTGGTTCAGGAAACTTCACTGAAAAGCAGATATCGTAACAACACTTTTGTCGATATAATGGGCCATCACTACAACTGCTGGCGGGGTATTCAATGCTTTATTGCTTGAGCATAATGGCAGTAATGGTAATTTACAGTAATGTTAATTTTCACAGCACGCCGCCCCTGGTCGTAATGCCGTTTCGTTTTTACCTTGGTCACTCCTCGTATTCGCGCTGCTCAGGGGGAGTCCTAACTATGCGGTAACTACACATAGCGGGGCCGCAACGACCGAGAAATCAGTGGTGACGCTGGCTCTTTAACGTAGAAATAGCTAGTGACGCCACTGCCCACTTCGCAAGCTTCTGGCGCCGTGGCAGCATCCGCAACATTAATCTTTGCCGTCAAACCTATGTGGGGAGGGCTACGTGCTTCGCAATCTTATTAAGGAGCGCCTTTTCATGAATTGTGTGGATCCGATGCTTGTTTTGTACTTTTCCTTTATTGAAAGGAATGCTGTTCCGTATGCTGTGTGCCTGATACCGAAGAATGCATACACATTTCATTTTAACTTGTTCAGAGTTTGAAGCGTGTTTTACCTCTGCCACGGGTCGGCCCGTTTCGCCACTACCTACGCGATCCGTCCAGTTTTTTTTTTTCACAGACTGTAACACGAGAGATGCTGACCAACTGAGATTAGCAGCTTTGCTCTAAGATGTCTGCACGTGGCAATAAAATTATATGACCACATTTTCAAACGCACAAAAAACGAAATTCTTCGAAGCGGACTTGAACCTGCACGGACGTCAATGCGAGCCGCTATAGAGGCGTTGCTGTGTTTTCTAAGAAAAAAATTATTTTGCGACAAATGGTGGCTCTGCCCTTTGTAGCAATGCATGTAGCATCGGGGCATTGACATTTCTTATGTTCATGTCGCGGTATCCCAGATTGTGAGAGAGCGCCCACATAGTAGCCATCGCCGACAACACATATACCAAAGTTTATAATGCCTCACATCGGCGCTCATCGCTTCTTGTGCTGACGCTGCAGACACGAAAAATGATTTAATTAGGAACATCGATGCGAAACCTTTGATATAACACTGAAACTAAGAAACGGATGTGAAAGAAATGCTAGAAA
The DNA here is from genome assembly GCF_050947875.1 of Dermacentor variabilis. Classification (NCBI taxonomy): domain Eukaryota; kingdom Metazoa; phylum Arthropoda; class Arachnida; order Ixodida; family Ixodidae; genus Dermacentor; species Dermacentor variabilis. The sequence continues at coordinate 95,583,552 of NC_134574.1, read as the reverse complement.
CTTTTTAATCAGAATACACATTCGGTTTCAATTTTTTTGCTGTACTAAAACAACAAATGTAATTTTTTTCATTTGTCATTTATTACTTCATTCTTCGTGACCCCTATCAACCAGTAATTCTGGTGCAATACTTGGCAGGACTGGGCAAATTAGCCTTTATCTCGTGCGGAATGGCGGTATCATTGAAACCCAGCGGTTTCATCCGCGTTTCGTTATTGAGCGTTTGTTTAAAGTGTAGCTTACATTTAACTTTGAATTTTGCGTGACTTAGCAGACGGCACTCATTTGCGAATGGCGTGAGTGCAAGTTTTTTGTTAACTCGCAAGTTCACGCTGCGGTATCCGACGCGCCGTGTTTCGTCGTGCCAATAAGTGCGGAAGGCTCCGCGAAGAAACATCGCGCTATGTTCGTCCACTCTCCGTAACAAAGGCTCCCAGTTTCGGAAGTGCCGCAAAATTAGCAAGTCGAATGTTTTTTTTAAATGATAATGTGGGCAAATGTTGACTTTCCTGACAACTGTTGGATGTGGATACATGGTGTCGCATCGAATTGCGAATGATTTTGTGAAAAGCTTTCGCATCTGTTGCTATGCATTACGACTGTGTGCTGCAGCCATAGTACTTTTCATCTATTGAAACATATGTCGTGTATGGTCAGTTATATTTTACGCACCATTCCAGACGAATGAAAGTGAAGTTTGTTTTAAAATCTATGCGGCGCTGACATTTATTTACAACCTATACGCTTATTTTCCTAAGGAACCTGCAGCAGCAATTGTCAATAACAGACTAATTATGTTCATATTAATAGATATGCCACTCATATAGTTTAATGACATGCTGGTGCTTCGGCTAAGGTGAGTCTCAAGCTCGCATCAAGCTCAAACGAAAAATAACTGGTGGCGTAGCGGTCCCAATGCCGGACGCTACAGAATTTCAAACATTCGCGCCTAGCAGCATAAAATCTTGACGTCACTACCATTTCCGGTTGTAACGTCACTTTATATTGAATATTTTTTTGTTTGGTGTTAGTTCTCCACCCGTAACGTAGATGGGGACGGTTGCAACGAGCCGCCATTTTCTTGACATGTATGCGTCTAAGGAAGCGTCGCTACCAGTTTGCATATGCCTTGCCCCGTGTTCAAGTTCCCTTCTCAAGCTTGCGCTATCATTTTCTTTCTTCTGCGAGAGCGTTAGCGGAATTCCGAGGTGTTTATGTGACTAGCTCCGCGTTCTATTAGGGTTGTTTCTTTGCCACTGGTTTACTTGTAGTTTCGTAGTTGTAGAAGATGTACCACGTGGTGCTCGCACACCATCTTGTCATACTTTATTAGTCTGAGGATTGGCAGGCCCTCTCCTTATAACGTAGCCTAAATGACTATGCATGCACGGTTAGAATCCTAGGGGATTGCCAGAGAACACTCCTTCGCCTAAGTAGAGAAACTGAATCATAATCAAAGTATGTCCAGTTACGTAGGCAAATGGTCGGACTTTTCGAAATACAAACCTTTAGTTTACCAATTTTAGGATAACATTGGAGGCATGTTAGGATATGTGGCTCAGGAAACGTCGCTGAAATACACATATTAAAAAAAACATTTGCTCGTCATACAGGCCCTACAAATCTGCATGTCCAACGAAGCTGTTCAAAACGACCACTACAATAGCTGATGGGGTATTGAATTGTTTATTGCTTTAGCGTAATGGCAGTAATGATAACTTAGTAATTTGTAATTTAATAATTGCAATGAAGCAATTGTCATCAAGCATACCTTATTAATGAACTCGCATCTGTACAAAATCACGCCGCTCGTACCTTTCACTCGTCATATTCCTTTACTGTTAGCACTTCCTCCTTAAATATTTATCTGCCTTATCCCCCTTATCGCTCCGTCGTCGCATTGCCAGCCTATCTTTATTTCACAAATTCTTTCATAGCCCTGTGCGCCTCACACCCTATATCCTTCCCCCTACACGCATATCTCATCGCACCAGCCATCAGCTACAGGTTGCCCGTCCACGCTCACGCACTGCCACGCTTGCCAATTGCTGAGCACGAGGTCGCGGGATCGAATCCCGGCCACGGCGGCCGCATTTCGATGGGGGCGAAATGCGAAAACACCCGTGTGCTTAGATTTAGGTGCACGTTAAAGAACCCCAGGTGGTCAAAATTTCCGGAGTCCTCCACTACGGCGTGCCTCATAATCAAAAAGTGGTTTTGGCACGTAAAACCCCAAATATTATTATTATTATTACGCTTGCCAATTCTTTTTTCCTCGCACAGCTGCAGATAGGAACGGCCTTCCTAACGCCGTTTCTGTAAGCGTGTGCCCTTCGCAATGCTTTAAAAATGTAATAAACTTCCTGTTAATATTTTTATTCTTGCCACCCCTAATGTAACATCCCATTTACACGGGCCTTTAGGGTAATAGAATGAAATACAATGAAATGATGTTTTCACACCACGCCGCCGCTGATTGTATCACCGCTTCTTTTTCCCTTTGCAGCTCTTTGTATTTGCGCTGCTCCACAGGAGTCCTAACTATGCGTTAGCTACGCGTAGTTGCGCTGCAACAAGAGCCAAATCAGTGCCGACGATGGCTCTTTGATGTAGCAAAGGCTTTGACGACACTCATTAAGCCGCAACCTGCAGTCGCCACAGCAGCTTCCGAAACAGTCATCTTTACCGCAAAACGTATGTAGGGAGGGTTACGTGCTTCGTATTGTTATCAGGAGCGCGTTTGGATCAATTATGTCGTTCCGATGCTTGCTTTGTACGTGTTTTTTTCTTCAAAGTAATGCTTTTCTGTATGTCGAATGCGGTATTCCAAATAATGCATGCACATTTCATTTTACCTTCCTTAGCGTTTGAAGCATGTTTCACCTCTGCCACGAGTAGGCCCGTTTTGCCACTACTTCGGCGATCAGTCCACATTCTTCCACGGACGACGACATGAACAATTCCGAAAACTAAGGTTAGCAGCTTCGCTCTGAAAGGTCTACACCTGACATGTCACCATATCTTCATACGCACAGAAAAGGACATTTTTCGAAGCGGACTCTGTCTGGCATGTTTCACCTCTGCCACGTGTATGCCCGTTTTGCCAATACTTCGGCGATCAGTCCACATTCTTCCGCGGACGACGACATGAACAATGCCGACAAACTAAGGTTAGCAGCTTCGCTCTGAAAGGTCTACACGTGCCATTAAAATATGTCACCATATCTTCATACGCACAGAAAACGACATATTTCGAAGCGGACTCTTCCTGCACGGATGTCAATGGTAGCTGCCATAAAGGCGCCCCCCACCCCTGTGCTTTATAAAAAAACAATTCATTTTGGGAGAAATGGTGGCTGTGCACTGTGTAGCATCGGATGTTGCATTGGGGCATTGACATTTTATCTGCCTATGTCGTGCTATCGCAGAATATGCGATAGCCCCCACGTAGACAGTGTTGTGTTGCTGCTTCATGCGATGGAGAGGAGAAGTTTCCAGGGGGGCGAGGGACGTTTATTGCCCCATATTCCTTTGTGCGTGACTGGTCGAGATAAGTCGGTGGGCAGGTTGCGGCGCGCGCCTTTTATTCGTTTCGCGTGCTTACGCATTATCGACGTGTGGACTAGCTGCTGCGCTATGCCGGACACAACACCCCTCCCCTTTTATATTTGCTTATTTATGCAGCTAAACTCCAGCTTGATATCTATCCTGTGGTCGAAGGTCTCTATTCGGGTAGCGGCTTGCACGCGCCGCCTGAATCTCTTGCGAAGCGGTTGAGTTACTGGGTGGACCGCTGGTTGAAGCCCCACGAACTCGTCCCCCTACTGGTCAAATGCCTCGTGGTATGCATCTGTTTGTTGCGCGGACATCTGGTCCTTGTGTAGACGCGAAGTGAAATTGGCAAAGAGATAAATGGAAAAAGACAAAGGGCGGGACTGCCCTACAACAACACCGGGAACCCAATTTTGTCGTCTGTGATTATTGCGAGGCATCATTCGGTTGCCGACTATTATATCACATCGTGACGTGGCCTATCCACGGCTTGCTCGAGCTCATCATACGCAACCCTTGCGCCCACCCCTGGCTTTACATCGAGTCAATTTCCCAGCCGCCGTCCTAGGAAGAAGTTAGCTGGTGTCTTATTTGCTATCACATGCCGATGGGAGTTGCTTAAGGAAAGAAAAAGGTTTGGAAGCCTCATATGAAATATGTCCGCTCCGTTAGATTTATGAAGAGCGTGTTAACGTGTCTGCATAAAACGCTCTGCAAGCCCATTTCTGCATGGATGAAATGGTTCTGTAAGCACGTGCCGACAGCACAATTCATTAACAAGAAACTGGAATTCTTGGGAATTGAACTGCAGGTTGTTATCAGTGACAATGGTTTCTAGGAAACCAAACTGCGCGAACACCTCTCTCAGTCTGTCAACTGTAACATGCGCCGTAGTCGGCCGCAAACCAAACACTTGAGGGAACTTGGACTGCGCGTCTACGACTGCAAGAAGCATGGCGTGCAATAAGAGGCCAGTAATATCTTTATGTACGCGCTGCAACGCTGCTGTTGGCAAAGACCAAGAATGCAGGTGCGCTTTGCACGTCTCGCAACGTTCTTTTGGCAACTTACGCATGCCTTGACACGATGCTATTGGTGCGCCTCCATGGACGGCCACCACACGCAACTCCGCGCCACTTGCTTGCTCTGCATGATGGCTTGTTGCACTTCATGGAGTTCGTTCAGCAGCATGTTGCGCAACGTTTCCGGCACAATCACTCGCATCCCGAATACGAGGCAGTATTGACTAACTGTGAGCTCACTGCATCTGTTAAGAAAAGTCTTCAAATCATTTTCAGTCACAGACGACGGCCACACCATGCTTACGAATTCGATCACCTCACAAAGCAACGGACCGCGAGCTGTCATGGCATGAAACTGGCATCGACTGCAACCGCAATGAATATAAAGTTTCGTCTGTTGTGTTTCGTATTTCACAATTCACAGTGGTAGGAGCGCACAGAACTCAGCTTTAGCGTGCTCGCTTGCTCTTTCGAAGATAAGCAAATACCGGCAAGCTGACAATGTGATAGACCAGATCTGCACACGTGCTGTTGTGATGGTCGGAATGCCGGTTGTCGGGCCGCAGATTGTTTGAATCGCTTTATGGTAGGTGACTAATGTGAACGAACGACCGTAAACGTAGAAATGAAAGTCACTGACGCCAAATAATTTTGCAAGGACCCCTTTCTTAAGCGGGCTTTTTTTTCCTTTCGTCATCGGTCAACGTATACGATGCGAAAGCGATTGGCTTGATGCTGCCATCATCCAAAAGGTGAAAAAGGACGGCGCCTAAACCATAGTGCAATGAGTTTCATGATAGCTGCAATGGTTTGCACGGCTCGTAATTTGCCTCAAGTAGCAGAGAGTTTAGCAAGCTCTTCGTCTGCTGCTAAGCGCCAGATCGCGAGATTGAATCGCAGCCAGGGTTGCCGCATTTCGATGGGGGTGAATTACGAAAACATCTGTGTACTTATATTTAGGTGCACGTTAAACAACCGCAGGTGGTCCAAATTTCTGCAATCCTTCACTATGGCGTGCCTCATAATCAGATCGTGGTTTCGGCACTTGAAACTCCGTGCCTTAATTTAAAAGCTCTTTGTCTGGTTCAACACTTCTAGACGATACTCATTCTCAGCACTACCGGGCGTTTTTCTTGTCGCAACCTGAAAAATTTTTGCGCCCCTTTTGCTAGGTAAGGAGGGAACTTTCCGTACGACGGCGACTCCAAGGATCGACTGGAGCTGCTGCCTGTCGATAGGGGATGGAGCCTAGAGAAAGGTACAAACCTTCTCCGTCGTTGCCGTGATGCCTTGTGCGCTGATTCAGTGTTCGAAGTAGCTTTGTTCCTGTTAGAAAAAGGAATGCTTCTCTTTTCTGACGTGGAGGCCTCTTTCAAGAAGTCCTTTTAACACACCATCCCCAGTGATGAAATTCTCCTTCGTTAGTTGAGGTCGTTTTAACACAGCTCCCATATTGATGAAATACTCTTCGCTAGTTTTACCATTCACGTAGCAGCAAACTCTGTGTAAGCCCTTCAGCATGACACCAATTATTCTATAGAAAATGCCAAGTGCGGAATAAATCCCAAAAGAGAGAACATTAACCACAACCAACCATTTCTGCGTATTCAACCTGAAGCATTGTTTTGATGACTACGACATGACCACTTGTTGATAGGCCCAGTTCATCTTCGAGCAAAGCCTACCTCCCTACAAGCATGTGAACAGGTCGTCCACTTTCAGTGAAGGGTAGCGGTCGGAATCAATGCATGGCTGAATGGTGGTCTTGTAGTCGCCGCAAATCCGCATCCTTCCATCTTCTCTGATTACGAGTCGCGTAGGCGTAGCGTATTCTGACGTCGTAACCGGCGATATAATTCTCACTTGCCTCATTTTAGCCAATTCAGCGTCAAAAGGTGTCAAGTCTCTTTTTAAGGTAGATATGAGTAGTAACGTCTGAACTTGTGTTGTTGTTCCGGTTCCTGATCTTCACCTCCTGCAACCGGACGGCGTGAAGCCACTCCTTGCCCAGTAGAGGTGGTCTAGGATGCAGAGCGCAAGACTTGCAAAATGGTTGCCGTGCTGCACTTTGACTGAAGAGATCCCCTGGGGTCGTGTCAGTGCTCCTGTATAGTTAAGAAGCTCAAGTGTAGGAGGCTCCAGTACAGCCGAATGAAAGAGCAGAAAGAACTGCGTCATTGGCACGACGGAAACCGCGGTCCCCTGTATAGCTCCATTTTCCCAAAGCCGCCTTCGATGCGGTGACAGGATCGAGTTTAGTTGCCGACATCCCGTTTAAACTGAGGGTCAAAGCTTTCCGCGACACAACCGCCAGCATCATCACATTACTTTTCGCCTGGTATTTCTGAGAAAGAGTCTCACCACCACATCGGCAAGCTCTCTGGATATGCCGTTGTTTGTTTCATTTGAAACCGATTGCGTTAAAGTGGAGCGCGCGTCACTCCTATGCTTTGGGGAACCACAGGGAAAACAGTTTTTGCATGTTTTCTGCTACTCAGCTTGCAGCTTATGCACATCGTCAACTGTGGCGTCACTGCCAGTTGCCTCAGCAGAACTGTTCTTAGCCGCTGACTGTGCAATGTGCCGTGGAAGGAAGATCCGCTGCCTGCGTCGGCCATTGTCGCAGCTTGTCAAGAGGCAGCCGTCGTGCATCCCCACGCGTCAGTGTCCAGAAATACTACGCCACGCGATCACACCTGAATGTGTGGATAACTTGTCATGTCAAGATCCAGATGCAGTTTTCGTTTCCCGGGGCCACATAACCGACAGACGTGGTAGGTGCGCTCATTCATCGCAACAAAAACTCACGCCTGTATAAGAAGTACAAGGTTGTCCGTATTCAATAGTATGCTTAGAAGGGCCACAACGCAGATTTTTGTTTGCGATTGGTATTTTAACTTACAGAAAGTCCTAAATGCATCGCCGGCACGGGACGCTGCATGGGCTGTTAAGAACACTAATGCCAAAGGTGAAATATCGAGATACTTAACCTTGTTGGACTTTTTCGTTCCTGAGCCCAGACGGGAAGACATCGTATAGATGGACTTGGCCGATGCGCTAGGCCTAAGCTTCGGTGGAAAGGGCAGATATCGGCGCTGGTACCTGGGCAATGCTTAAATATGTGTACTTGAGCCTCAAGAAATGTTACCTAATATCTTTTAGTTCATTAAATAAGTGGAAGCGGATGAATCGGCTATGCTTTGTTATTCGTACGACGATATCTATCGGCGCTAGCCTCGTGCTCAGCCGCTCGAACGCGTCTGAACCACTTCTGGATCTCGTGTCGACTCCACAACACTCGGCGACTACTCGCAGTCAACGGTTACTTACAAACTACTAAAAAAGCGACCCATCCTCTGCGCGTGCGTGTTTTCGTGAGAGAATGTAGCTATCCGCCTAGCGCAAAAAAAAAGAAAGCGATCCTGATTGTGAAATATGCATGGGTAAACAGGGTATCTCACTCACCTATTTCCGAGCTATGACACGAATTCAAATTTTCTGAACGCTAAGATGTAGTGTTATTTAGGACAAGAGACTAGTATCTTGCAATAAAATTGTATAAAGCATTTATTATTCAGCAGCGCCCATACTACTTGCGTACTGGAACCAGTGCTGCACTGACGCAACCAGCGCTGTTTCCAGTTCGAGCCAGCGAATTGCAGCGAGAACCAGTGCGTTCACAGCACAAACCAGTGTGCCCCATCCCAAGGCAGTGAGACCAACGTCTCGCTCAAGGTTACCCACCTCTTATCCAGCGTTGTCACTGGTGTTCCTTTGACTCCAGCGAGCGCCATCGTCCCCAGTGCGATCCAGTGACAAAAAAGACGCTGGATTTACAAGGGAAGGCACTGGAGGATGCTGGTATTTGCATTTGGAATATGTATAGAAGAAATTAAGAATTTGCCTCTTAAAGTGGTTAGGTCCTGAATATTTATTATAAATGTTCTAACCCTTACTAAATAGTACGCTTGTAGCCAAGAAAAAAATATTTAGCTATTCCCATGAAATTACATGGGGAGCTCGCGAGCAGAGGGCTCTTTTAAGCACGGTGACTAACGCATAAACTCATTGTTTCTCAGCTAGAAACATGGGTCCCCTGGCTCCATTGAATTGACTTCAAGGAAGGCTTTCTTTGTTTGCTCGACTTCCCTGATCTTTTTAGTGTTACTCGATAGGAATAAAGTTCAACAATCAAGTGTGTTATTTTATTTCATTTGAAACTACAAATTGTTTCTGAATTCTAGACCTTCAGTCAGTGTCTTCTTGACGTCTTGGCAAAAAAGTAATGTTGCTGACGTTTTGTAGAAATAGGTCCTAAAAAATTTTGCGGCTCATGTATAAAAGCAATAAGACCATGACTCACGTATCATACCGAGCTGGTTGGTGTAGCTACAAGCATTATGATAAATTATCTGAGCCATTGTGGCATTCGATATTCTAATATTTAGGTAATTTCGAGGTCTTGAGCTGTGTATTTACTGCTAGAAAGGTAATATTATATCAGTACGCATTACGGATACGTTAAAAGTGCACGAATAAAAGGCATAAAAATGCTCTACTAGCATTAAGCACGCACTCGTAGACATGTGTACAGCCAGCTGGGTGGGCGTTGGACATCGTGTTGTTCACTACATGTGAGTATTTATACAATACTGATTCCTTAAAAGCAACGAACACAATATTTATGAATTCTAGCACAAGAGTAACTGCAGCGCCCATGAATTTTGTCGCACAGTTTTGGAAAGAATATGCCGAAACAGCATAGTTCTTGTAAACCATTTCAGGCTGATATACCTTGCCAGGTCAGCTGCTTCAGTTCGTAACGGCAATGTGCGGTATGGGACACAATGAACAATTCTTTAGTAAAATAATTGTAAGTTGCTGTTTAATATCCTTCAAATTGACCTTCAAGAAATGTCAGCCCGTTAAGTATTTCAGCTGAATAACTATCGTCAATGCTATTTTCCTCACGCGACTTTTTGAATTCCGATATGATGAAAAACGGTATATGACCAGCTTGGCCACATGTAACGATACGGCATCGAGCAGCAAAGGGCCATGTTGTGCGACCAGGAACACGTACCCATAACGACGTATATTTCGCTTTCTGTACTATTAAGTAGTCATAATGCTTTTAAGAACTGTTATGGACCTTTTGATCGTGTGAGGAGGAATTGTTAGGTATTCCATTTACAAATTTTATTCGCGCCGTGCGAACCTCGTCCAAGAAGCGATATAGTCGCTCAATCCATGCGAATAAAAATTTGAACTCTTCTCAAAGCAAAGAGCGCAACTTATTCCATAGCAGAGCGGTGCTCCATCTTGAATGATGGCCTTACGTCTGGTTACAGTGCTATATACAGTGCTTATTATGCAGTAAGATTGCGTTCGTATAACGAATTTTCAAAATACAGAACTGATCTGCGAGGCTTACTGCATGCACAAACAAGCGTGCACAGATAGCGTTGGATCCTTCATCTGCCTCCAAGCAATCAGAAACTGCAGTAATAATAATATTTGGGGTTTTACGTGCCAAAACCACTTTCTGATTATGAGACACGTCGTAGTGGAGAACTCCGGAAATTTTGACCACCTGGGGTTCTTTAACGTGCACCTAAATCTAAGCACACGGGTGTTTTCGCATTTCGCCCCCATAGAAATGCGGCCGCCGTGGCCGGGATTCGATCCCACGACCTCGTGCTCAGCAGCCCAACACCATAGCCACTGAGCAACCACGGCGGGTAGAAACTGCAGTAATGCCGACTTAAATCTCATCAGTAGGTGTTATAAAGTTCGAAAACTTTGAAAGCGCCGCGTCATTCTAAACAAATAGTGCGAGAACGAGCACAATCACGAACAGCCAACGAGCGTACACGCGGCATACAACGCGGTGGTATCGTTCAAGCCAGCCTGCCGACTGCCGATATGGGGCGCCACTGCCTATGCCGTGCACCGGCTTCCATGAAACAAAAACGAAACGGGAAAAAATCATCAGTGCATGACTACAAAAGTTACGTCTCAACATGCCCTTCGTCACTCCAACCTCAAGAAGGAGCCAAGCTGCTTTCGATACGTGTGGAAAATATACCTATTTCTAGGAGGGAGCCACATGAAATTCCTAATTAAGCTAACCAGACAGGCAATTCTGTGAAAACGTTTAGCTTCAATACGGAAACGTTTGTTTAGTTCCTTTCGGCACTACAGCGTTTGAGGAGGACTATCGCCTGCTTTTCAATAAATGCCACAAACTCCATAAAGTTGCTCCGTCACCGTCAGCTAACCTCTAAACCGATCACTCTTCAGCACGCCACGAAGTTCACCTTTGAGTGGTAACTGCCTTCCTTGATCGAAAGTTTCATTTCACGCTTTGCCATTTCTTTATTAGCCACTTCATTACTTGCGAGAGCTTACTTGAAGATTGCCTTGGATACCCAAACTTCTACTGCAATTGAAACTTCTAGAACAGGCCTATTGGGTGTTTTCCTTTATTACCTTTATGTTATTTCATCTTTCTGTTCAAAAGCTACAAATCTTTTGCGAGCAGCAACGTTAATTTCTCTGCTGTTTACCTTGCTGATTGCAGGTTGGCCAGTTTCTACTAGACTAATCTTGGTCTTTCTCTCTTCAAATTGAGAGCAATCGTAAACATCACTCGCACGAAATTACTGCACTTTATCGTAACTGGATATTCTACCTTCTTAACTGTGCCAGCATGAGCCGAGAGTATGAAATCAATTTAACTTCTTGTTTCTCTGTTGGGGTTTCTTTAGGTGCCCGTGCAACTACTGCGCTTCTTGAAAAATGTATTCATTTTTCCGTGTCCGCTCCTTTCCGCAAATGCTATCAACATCCCCACTCTAAATGTACTATATTGATGTCGTAGTTGCCAGTTCTTTCTTTCACAGGCTGCCTTTTCCCCTCTTATTGCATTGAATTTGCCGATGACAATTGCCTATTGCGTTCGCACCTTTATAGTTGCTAATTCACCATTATATCAAACTGTTTTATTTTTTCACCATCATGGGAGCCTAGGCCGTTCGGTCCCGGCATGAGAATGGCCGACATCGGCCTAGAAAAATAGTGCGACCTGGAGGGCTTGAATAAATTTTTCATACCATACCATGACGACATGTATGAGCATATATAGGCTATCCGTACTAATATATTTATACTAATTAGCTTAAATGTGACTGCTGTACCATCTCATTATACCTTTAGGCTCATCAATGTTTTCTATTATGTATTTATGAATTAGTAGTACTACCCGCTATGCATCCTTACTTTGAAGACCTTTGAAGCAGGTAACTGAGCCGCTAATGTGCACTCAGCAAGCCTCACCAGTTCCTGTAACTTCATTAAGACCAATGTTATTCCAGGCAATGCCTGATAATTCCTCAAACAGTCCTGCTAGCTCAGGCTCACTCAAGAGTGTTAGCCTGTAAAATGTTGCCAGGTTTGGTTTTCAGAAACATCTCTAGTACACCACAAGCACCCATTTTTTGTGGCATATATTCAGACATATATGCATCAAACGATACACACTTGAAAGTGTGAACATTGAGGTAAATACGTGCACCCTTTTTTATTTCGCTGCACTGAATCTAATAAAGTCACGCATACTTACACCAAATGCAGATTTGTGTGCGTCAGTCAGTGTTCCAATAGTCTAAAGGCAGCAGCTGATGCCTCGGCAATAGAACGTATCTTCATGCGGTCACGCATCCACGATGAGAACGAAGGAAAGTCTACATTATGAACTTCCCATGGAGTAGGAAATGATCAGAAGTAGCTCCTTGTTTGGCGTGGAAGCAGCCAGCCTGGAAGCAGCCATGTTGGCCAATAACGTAATATAAATTACACCTAGGTAGTGAATGTGCGTGCAACCGCTTCGGTAATAAAATAACGCCGCTGTATTTTAAAGATAAAGCCGTTACACCAGAATTTTTCCCATTAAAACGTTTTAACCATTTTGTTGTTGGACACAATGTCAGCAAAAAGTGATTGCCACTCACAATGCACACTTACGAAACAAAATAATTGTGAATGTAGCCTGCCAATTAAATAAGTATATTGTCAACGTATGCGTATAAGAACGAGTTGTGCGGCCCCGGTAATCGTGATAATGTCATAACATTGCGGTCACTCAGATATACAACGTATCCAAGTTTATATGCGATAAATGCCGGATAACTGCCGCGTTTCGCCATGTACACTCAGTATGAGACCTGCACACGCATAAGGATGAGATATTGAAGCAATCAAAAAATGTCACGATGAAAATGACGTGCACAAAACACTGGAGGCACCTAGCAGAACAGACACGAGGGGATGTTACGTTTGTCGTCCTTTGGGGGTGATCGAATAAACACGTGTCTCACCGAAACCTTGCAGCATTCAACGTATGTTTGATACGACTTTTTGTGGATAAACTTCTCCGCAGAAATGGTCTTTCACCAACCACGCAACCAGCAGTACTGCTGTTCTGGGCACTCTGACCATGGAAAGCGGCAAAGCACCGGCCTGCTCAGGGCCCCAAATGAATGCGACGTCTTTTTTGAGGAGCTGCGTGAGAGGGCGCGCAACGTTCGCCAAATTTTGGACAAACCGACGAAAGTAGGAGCAAAGGCCCAAGAAGCGGCGAACATCCTTGGCACATGTTGGCACGGGAAAGTATTTCACTGCCCCTATATTATCGGGATCAGGGTGTACACCAGAAGAATCGACGAGATGCCCGATCACAGAGATTTGCCGACGACTGAAGTGGCACTTGGACGAATTTAATTGTAGCCCCGCGTGTCGGAAAACAGATAGGACCGTCGATAGGCGTGCGATGTGTGTCGAAAAAGTCGGAGAAAAAACGATCACATCGTCCAGGTAACAGAAGCAGATGGACTACTTGAAGCTATGTAGGAGGGGGAACATCATTCGTTCAAATGTGGCCGGGGCATTACATAAACCGAAATGCATCACTTTCAACTGATACTGGCCATCAGGAGTAATAAATGCTGTCTTCTCGCGGTCCATGTATGCAGCAACTGCAGTTTAAATTCTGAGTGCGCAATCGTATCATGAAGCTATAGGGACTACCTCCTGGCTATCGAAAGTATAATTAGTTCGTAAAAAGGAGTAATAAATAAATATTGCCAGTCCTGCTGTCTCTTGCCGTTATTCTTGTGCTGTAATATCGCTTAATGTTTGCGAAAGAAAAAACATACCTCGACAAAAGTATTGTACGTTTTGACAATGTACGTTTACGATACGTTATGTGTACGTACAGTCGCGATCAACTTGAAGGTGATCGTGCGAGCATCGACCGGCAGGCCTTTCAAGCAACATAGCGGCCGATTTCGGAACTGCGATGATAAAAATTGCGCTGCCTTCTTCCCCTATTATGCTCTTCCTGCCGGCAACCATCACTCCCAAGACCAACTCGCCACATTTTTGTGTTTGTGTCCCATTCATCTCAATGATCTGTCTGCGTCGCTTCCTAATGCATGTCTTGGCTAACAATGACGCCTCTGTGCAAAAGCTCATAGCACAATCGAAATAAATTCGCAGGTTATGCCGTGAACAGTAACGGGAGTGACGGCTTTTCAGGGAACACTAAAAGACAGAGAGGGGAGACATCTGATGTTTCCCTCTCGACCGACGTTGATGACCTAACGTGGCGCTGCTCCTAGTTTTGGTCGTCGCTCGAGCAATCACCTTCAAATTGATCGCGACTTTACTCGAAGCTGTTAGAAATACGACGTAACTGTCGGGATTTCTTCGATATCAAAAACATTTAAACCCCCTTCTTTCTTAGAAGGTATTTTACCTCCTACACGGCGAAAGTTGCAGTATTTAATTGGACGTGGATGGTTATAGAATGACAACATAGTAGAACTAATGTGGATTTCGTGAACCCATATGATACCACCGATGCAGACACTACTTTTGGTAAGCATATGCCCCGTGACTCAGCATATCCACTGCCAGACGACTGTCGTAGTGTCATTTCCGACGAAAGAGCACTTTTCTAAATGGTGGATTTCAGTGGATCCATCTGACACCCTCCTTCGCCGTTAAATATGATTCGACGAAAGTCTGCAAAAAATATATCTATACGCGCGTATTGTCGTTAGCCAATGTTTAGATATATTCTCACGTGATAGAGACAGTAAATAACACATTCGAAGAAGGCAGCTAAATTTTTATTGCGCCAAGCTATGACCTCAAAGAGAGGCTACGCTCAACGTACTGTGGTAGTGGCGAAGGCAGTATGTGATCATCGAAATCTCATCTGTGAGTCAAGTGCATCGGCTTTTCAATATCCCTCATTGTAGGTTCGAGTGGAATCGCTGGTGCCCGCGTGGTTTTCAGAAACCAGTGCAAAATTCGTGTCACACATAAAATATCATTATACAAGGTTCGCCGAAGACATACAGAACAGATAGAGTCAACGATAACATTCGTGTAAATTCTAAATGATGCATGTAAGTCTTGCGCTGGGCGATAACATTTAACATTTCCTGGCTGGTGAGAAAGCGGTTACCAGGAAAAGATGCACAGCTCTACCTGTAATTACATTTGCCTCTGATTCCATGCGTTCCAGCTCCTTGTCGTCTGAAGCGTTTGTGACAGAAAAGTGAACAGTCACATTCTGAGCAGAGCAAAAGATATCAATGAAGGGCGAAGCAACTGATGCCAGAACAACTTAAGGTTCGTTTCCGTTGGCTTGCGTTTTAGCGCTTGAGGTAAAAACAGATGTTGCTAACAGAGCATAACTAATTTCCCTAAATTGCCCTCAACCTACCAGGAAGTTTCTTAGACGCTTATCCCATGCCTTTCTGCAACCGGGCTAGGACGTCTCCTTGGCGTGCATAGCTGGCGCACGTCGGCGTGCTCATTGCCATTGCCTCAACAGCACAAGTACTACTACTGCCTGCATCTCTAGCGTTTGGACCCACTTTGTGATTATAAAAAGGTTATGCCAACCCAACCGCTGAGGAAATTTGGTGGTCGTTATCGACATGAAATATGCATGATTTATCATGTGTGTAGAAAAAAAAGAACATTCGGCGACGTAGAAAAATTATTCGCGTCAAATGTACCATTGTTAATTTTAGCAAACTAACTCGTTGTTGCAAGCATATGAGTTTGGAAGATAGACGTATTTATTAAACTAGAAGGAAGCTGTCGAAAAAAGAAATTACGATGGTGACTTGAAAAGAAAACCACAAGTGACTGATGTTGTTCCTAGGACTTGTTCGACAGTGACTAGGAACAATTGAAATATAGAAATTAGTATGTGCTCTAGCACACTAAAAATTTTGCAGCTTTATTTGAGCGGTTATGCGAGACCCAACTGCCGATCACCCCGGTATTCCTTTCGCTTCCTTTTCCTTCTAACCTATCTAGACACCACCTGACGTGGTTGACCCAGCCCGTACCAGAAGACGCAAGAGGCGCCACAGATGAGCTTTAGCGCCTACAAACAAACGACAGTGTTCCCTTAAATAACAAAGCAATAAATAAAGTATAGGGTTTTGCCTGCCAAAGCGAATTTCTAATTATGAGGTATGCGGTAGCTGAGGACTCGAGGAAATTTCTGAGGAAATTTCGACCACTCAGTAACGTGCACCTAAATAACCACACGGGTGTTTTCGTAGTTCGCCCCCATAGAAATGCGGCCGCCGTGGTGAAGGTTAAATACCGCGAGCACTTGCTCAGCAGCCTAGTGCCATAGCCACTCACGGCGGGTAGTGGTCTCTTTAAACGTCATTCAGGTGGTCAAGCTCGTGATCGAGGAGGTTTGATTGTGGCGAGAGCGTCTACGTCCTCACGACCATTACACAAAGTAGTAAGGAGGTAATCTTAAAGCTTGACGACTGTAAAGTGGCCGTTATAGCGATGTTCAAGTGTACGACATGCCTTGTCAATTAGGGCTTGCCTTTTGCGGGATTGATCGCAGGTAATCGTCACATGGATTCGTGCGGGTGGAAGTTGGCGAATGACGAATATTTGCATGTAAGTCGGCAGACGCTGGGCGAAATAAGCTTGATCACTAACAGGTGGCATGGAAGTTACGGCTATGACGTCAACCGGCAAGCGGAGTGTGTAGCCGTAAAGCGTGTCGACTAAAGAAGTTTGATCGTAAGGTAGACGGAAGGCAAAACAGCACTATTGGCTGTTGTGAAACGCTATTGTCAGCGCGACGCGGAGCGCTTTCATAAGCCGGTGCATCCTCTCGATAATGTCGTTCAATGCCAGGTGATAAGCAGTCTTCCTAGTGCAGACTCAGCCCGGAAAAAAGTGGTAAGGCGCGTACGCCCTAGCGGGAAAACGCGCGGGCGGCACGCCGCCGGCGGCAGAACACAGCTGCAGTAGAGTGGCAGCACCAATTGGCGCCGAGCACTGCTACAGTCGCGTGAGAGCATAAAAAGCTAGCCTCCTTTCGTCCTCTTCGTGTAGGTGCGAGTTGTCGTGCGCTTTTTCCTTCGCCTGCTGACAAATCTGCTCTTTATCTACATGCTTCGTCCTTCTTCTTTAACGCGAGTAATGTCCTACGAAGATAACGATCTCGAGTTGGCAGAACACAGGGCTACGTCGTCTGCTACCAAGAGCTCGCATGATGGACGCAACAGGAAGGCACAGTGAGCACCTCTTAAGTAGCGAACACGACAAAACCGTGAACTGGTTCTGAGGGACACCTTTACTAGCCGGCTACATCAACTCTCCTTCTTCTTTTTTTTCCCTTTCGTCATCGGCTGGGACATGACTCGCTCGCCCCCGCGCTCCCGCTATCCCTGCGATCTGCCCCACGGCGCGTCGCGCGATAGAAACAGTGGAACTTGAAATCGAACATTACGATATACGGGCCATGCATTGCCTGCGCAGTGTAAAATCGAGGAGCGTGGTGCTGACGGTGCACGTTGTGCCGTGAAATTGACGAAGAGAGTGCGGCACTCCTGAGCTAGAGAAAAAAGGCAGCCAAATTAGAGATCTCAACAATATATTCCCGTCCTGACTGTATGGTTTAATCAGCCGAACGCAGGAAGCACTCGACCAGCATTCATTGAACCCTTCTCATTGCTGAATGGCGATCTTCGAGCTATTCACGCTCGCGATAGCACTGGGAATTTGATATCACCATGCAAATCTCTCCTTGGCATTGGCTTTGAAGAGGAGGTCACGGGAAAGCTGACCTAGCCCTTATACCGGCCAACAGAGTAGTCGCGAGACGAACTTCCTGGACAGGGTCCGGCAGCAAAGATCTAGACAATTCCGACGAATGCTTCACTTCCGACCAACCTCTGGGAGCTGCAGGCCGGTGGCGATGAACCGTAGCGCGCAATTCCTTTCTCTGTGTGGAATGGCCACTGGTACCCTTGCACCCGAATCTCCTCCAGTTGATAGCGTAGCCTGCAAAAGCTCTACTTAGACAGCCGGCAGGGGCGCTGCAAATCATTATCCGTCATTTCTTCGAAAGCGTATCGCACTTCAAGCCGTGGTCGACGCCGAAAGAGCAACGCCTAGCAGACAAAAAAGGCAAGTAATAGGCTCCGAAGTAAAAACGCACGGGCGCGCGACGCCCGCGCGTTTCTCGGGAAATGCGGCCGGCGCACGTGGCCAGGTTCGCAAGCCAAAACCCCAGCCACAGAAATGAAGCCCACAGCAGACTACCCCTTCTCCGGTTCGCTTTGGAAATTTTGACAGATGTGTTACGTGATCATAATTAGCGGTGCCACCCCAATGTGTCTGACGGCCGTTTAGGCAAGCAAAACTTTGACCAATCAGAAGAAGAAGAAGGAGAAGTTTATTTACCACGTAAGTACACTGATGTATACAAAGCGGCGGGGATGGCAGGATAAAAGCTGCATAACGGCAGCTTGACTAGTCCGCGAACAACAGGCATAAACAGGTCAAGATACTCGTTGTACATACTTGTGGCAAAGTTAAGATACATACATACAAATATATATATATATATATATATGCATTTATTTACAAACACAAATGCATATACACACGCGTATATGCAAGAAAGCCAGAAATGACAACTTTGAAATGGGAAGGAAATACTTTCCCAGCGCCAAAACAAAAAGTTCACATGCACAGAAAATTTTTGCTGCAATGCTTTCTTGGATATGTGACGTATGTTTACATCACTTAGATTGTATTTGTGCAGTGTTTAGGGACGACAGTAGGGGAGTGCTCGAAGGTGATAGTTAGTCCGAGGGCGCGCGACTTCCCAGTGTTCGGTGTATCAGTTTTGGGTAAAAGAATGATTCCACTGCAAGTTCGCGATGTTTATGATATGATTTGTACCATTCATCATGTGACGTTTAAAAGAACACATAAATTGATAATCGTAAAGCTGGTCTACTCGTAAAATTTTAAACTTGCGAAATATATCCCGCTTATGTACATTGTAAGGCAAGTGTGAAATAGCAAGTAAGACATTCTTTTCAGATGAAACTAAATTACCTAATGATTTCTTAGTACTATTTGACCAGACGAGGTTACAATAGCGCAGATTAGAAGCCAATAGTGCGTTATAAACCATAAGATTTTGTACTATTGGTAGTAGCCGCTGGCATCTGCGCAACATACTTAACGCTTTACTAAGTTTATTTCGTAAGTAGTCTGTGTGGTGGTCCCATAGCATCAATTCATTAAAGATAACACCCAAAAATTTTGCTGTAGCGGAAAGTTCTACTTTTGTGTCATTGAGTGTGAAGCGCTGGGTGAGATCACAAGGCGTGGACTTCGCTGTAAAGAGGACCGCTTTTGACTTGGAGCAGTTTAACTGGAGATAATTTTTTACAGACCAGTTATATATTTTGTTAAGTATTTCATTTGCAAAATTCATGACTTCGTCTTCTTAGTTCCTGAGAAGAATAAGCTAGTGTCATCTGCGTAAATATTATAGTTAATCAAATCACAAATATTCACAATGTCATTTATATAAATGATAAACAGAAATGGTCACAATATGCTACCTTGAGGGACACCTTGCTTAATAAGTTTAAATGAAAGTGATCTTCTATTTATTGATATGCATTGGGTTCTGCAATTTAAGAGCACGAATACATGGGCTACTGCGCGTTTCCAGAACTTGGCAATAGTACGCGATAGTACGCTACGAATACACAGAGGTGGCCACCGCACTCGTTCTCAACCAGACCATACTGGACTCTCGCAGAATTCGTTCTACTCGCACTGAAGACAAATGCATGGGTGCAAAGCCTCTCTTCAGTCGTTCACAAGACAGAATTTTTGAGGTACAGGTTACTAGTGTTGGAGCTCCTTGGCGTTATCGTTTACGTGTTCTGCCGGCTTAAGTAACACAACCCCGTATTGTCACTCCTGGCAATTGCTCGTCACGTTTTCGACAAGCGTGACTATTGAAAGAAGGCTTAAATTGATGCGGGGCCATGAAAATTGTCACAAACTTGCCGCAGTAAGATTCAGTAAGCGACAGGCTAACTTTGTCTCCATGGCCGAGCTGCTTTTTGCTGCGTCACGACAGGCGCGGCGAGCGTGCCTCATAAGTAAAAGAAAAGTACCGAAAATAATTTTCAACTATGTTGGGCGTCAGAGAAACCGCCACGCAGTTGTCTTCTCAGCGCAATAAAGCGCGAAACTCAGCGGCGCATCACGGCTGAGCTGTTTCTCGCTAATCGCCTCACAGCGCCAGGCGCGCCACCTGCACTTGAAAAAGTACCAAAAAAGTTACGAAATTGGTTACAATAATGCTGGGGGTGAGAGAAAGTGCCAAAACTTGTGGCAGTAAGGTCCAGTACACGCGAAACTGCGTCACAGCGCCCAGGTACACTAGCGTGCCCAAAAACTACCGAAATAAGTTAAAATAATATTGGGGGGTAATAGAGAGCGTCGCAGACATCTCCCAGTTCAAGTCATCAATTAATTTTAACTGCGACACGAGGGCCACGCCGGGTTTTGTTAACTGCGTCACAAGTCTAGCCTAGGTGCCGTGCCGTAATCCTGAGTGCTCGAAATGCATGGCAGACGGTCGAACAATATTACTCATCTTGCCGTAATCCAACAGTGCATTGGTGCCATGTCGAAGTCCAGAAGGAAAGCAAGAATTCGCCGGGAGCCCACCAAACCAGGCTAAACGCCACAATAAAAAAACAGGCAGGCGGGTCGCCGAACACGCCAACGTTCAGACGCGCAGCTGGTCTTGCTCGCTTCGGCGGTGTGTCTGACGATTGACGCATGCATCTAACCCGTCATTCGACGATTCGCATTTCGCTAGGCAGCGGAAGTAAGCCACAAAGCTTTATTTATACTCAGATATCTTAATTTTGCCGGAAAACAATTAAAAATGAAGCAATTTCTGTTAACCTCATTTCGGAATATATTTTTTTTCGATGCTCGCGGAAGCAAATGGCTGGCGTTAATACTAGCGTGACGTATTTCCTGTTGTCACTTTTCGCCTAGCGTTCCGCATTGTTTAATTTCCTTCAATATGTGGAGAACAACAGTATACTACGAATTTCCTCCGCATGGTTGGTAACGAACAATAAAAAATTCGTTAACAAAGCTGCATTTATCAACGGCTGCCACAGAGCCGTCCTTGCATAAGGCATTTGTGAGAAACTGAGTCGTCCAGGAGTGCGCACCCCTGAAATGAATGCTACAGCGCTTGGCAGTTTGAGTTGTGCACGAAAAAGCGGCTGCAATTGTTAATATCACGTTGATGAGATTATTCAAACATTCCAAGCACAATATCAAAGCTATAAAAGTTATTTTGTTCTTGAAAGACCTGAAAAAACCTCACGGAACGTCCACCATAGCACATGTTTCTGCAGAAATTCTTTTACAAAAGCAAGGTAATTTTTGCCATGGTAGCCACTCTTGCATTGAATATAGGAAAAGCACAACACCTGTATGAACCATATATTGAACTGGATGTCAAAGTTTTTTCTTGCACGAGGAAGTTGGAGACCGAGTTAATTGCCGCCAACAAAAAGCTTTGATGGACGTTCCGAGGATCATTAGCATGAGACGGACAAATATTTCCTCATGCTGCTGCTTAATACTGCGTTCTTCGGACTGCTTTCGTTGCCAGAAATATGTCTCGCAGGCTGCAACAATTCCAGCATAACGATAGCTTTGGTATCTATGATTCCCCCAAAGATGGTGACTACAAGAATGAACTGATTCAATGATTCCACGAAGAAATCAAGTACCAGAACAAGCACTTTGGAAATGCGATTCCTTAAATGTCCCTCTGCTAAAATCAAGCACGTAGCGTAGTGGTTGCTCTGTGGCGATTGCGCTGTATAGTACGATACATTCGCCTATATTCTGAGTCGGTGTAAGAGGGCGACGATAGTGGTTAGGAACCAGGAAACAGATGGACACGCTGAAAATCTCCCGTCGACAGCGATGTTCCAGAGAAGTGGCACTATGTGCCACATCATGCCCTAAGAATCTTCAATCTCAAGATGACTGAGAGCACAATTCGACGCTTCATGACAAGGTGTAGCGTCACTGAATGACCACCTGTAGAAATGCCAGGTGATCATGAACGACAGGTTAAAAATGCCTATGAAATTTAGGCGATAAATCCTTAGGCGTACAACAGATGTTGAGAAGGCAACCTTACAGATAGGTATTCTTGAGGAGCACAAAAAACGCTTAGGCCTTTTGCGTTTCGAACGTGGAGTGTCTTCAGGGGAACCTACGTATAAAGCTGCTTCACAATAGTAACTAAATTACTAAGAGTGTATCCGCAGCCGTGTACAAGGACCAGGCACTGTAGGAAAGAAAAGTATATCTGGCAGATTCCTACGTGGAAGCGCTGGTCAAGAATACAGTAGTAAAACTGTGAAAGGCGAAACTCACTCATTATTAGGCGAACATGTGGCCGGAAAAACAGGCTACACTCAAAGCACAACGACGGCGGCGAACATAGTCAGCGATCGTTAAACTTTGATCAGGCGGCCTAGAGCGTCGGCTTTTATGCATGAGTCATTGAAGGTTGCAGAGTAATTGCTGCTGGCCTTGCGTCTTCCAGAAAGTTTTGCACAACCACGTCAACGTCGCCCATGAGGCTGTACTGAGCTCTCTTGAGGCTTTAGGAGTTCATGGCTTGATGTCTCAATAGATTCGGGACTATTTGACTGAATGATTTCCTTCGGGCTCTTTTTTTACAGACCGAAGACCGCCCAACTTCCCAACAATACATCTGTGTTGGTGTGCCACAGGTTGGAGTGTGGAGCCTTTTTTGTTCCACCTCGTCCTGGTAGGACTAGCAGAGTACTTACCGCGGACACTTCATGTTTTAGTTTGTGACGACAACATTTGCATCCTGGCCTCTGCAGGGACGCGCCCTCAGGTACGAGTCAGGCTTCAGTGGGCTGCAACCATGACGGCGTCTTATCTCCGAGAACAAGGCCTCAGTGTGTCTATTCAAAAGTGCGCATTGGTTTGCTTTATGTGCAAACAAATGCCATTGTATCCTGTTTCAATCAATGATGAAGCTGTACCCTATGTTAAAGCACATCGCTTTCTGGGTGTCATCATTGACCGCAGCCTCTCGTGGAGTCCTCACTGCGTCTATCTGAAGAAGTTAGCTGCCATTGCGCAGGTCTTCAAATTTCTCAGCGGAGAAAACAGGGTTACACTTGTCCATTCTATAATGCAGCTGGCGGATTCCTACGTTACAGTCTACCAGTGTTATCAAATACTTGGACAACCAACTATTGTGCTTTGGAGAGCACACAAGGTAGAGGCCTATGCACGTGCTTAGGGCTGCATCAGTGCACCTCAACAGCAGCAAAAATTGCCATCCCGGGAGACTATATGATCGAGACACATGTAGCTGTCGGCTATATCAGACCACACACTCGCCATCTGTCGAGGATCCCCGACCATCATTTGGCCTCCCTAGCAGCTGAGAGACCTCAAGCGACCTTTACAAAATAGATTAGTGCTCATCACGAGTGCATACCGTCATATTTTACGCTGGCGGCGAAGCCTTCATCTCCCCTGTGGTGCCGGTGACGGCCTCAAGTGAATGTTACTGTTCCTGGAATTACAGAAAAGGTCAATCATCCATCGCCGGCTGTGAAGCAGCTTTTACTCATATTACTGCACCAGACCGCATACACACACACACACACACACACACACACACACACACATATATATATATATATATATATATATATATATATATATATATATATATATATATATATATATATATATATATGTAGTGATGGTTCGACCTCACCTACCTTTTCAAGTGCTGCTGCATTAGTCGTTCCGGCTAAGCAGCTTATAGTTAGATTCAAATTGTCACACACGACTACATCAACAACGGCAGAACTTGCACCTCTTTATGGCGCTATGACGTACGTTACCGAAGAGACAACTGGGAAATGGATCGTATTTTGTAATTGTAAGGCAGCTCTTCAGAGTATCAAGTCTGCATTGCATCACAGAACTTACGAGCAGATAATACCTGTCATCAGGAAAATGCACCACCATGCTCTGAAATGAGGGCACAACATTATATTTCAATGGATTACTGCTCATTGTTTCATCTTCGGCAACAACCTAGATGACAAGGCTGCCCGTTGTGCCCACGAAGATCCCCAGATGCGTCCAAAACCTTTGCCGAGGTCGGACGCTGCCAGGGAACTTCGCCTAAAGCACGCAAAAAGTCACAAGATCTCTGGAGTTAAGTGCCTTCAATTGCTGATTACAATAACTGGACTCAAGGCCGTTCACCGAGTCAAATATAGTCGGACCATGGCCACACCCGCCACTTACACGAAAAGCGCGACTTCTGCACTAGTACAATACTTGAAGTTCACCGGCTTAAGAGATTGTTTATAGTGTATCTGTGTATAGTGTCCCTCCCACACGCACTCAGTGCTTATTCTCTCCCTTTTTTCCTCTTTCTATTGCTCTTTTCCCCACCCCCAGTGTAGAGTAGCAAACCGGATGCTCTTCTGGTTGACCTCCCTGCCTTTCCTGTCCTTGCTTTCTCTCTCTCTCTCTCTGCACAACTCGCATCGCTCATAGAAACAGATTACACAAGTTTCGGTTACAGCAGACAGCAGATAGAATCATCTATAATATTCGAGACTCTTTCGATACATGCGGGCGCGTCCCGCGCTTTAAGATAACATTTGTTAGACGAGGAAAAGCCGCCTCCCGAGAAAGATAGACACACACTTGTCAATATGGATAGTTTTTTATAATAAACGAGATATTCGTCTCACTGTTTTTCTGTTTATTTCTACATGGTGTTTCAGCTAACTTGGGCCATACCTTAAAAAAATCATCGTTGCCCTCTTGAGCAACTGATGGTATGTTTTCTTTTTGCTATAAGCTTATAGGCATACATTTAGCAATTGTTTTCCAAATTGTACGTCAGTGTCCTAAACGCTATATCTTCATTGTAGAACTCGTAGGACCTATCTAGAAATATCTATTTAATTTGTTTCCACGTCATATCTCCTGTGGTTTAAATTTGCCGAGCTGCAAAGAAGACACGGGCGATTTAGTGAAGTGTCCACGTTACTATGCACTTTTGCGATAAAATCAATGGTTCATCGTGTTAAATTTTCATTCAGAAATTTTGTGTTTATATCAATGCTTTATTAGTTGTTTATTTCAGCGTAGCTAATTAAACACTTATGTTCATAGCAAACAGAATTTTCTGTCGCTCAAACGGGCAGCAAATAATGCTAAAGTAATTGTATTCTGCTAACTCGCTCGAGGATTTCTGAAAGTTTGAGCAGGCTTCAGTGAAACGCCCTTTATTTTAAATACAAGTGCTAATATTCACTTCACTATCTCTTCAATAATTTAGCTTCAAATTTTATACCATCACAATAAAGGATTAGAACTCTCTCTTATAAATGTAGTGTCATGTGGCTTCTATTCTCAATAGATTTACCCTGGTATGAAACTTCCAGTTCAATTTAACCTCACGAACAGCGGCGGAAACGTGAATTTGAATTGAGTTGTCGCCATCGATTTCAAATTTATATTCGTTGCTTACTATCATGCGGTAATTTCCTTACCCTAGCGCACTGTATTTAGGCCAAACAATTAGGGTAATCGGTACATGGTCAGTTGTATAACGCATGACCCGCTGAGACAACTGCGTTGGACCGGAGGCACTACATATCGACGCTTGCTTTGCCCTGCTTTGTTCAGACAAGACATCTACATAAAAATAGCATTGCAGGAAGCACATCAACTCATATAAGTTCTCCAGTAAGCCAGTGCCCAGTAAGACAACCTGCCAGCACATGCCCCACTCTCTACGCGGATAGTTTTCTCACTCTTTCTCACAGCGTCGGATTTCGAGAATTTCAGCCTTCCCTCGGTGGAAAACACTGCATTGCTTCTGTTGGGAAGTAAACTTTGAACGCAGCTATTGCACTGTTCAATACCTGCTCGATTTGCTGGAACAGCAACTTTACTGTTGCACGCAAATAAATGCTAGGACAAAGAAGTACTACTCAAGGTTCGCTAAAGAAATCTTGTGAGCAGCGATCTATGTTACGTAAATTGCCTTTACGAAATCAAAATACCATATCTCTTGCATGCAAAGAAAAGCTCTAAGTGATGGCTTGATGCACAAAAGCTGAAGCAACTGTGAATAAAGTGGCACTTGCTTTTCTAAAGAAGTGGGCCTTTTACTCATAATAAAGCACGAAGTATCATGCTATAATTGCAAGTAAACAAAGGCATTTCTGTTCTAAATCTAAATTTCTTTCTTTGGACGCAGTAGGGAATACAAGCAAGGCACAGCTATAAAAATAATGGTGTTCCTACTCATTGTCTTGGTCCTCTGCAACTACGTCCAGGTAAGTTCGCCGACTCGGGGCTAAACATCCTTAAATAGTATTAGGATATTATCGGGAGATACTCAAGAGAGGAACCGCCGCGAGAACGACGATAAAGTTGGTCTGTCACTTGGCGTGGGCGAGTGTCGCCCTGGCTGTCTGGCTCCAGTGTAAATAGCCTGTAAATAGTCCCTTTCATCTGTGTCTTTTTACACGTAACAGTATTTGCCAAGTGCATATTTACGAATGTATCAGATACCTTTCATGCATTCCTTTTCATAGCCTTGGGTACAACACGTTAAAGCTGAACAAATAGTATAACTGTGGCCTAGAGGAGTATAATGTAGCCATAGGAAGTGGAGATTTTCATTGAGCAACTGAGAATAAACAAGAAAACCAATAGTCTGTAGGTGAAGCTTAGGCAACGCTACTGGTATTTGGGACCAAAAATACCTTTGCCTAAATATTTCGCCCAGCATGGCACATATGTGTGGTTTGCCTACGCCCTATTAAACAACTGGCAGATCTATACTCTGTTGTCCACAAAAACTTGGCAATCTTTCGCAGTTCTTCTTAAGGTAAGTTCACGAAAAACTGACTGGAGAAGCGCGGAAAGCGATAGTGACATTTAGCCTTAAGCTACCAGTTGGCTCTAAAGACGCCGGCTACGACATCTTCAAGCGATGCAGCACGCACCTCAACTGCTTCTGGGACAATGAAAATAGTAAGACATTTGCATGCGACCTATCAAAGGTCTCACAATAGTGGCGCCATCAGAGTCACTGACAGTTGCACTCGATCCACTTCACCGCTTTTCTGAATGTGCTGGTCGACTTCTCGCTGCGCAGAACGTTTTTCTACGGAGCAGAAACGGAGAACAGAGATATACCTGTGGTATCGCCTGGAAGAATATTGGCCGCTTACATGGTTACAACTAACCAATTGAGTTGTTCATATCGTTCATTTAACATGCACAGTGAGATACTTTCACTTTTTCCGACGCACTCTACTCCTACCACCTGCGCGTGAGTATTAGAGCCGCTATGCGCGAAGGACTGTGAAGGATCTTTCCAACTTTGCAGCCTCAAGTTGCATCGATTGCTGACATTGTCCAAGGAGAAATTAAGCAGTCTCTAAGAGCACTAAAATCGACGCAGCCTGAGCCTTAAGCAATAAGTTACGCAACCATCACCACCCACGAAATTCCTCCTGCGGCGATAGAACGCCGCAGTTCTTTCGCGAGCCACCACAGGCACTCCCTGCCTGTCCGCTTGTCAGTGCATGCAATGCTCTAAGGCAGACCGAAGTGTGGCATGCTCCAAACCACAATCCACTGTGCTATCATGGCGCAGATGCTGGCCACGTCTATGGACGATGCCCATAATTTCACTTGGGACTTTGACGTTGTGCCGTGAGCGCACCGCACGCACAAGAAGTCAGTGGAGCCCTCGACGACCGGTTCGCTGTCTAGAGGCCGGAACCTGTAGTCACGTCACCACCCTTACCCTCGCCCATCCTGTAGTCTGTCCGTTAGGCCCTACGTAGAAAGATAACAACACCAACTAATGGAGGTGCGGTTGCCATACGACGAAATGCCGAAGATCCTCCGTCGCAGACCATGAAGATTCAACATCCTGCACGAACACGTCAGAACGACACGCCGCCATGAAGATTAAGGATAGTGCCAATACTATGCCACATACAGAAGACCTGAAGACGAGACGTAATAACATCAGACAATGCTACGCAGTCATGATCCGCTGCCGCGAGCTAACTGAGCTAACGCGAGCTAACATGAAGAACCATCGACCTCGACATGCTTGTTGTCGGCACGCAGCTACAGCTTTAGTTGACTAGGAGCCAACCACTTCGTCATGAGTACATCCCTCGCCGCCAAGTTAAAGAAGGTCGAAATTGCGTACAAAGGCCTTGAGTTCTAGATATCTTGAGGAGACCTGGCAACACCCACTGGAACCTGTACGGCAAAGCATACCGCGTGTAACCAGACTTTGTTATATCACTACATTGGTCACGAGATGTAATCCTTGAAATCAACTTCCTAAGCCAACGCAGTACGGTCATAGGCTTAGGATACAAGTATATAACGTTGATATCGCCTGATCGCAGTTTTAATGGCCGTGGGGTGAACGCGACCGAAGATAACGATACTATTCTGCCTCGCGGCTGCATGGCGATTTCCATGGCAATGGAAGACAAGGGAGACGTGGAAGGCATATTTTAGGGTGACTACCAAATGCTGCTCGACTATGAAATCAGTGTCAAGGGAGGGGGGAAGCGTGGAATTGCTAGTAGTAAAAGCAAATGTAACGTTAATAAACTTCAATCCTGAATTTAAACACGTGAACAAGGAAGGTAAGCATAAATGTTGCAACAGTGAGCGATACATTGATACTCCCAGATTCGGCCGAACTAACCAGGATGGGCCTTAATATTAAACCAGCCTTTCATACTAATCCGAGTCTTCCAAGGCATTATCAAGCACAGTTGACAGGCTTCCTCCAGCAATACAAGTACAGTTCCTCGTCAATATCAAGGAATCGACAAATATTAGCACCGAAGCGTCGTCTAATAACTGAAGAATGCGCTTGATCACTCCGAATTTCGACGCGAGCTCTCGAAGCTTTAAGAAAACAAGCCGACAACCAGCCATCATCCATCTATCGAAAAAACAACGGGCGTCGCCTGTAGCATTTGTGAAGTTAAAGGGCGGAACTCTGCATGTGTGTGTCGGTGATCATGGGCGGTACAAAATCACAAAAAGGTCATATAGATACCGCCGCATCGCCCTCAAGGATTTACGACGCGTTTGCCCTGTTCTGCAAGGCAATCATTTTTATTTGATGGACCAAGGCGGGCGAATGGCGAATCGGAGCCGACGAGAGTGATAGAGAGAAGACCGCCTTTACCACGCTAGTGTTTGCTCATCAGCTGCATTTTGAGCGTGTATTGGACACAGTATTCACCGGCTGGACATACCAAATCTGGTCTACCAGATGATGTCATCGTTTTCGCCTCATAACTGGCCATCAATTAAAGCGCCCTGCGACAGTACTAGAGGGGATTACATCATACGGACTGCTCCTGAAGATTCAGAAATGCCCCCTTTCTTACGAAGAATTTGTGTTTCTGGTTCAAGTCCCATGAACTTCAGGGGTCCTTTCTGATCCGCAAAACAAGAGCTGCACATATAAACTTTGCCCGACTGTCGACAAGAACACAATGCGGAAGTTTCTTCGTTTGTGCGCTTACTATAGGTGCTTCGTCATGGATTTCTTTCGTATCGCTGCGCCTCTCAATCCTCAAACGAAATTCGATGTCAAAATTAGGTGGGAAACAATTCAAGTCGAGGTATTCTGAGATTTGATACGACGACTGCAGTCACCATTAGTACCCGCCGGTGTCAAGGAAAAGGCGGTAGCTGAAATTCCCAGTGGTGCAAGCAAAGTATACCTAGACGCTGAACTAGTCTAGAGGAAACACGGAATTGAAAGCGTCGTATTGGCAGTAGTTAGTAGCTGTCGAAAGCTGTCGAAATTATTCAACGGCGGAAAAGGAATGTCTTGCCATAATTTAGACTGGTACAAAATTTTGCCCTTATTTAAAGAGCAGATCACTTAGTGTCGTAAGCGACCATGACGCTGTATGTTGGCTAGCCAATATCATGGATCCTTCAAGACGCCTGGTACCGTGGAGCATCCGAGTGCAAGAATTCGGCATCACAATAATATACAGGCCTAAAACACTCTGATGCCGAGTGCCTTAGCCGCGCTATATGCTCGCGAGATTTGATGAAAAGTATTAGTCGCCACGCCTGAATGCCGACGCCACTCATTAGGTCAGGACGTGATCTGGTGTGGTGCCTTTAGCGGCTGTGGTGTTGTGGTGCTGAACACGAGGCCAGTGGATCAAATGCCGGCTGCTGCGATTTCGATGGGGACGATTTGCAAGAATGCTCTCGTTTCTTGCATTGGGGGCATGTTAAAGATCCCCTGTTGGCCAAAATTATTCCGAAGTTCCTCATTACGGCGCTCGTTATAATGAAATTGTGGTTTTCACACGCAAAATTCTAGAATTCAATTGCGTCATGCCGTGACGAGGCTGCTTTTGACACTAACACCACCGACATGGCGAGTAGGATTACACGAGCTGATCGATACTCCATGCAAACCGTTTCAACAGATCGCGATAGATTTGTGGGGCCCTTCTGACGTTAACATTTGTAAACAAGTGCGTCTTCTTGGTCACCGGCTAGCTTACACGCTACGATGAAACAAAAGCCCTGCTCGGCCCTAGTGCTGCGGAAGTAGGGAGATTCTTCGTGCAGAACAATCTGCAGCGACATCATGCACGAGGCATCATTACTTATACAAGAAAGGCTTTTCCAGCTGAAGTTAATCTATTCCAAAGTATAGCCGGAGAAGTCTCCAGAGGACAACTGCCTACCACCCGGAGACTAATGGTCTAATGTAACGCCTTAACGAGACACTCGTCGACATGTTCGCGATGCACGTTGCCGCCAATCACAAGACATGGAATGACATTCTTCCATCCGTCGCCTTCGCTTACAACAGGGCAGTAGGAGAAAAACAGATAACGCCGCTCCAGCTGCTTTACAGAGCACACCTGACGACGACAGTGTTCACCATGCTGCCGACAGTCGCCGACGAAGAAAACCTCCACGTCGCCGCCTATGTGCCACGCAGTAAAGGAGGCAGACAACTCGCCCACCTGCGCACAAAGAACCAGCCAAGGACGGACAGTATACGCTACAGCCTTTGATAACCAAAAATATTATACCAGTCAGGCGACTATATTTGCGTTTTTACTCCGATACACCGACGAAGACGTAGTGAGAAACTTTGGAAACGTCCATCTCGGACCCTAGGAAATTATCCGATTGCTCCGTGCACATGAATATGCGGACCTACCAGAAGGCCTTACGCAATCACAGCCGCGTCACTGGCAATCTGAAGTAGTTCGTGTTGTGCGCCTCAAGCGGTTCTACCGGCGCTAACGAACTCTTGGACGTTGTTTCTTTCATCTACTGTGTTTTTTCTTTAGTGCATGTGCTTTAGTTTCTTGCTCTCGTATGCTTAGCTTCACAACGATGTGTATGAAGAGGGGGACAAGCGGTTATCATTCTTCTTATTTATCACTTTCTCGAGGCCGGCATTTCACCCGCTAGGGAAGTTATCGCTCTGCGCCTGACGCAACTACGTCATTTGGAGCTTAATGACTGGAATTTTATCGTTGATTTAATTTGTTGTGCTTGTTCTCTCCTAATCTTGTTTAAAAAGGTTAGAAACCCGACACGAATAGCGTAGTTGTTTCCAAAAGCCGCGCGGGCACCAGCGATTACACTGAAAACTTTCGAGGAGGCGCGTATAAAAGCAAGCGCACTTGCGCAATAACTTCGTTAGTGGCTTAAATGTAGTTCCCCAGAAAACGATAACTAAGAGCACTTCTCAATGCCACCGCTTAAAAAGCATCACCCAGATGCTGTGAACAGGAGAACGTATCCGTAAGATACAACCATCGATAACATACCAATAAGTTCAAAATCATACAGGCGTGCCTTGGGCTGAGTCCATGGGAGAAATGCAACACCCTAAGAATGGTAATTACACGTGTCAGTGAAATGTCTACTAGAGCAATGTTCTTATAAACGGTGGGAGCACTCATAAGGAAGACAAGCACGAATATACTCTGTATATTGCAGGTTGTTTTCAGTCACGTCTTACACCTTCTTCGGAGAATTATTATGGGCCCAAGACGTGCCTAACTAGAAATGGCGATCATATTCTTTGTGCCAAATACTTATAAGCTTTGTGCGTCGCATACTTTTCATTACCATTGTAAGCAGGAGCACAACACTGTATTTGCAAGCGGTAACGCCGTTAACGAGGAGGTAGATTTTTACCGCTGGGTAATTATGAAGCCCTGACCAACTGTACAACGTCATCATAGTCTGCTAACTAGCCTGATCAAGAACAAGTGTGTTATCTAGACTTTGCAAATCCAGCCAAATATTTGGGATGTGCTTCTACTGTATGCTAGACAAGCTTTTTGAGCACTTTTCTGCGCTGAAGACACCCTAGCTTGTAATGGCTGCTACTTTCCTATTCGATGTACCTAAGAAGCTTGTGAGCTTCATATTTTTTGTTACAACTGTAAATAGGCGGACAGCGCTGGTCGCTGATCTTAGTGCTTCACTTGTGCTAACATGACTAGCCAGTAGGAACTTTCTTACAACTCGGTAATAGTCAAGCCCAGGTAATCTATTTAACGCCATTACAGTATGCTCTTTAGCGTAGTCAAGAACAAAATGTATAATTGATTTTCTAAGTTCGGTTACGTCAAGTAAAAGAGAAGGATTTCCTATTGTATGAAAGGTGACTAATAAACTAAAAATAATAATTTTATTCTACCACTGACAGTATTGTGCTTCGATTCAGCATTTTTCTCTACTTCTGGGGAACGTGGATGGTAAAAACTGGTGTAAATTACAAAGAGACAGACAGTTGAGAAATCTGCTTATTTTTCGCGTTCAGCTCGAAATTCACAATTTTCCTCGTAAAGAAACGATTGGAATGCGCAATACCACTTTTGTGACGGAAACCTTCTTAAGAAAGATAACTTACAAAAACGTATAATGACAAATAGAGCTACTCGGAAATCATGTATTGAACATATTCGTAAAATTTACCTTGGCAAACACTATTGATAGTTTTAAGAGAAACCAGATAAAGAAACAGCAACAAATATGGGTGTATTACCCATCGAATGTTTAGTTTGTTCGTTACACAGCATTTGCCTAAGGAATAAGATAATCGTACTGCCCATGGAAATCCCTCCAAATAGCTGATATGTAGTTTCTTAGCTATTTATTTACGCAGCGCGCTAGGATATGCAATTTGAGAATTGCTTTTCTATGCGAGACCTATTTTGACGCTCGTTCTCGTTTCATAATGCAAAAAAGGGTAAGCCGTTAAGACGTGGACTCTAGGTATACGTTTGTTGTCCTCTTTTACTGTTTCCCGACAGGACTTCTTTCAAACAAATAGTTGTGACACCACTTAGGCCATTCCGCCAGCCTTCTTCCAACCTACCGAACTTGAGCGAACATCTTCGCAAAGTCCCAGCTGCCATTAGGAATTTCGGTCAGAAACAGGGCTGCCTTTTCTATCTAGTAGATTACAGCCACGTACATGTATGGGGGGGGGACGTGCGGGATTGGGTGCGATTGGCAATTGCCGCACTCATGTCAACGCGGGTACAGAAACCGAAATAAAGCTTCACTTACTAAGCGCCGGACAGCACGAAATTTATTATATATAGGCCAGTTTTTGTTTAGGTGTTCAACAAACACGACCCCATATATTTAGCTTCAATAAAAAAATGATGCTTGATAATGTTATATGTACTATTTATTTATTTATTTATTTAGCAATACTGTAGGCCTTCACAGGCCCATACAGTGGTGGGTTACAGGGGTATTCACAGTTTCAATCACTATATACAGGATATTTGAACATCAATGTACTGTTCCACAACACATCATTTTGGCAAGTTTCAAAAGAGCACATTCAACGTCCGCGTTATGGCACAGGATGAAAAAAAGATTCTAATTTGGTTACAAAGCTGGACACACAATGGCTGTCAACATCCAATGGCAAAGAATTCCATTACTCGACGGACGACGGAAAAATGAGAACTTAAACGTATTGCAACGGGTGACGTATGGTCTGATGAGCTTATCGTGATTTATTCGTTTCATGTGGCGATGTGGGGGCTGCAGGTACTGATCTTTGTTGATATTCACAGACCCATGATAGAGCATGAAACGGAACTTCATGGCGGCCACGCGACGCCAACTGGAAAGTTTGGGAATGCCTGCTTGTTTTCTAATTGCACTGACGCTATCGTACCGAGAATACTTTGAGTATATTAATCCTAATGCTTTATTTTGCACCCTATCCAGCCTGTCTGCTAAGTACTGTTGATGAGGGTTCCATAATATGCTACCATACTTTAAGACGGGTCTAAGGTTTTGTAGGCGTTCAACTTTACTTCAGCAGGTGTCATGGCTAATTTTTTTTTTAAATCCTAGTGTTTTACACGCTTTTGCACAAGTATTAATAATATGCACATTCCATTTCCAATTACGCGTAAGTGTTACTCCTAGACCTTTAACGGTGTCTGTTTGTTTGAGCTCGGACCCATTTATTGTGTAGTTAAACTTCAGTTGCGATTTTTTTTACTGACAATCATACATTAAGTTCTTGATACATTTATTTTCTTGCCCAGTTATCGCCCCATAGAGCAATGTTATTTAATAATATGTTTAGTTTCAGTTGATCGTCAGGTCCGCGCACAACTGTGTAAATCACGCAATCGTCTGCGAAAAGACGGATTTTCACCCCATCATCGACACAAGAGCTGATATCATTAATATTTATCAGGAATAATAGTGGTCCAAACACGGATCCCTGTGATAAACCGGGAACCACTTCGAGGTTCTGATTCGCTACTATTTATCATGTCATATTGTGTGCGGTTTGATAGGTAAGCTTCTATCGATGCTATTAAAGTCGCAATAATGCCTAGGAGCGTTAACTTGTCAATTAATTGGCAGTGTACGACACGGTCATAGGCCTTAGAAAAATCAATAAATATACTATAAACTTGTTCTCGGCTATTTAATACTTAACTGAGTTACTGTCGATAGTCCTTTCCGGAAGCCGTGTTGTATCAAATTTAATAAGTTATTTGCTTCCAAATAACTCAGAATAAATTTTTTAGGAATGTGCTCTATATGGCTTACAGCTAGCACTTGTAAGAGATATGGGTCTGTAGTTGTCAAGCAGCCTGTTATTTCCTTCTTTATGAATAGGGATTATCTTTGCACGAAGCCAGTCAACTGGAAGCATAGCAGTTGTTAGTGACTCGACAAAAAGTGCGTGTAGGAAAGGGGATATTTGTTGCGCATAACGCTTTAAAAATACATTTGAGGTACTGTCTGGACCGGGCGACTTTTCGAGTCAACCTGTAAAAGCAGGT
Source organism: Dermacentor variabilis (assembly GCF_050947875.1). NCBI lineage: Eukaryota > Metazoa > Arthropoda > Arachnida > Ixodida > Ixodidae > Dermacentor > Dermacentor variabilis. Next base: position 95,548,070 of record NC_134574.1, on the reverse strand, counting down.
TTAGCACGCCATGCTCAGTTAGTGCTACGTCAGGCATCAAGGAATTAAAACTTGTTTCGGGCATTCTTACCGCAGTTGTTCTCGTGAAAACACATTGGAAATATCCGTTGAAAGCATTTGCTATTTTTTGTTCATCCTCAATGACTACTCTCGCAACATCCAATTTCTTGGTTCGGTCTTTTGGCTCCTCCAAATAGCGCCAGAAGTTCTGGGGTTCAGTTTTCAAAAAGTTTGCTAATGTTAGGAAAAAATTTACTCCTCGCTGTCTTAATTTCTAACTTCAGTTGACACGATAAAGCGAGCACCTCTCGTGTATTGCTTTTGTTATTTCTCTTTCAACGCATTCTTCTTTCCAGGTGAATTATTGAACGTGTTACCCACGGGGTTTTGCGTTTAATCCTTTTATACCATGTTGGGATGAAGTTTGATTCGCAATGCCCAATCGCCTATATTAGTTTTAACCACATGCTGTTCACGCATCGTGATGGTCCGTTTGAGAATTTGTCTGAAGCTATATCAAGGTAGTCAATTACACCCTCATCGTCTGCCCTATTATAATTTCTAACTGCTATTTTTGTGAGACTGGTAGTGCGATTAATATTTGTGTTCAAGTCGCGAAACGTTAATATTAGCATCTTGGGATCAGAGATGCATTCTTCTACGGTAACTGTTGCACATATTGTGTCTGACACGAAGGTGAGATGAAGTACCGTACTAGAATTTCCTTCCACCCTAGTAGGTTCCTTAAACATTTGGGTCAAAGAGAGACTGATTATTATGTCCAGGAGCCGTTCACAGCTATGCACTTCCTTGCGGCCAATAGCCAATGCATCCCAATCAATTCCTGGAAGATTGAAATCACCAGATATTAGCAATTTAGTCCGACCGTTAACTTTGTGATGTAGGAAGTCGTGCATTTTTATTACATAATCACTGTCTCTCCTGGGCGTGTGCAAATGGCACCTATTAGTATTGAAGAATCATTACCTCTTACTATGCACCAAGTACTTTCATGGTTAGCTATGCCGGCATCTTGCTGGAATGATAAACTTTGTTTAATGGCAATAGCTACCCCACCCCCACGGCCGTCACGATTTGAACGTAGCAATGCGTAGGAGGAAGGGACTATTTCCGAATCGTGTATATTGGAATGTAGCCATGTTTCCGTGATTATGACCACATCAGGGGGGTAAAGTAGCAATAGTTCTTATTTTACAGTTTTGTTGACTCTACTTCTGACATTGAAGCTTAGAATAACAAGTGGTGCGGAGGTGCTATTGTGTCAGTCCTGCTGATTGCTATTACTGCTGTCAGTTTTTTGTCGATGATTCAGTAGAACTCGCTTGTTTTTTGCCACGTCCCATTGGTACAGATCATCATTAACTTTGCGTTTGTTGAACACCAGGTTAACCTTATCACCTTTCTTGCGTTTGTTTTTAGATGAGTCACACAACTTTCGACGTCTTTCTCGGACAGCCGCAGAAAAATCCTTCGATATCTATATGCCGCTGCCTTTCAATTTGAAACAGTTGCGCAGAACTGTCACCTTTCGGTGAATCGTAAAAGCTCAGGATAACAGGTCGTTCACGACGGGCGTTTTTAGAACCAATTCGGTGAATACGTTCTGCCGAACGGACCTCAATGCCTAATTTGTCTTTAAACGTCTCTTGTATTACAGTTTGTTCAAGCGCGCCTTTGTCTTCTTCAAAGCTTTCTTTTAGACCGAAAATGACCAACTTATTCCTGCGACCAGGATTTTCTAGGCCACCAATCGTTCTGTTTAGCTGTGTGAATTCTTTTTGCATGACGCCGACTGCTTGTACACATTCGTCTACTCTTTCGTGGTCTTGCCGTATTGTAGTAAATGGTGTTTCCATTTCGGTCAACCTGCGTTCTACACCGTGCAAACCAGATTGCAGTATACCTTGTGATGCCTTAATCTCGGTCACCCTTCTGTGCATCTCATTCAGTCTATCCGGACCAAGGTTCTCCTCTACGTCACCACTAAGTTTCGACAACAATCTGGCCACACGAAGTGATTCACTGCAAAAGGAAAATAGGCACGGCGGGCTCGGCAGCATAACAAGGCTGATGCAATTGCTCTTTACTTATTTACCACAGGACCGTTTGTTACTAATCCGAAAAATGAAGATAACACAATTTAGCATTGTGTGCCGGACGGTGCCGCTGAGCCCACTGAGGCGTCCGCCGTGCTGGCTCTTGCTTTTAAATTCTTCCCACGAAGTCCCGGATATCACGAGTGTGCCGAATGTGTGTTACAGTCGGGGCGGATCATACACGTGCTGCTGCCTCGTCGTCATCGGTGGCAGCATGATGAACGGGTGAAACTTTGCAGCTTGGTAAAATTCCGCTGTCATTGCCGAAGTACAGTGGCCCGAGAGTGGCGGAAAAAATCCATCACCAGGCGGGCCTTTGAGCAGAAATACCTGAAGAATGAAGATTACACAACTTATTGTGTACCGGACGGTGCCGCCGAGCCCACTGAGACTGACTCATCGATCGCGCAAATCGGGATTGTTCACTGGTTTTGTAACAGATGCATGTGTTATTCTGTACAAAAGAGCTGACTTCAGGTAGAAATTTTCTTTAAGCCTTTCTGCAAGAATGAGACTTGTTATGGGTGCACAAATTGGCGAGGTTATCTCAAAAACAAAGGACGCTAAATACAGGGCAGCCGAGAGAGCACCGTTTAAGCAGTAGGTTAGGTGACAGAGGAGATCTTTTTAGTGCTGAACACTTATTTTATGAAAGATAATGTCACAGACATCAACAAAACGTTACACTATCCTTGTACAATATAAAAAGAAATAACTTTGCATAGCGAAGCAGCTGTCAAAAAGATATGCGTACCACATTAATTAATGGGATAACGTCTTGTACGTAATGTCTCGTATCATTCCGATTGCTCTTGCATCTTTTATAGCTACCTAATCAACAAAACATGCTCTGAGTTATGTAACATTCCACTTTATTCTGGCTTTCAGTGTTCAGGATGCGAATCGGATGAAGTTTCGTCTGCGTGCAACGAGTTTGGAAAAAAACCTGAGTATGGTTGCCCTGAGGGACCAGGGGTACGACAGGTGCAACCGAGGCGATGCAGTCCTGGAGAGAACACCTGCCACTGCCCCGGTGACAAATATAGGCGAAAGGACGGGCGTTGCGTGGTAGTTCGAGACTGCGATGTTTCGTCAAAGTGGACACCTGAAAGGAAAGGGCAAAGATAGTGCATCATATCAGTATTTCTTTGCGTGCTAAAATGTTTGGGGATGTGATTGCATGTTACCGAACCATGTGTAAGTCTTAGCACTATAAGTGGACAATGATGGGAACTAAGTGGAAATAAAACACAAATTATAGAAATGCACAGCTTGACACTGATTACAGGGTGTGTGGTGTGTTTGTAGCGATCAATGACACATTAGCATCGGAGAAAAAGACTACTCATAAATTTATAGAAATGTCAGCCGAACCTACCTATTACCCACTCGAGTAATGTGCCTTGTTGCTACGTGTGATTATTTCTTTTATTTGAGGGTGTAGCCTGCCTAATGCAGATAGCGCTTTGATGTCTGAAAGTTTATGCTCTGAGGCCCCACGCCTAAACCTCGTCACAGTTAAAAGCATATTATTGTCAAAAAGAAGTGCTAGTGGAGAACTAGTGAAAGAATAAGCCAAAGGCGACGAATGGAACAGCTTAGTTGGCAAATATTTGTAGGAAAAATTGGATGAAGCTTGTGCTTCGCTTTTAGGAGTGGTGCGCGAAAGCAATAACAGATCCCTGACTACTTCTCACGCTTTCTGGCAACTGCAACTAATGAAACCGTAAAGTTTTGCTGGAAATGTGGACAGATTTTTTGTTCTGTCTTTGCCACCTGGGTGGTTTGGTTAGGAACCGAGCGGGGTACGCTCGTCCGACTACAACAGACTTTAAATGAACACTGAAATTGGGTTTGTGTTTGGCTTTCTCCATAACACAACTATGCTTTATCACATATTGAAATTGTAATCCGGCGCTATCATGTCCATAGTTTGTGTGTGGGCCGTCTTTTACAAATTTTCTGACGCTTTTTACTATGAAAAACTTGAATAGTTCATCAACGACTATGCGCCAAGTGGAAGGCCACTGTGGTTCGGGACAATTTTTCTGATACAGACAACGCCACTAATGCCAGATTTTCTGTGAGACGGGGTTCGTAGCGCCATCGTGTTAAACAAGCAGTACCACTCAAAGCTCAATCATTGGGGAGAAGTGTATTGTTGGTGGTTGAAATTTGATTTTATGTTTCATAGGGCCGTATCTCAGGTTTTCGCGCACAGAACTGACCTTTCTGTGAATTATACCTTGCCAATGCAAAGGCGCGCGCTTGTTAGCACTCGTGCAGCAGCTCTAGCAAAATGATCGGCGATTCCTAACCCGCAATTCCAGGTGAGTCACGCCCGTTGCCGGCTAATGTCAGGTGGTACTAGGGCCGAGTAGTTAAACAAATACTTACAGCAGATACAAGGAAATGACGGCGCATACTGCACGACTCGAGCTAAAAGCGCAATAAGGGAGCCACACAAGGTGATCACGCGGATTCAGCTGACCTCGCGGGGCTGCGCACTCTGGGCCCTGGAGCCGGGAGCCAAATCCAAAAGCTGTGGTGCTGCACTGAAACGGCTGGCGGAGGTCTCTCTGACGGAGCTGAAATGTGACAAGTTGCACGCTTGTCAGCAAAAAAAAAATCACATAGAGGTAACCAGTTTCACCAAATATATGGAGAGAGATGTTTCCAAGCCTCAAAAAGAAGTAGGGAAATGGGACTCCCGGTGCTCCTCGATGCAGCGACTCTAAGTCATGCGACCGGGTGAGCATTCCCAACCACTGGGATGACACCAAAAAAACTGAATTACACGTTATTTTATTTGAGCGATGTCGCCAGCATGTCGCGCCTCAACCACGAGCGTGATGTCACGACGTGGACAACCTTCGAAACTAACGTGACGAAGGTATTCGTGCAACTTGCCGTTCGCAAGTTTCGTGCCAAGCAACGTTTGAGCGATCGTGGCCCGGAACAGTGCGGGGAAACATTTACCAGGTAAATAGAAGATCTTCTCGACTTCTGTAACCACCTTGACGTCACAATGGCTGATGCCGAGAAGATCCGCCATAACTTAAAATGCATTGAAGACGACGCCTTCCAGATGCTGTTGGCGAAAAATCCGACGACAGTCTCTGAACTCGTCAGTGTCCGTGAAAGCTTCGACGAACTACGCAAACAACGGATAGCCACCCGCCAATCTCCTCGTCATGCCACTTCAATGTCGAGCTTGGCTGTTTCCCCGGAAAACACTTCGCTGCTGCTACCTATCTAGGAGCTCGTCCGTGAACGGCTGGCTCGTCAACTTTCTGTGATTCCACTAACACACGCCCAGACCAGTTCTCTTTTGGCACCCGTTGGTAGCAGACCACATTTCGCCTACTCTCCAGCAGGCTCCGACTGCCACTCCCCTAACGTACGCCGAAGTCGCTACGAGGCCTCCACCACAGACGAACAGTCCCCCTCCCCCGCCCGTATCCTCCCAGTCGGGCCGCTGGTGCAGCATGCGCGAACTCAAGACCATTGGCACACAGAAGGCAATCGTCCGATTGTTTTTATTGTGGCCTGGTTGAGCACGTGACTGGTTCCTGTCTCCTGGTTACAACGAACGTCCTCAACAACGTGCGTCCATATGCGCCACGTTTACAACAACGCCACAACAATTAAAACACCTTTGAATCTCCTCCTGCCGTCGAGACCGCCATTCTCCACTCGCCATTCACCTTTACCATGCCGCCGTTCCCTTTGACCCATGAACCGTCGGTGGAGCCCTCTGCACCAGGAAAACAAAAAATTGCAGTTCAGAAGGCGTGAACGGTGGTTTCAGTGATATGTATAAGGCCTCACACTTCCCCTAAAAACTTTATTGAAGTCGCAATGGAAGGAACATTGACCCTAGAAGTTGTCGACACCGGCGCTGCACTTTCAGCGATAGATGCCCGTATTTGCCGCAAGATAGGGAAATTGACAATGCCACTTTCTGCACTGTCCCTTCGGACTGCTGACGCGCAGCAGGTCGAGCCATCCGGCACACTGCTGCTCGTGTCATCAATCAGGAGGTTCTTTATATAATATAATCATTGTGTTGCCATCAAGTTTACAGGACGTCATATTAGTTTGGGACTTTCTCACCAGACATCATGCGATGATTGACTGCGCCTGCAGCGAAATTCAGCTGTTTGTTTTCGACCGATATTATCACTGACCACAAGAACGCTTGTCGCAAAATCACTCTATCATAAGACACCGCTGCACTTGCCTGGTCTTCCGCCCTTCTCAGTATCTTTTGTGACTGTGTAGAAGACGGCACAGTACTCTTCGCTCCATCTGGACTCTTAGTTCGCCGCTGTTCACTACCACTGCCATTCGCCGTCCACGAGGACACGTGGCACGTCACTGTCTTGTGGTTACAACGAATATCCCCAACAATGTGCATGGGAGTGAATGTGCATCTAGACTCCCATGCACTTGCATGGGAGTCTAGATGTGGTATTGTTTTTCAGTTGGCTGTTCGCTGCCAAGTTGGACATGGTATAGATAACGCGCATAATAAGGCAACTGGAAAAAAACCTTGGAAGATTATATAAGGAGAAACAGTGAAATACACCTGACATACGAGTCACACCACGTGAGACGTGGTGTGACTCGTAAGAGAGACAAAGCCTGCAGTAGTAAAGGCAGGCAGTGCTGGCTTTCGAAAACACTCGTCTTCAGAGCTATAGCTTTGTAGTTCTACTCCAGTTCGACGGATCTTGCGCTGTACCTTTGTGAAGATGCACCACAAAACGGAAAGTTCCACCCATACTCGTCCTTTTTTAAGAAACCTTGGCCTTCACGTAGAATGACAACTTACCTCATTTTCCTGCGATACTTCTTAACGGAAATACGAAGCTGAAGTCGGCGTTCACATTGTCAAGAACGCAAGATCTCATTACAGCGAAGCTGCTAATGACTCTAAGAACTTACACAACGAGATGATCCCATTTTCTTACAATTTCATTGAAAAAACTTATCCAATCCCAAAGCATGCATTATCATGAAATGTGGGGAAGCCAAACCGATAACCGTGCTCTTGACCCTGTACTGCGTGAAATACCTGTAAAGCTAGAAGGAGTTAAAATTAAACGTGACGACCCCGAGAACAGGCAGCGTCCGTCAAACCTGCTGTTCTTTGATCTTCAGGATGACGCGAAAAAGAACTGGGATGGCTCGGAGCTGAAAATAATTACATTTTTCTCTAATAATCTAGGAACCGCTGTAACCGAATCCCAGTTTGAACGTGTACATTGGTTCCCCGGGGAAGTTAGCGGTTGACAAGCAAAGGTCCATCATTGCAAAACTAATGTTTTCTAAAGACAAACAGCAAATTCTGGCATCCACGCACGAGTTTAAAAACTCGAATTATTCTATTCGCGAAGGTTTTTCTTTGCCGACTAGGTTAGCTAGGCGAAAATGACTAAAATTCGCTAGAAACGATAATAAGAAGAGCAAACTGGGCACTGATAAACTGTGCATTGACAACAAAACATAAGCCTTTGATAGCATGACTCAGTGATGCTATCAGCAAGATAGCTAGGCAAGAGCAAACGCACTCAGGAGCTGCCTAGGCCATCTAGCACAAGTCCCCGGCTATCAATATCATTTACTAACATCCGATGCCTGCTTCTAAAACGTGATGAAGTCTGTACTTTTTGGATCATACTAACAGTGATATTGTGGAAGTGAGAGAAACCTGGTATCATAAAGATGTAATGGACAATGAAATTTTCCCTAACGAAAATAGCTATAACAAATACAGGCGTAATCGTTCCGTTAAGAAAGGTGGCGGTGTCCTGATCACCATTAAGAAAGCGCTTGCATCATACGGCGTACATAGTGATTCCTCCCTGGAAGCAGTGTGGGCCGCCTGTGCAACGGCTTCGGTCAAGGTATTGGTTGGCGTCTGCTACCGACCGCCACGCCAGGTTCTCATCTCTACTTCATTACTAAATCTCATGTCAGTATTACTTCTGTCATCCAAACATGCCAAGCTAAATTCATTTACCTGGTTGGTGACTTTAACTTCCCGCACATTGACTGGCAGAATTTGTCATCCTAGTGTCGCACCTCAGCGGAGGTTATCAGCTTTACTTAAGGCTTCAATTTTTTTTCAAGTGATAAATGGATCAACTCGCGGTTATAACCTATTAGATCTTCACTTCAGCAGGACACCTGAGACGATTGGCGAGGTTCTGTACTTCGATCGTTTTAGTGATCACAAGATCATTCATTTAGAGCTTAAAGTCCCATTAACATTTCGAGGTACTGCAATCGGGCAAATTCGTGATTATAATAGAGCCGATTATAAAGAAATGAATCATAGGTTTAATGACTTTTTCATTCAGACATTCTTGTTCTTATTTTCGGATTATGTCTGTTGAACACAAATGGGTGCTTTTTAAGAACTTGATAATTATATTGGGATACAAATATGGTCCGTTTATTTCTATCACAAGTGACAAATCTAAACCATGGTTCACAAAAGCTCTCCGTCGTCATGGAAATCAAAAGGAACGTCTCTACCAAAACGCCAAGCTCGTGTGCACACCATCGGCTTCGGAAAAATACAGTGTATGCTTAAAGTCTTATTGTTCGGCTGTTCCAGTTTCTAAGGAAAAATATTTTTCTCATGGCCTCCCATCTCTTTTAAAGTCCAATCCCATAAAGTTTTGGCGTGTGATATCTCCCGACAGTGCTAGTAATCAAATTTCACTGAGCAATGATGACCATCTACAACTTTCAGATAGTGAATGCCCTCATGCAATTAAGACGTACTTCGCATCAATACTCAAAATGGAAGATCATTCCAACATACCCATTGTACCTGATTATGATTAGCAATATATGGACCTAATTATGTAACCGCTGAAGGTATTGCTCAACTCATTGATAATCTAAAGATTTCTACATGTGCTGGTGTTGACAACAATAAATCCAAAATATTAGAAAGCGCTGCATCAATTTCCAGTCAAATTCTTTGCCTCCTCTTCGAAGAATCGCTATCATCTGGCTTGCTCCATACCGACTGGAAATTTGCCGAGATCATCCCTGTGGTTAAAAGCGGAAACAGAAATTCAGCCAAAAACTACTGTCCAGTTTCACTGATACGCATTTGCTGTGAATTACTAGAACTTAATCGAACTTACTTATCGCTTCTCATACTTACAGTCACCTCGAACGTAATTCCTTCCTTTTTCCTGAACAGCACGGCTTCTGAAAAGGATTTTCTTGTGATACTCAACTGCTAGAATTGACGACTGATTTGTATTTTAACATGGACGCTAACCTACAAACTGACTGCATCTTCTTAGATTTTGCTAGAACTTTTGACCGCGCTGCACATTCCCGTTTGTTTTCGAAAATATCTACTATTTGCCTACATTCTTCCACACTCTCATGGATTCGTAACTTTCTTTCTTTCCACCAACAGTGTACAACAGTTTCCAACATTACTTCATCACTCTGTGAGGTAACTTCAGGTGTTGCTCAAGACAGCGTTCTCGGCCCTTCATTGTTTGTCATATACATTAACGACCTGCCCACTAAGATATCTTCTCGTGTACGACTTTTTGCTGATGACAGCGTCATTTACCGCTCCAATAATTCCATGGATGATCATCTCGCCCTCCAAAATGAACTTATCCTAAATTCCAGCTCGTGCAATAAATGGCAACTGACACTTGACGTGAATAAATGCAAGGTTATCTCTTTCAGCCGCAAGCGTATTAATTCTAACTTCTCGTATCTCATAGATATCACGATGTTGTCTCGGGCATCCTCATACAAGTATTTATGTATTCATCTTATGCATAATATTTGATGGGCCACGTATGTCAACACCATTTGTAAGAAAGCTTCAAGGACTCTAGGTTCCGGCGCCGGAACCTTCGGAATTCCTCTAACAATGTACAAAAACTGGCCTATCTAATACTTGTGTGGCCATAGCTAGAATATGCAGCATCCGTATGGTCCCCATATCAAAACTGCTTAATAAAATTGCTAGAATCCGTAAAAATAGAGCCGCTGGCTTCATTACACGTACCTATAGTCCCCGTTCGAGCGTCTCACCGATCAAACTTGATATCTATCTTGAGACATTGTATATTCGTCGTTCCATCGCTCTTTTATGCTTATTTCATAAATATCACCACTGCAACAGGCAATCTGCATTGCCTCTCGATATGACGTCACCCATTTCGAGCCATTTACATAATCAGTACAGCATCAAGCGCATACACGGAACACAAGTCTTCAATTCATCAGCCCTTCACCTGCCATCGTTCCTTGGAATGATCTTCCCGATAATATTGCATCCATATGCAACTATCCATTCAAGAATCAGCTGCACGAATACGTTCAAGTGAGATCGTGGCGTTAAACCTTATCTTGTATAGAATGTCGCGCTTTTTAGCTATTGTTTTTTTAAACCCCTGCTTTATTTATTTTTCTTTATTCATGTGTCAAACATTTCTGCTCTATTTATATTCTTCAATTAATTTGTGTACTTTGCTCTATTGTTTGTTGCTGCTTTTCAGTACTGGTGCTGTGCAATGCTTTCCTTTTCCGAGAAAGCGGTCTAGTTGCCCGAGTGACACCGACAGCGAGGACACTGTGATCTACTCAGGAACAAGTGATGAAACCTCGGATGACAGCGAATTCGTGCCCGTAGCGAAGCACAAAGCAGAGAGAAGACTCGTCAGAACATCTCTTTCCACAAGTAAGGCAACTGTGATCCCAACGCGAAAGCCATCAGACCTCACAATTTTATTGGTGCCTGTGGCTGCTAGCGACAATTTAAACCGGATCAACCGCCAAGCCACATCTGTAACGCTCGAGGCACTTGTTCCGGACCAGATCAAAGATCTAAGGGTCAACGCCCGTAAGAACATCCTCGCTATAGATGTCCCAAACCGCTACGTGCTAGACATTCTGAGCAACGTTAAGGTGCTGGTAGCATTAACGTACGCTGCTATAAACAAGACGATCATGGCTCTACGGCCGGCGTTGATAACTCTATGGCGTAGATAATTCCATAAGCGATGCTGACCTACATATACTCGTCAAGCCGGCGACAGAGGGAATTGTCATATTGCAAGCAATTCCGTGAAACACGCAGTGTGTCAAGTTAACTTTCAATGGAGACAGCCTACCGTCCGACGTCAAGGTCGGTCACTTCCGACACATTGTTCGGCCTTTTTTGCCAAAGCCGCTTCAGTGCAGGAAGTGTCAAATGACAGGGCACGTTAGTGCGGTTTGCACAAATGCTGCCGTGTGCTCACGGTGCTCAGGGTCACACAGCTCCCGCGCCTGTCGTGCAGAAAACCAAAAGTGCGCCAAATGTCAGGGCACTCATGATGCAACTTCAAAGAATTGCCCACATGTGCAAAATGAGGCGAAAGTCTTGAGGCAAACGGTCAGGGATGGTTCCTCGCACAGGGAGGCTGCCGCTAAGGTGCGACGTCGACGTTCACGTCGCCGGAGGTCTAGGAAACCCATTGCTATTGCTACGGATGCACCGCGTCCGCTGACAGTCCACGAACTTCCGCATACAACTAGCAATAGTAGCAATGAGGTTCCTCAGTAGAAGTCTCCAAAATCATTGCCTCATGCGAGGAGGGACCGCCATTGCCACAGCTAGATCCACCAGCGGAGCGGCAAGATGTAGCACGCTCGCAGAATCATGCGTCACTTTCTGGCAGCAACCAGGACGGCGACAAACAAGTTGTCAGCATGATAAAGGCCCTTTCGAACACGCTACGATTGCTACTGGCCGCCATACACACTCCGGCAGCTCGAGGCGCACATCAAAAACTGGATGCCCTGAATCCGTACTGCCTGGAATTAAGAAGCACAATGGCTGCTCCTCTACATTCTTTCCTCAAAGAGGTCAAGGAAGCGTCTATCTTCCATTGGTATGTCAGAGGCATTAAATCCCACATTTCGGACTTTCGTGCGTTTGTTTTTAAGAACAAATTTTCAATAATCGTCATTTGTGAAGCAAACGTTGAGTGTGCCATCCGCCTATCAGGATATGAAGCTTTCATGTCTGCCACCTGGACCTACCGCAGCAATGTCATCGTCTACGTCAGATGCGATTTCACTTATCTTTTACACCCAGTGGCACCTGATGATGACACTCAGTACGTATGTTTGACAATAAAATGCAAGAACGTCGCACTCAAGCTCTTAGGTGCCTGCATTTCACATTCGAGTCGATTTGACAACACAAGACTAGGTGCAATTTTAGCAGCTAGACCTGGACCACGTGTTATTACCGGCGACACCAATGCGCATCATCCGCTATGGGGAAGCTTAAAGATGGACTGTCAAGGAAGACGTGTACTATCCTTCGCGTCGGACCATGAGCTCTGCTGCCTAAATGATGGCAGTCCCATTTTTCTGCGGGGATTGACAAGCAGCAGCTGCCTGGACTTCACTTTTGTTTCAAGATGCCTCAGTGCCAGTGCGATATGTTTCACGCACAACGAAACGCACGGTAGTGCCCACGTACCAACATATTGCTACGAAGAGTTGCGAAGAAATGGTTTTATTTAGAGGCGATGCATGATGATCGTAGCGTGATCGTAGCGCAGCCCGGCCTCTCAAACTCCTCGTTCTCTTCGTCTTCTCTCTTCTTGTCCGCGCCTTTCGTATCCGTTACATTTCCCCGCAAGCAGACGAAACCCGTGGGGCGAGTCAGGATGGACAAGCAGGGTAGAAAGCCTTCAGGCGAGCAATAAGAGTCAGCTGAGTTCTGCTTGATCGCCGACCATTGCACAGGAGGCGAGCTATGATGTAAGTGAGTTCGGTCAGGCGGTCTACGACTACAAATGGGCCTGAATATTGCGACAAGAACTTTTGGCACAATCCACGCTTGCGTCGCGGTGTCCAAAGAAGAACCAAGTCACTTTTCCAACGATACTTGTACGTGACGGTCATCGTATCGCTCTCTCGAACGACTTTGCGAGGCCAGAGTACGAAGACGAGCTATTCGACGGGCTTCTTCGGCGACACACAAAGTCTTCGATACAGAATCGTCCCTGTGCAGTACGAAGGGTAAGAAAGTGTCCAGAGGGCTTCGCGGTAACCTTGCATACAGGAGACGAAATGGGCTATAGTTCGTGGTTTCGCGTTTCGCCGTGTTGTATGCGCAAGTGATGAATGGAAGCACGTCGTCCCAGTTCTTATGATTGGAGGAGACGTACATGGGAAACATGTTGGTCAGCGTTATGTTCGTCCTTTCAACGAGGCCATTGGTCTGTGGATGATACGGCGCGGAATGGTGGAACTATGAAGTGCACAAACGAAGTAACTCTTCGATGGCACCAGTAGTAAACTGGCGACCATGGTCGCTGATGATGACACGTGGTGGGCCATGACGAAGGACCACGGAACGCAGCAGGAAGACCACCACGCAAGCAGCGGTACAAGACGGTATGGCTGCAGTTTTCGCATACCGTGTAAGATGGTCTACGCAGACAATTATCCAACGGTTCTTGCTGTTAGATAACGGGAATCAACCCAAAAGGTTAACGCTTACTTGCTCGAACGGCGTACTGGGCGGTGTCAATGGCCGAAGGGGACCCGGGGCTGCGGTGGTCGGTCGCTTGTGACGTTGGCACCTTTCGCAACTAGCGACATAACGCTTTGTTATTTCGTACATCTTGGGCCAGTAAAAGCGCTCCTGGGTGCGATGCAGCGTTCGTACGAAGCCGAAATGGCCGGTTGTCACATCGTCATGCATGGCGCGTAGAACGGCAGAGCGGAGACTTTCGGGGACAACAAGCAGAAAACGCGCCCCATGCCCAGAGTAATTACGTTTGTAGAGCAATTTATCACGGACAGTAAAGCGACCGCTGTCTTTAGAAGTAGGCACGGCGACAAAAAGCGGATCGAGGGTAACACCATTCCGTTGTTCTCGCTGAAAGTCTTCCGCGTCAGGGAACGTAGAAGTAACAGCAGCGAGACAGTCGTCAAAATAATCAGCATCGCAGTCGGTAGTCGCAAGAGGAATCCGAGAGAGGCAGTCTGCGTCAGCGTGACGACGGCCCCTCTTGTACAATACCACAAAGTCGTATTCCTGGAGGCGCAGCGCCCAACGTGCGAGGCAACCAGAGGGATCACGCAAACCGATCAGCCAGCATAAAGAATGGTGGCCGGTGATAATATTGAATGGTCTACCGTAAAGTTAACACCGAAACTTTTGCATGGCGATAACGGCTGCCAGGCACTCGTGTTCCGTAACCGTGTAATTGCGTTCAGATTTGCTCAAGCAACGGCTGACATATGCGACAACATGCTCTGCGCCACTGTGACATTGCACAAGCACCGCTCCTATCCTGATTCCACTAGCATCAGTGTGAACTTCAGTCGGGCAAGATGGATCGAAGTGACGCAAGAGGGGTGCTGACGTTAGTATAAACTTCAGTTGAGAGAATGATGCGTCACACTCTGGTGTCCAATTGAAGGATGCATTTTGTCGCAAAATACTTGTCAACGGGTAAACGATGTCGGCAAACCGGGGAACAAAACGACGAAAATACGAACATAGGCCAATGAATGAGCAGAGTTCTCGTGCTGACTGCGGTGGCTTATCGGAGCTCACCGCTTCAATCTTACGAGGATCGGGTCTGACGCCATCCTTGTCGACTAAGTGTCCCAGGACCAGCTTTGACGTTCGCCGAACCGACACTTTTTTGAGGTTAGAACCAGTTCAGCTTTCTCAATGCAGTCGAGAACGAGGCTGAGGCGTTCGTTATGTTCTTCAAACGTGCGGCCAAAGATTGCAACATCATCGAGGTAACACACGCATATTTCCACTTTAGACCACGTAGTACTGTGTCCATGAATCTTTCAAAGGTGGCAGGAGCATAGCAAAGGCCAAAAGGCACAACATTAAATTCGAATAGGCCATCTGGAGTCACGAAAGCGGTCTTTTCCTTGTCGGCAGGGTCCATAGGTATTTGCCAATACCCCGATCGCAAAACAAGTGTTGAGAAGTAAGAATCAGCGTGTAAGCAATCAGTGACGTCATTCATTTGCGGTAGCGGATATACATCCTTCTTCGTCGCTGCGCTTACATGTCGGTAGTCCACGCAGAATCTCCAGGAGCCATCTTTTTTCCCACCAGGATTACTGGGGCTGCCCATGGACTAGACGACTCTTGAACGACACCTTTGTTCATCATCTCCTTGACTTGCTCTGCAATAACTTTGCGCTCGGACGATGACACTCGGTAGAGCTTCCGGCGGATGAAGTGTGCTGAGCCGGTAACTATTCTGTGCCGAGCGCGGGACGACTGTAAATGAAGGGGGGCACCTACATGCGTGAAATCGAGGGCAGCCTCATGTCTGGCAAGGACCTGTACCATTGCTTGCCGTTCTGATGTGCCGAGAGCCTTGCTCATCATGCCGAGCATTAGCTCTTCAGAATGAGGATTATCGCAAGGAGAGCAAGCTGTAGAAAAGTCCGTAGTTAGTGCCGCTATTGAGCTACATGAGGCTTTATCGAAAGGAGCGATTTTCATTCCGCGAGCAAGGACAAACGACGTAGCGGAAAAGTTCAGCGCCCACAATGTGGCGACTCCTTTCGTCATGCACACTACAGAGCAGGGCACAATTATATCTTTTTTTAGCACAGTTTATGCGGAGAGGCCTAACTACAAGGTCAACACAATCAGCATCAACAGTAGTTGCAGAAACACGAATGGGCGTCAGGCACCACGATGGTACAAGCACTTCATGAAGAACACTGAGAGTGTCTGTGTCCCTGTCTTCTAAGTGTGACCACTTATAAAACTATATATATATATATATATATATATATATATATATATATATATATATATATATATATATATATATATATATATATATATATAATGAAGAAGAGTTCGATGTACGTTCAATGAGCACAGTATATTCGACTGACGTTTCGGCTGGTGGATCAGCCTTTGTAAAATCTTTGTCTGACTGCGACAAAGGCTGGTCCACCAGCCGCAACGTCAGTCAAATATACTGAGCCTATTGAACGTACGTCGTACTCTCCTTCTTCATTTTACTACCGGGGCTAGCGTAATCTCCTCAGTCATAATCTTATATATATACATGGTGGTAAGCCCCAGACCCCACCGTTGGTTACACTTCGCTCCTAGAATAAACAGGACGTGTGTCGAATGAGGAACTGAACACTGCAATTTAGTAAACGTGGCATGCGTAATGGAACCGGAACCTCGAAGGCAGCTGCTTTTGGATTCCTGATGCGTCAATTTAAAAGATACATTTCCTATCCAAGCCTAAATAACAGCGATACAGGCGACATTAGTTGCGGTAGCTCGTGGGTTTGGACTAACGACGCTACTGACGCAGAACTTTCATCTTTTGCGTGGTAGAGAACCGGAGTGAAAGACAGGAGAGTAACACGCCTTCCCGAAATGAAAAAAAAATGGAATCTTTGTTCGAAGGTTGGATGTACGTCAAGGACCCACAATACGAAACACCTTCAAGTGGGTATCACCTTACAAAGGGGAAACTCAAATGAAACATATTAAGTTGCTTAGGCTTTTAAATATCACAAGGATATTTTTATTTAAAATTTCCTTCCTTGCCATGAGTCGAAATCAGACTGAGAAACACTTAAATTTCCTTTATTCTTGAGACCTTCTGCGAGTGTCCAGGTAGCTGTTAGTTACATTATATTAGATTAAGAAGTCAGTTGTGGGTAATAAATGATTTGTATAAATGAGTAAAGGCACACGCAACAAAAATCCTACTCCATTTCTCAGTATTCACTCAACGAAGATGTAGCACACCTATACTGTCCAGTTGTAGTGATATGATGAACAAGGCAGATCCAATAGGGTGAGGCACGAATATAACTCATTCTAAGGCGAGCTTGAGCTGGAAAATAAAATAACGACCACAGCACGACGATGGCTGCGCGTAAAATAGTGCTCCATCTGAATCTGATCTACGAATCAAGGCATCGGTTCATCAGATTGCAATGGTCGTACACTGCAGTGCAATCGGGGGTGCTGAAATGTGATCGAGAATGTATACGCCAGTATTCGCTTCACGCGCGCAATCTGATGAGATAACTATGTTTCGCTATTGAACCCGTGACAACATTATGTATACTTGAAATACATGGAGGCACGTCTTGAGCTAAGCGATAACCTTGGAACCGTGGTGAGACGCTATAGGAAGCTCACTCTTAAAAAAGGCATTATTGTACTGCTGCTTCAAATATTAGCTGAAATATAATGCGCATTGTAAGAGGGGCCTCCAAGACTGTACACCGACGCAGATATACCAAACGTTGCAGTGCTAAACACTTTCAGATTAATGGTAGTAATTAAGCAGTATTTCGCATATCAATGTAGCCCTGTAGTCAAGGGACCAGTTCCATAATGGGCACTGTGTCCGAGCTAATATTTCACTTTACTTTACATATGTCACCAATAGCTGTCACAAAATTACGGTATTTACTTTTTTAGGTCTTAAGATTAGACAGCTAAAATATATGCCGCAAACACCCATCGTAATACATTAGTGCTTTTTATTCTAACGTATGTGTCCGCGCTGCTGCATCTGTTGGAAAGTACTGAAGAATATAACCAATGCTTTCCCCAGGCAGCCGTTTTACCGTGGAAGCGTTAAGGGCCTCGTGCCTCGGAAAATATCGGGTCGGCGTCGGCGGCGTTGTCAGTGACAAAAATTTTCCTACATATTTCGGCGTATGTATATGCCATGCCTCGCTAGATCGACAGCGCATACCTTTTATGTTAAATCTTCAAAAACGGAGAAAATGGGCTGTGTTCTCCGACTAAAAACCGGCACAATAGTGCACGCTGTCAGTTCTCCGACGCAGGGGTCATGAACAGTTGACGTACGAAACCGCGAAACTTCACCATCACGTCCAACAAAAAGGTCACGAGGTTGTCTTTTAATGAGTACCTGGCCATTGTGGAATCAGTGGCAATGATTCCAATGATAACGCTGCTCGCACATCACATCAAGGAGAGCATAGCTTTACAATTCCGCTTTCGGGGACAGACGCCGCAAGACAGCTTCGACACATGGCACGCAGTCTCTCACTGACCAAGTGGAACTCGCCAAACATAAGGCTAACGCAAGGCGGCCAAATTTCCGGAGTCCTCCACTACGGCGTGCCTCATATTCAGAAAGTGGTCTTGGCACGTAAAATCCATAATTTAAATTATTAAAACTTAACACTTACGCGACTGAATCGATTAAACCCCTCACACCGACTCCGACTTCCATTCGGACTTCCTCCACGTGAAGCGGCGCTTCTCTGTCGCCTTTGGTTAGGAACTGCCTTCCCAAAGTCATAATCTACATTAACTGGTGTGACGGACAGTGGAGCATGCGAGGTCTGGGGCGCCGAAGAAAATATTGGGCACCTGTCATGGCACTCTCCACGATGTGCCCCAGAAAGACAAGAACTTGCTAACGCTCTCCAAAAACTGGACAATTGGCCGCCTTCCGTGCAGGTGCTGCTGGAACACCGCCGTCATCGCTCGTCGGCCCATTAAGGGGTGAAGGTATGTTGTGCTTCTTGAGGACGACGCGCTTGTGTGAACGTTCATGACTATTAGTGCAGCTACTATTAGACCACACACATCAGCAAACTCACCGCGAACTTTATTCTTTGATTCCCTCCTCTCTCGCCCTGTCATCTTTTTTTCCCCTTTCTGATTCCCCCAGTGTAGGGTAGCCAACCGGACGTTATTCTGGTTAACCTCCGTGCTCTCTGCTTCTCTTTTTCCTTCTTTCCTTCCTTCCTTTCTTCTAAAACTTAAATGTTAAATGTGCGAAACAATGTTAAAAATCTTGAAATGCTGTAAATTTCTTGGCGCGGCTGTGCAGTATCTCCGGGATCGGCCCACGCAAGAGGCCGCGTTTCTTCCAGAATGGTTGCCTTCGTGCTTTTCCAGATAAACATTACAGTTAAATAAGCTGCAGTTGCCCGGAAGTGCGAGAAGCAATCGGGGATCTTTGAATGCTTTTAAAGGCAAAGCTTAAGCGTCCACTGACTTTTTATTCTATATAACAGCAGAAAATCCAGCCTGATGCCCGCACCGCTCAGAAACGTAATCGGGAGCGCACACTATGTTTTGATACACCTTGTGTGATGTACCGTAGCGCTGAGGTGCGTCTTTTACAATGTAGAAAAATCCATTGCAGAGCCAGAAGTGCAAGTTTCGTTACATGCGTTTAAGCTCATAAACCTAATTTGCGCCAAGAAAACCTGTACATGATTTCACACTTGCTTCATAGGAAGCCTACTGCACTACCAATATGCCGGCTGCTTTAAACTGCACCAAATAAAAATGGTAACCACTACAAGCCTTGGTGAGATCATTTTATCATTAGAGTGTTCATATTGGTAACATTTGGATACGGATAAGTTGAGACGTTGTGTGCGTAATAAACGAAGGTACGCTAATTATATTTCCATGTATTGAGCTTAAATGGCTAAAGAAAATTAGTAGTTTGGAGCCCGTCCTCGAGATTATCTAGTCGAGCAAACACATTTTCATTAAACATGCTTCTGTAAGAGCTATGCAAAACAAATATTATTCAATTAAACGGTCTCGGAAAGCGTAGCTGACGCAGAAAAAGAAAGTATGTGAAGTCAACCTCACTGCACATAGGCTTTTGTGATGTCAACAATATGGCTGCATAAGCGTGTTGCTGGTAGCCAGTTCGCTTTAGAAATTTATTATGAGGAAGTGTTAGCTCGGGCCCAACTCCGACGCGGCCTTTTCAAGTACATGCAAAATGCAAAAATGTTTTTCTGATATAACCCCTGACCACTTTTAATGAAATTTGTTGCATGTGAGAGAGAAGGTAAATTCTAATGTCCGTTGGAAGCGGAATTCCGATTTAGGTCCTCAATATTGTTCAAAAAATTTTCAAAAATTCAAAAGTTTAAAAAAATAGAAGCATGAATTTTACAAACAAATAGCTCTGTATCAAAACAGAAATCGCGGTTTTGTGAACGTCAGCCACTAGATCATTGAAAGCGGAGAAACTTATGTGTCATTTGATATCTTACGGGAATTTTCTATGTTGTGTACAAGGGTACTGCAAAAGCTGTATTTACATATTACAAATTTTTGAGGTTAATGTGTAACATGTCAATTTTCTAGGCTTTAGATGTACTATTAGGTAAACGCACATATTTGTTACATCAATTTTCTTTGCTGAGTTACAGCGTTGCAAACTTGATACTTTCATTTTCTGAAAGTTATCGATTTTTCCACTTTAAAAAAAATTGACGACCTAAATTGAAAATTCGAAACCATGAGTCACTAGACTTTAAATCTTTCTTTTAAATGCAACAGACGTCGCCAAACTTAGTGCAGCGGTTGCTCAGAAAAACGAATTCTCCTTTTACATGGATTTAGATAGGAGCACCCGAGCTAAAACTACCTCTTAACACTGTTTATTGGAAGGCAAGCAGTTCACAGTTTTAATATCAATATACCAGCGAACGTGTGCCGCCGAAAGCTTGCTTTGTAGTAGAAGCGACCCATGACGCAATGATGGTGCAGGTTAAGCGCGTCTCTGGCTTGAAGACATTGAGCTGCCGGTAGCGGCTCACGGAGCCATGCCGATTATGACGGTGCCATCGTGAGGAAATTTGGGGCGGCGATATTCACAGCTCAGGTGTCTTTTTTTTTCCTTGATTTCGCTTTCAGAAAGAGATTTTGCTATAAATGTAGAGTCAGTATCTTGTCTCGTGGATTTAAACGCGGGTTTAAATAAACTCTATATCCCATTCAACTCGGAGAGTAGGCGTAAGCGGGGAAGTGCTCTGTCTATCTTGCCTTCTCCCACAAAATTTCCCACAGCATTAAGAAAGTGGCGGGAAGGCAAGTTGGAAGTCTTGTGTTTTCTGCACCTTGCAAATTTGCTAACTTGTACGGGAGGGTTCGAAATGACTGGAAGAAGAGAGGGGTCTGTAAAGCTAAACACGTGACACCCTTAGTCAAGTACAACCCTGGGGTTTGTTTAACGCATTTCGTTGGCTTGTGGTAAAGTCTATATAGGCCAGACAGGTAGGTGTGTTAACAAGTGCTTGCAAGAACATAACCTATCCTTAAGCAGGGACCACGCAAGCACTTTGGCGGTTCATTACCGCGACTGCAATAAGTACGAAAGAAATGCGCAGTGTTCGGTCGTCTGACCATTTTAGGGAAGGGCAAAACCAGATACGAACACGAAACCTTAGAAGCTTATCACATTGGAAAGGCGAAATAAATTCGTGTAAGTGATACGTCTTTGTCTTTAACAAACAAGGAACATGCCTACCTATCGAGTAGGTAAACAATGATTAATAAAAAACTGACATTCATGCACAGGTCTGGGGAGGAGTGGAAGACATGCATGCGTTGGGCGTTATGGGCGCCAATGTAAATTTGAATGAAGTACAGTTGAAAGTCCAGCGTCCCTCCATCTATAACGCATTTTCCTTGTGTGCGCGTCCTTTGTGTTTCAGTAATACCTTTTTCTTTCAAGTCCCTCATGTACCAACTGGCCCAAGAGCTTGCGCTAATTCACCCTCATTTCTCTTGCCTATTTACTGCATGGGTGTATATATATATAAATATATATATATATATATATATATATATATATATATATATATATATATATAATCTGCCGTTCTAATTTGAATAACAGAAATGGTAAATAAGTGGAAATAAAATTGATCAAAAGCAACTGGCCCCCGGTGGTATACGAACACATAGATTCGAGTTACACGGCCGATGCTCTTGGTAACTGGGCTACCATGCTAGCTCAACTGGTACCTCCCATTGACATCCTTGGATATTTCTGTTCATCTCTTTGAACTAACCCTGGCAATGTTAACCAGTGCCGCCACTTTCAGTCATGGCGGCGGATGTGCGTGGTATCGAATTGGTACGACCAGCGCACGCGTAATGCGAAGACTGGAAAAAAAAAGAAACAAGGACGCTACCTAGGGTAAATTACCGTCAACGACTAATCGAAATAAAGAAATGGTAATGGTAGTGTTTCTCAAAAGTCGACCAGTTCCACTGGCCCTCAAGGACGACGTGGGCAAGGAAGTGGATCGCTTGGTGCAACAAGGGTTATGGGAACCCGTCGCGTACTCCAACTGGGCCACGCCACTGGTAGTGGTAAGAAAAAAAGACGGAACTTTACGCCTGTGCGGTGACTACCGTAGCACCGTAAACGAAGCTAATAAATGCAGCGGGTATCCATTGCCCACTACCGCTGAAATGCGCGCAGCTCTGGGTTCAAGCAAATTTTTTACAAAGCTGGATCTAGCTCAAGCTTATCAAAAGCTAACGCTAGACGACTAATCGGCTGAAGTGCTGACAGTTAACACGATAAAGCGGCTGTACAAAGTCAAACGGCTGCCGTTTGGAATTTCGGTGGCGCCATGGGTATTTCAACGAGTCATTGATACGCTGTTAGCAGGCATTCCCGGCGTGAAAGCCTATCTTGACGATATCTTGATTTCTGGCCGTAACGCGGAAGAGCACGCCGAGAGATTAGAAACCGTGCTATCGCGTCTGCAGAATGCGCAGTTAAGAGTAAACAAAGACAAGTGCGAATTCAACAAGCCGAGCATTGAATTCTTGGTTCACAGGATTGACGCCACGGGAATACATCCGAGCCGAAGCAAGACTGACGCCATCCATGAAGCGCCCGCACCCACAAGCAAAAAGGAGCTGCAAGCGTTCTTGGGGTTACTAAATTTTTACAGCAGTTTTCTCAAGGGCAAGACTGAAGTGGCACAACCCCTCTATCGACTGCTCGACCATGACCACGAATGGACGTGAACAGGTGAGCAGCAACGTGTGTTTGAGAGACTAAAAAAATTGCTTAGTTCCGACTCTGTACTTGTGCCCTATGACACCAAGCTTCCTTTAATTTTGTGCTGCGACGCATCTCCTGTGGGAGTGGGGGCAGTGCTAGCCCATCATAAGACTGATGGGAAGGAACAGCCCATAGCGTATGCTTCCCGGACGCTTGGAGCCAGTGAACGCAACTATGCTCAGATTGATAAAGAGGGCTTAGCTGTTGTCTTTGGCGTGAAACGGTTCCACCAGTACCTTGCTGGGCGAGAATTTACGATTGTAGCGGACCACAAGCCATTACTGGGCCTGTTTAATACGGACAAGAGGGTGCCTGAAGTTGTGTCGCCCAGAATGCTCCGTTGGATTTTATGTTTGTCTGCGTGTAACTACAGCCTTCAGTACAGGCGAGGCCAAGAAAACTCGAACGCCGACGCACTCAGTCGTCTGCCAGCTCCGGGAGACGAAGACGAGCCACAGCCACCTGGGGACGTACTCCTGTTGGAAGCGGTCGAGTGCGCACCGCTGCAGGCGGCAGACATCGCTGCGCTGATCAAGAAGGACAAAGTATTATCCATGGTAAAGGAATGGATCCTTAGTGGCTGGCCGTCAACACAACTGGCCAGCAAGTTCGCGCCTTACGAGGTGAGGAAGACGGAGTTGTAGTTGCATCGTGATTGCATACTGTGGGGGAATCGCGTTGTAATTCCTAACGCAGCAAGAGAAAGTGTGCTTCAACTCCTACATGCAAATGACCCTGGGATGAGTGCTATGAAAGCGTTAGCTAGAGGGCTCGCGTGGTGGCCGAAAATGGACCACGAAATTGAAGAGTTTGTACGACACTGTCAGCCATGTCAGAGTAACCGGCATAGCAATCCCAAGGTTCCGGTGCATTTTTGGATCAAGCCAGATCAACCTTGGAGTCGCCTACACATTGATTTCGCTGGTCCAGTTAATGGAGAAGTATTTTTAATCGCGGTAGACGCGTACAGCAACTGGGCTGAGGTCGAAATCATGTCATCCATGAAAGCTACAGCTGTCGTCACCAGCTTAAGGAAGATGTTTGCGACACACGGTGTGCCAGACGTTATCGTTTCGGATAATGGCACAGCATTCACTAGCTCGGAGTTGCAAGCGTTTTTAAAGTGCAATGGTGTGCGTGCTATTTTCACTGCTCCTTACAATCCCGCCAGTAATGGTAGGGCGGAGAGACTGGTAAGAGAAGTTAAAGAAGCGTTAAAGAAGCAACAGGATGGTTCAACGCAGTGCAAGATTTCGCGGTTCCTGTTTAAACAGCACACGACGCCGCATTCGGTCACGGGGAAATCTCCGGCAGAATTGATGTTCGGACGAAGGCTGAGGACAGCCTTGGACAGACTTCATCCGGACCGGCAATACGAGCCGGAACCGCAACGACCGGAGATTAAGAGGTTCCACGTCGGTGACGCGGTCTATGCTAAAAGCTTTTGTCCAGGTCCAAGGTGGAAGGCGGCCAGGGTTGTGGCAGTGGGAGGCCCGGTGTCGTACATCGTCCAGCTGGACAACGGCGAACGCCATCACAGGCACCGGAACCAGTTGCGGAGCGCCTGGACGAGGCTCGAAGCCGATCCAGTCTCAAGTGCAGACTACCACGTCAGGCTGCCTCCTACAGTCAGACGACCACCACAACAGCTGCCGGTCAGCGCGGAAGCAGCCGCAGGGGCAAGACCGGGCCAAGCTACCCAAGACCCGGTCGAGACGCGAAGATCAACACGCGTTAGACGGCCTATCGCACGTTATGGCATTGATGACTAACCAGACATTTTGCAATTGTGTAACGAATCTTAGGGAAAAGGAATGTTGTATACTGATATCGCGTGTCACACTACGTTTTCATGATAATCGCTTATCGGCTACGCAAGCAGCAGTCGGCAGATCACATGTTCATCACCCTATAAAAAGGGCACAGCATCAATAAACGTTGTCTGTTCCACCCGCGCGTCCGGCTGATACGCCACATTTCTTTTAGCTGCGTGAAAAACAAGGAATCACTAAAGAAACACACACCACACCGTGAGCGCCGACTGCCAACTGTTTACTTTTGGTAAGCAAGTAACACTGGTATTTCATTCACGCACCTGTACTCGTGCCCGCATTGTCACTCTCACATGTGCCTAAAAACATTAAAAAAACATAAAAGTTATCTGCTAGGTAACAGTCTAGGCAAAGATTGCGAGAAGGAATCACCAAAATAACCATGTGTCATTCTTACAGCATCATCAAAAGAGGGAGCGATAACATAGGCAAGCAGAGAGCACAGGAAGAAAAAAAAGAAGAGACAGCGAGCATGTGAAGGAAACGGATATGACACTTATTAAATAACCGGCGCGAAGTTGAAAGATGAGCTCCCAAAATCGTTTGAAGAAATCAAAAATAATAATAATGGAGTTTTACGGGCTGAAACCACTTTCGGATTGTGAGGCACGCCGTAGTCGAGGACTCCAGAAATTTCAACCACCTAGGGTTGTTTAACGTACACCAAATCTAAGTGCACCAGTGATTTCGCATTTCGCCCTCATTGAAATAGGGCCGCCGTGGCCAGGATTCGATCCCCTATCCTCGTGCTCCTCAACCGAACACCATAGTCACTGAGCAACCACGGCCGTTAGGGAAAAAGACAAATACGCAAAACAAAATAACAGCGAACGAGGAATATCACATCGATCAACAAATTTCGCTATGATTTTATTAAAGCAAGAAGGCTCAAAATGCGGCTCACTGAGAACAACCGTACAAGCAGGCGTGACGGCAACGGCATCTACAAACATGGCCATGGAAAGAGTGAAACCTTGTGAAAAAAGTAACGCTCGGCTGCCAGTCACAGCACAAAAACATACAACAAACAAAGCCAACAGACAGAAACAAAAAAAAAGTTAGACCGCCAATGTCAGTCAGTCAGTCATGAACTTTATTGAGGTCCTGATGAGTTTTATGCCGTTGGAGATCCCGTCGTCGGGCCGAAACCATAGGCGACGCCCAAGTCGGCACGGGAACGTGGTGACGCTCCGCCAGTTTTTTGGCCCTCTGGGTGGCTTTAAGCTGAAGTTTGAGGCCCGGGCTTTTGGGGGCTTCTTCCCTTTCGGGCTCACTGGAGAGAGGGCCCTTTGGTAACGCGGTACATTGCCATAGCATGTGCGAGAGTGAGTAATAAAGTTCTGGGTAGTCTGAGCAATTTCTCGGGATGTCTGATCTGCAGTGATTCAGTGGGCCTAGTGACGGATACGAGTCCGTTTTTAGCATTCGAAACGCGGCTGCCTGCGCGCATTCAAGTTTGGCGTGCGGGAGCGGGTATTACATTCTGCCTTTTCGATAGTGTTAGGTGATTTCTTGGTGAGTAGCGGGTCAATAAACACGGAGGCCATGGAACCATCGCGACGGGAAATTCTCGCACACAGTCGTGGGCCATTTCATTGAGGTTTTGTTTTTGCGGGTGAAGGTCTTTCCCATGAAATAGGGGAACCAGGGGATGCATCGTTTGCTTTCATTTGAGCTCGCTACTAGAATACGCTCTACTTCTTTAGATACGTTGCCGCTTTTGTAGGCCCGAATTGCCGCACGCGAGTCCGTGAGCAAATAAGTAAATGTGGGGTCTACCATGGCGATGCCTGCGCCTATCTCTTCTGCTTTAGAGCTGGCGACTGTTTTGCCCGATGCGGATGATCGTAACGTTCCGTTGCCGTCCACGACTGCTATCGCGAAAGCGGATGTGTTGCTGAACTGGGCCGCGTCCACATATGCGGTGGCTTCACGATCCGCGTCGGTGCGGTCGAGAATTGCGCGGGTGTGGGCCGGGCGACTACCCACGTTGTGTTGTGGGTGGACGTTTCAGGGAAACGGTGAGACCTTGTAGTTGTCTCTAATTTCGGTCGGTAGGCTAACCGCGTGCTCGAGATAGGGAGGTGAGGAGACATTAGCTTCGGTTTGGATGATGGATGACGAAGATAGGCGGAGTATTTGCGCCATAGTCTCAGCCTCAATCACTTCGTCGACGTTCTTGTCCTTGCCTAGCTGATGAACATTTGCTATACTTGCTTTTTGTGGAATACCCAAGACCCGTTTGACGCTCTTGCGCGTGAGTGTGTTTACTTTCGTCTTTTCTATTTTCATCCAGTTGTGAGCAGATGCGACGTAAATAATGTGGCTCATAACGAAGGCGTGGTATATGCGCAGAAGGTTAGTTTCGCAGAGACCAGTCCTGAGCCCCGAGCATCTGTGGATGAGTCTCATCCTGTTTTTGGTTTTAGGGGTAAAGTGCTTAATCGTGTGTCCGTGTCATCCGGTGGCTTCGATTAGGAGCTGAGTATATGTATGTGGTTGACTCAGAGAATTTGTTGTCTGTGTCTTCTGTGTTGTGTGATCGGAAGTTCGTCTAGAGGAGTTAGGTAGCGGACTCCTAAGGAAGACTTGCAAAATAGTAAGAGTTCCGATTTCTTGGAGGATAGTTTCATTCCTAGGTACTCTTCAGTGTCATCTAAGACAGACTGTTGCGCCTGCTTCATGTCGGCCAGAGAACCTTCCGGGATTCAGATGGTGATGTCATCTGCGTATACAGCGTAGTTAACGTGCGGGATGTCTCCTAGTTTGTCTGCGAGTCCTTTCATCACAATAAAGAGTAATGGAGAGATGACTGAGCCTTGCGGTGTTCCGACGGAGCCCAGCGTATAGGGGCCCGACCTAAGTTGTGAGGCTCGTAGTCGGGCTTCTCTTTCTTTTTGGCAGGAAAGTACGTACTTCTGAAATTTCTGGTCGAGGCCTGCCACAGACTCCAGTACGAAGTGATGCGAAGTGGTGTCGAATGCTTTCGCGAGATCGAGGACGAGAATGCCTCGAACGTCGCTTGTTTTAACGTGGAAGATCTCTCTCTTTAGGAGCAACATGACATCTTGGTTGAATAGGTGAGGTTGAAATCCTACCTCGTTGTGTGGGAGGAGTTAGCGTTCCTCAATGTAGCGTGACACTCGGTCTTGAATGACTAACTCGGCTAGTTTACCCACGCATGAAGTAACAGCGATGGAGTGCCAGGTTAAGTGGCTTGCAGGGATTCGGGAGGAGGACCACCGTGGCAGTGCACCAGTCCGTTGATGCCTCTCCTGTTTCCCACACGTGATTGATGTTTTTCATGATTGATGTAATAGCTTGCTCGTCTAAGTTACGTAACATTCAGTTGGTTACCCCTTCGGGTCCTGAGGCCCACTTGCTGTTTAGGTTGTGTAGCGCCTCTCGGACTTATGCTTCCGTGAAGGCAGTGTCTAGTTCGGGAGTGGTTTCGCACTTTATGCTCGGGTAATCATGGGAGTGAGCGTCGTCAAGCGGAAGGTATCGTTTGGCAATTTCTTCCAGGAACGATTCTTCCCTTCCACCATTCTGTTTATGTGAGTGTAGAACTCGTTCTAGCGCGTGGAATTGATTATCGTTTGTTTGGCTGTCGTCTAACATGCGTTTCAGGTTGTTCCACTTACCTCCAGTCCGCATGCGGCCGCCGACCGCTGAACAGAGTTCGTGCCATCGGAGTCTTATGAGCTGCGTATAGTATTGGTCGATGCCTCGGTTGAAGATCGCGATGTGTTTGCACAGGCATCTGTTGAGACGCTGCTTTCTCCATCGCGCAGGTATCAAGGCCTTGGCCTGGAGTAAGTGTGCGAAGTGACGGTCAACCCTTGCGACCTCCAGTTCCGTTTGTATGGTTTTCGTAGCTCTAGTTACGTAGCTCTTTATCGCAGAGAGGAGTTCCGCGAAGGA
Source organism: Dermacentor variabilis (assembly GCF_050947875.1). Classification (NCBI taxonomy): domain Eukaryota; kingdom Metazoa; phylum Arthropoda; class Arachnida; order Ixodida; family Ixodidae; genus Dermacentor; species Dermacentor variabilis. The sequence goes on along the minus strand of NC_134574.1, from coordinate 95,519,279 downwards.
GTCGTACATCTTCGAGTCTTCCTTCCGTAATTTACGTAAGGTGTCCCAGTATGTGAGGGTCAACGATCAGGGTGGGGCCGTCACGTATGGTATTTCTGTGCGTATAACGAAGTGATCGCGGCCCAGGTTCCCTTGCGTGTTCCTCCTTGTGTAGCTGGCTACATTTTGAAGTAATATGAAGTCCGGCGTAGTATCCCGTCGCGTCGTAGTACCCAATCTGGTGGGAAACATGTGGTCCGTCTGTCTCCAAGGTGATGGACAGTTCGTCTATTGCGCGTGAGAGGTTGTTGCCGCTAGGCTTGATTTTGGGGTAACCCCACGACGGCTGGGGAGCGTTGAAGTCACCTGCCATAATTATCGGTGAGTTTCATGCGAATGAATGAATGAATAAAGCCTTAATTTAAGGAAGCGGACGACTCCAGGCTGCTGTTGGAGATTAGGAGCAAAAGAAATGTGGGTTTCTGGATTGTTGGTTGAAGGACATTTTAATCTCAGTCTTTGATCGACCGCTTTATGCAGACTCAGGTGCATGTTCAGTTCCACGGCTCTCGCATGGGCTGGTCAACCGCTTTTAACCACATAACCACCTCAACCACATAAAGATGCAAAGAGGCTCACGGCAATACAGTCACGTGGAACGCTAATATCCAATTGATCAATCTTACTTTCGTACTAAAGTCCTGCAGCTAGTGAAATGGTCGAGCTAGAAGTCTGCTGCGTTATGAGCACATACAGTTAAAGGCAACACAGCAAAGCGGCTGATAACAAGCAAGGGAGTAACTTTCAGTTTGCTGAGTGCACCATGACACAGCTGCCGTGCCGAACGTGCGAAGTGCGCGTCGTCAGTTGACGATGACCTCTCCTACCAAGGTCACATCACCAGTAGTAAGTACGAATGCATGACGCACCAGCAACGCATAATAGAACCAGCACGTACTACGGGGCCTGACGGAATTTCGTCCTAAACTACACACAACGCGTTATTGTGGCACACAGACCTTAATGGCAGAGTGGTCTTACAGGAATGCGCGACATGGAGGTTCCTTTGTCACAATACGCAAGCACGTACTAGCACGTGGTACTGGATTAGATTAGCTCAGTGACGCCAGTTCATTTACCCTTATGAATGGTAGATGTCACGACACTGTTCGCATGGATGGATGGATGGATGGATGGATGGATGAATGGTATGAGAGTCTCCTCTGGAACGAGGCAGTGGGTTGCGTCACCAAGCTCTTGCTATTATGCTGCTTAATGTCCTACCCAAGTTATTAAGAAAACGAAACACTAAGAACTCCCACAACAACATTTTTGACCCCCTTTTGCGATCTTTCCTTTTTTGCGTCTCTGTTTTTGTCGTTTCCCTACTTTTCTTCGACCATTCTTCCACTCGCATCTTACTAACCCCTTTTGCGGATACGTTTACTTTGCCTAGGCTCTCGCTGAAGCCAAGGGCTTCATAGATGCCAGTGGTGCCTAAATAATAATTATAATAATAATATTTGGGGTTTTACGTGCCAAAACCACTTTCTGATTATGAGGCACGCCGTAGTGGAGGACTCCGGAAATTTTGACCACCTGTGGTTCTTTAACGTGCACCTAAATCTAAGCACACGGGTGTTTTCGCATTTCGCCCCCATCGAAATGCGGCCGCCGTGGCCGGGATTCGATCCCGCGACCTCGTGCTCAGCAGCCCAACACCATAGCCACTGAGCAACCACGGCAGGTGGGTGGTGCCTAAATCGATCGCTGGGCAGATGTGCTGGGTCGTAGCGACCACCACCTCACGTCGACCACAACTTCTCTTCCCCGAAGCCTCAGACATTGCGCGGTGCGGCTCATGCTGGAAAAATTTTAACGCAATGCAGCATACAGACGCAATTGTAGCGGCAAACCCACCACTGCGTATGTCTTGTCATTCTACATTGCACGTTCTTAATTGAACCAAAATTTCAAATTGTTTCTGGCACAGGTAGCACAATCCTAACCCTTGTAATAAAGTACTCGTTGAGGTGGCGTAATATTCTTACAAAAAATGGAATTGCCTAACTGAATCATTGACATAATTATGCTAAATAAATTTTTATCAATTACGTTACTGAACATACTTCAAACCACGTATTGCCGATAGTGTGTATGCAAAGCATATCGTCTCGGCATGAATTCTGTGGATGGCACTGGTTTCAAGATAGACGCTGTCAAACTTGCGGTAATAATGCAACGTTTAACGCAATTTTTTAAGGAAACCATGTGTCATGCACTGAAGCAGAAGCTACTTTAAAGGGCAATGCATTTCGTTGGACGCAATAAATTTTATCTGTAATTACCTGGAAAGATTTAGAATGTGGTACCTGCCACAAGCAATTATTTATTAATTAATTTATTTATTTAGGATGCTTTCAAGGCCTGAAGGCATAGCAGAAAGGAGTGGGTGAACATAACCAAAAAGTTGTACAAGATACAAAGACGTATTCAACGTGGTGTTTCATGAGTGATTTTTTTGCAGGTGTCGGTATCCAGGATGGCTGCAATTATGGCGGGAAGGTGGTTACGATCTTTGCTTGTGTGAGGGATGAATGCATTAATACAGTGTGTAGTACGTTAAGACGGCTCACCAACTTTGATACTGTGTGGTCAGAGCGAGATATGTATGACGGTTGGGTGATAAGGTTTTCTTTCATTGTCGTGGTAGATTTTATGGAAGAGAGAAAGGCGGAAGCATCTACGATGGAAAGAAAGTTCTCTCAAGGTAAGTTGTTTTCAGTGAGGTAACGCTAGCATATCGGGAGGAGTTTAAGATTAAACGCGCTGCACGATTTTGAATGGTTCCCATGCTGTTTCTGAGTGCAGTGTTAGCCGGGCCCCAAATGGCGCATGAATATTCTAGTTTCAAGCATGGTGCAGAAAATAAAAAAGCATCGAGTATATTGAAGCACATAATCCGCTTTGCAACAGAAATGTGACATATGGGTCAACATAAATATATTGCCTGATGAAATGCAGACACTTGTAAGTTACCTTACCGCATGTCTATGGCACAAGAGTATTGAGAAATGACATTTTCGGCATTGTAAATAATCATCCTATAAAAACGACCTATTATTATGGCAACATCACATCACAAGGAAAAACAGCTCCCTCAAGTATCGTTCTATTTACCAACGCTTGAGGTCACTGATGAAATGCTACAAGCCTCTGATATTGCTCAACGCTTGACGAGTAGGCACAAATACCTCCATTTAATTATTCAGATGCCCCACAGGTACCCACTGGAAAACGGATTAAAGAAGCAGTCACCATATTCCACTCGACCATTGCACTACCGTTTCCGCCAGCTACCAACTCGTTTAGGCGCATTAACAAAACCGCACTACGCATGCAACTGGCGTAGCTTAGCGAACATGCACCAACCATGCACAATACAAGGACAAACACGAGGCTGAGACACACGAGCGCACAGTCACAACCAATGCTTTATTTTAAAGACAGTGATCACGTCTATAGCAGAATCTGTGACACACCAAGTGAGCGCCAGCCGCAAAAATTCCCATCTCTGCGCAAGGATTACTCCTCACTGGAAAGGGCCATGCACGCTTTTGACACGTGCATAGGTGTCACAACACCTGTCAATCAATTTAAAAAAAGTAAATTATGGAGTTTTACATGCCGAAACCAAGACTTAATTATGAGGCATGCCGTGATGGCGGAATCCGGAAATTTGGACCCACCTGGCTTTCTTTAACCTAAATCCAAGTACATGGGTGTGTTCGCATTTTACCCGCATTGAAATGTGGCCGCCGTGGCCAAGATTCGATCCCGTGACCTCGTTCTCAGCGCTCCATACTATAGCAGCCTGTAATCATAGACAAAAAACGGGATGCCTTTTGATAAAGTAAATTGCTTATGACATATTTACTAAGATATTTATTCTGCTGGAATAGCCGAAGACGCGGATGGTGCATACACTGAAAACCAAAATGGATGACAAACCCATTAATAAAAGTTCCATAATCACCTTTCGAACTAAATACTTTACCGCACATATCGCCATACACGAACTGAAGCGATTGATTTCATAAGGCACATACACTTCGAGCAAATTTTGAAGCTAGCAGCAGTTCTGAGATACGCGCTGTCACACTTAAAATAAATATGTCTTTTTGTTCCGCTTATCTTTTTAAGAAAACCCATTTTATATATACAAGAAAAGCAATTCAGGGTACACCAATGCATTTCGTCGCAAACATTGGAAACGCATATCTCTAAATGGAAGTCATCCTCGGAACTCGTTTAAAGAGAATATGACATTGAAAGTGAAATAACAAGAGGAATTAAATTAAGAGGTTTTACCAAGCAAAAACCATGGTCAGATTATGATGCACGTTATAGTGAAGCACTAAAAAATTTTGACGACCTTGGGTTCTTTACCGTACACCTACATCTAAAGTACATGGGTGTTTTCACCCCCTACGAAATGTGGCCGCCATGGTCCGGATTTCATCCCGTGACCTCATGGTAAGCAGCCCAATACCATAGCCCCTTAGCAACCACGGCGAGTAGCATTCAAAGACACCGGCGGGAACTTGTAAATTACGACATGTGCCGTAAGGAAAGTCGTTTAAATAGTAATTAAAATTGTTAATTAGTAAAATATTTTGATTTCTCGTGCAAATAATGTCGGCCAAAGAGTACTTGAGCTCAACAAGCAGAATCGGGCAACATGCCACATGTGATTAAAAAAAGATATATATTATATTACGTACGACAGCTCCCACGTCGGCATGGCACCATTAACACGCATTTTGTCAGAAGAAGCCGCTGTACAGGACAGCAGCCCTGCAACTGATCTTACTACGAGGTCACCTAGAAGACGCGGGATGAAATCCCGGCCACGGCAAATATTTCTATGGGGGGGGGGATATACAAGAACACCCGTGTGCTGCGCATTGAGTGCACGTTAGAGAGCCCCAGGTGGTCAAAATGTCCCCCACTTGGGCGTACCTTAAAATCATATCACGATGATGGCACGTAAAACCCCGTATTTTCATTAAATACGAGTTCGAGAAAAGTTTCGTTATCATGAACCCGTTAGATTGAGCAGATTTAGATTCCTGAGTGGCTGCACAAAGGCCGATGCCGATTAACGTAGGCAAACCACAATTGGTGGGTCAAATGGGTGGCGCCAAAGAAAATCATGCGAATGGTGGCGTTCTCTCACCTTCCTCTCGAGCATGCAACCATGAGCAGTCAGCCACGAAGATAGCAATATTTTAGTAATGCCTACCAGCAGTCAGACAATTCGAAACGTGACTGTAGGTCCACCGAATGTGCAGTACACAGTCAAATTAAAAAAGGTGTGTCACAGGGAGGATCACAAGTTGAAACGAAACACATTGCCGTAACAGCTATATTACATTAGAGGCGGGAATATATTTGAACGGCGCTGCCGCGCCACCCAGATATTGGTAAATGGTAAACGCGCCAAACAAATTACTTCGGCTATGCGAGTTTGCCTTATCGAGTGCGTGATAATAAATGCGCGAATAACGGGACAGTGGAAGTGCAAGCAAGGCAGTTTTATGTCGCGGAAAGACCGACATTGGTTGAATCCTTCAAATTTCGGAATGCATACAGCACCCGCTGTGAAAAGCTGTCACAAATAATTACATCTCCTAAATGTCCCTATATAGACTGGGTACTAAGTTTCCCGTACGCATTGCACGGACCATGGATGGCAGCAATTAGGAATTGAGGTTTGTCTTTCAGCACTCCATCTTACAACTGCGTCAGGATCACTGAGAAGACTAGGAAAACGCGAGAAATAGTCGCTCACAATGTGAAAAAAGCATTCATTTAACTGTGAAATTACATGTCTTAAGGTTAGATCGGACAGCATGGCGAGCTCACTGTATACCCTTCGAGCGCGGCGCGCAAACGTGACATGTCCATGCAAAAGGATATTTCGCGGTGACAATCATCACAAATAAGGAACTCTCATGTGGTACTCACTTTTTTTGTCGGCGAAACGCAGGCATCGCAGAGGCTGGATCCGCTTTCTGGGTTAAATCGACGCCGTGCACTCCAAGTGCCAACAAGAGTCGTTGGTTAACGCGTCGAGACCGGAAAATAGAGAGCTTTCTTTGCGAGTTTTCTAAATATAAACAAAGAAAGGCGCCCACGTACACAGGCGCCAACTCGAACCAACCGACTCCAACGAGCAACCAGCTCCGCTTCCCGCCGGAAAGATGTGAAATAGTTGACGATTGGAAAGGAAGGTTGGAAGAGAGAACATAAAGGCAGAGCGAGGGCGAGCTTAAGCAACGCCCTCTCTCACGGCTTTCGGTCACGTGATAGTTCGAGGTGTCGAGATATCGCGCGGGCCGTCGGGCGTGAGGGAAAGTACGAAATCCCAATCTTATCCTCCTTGCCTTTTCGGGCGGCGACGATAAAAGTATATGGTCATGGCCGGGCGCGTCACGTCGCACCTCCAGGCCGCCAGTGATATGGCTAGCCGCTGACGTGTGCACCAACTTCGCATCAGGCTTTTTCGTACATTATACTTCGTTTTGGACAAATCAGTGAAACGGCTGATGTACTCGAAGAATATGCCTCTTGTGTGTCTGTAGAGGTGACCGTACTTGCATTTTCTTCGACGGGTTGGCTGCGAGCACCCGTTGACCCTACCGTTTAGGCACGGCTGCATGCGCGTCGAAGCAAAAGATACGTATTGGGGTTGCATTCCACAGAATTGCCTGTACTACTGCGGACACCTTTGCATTTACTGTGTAGTTTGAGCTTGTTTCTACACGTGTGTATTACGGCATGCGTGCATACAAATGGGTGTACGTATATGTGTGTCCATGTGCAGGTGACTCGTGGTTTTCTATGGGTTATCTTTCTTTCCTGTTGTCGCGAAACGATGAACTAGATTCAAAGCATGTTCACATATGTAATAGGATACCGCAGAGTTAATTGTGCTTTGATGTTTTGTTAGGACAAAGCTTGCTTATTCTTGACTTAAGAATGTTAGTTTTTGTGTTTCGACATATGTGCCTCTGTAAAGAAAGTGACTAAACCCAAAATGCACTGCGTTAGTGTGACTTGCGCAAAACTTGCTTTCCTTTCGCCTTATGATAAACCGATCCAACATGCGTAGCGTCTTTTTGTTCTGATGATTGTGACTTGCGCCGCAATTTCTTTCTTTGTGAACAGTGCAACTGAATGAAATCTCGCAGATACCTGCCTTACATTTTACAAATGGCGCAAACATATTGCTAATTTTCACAAGCGAGATTGTAGCCCCTTTAAACTGTCGGAATTTCAAGTTTAATTACAACCGGGCACTGAATCGCGCGCTTCAGAAAATTTCGTTTCTGCTTGCCAGTCACGTTGCTTAATTAGTAATTTAACTATTTTCTCCAAAGTAAAAAAAAAGGTACGCGCATGTGTGCTGTCATTTTTCTTTACCATGTTATTTTATGCGCTTATTACTTATGCCGATTTTCATTGGCTGATCTAGTCTTCTGCGGTGGACAGTACTATTGTCATGTGCGTTGCTTCTTTGAGTCTTATTCTGTTCCTTAAGTAAATGTGTTCATTCTTTTCCTGGCTGTTAGGATGCTTTTAATATGCTCTGTTTGTAAGGCATATGGGCAGATCCTCTGAGCTTATTTAATATGTTTCTCTCCATTTTCTACGCAAGCGCTTGTAGTTTTTGATGTCCCGAGTCGCGATAAAGCACGACTGTTGTGCTCCACACAAAGGTGATTTCTTTAAAACTGAAACGGACTGATTTATACTGCCACATGTATATTTAAGCTTGCGAATAGATACACCGTTTTCAATATCCCACTAGTAGCACCACATTTACTTAAATGCTTTTTCTACCTAAACCAATAAATAGTCATTGCATTTTGTGAATTCTTTGGTGGTTAGCAGAGTGACTATACTACGCGTTCGGACGATCTACTTTTCCTCTCGGGCCAACTTCCGTGTTGGCTGTGGCCACTGGGAATGCGATACGCAAAGACATATCCCGGATATTGTCGCGAGAAAAAGTGCGCATATCTCGCCTATATCAGTTGGAGCAACGCTTGTGTAGTCGCCACTTCGGGCGAGAGTAAAAAAAAAATGCTGCGATATTTATACGGGCCCGTGTGCATTGCGCTTCGTGCAGCGAGAGCAGTGTGTCGACAAGTGATGGTGCAGCCTCGATATAGACTTATTTCACGTAATGAAAAAGTACAAACAATAAGCCAGCCACCTATAGGTATCTCTCTTTAAAAAAAATATATGATACTCTGAGATAGCTGTGCGTCGAACTGTGTACAGAGCGTTATTCGCGCCCGTGGGTGCGCGTATCAGGCGCATTTCCCGCACGTCTTTGTATTTATTATGAAGGAAATTGCGTATTTACCTAAGTTTTCACAGATACTGGTCTATTCGCGTGCATGTTGTCAATAAAGTTTACCGCAATTAATTGTACGCTCTATCCATGATAATTTCCTTGGCGTACGCGTAGAAGATATGATGGTTTACCAAGTGGAGCAGATATTTATACCATATGTAGTAATTTCTGGACGTGTAGCAGACGTGTAAGCCCAGAAAAGCGCCGAAACGTCCCTTTTTAGACACATCCAAAACCAGATTAGCACAGACATCTCTCATACGTTTATGCAAAACGTTCTCAACCCATCTTCTGATGATGATTTAAATACGTCTTAGCAAGATGTGAGCAGAAGACATCTTAACAAGACGTCTCTTAGTCGTCTTCCTCAGAACGTCTTTCAGACGTGCGCAAAAAAAACGTCTTGTAGCTGTCGTAAGCAGTTGTAGACGATTTGGTTCTTTTTGGCTGGCTCAAGGCGTCTTCAAAACCTCTTGTTTTCAGTCGGTATCTATCTATCTATCTATCTATCTATCTATCTATCTATCTATCTATCTATCTATCTATCTAACTAATTGTTTTCCCACCAACCTGGTTCAAGGCCGAATGTGTAGAGCATCGGCCTACTGTACTGAGAAACAGGTTTCCAAACTAACCATCGTACACTTGCAACTGTCTTTTGTTGCAGGTGGTTGTGAGAGCACGAAGAGGAATACACAGCCGGTAAAGAAAGACACATTGCGCTTTCCTGTACAAGAACATTCTTGTACTGTATTTAACGATAGAACGCCACAATATGTTGGCAAACACGTTCACGATACTCTAGCACACAACAATGTCGGAGACGTGTGGTTGGGTCACGTGTTATACAACAGTTCCCCTCCTCCTAAAGAAAATGCCGTCACCACCGTCTACGTCGGTCCTCGATGCACCTACTAGATGGTGCGCTATTCTTGTCAATGCGTCCTATAGCTAACGACAAGGCTGTGTTGATAAATTAATATGATAACGCTCGGAAACGACACTTGCCGTTAACCACCTGTTCAACATTGACATTTCCAACCCCCAAATCGAGTGGTTTACGGGTTACATGAGGGAAAGATTTCGCGGCGAGAGGATCTTCCTCAGCATGGTTCTTACGACAAGAACGTGTGGACTGCTTGATAACACCTTACACTGACATCACCTGTATACGTCTTAGTTTTCTAGCCATCGACATCTGCTGGTTGCCATCAACAATGTGAAGTAAATAGGCTGCTGTCAGGCGGGGCTGCCAAAACGAAAGGCTTTTCCTCCGAAATTTAACGTATCTATTGAATGCACATATCCGCTGTATCAATCCAAATCTACAACACTGTATTTAAATACTACATAGAAAGACACTTAAGTATGCGAAAATAAACGAACAATCTCAAATTAGACATATAATACAACTCTCTTTCAATCTCGCTACTTGCGTTATCACAAATTTGGAGAGAAAATTCCCAATTGCACCACCTTCACAATCATGCCCATAAGGTAAATTCACCGACATTTTTTTTAGATTTTTGGAGACTGCAATATCGCCAGTTTACAATTCGCAAACACATACTTTTGCAAGTTGAGCCTAAAACCACCTTTCTGTAATATGGTTAAAACTCGCTTCAGCCGATGAACGACCATTAAAGTGTCTTAGAAAAGAACACATCATGGATCTAACTTGCGCAAGTGCAACATTTCACGCCTTGGAAAATGCCGTCCATTATGTGCTGAAAGGTGACTAGCATGCTACACAAAGCAGACGGAGCCTGCAAATTGCCGGAGTAGACATGCCACGCAAGAAAACATTTTCTTTTTGTGCAGAATGCAGTCTACCTCATCATCTTTACGTCTCAAAGGACATGCATGCTTCCGGGTAACTTTGTGGAGAGTCAAGTATAAACGCTGAAGCATATAGGACTATCTTTTTCAAAAATCTTGTGCGACAGAGAGTACCAGATGTCTGCTGGAAGTCGCGTTGACATTGCTTTGATTATATTGGTTACTGGGTAATTCATAGAGTTTGTTTTGTTGCTGGATACATAATAATTTTTGCAAAGTGGTTGCTGACTGCCAGTGATAATGTTCACCGGAACAATCATTGTGCAGTGCGTGTATATTTTGGCTGTCTTGAGAGGAACATAGTTGCAGCCACAAAGAAATGAGCTGGTGCCACTGTGCTGGAACAACGTGGAGAAATTGAAGCGAAAATTATGGTGCAGGTGGTAAGTTGAGGGCGGCCGGTATGAAACGATATCCTAACACCCGTCAACTACTTACCATGAGCTTTGGGGCTGAGCGCACCTCAAGCTTGTACGCCGAAGAAATCTGCAAGGGAGACTATCTTGAAACACACATTTTATTTTTAGCTCCGATTGCGTCATGACATTATCAAAAATATATGTGTAATTCGTCAGAGAGATAGGCTTGCAAATGTATAAGCGATGTTGCCTGTAGATGAGTCTAACTATTTGGGGAATGAAATATCTCATAATTTCGAATGAAGTGGGCATGATAAAAACTTGATCTGGGCAGCCTAAGAAAACATTGGTTACTTTGGCAACGCCGGAAACAATGTAAGGATAACACATAATTCATCGCCAGTGCCAAGACAGTCATCCCTAGTGCGTCCTGTAGTTGAATATGGTGATGTCATTTTATTCCGCACACAAAGAATGATAGAGATGAGCTGCAAAAAGAACAAAAAAGAGCTCTCGTGTTTATTTTCATTGTATACAGAAGACAAGTGCAATTACCTGATCTCTGTTTAACTTCTGGGTCCCTATAACGTAAAACTATTCCAATATGTTTTTATTCCAAGCTCATTCCCATAAAATATCCAAAATATATCGTCTCTCTCAAGGACTGTCTATTTAATGAGGCACAAGGATTACGCATAATCTTTACTGTTCATGCCTGGCCGATTCCTGTGATAAGGTATTCTCGAAAACAGTTGGCACTTCATCTTGGAACGAGAACGGCAAGCGCGCACGTTTTTGTATGGCAGAATAAAGATTTCGAACATGCACCGACCAGTGGGCAAACTACGGGAATGTGACTGAAGGCGAAGTACCTAGTAACGTGCTGGTACTGTGTGCACTGTCAAAAAGAAAAAGGAAAGAAAGAACACCAAGTGCGGAGTTGGTGTAACGAGTTTCAAGCTCTATTTCTTTTTGACCCAGCATGCAACATCACTTCTACCCACTGCTTTTTTCATGGGTAAATGTTATGACACAACTCATTATTTACCGCTTAATTATATGCGCCAACCAGCCCAAGTTAGTGCTATACTACAATCTATTGACACATCGAAGTGCACTGCTTTGCACTGCATTGCAACGCTGGGGTTTGCGATCCCCAGTAGCAAACCGTCTGGTTGACGTCCCTGTCTTTCTTCTTCTTGCATTCTCTACCTCTGTGTGTAAAAACCACTACCTTGTGGGAGAGAAAGCGTTCTGCTCTTTGACAATTCAATTATTTCTCAAGCAATTATTTTACTGTTCCTGCATCTAGAGGATAAATGCGAAAACGAAGATTCTGTTTTGCTTTCCACGCTCATGGAGTGCGCCAACAGCGCGCGCGGCGCTTACGACCTAATTAGTGGTAGGCAGACCTGGACATGTGAAGTCAGCCGGCTTTTATCATTTCATGCTGTATAAATTGTTAGTTTTCGGTAAATATGGGCGCTATAACGTAAAACTAGTCCAAACGTTTCTATTCTAACTCTGCAAGTAGCGCTCCGCAATTGGTCGAAAACTTTTTTAGACCACCCCACTTCACCTGTCTGTCACACGACGTCACGAAAGCCGCGATAGCTCCCCATCTCATATGACGTGCACACACTGATTATGCATGATTTGACAGAACAAAAGACACATAGTAGTTTCTAATTCCACGCCTTTTCGCCATTAGCCCTCGGATATTGGTCTTGAGTTTCTGGTCTGAACCCACTTCACCTACCTGTCACGCGACGTCACAAAACCACAGAAACTCACCACGTCAATGTGATTGGTCATGAGTTTCTGCGCTTAGGCCACTTCACCTGCCTTCACGTGACGTCACAAAACCGCAGAAACTCACCGCGTCAATGTGACGTGTACGCGTTAAAGATGCATTAATATGTCGAACAAAACAACTTTTTCTTCTGAATAGCCACAGGATGCACGGTTCGGAAAGGTGTAAAAGATGGTGCCGCCGATCGCTGAGGCACTGGCTACTTGCACCTCCCGGCGAGCAATGCTTTATTTAGGTGTATTAAAACTTTTTGTGCGGTCGTGTAACATTTTCGAGCACTTTCGGCATGTTTACGACCTCGTTCTGCCAACTATTCTTTGCTGAGCGTCCGCTTTAGCGTCATTTTTAAGTTTCTGTTGCATTCCGCCACGATTGTCGACGATCCACCGCTAGTTAACTGAGGGAAAGTGGACGAATCGCAGACGCCGACACCACCCTCCTCATCGCGTTATCGATTTTCAATGCAGTGGCTTGGGCCCCATTGAATTCTTCTCCACTGGACTGTGCTCCTCGCCTCTTCTGAGGTAATTAGATAAAACAAGGCGCTCAATGTGGGAATGTTATTCATTTTTCAAGCAAGGAAATGTGACCGCCTATGAAGGAAGAAAGCGTTTCATTGGTCTGTTGAGACAACCCTACGGGTGACCACCCGATGCTTGCGTCGGTGGTTACACAAATTTGACGTCAGGAGATTGGAATAAAACATATTGCAATTGTTTTACGTTACAGGGCCCCAAGCCTTGAACAGAGATCCGGCAGTTACACTTGTCTTCCGTAGGCATTGAAAATAAACATGAGGGTTCTTTTTTGTACTTTTTCAAGCTCATCTGCATCTTTCTTTGTGTGCGGGTTCCAAACAACATCACCATATTCAACTAGAGGATATTCAACTAGAGAATGCTCCTCCGCGAATCCGGAGTGTATCTACATGTTTAAATATTTGTTTATGCCAGAAGGCACGCTGTCGCAATAAAAAGAGAACTAGAGGATGCATTAGTGATGACTGTGTTTTTCACATGTGATGAATTTTGTCTTATTCGTACATTGGTTAAGGCGTCGCCGAAACAAACCATTGGTTTCGTAGGCTGCCCAGAGTAAGTTTTTATTATGCCCGCTTCATCCAAAATTATTAGATATTTCAATCCCCAAATAGTTACACTCGTCTATAGGAAACATCGCATATACATTTGCAACATTCTAGTAGGCACCTGGTACTCGCTGTCGTACTAGATTTTTGAAGAAGTATACGCTTCAGCGTTTATACTTGGCTTTCGACAAAGTTACCCGGAAGCATGCATGTCCTTTGCCACGTAAAGAGGATGAGGTAGACTGCATTCTGCGCAAAAAGAGAATGTTTTCTTGCGTTGCATGTCTACTCCGGAAATTTGCAGGTTCCACATGATTTGTTTGGCATGCTAGTCACCTTTCAGCGCGTGATGTACTGAATTTTCCAAGGCATGAAGTGGTGCACCTGCGCAAGTTAGGTACATGATTACATGTTTTTCAAGACTTTTGAACGGCCCTTCATTGGCTGAAGCGGGTTTTTACCATATAACAGAACGATGGTGTTAGGCGCAACTTGCAAAAATATGTGCTTGTCCATTGTGAACTGACGATATTGCAGTCTCTGAAAATCTCATAGACATTGTCGACGCATTCATATTATGTATATGATTGTGAAGGTGAGGCAATTAGCATTCTGTCTTCAGATTTGCAATAACGCAAGCAACGAGACTGAAACAGTGTTGTATGCAATGTCTAATTTCAGATTGTTTGTTTATTTTAGTATACTTAAGTGGCTTTCTATATACATGATAAATACAGTATTGTACATTTGAATTAATACAGCGGCTATGTGCATTCAATAGATGTGGTAAATTTAGGAGGAAATGCCCTTTCTTTCGGCAGCACCAGCTGACAGCAGTCTATTTACTTCAAGTCAATGATGGCAACCAGCAGATAACGTGGCTAGAAAACTACGATGTATACAAGGTGATGTTAGTCTAAGGTGTTATCATCAGTCTACCCGTCCTTGCCGTAGCAACCATGCTAACGAAGATCCTCTCGCCGCCAAATGTCTCCCTCATTTACCTCGTAAACCACCCGATTTGGGGGTTGGAGATGTCGATGTTCGACAGGTTGCGATTGCCAAGTGTCGTTACCGAGCGTTATTATAGCAAGTTATCGACACAGCCTTGCCGTAACCTATAAGACGCATTGACTTGAATAACTGCACCATCTACTAGGTGCAGCTAGGACGGATGTAGGTGGTAGTGACGATGTTGTTTTTTGTGTGGGGATATGGGGGGCTGTTGTATGTTACGGTGGTCCAAGCAGACGTCTCCGACACTGTTGTGTGCAAGAGTATCGTCGACGTGTGGCTACCAGCATTCTGTGGTGCATTCAGTCGTTAAATAGGGCGCTAGAATGCTCTTGTACTGGAAGACACAGGGTGTCTTTTACTTGACCCGCTGTGTCTTCCTTATCATGCGGCCACAGCCACTCGCAACAATAGACAGATAACAGTGTACGATGGTTAGTTTGTAAACCTGTTCCTGCAGAACAGCAGGCCAGTGCTATACCCATTCGGCCTTGTCCTACACACTGAAGCAGGTTGGTGGGAAAACGGTTAAAGACATAGATAGATAGATAGATAGATAGATAGATAGATAGATAGATAGATAGATAGATAGATAGATAGATAGATAGATAGATAGATGGATATATAGATAGATAGATAGATAGATAGATAGATAGATAGATAGATAGATAGATAGATAGATAGATAGATAGATAGATAGATAGATAGATAGATAGATAGATAGATAAATAGATAGATAATGACAACGGGAAAAAC
The DNA here is from genome assembly GCF_050947875.1 of Dermacentor variabilis. Lineage (NCBI taxonomy): Eukaryota > Metazoa > Arthropoda > Arachnida > Ixodida > Ixodidae > Dermacentor > Dermacentor variabilis. Next base: position 95,504,004 of record NC_134574.1, on the reverse strand, counting down.
CTGATGTGCCCTAAGAATTCTAATCGCAACACGACATTGTATCACAAGGTAGTGGGTTGTTTCATTTATTATTGTTCATAGTTTTGAGATTATCACTCCACCAAAATTGCTCTAGATATGTTTCTACGTGGCTAACTGGCTTCCCCCCGACTTGGGTCACTGTGTAGTGCAGCGTCGAATGTTTAGAGCATCGGGCTTCTGTGCTGAGAGTAGTGCTTTTGAAATCCACCGTTGATCCAGCATGAATAACATTGTATGCAGCACTTGCTATGTACCCCTCTTCAATGAAACTCTTCCACGCATTCATCTGTCACTGGGAATGTGCCACTGGCTACGTGAAAATATTTGAATGAACGACATTTTCAGCAGTTTACTGAATAGGAATGCGAAGCTTAGTGCATGACGTACTTCAATGAACCTCCGTGAGGCTAACACGGGTTCCCGTTATGCTCCGCTCTTCATTGAACCACCTTTTGCCTCAACTTTCGTCACATGGTGTGTGCCCCTCATCTCGGTAATCGCAATAAAGACGATATAGACTGAGTTTTGTTGTGTTGAAATTAGTTTTTCGTCATTTTGTCGGTAATTTTCCAACGTGGTAACACATTTGACCCAACTTGTAAAGGTCAATGGCGCACGCCTGCGATATTGCATTCAGGAATCATGTTTGTCTTTTTAAGCGTCCGCCAATTTCAAGCAATTTTTTCTGATTCAACCGAATGAACTCTACACTAATTGCACTGACGGAGACCGGGATGAAGTATAGTCGTCTACACGCTAGACCTTTTCCAACAAAGCCTTAGGCTAAATACTCAGTGACTGAAAAAAAAGAGTGTCTTGCCATCGTATATGTCAGTAAAATATTCTCGCTACTCCTCTATACTGCTGATGTTTTCACGTGGAAACAGACGTGTGCGTCCACTAAATGAAAGAAATAAATCAGACTAACTCGCAAAGTTTATTTTTTCAGATAGGGATGTCAAACTTGGACTGATAAAAATTCTCCATAGTCAGGCTTACTCTAGCGCAGAGCAATTAAGTGAGTTAGAATACGGTCAACTAGAGGTTGGCCGTAATTCCTGACAGATCATCTTGGCTAAAGTGAACTGTATATAGTATAATTTTAATAGCGGAGCTTTTCTAATTGGAGGCTTCGACGTGCGGCGTCCTGTGCGAGCAGGGCGGCCGGGGCAGAGGTCGTGCCGGGGGAGCGGGGCATAGGAGCAGAAGTTTTGCCCGTGCGAGCCCTTTTGCCTCATGAATACCGCTCGGCGCGGCGGCAGCGGGAGCGTGACAGCTCCATTGTCGACGTCGCAGAAATCTGGAGCTTCGAGTGCGAGAAGCGCAAGCAAAGTACAAACGAAGGGAAGCCGCTATGGCCGAGGATCAAAAAATAGGTAGCGAAAACCAAGCGCCGGTGCAGGCAAGCCAACGGTATTGACGATATTCAAAAGAGGACAACCGAAGCCAAACGCCGGCTGAGGCAAGCTAACCCCCAACATCGAGAGTAGTAGGCCGAGCATAGAGGTCGACGCAAAGAAATTCCTCTCACAGATGGTGCCAATGGACGGTTCAAGATAATTATTGGACCGTGAGTGCGGCAACAGCAGCAAGGTGTGTCATTTGATCACAACTTCACTAAACTGAAGAGTGTGCGCAATCTGTAACCGAAGCTCAATTTTAGCAAGACGAGGACAACGAGACAGAAGAATTTCATGTAAATCACGCTAAAAACGAGTTTAAACTTCAGAAACGACCACCATCCTCGCTTTTCTAGCAGCTTTTACTGCGTGGAACTGGCTTTACTTTTTTTATTTAAACAGCTCCATTGGCTCCACTCAATTCCCAGCCTCGTCATACCATTCAAAATCTAGAACTTACACGGCCATTAGAGATATACTCCTGTGAAATAATTCAAATTGTGCTCCAACTTCATAGCTTTACCATCAACTACTTTATTACAATGTATGATCAGTGGATGGTAAGTACATACACGACTATTGCCCTCCTCGTTTAACACAATGTCGCTCGCACTCATCTCTTGTGGGAAATCCGTTGCAGTTGTCTTGCTCTCCGTCTTGCACACAACGGCCGCGACGTCGATCGTAGTAATAAGAACTAAACATACTGTCTCCCAAGCCTGATTTTGGTAGGCAGTTGCAGGCTGAAATGGAAAAAAAAGGTGCAGGAATAAGGAAACTAACTTCAATAGATTGTTTACAGGTTGTTTTTTAGGAGTAACTATTGTTTTAATTGCCTCTGGCAAACATCTGACTGAGCTTTGTCAAATGCTCGGTTCACATAGCCGGAAGTTCGAGTCACGCTAAAGCAGTTTTTTTACGATGGTGAGCTTGAAAGTTATCTCCTCCAGTGCACAGCATCTGTAGGCTTGGAGTGACGCCTGGCACGGTCAAAAAATGCCGAGAGCGAGTAGGGCTATACTAATCGAGGGACAACTAAATCAGGAAGGCCCCCTCACTATTCCCTCACCAGAAAAGGAATTGGCCTCCCTGGTGCAGTATTTGGCCACCACCTCCTACATGGCTCCCTCAATTACCCAATGACCTTCAGTCCCTAGCAGCTGTGGAGCACCTGATCAAGGCGGCGGTGAGACCTGTAATGCCGCAGGGGGTGCTAAGAATATCTGGCTCCGGACAGGCCGCCAACTGACCCTTGCAACGTTTAACACCCGCACCCTCTCGAGTGACGCTAGCTTAGCAGGACTCTTTGAGGAATTATCAGACATTGTTTGGCGTACCATCGGCCTTAGCGAGATTAGAACTGGTTAGGCTTATATATTGCTGGCTAACGGCGACATCCTCTGCTATAGAGGTCTCCTAGCTAAGAAGCAATACGGGGTAGGATTGTTAATCTATAATGACATAGCGGGCAACATTGATGAATTCTGCAGCAATAATGTGAGGGTAGCTGTAGTCGTAATCAAGCCTAATAAGAGGTATAGATTAAATGCAGTAAAAGCCTACGCTCCAACATCCAGTCGCGATAACGAGGAAGTAGATCAGTTTTATGAAGATGTTAAATTAGCAATCAGAAAAGTGCAAACTCAGTATACTCAGTATAAATAAAACTCAGTATAAAACTCAGTATAAAACTCAGTATAAAAGTGGAGGAAAAGGAGGCTGGGGAACAAGAAATTGGCAACTATGACGTCGATTTCAGGAACGCTAGAGGAGCGATGCTGGTAGTATTTGCATACAGGAAAACGCTTCGAATAATGAACACCTTCTTCAAGATGCATTGCAACAGAAAGTGGACCTGAAAAAGCCCTAATTGTGAAGCAAGAAATGGAATTGACTTCATATTTTCTGCCGAACCCAGTCTAGTGCAGGATGTAGACGTGATTGGTAGCGTAAAGTGCCGTGATCATAGGTTAGTGAGGACTAAGATTCACCTCAATTTGAAGAGCGAAAGAGCACAATTGGTCAAGAAGAAACCGGTCAACCTTGAGGGCATAACGGTAAAAGCACACAAATTCAGGCTGGTAGTTGCAAAGAAATATGTAGCCTTTGAACAGAGCGATGATGACATGGAGCTAATGAATGAAACCGTAACTAGGTTGGCTTCAGAGGCAGCACTTGAAGTGGGAGGCAAGGCACCAAGGCAACAAGTAGGCAAGCTCTCCCAAGTAATAAAGGACCTAATAAAGAAACGGCGAAAAATGAGTGTCCAACTCAGGAGATAAGATAGAATTCGCGGAACTGTAAAAACTGAACAAGGCGAAAATAAGTGATATTCGCAACTATGACGTGACAAAGACTGAAGAAGCCGTAAACAATGGACGCAGCCTGAAATCGGTAAAGAAGAAACTTGGCATGGGACAAACAAATATGAATGCACTAAAATATAGGCAGGGTAACATCGTCAGCAATCTCGAATATAGAGTAAAAGCAGCGGAATAATTCTATACTTACCTGTACAGTACCCAGAGGAGTCAGGAAACGTCAATTAGAAGCAGTAATGAACAGGGTACTGAAGCTCCTCGTTTAACTAGCGATGAACTCAGAAGGGCCCTCCAAGACTTGAAATGAGGAAGAGCGCCAGGAAAAGATGAAATAACAGTCGATTTATTGAAACATGGAGGAGATATAATGCTTAGAAAACTGGCGGCTCTTTATATGAAGTGTCTAACGATTGTAAGGGTCTCAGAAAACTGGAAGAATGCAAACATTACACTAATGCACAAAAAGAGAGACGTTAAAGAATTCGAAAATCGTCGGCCCATTAGCTTACTACCAGTATTACATAATACATTTACCAAAATATTCTCCAATAGAATAAGGGCAACACTGGACTTTAGTCTACCACGGGAACAGGCTGGCTTCAGGAAAGAATACCCTACAATGGATCACATCCATGTCATTAATCGGGTTATCGAGAAATGCACAGGGTATAATAAGCCTCTCATATGACTTTTGTAGATTACGAAAAAGCACTTCATTTAGTACAGATACCAAGAGTCATAGTGGCATCGTAATCAAGGAGTACATAATGCTTACGTAAATGCCTTGGAAAATATCTACAGAGGTTCTACAGCTAGCTTAATTCTACACAACAAAATCACGAAGATACATATAAAGACAGGGGTCAGACAAGGGGACACAATCTCTCCAATGCTATTAACTGCCAGCTTGGAGGAAGTATTCAAGCTATTAAGCTGGCAAGGCTTAGAAGTAAAGATCGACGGCGAATATCTCTTCAACGTTCGGTTTGCCGATGACATTTTTCTATTCAGCAACAATGAACACGAGTTTACACAAATGATTGAGCTCCTTAACAGAGAGAGTGTAAGAGTGCGATTGAAGATTATTATGCAGAAGACCAAGTTCAGGATCACCAGTCGGCCTCTAGAGTCCGTGAAGGAGTACGTATACCAAGGTCAATAAATCACAGGGGACCATGATCACGAGAAGAAAATTACAGCATACAGCAGACATTGCGAGCGTCTGACTGAAAACCTACCATAATCATTGAAAAAGTAGGTGTACAATCAGTGAATTTTACCAGTGCTGACATATGGGGCAGAGAGCTGGAGACTGAAGAAGAAGCTTGAGAACAAGTGAAGGACTGCGCAAAGAGCAATGGAACGAAATTGCTAGGCATAACTTTAAGAGGCAGAAAGAGAGCGGTTTGGATCAGAGAGCATACAGATATGTACAATATCATAACTGACATCAAGGGAAAAGAATGGAGCTCGGCAGCTCATGTAATGCGCAGGTTAGATAACCGTTGGACTATTAGGGTTACATAATGGGCACCAAAAGAAGGGAAACGCAATCGAGAACGACAGACGACTAGGTGGAGCGATGAAATTGGGAAATTCGCGGACGCTAGTTGGAATCGGTTGGAGCAACACAGGGGTAATTGGAGATCGCAGAGAGAGGCGCTCGTCCTGCAGTGGACATAAAACAGGCTGGCGATGATGATAGCAGAATTCTATCCTCTCAACAAGTTACTTGATGAGCTGCCCGTTAATTCTACGGGATAACAGAGTGCTACCTAATTGAATAAATAATGCAATACGCTTATTATTTTTTCTATTGATTCACATCACGTCACAAATTTTAACCTATAAATTTTACCTAGTGAGAATGAAAGTCAGATCTTCTAAGAACAAATTCTGAGCACTACACAAGTTTCAAGATAACTTGTAATGTGTCGAACAAAATGCATGGGCATTCCATTTCCTTGTGGGTTAAAATCAGAAACGAGCATTACCGCAAAAATGCTGTTTAACAACAGTGAATTTTTATCTCAAGTTTAAGCGCGCATATCTCGGTACCGGTGCCATCTTAAGAATTCGTTTTCTGTCAATATGTCTTCAACACTAACCAGGTACAATTAATATAATGAAGTAAGGACCATAAAATACACGTTTTGTCGCCTATATATAATATTCATTCAGTAAAACAGTTTGAATTCTCCTAGGAGGTACTACTACAACCTCGATGAGTTTGCATCAAGAATTAGAATTGTGCTAGTCTGACAAAATTTGTGCAACCAAGAAATACCTTATTGGTGTAAATTACTATATATGATGGCGAAAGAAAATTCGACATTTAAAGCACGATTTGAGAGATGGGAATCGCTCGAAGGATGTGAGTTTTCTTGCAGAACGGCGCGGCCTTTCTGCGACATTCTCTCACATTGTCGTTTATCTTCAGCACCGAAAATTTATAATATAACGAGAAGAAGAAGTTGTCCTGCTAATTAAGCGGAAAGCAGGCATAAAGGCAAAAGACTAGCGTGTATAAGTTCGTTAACATAACACGACACATGTTGCAAAATATGGAAGATATTTATTGGATAAAAGAAACTGCGATTATATGAGCTAGGAAAAACTCCTACATGCTTTTTTTCTTCATAGGGATTTATAATCAGCAATTAATCACATTACTTTCTAATCAATCACAATATGGCGACGGCAATGATGTCACATCTTGAGCATATTTGGCTGAACGTGTTTTATGCGCTTGTTACTTATTATATATGCCATCAATTTCTTTCTCAGATTTTAAAATCGGCTAAAAGATTAACAGTGCTACTTTTTTGCTATGGCCGTAGCTTTTGTTGTATGCATTTTTCGGCTATCTAGTGAACTGCCCCTGACGACGCGTGTTTAGATTCTCGAGAAATCTGCTTATGGGGGGACCAAGGTCATGAATACCATTTTACCAAAAAATATGGTGTGTCTACAGTTACTTCTTGCAGACGTGGTGCAGGTAAATATATTTCATTCTGTGGACACGGATAGAACTCTTTTGACACTATTCGCAAACCTACATCTGATATAAAGTCCAATCTCTTGATCGGTTTGTAAATTCGAACGGATAATAAATGAGATTTGTGTTCTTCATGTCTCAAAGTCATACATTATACAGTCACACACGTGATGTTCTCTTGTGCACAAATATGATCACGTTGTCTCTGGTGCAATAATATTTTTCAACAAAAGTGTGCCGGAAAGATCAATAAGAAATTACATAAAAAGCGCAGCTTATAATTTCAAAATCTTACCCTCACGTTACTTCACGGTAATACCTTTTTGCAATGCTCGCCGAAATCACATTTACGTCTAAACTGGCGACAAAATCTAAACATGACGCATTTCGGATCCCTAGCGATATCTCAGTGGGTCATGGATGCAGGGGTTGGAGAAATATTTTGTTGTAAAGCTCACTAGGTTACTAACTGTATGCTTTAGCACCTTCTCCAGGGCAACATCATCTCAAATGTCCGTAAGGTCCGCCAATTATCCTACTTTGTCTAATATAGCACATATTATCAGATATACCAAATAATGTCGCAGTGAAGCACAAACAGACCTAAAGGTGGCGGTGTAGCCTTAACATAGTGTTTCTTGTTGGTAGGGTGCTAGTACAAATATACCGAGTAGCATGGTTCCTAAGTTACCCTAACCTAAATAAGAAGGCAGTGTGAGATGGTATGCAAATCAATTCACAGAATGCCGTGTCGGAGTATTTGTATCAAAATGAATATTTTGGGCGGTAGATTTTGATTATGGTGCATAAAAATTGTGAAGTGGTTCACAACGTAGGAACCAAAATTATAACCCACACATTTTCGCCTCTAAATGGATGAATGGATGAGCAGCTAATGAGGGCATTCCAGTTACAATCACATCACTGAAGACTGAATATATATATATATATATATATATATATATATATATATATATATATATATATATATATTTTAACCAGTACTCAACCATGCTCCAACAGATGTAATATTAGTCGTATCCTTGTGACGGTGCGTGATAGCTATATGTCGGGAGCCACATGCACTTCCAAATTATTTCGTACTCGCACTTCCACATATGGGGGATACCTTATCGAGGCTGCATAAGCATCTGCGCCGACGTGTTGGCACCGAACAATTACTTATGACAGCCTCTGGTTACCTCCCATAGGATAGCTTCATTTCTGTATGTTTCTTACAATTATATTGATAGCTTACTCTCCAGCACGTATAGCTTGCACACCATCCAAATGTTTTTTTTATTTATTTAGTGACCTTATTGGTGTATCACACTCCCAATTGAGGTATAAACAGTTTGTAAAAAAAGAGCGTGCGTCAGAACACATCCCCTGGTGACTGCTGACAGTAATGCGACGAAGATTTGAGCAATACAGCGACTCACTGCATTTTTGAAGCCTTCTGTATTTAAGATTCGTAGTGGTAATTCTGAGGCATCCGTTACTTAGGCTATCTGCGAAATACACCTGTACCATGAGCTTTGGTATTGCACTTCCGTAACAAATTCGTCAATGAGAATAGCTACATTATGAATACTGTATGACGCTGACGCTTCAGGGAAGATGGTGAAAAGATGTAGAATGAGTGACGTTGATGCAACAGCAATTGCGGTGCGATGGTGGCGGCATGAGAAAAATGAGAGGATAATATCTCAATTACTACCATGCATATAGCCGTTGTAGTGACGACGTGGGGAAAATGAGATGACGGCTAGTGACTAACGAAAATCGGATGATGAAGCTGGAATGACAACGACGATATGCTAACGAATGAATTACACCGTTTTTTTTTGGCGACGACGGAATTACGACAATAGCATGACAATGTCCATGTAATCACGATTCATTGAAGAAAAGGTTATTAAGACAGAACGACGAAGAAGCAATGGCATTTATGGGTTGACGAAGGTGCAATGACGAAGATGGCGTGACAACGATGGCTTGCCGAGAGTCATATGTTGAAGTTAGAGTCACGATGATAAAACAACCGCGATAGCATTAGGTGAAGTTTTTAAAACGAAGCCATGAAGATGACTAAATGTTGATGACGCAATCACGAAGTGCCTAGGACAGTCGGATGACGACGGATCTACGATGCGACAATGGCGTGACTACGACAGTGCGATCCCCTTGTAGGACGACGATGACATACACGACTCAGATTATGAAAGTGGAGTGACAATGATGGCGCTACCACGATGGCATCACAACGACTATCTGACAAAGAATGCATAATAGCGAGTGTCTTACGATAACTGCATCACAACGGTAGCATAATGATGATTGAATGATGATCGCAAGATTATGAGGAAATGTATGGATGGATGATACAATTTTCTTGTACGTCCGGCAAGGTTTAACGCGACCCGGGCGTAGGTCTCCGACGGGGGAACCTCAAGGCCCTGCCTCAACGCCGCCTCACGGGCTTGCTGGACTGCCCGCGTCTGGATTCCGATGTCTGAGCTGCGCAGAGCAGCGGCCCACCTCACGACAGGGTCTCCGGAGCAACTGCCGTCCCTCCTATAACTACACTGCACTCCCACAGCATGTGCTTGAGTGTTGCTGGTCCTTCCTGGCAAAATATGCACGTGTCGTCCTGATACTTATCTGGGAAGATACGTTTCTGACGGAATGGATTAGGGAAGGTGTTCGTCTGAAGTTGGCTCCAGGCGACGGCCTGCCTCCTGTTCAGTTTGGGACTCGGCGGTGGATATATCCTTCTGGCGTTCAAATATGCACAGGTTATGTCGTTGTATCTGGTGAGCCTGTCCCGTTCTGCTGGAGAATCGTTCGCTATCGTGCGAGAGGGGTTGCCCTGTTCGGCGCGGTGGGTCATGTGTCGCGCCGTCCGGTGCGCTGTCTCCTTTAGGTTCGGGAGCGCATCGCTTTCCGTGGTGACGTGCGCGGGGAACCATATGATCCTCGAGCTCGCGGTTTTGGAACTGCCCGCTTTGGCCAGAATAGACAGGGCTTCCTTGGAAATTCGACCTTTGGCGTAATTCTTTACTGCCGTTTGCGAGTAACTTAGCACGACTTCGCATTCCTGTCCTGTTCGCTACTTCCTCCGCTATTTCCGAGTGTTTGGTGTATACACTGCATGCGGTTCTGATTTTGGACTGTGCGTCTATGGCTACGGCGATGTATTTTTATCCGTTCGGATATTAGGCTGCGTCGAAAAAGCGCACGTTTCTCTCCCTGCCGAATGAACGGAGCAGAGTATCGGCTCTTGCCTTTCTTCTACCTCGGTTGTAATCGGGGTGCACGTTTCTTGGGATGGTTGCCACCCTAATGGTCTCTCTGTTTTTGTGGGTATTTGCATTTCCTGGCCGTGCTGGTTGTGGTACGTTATGCCCAGCGTGTTCATAATGTACCTTCCCATCGTGGTGGTCAACAGGCGTTCGAGCTGCGAGATGCGTTGTGCTTCGGCTATTTCTTCTAGGGTGTTGAGCCCACAGGTTAGCCAGGAGCTCGGTGCTCGTCGAATTAGGGAGGCCCAGGGCTATCTTGTACGTCTTCCTTAGGAGCGTGTTGATCTTGTTCTTTTCCTCGACGTACCAGTTGTGGTAGGCGGCTACGTAGGCGATGTGGCTGACAACGAATGAGCGGATCAGTCGAATGACGTTTTCTTCCTTCATGCCCGCGTGTCTATTGGTTATTCTCTTTATGAGTGTCGTGCCGCTGGTGACTTTGCCTTCGATCTTCCTCCCGGTTTCGCCGTTGGCTCCGTTGGCCTCAATGATCATTCCGAGGATTTTGATCTTGTTCGCTTTCGGGATTGCGTTTCCGTCTTGGGTGTACAGGCCGATTTCCTCGTACTCCCGGGGTCCTGTGTAGCTATTTGGTGGCATGCCTCAGCGTGTGGGCCGGTAAAGTTGTAGTTCGGACTTGCTCAGGGAGCATTTGAGGCCCGTTCCTTGGAGGTACTCTTCGACTTTCTGAATGGCCGTTTGTACTGCGTGTTCAATTTGGCCGTCACTGCTGCGGTCCGCCGAAATCGTTTTATTATATGCGTATATGGCGTGGTGGATTCCTTCGATTTCCCGTAGTTTGCTGGGGAGACCCAGCATGACTAAGTTTAAAAGGCGCGGACATATAACTGAGCCCGGGGGGGGGGTACCTGCACGTCCCTGGGTTCGTTCTTCGGACTCGAGGTCGCTAAGCGTCAGGGTGGCTTTGTGATCGTTCAGAAAGTCCCTCACACAGTTGTAGGCCCTTTCTCCCAGGTTCAGATTAGACACTTGTTTAAGGATCTACTCGTGAGCGACGTTGTCGACTGGTTTCTCCAGGTCTAGTCCTAGGATGGCTCTGGTGTTTCTTGCCGTCAAGGCTTTGGTTCTGTAGTTGTAACATGACGTCCTGCTTGGACAGGCGGGATCGGAAACCTATCATGGTGTGGGGGTAGGCTTCCGTCTCTTCTAGATGGCCATTGATACGGTTCAGGAAGGCGTGTTCCAAGACCTTACCCATGCACGGCGTGAGAGAGGTTGGGCGTAGTTTCTCCAATTTCAACGGCTTTTCGTGCTTGGGCATGATGATAGCCTTGGACATCTACCACTGCTCCGGGATGCGGCCTTCCCTCCAGCACTTATTAATATAGCCCGTGAGTTTAGTGACAGATTTGTAGTCCAGGTTTTTTAGCGTTTTGTAGTTAACCCTGTCCGGTCCTGGGCTGACTTGCCCTTGAGTCCTTGGAGTGCCGTTTTGATTTCCGCCTCACTGAAGTCTTCATCTAACTTGGGACTAGGACTGCCAGCGTACCGGCCGAGCTCGACTGCCGGTCGTTACGGGAGGCACTTGTCGCAGAGTTTCATGGCAATTTGCTTCTCGCTCGCCGCCCCTTTTTCTTTGTGCAGAAGTCTCTGCATGTCGGCTCTTTGCTTGGATTTGCTTTGGGTTTCGCCCAGCAGGTGCATCAGCAGTCGCCACGTACTTCCGTTGTGGAGTTGGCCATCCGCGGCGTTGCATATTTCGTCCCACTGTTGCTTGCTCAAGGTTTTGCAGTGGTGTTCAATTTGTTTGTTTAGTTCGGCTATCTTATTCCTCAGCTTTCAATTGAGCCGTCGGCCTGGCCATCGGGTTTGTATGGATTTCTTGGCTTCGCAGAGGTGGCCGAGGAGACTGTCTATCTCCTCCGGCAGGAATTCGGGAGTGATGGTTTATGTGGCCTCCTTGACATCCCTGGTCAGGTCCGCGATCCATCTGTCAATGTCACCGATCGGCTCGTCGTCTAGCCTGATATACCGGTGCTTGCGGAAGTTGTCCCCGTCTGTCCATTTGAAGCTTTTGACTGGGAGGGTGGTTCGCGCTCGGGCGATCGTGATCTGGATGATCATGTGGTCGCTACCTAGATGTTCTAGGGTGCTTCTCCAGGTAGCCCTCTCTATGTTTTTGATCATTGTTAAGTCCGGTGTGGTATCTATTGCAACCGAATTGCCATACGCGTTGGGGCGCTGGAATCCGTGATGAGCGTGTTTTCTAAGACTTGCGAGTCTTGCCATAACTGTTTGTGCTTAGTTGTGGTGTGACTGTATCGCCAGGTATGGCACGGCGCGTTGAAGTCCCGACCCACTATTAGCGGGTTCAGGCAGGTGAGCTCGGCCTCCTGCTTGACTAGAGAGAGAAAGCGCTGCCGTCTTTTGGATGAGTTACTGTATATTTATTTATTTATTTATTTATTCCGCACTGCCAGCCTGTTTTAGAGGCCCTAGGCAGGAGTGGGATATACATAAATGCTTTAAGAACCTAATAACATGTGAAACACAAGAAAGAAAAAAAAGAAGAAAAGAAACAAAAGGTGGAAACAAGCAAAGCGTCATCTTGGTACAATGCAAAAGAAAGAAACAACAATAAAAAGGAAGGAAGATATCAAAGAATTCTGCAATACAGCACATGTTTACACAATGGCTTACACACACACACACACACACACACACACACACACAAAGAAATTAACGGTGCCCTTAAAATGATATGATCTATATCACATAGTGTATGGAATAGCACAGAAATCGTGGGAAACGTTTCGGTTCATAGATTAATGAGTGCGTGCATGAATGACGATATGGTTGAGCTTTGAAGAACGTTTTCAGGCAGGGCGATGGTTCGGGGGAAAAAGGACTGCTTAAATAATATGATATGGTGCGAATACTCGTCTAACCTGAATGAATGTGATGAACGCGTTGGGCGCCGGCTACAAGGGGCAATATACAATTTTTTATCTAGTTTTACATGCTCCCGATGAATTAAATATAACATTTTGAGCCTCTCTTGACGTCTTGCCTCTAGGGTTTCCAGGTTCGCCTGCTGTAAAAGAGCGCTAACTGATGTATGACGGCGGTAGGAATTAAAAATAAACCTGACTGATTTCCGCTGTATCATTTCAATCATATTTATGCTTGCTTGGGTGTAAGGATCCCAGACAGGAGTAGCGTACCCTCACAATGGTCTTGTATGCTAATAATTTTATATTACTTGTCGATTTAGCTAAGGTCCTCCTTAGGTATCCGAGCTTACTCATGACTTTCTTTTTAATGTGAGCTAAATGGCTATTCCGCGTAACGTCCGACGTAATTACTAAACCAAGGTATTTATATTCTGTAACAGAGGATAAGGTATGGCCATTAATGCTGTATACAAAGGGTAACGGCTTCTTTTTGCGTGTAATGATCATTGATACTGTTTTTGTTAGGTTAATGTTCATTTGCCACTCTAAGCACCAAGTCGCTATTGCTGATAAAGATGAATTTAGGATCGTCTGATTTGCCTCACTGTGAATTTCATGATAAAGTACGCAGTCATCTGCAAACATCCGAATTTTAACTGGTATATTATTCACTATATCATTGATAAAAACTACAAAGAACAGAGAGCCGAAGACTGATCTCTGTGGGATTCCAGATTGCACATCGGATAAGTCTGATTTCGCATCATCAACAACGACTGTCTGTCGCCTGCCCGTAAGATACGCCTCAATCCAGTGAAGTAGTTGCTCGTTTTTGAGAATAGGTTTTAACTTTGATAACAACTTTTGGTGGGACACAAGGTCGAAGGCTTTCTCAAAATCTAAGAATACCATGTAAATTTGGCCTTGACCGTCTAGTGCTGCCGCGTTTTCATGCACTGTTTCTAATAGTTATGTTACAGTGGATTTCCCACGACGGAAGCCGTGTTGTCGCGGGTCACAGAAGCCATTACTTTCTATGAAGACTGAGATGTGCCTAAATATTATGTGTTCTATCACTTTTGATGAAGTGCAAAGTAGGCAGATATGACGGTAATATTGGAGCAATGAACGGTCGCCTGATTTAGGGATGGGAATTATTTTTGCATGTTTCCAGTCACGTGGAATTTCTGCACATGAAAGTGATTTATTATAAATAACGTAAAGATATTTGGCGCACCATTCGGCGTATCTCACCAAAAAAGCATTAGGTATTTCGTCGACGCCTGGCGACTTCTTTATACCAAGATCAAGAAGCAAGGACAGTAGACCTGCTTCGTTTACGTCGAGATCACCGATTGGTGGAATATCATTTAAAGCACCTATGTGCGGTGTCTTTCCATCGTCCCTCGTGAACACAGAGCAAAAGTACTTGTTAAGTGCATTTACAATTTTCAGCTTATCTTTCAGTATGAAACCATCCACACAAATATCGGACACGTGGGTTTTCCTTGGCGATAAGTACCGCCAGAACTTATCCGGGGATGACAAGAAAAATTTTTTAAAACAACATTTTGATAATAGTCTTTTGCTTTCGAAATCCCAGTTTTTAGCTGTAGACGCAGGCTTGTTAGCTTTTCGGCGTTAGCCTTTGAGGGCACAAAAGTTTCGATACAGTTGTGAACAATATTTTTAAATAAACACCGTAAATTGTTAACGGACACAACCTGAGATTCTGAAAGAGATGCAAATTCAGAAAATATAGTGTCTAAGGCATCAAGTATGTCGACATCACTAGCGCGCAAGAAGTCAGGAATCGAGTACTGGTTTTTAGAGGGTTTTAATCTGAAATTTAGCTTTAGTGTAAGGCATATCATTCTATGATCCGAAATTCCCTGGAATATGTCGACACTCGGATTACGATTGAGGACTTGGTCGTTTACAAGAAAGAGATCTAATGTGCTTTGCGCACGAGTCGGTTGTTTTACCAGTTGAGTCAAAGCATGAAAAAGAACGATGTCAGTTAAAGGCTCAACTGCCGCGCAAAGGGCATCAGGGAAATCAGTTGACCAGTCCACTGACGGGACGTTGAAATCCCCAGCAAGCAAAACATTCTTGCCATGTATGCCAGTTGTAGACAAAAATTCATTAAGAGCGTCGAAGAATACGTCACAATGTGGTGCGCGGTAGAAACCACCAATTATAAGATGGAAATCGTCCAAAAACACTTTCGCGATGACGCATTCAGTGCCGGCAATATCAGGTAACCTTTGTACTTGCAGCCTTGAAACATCAAAGTGACTCCGCCTCCGCGGGAATCTTGATCTTTCCTGTATATTTTCTACTCTGGTGGTGTTATCTCAAAGTCCAGGATGCCAGAGTGCAACCAAGTTTCAGTTATTATCATTATATGTGGCTCATGCGCTACTGCAATGCTATGCAAGTCGGAAAGTATGTTCACAATATAATAATAATATTTGGGGTTTTACGTGCCAAAACCACTTTCTGATTATGAGGCACGCCGTAGTGGAGGGCTCCGGAAATTTTGACCACCTGGGGTTCTTTAACGTGCACCTAAATCTAAGCACACGGGTGTTTTCGCATTTCGCCCCCATCGAAATGCGGCCGCCGTGGCCGGGATTCGATCCCGCGACCTCGTGCTCAGCAGCCCAACACCATAGCCACTGAGCAACCACGGCGGGTTATGTTCACAATGCTGCGAGCGCTTAAATTAAGGCAATGGAAGCATTTTTTGAGTGCCCGAAGAAGTGTACTGTTTCTTCCTAGGTTGTTGGTGGGTTCTAAAACGGGAATTCGTTTCGTTTCAGTAGCGTCCAAGGTATACATTTCTCCGTATATAACGATTTTGTCATGCACAAGCCTCACATTTTCGCCGCCGTTTCTGATATTTGTCGTACTTTCCCATAGATGCCTTCTTATTTGCCTAGATTCTCCAGAAAAGTCTTCTGCAATCGAGATTTCTTTTCCTTTTAGCTTAGAGCAGTTTCTGAGCACATTAATCTTTTCACGGTGGTCAATGATTTTGAGCGCAATTGGCCTATTTTTGTTTCGCTTCTTTTGACCGATTCGGTGAATTCTTTCGACAGGTGACACCTTTACACCGAGCATATTCTCAAATATTTCCGAAACCACAGAATTTGTTAGCGATTGAAACGTTTCATCAGGACGTTACGGTAAACCGAACACGAGAACATTATTGCGCCTGCTCCTGTCCTCGAGGTCGATCAATTTACTTTGCATGGTATTTATGGTTGTCTCAAGACTAGAAATCTTGGCCGTAAGTTCTGTAAATAATACTGTGGAATGTTCGACCTTGGATTCGATAGTGTCAAGTCTTGCTTGCATGGTTTTTGACCATCAAGTATTTGACGCAATAGGTCCTCTGTGCTCGGTCCGGGGTGCAATTCTATGTCACCGCACAGCATGAGCAATGAAAATGCAGCGTCTTGCACAAGAGAACATAACCCGTTTAAACAAGTGGAGCACGTCAGCTGGATGAAACAATGGTTGCTAGTTTTGATAATCGAATAGCTCTCACTAGCCTGCATAAAATACAGAAACGGGTTCATGCTTGTTGGGGAGCCGCTGAAGTGCCCACTGAAGAAGCTGTCGTGCATCCCTCTTCTTATAGTCCTCGGCTCCGACGACGTCGAACTGGGGGGCGGATGCTCCCGGTCACTGCTGCCGCCGAGGTAACAAAGAAGCCCATCTGCGCAGGCGCCTCCAGTAGTGTCTGCCGATCGGGTGGTGTCCTTTCCCGTTACTGTAGATGCGCCGGTCAGTCCAGCCGAGCCGAGAAGTGCAATCTGCACAAAATACAGAAACGGGTTCATGATTGTTGGGGAGCCGCTGACGTGCCCACTGAAGAAGCTGTCGTGCATCCCACTTCTTATAGTCCTCGGCTCCGATGACGTCGAACTGGGGGGCAGATGCTCCCGGTCAATGCTGCCGCCGAGGTAACAAAGCCCATCTGCGCACGCGCCTCCAGTAGTGTCTGCCGATCGGGTGGTGTCCTTACCCGTTACTGTAGATGGGCCGGTCAGTCCAGCCGAGCCGAGAAGTGCAATATGCACCAAATACAGAAATGCGTTCATGCTTGTTGGGCATCCGCTGACGTGCCCACTGAAGAAGCTGTCGTGCATCCCACTTCTTATAGTCCTCGGCTCCGATGACGTTGAACTGTGGGGCGGATGCTCCCGGTCACTGCTGCCGCCGAGGTAACAAAGCCCATCTGCGCACGCGCCTCCAGTAGTGTCGGCCGATCGGGTGGTGTCCTTACCCGTTACTGTAGATGCGCCGGTCTGTCCAGCCGAGCCGAGAAGTGCAATATGCACCAAATACAGAAACGGGTTCACGCTTGTTGGGGAGCCGCTGACGTGCCCACTGAAGAAGCTGTCCTGCATCCCACTTCTTATAGTCCTCGCTCCGATGACGTCGAACTGTGGGGAGGATGCTCCCGGTCACTGCTGCCGCCGAGGTAACAAAGAAACCCATCTGCGCACGCGCCTCCTGTACTGTCTGCCGATCGTGTGGTGTCCTTTCACGTTACTGTAGATGCGCCGGTCAGTCCAGCCGAGACGACAAGTGCAATCTGCACAAAATATAGAAACGGGTTCATGCTTGTTGGGGTGCCGCTGACGCGCCCACTGAAGAAGCTGTCGTGTATCCCACGTCTTATGGTCCTCGGCTCCGATGACGTCGAACTGGGGGGCCGATGCTCCCGGTCACTGCTGCCGCCAAGGTAACAAAGAAGCGCATCTGCGCAGGCGCCTCCAGTAGTGTCTGCCGATCGGGTGGTGTCCTTTCCCGTTACTGTAGATGCGCCGGTCAGTCCAGCCGAGCCGAGAAGTGCAATCTGCACAAAATACAGAAACGGGTTCATGCTTGTTGGGGAGCCGCTGACGTGCCCACTCAGTATAAAGATGCTATTCTTTTGCGGTCTGTTAGGAATAATTTCTATCATTTTATGCTCTGCCTGCGGGCCTTTAATATCATTTTCTTTGGGTACTAGGCCCTTTCTGATTAGTGTGGCGATGCCCGTATCGTTCTGGAATTTAGGCACGAGGGTGCGGTTGCCCGGGATGTTGGCCGACGCGGCCACGGTTTCTTGTAGCATTACAACATCGGTTTTGGGCTCGATGTTTCTTACGTATTGTTGTAGGACAGGTTCTTTCCCGGCTAGAACTCTGCAGTTCCACTGCCAGACCAATAGCTCTTTATCCTGTCTGGCCAACCTGGAGTCTTGAATAAGAAGCTGTTGAGAAACTGGAGCGGTGCGTGGGGGGCGGTGCCACCATGGCAACGTCTGTGATTACGGGATTTATATTATGAGTTCCCGTATTCGGCTGTGGTGGTTGCGACAGGGACGGTGCCCACATCACACATTCTTCCAGCTTGACCACCCTGGTTATGAGGCCGGATATGGCGGAGGACAGATTGCCGATTGCACTTTGTAGTTCGGTAAGCATGGCTTTTATTTCCGATCTGGCCTGTTTGTCACGGCTGGTGTCTTGGCTTTGTACGGCTCGCTTTTTCGCGGGTGTGGGTTGCTTTGTCCTGTTCCTCACCATTGTTGCTCGGAGCAGGAATTCTGACGGGAGTGGGTCAGGGGGTTGCGCAGGAGGCGCGACCTTTCTCACTTCGCGTACCTCTTGAGTGAGCTGTTGTACTAGGCTCCTGAGCATGGCGTTCTCACGTTTTATTTCTGCAATAATCTCATTGTCTATGTTCTCTGTGACTTACGCTTCTGAGGCAGTTATTGCGTAGACCCCGTGCCTTGGTGCACCCTTGACCGCGTCTGCCCAGCTCACCTTATCTGGGAGGGCCTGAATGGATCTGGGCCTGTCTCGGCCCGGTCCTGGGTTGGGACTGCGAGCTATGCTCCTCCACCGGCTGTACTGGCGGAATCGAGGGTTCGTGGTAGCCGACGTCGATCTGAACCCGGCCCGGTCGCTGGATCTGGATCCTTGCTTGCTCTCCTCCGGATTCCTTGACCGCCTCGAGTTCTGCTTCCGCCTCGGCTGTTTTGCTATTTCTTTTCCATCTTTGTTTCTTGACTATATACGGGGTCTTGATCTTTGCTCGGCAGGATTTGTCTGCCGTGGGGTGTTTCCGTCCACATAGATGGCAGTTTGGGGTGCACTGGTGATTGGGGTCTGGGTTCTTGGCACCAGATCCCCTGCAGGTCTTGACCTGGGGATTCGGGGAGACGTCCATACGGTGCCCCAGTCTATCCCATTGGTGACAGACATCGACCTGCTTCCTGTACAGCGAGCAGCGAAGCAGAGTCCCTCCGTACCTGACGACAGTCGGCAATTTTAGGCCTTCGAAGGCGATGATGACTGTGGTCGTGTTGCTAAGACGCTTGGCTGCTAGGGCTGAAGGGAAGGCCGAAAAAAATTCTGATATTGATGTAATGGTAATGGAGGTATGTAAGCTATGAGCATGACTTTATTGAACTGATTGACGTAATTGTTTTGCGGAAAGCTGCAAGGCGGGGAGCAGTAATTAATTAAGGGAAAATGAGGCATCCAGCAAATCTTAACAATTGCTACAAAGGAAAGGCTTACGGGTTACTCGAAAGAAAATTGTCGCAGTTGAAGAAAAATTCGTCCTGGTCCGGGACTCCAAAGCGGGACCACCGCCTTTCAGGGCATCCACTCTACCATATGAGCTAACCAGGTGACTAGAAGATGACGCGGCGAAGTCTAATTTGCCAACAAGGCGAGAGTTTAATTAATCCCTTAATAAATTAGTTTTTTATGCCTTGCGGGTTTCCGCAGAGCTGCAACGTCAAACATTTGCCTTTGCTTCAGTCATTGCACGCTTAGAAGTATTTAAGCTAATAAACTGAGGAAGACTTAACAATGAGGAACATGGACTAATATAACAAAAGCATTGACTTTAGAGATGGCATTGTGCTGTACAGCAATATTGAGGGATGAATTGGAAGGCGCGATTGTGGAACTTGACCGAGAAATCATAAGAGTAGGGTTGAAGATTATGCTGAAGACAAAGGTAATGTTCACTATGGTTGCAAGGTAACAATAATTCATGATCTCCAGTCAGCCTCTAGAATCTGCGAAAAATGCATTTATCTACGTCAACAACTTACAGGTGACCCTGCTCTTGAGCTGAAAATTTGCTGAAGTACCCAAAAATCATCATCATCACCATCATCAGCCTGGTTACGCCCACTGCAGGGCAAAGGCCTCTCCCATACTTCTCCAACAACCCCAGTCGTGTACTAATTGTGGCCATGCCGTGCCTGCAAACTTCTTAATCTCCTCCGCCCCCCTAACTTTCTGCCGCCCCCTGCTACGCTTCCCTTCCCTTCGGATCCAGTCCGTAACCCTTAATGACCATCGGTTATCTTCCCTCCTCATTACATGTCCTGCCCATGCCCATTTCTTTTTCTTGATTTCCACTAAGATGTCATTAACTCGCGTTTGTTCCCTCACCCATTCTGCTCTTTTCTTATCCCTTAACGTTACAGCTATCATTCTTCTTTCCATAGCTCGTTGCGTTGTCCTCAATTTGAGTAGAACCATTTTCGTAAGCCTCCAGGTTTCTGCCCCGTAGGTGAGTACTGGTAAGACACAGCTGTTATATACTTTTCTCTTGAGGGATAACGGCAACCTGCTGTTCATGATCTGAGAATGCATGCCAAACGCACCCCAGCCCATTCTTATTCTTCTGATTATTTCCGTCTCATGATCCGGATCCGCCATCACTACCTGCCCTAAGTAGATGTATTCCCTTACGACTTCCAGTGCCTCGCTGCCTATTGTAAATTGCTGTTGTCTTCCGAGACTGTTAAGCATTACTTTAGTTTTGTGCTGAATAATTTTTAGACCCACTCTTCTGCTTTGCCTCTCCAGGTCAGTGAGCATGCATTGCAATTGGTCCCCTGAATTACTAAGCAAGGCAATATCATCAGCGGATCGCAAGTTACTAAGGTGTTCTTCATTAACTTTAACCCCAATTCTTCCCAATCCAGGTCTCTGAATACCTCCTGTAAACACGCTGTGAATAGCATCGAAGATATTGTATCTCCCTGCCTGACGCCTTTCTTTATTGGGATTTTGCTGCTTGCTTTATGGAGGACTACGGTGGCTGTGGAGCAGCTATATATATCTTTCAGTAATTTTACATACGGTTCGTCTACACCCTGATTCCGTAATGCCTCCATGACTGCTGAGGTTTCGACAGAGTCAAACGCTTTCTCGTAATCGTTTGACTCTGTCGATTATGCAAGATGCTTACGCATTAAAATTGCCTGGATTGCATATGGTAGGCATTGCGAAACGCTAACTATGAACTAACTAGTGTTTTTGCAAAGAAAACTGCAGAACCATTCCATTCTACTTGTGCTAGCCCATCTAGCAGAAAATTGGATGTAAGCAAAGACGCTCGACAAGTAAAAGAGCTCGTAAAGAACGATGCAGTGAAAAATGTCACGCGTAACGTGAAGCGACACCAAGAGAGCAGTGTGGATGAGCCCGCAAAGGGTTATTGGCGGTGTTATATTTCACAATGAGAAACTAACGTTGAGCTGCGCTGAACTGAAATGTAATGTTTTGGGCTGGTAAGCAGTTTTACGTCACACAGTTGGTGACCTCAACTAAGAGCGAGTTACAGCGCTTCACTTGTCTATTGCTTTTTAATTCTCTATGTCACTCGCACAGTTACAGAGTGGGTGTCATGGGAAGGACTGCTTAGTCGCGGACGGCAGAAAATAAGTTTCATGAAGAAATAAGAAATTGGCAGGTAGAAGTATGAATCAGCTATTGCAAGGCAATGGTCATCATAGACCACTGGTCAAACAGTGCACATCAGTGGAGGTTGATTACGTTTCCGATGATTATACAATGCTGAAACATCACATAGCAACGACACTACCGTGTATAACCCTAGTTTGTAGGCTAAAAGAAAGTAGTAGGCTAGTGAGCAGTGTGTAATGAACCCAAGCCTACTTGTGAAGAGGGTAACATACACTAGTAGAACGGAGAATGTCAGCAGGAAAGCGTCGCTTTAAAGAACATTATCTCCTTGTGTGCATTTTATGAAGTGCCTGAAATAGTAGGTACCCTCTATTTTCACGAAACTGAATTTGATTACGATATTCTAGACTGTTGCATGAAACGAGGTAGCCATATCGGAGGTGAAGTGGTAAAAAAGCTTGGTGTCAATTGATGTGCCTGCCCTTTAAAGAATCCCTTCTTACTTTGATTATTGATCTTTGTGCTCTCTGGGACATTACTGGCAATGTTGTGTAAAGTGGACATTTAATGATTCTAAAGTACGTGGCCAATTTTGGCTGTTCATTCCATTCCTGAGTAGTGCAATGGTAACTAGGCTGCAATTCACATGAGAGCCCCCCCCCCCCCTATCGTTCTCAATTCATAGAAATAAGCATAGGCAGGCAAAATTTTCTGAACTCGCGTGCTTTTTAAAAATCTAGCTTTGACTTATTAGGAAAATACTTGAGACTTAATTACAACTATTCATATTTAGAGCAGCCGTCAAAGTCACAACGTTTGGAGAACTCGCAAATGCATATAACTATAATAACAAAAGGTCTTTTCCTATCAATTTTTATGTAGCTGCCATAAGCTTTTAATAGAAACCAACACGCGGAAGCGCCGGTCTCCACGCTGTTCTAATAGTATCTCATATTTATTAATTTTTACTTGCGATACCTTCGGGGATCATAATATGCAGGGCATCTACCTTGAAATCTTAGAATAAAACATTAATAATGTACGCAGTATTTGAAATATACACAATTCATGGACAATTAGCAAAGGCGGGCTTAACGTAGGCGCAAATAATAAAGTCAAATATAGTATTTGTGTTAGCAAACACAACACGCAAATAAATAGGCTGAAAATTAGCAATGTAGGAAGGCAGTAATCATAACGTAATGCAAAGCAATAGATTTAAGAATCAACAACAGGAAAAGAGTTAAATTACTATTATATATAACTAGGTGCTACTCAGTAAAGTCAAAGTTATGGAAGATATTTAAGCAAGGTTTAAACAACAGGTAATTATAATATACGTTTCAGGTGTGGGCAATTAAAGTGGGATTAGGCATACAATATATGAAATAAAACAAAATTGCACATCAATAAATTGTAGCACACACAATCACAATTGTGAAACATGTAATTCGTTTTTGATTTATGTTAAAAAAAGTAGATAAGGTTGGGCTGCTTGTAATGGTTGTGTCCGTCTTGTTCTATTCAAGAGTCGTGAAAGAATAACAAACGTAAGGTTATGACTTCCCATATAACCTGGGTGTTCCTTTAATGACAGCGATGGTTTATGTCGGATGGCTTGTGTTTGTGTTATCGATAAGTATTTGGGACTGCCTAATTTATATTTATTGTTAAAAAGGTGGTACATCACTTTTAAATGCTCAAGCTTAGCTTGGTTTTTAAGGCGAGGACACCGGCCTGTTTTAGCAATTCCGCGGGTGAGTCTCAGAACCTATACACATTGTAAATACGTCTGAGTATCTTCCTTTGAAATGATTCTAGTTTGGTGAGGAGTTGTTTGGCGAGAGGACACAAAAGAACGTTAGCATGTTCGAACCTTAATTTGACAAATGCGCTATACGCTAGTAGTTCTGTGTTTGGGTGTGCTAATCAGAGATGTCTGTTTAGAAAACACAACTTAGTTTGTAAAGTCGAGATAAGATTGTTCGTGAAGTAGTCAGTAGTAGCCCTACTAGAAAATCCTATTTGTTTTCAAACGGGTTTCATCAAATAGGGTTATGGAACGGGACCCCGTTTGATCCTGTTCAGTCCTGACCTGTTTAAATTCTGTTTATTCCTGTTTAAACCTGACCCGTTTAGATCCTGTTTAAACCTGACCCGTTTAAATCCTGTTTAATCCTGACCCGTTTAAATCCTGTTCAATCCTGACCCGTTTAATTCCGTCCTATCTAACCCAGACCTGTTTGCCCCTGTTCAGACCTATATTTTACTACATTCATACCAGGTCCTTTCAGAATGGATTGATGTTGCTTAATATAATTTACTCTTTAAACCTATTTTGTACACTTGTGTATTTGCGATCAGCATTCAAGAGAAGTAGATCTGCATTATGTTTGCAACAAGAATGCCACTTTCACATGTAGGTTTGCCTGGTACATTTCTTGATACGAAGATGAACACAATTTTCGGCATAAATTGATTAGCACTACCAACACTGATGTGATACATCATCAACAAGTTTTGTATGACCCACGAGTACGTTCTCTATGTATGACCTACAAGAAAATGCACCCTGAAGAAGACTGTACCTCATTTTCCTATTTACTACAAGTATGCAAATGTAATTCTTGCAAGTTTAGTATATGTTCGATTACTTGTACTCGTCCTTTTTGCTGTAATGGCTTGTTCACAAATCCACAGTAAAGCGTAATTTTGGGGTGAAAAATGTCAGGCAAAGTATTGGCATGTACTTGTAAGTGAAAAAGACAAGTATACTTTACGTAGGTATTTCTGTACACCCACTTGAGCTTTCATTAAGCCTGAAGTCCTCCGGCTTAAGTAAAAGCATGTCATAAATGTCCCAAGCACTGTTTATTGGACCTTCTAACGGTATTTCGATGCATCCAGTCTGCCGAGAGAAGACCGCTGGAGTGGGTTGCTTGGGTGAGAGCGAGCAGGGCACCTGAAAAAGTAAAGCCAATAATTTATCTTGACTCATGCAACAGGTTGGCACATAGGCAAATTTGCCTATGTTCCCACAGATAAGAAAGGTTCAGCATTCCGGTCATAGGAGATAATGAATAAATCTTATTGAAAAATATGTGGTTTCATGCAATGCCTATGTTTCAAGGGAACATGGATTACTGTGGGAGAATAAGCTGTCATAATTAGCAGGCGATTGAAGCAAGTGTTATAGGAAAAAGATGGACACATCGTTTGATTTACAATAATTACTAGTATTGAAGCAACAGAATACAAACATGAAATACCTTTAAAAACAACACCGACAGGTTGAGATAATAAATTATTCAGAAACTAAACCCTTCTGCCAGCAAAATACCGTAGTGTACTGGCTTTGACATTGCGCTGCTCAGGTAGAGGGCATGGGATTGAATCCCAGCCACAATGGCTGCATTTAGATGGCAGGGAAATGCCAAAACCCCTATGTAAGGTCTATTGGGTACACGTTAAAGGAGACTAGGGATCCCGCCAACTTGAAGTTATAAAAACCAGGGTAAATTTCGAGATAAGCAAACTCACAAAAGTAGAAGGCCCTGGCCATGCGAAGACCATATAAAGCCTTTTAAGGTAGGTGCCAGCAGCCGCAAAATTTCTTGCAAAAGCGAAATATAGCAGACGCGGTATTTTTCTGTAGATCACTTTTGCAAAGTATTTTACAATTTGACACCCGACATGTTGGGCATCTACGGGCAACAGCAATTCTTGCACAGATCATAGCAAATACTGTTGCACCTAGGTATACATAGGCACGTAGGTATAGGTACAGTCACCGACTGACTTTCCAGACTCCGAAAATTCGGACATGATTACTCGGTCTGCTTCACGGCACCGCCATTCTCCCCATGGACCATAATGTATAACAACTTCCGAAAGTTCGGACGCCTTGCAACCTCTCATCTGATTTTTCGGACACTCCTTGAGCCAACTTGATCGAGAGCACCATGCACCGACTCTGACCGTTGCATGGTTCTACTTGCTGAACGCCATTTTTGTTTTGAACGGAGCCTCCTTGCTGCCCCACGAAGTGGCGCTACTGCAAATCCCTGCTCATCACCCATCGTTTCTGCCTGGTTTGTAGCTACAGCAGGTCCGGTCTCAGCTTAGTATGCCATGTCAAGACAATCCAGCAGCTGATTTGTTTGTTTCTTCGTGCACGACGCTGCGAGTAGGGCAGGTTTTTGTTTGTGCAACTGATGTCGGCGTGACGATGTTTGACGAAGCAAGATGGGCCAATTCATTTCACTAATATCTAGAATAGCTACCTGTAAGCACCATCTACCTTTCAACAACATTTGCAAAGCAAAAACCTCATCCTGAAAAGTCTGCACATGAAGACATCAGTAGCATCATCAGCGTGGGGCCTCAAGATAATTCGGCAAGCTAAGAAATTACTGACAACACGAGTGCAAGCATGCCAACAGGAAATCAGTGGCTGAATACTGCACCTTCTACCAATTCGTAGACAGTGCATTTTCGCAAAGCCCTAACTACAGCAGATCATTGTTCAGGAGTTCCCGAATGCACAACTCCATGCCATTTTCACGCCGACTCTAGGGAAGCACCTCTGCACAGTTGCAAGAAAAAAAGCTAGATGCCCCAAGAGAAATGAGACCAATCAAGCCATCGGAGTTATGTTTACCTTGTCTTCCTACAACTACTCGAAACCTAGGACTGCTGTTTTGCACAAGGGAACAAACGTCAACATTGGTGCCTCGCCCAACACAAGTGGTCTGCGCCGTAGAAGGTGCCATCAGTCCGCCCACAGATGAGGCCCACATCAGTGCTGTCAGTGTGCTGTACAAATTGCAGAAGCACAGCCTACAAGCTTGTCTGCCTTAGTGTGATCGCACCAATGAACGAAAACCAACGAATCAAGTTTGTTTCGTGCCGAGAACAGTTGCCTCATGCTGGATTTTCCTACAATTCTTTCTAAGCACAGATAATGCTTGGTTTGTTGTGTAGGCATGTATATAATGAAAAGGCCTGCATCACTATCTCTGAAAAAAATCATGTAACAAAGCACGTACAGTACACAGGTGCAGTGTCTATCACATACCATTTCGTGCAGTAGAGGCTACATCGGATAAACCGGCCAATGCATAAATGACTGGCAGCGTGACCAAGCAAACTTGATGCGTGGGTCAGTTAGCAGTGGTAGTGCACTGCTCTCGGCGCACATGCACCTATGTTTGAAAGCTGCTTGATCGTGACAAAATATAAAGACAAAAGCGCTGGAGAGATATCTGAGGCTTTTCTTATATGTATGACGAGGAACCTAGCACTAGCTCCCCAAGCAGAGAATTACTAGACAGTGAGACTGCTTCTTATCATTGTAAAACAAGTGTCACGCTCACCATGTGATGCATCCTTTTCGTTTCTGTGCGAACAGCATGTATTCAGATCAATTCTCCCCCTTTCACCTTTTGCACAATATCACTGTGCGAGCAATAATACTGAACTGTTAGTAGCAGTCTGTCATGTTGCCTCCTTTCTTCCCTTGTGAATTGTGTGCTAAATAAGGCTTTTTTTGGTGAAAGAGTGTTAGTTTAACGCATAAACTAGCGCCATGGCACTTTGCAATGAAGGAGTTATAATGATCTAAAAATATGTGCATGCAAAACAGTGTCAAAAGAACACCTTAAAGAAAGAACATGAGCGTATCTATCATAAAGACCAATCCTTGTCTTTTTTCCTTAACATAATTTTCAATACCGATATTGTAGTACAAGCTCACCATATTATATCACCTTGTCAATGAAGCAAGGCACAATGGTGCCCAACTGTCGCGGGACCAACTTGGATGTGGAGATCAGCGCAGATCAGCAACATAGCATGGTCTGTTTACACTTCTTCTCCAGGTCCAACAATACCTATAGCAGCTATAAAACAAGTGAGCTTAGAATCAGAAGCGAAACAATATAAAAAGTGACACTGAACAAAGCAACTTTCGTTGAGCATAAATAGGATCGAAATGCTGACATTATGCCCATAAGTAACTTCACTTTGAGCAACAAAGCATCCAATTTAAGAAAGATTATATGTATGAGCTATCTATGTGAGAAAGATTAATCGAACACCCTCTATTTGCCATACCCCTCCCTTTATGCATGGATATCTTCCTGACTGAGTGAGCTGGGCTGATCCCAAGTATAGTGTAATTAAAGGTTGTCACTTGGTGGGCTAATCCCGATACCATTGCATGACTTGTACCATAATTTTAATGTGTATTGTAATGCTGGCCATCCTGCAGGCACTGCAACATTATAGCACCCATAAGGCTAATGGTATTACCTGATAAGGTTAACTAATAAGTGTCCCCAGAAGCATAACTCGGCATGTATACTCGGAGGCCATTATTATAAGAGAAGCAATAGCAGAGGTGAAGCTTTATCCTGTGCCATATGCAAAATGGCCGAGCACGCCCAGCTTTTTGGTTACATTCTCACTTGTGACCACTGCAACAGGCTGACTGACATGCGTAACCAGCAGTTTGTAGGACCACATTTTCATAACCTGCAATTTTTTTTACATCTGAAGAGATCAGCCTCAAGCTCCATGATGCGCTGCACTCGAGAAGCATTATAAAGTGGCAACATTTAAATGCTATGCTGCATGGTTTGTTGCATGCTTTAGGAATTTACTTATTTATTATACACATAGCTCATAGGCTCCAGTTGGAGTATTGCATGAGGTGGCAAGAAAACAAATTCTGAACTAACAAGGAAAACATTCAACAAAAAAGGTCAGACCAAAGAAGAAAAAATAACATACTCTCATAATAGGACTATGTATCTGGCAGCTAGCTTATAAAAAAGACAATTAGGAATGTTTTACTACTGGTAGCGCTTTAGGGGATCGAATGTAGAATTCCAAGCTTCATACACTTTTAAGCCACCTTTCGTGGCTTTTTGTTTTGAAGTCCTATTCTCTGTACTATTATAGAAATGAATACCCCCCTCCAAAATTAAATGAAGAAAAACATGTAATGCACAGTAATGTAACACAATAATGTAATGCACAACAGTGAATACTTAGAAAAATGTAATTAAGAACATGGAGTCTATGTGGGCACAGATATTAGAAGTCTACATGAAAGCATAATAATTAAGGTGGGCAAAGCATTTATGCTTTTGTCGGGCAACCTGCAGCAAGACATACAGGTAAAAGAATATGCATGCCTCACAACACAGTCCCTAAAAATATCTGTCACAATACAGTGAGTAGGTATATCATGCATATCTACAATAGCCCCTAATTATATTTAACTCAGAGGGGGCTACCTATGTAACTTGATCAAACTGAAGGTGGGCCAAATTCTAAATATACGATTCAAGTAGACAGAAAATGAACATATGAAAATGCATCTACAGCAAAAGTGTTGTACATTATGTCATACCTGCCAACCTGTGAACATAATATTTTGTAAAAATGCTGCAGACACTAAATTCTTTGTTGGGGACATAGCACACATTAATTTAAAGCTTGCTCTCAGCACCCCCATTGTTGCATACACACACACATTATTAATAAAGGGAAAATCGCACATCTACCCGCTCGTAGCAATTGCTACAAAAGAAACCCGTACGGATTCCTCGAAAGGAAAGCCTCACATTTGAAAAAAAAGAAACCGTCCAGGTCTGGGACTCAAACCCGGGACCACCGCCTTTCCGGGACAGCCGCTTTACCATCTAAGATAACCAGGCGGCTAGCAGATGGCCCGGCGAAGTCGAATTTGTCGACAACATGAAGCAAAGGCAAGGGTCTGACGTAATAGTTCTGCGGAAACGCGCAAGGTGTAGAGAAGTAATGAATAAAGGGGAAAAAAATATTCCGTCAAACCCTTGCCTTTGCTTCGTGTTGTCAACTAATTCAACTTCGCCCTGCCACGTGCTAGCCACCTGGTTATCTCAGATGGTAGAGTGGCTGCCTCGGAAAGGCGGTAGTCCCGGGTTCGAGTCCCGGACCAGGACGAATTTTTCTTCAACTGTGCGGCTTTCCTTTTGAGGAACACATACGGGTTTCCTTTGTAGCAAATGGTACGAGCGGGTGGATGTCTGATTTTCCCTTTATTAATTACTTCTCTCCACCTCGTGCGTTTGCGCAGAACTATTATGTCACACACACATTATCAACCAGTATTTAACTTGTCGTGCAGCACAAAAAGCAGCAGCGAACTTGAAACCAGTAACTGACAACATTGTTTTTTTTAGATTACAGAGCTTTACGCTGCTTCAGGAATTTATCTGACCAAACTTCCCAAAAGCAAGTGCCCCTCTGATGTTCTCGTTAGAGATATTGCATCGTTAATAATAAAGCAGTACAAGTACCATTACAATTAATTTTTTACATGCATTTTAACAATGTCATGCCATCACTCTCTCAACAGCTTCAAAACATCTTAACCAACACAACTTCATTGTCTTTCTAAAGTGACATTCATAAAATTGTAAAATGAGCCCACATTTGTAAACCCACGCAAAATTCAGGAGAGTTTCCAAACATGGATGATACCAACAAAATCTGCAGCTCGTGTAAGTGGCAGCAACTGCTTTGCACACACCTTGTCACAGCATGCACATCAGGTACTTTTCCGTGCTGTTGAGGCTGCAGAAGTGCCGCAGGTGCATATGTGGAGGTGCCTCTGGTTCACAAAATCTTGCCATCCCTAAACAATAATAAATGCTCAATTTATTGTAATCCCTGCTGAAACTGTAAACTTGTGATAGAAAAAGATCACGTCATATTTTGATAAAAGTCTCATACAACCAGTTACACGAAGCTGCAGCTGGTTGTGCAAATATCTGATTGTAACATCACAGGGGGTTAAATAACACGTAAATCGAACTGTAGCAAACATGAATCTACTATGAAAAGGTTTACACAAACGTACAGCTGTATAACGTGAAATGTGAATTGTACTATCAAAAAATTCCGTAGGACATGAAAAGCGTTCCAAAACCTAATTTGTTTGTGCGGCGCAACAAAGCACTGCTCCCAAAGGACGATGCGCTCAAAATTACAACAGACCACCTCTTTTTCTGGAGAGACAATACAGAAAAGAGAAAGATTTTTCGATCAAAAAGAAACATTGCTTATGTAATTTCGGCTCCTCTGCAAGATCGGAACCCTTTACAAATACACGAAAACACACAGGACACTAATACACGTCATCTGACGACACTCTATAAACAGAAGAATTTCCATACAAGCTAAAAATCTGGTCATGCGTCGACGAAGGAATCGGGTGCTATCTCGCGCAGCTGTTAGCTGTGAAGACGACGCATCGACGTACTACTTCTAGAAATGCCTATACCATTTAAATTATGTACACAAACATTAACTTTCTTTGCTTGAATTTTTGTGCCCATTTATATCAAAGAACCACCCGCGCTAGCGTGCTTCATAGGTGAAAGTAAATAAACCACAGATAGAGCTGTTGGTAACATGAATACGTTTTAGGGCAATTTCCATGGAACTTTTTGCTAAATGTGCACTGCGGCATGAAGAACAACCATTTGAAAAGCACATTTATAATTCTTGCTGCTTTACAAATCCGGATTCGGTTGTTGTACGGATCTTGCGATACGTACAACAGCGCACATTTCACGAACCATAGACAGGAAGAATGCGCGCAAGCGCCGGACTTACCTTTCTCGGCGTACTCGGAAAACGCTCCTTCTAGTGTCACAGGTGCCGCGGCATCGACTGCACCAACGGTTCTTCCGGCGCACGCACTGTTGAATTGCGGATTAACTACAGGACGTAAGAGCACAACTTTCACCAAATTCTTCCGTACAGTGCGATACGATGCGACAGTGCCAGAGGAGGAGATCCTTTTCATGAGCCCGGAACAAAGGAAGCGCGAAGGGTCATCTCTGCGACATCGGCGCACCACACGAAGGATACTGCGGGCTACATTACGCGGTCCCAGGGGTTTTGTGATTCTCAATGCATACAAAATGCACCACAATTTCTCTCGGCACAGCGTACACACGATTAAACAACTACATCGGACGGCGTCAATACACAGCAAGCACTCACATGTAGCGACAACTGCAAACGGCAAAATAATATCACCTGTAACTTTACCGGCGCTACCTGTGGTGCCATCTGTAGGCCGCCACCGAAAGCGACCGTGATTTCGGTGATCTCATGGATGGTGACGGCGTTGTATTTCGATGTTATGCGAGTCGTACAGCGTCTTGTACGACGTGTTTCAGCAACGTTGCTTTTAATAGAGAGGACAGCAATCTGCGTATACGCGGTATAAACGTCTCACCCACTTGAAAAACACAACAGGAAATTTTCAGTCTGTTGTATTTTGGGGCGTCGTGACTGTCGTTCTGTTCTCTGTAGTGTGACGTCCTGTAGTCGAAAATTCTGTAGTTCCTGATCAATATTTGATTAAGAATTGACAGAGACCACTTTAAGGATATGTAAGATTATTAATACGAAAGAAAATAAAGAAATAAAAGTAGAGAAAAAAATGCTTTCGCCTAGAATTCGAACTTCGGATCTACCGGTCCCGAGACAAGCATCTTACCACTGTACCACGCCGAACATGACTGCTGTTGAATTGTTTAAGCTATGCCAAGAGTGTAAATCGCTGTCTGGGTTGCTGTTTACATTTACATTTTAAAAGCCATGATGCGCTTTCACTTCACCGCGTCAACTGCCGCATCTCTAGATGAGCAAAAGTGTTGTTACCATCGACAGGTACATCGTGGAGTGCTAGACCATCGATATTGCTGTAACGATGTCCATATTTGATAAGAAGTTCAGAAGTAGACAACGGTGACCGGGGACACTGAGGGTTGTTACTGCTAATTCCGACAGTTGTCTCTTGCTCTTTACACTTTTGAGCTCGCATATAATTCGTGTTCAATGCTATATAGCTACATAAACACTCGTGGGTGAGTCTCCATCCCGACAGAATACTGGCTTCTCACGGCAGCGCTGTACCAGATTAATGAGACCCGAGCGAGACAGCTTTTCACGCAACTTTGTGGAACAATCCAAAACTTCCTTTCCGCTTCGCATAAGCTTGTGCAATATTTCTGGGAAATTAACTAATGTGTCAGTGTAACCGCACATGTAAGTCCACAGGCCTGTGTGCCCCATCTTACCAAATAAAACAAAGCGGATACGCAGCCATTCCCGCAGATGGTATGATTTTGATCAGCGGCCAATTTTGAGGAGGCCGGTAGGGCGTTGCTGATGCCGCGTCGTCACGGCACAATTATAACAATTGGCCACGTCGACTTTAATACCGGTGTCGGTGCTATCAATATTTCCGCCTTCAGAGAAGCACGATTGAATACCGCGCAAGGGAAAAGTACAGTGTACACCACCGATGCGAAGCTGACATGTTAAAGGGCCGCGACGGAAAGTGCTTCTGTTGCGACTTCAGAACTCTTGGCCGTCGCGACCGAATGTTTCTGTTGCGACGTCAGCATTGCTGTCGTAACGCCAGAAATGTCTGTCGCAACTACAAAAACGTTAGGAACTTCTGTCGTACAACAGAAATTTCTGTAGTTGCAGCACGAATTCCTGTTGTCTTTTTCAACTGGGCAGGACCGGGAATCGGTTTGAAATTCGCAGCTAGCATATCGCAGTTTGGTCTATGAATGTTCCGAGGTGGTCACGCAATTTCTGTAGAGCTTGATAATGGCCCCAATTTAGCACTAGAGGCTAAATTGTCAGGATGTAGAACAATAAAAAAGTTCCTCCCCAGTTCTATTCAAGCATTAAACTGGTATGCATGATACCATCCAGTGTGGTTGCCACAAAGCTCCAGATTAAACCAGCTCTTGTGCCAAACAGGCGACCCTATATGGTGCCACTGCGTCCAGTATAAGCCAGTTTAGTTGCGAACAGGGCCCCTGTTAAGACCCATTTCTGCGTGAACTGGTCGTGCCTATACCTGCTTGCATGCCAAACGGGACCCCGCTCAGACCTGTTCGTGTGTGAACTGGTCCTGTTTATACCTCTTTGCATGTCAAACGGGACCCCGTTCAGACCTGTTCGCGTGTAAACTGGTCCAGTTTATACCTGTTCGCATGCCAAACGGGACTCCGTTCAGACCTGTTCGTGTGTAAACTGGTCCTGTTTATACCTGTTTGTTGCTAAACAGGTCCCTGTTAAAACCAGTTTAAACCTGTATAACCCAGTTTGAATTTAAATAGGATTTTCCAATAGGGAGTTCGTATAGATTTGAGTAGTAGGTTAATTATGCCTGTATGGCTTAGTGTGGTTCTAGTGACACATTTCTAGAGCAGCCTGCTTGTGGTAGTTTGTCGTCGTCCTATGTCAAAACGAAGCAGAAGTAGTCATTAAGAAAGTTAGCAGAGTTAAGCAAGTTAGCAGAATTTCAAGTATCTTCATTTCAGGCTTCACTGTCGTTATGGTTCTTTCCCAGTCCCCTTTGTCGTTAAACTGCTAATATATTCCCGATGTGTATAAAAATAGGTACAATATTTATAACAGCACGTCATTAGGGAAAGGAATTTGAGAAATTTTTAGAAATGAACACTATACGCACAGTTTCCAGCAAGTACATTTTGTATTGCCTGATTGCAGTACTACCAGCCTACCATGCCCACTATGTCACTGAATAGAAGTTTTTCCGGAATATCTTGAAGATGTTGTTGCTTTTGATTATATTACAGGTTATCCCATCCACTTATGCTCAAATCCTGCTGAGTAAAATTGTCAGCTAGTCTTGAAAGCCAGCTTTATTAAATTTATGTACATTACGTAAAACATTAGTAGGCGTTTCTACTCAAACATGATTGAATGAATAATTGTGTTATCACAAATAAAGGGAGTGAAAGTGGAAGGTGGAAAGTGGAAAGTGGGGAATGAAAATAACACATACTTTTCGGATATGTGCAAGTCACCGTCTTCCTGTCACATTCTGAAAAATAGAGAGTCCACATAAGGACGGAACCACATAATATACAGTTCAAACCCTGTACAACCACATTACTGCAAATTTTTGTGTCGTATATTTTTTTCTGATTCACTACTACTCACAGAATTAACACGCCTTGGCCGCATTTCATTGAAAAAGAATTTTAACTGTGTTCGCGGAAAAAGCAACAATATAAAGACCTTAAATGGAGCAATAAAATGACGGACACCGTCCAAAAGAAGTACTAAAAAGGAATAAATCTAAAAGACGTTTAGGCTTCCCTACGGAAGCCTCGTTCATGATACGATGAAGGAAAGTTCACGGAAGGTTATGTATACTTGAGAAAGTTACGTAAGCTGCGCGTGTATGAATACCTTAAATGAATGAAGCTGCAGCAGTATCTGAAATATTCCGTCATTCATGTTGAAAGAGAACAAGCGGGGAAAAGGACGAGGACCAGAACACAAACCTAGAGCACGTACGCCAACTACCTGTAAACCATGTGCGATATATATGTTATATTTTCTGCACTCTAATAGGTAGATGATGCAGATGAATTTGATGTGTGCCGGGTTAGTTTCGTTTCATGTGCTGCTTCTATCGCTGCCAGTTGTTTCCCTTCATTTGTAAATGATAACGCATAAACACAGAATGCAACACAACAGTGTTCTCATTTTACGCACGACACACTGAATTTATATGCCAAACACAAGTTCGGTTTTGATATTACGTAGATAATTCATACTGTTTCTACCATTTCTTTTCTTGATTCTAAGAAAAACTTAATAAGTACCTAATAAACTTAATAAATTAAGTACTTAATAAGTACTTAATAAAGATGACGTAACAGACAAACGTGGAATCAGCTATTTGCATAAAAAGAGCTTTTACGAAGGGTAACTTAGTGTGCAATTAGGACAACGATAAAAGCAAAACTTAGTTGACGATTACGACACTGTTGGTCATACCCTCACATTCAGATGTTAGTGTTCTTGCTTTATTATTGCACTACCATTACAGCACCTTGTACATTTCTACTGCTGTGTGAATTTAGCCTAGGCGTCTACATTTTAACGCTATGTCACAGATGGAAAATTCTTGTTTCAACAAAAGTTACACGTTCTACAGCGCAACAAAATGAAGCGTGCTTCATGATTTTTTTTCTCCTTATTAAGTTCATAACGCATTGATATTCTTCGAGAAGAAATCATGGTATCATCCGGAGACTGCTAAACTATTCTGCTGCAACGATAGAATAAGTGAAAGGAAATAAATACATACCATCTTTAGGGGGCCTAGGATGCGCAGGTTGGGCTGCATAGGTTCCTTGCAGGAAAGCTAGAATAACCAGCAACAACATAACGGGAATCATATGCGCAGAGGCCATTGTTTCAGACAATGTTCCTTGATCATTTGGCCGCGGAAAGCGAAGTGCTGTGTTTATATGTGCTCCAGTGTGCTGACATTTCTCAGCTGAAAACACAATAGACCCACCACATGCTGTTATCTTAGTATTCCCTAACACGTCAGTATGAAAGACTATTTAAATAATGAAGCTGGAAAACAAAGTCTTTTATACGGTTCATTTTTTTCGTTGCTATTGACTCATGAATAATGTAAGAGTCGAAGTTCAGAAGCATGGAGCCGTAACCTAAATTTTACATTTTCGCAAAGCACAATTGATAATCAATGCTAAATATGTGGCACTAATAAGTTTCCCGGGTGAACCATTTTCTTTTATTCGTGCGCTACCGCGGTACGTCGCATGATTTAAAGCTGGGCGTTGCGGGACTAGAGAGTTAAAAAAAATTCAGTATTACGTTTTCAAACATCTTTCTGCCAAATGAATACTTGATTCTTTTGGCGTTGAATGCGCAAAAATAAATGCTATGTGATAAGTGCACGATAAATGTTAATACTTTCCAGCATGATGACACGTTAAAATAAAAATCAAGAAATGTTAGAGTTAGAAAGATTGAAAAAGTTGCTGACGAAAGAACCTTCCCTTATTTGGCTACCGCGATTGGATAAGAATGCTAGTTTGACGATGGAAAATTATTCATCGATTTCAACTTGTTCACTTTGTATGAGATAAAAACTTCCACCCTCAAAATAAGTCCTCAATTGCTATTATGTGCTGCTGCACTATCTTTGATAACGTGTAAAATATATTTTTTTGTTCGCAAAAAAGCGCATACGAAGGAATGAGTAAATCCTGAGCGTATGGGGGAATCGATTTTCAAGGGAGAACGTTTATTTGGTGCTGCGTTGACTTTGATATTACCGGGTATGCGAATTTAACAACATAGCGCTAATATTTTAAGTAGGCTTTTCGTCAAGTTCACCGACACACAAGCCCACGTTATATTTATTATATACCATACACTTGTTCGTGGTTCTCTTGCTAGCATTACCATTACTAGCACCACTCTGAAGACACTCCATGTTGAACTTACGCACCGTCGGAGATGTCGGTTGGCATAATTGCCGATAACCCTTTAAATAAAAGCATTTCACTGAGTTACACGGGTGTGTTGTCATGAATATAAGAGATGCACCAAGGCTACCCGGGTCGCCTTGGTGCATCTCTTCTTTTAATGTTCTGGACATAGCATAATGGTCGGAATCGGTGCATGCGTCTAAAAATAGATCTAACCAGAGACATTGAAGAAACAAAAACTTATACGAAACACGTGGTTGTTTGTGATTCATAAGTTTGACGACTGAAGAGCAAATTTATTCACCCATTATAGCCGGCGTCGTACAGTTGACTGAAAGGAGGCTGTTATTGCATTAAAATAATCTTTTTTTTTCCCAAACCGGCAAAGCATGGTGGCTTTGAAAGAATGAATGTCCCGCGATTGTTCGCATAGTTTATCCCAATAAACAGTGGGAACCGAAACAAGGAAAACAATAACCTGTCACACAATGAGCTTCGATACGCTAGGAATGCTGCAGCGCCATATAATTTACGCGTGTGCTCGTTTGATTCTCCAATGCACAAAATTCATACCTGCGCACTTCGAGCTTCGATAAAGGTAACTTATGCTGTTTACACCTTGTCACCTAGATAAATTTTTATTCTAGGTCAACGTGAACGAGTACAGGAGAGAACATCCTCACAAGCGACGACTTGTTCAATCAATGATGTTGTATTATGCGCCTGAGCATACTATTCTTTGAAAACACGATAACACTAACAAGGACGTCAATAAGACTTAAAGGCCAACTGCAACAAAATTTCGCTTGGACTAAATTTACAATGAGTTGGTATCGTATGCTTTTATTGTAAACTTGGAAATGACGTAGGGCTTACAATTGCCTCATTTTGTTATTGGAGGCAATTAAATAGCACCTACGCAGACGACGCGTCACCTGCGTGCAAAGCGGTAAAGTTGTAGTGATGAAGATATTGCGAATATTCAAGAACCGTACACAACTGTCGTTCTCTCAGTTGTGTCACGTTGCGCCTGGGCAGCGAGGCGTATAGCTCACTCATCATTAGCGAGTTGACGGGCGTCTCTCTGGGCGTGTGTTCTCCCTGTTGTGCTGGTGAATTGAGGTGTGGCAAGTATACCGACGCGTTGCGTGGCCCTCAGGTGCTCGAATATGTACTCCAGTACGAGCAATGTCTGTGCACTACACAACGCTCAGTAAATGAAGTCCGAACACATCCATCCTGCGCCATCTTTCTGTGTGAAGGCGTGCAGCAGGTAAGTGCGACACGGACCAGCCATTAGGCTTTGGACATGCTTCACGATACTAAACAGTTGTGATTGCTATATTAGAAATAAGGCGGTCAGAATACAATCAAAGATTTTCAGAAGAAGCAGACACACTATTATTGGAAAAGTGCAAGGTCATTCATTCCCCAATGTATAAGATAAGACGTGTAAGGACTGACTTTCTCAAATGCACCTCGCTGAGTTCTGTGCCACAAAGTACAAGGTCGTGCATATCAAACTATGTCAGATGCTATTTCTAACGAGTTACTGTTTTATGCGAATCTCGATCAGTTCTATGCCACAAAGTAGCGACATAGTGGCAATGACGTAAGTAGTTTCAAAGGTCACCGTAGCAACCGAATACCTAAGGCTTACAGCCATAAACGGCTTCAAATGAAATATGAAATGGATAAATTCAAAGTCTTGGGTGAAGACGTTCATCTCATCAGTTATCAAAAAAAAAATCTCCGTGGAAATGCTTTTCTCCAATGTATACGAGTCGATTTGACATCTCGGCATGTTTTTCAGAGTTTGACGCAAATTACTCAGAAGACAAGAGATGGTGCGTTTCTAGCTTCAGCGCAAGGTGCTACATTTGCTGAGCGATACATGTAGATATAAAAACATGAAAAATCAAAGAGGCAACTTTTACAGAAAGCAAACCGTTACCTTGACAAGTTTTCTTTTTTGTAAATTTGCGTACTCATACGTTGCGCTTGTGCTATTGCCGCTAAATAGGGTGGCAAATACGCAGAACGCTGCTGTAGTGAACGAAACAAGAAATATTCCTTAGTGTGTTTTCGCTAGAGCACAATGCATGCTCTGTATCAAAAAGGAAGTGCTGACGTCTGACTGCTTTCGAGCATCCGCTGAATAATCATTTGAACCAACGAATTCGATCAACGGCTGACATAACAATATTTCGCGGCTCTGGTTGGATCCCCCGCCTAACGATTGTGTTAAACTGTGCCCACGAAAATGCTGTCTTGGAGGTAATTAAAAGCGAGTGTGACTAAGCCGTACAAAATTCACTGATGTCTTGGTGAACTGGACTAAGCGCTCCTAACCCACGACATCACGTAGTCGCCACGTCAATACATTATCTGCTGATTTATTCGATGTGCGCCTGTATCACACGTGTTCCTTAAGCTTATATTGAGATTGACATTATAAGCAAGGATAAGATAACCAGGAAATTATGCCTCTACAGGTCGTTCATTGGCTCTGGCAGACAAAGTTTAAAAAAATTTATTCTTCATAGGTCGTTAACAAAATGTTTAAGTTAGTTAAAAAAATTCAATATTTGTACATGCTTATGTTAGGAGGGACAGTAGGCGCACATGGGATGTCAGAGATTTCTTTTTTATTTTGTGAACTTCGACTGAATACAATATTCGAGAAATTTGTAGGTGCTTTTGTCGTAGAATACATTTGTCGTAGAAATGTGATAGTGTTTACAGAAACATAACTCTTTTGAAAACATAGGAGTTTGTACCTCTCACTTTTCGTATTAAGTTCCAAGAAAATTTTTAAGTAGTAATGTGAGTGAACCATTGATGCATTTTATATATATATTTTCCTTAGTGTGACATTTTGACTGACCTGAAATATAAAAGTTGAATTTGCAATTTGCATCAACCAAAATTTTTCAATGTCGACATCACAGTTAAGTGCAAGTTAGGAAAGGTATCTTAAATTGATAACCCTTCTTGAAGTAACACGTTTTGTGGGGGGTTTATATTTAGTTTACATATTACGCGATTTGAGCATACGTTTTATTAAATGGTGTATCAATTGCAGAGATTTGCAGAGATAACGTTCCTTTTGTGGTCAGACCAATGCTTCTTTAGAAATGTATTTGCAGTGTTCAGTTGTAAGACGTCGAGTCACAATTGCAAAAGGTACATAATTTCTAGCAATGTGTGTGCGACATTGTTCAAGAAATTATTTCTAGCAATTACTTCATCTCCTATTCAGATTTGATTACAAATGTTGAGTAACCTCAGGTATTTTTTTCAAATGAGCGACCTTCACACCACAATGTTGTCAACGGGTAGCGTACTGGTTTCAACTAAATATGTTCTTTTTCTTCGGATTCAATCAGGAACAAGGCATCACGGTCTTCTGAGTTTTACTTGTGAACACGACAACGTTCTTCGTTTCCCAAAATGTTAGAAATACGAAGAAATACGAAAAGAAATGCTGAGGTAACCAAATGTGAGGGGACAACAATGGTCGACAGTTCTATTTTCGGTGGATATTCAATATTCTTAAAATATAATGTAGGTCATGCGGCAGCATCATGAATTGTAAATGCAAAAGCAACGTTTTGCAACCTTCTCGTTCTGTTTACGGAGAAGTGTCATACCGATGTAAAATCAAATGTTAGAGATACCAACCAAGACGAATAGAAATGCTGAGGTAAACACATGTGCGATGTCACCAAGGCTGCACAGTTCCAGTTTCGGTGAGTACTCAATATTCTTAAAATATAAAATAAGTAATGCGGCAGCGTCATGGATTGTAAATACAAAAATGACCTTTGCAACTTTCTCGTTCTGTCTACGGAGAAGTGTCATACCAATATAAAGTCAGATGTTAAAAATACGAACCAAAACCAATGTAAATGCTGTGGTAAACACACGTGCGCTGTCACCAAGGGTCCACAGGGCTAGTGTCGTTTAATATTCAATACTCTTAAAATATAAAGTAAATCATGAAGCCAAGTTATGAATTTTAAAAGCAAAAACAACTTTTTTGCAAGAGTCTCGTTCTGTCGAAGCGCAAGAGCCATATAAACATAAAGTGAAATGTTTATATAACAAAAATAACCAAGCTTGTGCAAGGCAATGCTCTACTACATGCTGACCTTAAAAGTAATAAAGACGAGCTAGCAGCCGCTAAGAGCGAAATCGAACTTCTTAACGCAAGAACGCAAGGGTAACGCCACTAGAAGCAAGAGCTCCGGCGGAGCACTCGGCCGACTCAGCCACGAGAGCCGATCTGCTGCATCGTGTTTCTAATCAGCTCGTAAAAATCACCACTAGGTGCGATGACAGGGATAACAGGCTGCGAAGATCTAACTTGCCTTCTTTGGCATTCAGGATGACTGAACAGAGGATTGGGTAGCATCGGTGATGAAATGATAGCCACATTGTACAAGCCATGATTTATAGAAATACAGGCTGTATTTTGACTATGGCTAGTTACTCAGGTGTTCAGGGGTGGATACCTGAAGAGCTCTTCTCCTGGATGTCTGGCACAACCTGTACCTCTCTCTGCACTTCCCAAAGTCTAGGCTCATTGAAACTGCTTAGGTGTTGTGTGTATAGTCTTTTAAAAGTTACTTTCAGGCAAAGGTAACGCACATAATTTTGCATGAGGCCTCTACACTAATGCCACTGCGCATGCTTTCTCTTTCCTTTAGACTTCCTTTGCTACAAGTGCTCAATGACAAAATTAGTGATGGGATACTTTTAATACATGAAAACAAAATTTTTTTGATGCCATCAAGATTTTAATTCCACTCAAAAGTAACTTTTTTTGTTTCAGGCTGTGCTGTATTTCTGGGGATGATTAGAGAGTACCAATGGTTGCGAACATGTTGTCACTTCCACGAGGTTTCCATGTTTCATTAAAGGATTCTTCTATGCATCAGGCTTACGTAGCATTATTCAAAAATAGAATGCTCAGCCAGCTCATAATTAGAATTCTGACTTGAGAAATCGCTTAATTGCTACCGAAACAGAGAGTGTAAAATGAAATTTGCTGCCCTTATACTATACTCATATATTCATAGCAAACTCAAATTTCATTTGATATTTTTGAATAAGTAAATAATGGCACTGCTCTTTGACTTCATATATTGCACATCAACTTCTGGCCTACCGAATAAGCGTAAAAAATTGTTCACCATAGTAAGTATGTAGGCAGCAGCAGCAATTTCCGTAATCTGATTCACGCATTCTCAATATGTACATATCTGAGTCACACCCTACGGCACCCGTATGGTCGCAAGAAGACACCACACCGTGATGCAGAAAGCACCATGCGAGCACACCACACACAGTACATCCAACACAGCAAGGGCACTACGTAGGTAACTAAACACAGCAGACTAGGCTCAAGGTAAACACCAGGTCGGCTACACCAAG
This sequence comes from Dermacentor variabilis, assembly GCF_050947875.1. Classification (NCBI taxonomy): domain Eukaryota; kingdom Metazoa; phylum Arthropoda; class Arachnida; order Ixodida; family Ixodidae; genus Dermacentor; species Dermacentor variabilis. Next base: position 95,461,490 of record NC_134574.1, on the reverse strand, counting down.
CTGGCGACAAGTGTGCAAGCATTCAGAAGAGTTACTTTAGGGAATACATCAGAAAACAGATTACACGGGCGTGAGCCACTCTGTCGATTGGGACGCATTAAACTATCAACATCTCCGTCGACAGATATAAAATTTTTTCGTAAGCATGGGCTGCTCCTGGTGCAGCACGCTCGAGAACAACTGCAGGAAGCCTTTGCGGAACAGGTACCTTGTCTTCAAGGTTAATTCGCCGTTCTCATACCACGTCATAGTGGCGTCTTGAAAGAAGCATACATGCCACATCTTGTCACCAGAATTTTATTTATTCAATGCAGCGACCCTTTCGTACGCTTCTGGCCAGCTTTGTCTTTAAGTGATGATCCGCGGAAGGTGCGTTTCTCCCTGGGTTGTTACAGCCCGATGGAAGTCGCTGGCTCTGACATTGTGGTTTTCGAGTTGACCACAAGCGTCTTCGTTTTCTCGTGTATAATACCGTGCTCCCGGGCAAATTTCGTAGCATGCAGCTCGTTCGATGGGCAGGGGCAAATTTCGTGCAGTTTTTTGGTTGCGGGCTTTCATCGCAGGTTTCTCGAGTCGTTCGGTACATGAACGTTTAAAGCCCCGCGACCAGATGTCAATTAGTAGTGCCGATGAAGAAAGGTGCAAAACATTGAATGACGAAACTAGCATTTTACTGGGCGAACATATGCCCTCAAAACAGGCTACACTCAAAGAACCACATTAGTGGGGTAACAGAGTCGGCAATCGTCAAAAACCTTATCTGCCGTTCAAGCACGCCAGCTTTTAAACAACAGTCATCGACGTTTCCAGAGTAATCGCTGATTGCCGTGTGTCTCCAAAAATACAGCACAATTCGCGTCATGCATACAACCACATAACAAAAGCTCCGGTGACAACAGACAGCGAATTGAAAAAGTGTTAACATGCTAGAAACTTCCAATACATACAGGCGCGCACTGCACTGAGCGTTAGGATTTGTGAGATGGTGAAACGCCGTCACCAGATAAACATAAAGAACTACACGTGTCATTACTCCTCTTAACGAGCGCCGTGGCGATGGTGCAAGCAGGATACCGAAAAGCATAGGCACAGTTTGTAAAAAAAATAAGAAAGAAACATTGCAGTTGGCTCCCATCATTCAACCGCGTCTTGCCCTGAGCGATAACGAAGTTGTTAGTGGGTGAAATGCAGTGCCCGAGAAAAGGGTAAGTAAGTACACGTGTCATTATCATTTGTCTCTGTCCAATCGACCGCTGTATATTTATGGCTTCCAATGACATTCAATATATTACCGATTATGATGCCACTAAGGTCCGACGACAAAAAACAACTTCAGTGTGGCGCTTCTTTTTCATCTAGCTGTCGTGCTCTTGCGGTCCCGCCATGGTATGTGCGTCATTGGTTTACTGGAGCCTCATTAAGAGTAGCATGCACTTATCTCAATCAACGTGAAACCAGTCCATCGCTCTTTTTTCAATGCGCACGAACAAAAATCTGCTACTTGAAAAATAGTTTCAAAACGAGCAATTATAATAATTTTAGTTCTACGTGCTTAAAAAGTCAGCAATTTTCGTATGCATCATTAAAGGTTTTGGAACAGCGGGGTTACTAACAGCACTGTACGTAACCTGATTCACTGTGTTTCAGCCTTCTTCCTCTGCCCTTAGCATCAACAGAGAAAAAGAATGGAGTCATAGGTAACCCTTGCTACACTACTCGGTGAGTTACGACTACTTCCTTTCATATCCAACCATTTCATACGACTTGCACTTTTGTGTGCCTATACAGGGTGGTTTATATAAATGATCTAAACTTTATAAATACGCAAATGCTTCGTAGCGTATCCGAACAAACATAAGATTGTTTGTCGATGCTTGCAGGTACTCCTATTATTTTTCGCTATAAGCCTTGGTTACTCCATTTCTCAGTTATAATTAAATGAAAAGTGCCAACGAGATAATTATAAGGCAACCTCAGAAAGTCTGGATACCGCTTTCTGTTGTTCAATAGGTGGTACATAAATGTATTTTTCCTAGGGTGAACGAAGTCTGGATTGGCACGCGACTCGCCCCTCGAGGCACTTCGCGTGTAATCGCGGACTTCGTTCACGCTGAGAAAAATTATGTAGCAAGTATTGAACAACAGTAATTTCAATCGGGAGTTTGCCATGCGGTTCTCCAATTTTCTCACGGAACCGTTCCATTTAATAATAATTATTGAGAGTATGAATAATTATATAGGACTAATTATCCAAATAGGCGGAAAGAGAAACATAATCAGAGTATCTCCATGCGAAACGAAATAACAGTACCTTTTTACTATCTACCTACGCGTTATTTACAGATTTTTAATGTCCGGCTAAAGTTTGGCGAAACATCCTATACATCTTTTCGGCAGTATGCACCACACACTCAACTATGCGCGCGTGCTTTAGAATACCACATACCAAGTCCCTGCCTACGTGTTCGAGAACTCCCTTAATATCTGCAAATGAGATTATTAAGCATATTATGAGTATTTCAAATATCTGCCTATTGAGTTGCTACAATGATAACAAAAAGGAATTCCCTGCCTGCGTGTTCGAGTGCTCCCTTAATATCTGCAAATGAGATTCACAAACAATATAACAATCTTTCGAAATATCTGTGTACTGAGTTACTGCGAAGATAATATATTCTTAGTGTCTACATGACTGATACCCTTCTGTAGCTTTGCATAGGGTTACTGGTCTCCGTCCACTTTGACAGCTGCATATTTACGGGTTGCATTGGCATAAATATATTACGGATTTTGAAGCCAGTGAAAGTCCCACATAAACAAGCCGAAACTTGACACAATTCTTCCATCTAGCCGAACTGCTCCCGCGCTACCGACGTTGTTCGTGCGCCGTGGGCTTAGTGCAGTCACATGGCAATTTTACGCGCACTGGTCACAAGCGCATTCAAACGGATCCAAATATTTTCATGGATCATGTTTTACGCCAACATTTGCATGGATAAATATTTTCCTCTAGAAATAAAGTAAATCAACTGTGATAAATTTATTAAGGATCACACAAAAACCTACATGGTTTCACACGCGTAATTAAAAGCTTGGGACCTTGGGGTCATTAGCGCCATTCCATGTAGCAGGAGGATAGAAGGAGAAGGGGAGCATCAAGCTGGCATTGGGATTTTCTTCGAACGTATTTAGTTTCATGATACTCCACAGCATTGTGGCGCCATCTGTGTAACAAATATGTGGCGCGTACAGCAGCAAGACTTGCTCGTTTCTTCCTACACAGAGTGCTGAGGTTAACTTTGGTTCGAGTTTCAGTTTTGTTTTAAGAGCGATATTTGGTGGTGGCTTCGTAGTCGGTATTCCATGTCAGCAAAAGCGCAGGGGAAAAGGCTATCTGATTTGGTATGACTGCGGCATCAGTAAGAACGCGCAGCCGATAGTTGAATGGTTTGCGCACTGCATAAGTCAGCTTGCTCCCATATTTGTACACGTAGAGGGTTGCGATTTCTCTTCGCTTTTGCGTTGTTTCTTCGTAGATGTTGTAGACACCCATTTTCGTGCTTCCACGGGCATTTTCTGCTGAGGTTGATTCTCTGTCTCTAAGCATTGCCAATAGACGAGACTGAAGGCGACACACACTTACGCCATTTCGCCTTTGAAGTATGCGTAAAACGTGCGACTGTCAGGCGCGTGCGAGCAATCAAAATGGCAAACAACTGAGGAATATAAAATATATGCCATAGAATAGCACATTTTACTTATTCTTTTCCGTTGCACATGTTAAAACTAATATGTTATTCATTTTGCACACATATACAAGAAAACAATTGCCGGACTAGTAATAGTACATTTAAGAACCGTATTTACATTTTGTAGCCAAGAACTGATATCCTCCTGTATAGTAGAGGAGTGAGCAGTGGAAAATTACGTTTCTACTGTGGAGGACACCAGCAAGGGAAGAACAATGTGGCAAATAGCTAGTAACACATACGCTCTTAAAATTTACGTTTTGATGTCTACATTTTGCGAAGACTGCTTGCTGTTAGGAAAATTTTTGCCATAAATCATTCAAGCGTTCTGTAACAAATGGTTATTTCTATGACGTCGTGTGTATTACCATCGATGTGTCTCTACGTATACATATATAAACAACTGTACAGGTATGTATTGTACGGGCGCATACCCACAAAACAAGTGCGAAGCGAACGGAATGACCATACTTAACAAGAAATGTGTTGGCACAGGCTTCAATGCCGGAAGGCAGACAACAGATTGCTGAATACAAACAGTGAACGACCAATATTAGAACGCTCCCGATGCGTGCATCCACAAACAGAATGCCTAGCCTTTCGTCGTCCCCCCCTTGCTAGGGGAACCTATAATAATTTTAAGTATGGTCGATAACGAACGAAATGAAGCCAATACACTGGAGGGTGGTGTGCAAACGTAAGACCTAATATTGTGGCATTGTGCTAGTTATTAAAATACAAGAACAACGCATTCGGTGAGCACGCAGCTGCTGGTGAATTCGTGGCAGAGCGAATAGCTCAGTACGGTGCGTATACCGCGAGCAATAAATGACAGGTTATAATTCACACACTTCGTACCCATGGGAATAAGCGGCTTCAGTTAAGCCTATAACATCTTAATCTAAATTTGTGCACGTTACACATCACATAGGCTGTCGAAAAATATTAGGAAACAAATGTGAAAGAATATTTTTTTCAAATCTTTTTCTTTGGAAGGGGGAGGGGTGATGGCGATGATACACTAGGGACTCGCTGAAGGCTTACACTGTTCATTACAATGTGAGTTATGGCTTCGCAAAATAATTTGAGCTTTTCTGTTCTTTACAGAGTTTCAGTATAAAACGAATATTTGGATAAGTACCCAGAAAAGAACGTCTATTTCACGAGTTTTCCTATACCTACCCACTGCATCATTGCACACCCACGGCGAACCCTCAGAGCGGTTGTAAATATGTAATGCACAGCTTTAGTGAAAAGAAACAGCAAATAAATTATTTTTGAAGCCAGCAAACATTGACGCTGATTCTCAAACGTTGAGGCATTTCTTCAAAGAAATAAAAACATGTGTGTCCTCAAGTGCAACGTGCTGTTTGTTTTTGTCCATAATTTAACATTTCATATATGTGAGGTTTATATGTCGATAATCTTTATGCAAATAAATAGGTGGGGAAGAATGCTATACTACCTAAAAGTGAACAATGATCTGCGCCGTAATGAACACGGAAAATAGATGACTGGGAAAAGGAATAGATGTGAAGCGTCCAGTCCATTCCCCTTCCTAGCCTCCGAATTTCTTGCGCAAGACGTATCGCGCTTGTCACTGTACTGTCAAAGTGTAGGTGTTTGGAACTGGTAAAATATATGACACATCTTCATTTCCCTGATAATGTGGCAGGTAGGCCTACGGTGAGTATAACTCTCTCTACCTGTTGTAAGTTCTATATGATTATATTATTTTCTAAGTGGTGAAAAGATTGTGCAAACAGTTTCGATTAAAAGCCAGTCTGTTCATGATGAGTTTATCGAAGCACGTAGTGTGGTGTTATGTGGCAACTTTTCTTTCATCATCAGCTTGGAGGTCTATCATGATGTCATGTAGGCACGCTATCATTATTCTGCCTACATCGTAGCTCATGATGCATTCGCACCCGCCGTGGTTGCTCAGTGGCTATGGTGTTGGGCTGCTGAGCACGAGGTCGCGGGATCGAATCCCGGCCACGGCGGCCGCATTTCGATGGGGGCGAGATGCGAAAACACCCGTGTGCTTAGATTTAGGTGCACGTTAAAGAACCCCAGGTGGTCAAAATTTCCGGAGTCCTCCACTACGGCGTGCCTCATAATCAGAAAGTGGTTTTGGCACGTAAAACCCCAAATATTATTATGCATTCGCTCAGTAGCCAGCAATTGTGGCATCGTGTCGCTTGCTGCTTTCATTTCTGCATAGTCATCATGACTTTTTCATTCATTTTCATTCATTTTTATTTCCTTAAAGACCCCCGAGGGGGTATTACATAAGGGGTGGGTTTTTTTTTTTGTTAGACAGAATATTGTTGATACCGATCAGTGCGATGTTATATTTGATATGCTATGCATGAAGCTTGATGGGCAGGTGATAATGGCGATGTTTCGAGAAAGGCCGTTCCATTCTTTTGCTGCTCTGGGAAAAAATGAAGCAGAAAATGTTTTAGTGTGGGCACGTGGGCGAGAAACTTGCAAGGAATGATCAGTGCGGTGAGATATGTGAGCTGCAGGGATAATGTAAGGAGCGCAATTAAGCGGCGAGTGAAAGAACTTGTGAAATAGAGAGAGGGTTGCAATGCGTCGGCGACAGGATAAAGGTGATAAATTACACTCGGCTTTGAGGGATGAAGCACTGATCTCATATGAATACGAAGCATGGATGAATCTAGCAGCACGATTTTGAACGGATTCTAGGGTATTAGTGAGACCTACTTCGGGTGGGTTCCAGATGGGAGATGCGTACTCCAACTTAGCCCTCACTAATGATTTATAAGCAAGTAGTTTTACGTGTCTCGGAGCGTTACGTAAATGCCGTTTTAAAAAACCCAAAGTTCTGTTAGCTGATGACGTGACTTTAGCAATGTGCGTGTTCCAAGACATATTGTTAGATAAGGTAACTCCAAGGTATTTATAAGTGGTTACTGATTCAACAGGGATGTTAGCTATGTTATAAGTGAAGTGAAGAGGAATTTTACGACGAGTGAAGGGAATGAGCTTGCATTTAGTAGGGTTTAGGGACATTAGCCAGTCATCACACCATTGTAGTATGTGGTCGAGATCTTGTTGTAGGATGATATGGTCAGATGGACTAGTAATGGTTCGGTAGATAACGCAGTCGTCAGCAAACATGCGGATATTAGAAGACACATGCAAAGGAAGGTCGTTAATGTATATTAGGAACAGAAGAGGGCCGAGGACAGAGCCTTGAGGCACCCCCGATGAGACTGGAAGTGGGCTGGATAATTTGTTGTTTGTAAACACTACTTGTGAACGGTTAGTCAAGAATTCTTTTATCCAATTTTGTACATTCGGGTGCAAGTTTAAGAAGGACAATTTTAAAATTAGGCGTTTATGGGGTACTTTATCAAAAGCTTTCGCGAAGTCAAGAAATAAGGAGTCAGTTTGTACGTTAACATCAAGGTTAGCATGAAGGTCATGAACAAAGATGGCAAGCTGGGTTTCGCAAGAGAAACCCTTACGAAACCCATGTTGAGAATGGTGAAAGAAGTTATGAGAGTCGAGGAAATTCATGATGTAAGAGTAAATGACGTGTTCCATGAGTTTGCAAGGTACGCTAGTCAAGGAAATTGGTCGGTAGTTCAGAGGTGAGTTTTTGTTACCGGATTTGAAGATGGGAACGACCTTTCCCACTTTCCAGTCATCTGGAATGATACCTGTAGAAAGAGATTGCGAAAATAATAAGACAAGATAAGCGGAAGCAATGTGACCTATATTTTTTAACACTTTAGCGTTAATTTCGTCCAGTCCAGATGCCAATAATAACTTGGTCTTTTCGATGAGGGATGATATACCATCAACAGAAAAGCTGATTTCAGGCATGGAAGACGTGATAAGACATGAAATAAGACAGTTGCATTGACTGCTTTGAAAGCAGTCAATGCAACTCTAATGCTCATTTCTCGGAAACGTAACACTAACCAGAAACTTTCTGATAAGCCGTTCTGCTTGCGACTACCAACTCAAATTTCTTCCGGTGCATTACTTTGTTCTTTCTGTGATACTTGCAATGGCCAAAACAGTGGCATGTTTGCAGACAACCTCTGCCATGAATTTGCAGAAACCCTTTACTGATTTCATGCTGCTTGTACTGTCGACCTGCAAGAGTATTGGCGTCTGTACAAAAAAAATTCGAAGTTGTTCATGCAATGAAAAAGCTGCTGATGTATGCATGCATCCATTTACTACACAGAAGCAAAGGTACAGCGATTTTCTCTTCTGGAACACACTGACCAGAGTCAAGGAACATGGGCAATTCCATGGCCATCTTGTCATCTGCTATGCGTCACACCACGTTTCATAACTTCGCTGCAAAGGCACTGTTCGCAGTCTCACAGGTGGCGCGGTACACCGGCCGCCCAGTGCCAGTAGGCAACCAAACGATCGTTAGAATGAGGACTCTGGCACTCTCACTGCTTGGAGGAAGGGATTTGGAGAACACAAATAAACTCAAAACGCACGTAAGACTTCAACATTAGTTCAATAACGTCATTTTCTAAGAGTACTACCAAAAACATTATGTGTCGAACCAACTCAATGGCAACGATAATACAAATTAAAAAAATGCATCGACTAATTTCGAGCGCACTGGTACGCAATTACGTCATGAATACTGGAAAAGAAATAGATATTGGAGCCTGAATGTGATTCGTGATTCCTCGACATTGTGTATTGCGAATTGGATAACTTTAATCACTGATCTCTCTATGGTATTAAATATGGCTGGTAATAAACCCCCAAATAATGCATATTCCCGTTTATGCAATAATTTAGGCAGGCAATGTTCTTATTCAGCCAATATCTTTGCAAGAACGATCATTAATAGGGGCCCTGAACAGTTCTTTTATTGACGAGGGGGAAAACATTTGATGGCAAAATATGCCATTTCAGAATTACTTGGGCGCATTCGGTTTTTAATGTGTTCAGCAGAAGTGGACTTTTGGGAATAAAACATGGCATCGAGAACGCTCACGCTCCTTCTTCTATCCCACGCACTGCGCAGGCTACCACGGAGCATGGCGTGCTCACAATGGTCCGCCTCCTAAAGTTGAGCGTAGCGCGCACTTCAAACTTCATTTCTGATGTTCACGTAGACGCTACTGCTTCACATTTTGGTGCCTAGACGCTGTAAACGTAAGCCAAGCGCGACTGACCTTAGCGAGTCGCAGTGAGTTTAGCTAGTGGATTCGCCCAGGTACCCCTTGGTGGTAGCGGCCGCTACGCTGCGTAGCTGACAGCAGCTACAAGTAGCAGCCGTGCAAGGGAATCTGCTTTATTAAAAAATAAACCGTCCAGAAGAGACTAAGGATCAGTCTTCTGTTCCAAACAGTGTATTTGCCTCGGAGGTACTCCGCACTCCGCTTCCGATCTCAATTGACCGCGTACGGCCGACGTCATCTTTTTTTGAGGGCAATCATAGTGTCATCCTTCAATCGTGATCATACCACACAGTTTTTATAACCTCCTCGTTACACAGCAGTTACGACGCATTAGCTGCCCAAACGTAGCCATTGTTATGCCATTATGCTCGTGTCATCGTCGTCACTCCACCATCGTCATTCAAATATCGTCATCCTGTTGTCGTCGTACACACTTCGCATAAACAGGTCGCCACGCCATTGCCCTGATACATTCGTTGTCATCTCGAAGGATTGCAATGTGGGCTTGTTGGTAATGCAGCTTCATCGTCGTGCTACCGTAGACCCCTTGAACTTGCCATCCCATTGTGCAGCTGGCTTTGTCATGCCATCGTTGCCATACAGATGTCATCACGGATTATTTGCCGTGCCGTCATCTCTAGGCCGTCGCGGTCATTTCATTGCGCCCGCAAGGTCCTGGTCATAAAATTATCGCCATGCCTTGGTCAGCACCTTTGCTTCGTCAGCACATTCATGTCAGTTTCTGATCGCTACTACATCGCAATCGTGTTGTCGTCATTGAAATGCCACGGTTTCATGAACGTCACGATTGCACGCCATCATCTTCATTGCATCGCGCGAAAACCCTTGCCATGCATCTGTTGTGGTACCACCGTATTCATCTTGCAGTGGCTAGCCATCATCACAATCATATCTTCATTACCGTATTTTCGAAACGCCATCACAGTAGTACCAGCATGGTCATTTAAGCATCGTCATCTCCTTGCCGTTGCCGTCGTCGTTCTATTGCACCTGGTTATGACATCAACTTCATTCCTTCGCCTTTGCACCGTTGTCCCTACAATGGTATGATACAGTCGTCTTCATGCCGCTATGCTGATTGCCGACCATGGCAAGCCACTTCCATTGGCAGAGTTTGGTAATTTAATAATATATCGCATATAGCCAAAGCAAACAAACTCATGGAATGAACGCTGCACATATAAAAGACTCGTGGTTTTAGGAATGCGCTGTACTGCTACATTGCTCGCTTGCTAATATCGTTAACACTGAGCGGCTTGGGCAGGCGAGCATCATTTTGATTTCATTTCGTTACGAGTTCCGTGCGAGTTCAGGCACTTTCTGAACATATTGGTTCCGGTTGGTTAGGCTGGGCTAGAATATTAGCTCGAGCACGATTTTCGCTTACGCACAGAATTGGCTGGACGCCCTGTGATGTAATTTTCATTGAAACAATTTAGGAATATCGAATGTTTCTTATAGTTGGACTATAGAAGAAGCTCCTTATTATCCTTCGCGGGAATTCAGTAAAAGAGTGAGCACGTATATGGAAATTTCCCATTGGACCTACGCTATCTACAAGCTCTCGTTCTCTTTCTAGCAACTTCAGAACACTTTTAAAATGCACATGATGTTACCGAAGATGTATCGCACTCTGATAAGGCTCGAACTTTATGCGGTGTTTTTGTAGTAACGTGCCTCAAAGACCATAATATAGAAACTCTTCTCATTCCGTTCAATCATTACATTTAGAACCGAATTTGCATACAAAGGTTGGAAATGGGGGCACTTGCCTCAGGATACCTTTCTAGAGTTGAGCTGGTTAAATATCTGTAAAAATAACACTCAATAAAGATGTACGCGTTTCGTCCTAATGTGTTTTAGGTTGGAGATAATACATATCCGATGCTGCCAAAACATTCATACTCGTTTATGCCGTTTCTGTCCTGACAGTGTTTACGGCCCCGGACTCATTTGCATTCGACAAAGCTTGCGACCTTTGGTTAAGTTAATCATAAATCACAAAGCGACCATATTGCATTCCTAAGAATTTGGTAGCTTCTACTTCCACCTCACTTTCCAACATCTTATTAATGTTTGATCGCTATAAAAGAATTAGAACAGCAAAACATAACCATGCAGGATCCGAACTTATTTTTATAATTATGGCAGGCATCCTTCCATAGGATCCTTGGAGCTGTTTAACAAATACTAGTGCGCCGCGCAAGGTCTTCAGAAAATGTGTAACAAATTGAATAAATATCAAACGGTTCAGATATAATACAAAGTATCATATGGCATGATGCGAAACGAAATAAATCAATTGTTGAACTTTGCTCATACAAAATGCACCAGCCGTATGGCGGCACCCCATGATATACTTTAGCTGAGCCATCGTATGAGTTCGTAAAGTTTAGTAGAAATGAATAAAAACATTACAGAAGATACAATCTCCCGTTGACCGTCCGAGGTAACGCAAATATCAATCGAAGGATGTCGCGAGGCACCGTATTCTGGAAGCCACGTATTTGATCAGTGGGCATTGCTGACACATCCGTTGCTTTTTCCATACGCTACATACTCCGATATCATGTGAATCAGTTCATGGCAGTCGCTCGCCGAGGTAGCTCATGAGCATGACTGCACGACAACGACTCGAAATCTTTTTCTGTGTGTGGTACAATATAGCAAAGTTTCAGAGTGAGATTGACCATTTCATGAGGTTCATTTGGTAGAATGTAGGCACCGGGACGCCGTTGTACGCTGCTACTCATGCGTCATCAACAGCGCCACTGCGGCGAAGTTGCGAATCACAGTTCGACGCACAGAAGATAAGTAGACGCTCATGGCATTGTCCATGCTACTTAACTACGACTTTGAAGGCCTCGGGAACTAGAAGTCATTCTTTAGGACTGGTAACTTGTAAAAATATGATATTTATATGAAGAATGGCGTGCTTAAGGATCTACGTGAGAGGCAAGATAAAATACCTTCTTCAGTATTTGTAAGTGTGTCCCGCAGCAGAAGCTCGATGAGCTGAGCAAGGATGTAGTCCTGCTTTTAGATGTACATCGCCTGCGCCATAGGTTTCTTTACGTTTCACGACGCTTTTATACATACACTAATATTTTTGCAGCTCGACAAAGCAAGCGTCATGAAATCAGTAAAATATTCTTGTAAAGCCGGAGTCGAGGTCCGCTATAAGCATGCCAGCACTGTGGCCAATGAAATTAGTGAACAGAGAAGAGAGTCATGGGTGCAATAAAAAATCAAGAGTGCTAGCTTACATAAGAAAGGCTTATCCAGAAATTTCCTGTTAGTGTTACGTCACCAACGAAAGGGCATTGCGTTTACACTCACTGCCACAATTGAAGGAAGAGGTGACGGCTATGCAAAAATAAAAGCAGCAAGCGACATGGTGCCGTCAAGACTGGCTACTGAAGCAACGGATGAGAAGCCAGGATGTAGACATGGTTGTTGTATCCAATGAGAGAGTCACCTTAAGTGAATTGTGTGGGAACACTGACAGTCCCATGGACACTAACAAGCGATTGCTCATTTTAAAAATAAACACCTCTCTGAATGTTTGAAGATGATGAATTGCTTGAATTTCATAAGGAAGAAATGCATCCAAAAAACTGACTAGCCTAGTTTGATCTAGAAAGTACAACAATATTATGCGACAAAATATATAGCGAACGCCATTCGTACAGTGTTAAAGATGGACAGTTTCAAACAAAACGATTAGCCGGTGAGCCTACCAGCGGAAAGTAATATTTTTTCATATTTGCGATAATGACTGAAGCAGTGCCATTCCGCAGGAGGGTTGTGCGCTATCATAAGGCCTAAAATATTAGCAGCGTGCAAGTTTTTAAAATACTAGAGCAACACACAGGGGGCTTATGCAGGCGCTGGTAAATTCGCCGCATAACTAATAGCGTACTATGGTAAAAATGCAGCGATGAATAAATGATATGGTCTAATGGGAACACCTCGTACGCATGGGAATAATCGTGTTGTAATTAGCGTATAAAAGTTGTATTTAAATTTCTATAATATTACATATCGCATAAGCTGTCGAAAAATATTAGGACACAAGTGTGTACGATCATTTTCTTCAACCGTTTTGGGGGTCGATAATATAGTAGGCTTTTATAGAAGACTCACATTGTTCATTTCATAGTGACGAATGGCTTCTCAGAATAAGTGAACTTTTCTCGTTTAAGAGCCTTCATAAAAATGATATGCTGCCAGAAAAGAGGGTATTTTACAAATTTTGCTACACGTACCCTCTGAATTATTGCGCACACATTCCAACTGTTCCAAAACCATGGAGTCGACCCCTCGAATAAATTAAAACAAATGTGTCCGCACTTGCACACTTGTAATGTTTGTATGGGTCCATAATATACCAGATATTATATTTATTGGTAAAGCATAATCAAAATAATGTACATTATTACAAGAACACATCATCATTGCGCGCTGTTTGTCTCAGCGTAATAGAAAACCCGAAAAGATGTAAGGGTTACGTCTGGATCATTTTATGTAAATAAATGATAAGAGAAAATGCTAAATGACCTAATGGTCAACAATGTCCCGTGTCATATTGAACATGCAAAAAGGTGGCAACTAAGAAAATGAATGGACGAAATGAAATGAAAGACCAGTCCACTCCCGTTCCGAGTCTCCCACTTTCTTGCACCCGAAGTATTGCGCCTGTCAATGCACTGAAAAAGGGTAGGTGTTTGGAAATGATAAAATATACCTAACATCTTCATTTCTCTGATAATGTGGCAGTAGACTGATGGTAAATATAATGGTCAGTAACTCTTGTAGTTTTATATAATTATGTTGTTTTGTATTTGGTGCAAAACATCGTGCCAGCACTTTTGACAAAAGCACTCTCTTCACGCTGCATACTACGAAGCACTTAGTGTGATGCCACGTGGCGCCTTTTCTTGAACAATCAGCTTAAAGTTATATAATGCTGACATGTAGGCATGTTATCCTTATCATGCCTGCATATTAGCTTCTCACCCGTTTCCTCAGTAGCCAGACATGTTCGCGTCTTGTCGTTTGCTGTTTTCACTTCTGCATAATCATCATGACCCTGTTCATTTAGTGCAGTCACCGTTTCCCTAAATTTAATTTCTCGGCAACACTACATTAACAATAAACTTTTGGATAAATCTACCTGCTTTCGAATACCAATGTTGATTTCTGATGGTGCATTACTCCGTTCTCCCTCAATTACTTGCGATGGCCAAAGCAGTCACTTGTTTGCAAAGAACCTCTACCATGAGTGTGCATGAACATTTTCACTACATCATGCTCGTCGTATGGTTGAACTTGACGAATATTTACCTATATACAAAAAATCGTCAACTATAAATGCACTCATTAAGCTGTTGATGTATGCATGCATCCACGACTACATCTTTGCTGAGCACAGCGAACTTCTGAGGTCGAACACACTTCCCAATAATGGTGATGGTGTTGTCTTCCAGCCGCTCACGTGACTCGATAAGCAAGCCATGATTCTTATAAACATCAGCGCTCTCCTAAACTAAACTTCTAAAGAACCTTTTTCCGTTCACGAGGCCTTGATAGCCACAGTGAATGAACACGGGTAATCCGAAGCCCACATCGTCGTCGTATTCAATGCGTCACGCCACATTTCATAACGTTACCGCAGTGGCGCTGTTCGGAATCTCACAGGCAGCGTAGTACACCGGAAACCCGGTGACTATAGGCAACCAAACGATCCTTACAATATGCACATTGGCACTCTGAGAGCTTTGCTCTATTGTAAAACTTGAAGGAAGTGGTTCGGAGTACACAAATAAGTGAATCTGCTTGCAAGAGCATTATTACTTCACTAACGTTATTTTCTAACAGTAATATGATGATGATGTGTGGTGTTTTATGGCGCAAGGGCCAGGTTTGGCCAAAGAACGCCATGACAAAAAGGCAATGTTGACAATGTATTATGGATGGCGTGCACAATGAATTCCTCATAGTAGATGTCACATGGCTGTAAAAGGGCCTGAAACTTGTAGCTGTAAGTGGCGTAGAATATATAGTTTTAAAATAATGACGGTGACTAGGCAGTGTTGTGGGCTATGGCAATGGGCTTTCGTTAAAATTGTATGCAGTAAGACAACACTGACACCAGATTTTCAAGAGAGCCCTTGAATGCAGCGCTGTTAGTCATGTGCTAAAAATTGCCTGCCCAAATGATTTTCAAGATGTCGGTTGCGGCTAAAAGATCTAAGACTATTTGCATTTTAAAAAATGGTTCGTCACAAAGGAAAAATGCAGGATGGAGAGGTATATTTTCCCGATATGCAGAAGGGAAATGCTTTTTTCCTCTCTGTTTCTATTGCAGGGCTCTGAATAAGAACATGGAGGACTGTCAGGCTATCGCCGCACCTACTACAAGTAAGATGATCCCCGCCAGTCAAGAGGTAGGAGTGAGTACTGTAAGTGTGTCCTATTATTAATCGGCAAAGAAGTACTTCTTCGTACCGTGCTGTTTTGTCACTTATCCAATTCTGCAATCTTGGTTTTATAATATGTAACTTATTCAATGTTTGTATATCCCACTCTGCTTGCCAATGATTCCTCAATATACGGCGCAGAAAGGGATTTCGGTCTGTGGCAGGAATGGGGATATTTCCATCTGTGTCGCTAAAACTCACTGACGTAGCGTTTTCGTCAGCAGCTACGTTGCCTTTTATACCTTTATGGCCAGGTACTCAGCATAGGATAATCGCTTGGTTGCACATATATGCGAAGCCTACAAGCTATACAGCTCATTCAAAACGGGATTACTATGCTTTCGTAAGCTATTTAGGGCTCTCACGGCACTTAATGAGTCTGTAAATACAACAGCCTTAGCGACATTTCTGCGCCTCATTGTTTTTAATAGCCGAAAGTATAGCGTACGCTTCTGCCGTGAAGTTAGTGTTGTGTGGGTTTAGTGGCCCAGATGTTGAATATAAGGGTCCGAGAGCTGCATAAGCAACACCAGCAGGATACTTCGAAGCATCCGTGTAATATTCATCACAGGAATACTTCTCTCTAAGTTCAAGAAAATGAGATTGTATGTGAGCCTCAGGTGCTTGTTTCGATATTTCTAAGAAAGAGATGTCACACATTATAGTCTGCCACTCCCAAGGCGGTGGAAGCCGTGTAGGAGCCATTAGAACGTTGTGTAAAAGAGGGACCCCTGTGTTTTCTGAGAGTACTTCCAACCGGAGGGGCAGAGGAGGCCTAGTGGCCGGGCGGTTACGAAACAGCCTAGCAGTGGACAAGTCGCATATAGTGGAATGACAAGGATGTTTAACATCTGAGCTAACTTTCAGGGCGTAGGAGAAAGTTTAATATGTCCTTTGGTAGTGCAATGACCATTCGTTTGATTCGACGTAGAGGCTTTGCACAGGGCTAGTCCTAAAGGCGCCTGTAGCAAGGCGGATACCTAAGTGGTGAATAGGATCTGGCATTTTCAAAGCGCTAGGTGCAGCAGAATTATAGACTATTGCTCCGTGGTCAAGCCGTGTTAATATTAGACTTTCGTAAAGCTTTAGAAGGCACCATCTGTCGCTTCCCCAAGATGTACGTGATAAGAGCTTCAGCAGATTCATAGTCTTGAGGCACTTTGATTTCTGATACTTCAAGTGTGGTACTAAATTCAGCTTACTGTCTAAAATGATTCCTAGAAATTTGTGTTCATGGCTCACTAATAGCCGCACTCCATTTAGATCTATTTCGGGGTCCGCAAGTATACCTCTCTTGTTAGAAAACAGGACGCATGTACTTTTTTGTGGGTTTGAAACCGTTTTTTTCCGGCCACATACATAATTTATTAATGCAAAGCTGCACTTGACGCTCGCAGATACTTAGGTTGCATAATTTGAAACCTATCTGGATGTTATCCACATATACAGAAGAAAACTTAGTATGTTGTATTGCAGTCTAGATCGAGTTCATTTTTACAATAGAAAGAGTGCAGCTTAGCACACCACCTTGCGGAACACCAGCCTCTTGCGTAAATGGACGAGACAGAACGTTAGCAACTCTAACACGGAACGTGCGATTGGAGAGGTAACTCTGAATCACGTTCAGCAAGTTGCCTCGAACTCCAATTTCAGAGAGGTCACGGAGGATTCCATAGCGCCAGGTTGTAGCGTATGCATTTTCCATATCTAAAAATACTGATAGAAAAATTGTTTGTGGACAAAGGCATCTCGGATATTTGTCTCGATGCGGACAAGGTGATCTGTTGTGGATCTACCCTCCTTAAAACCGCATTGCAAGGGATCGAGTATCTTGTTGCTTTCAAGAAAATGTATGAGGCGACGGTTAATCATTTTCTCAAATAATTTGCATGGACTACTTGTCAGAGCTATAGGTCCATAACTGTTGGGCGAGGAAGGGTCCTTGCCCTCTTTGAGAATAGGGATTACGATTGCTTCTTTCCAGGCAGAAGAAATGTAGCCGGCAGAGAACATGGAATTGAAGTGTGACAGTAGTGTTTTTTTGGGTTTCAGGGTGTAAGTGTCTGATCATCTCATACATTATTCTGTCACTTCCAGGAGCGGACTTGTTGCAACAGTTCAGTGAGGCCTGGAACTCAGCCATACTAAGTGGACGATTGTATGCTTCATTTGATGTGCTTTTCCGACCCAAATGCAGCTGTTCTGCTAGACGCTGGTATTTTAGGAATGTTTCTGTGTAATGAGATGTAGTGGAAATGTGCTCGAAATGTGCTTCTAGACAATCAGCTTGGTCCTCAAGAGTGTCTGCTTGTGTGTTTACTAATGGTAGAGGATGACTTTCGAGGCCTTTTAATTTGTTTACCCTGTTCCAGGCTTTTCTTTCGCCTGTATAAGAGTTAATTCCGGAAATGTATTTTTGCCAGCTATTCCTTTTGGCACGGCGGCGCGTTCTTCTGCCTTCTGATTTGATTTTCTTAAAGCTGATAAGGTTTTCGATAGTCGGAGAGTCACGTAGCTGATACCAATCTTTATTCTGTTTCGTTCATGCTTCCTTACATTCATCATTCCACCAGCTAACACGTCGTTTATTAGGCGATGTATTTGTTTGCGGGATACATATCGACGCTACGTTGACAATAAATACGGTTAAATATGACATTGCATCTTCGATACTAAGCGCACGAATATCATCCCTGGTCATATATGTCAGCTTTCGGTATCGCTGCCAGTTCGCTGAGTCAGCTTTCCACTGGGGTACATGTGGATAACCTTCGTCCCGTTTCCTTAATTTTAATACAATCGGGAAATGATCACTCCCGTATGGATTCTTATGTACTATCCACTCCAAGTACGGCACGACTGTGCTTGAAACAATGGATAGATCTATAGATGGATATGTCTTGTTAGCAACGCTGTAAAATGTTGGCTCCTTTTTATTTAGCAAACATGCCCCTGTATTGAAGAGGAAGTTTTCAATCAGACATCCTCTGGCATCACACCGAGAGTCACCCCATAAGGTATGATGAGCATTTAAGTCTCCAATGACAATGTAGGGTTCCGGGAGTTGTGCAATAAAGCTATCAAATTCAGTTTTTGAGAGTTCACAGTTGGGAGGAATGTATAAAGATGAAATTGTCAGCAGCTTACTAAAAAGCAGTGCTCTGACTGCAACTGCCTCTAGGGGAGGTTTAAGGGGTAACTTCCGGCAAGCAACACACTTATCTACTATTATTGCCACACCACCCGACGAGGCAAGGGCCTCGTTGCGGTGTTTCCGGAAAATGGCATACTGTCGGAGAAAGTTTGTTTGTGTAGGTTTAAGATGTGCCTCTTGGACGCACAGCACCCTTGGGGTGTACCTATGTAAAAGTTCCTTAATGTCGTCTAGGTTGTGGAGTAAACCCCTCACATTCCATTGTACTATCTGTGTATCCATTTTGTATGTTCTTTGTGCTCTGTGTCTAAGAAAAATAGATTAGATTATCTCACAGGACCTTTCCAGGTCCCGTGAAACGAGATCTCTCTATCTTCCAGACGCGCTCGAGGGAGCTGCGCCATCCCTTGGGCGTCTGAGACGCCGGATTTGTGTTCGTATCCATCACCTCGTCTGAGGCGGTGGATAGTGCCTGCGCAGTGGGCACGTTCGTGGGGGTGGTGGGCCTATCTGCATGCGCAGTGGCGCTGGGTTCAACAGGCCCGAGGGTCTCCTGTTCCTCCTTTGAGGGGGCGGGAACAGCGCTGGCTCTTCCGGCCGGGGGGGGGGGGGCTGGTGGCGTGACCGCCGTCACACTCCGTGTGACTTGGGCGGCCGCAGAATGATGTAGTGCTGCCCCCCGGCGCGTCACATCGGTGTAAGACGGACTAGATTGGTTCATCGAGAAGCGCTTGCGCGCCTCTTGGAAGGAAAGGTTCAGTTTGATTTTGATTTCATGATTTGTTTTTCTTTTTTCCAGGATGGACAAGAACTGGAGTACACTGGGTGATCCCCGCCACAGTTAGCACAATGGGTGGTGGAAGTGCAAGTGTCAGATGAGCGCTCGTTTGATGCATATTTTGCACAAATAGTGCGCCTCGGCAGCTTTACGAACCGTGCCCGAACCACTGACACTTGAAGCATCGGCGTGGGTTAGGAATGTATGGCCTTACACGGTGTTTGCAGTATCCTGTTTCTATTGAGTCTGGTAAATTGCTAGTTCCAAAAGTTAAGATTATGTGTTTTGTGGCGATTTCCTTGCTGTCCCGCCTAATAATTATTCCCTGCACTTTACTACATTTTGATCTTGCCATCCCTCAAGTAGCTCACTTTCACTAAGATCGAGCAGGTGATCTTCAGAGACGACACCGCGGACAGTGATCAAAAATCTGTGTGGGCCTACTGAAACTGGAATGTCCCCAAAAGCAATTAGTTTTGACAATTTACTGTATTGTGTCTTGTCACGAAGTTCAAGAAGAAGATCGGCGCTTCCCATTTTAGTTACTTTGTAACCTGGGCCGATGAAGTTTGCCAATGATTTTGCCACAACACAAGGAGATATTGTTCGGACTGTCTTGCTTTCATGTTGACTTTGAATAACATGGTATTTTGGGAATGTTTCTTTCTGACTCATGAAGAAGTTGAAGGAAACTTCGGTGCGCCCCCTCTTGAAGGAGCGATCAGGGAGTGGAGGGAAAGTTGATTGCATAAGTAATAATATATTCGGCAGGGATGGCCGCCACCCACCATGGAGACCAACCAGGGGACGACACAGGACGGGAAGTATTCAGTTCTCCTCACGACAGCGGTACATCCCCACCATTACCAAATACCTATACTCGAGGCTGGGCATAATGCACAAGGTTAACCCTTGGCGCCAGGAAATACGGAAGTAATAAGAAGTGAAGAGAAGACAGGAAAGATGTAAAAGTGGGAGAGAAAGACGAAGAATGGAGAGGAGGACAGGAAAAGGCGACTGCCGGTTTCCTCCAGGTGAGTCAGTCTCGAGGTACCATCTACGTGAAGCAGAGGCCAAAGAGGTGTGTTGCCTCCGCCGGGGAGCCTTAAAGGTCCTAACACCCGGCATCGGCTCAACCCCCAGGATCCCCCTTTCCCCAGACATGGCTAAGCTGCGCACGGCTACACGCGGGAGGGTCCAATCCTCGTGTGCTCGGGTACGTTGTGTCGCAACACACCAAACGCCTGCTGACGCAGACGCCCCTGCGGGGTTCAAACGGTAAGACCGGAAAAAACATTATGTATTACAATTGCCTAACAATCTGAAAATCAAATGCTAACAGATGTGAAAATATATCCACTCATTTCGAGGGCTCTGGTACTATGTTACGTATTGAATACTGGAAAATAAATTTTCCACATAAACAATGACTGTCACGATATAGCCTATTTTGTTTTGTCAAATAACGAAGATGGCGGAGCTTGAATATGAAATGGGGTAGGCGACGTCACTCATCTATCTTTGGCCTTAAATGTGGCTGCTAATGAAGCCGTAAATATTCTACACTCCACTTTAGAAAATAATTTATGCATGCATTGTTTTCGTTGCGGCAATATATTTTCATGAACGATCATTAAAATCGGCCCTGAACGGCTTTCTATCGAAGTGGAGGAACGTACTGGAACACCAAGTAGGGCATTTCAGAAATATGTGGGCGCATTAGGTAAGTCAATGCGTTCAGCAGAAGTGGAGTTATTGGTAATCAAACATGGCCTGTACAGTGCTCCCACTACTTCTTATATGTCATGCACTGCGCAGGCTACGGCGGGGCATGGCGTGCACACATGGCGTGTCTGCTTTCTAAATTTCACGGTAGCGCACAGTTCAAATTTTACTCCGGATGTTAACGTAGACGCTACTGCTTCCTATTTTGGTGCCCAAATGCTGCAAACGTAAGCCAAACGTGATTGACCTTAGTGAGTCGCAGTCAGTGTAGTCAGTGGATTCGTCCCGATACCCCTTGGTGATCGTAGCAGCTACGCTACGTAGCCGACAGTAGCTACAAATAGCCGCCAGGTATAGGAATCTGCTTTTTTAACGAACGAAGCGTCCAGGAGAGACTAAGTAGCAGTTTTCTGTTGAAAAGAGAGTATTTCAAGTAAAGGTGATTTCCCACTCGGCTTTCAATGTCGACTCACCGCGTACGAAAGCCAAACCTAGCTGAGTATTTAACAGCATCGCACTCTATCCGCGGAATATGCCATTTCACCTATCCCGACAGGTGGTTCACAACTGCTTTCAAATAATACCAGTATTTCTACATAATCGCAGACACCTTGTCACACCCGTAGCAATGTTCATAAATACTGAGCAGGAAAGCAACACAGATTTCAAAGGTTATTAAATGTAGACACTGCGATTATGAAGGGCCAAATATTTATGTCTCATTTACAAGGGAATGGCTCGAGCCTACTTTTTGAATATACATGCCGCCGTGAGTTATTCACATTTATATTTGACTAACTCGTACAACCGACGAAACATTTTATGGGCCCAAACGTTTGGTGCTTTTGTCTATGAAGATCTAAAAAAATACCTTATAATGCACTTATAAGGATTTTCTTACACGATCTTGATGCCAAGCTCGCCACCCATACTTTTGAGTCAAAAACATAAAAACATGCATTGTGCTATCTGCAAGCTGAAAGAAAGCGAGTAACCAACCGTGGTTGCTCAGTAGCTGCGTTGTTCGGCAGCTGAGCGAGAGGTCGCGGGATCAAATCCCGGCCACGTTGGCCGCATTTCGATGGCGGCTAAATGTGAAAACACCCGTCTACTTTGATTCAGGTGCACGTTAAAGAACCCCAGGGGGTCGAAATTTCCGGAGTCCTCCACTACGGCGTGCCTCATAATCAGAAAGTGGTTTTGACACGAAAAACCCTATAATTAAAAAAAGCGAGAATCCAAAATGCTATCCTTTTCCTTTCCCACACCGGTGTTTAACATGTTTACCACCGCCTTCAGTGCTCCCACTAACAATGAAATGAGGGAGCGCACATATTGAGGAAAAGGTGACATTTTGCTATCTCTTAGCTTTTGATCCT
Source organism: Dermacentor variabilis (assembly GCF_050947875.1). Lineage (NCBI taxonomy): Eukaryota > Metazoa > Arthropoda > Arachnida > Ixodida > Ixodidae > Dermacentor > Dermacentor variabilis. The sequence goes on along the minus strand of NC_134574.1, from coordinate 95,439,004 downwards.
TGCCTCGTAAACGTCATATTTTTAAATGCAAATGTGTTGATCGATGCTGAAGCTCAATCTGCCTGAGATGTGGTCGTAAAAAAGTGTGTCCAATAAAAGATATTGCAAGTTTCTTTACAACCTTTGTTTATCAAGACGATAAACAAGCCCTGAAAATCTAGATGTAGTCACTTCCGTCATGATGCCTCCCAAGAGCAGATAAAGATAATGAAATGTGTAAGTGATCTTCAGAATATGATCCTCAAGATTTCAAGCCGTTTATTGCAGGGCAAATTATGTACTTAAATTCTGTAAAGACATTTATTCCTGTCTACATCATTCCATTTTTTCGCTTCCTCGTGACTACATGCACAGCTACATCACAACGAGATGGCAACTTTGCTATGCTAAGTAGAAATCTCTTAAGCCACTAAGGACAAGACACATAAAAACCGTGAATTCTTGCTTTCCTTCTATTTTCAATCAATACCTGAAAACACGCAAAGAATCAGCAAAATAAAAAAGATAATCAGCAATAAGGGGAAACCTCAGGCAGAAAACTAGAAGTGAGCTTCACCTGAAGCCACCTATGGGTTTGGTATCAATTTTTATATACAGCTCTCAATATTTGTCAACCGTAGGAGCACATTTCATTTGGCTTACAAGAGATGCGTGACACCACTGCAGCAGAATACCTTCCAACGGCCTGTCTCGTGTGACTTTGCCTTCAAAATAGAGTGAGTCGCGTGACAAACCTCTTCCTCGTAGTCCACGTTCCGGATCGAAAACAACGATTGAGGCTTGCTGGCTGTGATTCGGCATCAACTTAAGACATTTAGGCAGTATTGCTAACAATGCGGTGCGTCGTACTTTCACATCACCTTCTAACCTACAGAGGTCACACGAGCACTATAACAGCAATGCTAAACGGAATTGTCCCCAAGAGGGCACAATGGCTAATGCGCTTACTGAAGACTTTGGCCAATCAGCTCTGAGCTAATATGACTCTATGTAGAAACTAGTGATATAATTACGTAAGCAGCCGAATGTTTTAAACAGAACATGCAATGCAATAAATTCCAAAGCAAGACTTGGTGCTCGCTGTCCGATGAGCTAATCATAATTTCTTCAAATGCTCATGGTTGACGCCGATAATTTCAATACCATCGAGCGTGCTTGACCTGGGTGAGTATGAAAATCGTGATAGCGTGATTTTTGCCTGATGGTGTATGCTTATAATCCAGGTTAGAAGGAACTTATATTAAACACCTAATGAAATCTAAGCAAGTGGAAATTATCACGCACATAATAGTAAAACTGGGAGACAAAGTGGTGGCTTAGCACGTCGCGCGAAAAACATGCGGTATAGTGAGAGTTGAACATGTTCACCGGTGCCCGACGGCAGACAAGACAATGAAGTAAGCGGTGAAGCTCTCAAAGTGGCACAAAGGGTTTGAGTGATGGGCTGCGGATGGGTGGCTCGATGTAATCTGCAGAAACACCTCTGACACTTGCATGGACACACATCTAATGCATCAACACCATGGCATTTTACGCACAGTATTATATGCTAGCAGTGAACTTCTGCTCCTAATAAAACGCGAATGTTCGGCCATTGAACGCGAATGGTTAGTATCAGCTTGAGCATTTGAAAAGTTCCACAATTGGACTGTGCGCAGCTTGGCTTTCGAACTCACCATCAACGACTGAAATATTTAGCGCGGGCAGAAACATAAACACTATAGGGTAATGCGATGGAGTTAAGAGCATAACTGTAGTATAGAGCATATTAAAACATCCGAAAATGCTGGAGTCGACTACACGAGAAGATTAAAGTGTACGCAGGACAGTGTTGCTTGGGGTTACTATTTCGCGGTAATACTGTTGCAGTCTTTTGTACTAGCGTGTTCAGGTGTGTTCAGATACTTTTGTTGCACACATCCAGTGAACATTGTATGGAAATTGTAGGTCACTTTTAATTTAATGTGATTTAGTAGACATACCACGCAATAATCAGCCCGCGACATCGTCGTAAATATAGCTTTGTTATCGAGTTTTTTCACACCATCGTTGTTATATAATCATTGTCAATTAGCATCATCATCTCAAACAGGTGCTGTCGTCGCTATATTGTCCCTTGTTATACCATCGAATTCTTTATTTCGCATTTGAATCGTTGTCCCTGCGCTGGTGACATGGGGTTGCCTTCATGCCGCCATGCTGGTTGACGACCTTGGCAAGTTACTTCTATTGACAGAGTTTGAATAAGATATTAATGTGCCGCATATATCTGAAGCAAACAAACTCTGGGAATCACCGCGAAACATATTAAAACACATGGTTTTAAAGATAGTATAAAGCCACGCTTCCTCAATTCCTTTTCAAATTTCTTTGTAGTTGAACTATAAAACAACGCCCTTATTGTCCTTGACGAGAATGCAATAACAAGTGCGCATGTTTACTAAAATTTTCCATTGGGATCTACGCTGTCTTCTGCCTCCCTTTCTCTTTTTAGCTGATTCAAAACACTTCTAAAATGCAAATGACCTCACCGAATATGTATCGCGCCATTCTTTGGTTTGAACTACATTCGCTGTTTTCGTAACAACGTGCATCAAATATGATAATATAGAGACTCCTCTCAATCTGTTCAATCATTACGGTGAGCAGCAAATTTACATACGAAGATTGATAATGGAAGAACTTGTCTCACGATGCCTTCTGAGAGCTGTTCAGGTTAAGTATCTACAAAGGTACCACCGAATTAAACATTTGCGTCTCTCATCTTATGATGTTTTCGGCTGTAGAAAGCACGAATTGGAAGTTGTCATAACATTGTTCTTGTTTACGTCGTCTTTATCGCGGCGCTGTTCTGGCCCCGCACTCATATGCACACGACAAAGCTCGTGGCATTTAGCTAAGTCGATCATAAATCATATAACTACAATATCGTATTCCTAGAAATTTGGTACGTGCGGTTTCCACTTCACTTTACAACATGTTGTCAGTTCTTGATCACTACAGAACAATGGGAACAGCAAAGGTTTACCAAGCAGGTTCCGACTTCATTTTATAATGCTGGTACGCAGTCTTCCAGAGAAACCGTTGAGCTGTTTTAGCAGACTATGATCCGAACAAGGTGTTTCACAAAATGCGTCCGAAATTATGTAAATATCAAATGTTCTAATATACTAGAATGTAGAATATGACATGAGCTAAAATTAAAGAAAAAAATGTTGTCTAGGTGTGCTGATACAATTGGCACCAGCCATATTCTGGTACCCCATGATATACTTTCAGTCAGCCATTCTATGAGTTGCGAAACTTTACATGAAAGAAAAAAACAAGTTACAGCCGAGAACATCACGCTTTGAGTGTCGATGTTATCGCAAATATGAATCCAGGGAGGTCGCGACACAATGCATTACTGAAGCCACGTTTAAGAATTTAAATCTATATTATATGTGACTAAATGACTATATGATATATTCTATATATTTTGTGAGTCTGTATGAGTCTATATGCGATATCAGTAAATATATATCCCAAAAACTGTCTGGGTAAGCAAATGTGGTAATCGGATGAAAAAAAACTGCAGAACACTTTTTACCATGTCTTCCTGAAGCATCCATTGCTTCCACTATGTACGACATTTTCCGATGTCATGCCAATTTGTCCATGGCACTCACTCGCTAACGTCGCTGATGAACATGATGGCACGAAGATGACTGTTGTGCAAAGCAGCAGTGACGGTGATGCAGTTTCAATGAACAAAGGACTAAGAAGGAACGACAAAGGTCATGAACGACGATGGTATGAGCGCAGTGAAATGCCGATGCTTAATTGGCGATATTATTGTGACGGTATGAAAACAATGGAATGGCGAGGTTGAAAGTAGGACCGTCATACAAGCACGGCAGCATAAAAACGACAGTTCCTTAACAAATATATGATAACGATTGTCTAACGAAGCAATAATGAAGGTATCATGACAGCGGTGGCAAATTCGCCACTGAATGATAACAGCATAATTGCTATAGAATGGCGATGAAACTATGTCATTGACGTATCCATGAAGACAGCGTGACGACAATGGCATGGCGAGAACTGTATTGCGATGACTGTGTGACGTCTATGCCGGGACGAGAGCGTGATGAGAGCGTGACGAGAGCTGCCGGGGCCAAACCACATGCGCTAAGTGTCCTTCCCATGACCACCCTTCAGACAACAGCGGAGTTGAATTACACCACTGTATAAACTGGGACGGCAGTCATCCTGCTTACTCGCGTGCCTGCATGCCCAACATGGAAACAAGAAAAAGAAATTATGACGCTCAAAGTAAAATAATATATGACTTTCAGGAAGCACGGAAGCGACTTTCATTGGTGTAAATTAAAACTATTCTGTTGTGCTGCAACAGGGCGCGGTAACACAGCGGATTTCAGAGCCTGCCCAGGTCGCACATAGTTAAGCTAGGGCAGTGCCTCCAGCGCCCAGAGTGGAAGCAGCCCGCGTTGCGCCACTGCCTCAAAAGCAAGCCGCGTGTACCCTCAGGTCCGCAGGCTCCAGGGCCCCTCCACACACAGCGGTGCCTAACTTGAACGTACCCGTACACCCAGCACGGACGTCCACTTTATCTGAGGATACGATGGACAAACGTCAAGGCAGCCCTGCACTGTCGACGTCGGGTGAACCACCATTAATATACTAGCTTCAATTTTCCAACTCGGCGCCATTGCGCGGAACTGCCACCTGCCCGCGCCTTCGTTGCGCTGTAGTCGCGCCCAGCTTCACTTCCTCACTACCCGGCTACTCGGGCGGGCCTGACTAAGCACGCGAAGCATCGTTGGTCTATTCTGTGGTTCGTTGTTAAAGGGCGAATTTCAGCAAGCGTGCCATCTGCGAAACTGTAGCCTTCGCCGACTTTGTTAAGTATATCAGCAGACGATGGGCGACGTGCTGCGTACCTGGTTGCATAGACGGCTATCGGAACGATCAGTTCGGCGTGGCACTTCTGTGCCCCCAGCAATACGACGCCTCGCTCGGCGTGGAACAGAGCGATTCCTGGTACCGACCGGAAACTCTCGTTCTCCATCGTAGCCGATTATGCGTGTAACCTCAATAATTGAGAAATACTTTAATGAACCCTCGCGATTAACCCAGTGATAAACACAGGGGCCGCACTTTTCAGCTTCGCTGGATAACCATCTTCACGGAATGAAAGAGCCGACAATTTTTTTTGTGTGACTTGTGTGTTCAAACAATGACCTCATCTTTCTTTTCGTAGCATTTCTTTGGCGTGGTGAGAAGCTTCAGTGGGGATGAAGATCATCCTACAATGACGCACTTTGGCCAGATCTTCAGGCTCCTAAGCCTAAACTGTGCGAAACGTTAAGAAACAGCGCGAAACTAAAGACGACAGGAAGAAATACACGACGTTTAGAAACGCAGCTTCTGCGCTTCGCTGTATGCGTTTCTTCCTTTCGTGCAGTTTAACCCTCTTTCAGTATGAACCAACTGGCCAGATAAATCTTATTGCTATCGGTGGATAACGCTTTCTCATGGTATCGCTAATTCGGACAAGGGAGAAAGCCAGTGAGCGTAGAACACGCGCAAACTGCCCGTCCGCACGAGCTCAAGGCGGCGGCGAGGGGTGTCTGCTGTTGAGCTCGATGGAACGGCGCTTCCATCTGGCGGCTGTCACAGAAGTGGCGACAGCGGCTGTAGGCGCGTGGGCGGAGAGTTTTACAACTGAAGCTTGTCTATTAACGTTGGAGTGAACGGCGGGGCTCCTTGAATCACCACAAAGAAGAGAGGCTTCGAATTAAGGGGCCTGAAAGCACAGCCTAGATGCCCTTTCACTCCACGCATATAATACAAAATGGCTTTCTTACACTGTAAATACAGGGGACTTTAACATAGCATAAATGACATAAAAGGCATGCTGGCCATACTCACACATGTGGCCCTGTGTCTCCAAGAAACAAACTTAGGCTCCAAACATGAAAACATACTCATAAAGTATAAAGTCTTCCGCCGAGGCCGAGAGCACGCAAGCAGGCTCTCAGGTGACGTGCTATTATAATTAAAGAGGGGGTCGCAGCTAAAGAACATCATCCTATTACTAAATTATAAACTGTGGCAGCCATCCTGGGCACATGTAAAACAATTATTTATCATGTGTATTCCTGGAGCCGCATCTTGGGGTAACTATACATGAACTAATATATGAGCCGTATTTGACAGCCGGCGATTTTAAACCGCATGCTAGCTTTTGGGGTCGTGACAAAACTGATACAAGAGGCCAAATTATTGAGGACGTTATTCTGAGTAATGATCTCTGTTTACTAAACACTGGAAATGCAACCTATTGCTGACCTAGCTCAGGAAAAGTGAGCTGCATTGATCTGTCCTTTAGTTCACCCTCTATTGTCACTGAATTTAAATGAGATGTACTTGACAACCTGTATGGAAGCGATCACCTACTTGTACTGATCAGCTTACAGTCCTTACCGGAAGTAATACCAAAAAGACATGACGGTGGCAGCTCAATTAAGCCAACTGGGCCCTACTTAAAAAAATGCCAGCCTAAAAAATAGTGTAAAATTATCTCAGCCTAGGCTAACTAAATGAAGCTTTCACAAACTGTGTTAGCATCGCTGCACACCTCGCTATACCTCAGTCCTCTGGAGCAGTAAAACAACGTCACAAAATTTGGTATACACGAGAATGTAGAGAAGTGAAAAAAGAACAAAACAAAGCTTGAGGAATCTTTCGCAGATACCCAACGGGAGAAAAATGTATAAGTTATAAAAAAGCGAGAGCAAAAGCTCGGTATATCAACCGCAAGCCTGAAAAGTATTCATGGTAAAGCTACGTGTCCTCTATAAACTGCTCAACCACGTGAAAACAAATGTGGCAGTAGGTAGAAAGCTAAATAACAGCTATTCAACATTCATAGTTCCGTTTCTCACAGACACCGGTATACAGACAAGCATAGAAGAACAGGTGGACATACTGGATAAATATTTCTCGGTAGCTTCTTCATCATAGTATACAGAATCATTTCAAAAATTCAAAAATACAGCTGAGAAACAAAGACTACCGATAAATAGCACTAGAAATGAACCATACAATACTTTATTTAATGTTTCAAGAAATTCACAGTGTACTGTCCGCCGGTAAACAAACTGCACCTGTCCCTTATAAATTACATTACTAAATGCTAGGCCATCTCCCCGAATATGCCATAAAATCTTTTAAAAATTTTTTTACAAGGTTTAGATATCGGGAAAGATACCCGAAGCATGAACGAAAGCTATTATCGTTCCATTTTTAAAACCCGCAAAACCACCAACCTCGCCAAGTAGCTACAACCCTATAGCTCTTATCAGCTCTCTTGCGAAGTCCTTTGAAAATGTCCTGAATACTAGATTAATCTTCGGGCTAGGAACCTCTGAGCTCGATATACAACAATTTGGTTTTAGAAAAGCATCCTCATTTAATGACAATCTAGTTCATTTTGGAAACACAGTCCGAGAAGGATTTATACACAGCACTGCCCTGCTGTCTTTTTCGATTTAGAGAATGCATATGACACAACCTGGAGGTTCGGGATTCTTAAAGACCTGGCCGACCTTGGCATCCATGGTAGGATGTTGAACTGTATAAAATAGTTTTTGTCTAACCGTTCGTTCCATGTGCGCCTGGGCTCAACCCTGTCGAAAAATTTCGTTTAGGAAAATTGAACAGCTAAGGGGTGCATTTTAAGCACAACCCTCTTTATTGTAAAAATAAGTTCTGTTAGGAAAATAATTCCAAAATCTATTATGTATTCAGTCTACGTCGACGATCTTCAGATAGCCTACACGTCATCCAACATATCAACATGCGAAAGGCTGGTACAGCTAACAATAAATGAACTAGCAACATAGCCAGACAGAAACGGTTACCGCTTTTCTCCACAGAAAACAATTGTCATTCTTTTTCCAGTCAAACGAGGTTTTCACTGAAGCAGACCACAACCTACACCTCAACGAAGCCGAATTACCTGTCCGGAACTAGCACAAATTTCTAGGCATGATTTTTGACAAGGAACTCACCTTCCTTCAGCCCATCCACGCGCTGAAAAAGAAGGCATCTCGATTTCTGAAAATACTTAAAATCCTTTCATGCAAACACTGGGGTTCTGATAGGGTATCTCTCTTATACATTTACCGTTCTGTTTTACGCTTCTGCTTAGACTATGGGTCCATAGTGTATGGCTCAGCACGAGAGTCATATTTGAACTGCCTGGGCCCTGCACTTAATTTAGGTTTACATCTTTCAACTGGTGCATACAGGATGTCTCCTATACATAGTCTGTATATAGAAAACTATACACCACCCCATTCAGACAGAACTATGCTTACATGCTCATGCAAACTAAAGATTCGTTCACTGCCCAAACACATCTGTTACCCAATAGTACATGGTGCCCATCACGAAGGCTATTTACCAACAAACCCCAAGTAATAGGACCGCTCCTCCTCCGCTTCGAGGAGAGATTCCAAGAATTAGATATAATGGACGCATTGCCTCAAATAGCCCGAAAACCCGATCCACGCCCACCTAGGTATTGCCAACCTGCAGTGCGTCACTTCATATTAACATATCTTCAAAAAGAAACACCACATGAACACGTACTACAAGAATTTTCAACACTAAACAAAACATAGGCGGAATACACAGTGTTTTATACTAATGGCTCCAAATCAGCAGGATACGTTGGCAGTGCCGGGATACAAAATATCTGAAAAAAAAGTACGCCTGCCTCAGCGGGCATCGTTCTTTACGGCAGAGTGTTACGCAATCTCTCTAGCTGTAGAAAAAATAGTAAATGAAACATTAACAGAATAATTTTCACAGACTCACTAAGCGTACTAAACGCACTTTACCCAGAAATGCAATTACACCATTATTCGGTGACATCCTACATAACACAAGAAGAACCACAAGACAAGGACACACGATTAAATTTTGCTGGGTGCCAAGTCACGTCGAAATCGGCAGCAACTAAAAAGCAGATGAATGTGCAGCGAAACATCGATGTAAAAAATAATCAAAGCAAGAATTCCTCACAAAGACTACCTGAAATTAGTCCACCAGAAATAAATGACAGACTACATGGAATAATAAAGTAACACATAAACTGTTCATAATAAAACCTGTCATAAAAGAATGGAAGTCACTATCACACCGAGAACACTTAATCGAAATCATTTTATGTCGCCTTCGTAAAGGACACACGTACCTTACACAGAACTTCCTTCTAACAAAACAAGACCAGCCTGGATGTGAAAAATGCGCAAATGAACTTATTGAAACCTACATCCTATTTTCATGCGTGCAACTGGAAACAATGAGGAAAAAATACTTTCCTTTGTTTTATAACCAACATATTCCCTTTCACCCAGCATTGTCGATATCACACTTGATATTAGTTTTTTTAAGAGAGGCAGGTATCCTTGAAAAACCATAAATGAACCTACCCACAAGTGTGATACACCTCACCCAACTTCTCATATTTGAGAACACCGAGGTATTTAATTTGTTGGGTTCCTCGGAGTCGTTGCACAGACAAGGATCGTCGCTGTGGTGACCCAACTTTTTAAAAGCAATTTCGCCATGTGTTTGGCGCACGATAGCCTGAGTTGCTTATGCCCCATTAAACCTAACCCAACACAACACTATACGGTATAATCTATATATATTATGAGTCCGTATGAGTCTATATGCGATATAAGTAAATAGATATGCCAGAAATTGTTTGGGTAAGGAAATGTCGTAATCGGATGAAAAAAAACTGCAGAACACATTTTACTATGTCTTTCTGAAGCATCCACTGCTTCCACTATGTACATTTTCCGATGTCGTGCCCATTTGTCCATTGTACTCACTCGCTAACGTCGCTGATGAGCATGATGGCACGAGGATGACTGTCGTGCAATGACGGAGTGACGGTGATACAGTTTCAATGAACAAAGGACTAGGAAGGAACGACAAAGGTCATGAACTACGATGGTATGAGCGCAGTGAAATGCGATGCTTAATTGGCGATATTATTGTGACGGTATGAAAAAAATGGGAAGGCGAGGGTGGAATTACGACCATCTTGCAAGCACGGCAGCATGATAACGACAGTTCCACAAAAAATACATGATGACGATGGTCTAACGAAGCAATAAGGAGGGTAGCAAGACAGCGGTGGAAAATTCGCAATTGAATGATAACAGCATGATTGCTATGTAATGGCGATGAAACAATGTCATTGACGGATCCATGAAGGCTTGTGACGGCAATGTCAGGGCGAGAACTGTATCACGATGACTGTGTGACGGCTATGGCGGGACGAGAGCGTGATGTGGAGATTGAAATCATGATTATAGAATGGTCGTGATGACATCAAGATGTACAGTGTCACTCCTGAGAAAGTAATTTCAGTAAGGCTATTAAAATCGAATTTTGAAATAATCATAACAAGCGTATCCAAATCTTCAAAATACTGTTTGTACGTCGATATATCGGCTCAACCCTGACTTCCAGCTCTCGAATGGGTTGTGGTAGTCCTCCTCTGGAATGGCCTTTAATGCTGCGATGCAAGCTGCTTGGATCCCGTTCACTGTCCCAAAATGCTTGCCTCTCCGGGGTGTTTTGAGGCGTGGAAATAGAAATATGCCGGGGCGAATGAAGTCCGAGCTGTACATCGTTGGCATTGTTGCATCATTGGCATTGTTGTCGGATCGTTGGCACCCGTGCTTTGAATCAGTTAGTCGGTGACGATGAAGGCACTCTGGACCGTCGCATTATCGTGCTGCTACTTCCAATTGTTTGCGATGTCCGACCGGATGCGTTAAACCCTGCATTTCATTCTTTTCAGAGAAACGTTTATGTGTGTATCAAAAATCGAAGTTATTTTGAGAATGAGGCTTGCTTCATGATGGTCGTGCAGGTGATTGTTCCCACGCTTGGCAGCAGCATTGTAATATTTTTCCCTGCTTCAGTAATTATTACACGGCTGGTGGCGATCCGGCCAACTCCTGGAAATTACACAACTAAGAATAAGATTGTTTTAAATAGATCCAACCAAAAACTTCTTGTCTGTAGTAAAGAAATAAGCTAGCCAGCAACATCTTACAGTTTTTCAACTCTTGTTTCTTATACAAATGCAGGCCACGTGATCCCGACAATGTAACTCGCGCAGTGTTGCTGAGTCTTCCGCTGAGTAATCGCGTATGAATGAGTCCAAATCGTGCACATTATGCCCTTGCAATGTTTTGCAGTAATCAGAGGCTGTTGTAGTCTGTTTGCAGTGGTTAAACCTGCGCTGAATCATGGCACGCAAGAAAAGCACATTCTCCGCGCTGTTTACAGCTGTTGTTACCAGGCATTCAAAAGGTGACGGCCTTTATCAGAAACTAATGCAGAATCATTCTCTAGAAAATGTGCTGATGGACCAGTGTGTTATGATTCGAGGGCGCCATCTGTATTCGTTGCTTGTCTTGGCATGTGTGATTCACGGTCCATCCGGCTATATATATATATATATATATATATATATATATATATATGTGTGTGTGTGTGTGTGTGTGTGTGTATCAACGTGGCCAATCAACCGAAGTGGAGAATTCCAATGAAACAGCACAAGTGCCAGCGTGTCTACCAAGGTGGCCATAGTTGCCAGCTGGTTCCTGTCTGGTGAGCAAAACGCGTGAGCTTTAACGGTGTTGTCTTCTGTTGTGCCGCCTGCAAAGTAAAAAAAGGTTGAAGAATCGCTTTTTTTGAGTTCTCTTTTGCACACTTTACCCTTGACTTATATCGGTTCTAACTGAAAATTTGTAATTTTTTGATGCGACTAGCACTGTTACGCCAACCCAGTGACCAAAGATGTCTGACAGCTTGGGCCACTTGGTGGATGTTCGTAGTCACTATGCTGTGGTGGTCATGCCAACAAGGGTCATTCCAGCTTCGTAGTCTGACTCTCGGGGTGCCGTAGTCGATACGGCTGCTGCCAACCCAGTAGCCAAAGGTGTCGAATGGTATGCGCTCCAGGATCTAAATTCATGTCGCCGTGCTGATTGCATTGCCCTTATTAAAGCTTCGTTCGAAGACTGTTATCCTCTCGTCCTCGTCACACTTTTCTCGTCATCGTGTCACCATGAATTCCTTGTAATATCACCGTTGTGATGACTACGTGGTTGTTCAATCATCATCATCATACCAGCTTCGAGGTCTGGCTCTCATTGCGCCGCGATCTTGACGTATTCTACACCGATTATAGAGGAAGAAGAAAGGGGAAATCCAGTTAGGTTAACTGGAGGAACATCTGGTTTTATATCTTACCCATGCTGACAAGGGAGAAAAAGACATACACGCAATTACGGCTGGTCATCGTCACTGCACACTGTCTCCGCACAGCACAGTAGGACTTGTAGCACTATAAACGACAGCTCAATATACAGACGCTTCCCCCAGGCTTTTTGTTGAACAATGATGCATATAACTTTGCCCACTGTATATACATGGTTGTGATCGTGATGCCATCACGGTCGCTGTGTATAGTTGTCCATACAGTTTTGCAAGCCGCCCTTTACCAAGCCACCACGTTTATGCAACAGATATCCGGTCATTCGTAGTCACCCCATCAACGTGGTGTTGTAATTGCTTTTCATTATTTGCCGCCGTTTCAACTTTTTCATACGATTTTCGGTATGCTTGCCACACCCAGCTTTTTGACGCAGTTACACTGTAATCAGGTTTGACCCTTTTAGGAAGTTTTGGCCTCGTTGCATAACTTCAGCCCATAAGGGAGGACAATATCATCCATTCGAACGGAGTTTTCTTTTTCACACCCCTGTGTTTGGGGAGTCTATATGGGGAATTATGGGAGTTTTTAATTCTCCTTTGAACACCAACCCCTGAGTGGTTGCAGGAGTGTATATGGAGAATTATGGGAGTTTTTTTAAAATTCTCTTTTGAACACCAACGCCCGAGTGGTTGCAGGAGTCTATATGGGGAACGTTGGCAGTTTTTCATTCCTCTTTTGAACACCAGCACGATGGAAGTTCTTATGAGGACCTTTGGGAGCTTTTACAAGTTGATATGGGTATTTTATTTTGCTTCTTAGGGGAATTTATAGAGGAAGCGATGGGAGTTCTTAAGTACATATTTTCGGACAGGTTTGGCTTCTTAAGCGAGTTTTGAAGGATACCTTTGGGGAATTATTTTACCTTCTTGTAGGAGTGCTTAGGTGTAAACCGGGGAGCAACCCTTGCCATATTTTGGGAGCTCTGCTTAAGGGAGCACTTATGGATAGTTCTGAGAGTTCAATTTTTTATTTTTATGGGAACATATAGGAGAATGTTTGGGAGTGAATTTTTACAGCTTTAGGGAGCTGTTTTACTAAGGTAGTTTTAAACAGATGTTTTGGGAGTGCATTTTAGCTCTTTATAAGAGAATTTACAGGTAGGTCTGGGAGTTTATTATGCGCCTGGTGGGAATTTTACCAGGTTGAAGGGAGTTCTTTTTGTGTGTGTGTTTAGTAGATTGTGTCGGACGAGTTCAAAAACCATGACAAAGGAATAAAATGTCTGGAAATTTATTACAGTTCCAGAATAAAATGTGCCAGCATGATAGTACAATGAATGATTATTAGCACAATGAAAGCAAAATAATTCAATAAATTAGATGCAAGCAAGCGAACCAGTTTGACAGGAAATTCAAGCATATTGCAAGCGTCAGTACAGTTGAAAATGCACAAGTGCAGACAAGACTGAAATTGAGTGGCTCAAAACATCATGAGCTATTGGGAAGTCCTTGCATGCATTAGAACAGGCCACATTTGTTTTTGCATGTAAACGAGCATGCTACAAAAAATAATGCAAAGAAGGCCAGACAGCACCAATGAACATAATGAAAGTACCTTTCGATACCTATGCTATTTCTAATAGACATCTACGCACAACTCATTCTCTCATGTAACATGCAGCTGCAAAGAAAAAGAAGCAGAGGTGGTACCACCCACTCTGAATCAATTTTCTTAACACCGTGCAGTACCTGAAATTCAAGCTTGCCAGCTAGAGAACATGACAAGTTCACAGCAAAATGAACATAATGTGATAACAATAGACAAACAGGTGATATCTCAGGCTGAAGTTAATTCAGCATGGGGACTAGTCGTCGTCAGGGAAAGAAAATCCAAGCAGCCAATTCCAACTCACACTTACATGCATACACAGATGTCACTACCTATCTTCGTGTTGTGATGCCCCATGACCTAAGTCAGCATCAAAGAGGTTCATTAAAGAGAGGCACTTATGCAGTGGCACACACTCAGTGTACATACACAAGTTTGTGTCAAAAAAGTTTATTGAAGAGCTGCATCTACCCAGTGGCCCCAAGTGCTCGTAGTAGCCCCAGGAGCACGTACTGAATATCCACAAATATAAGGACTTTTTTCAAAATTTCTGTCCTCAGAAGACGCCTCGCATTATATAACCGACATAGACACAAACAAGATCACTCATAGTAATTAGTGCTAGCAACCTGCCAAACTCCCCTACTTCTACACACCTTGCTATCCCAACTAAACCACCATGTTGAGCATTTAATCTTACTTCACCCTCTCTATGCACTCACTCATTTTTCTGGATATCCATGAAGTTGAGAAAAGTGAACTATATAAATACTGCCATGGAAAACGGTTGTTACCCTAACGAGGAAGTCCACTTCTCAAAAAAATTTCTCCACCTGACATAACACTTGTTCGACCTCTGTTGATCACCTTCAGCTGAATATGGTATATCACACAAAGCAATAGGATGTGAAAGTGTCTATATATGATACAGGAACCCTTAACAGTATCCATCAGTGTGAAATTTTTACACAGGCAAAGAGGAAAACACTTAGCCACCAGGGCAAACATAAGGCGTCATTACAAACATTTTCTCTGCAAAAAGCCCTAAGACCCCGACGACAGGTGGGGTTGCATGTAGCCATGCCTGCATTTCAAAAAATAAGCATTTTGTATTTTCTTCCGCAAGATCAAGGCAGGCAGGCTGCGATGCTGTGCTAACAGTGGTGGCCTTCAAAAGGGAAGGAATCCAAACAAAAGGCCATAGTACTGTTGACATATCAGTGCATGACAAGGAGCATTCTGAAAAACCAAACGTAAATAGATTATGTACTATTGTGTTGCAAACTGACACCACATGAATATTTGAACATAGCATCCCAAATTATTCAACAGTGCTGGGCCATTCAATGCTACCACCCCAAGTGTATCTTGGCCACCTCAGATTTTAGGAAAAATTACAGCCCATTGTACAGCTGCAGACTGGATGAAGTGGAGAGTATGACGAAAGCCCGTCTGGTCGGGATGATGCATACTAAAAGGAAGAGATCCAGAGACCAACGAAAATGTTTAAAATAGTTATTTACGTTTTGGCTCCCCCTACGGGAGCCAAAATTCAAATAACTACTTTAAAGCATTTTGGTCAGTGTCCGGACCTCTTCCTTTTCAGTTGCCGAATGCACAAACAGAATACTTCGCGAAAATTTCACATCGTGTGAGCACCGTTATCTTGTAGGCTAAGCTTGAAACATCACGGCACTGACAAAGCTACAAACAAGTGTTTCTACGAATGACCGCAAGGCTTTCCAGAATGTTTCATTATGTGAGATAGACCACTAATGTTTTTTATCTGCAAAGAGTATCGTCTTATTCTGACTTGAATAAGTATACTAGACCTTCGAGCAATTTCTGAAAAGTATTTTCATCCAGGTGGTTTATAGGTGCATATAACCAATTTAGGAACCCCTATATTGTAGTGAAGAAAGAGCTTATAGTAAAAAAGCCTATAGCTGCAGTGATTAAAAGTTTCTGATATTTTTAGTCAACTCTTTATATCTGCAGAAGCTCTTTAATTAGGTATTAGGACACCTTGCAGCACTGACAATGAAAGGAAATCATGACAACACATTACAAAAACTAATAAAATGAATGTGTTCTTGTTAATATAATGTGTTGTTTTATTATACACAGATTATACAAAACACCAGCAGTAATGCGCATAGCTTCAGAGTGCACACACAGTTCGCAAACGTAATAATAAATACAGGTCAATATCATAAAGCAACACATAGGTACTGGGGTTTTTCACAGTGGCCTAAAAACCAATCACATGAGCATTCAGCCATCATATAAACAGCACCTGCTTGCATGAATTCAAGGAACTTTCAGATGTCCAAAATCGTTTAGGAGCTTTTAAGCAATTGGCGCGACGCTACTATTATGATAAATTTGTTGCCTGTAAAAGTGGTAAATCAGGTGAATTGCTAGTTGTCCATCCGGTGAAGGATATTGCAGAAAATTTGAGGACAAAAAGAATACAGGAGCTATTTGAAACTCATGAATGACAAGAAAGAAGATAATATGCAATGTTACCATGCTGACAGACAGTCAGATAAAAGGTGATACAAAGAAAATATTATATATAGATTACACAGATGCAAGCATTCTGCTTCTTTATTGCTGCAAAACTCGGCAGTTACAGAAGTACTTCATCCCCTAAAAATATTTTTAGCAATTCGTTCACTATAGAGTTCTATTGAGGTTGCATCAGATTTGCATGCTACAAGTGGTTAGGGCTGTTCAGAGACAGACATCTGGCTTGTAAACGCAAGAGCATGACGAAATACTGCAAGTGCTCTAGAAGAATGCTTACATGGTAAGGGAAATGACAAAAGCAAGAATGTGGTGAAAAGCCGAAACTGCCCCAAAGTCTAACTTTAGCAATGTAAGGTTTTATGAAGCATAATTACAGTTCTAAGACAAAACAAAATACCAATATGATATGCAGAGAATGGGTGCTGCGAGCTCACTAAACAATGATTCACGCGACCTTACTAAACAATGATTACATACCTAAAAAACGAGACATTTGCAGGGAATTTCACAATACACGACATATAAACTATGTGATTCATGATGCACCCATGTCATACATCTAATTGTTGAAGTAACCAACTTCTTTATTCAAGACCCCTGTAGAAGGTTTGTTAATGCACTTATTGGTGTCTCGGATGGAAAAGACCTAGTATACAAATCTGCACTTCCCTGCCTTATATTTGCAAAGTGCATGTGTACAGCCAAATTTTGGCACAGTTTGGCATCTTTTGCAATGTTTTGTGAGATATCCAGATGCTGTTACCACCTACATCTGTGCACAATGCTCCTGTAGCCTGCTATTACCACAAATCCTGGTCTATCCTTCATAATACCCCAGTCACACGGGCACTTTCAAAGTCCTTTGAGCCAAAGATCCTCTACTTCAAGGGAGAATGTGCACTGTCACACAAGCACAGCAAAGGAGCCCTACTGGAAGGGGGCTTTGAGTCAAAGGAGTGCGCGTTCGTCCTTTGAAACCTCAAGGGAATGCTCTCATGCCTAGAAGGCGTCTGACAGCAGAAAAAATAATCTCTAAAATATGGAAGTTCAATTGTCACCTGTTCAGGACGAGCTTATGAGTACTGGATACTGTTACTAAAATACTTCTACTTTCGGGACACCCGCAATCTCCATCATGAAAGCGCCGGTACCGCAACGCCGGCACGGCCTTTCGTCAGCAGCATCATCGACACAACACGGGTGCCATGCGCGATTTGGTTCTTTGGTTAGTGGCTGCTAGGCATCCAAGTCTCCTTGGCTTTCTTTTGCTCATCTTCTTCCCGTGTCAGTTTTTTACAGCGTTTACGTGTACCCATCGCTACCTAGCCACAAGGAACGAAGCAAAGCAGCTGAAGCAAAGGCAACAATGAATATTCGACGCCAACGTGCGGTGTACGAAGCGGTACACATGGTGGTCATCATTACAATAAATACATTTGTTTGTGATAAAGTAATGCCTTTACTACGTGTGCATTCTGTTTTGATGCTTCTATATATTTGGAAAAATAAATGCTGCTGAAAAAATGTGACAAATTGATTATAAGACGCATTGGGCCATATCTTTCTCTTACTTTCGAGGTGATGGTAGCAATAAGGATACATTGCGGTTTGTGTTAAAAGCTTCAACGAAGACTACCTGGAGACCCTGTAACCCCGAAATATATCCGTTGAACTAATGTCTTTGAAAGCTGAATGCTCTTTAACTTCAAGGGACCTTTGGCATGCTTGTAACTGGGGTATAACACTTGTTGCTGAAGGCATTAAAGGCACTCAAAGGTGCCTCAAAGAAAGGGTGAGCATTCTGCACAGGTTAGCGTGTTAGCAAGGCCGAAAAAACTAGCAGGACATTGTAAAAGATGTCAATACATGGCAAAATACAACAGCACAAAACACTCGGAAAATGTAAGGCTAAAAGTGCACACTGATATATAAGGGCCTTCCCAGACAAACCGATAAATACAATAGCACACCTTCTATTGAAATCTCGAATAGAAAAATTCATTACTTGAAAAACATATACGGTACATGCAAAATAGAATGAGTGATGTATCTTATATGTCACGTATAGTCAAATTTTGCTGCAAATGTCAGCCTTTCATGCATGCATATAATTGCACTTATGTACTAAAACAAGTTCATGTGCAGTGCTCATCCTGTGCATTTCATGTGTTTCATCTTATAGTGTAGTAACTATGTTTCCTAATGCCAGTAACCCACTCTCCCAGCTTTCAGCAATAGTATGCAAGATTATTTATTCTTAAAACTATGATAGCATGAAAAAACAAGCATGAAGACCTGTCAACAGGACTAGCATCAACTACAAGCTGATTTTGCTCGTGAATGGAAACGAGTATTAGTAACCGTAATCATTATCAATGTTTCAATGAGGGAGTGGGTGAACCCAGAAGTTGCACAAAAAGTAACTACAGTACCCACATGGCTTAACATATGAGCCGTGGGTGTTTCCCTATCTTCCAGCACATGAGGTTAGTTACAAAGAGCCCTGACAGAGCCGAGAGGGAAGTGATTGTGGTTTTCCACATTAGCAAATAAAGATCGACATGTATCGGAAAATAATCACCATCTCTCATCAAAAACATGTAATTTTTTATAGTGCACATATCCTCGATTCATTACACACATTGCGTTAGGTGACTAATTTGTTTCGCTACTGTTCTTAGTGCCCCGTACAAGATTAAACTTTTCCATGTCAGTTTTATTTTCAGAAAACGACTGAAATTTCTAAAATATTTTTATTAGCTATTCTTTGTGAAGAGTTTTTATTACTGCAATATCAGCAGTTCGTTGAAAATTTTCTGCTGCCTTTTACTAGCTGTTTTTCATGTTTTTAGGTTGCAAACAGACAAAGACGCAGAAACAGTCTACATGAAGCATATTTTTTTAAGAAAGTCAAGCGTGCTTTTGTTATCCTCCATGGAACATGTTATTGCAGGAAGAAAGGTGGTTAACCGAGGGCCCCGATTTTTATTAGTCATATCATAAGAAGCCAACAAACACTGACACCAAGGACAACATAGGGGAAATTACTTGAGCCTAATAAATGAAATAATTAAACGATAAACTAATGGAAATGAAAGTGGATGAAAAAACAACCTGCCACAGGTGGGGAACGATCCCACAGCCTTCGCATTTCGCATGCGACGCTCTACCAACGGAGCTACCGCGGCGCTGTTTCCCCGTCCACTTTCTTGGGTATTTATGCCTCTTTGTAGAACTCTTGGAGTGTTAGCCAGTTCCACCACTCACAGACCTTGGCGGCGGACGTGGAACATCCTTTCTGCCGCAGGCGTCACGAGAACGTGATCTTTCTTGGGTGAAGGCAACCGGTAAATAAACCCACAGATTCTACCTGAAGGCATCAATGTTGCCTGATTCGAGACCCTCGTTAACTAATAAATGAGAAGAAAGAGGGTTAACCGAGGGGCCCAATTTTTATTAGTAATATCGTAAGAAGCCAACAAACACCAAGGACAACATAGCGGAAATTACTTGAGCTTAATAAATGAAATAACGAACCGATAAATTAATCGAAATGAAAGTGGATGAAAAAACAACTTGCCACAGGTGGAGTACGATCCCACAAGTTCACTTTCTTTTTTCGGGGCGGGGGGCAAAACTGAGCACACGACTAATCACTGATCTATCATGCAAGTGGTGTTTGCCTATCTCAGTAGCATATATAAAGACAGAAAACTAGGCTCAGGTGTTTTTATCTCTAAAAGAAAAGACAGGCTCTTATACGGCAACCTATTAACTTGAAGCCCACGGTAGTAGTTCATCTTCTATGGCATCTAGCTGTTGAGCACGAGTCAAATAAAAATTAATGCAAAAGTATTAGTGTTCCATGCTTTTAATACATGGAAAAGGGATACCAAAGAAAATTATAGAGGTAAGTTAGATTAAAGGTAAGCCTTTTGTAATAACAAATTCATCATTTATAGCAAGAACAGAGCTTTTATAAGCAACAAAAATTAGATCTGGAAGATCAAAGGGTACCAACTAATATATTGAACCAAATTCTGTAGTTTTATGTGCCAAAACCACAGTATGATAATGAGGCATGAAGTACGAGGCATGAAGTACCAGTTAGTATCATACTGACTACAAATTTTAAAAAAGTAATAAGAAAATAAATATGTCTGTCATCCGCTGATTTGCTGTTCCTAAGGGATGGAGTAGTGCGAATGTGACATATTTTATTTGTACATATTGTACTCAACCCACTGCAACAATAAAAAAAGGGAAGACAGGAAGGAAAATGTAATTACGTGAAGTTATACAGATGCAGCATCATTTTTTTTTCATGCTGAAGTAAGCAATCAATATATGCGCATGTGAATACAATATGTGCATGCATTAGAATAACTTTCGCCAGTCATATTATGTCAGCAAGACAGCAAGGTGGGCGAATTGGTTAGGATTTATCTTAGTTTTGGTAACAGCTAGTTATTCGATACGTATTAAAAACGTTATTAAATACACGAGCAGAGCTGTTAATGGTTTGTGAACTTTTCTGTAACGCTATGTGTTATATCCGCGTCCACAGCGACCAGACAGGCATAGATAAGCGTAGGTCATGATTGAGCTCTTCCATGTCATTTCACGCGCTGATAACCACGACTTATTACAATACGGCAGTTTTTTAACGTTTACCAATGCGGCTTGGGCAAAGTTAATGCGTTACCTGATTTAATCGTTTCTTCGAATTTTTCTTCGCGTTTATGCTTGTGGGTGTTCTAGCAAAAAGTTTACTTGGCGGTTCCTTTCCTGGCAGTTGGGTTTTCAACTGAATATTTGTACTCTGTGTCGCCTAAAACGTTATACAAAGATATATTGTCCATGCTTTTTCCGCCTCCATTTTACCGATCACTATACATTCAATGGCCAGGTCACGATGTTCTAAAGCGAGTTCGTAAAATGTATATATCCCCTTGCTGCAAAACATTCTTTTATAAACTTCATAGTGAAACCATACCGGTTAAAACATGGGTAGAGAAAAAGGGTATCTTTGTCTCTTCTGTTAACTGTTGCCTTTGTGACGTGCCAGAGACGATTGAACATTGCTTTATTAGCTGCACCGACGCCATACTATTTTGGGATGTCCTCCAACGGACTTTAAAAAAGACTTTGACATCAAAGCTCATACTGCGCGATACCTGCTGCCGACCGCTGATACAGTCCACCTGTCGATATGTTTTTTTTTCTCATCGGAATGCACAGTTTGTGGAAAACGCGAATGATGGACCGAAACCCCGAAATGTTTGTACCTACAAGGGTAAATTTCATCCAAATGACACTACACCCAAAGCAGGTTTATGATGTACTTGATACCCAGCCGGACTGGTACGCCATATTGATGAGGTGCTTATCGTTACCACCCTTCTAAAGGGAAACCACATTTCTACCCACAGTATGAACGATGCCTTTTCTCTGAGTGATTATGATTGTGCTCTTCATTCTCTGACTATGCGCAACTGGTGAATATCGGGATGTTGCTACTGTAATAAATACCATGAAAGAAAGAAAAAAAATTGGCGTGGTACAGTGGTGAGATGCTGGGCTTCGGGTCCTCCGGTCCGAAGTCAATTTTTAATTGAATATTGATCAAGAACTACAGGACCTCACACTACAGACAACAGAACGACAGACTAAAATTTCCTGTTGTGTTTTTCAAGTGGGCTGTCAAAACCTATATCGACACTTAAGGCGAAATGGTTATCAAACACACCTGATGACGAAACTCCAACACTCTTTGAACCGCTGTGGTTGCTATAAGCGTCCTTGGAGTTGTGCTCAGTATTAAGCACGAGGTCGCAGGATCAGATCATGGTTGTGACGCGTAAAACACGTCAAATTTAAAAAGAAAAAGAAAGAAAGTTGAAACGTCTCTTTTTTGTGCGGCACTGGCTCCTTGAGTTTTCTTCAGAGGAACGTTAAGTCTCAAGACCGCGACATAAAAGGTGCGAGCATTATGCGCATAGCGCAATGCTTCCGCGCCGTACTCACCACCGCAGCTTGAAAAGGCCGCGTGAAACATGAGGTAATTGGGCAAGCCGTAATCCGAAACGCGCCGTTTCCAAAACATTCGACACTGTACGCGGTCCGATTTTGTGAGGACTGTGGGTGAGGTTTCACTAGCCGCTGTCATATCGTGGCGCAGTAGGGAATCCTCCTCGTGGGGAATCCTCCGCGCGGCCGAACTGTGTGGCGCAGTTCGGCCGCGCGAACCACAAAAGTGTATTCTAGTACACAGATCACGTCAAACCGATGGATATGCGGTGGCCGATCACCGCCGTGCTGCGCAGTGGGACAGGTAGCTTTCATGTGAGGTTCCACACTACACGAAACACTCTCCCACGGCCGCCAAAGTTACATCGTAAGCACGCATGTAGACACACATGCAGAACTACGATGAGCAAAACAGGTGCCGTCACCGGCGCCGATGGCAGTGGCGCTTTGCGGGCTTTGCCTTCAGTTTGACTTTTAGTTGATGGGAAGACGAACAGAAGCGAGGACATTCTGTGGGCTAAGCCGTCGAAGTTTTGCATGGTCTCGCTTCCGAAGACAGCTCATCAGATGCCGACCGGGGGTTCTGGCAGCGCGACAGGACATTGTGGTCGACGAGACGAACAAATCGTCTATTATATCGCCCTAAATAGGTTGGCTTGCACTCCGGAAATGTATAAATTTGCAGAAAGAAAAAAAAAGAAGAAGAACCACTTCGACAATATATCTCTCCTTTCTCGTTTCCTTCTCACAGATGAGTAAAAGAAAAAAAAATAACGCATAAAATAAGAAACAGAACTCCGTTTACGCTAATGGGAGGCCTGTATCTTCTAAACTTCCTCTTAAAAAGGGTGTAGAATTGAGGTTCCTTCTCCTTCTTTCATCCCCATTTTGCGAGGGAGAGAAATGGGTGGACGCTGAACATTTCTGTTTTAACGTCGAATAAAATTTTAATTTCTTCATATTTTAAGTACAACCTGTCATCAAGATTTAGGTCCTTATGCTTTGGGCGAAACATGATCGCTTGCGTTTTTTAGCTATAAATCTTAAATAGTTTCGACCACACCAGTTTGCGATATCCTGGAGCACAATGTTTAGAGTGATTAGAATGATCAGAATGTAGTTTTGTTGTTTTTGTCGGGCACCACTCCCGATATCTTTGAAAGGAAACCTCCGGAAAACGTGTTGCGATGGAGACGGCGTCATTTGGCGATAACGCTGCGTGTTTAGCAGCACTTCTGTACCTTTATGAAACGTCGCATGTTTTTACTTATAGTCTTCTTTCGCGACCTTTATTTTAAACTAGAAATCTCCAAAGCGCTCCAAACAACACTTTTTATCCGGTATAAACTTGTTAGTTCCTTTTATATAATAAAGAAAGAAAGCATTTTTTACTTGTGAAATTCACTGCATAATTTTGTTTACTATTAATAATGCTCACTTTGATTGCTTCGACAACGCTGTGTGTGGTTTGTTTATTTATTTTGGATTCTCTAGGTTTGGGCCGATTTCTGGCAGGTTCCATTGTGCGGTGAACAGCAAACAACTCAAACCAGAAACGTCACTCCGTAGCTTGAACGACTTTCTTTTCTAGCATTCCTTGATCCACCTAGACAATATGATTGCCTTTGTGAAGAAAATTCACTCACGGTGGCCATCCGCTGGAGAAATCCGCTGGAGAAAAATCCGCTGGAGAAATCCGCTGGAAACGTACAGCTCAGTAACGTTCGAGGAGTGATCTACTCAAATTATACATTTTATGATAAGATAAATATTGACGCATTAGGTGCCAAAACCCCGCTCCGATTATGAGGCGCACTGCGGCGCAATTAAGTAAATTCCCAGATCAGGTTTTCAATTACCCGACCTCAAACTGCAGTCTCTGCGGCTAGAGGGTGGTGACTTGCATCTCCGAGAACAACGTCAAAGCCACTGAACTACCACGTTGCATAAGAAAGCAAAGCGATATTCATATGTTTACTGGTATCAAGGCAAAAGAAATATTCGGACTGCTCTATCGTGTGGTTTACTGACGCGTTGTCTTTACCACAGCGCCAGGAGGCGTAAGATACTTGATACGCTGCTATATATATATATATATATATATATATATATATATATATATATATATATATATATATATATATATATATATATATATTGAAGCGTATGAAGTTGTCGAAATTAATCAGATCGCAGTGAATGAAACGATACCGCGATATTGGTTGATAAACGAAAGCATGCGGGGATGCCATCATTGTCGCATAAAGAGCAATGAAAACAGTTGTGTGCGTAACGCATATATCCTTTTCCGCCACATGATACTCAATAGGCAGGGGCGTAGCCAGGGGGAGGGGGGGCTTGTCGGGCTTAAGTCCCCTCCCTGTCAACTTTCTTCGTGCTGTCATGAGCCACCGTGTAAAGCAACCACAGGTGGCGGAAATCATGCTGGATTTTCTCTAGAATGTCCTTTTCAAGCTGGAAAATACATTTTAGCGCGAACATGGCGAAATTGGGCTGGATTTCGCGCCAATTTCACTGCACCAAGAGTTACATGAGGTGCCCAAAGTAGGCATTCGGTTGTGGCCAACATGAGTTCCTTTTCGTCTTTCTTTTTTATGTCGGTGCTCCGGCCTCACAAAGTAAAAAAAAATGACATTGTTGCGGAGTAGCGAACTGCCACATGGTTAAAGTTTCATTTTGTTACTTCTTTTGCTGAGGGTAAAGGGTCACGGGATGCCTCAGTCACTGAGTGCTCTTATTCTGTTATTGTGATAACAGTTTTATGGAAACTGCAGGCGCATTCCTGACGTCGCCGTCGCCCTCATGTTCTGTAAGAAGTCCAAAGGCGATAACATCGCGACCGCACTCCGCATGCTGTATAAGCAAGTGAAAGCGGAAGGGGGGGCGGCATGGGTGAGTCGACGATGGTGGCTCAGTCTTGGGTGCACAAGGGAGAAAATTGGGGAGGAAGCGCAGCGCTTTCCGTCGCGCTTGGTACATCAGAGGGGGTGGATGGAGGGGAGCTGTGATTTGTGAATCTATGGTTGCGTGACATGTTTATTTGCATTGTTTAACGCGTCGGTTATAGTGACTTTTACTTAGATACGTAGATTTATTGGAGACTTATACGTATATTTAAATATCTTTTTGCGAAGTTGTGTGTATATGTGCTGTCAACTTTGTTTCCAGTGACACTTTTCTGTCCTTTATCAAGCTGTCTCTTCGCATTTGTATATTCCGTTGTATCTTCGTATTTCTAATGTACGAAGGCGAGTCAAGTGAATGTGAGCCAACCGACCCTGCGCTATAATGGCTCGGTTCATTATTCGAGAGGCATGTGCGTAGAAGAGAGGGATGTCTCATTTACAAAAGTGACACGCAGCTGTGAGGATCAAGATTCTTTAATACTCTCATATGCTTGGTTGAACATGGTTGCGCGACATAATGTACACTCCAAAAGTTGAACAGCGGGGCGTCGTGAGGTTTCTAACAGATGAAGATCTTTACCGAAAAGAATTTAGTCGCTGCATGGCTCCCGTGTGTGTTAAACATTGAATTTCATTGGCTACTGTGAAGCGTTGGAGGAAACGGTTCAAAGAAGGGTGTGAAAGCTGCAAAGACGATCCAAGATCGGGCCAAAGCTACCTTGTAATCACCCCCAACATAATTGCAGAGTCTGATTAGACAAGGAAGGAAGATCAGCATCGATGAATTGGCAGGGCGTGTGAACATGAGTCATGGTTCGGGTCCCACCATAATTCATGAACATCTCGGTTATCGGCTCTTGTGTGCGCAATGAATGGCAGGTATATTGAACCACCGCCAAAAGACAGAGAGTTCGGCGCTGCCTTCACTCATCTAATCCGGTATCACGATCAGGATGACGACTTTTTTTCTGCAATTGTGACCCGGGACGAATCATGGCGCCACTAATACGAGCCTGAAACATGACGGCAAAGCTTACAGTGGAAACATTTGAATTCACCATCCCGAAGGAAATCACAGACCGTCATTTTAGCCCGAAAGGTGTTGTTGACGTTTCTTTTTCGATCGTCAGGGGCCATTATTGCTCGGATTTGCTAAACCTGGAGAGCCTATCAATCGTTTTCAATATTGTGGAACGTCGGATCGGCTGCGTGTGGTAATCAAGAGCAAACGACTGGTGACAGCTGCTCCTGCGCAATACATTCTTACAAAGGACAGCGTCATTGAGATTTTTCCATGGTCATTGAATATGTAAAAATATGTAAACAAGGTTCCTGAACGATAGAGAGAGATATATAGAAACGCAGGGAGGCTAACAAGGTATTATAAAAATATTTCTACTCAACTTTTTCATTTCATAGCCTTTATATTTTTCATATCAACGACAGGCATTGCTTTGCTGGTTTCAAACTGGTATAGTTCTAATGTTTGTGTGATATTTGCTTTACATTTTAAATAGACAGAAAACATGGAAGCACTGATATCAGTTATTTCGGGCAGAATTTTAGAGACATGCATGTACATTCTCTTAAGAGGAAGCTTAAGCTCGAGTGCTCCTATCTAAATACATGTAAAAGGAGAATTCGTTTTTCTCGGCAACCACTGCACCAAATTTGACTAGGTTTGTTGCACTTAAAAGACAAACCTAAACTCTAGTGACTGTTGGTTTCGAATTTTCGAGTTAGGTCGTCAATTTTTTATTAAAAATTGGCAAAAATTGAACATTTTCAAAAAACGAAACTATCAAGTTTACAACCATGTAACTCAACCACTAAAAATGATAATACAATTCTATGAATTGCATGTAATAGTACATCTAAAGCGGACAAAATTGATATGTTACACATAAATATAAAATAATTTAATCATAGGAAAATACAACTTTTGCAAAACCGTTGTAGCCAACGTAACAAATTCACGTAAGATGTAAAATGACATATTGAATTTGTCCGCTTTGAATGATCTAATAGATGCCGTTTACAGAACCGCGATATCAGTTTTTGATGCAGAGCTATGAATTTGTAAACTTCGTGCTTCTATTTTTTTTCAAACGGTCAAATATTTGAAAATCGTTTCAAGAAAATTCAAGCACTAAATCAAAATTTGGCTCCCAACAGTCACTAGAATTTAACTCTCTCTTTCAAATGCAACAAATTTCATCAAAATCGGTCCAGGGGTTATCTCAGAAAAAACGTTTTTGCGTTTTACATGTATTTGAATAGGCCGCGTCGGAGTTGGGCCCGAGCTAAAGCTTCCTCTTAAGAGCAAATATATATTTTGCATGTCTTGACAGTGCGTATCGTTCAAGAATTCGTTTGCAGCATCTCTGGCAACAGCAACGCACCTATTAATAATGTTTAATGGATTTGATCCCTGAACAATTTTTTACAAGGAGGAGGCCGAGCTGGAAAGTGACCCGCCCCCACCCCCTCTTGAACGAAATTTCAGGCTATGCCATTGTCAATAGGGCACATTGCGTTTATTCCTTTGTAATATAACTTTAACTGCTAGCAAAATAAAGTCGAACCGATTCAAATTCTGAAGCATGGGGAACTTTGTTAAAGTGGTTCTTATTTTTATCGGACAGTGGATGCACGCAGCATTATATCGAGAAAAAGAAAAAAACGAGAGCTAATCTTAATATTTATTTTGTGCGGTTGGAATTCATCAATCTATTCACGAATATTCATGAAGGAGCGTGTTAGGATGCTACCCCTATTGGAATCCTTAAACGACTGTATGTAACTCTGTATGCGCGCAACCACAGCCCAGCCGACTCCTGTCATCTTGCCCTGCGCACTGTAGCGCCATACACATCGGTAGTAACTAAAGTTAGTAACTATGTTTTTTTTTATAAATAAGACTCCTTAAAAACTTCTGACTGTCTGATTCAGTGTTTCTTTTCTACTGAATCACTGGGTGGGTGTGCTTGGCCTCGACTTATTTGGTCTTGCTGAGGACAAGAACTGGAACGTACGCTCTCTGTACTTTCTAAGAACTCGTATTAAAGGCGTATTATCGCTCAGCACTCCCTTACACTGCTGACCGTCATGAAAGATGAAGCTTCGAATGTTTGTGTGCCTTCGGTTTAGTTGCCGTCACCTATTCAACGGTGCTTTGATGCAAGTGCGCGCCCAGTAAATTATTCTAAATATGTTGGGTATATAGAGGGCTTAAGTTTGCGTGTGAGTTGGGGTACATGGGTGTAATAGTATTTCCCATTCGTGCGCTTTCGCTCAGGTAACTTGCGGCTAACTGCCGAAAGCGCCATGATGTACATCCGGAGAAATCCGCTGCGCAAGAATGGCTTATAGAGGCGCTACCGAGTAGGCGTCATTTCGCCACGAGTTTCCGCACAACATGTTCCACAGACACAGTGAGTGAGCCTGACAAGAGCTTCATTCAAAAGCGGCAGATACCCGGTGCATTGAAAGCGCAGCTCCCCAAAGACTTGACGTTGTAGGGAACTAAGCGCCCCTGCATATTCCGGGGATAATTTCAGCGGTCACGAAAGACCCAACTGCGGATCCAGCCGGTGTCGATTCCGCTACCTCTTTCTTGAAGCCTATTTTCGCAGCAGCTTACATTATGGTTGAGCGCCATGCCACAACAAGAACCAAGACACACCAAAGGTGCCCCCACCCGCCCTAGTCCAGACAAGCGGCATTGGTCTCTAGAAAAGGCTTGTTCTGAGGCAAGAATAACACTTAGAAAGTCATTAAAATGGTCCAGCTAGCAACCTGGCTAGAAAGCTAGCTACATATATGGAGAGATATTTAGAAAAATAGCTAGATATACAGATAGATAGATAGAGATAGATAGAGATAGAGATAGATAGATAGATAGATAGATAGATAGATAGATAGATAGATAGATAGATAGATAGATAGATAGATAGATAGATAGATAGATAGATAGATAGATAGATAGATAGATAGATAGATAGATAGATAGATAGATAGATAGATAGATAGATTCGGAGCAGTTGAAGTGGGCAAAATATGCTAATTGCTTTACGAATATTACCGATGGCCAAATGTGTGCGAAGCAACTTAAATATAAAGGAGGAAAACGAGGACTCATATATGGTTAATTCTCCGAACTTCTTACTTTTCAGTCAGTACACCCCCCGACCACATCACTACAACTGACTAGTTTTGTAAAATGTAAGTATGGGGAAGCTGGATAGGTGCATTTTCGTAACTATACGGCTGCGTCGGTAGTAACGCTTGCACTTAGGAACTCACCTGTGCCGGTTGAATTTCTGCCACAGAAACGTTGTCTTGTTTGCACCGCAGTATCACCGTTTCATCTGAATCATCCACTTCCTTCGATGGGCCACTTTGCTACTACTGCCGGATAAACCGTGAAACGTACACGCAAGGACCCCCACCTACAGCACATGACCACCATGTTCTGGAGATGAGAAAATTGCCAAAATTGTAGTTCATCAGCACGATGTATGCAGAACTATTCTGTAGTGGTTGCTATTAAATTCAGGCAGCCTATCACTGCTCTGAACCAACTTATAGAGACGGCACAGAAAATGTGTTTTTCTTGCATTTTAAAGGGACCGGCAACTGGCCAGAATATGTTGTGAGGCGTTGATGGAAATGAAATAAGCATGGTTTATAATGATACAATTCAGCAAGCTGTTCAGCATTTATTTAGGAGTTATATCTATAAATTGACAAATAAAGTCGGAAAACCAGTAAGAGGCAAGGCATGGCGGTGAAATCTCGGTACTTAACGATTTAGTCAAGGGATTACTATGCGGAAGTCGACTGTCATCAACTACAGTTTAATTGTTACTTAAAATTGTATGTTGTATATTATTACGCACTTGCGCTTTATTCTATGGATATTACGAACTATAGAAAGTCCACGCTAACGAGTGGCGCTCGCATTGTCCGAAATGTAAAACCCACGCGCATGGCGGCCAACATGCTGTTGTGTGCGCGTGAGTATAGCAGGACCTTGCAAATACCCAGAGTTTTATAATCTCCCTCTAATACAAGAGGCCACCGACAAGTTGTAGCGTAAATGGGTGAGTTTTTTTACCTTCGTGTCGGCGCCCCTGCCATACCGCATCGACGCCGAGCTCTTCGCCGACCGTCGGCAGATGGCGCTCTGCTTTTAGCGGGGAAGGTGGTCCGGCGTGCAAGTGCGATTCGTCGCTTCCGCTGCCGCTTTCGTCCATCGAAGCATGACGTTCGTGTGCTACATCGTAAGGATGTAAATTCTGAGGACCTGTACGAGCTCAAGTCCTTTGTTTCAAGTCGCTCAGGTCTATGAGAGACGACATCGGAAATGAGAAGTGCACGCTTGGTACTTCTCATTTCTCATAATCAAAAAGTAGGCTCGAGCCGTTCCTTGTTAGTAGGACAACAACCACTGGGCCTTCATTGTCGGAATCATTACATCTATTACCATTTGTGATCTAAATTTTTTTCTTGCTTAGCATATATGAAAATTGCTACAGGTCCGAAAGTGTACCTGCCATGATCTATAAATACTGACAATAATTTAAAGGCAGTCATGTCTCAGCAGTCATGGAGGCATTACGGAATCAGGGTGTAGATGAGCCATATGTAAAAATACTGGAAGATATCTATAGCGGCTCCACAGCCACCGTAGTCCTCCATAAAGCAAGCAACAAAATCCCAATAAAGAAAGGCGTCAGGCAGGGAGATACGATATCTCCAATGCTATTCACAGCGTGTTTACAGGAGGTATTCAGAGACCTGCATTGGGAAGAATTGGGGATAAAAGTTAATGGAGAATACCTTAGTAACTTGCGATTCGCTGATGATATTGCCTTGCTTAGTAACTCAGGGGACCAATTGCAATGCATGCTCACTGACCTGGAGAGGCAAAGCAGAAGAGTGGGTCTAAAAATTAATATGCAGAAAACTAAAGTAATGCTTAACAGTCTCGGGAGAGAACAGCAATTTACAATAGGCAGCGAGGCACTGGAAGTCGTAAGGGAATACATCAACTTAGGGCAGGTAGTGACGGCGGACCCCGATCATGAGACGGAAATAATCAGAAGAATAAGAATGGGCTGGAGTGCGTTTGGCAGGCATTCCCAAATCATGAACAGCAGGTTGCCGTTATCCCTCAAGAGAAAAGTATATAATAGCTGTGTCTTACCAATACTCACCTACGGGGCAGAAACCTGGAGGCTTACGAAAAGGGTTCTACTCAAATTGAGGACGACACAACGAGCTAGGGAAAGAAGAATGATAGGTGTAACTTTAAGGGATAAGAAAAGAGCAGATTGGTTGAGGGAACAAACGCGAGTTAATGACATCTTAGTTGAAATCAAGAAAAAGAAATGGGCATGGGCAGGACATGTAATGAGGAGGGAAGATAACCGATGGTCATTAAGGGTTACGGACTGGATCCCAAGGGAAGGGAAGCGTAGCAGGGGGCGGCAGAAAGTTAGGTGGGCGGATGAGATTAAGAAGTTTGCAGGGACGGCATGGCCACAATTAGTACATGACCGGGGTTGTTGGAGAAGTATGGGAGAGGCCTTTGCCCTGCAGTGGGCGTAACCAGGCTGATGATGATGATGATGATGATGATGAACCAGCCGACGCAAGAGGTGAAATAGCATAGGTCGTGGAAAGCTTACGATGCTCAGAGCATCTCAGCCAAGTTTGGCTGTCGTACGCGGTGAGTCAAGATCGCTAGCGGAAGGCGAAGTTACCTTTATTTCTAACACTGGCTTTTCAGCAGAAGACTGGTATTTAGTCTCTCCTGGACGCCTTATTTCTGATTAGATTCCAATACACGGCTGCTATTAGTAGCTGCTGTCTGCTACGTAGCGTAGCTGCTCGACCACCACGGGGTTCCGCGACGAGTACACTGGCTAAACGTATTGCTAGTCAATAAGGCCGACCGCGTTTGGCTTACATTTACAGCGTCTGGGCACCAAAATAGGAAGCAGTAGCATCTACATTAACACCCAAAATGTAATTTGAACTGCGCGCCACGGTGAAATATAGCAGGTGGACAGCTTGGAGCAGGCGCCGCTGCGCCGTAGCCTGCGGCGCAGTTCGTGACATCGAAAAAGGAGTGGTAGCACTGGGCATGACATGCTTGAATCTCGATACGTCCACTTCTGCTGAACGCATTGAAGTGCCTAATATGTCGCCTTGAAGAAGATATATCCACTTGTCAAAACGTTGGTTCCCGCTGTCACCTTGTTCTCGTCTTGCTTATCGTCGTGAATTTCCATCTCCCGCCTTGAATTCCTTGCTTGATTTTAATCAAAAAATATTTTATTCAAAAAACTGATTAGCCTCATTTGGTCTAGTAAACAAAATATGAACATGCGGCAAAACATCTAGCGAAAACTATTCCTACCGTGCTTAAAATGTTAATCTACAAGAAATACGACTGGCAGGTGGGCCTTCCAGGGGAACCTGTAATAATTTTTCACTTTTTTGATTATGAATAAAACACTGGGAATAGAGTGAAAGTTGGTGTGCTATCATAAGGCGTAATATAGTTGCAGCATGGTAGTTATTAAATACAAGATCAACGCATTGGTGGCTGATGCAGACGCTGGTGAATTCATGGCAGAACTAACAGCTTACTACGGTAAATATGCATCGAAGAATAAATGAATGGCACAATGCACCCCTCGTGCCCATGGGAATAAGCTGCTTCTATTTAGCGTATAGAAGCTTTATTGAAATTTGTATTGGGTACATATCACATAAGCTGTCGAAAAATATTCGGATACAAGTGTGCACACTTATTTGATTGACCGTTATCTTTTTTTGTTGGGCGGGGGGCGATAATATACTAGGGATATTCAGTGGACTTACATGGTTCAGATTAATGTTAATGCTGGTTTCGTAGATTAAGCTGAACTTCTCTGTTTTTACAGAGTTGAACTATACAAAAATACAATATCAGATAAGCAGCCAGGAAAGACCGTCTATATTTAATGTATTCCTACACGTAGCCACTGCGTTATTGCACGCCCATGGCGGACACTCAAAGCGATTGCAGACATGCAAAGCACAGCTCTAGTGAAAACAAAAGAGCAAATAAATATATTTTTGAAGCCAGAAAAATTGCAGCTCTTACGGAAGCACAGAGTCCACTCCATAAAGAAAGAAAAAAAAATCTGTTGGCACGCGCACATTTCGATTATACATCGTTGAGCATATATAATGTACCGTACTACAAGAACACATTATCCTTGGGCATTGCTTGTCTCTGCATAGTCGAAACGCTTAACGATGTAAGATTTATGTCTCGTTCATTTTGATGCAAATAAATGATTAGGGACAATGCTAAACGACCTAAAATTCAACGTCGTGTGTCATAATCGACATCAAAAAAAGATAGTGACCAGGAAAAGGAACAAACAGGATAGGTCCACTCCAGTCCTATTCGTAGTTTCCCGAGTTTCTTGTGCCCGACGTATTACGCTTAGCAATGCACTGTCAAAGGGCCCGTTTTTAAACTGATGACATATATCGAACATCATAATTTCCCTGATGATGTGGCAGTTAGACTGACTATGATTATAATACTCACTTCCTGTTGTAATTTTATATGATTACAATGTTTTGTAAGTGGTGTGAAACATTGTGCAAACACTTTCAACTGAAAGCGCTCTCTTCACGCTGCGTATTACGAAGCACGTAGAGTGATGCCATGTGACGCCTTTTCTTGCATCTTCAGCTTGGCGGTATATCATGAGGAGATGTAGGCATCTTACGACTATCGTGTCTGCATCGTAGCCTCTCACGGAGTTCCTCAGTATTCGGACATGGCGGCGTCATGTCGCTTGCTTCTTTTATTTCTGCCTAGTCATCATGACTTTCTTCATTTAAGGCAGTCGATGCTACCCTAATACACATTTCTCGAAAACGTAACATTAAGAACAAACTTTTCGATAAGCCTTTCTGCTTTAGACTACCAACTCGAATTTCTGATGGTGCATTACTATTATCTCTCAATTACTTGCGATGGCAAAATCAATCTCTTCTTTGCAGAGAACATCCACCATGAATTTACAGAAGCATTTTTGTGATGTCATGCTCTTTGTATGGTCGAGCTGCAAGAATACTTACGTATATAAAGAAATTGTAAACTATATATGCAATCATAAGGCATGCATCCTCGACTACATCTTACCTAATCACAGCGAGCTTA
Source organism: Dermacentor variabilis (assembly GCF_050947875.1). Classification (NCBI taxonomy): domain Eukaryota; kingdom Metazoa; phylum Arthropoda; class Arachnida; order Ixodida; family Ixodidae; genus Dermacentor; species Dermacentor variabilis. Next base: position 95,404,344 of record NC_134574.1, on the reverse strand, counting down.
TGTTCTCGAACACACTTCCCAATTACGGTGATGGTTTTTCTTCCAACCGCTCAGGTAGATCAATAAGAACGCGGTGATTCTTATAAAGGTCAGCCCTCTCCCAAACTAAACTTCTAAAGAACGTTTTCCAGTTCACGAGGCCTTGATAGCCACAGCCAATGAACACGGGTAATGCCAAGGCCATCTCGTCGTCTGATACGCGTCACATCCCGTTTCACAAGTTTCCCACAATGGCGCTGTTCGCAGTCTCGCGGGCAGCGCGTTAAAACGGCTGCCCGGTTTCTGTAGGCCACCAAATTCACTTTATGATGTGGATATTAGCATTCTGAGAGCTCTTCTCTATTGTAAAACTGGAAGTAAGTGGTTTTAGTGCACAAGCAAATGAATATGCATTATTTCAATCACGCATTTTCTAAAAGCAAGACTCGAGAGAGATTGTGTTGTACTAGTGTCGAACAATCTGAATACCAAATGCTAATAGACATATAAATGTATCCACTAATTTTGAGCGCTCTAGTACGAAAATGTAATGAATACTGGAAAATAAATTTTCAGCATAAGCAGTTAGTATGACCCTATAGCCTAATTTGTGTCGTCAAACAATGAAGATGGCGGAGCCTGAATTTGAGCCTTGGTTCGCGTTATTGTATACAGCAAATTAGTTAAACTCTCATCTGATCTGTCTATGGCATGAAATAAGGCGGCTAATAAAATCGTAAATAATGTAAGTTCCCCTTTACAAAGTAATTCCTGCATAAATTATTCTTGTTGCAGCAATATATTTCCAAGTGTGATCATTAGAATTGGCCCAGAACGGATTTTTGTCGAAGAGGTGAAAGTCATTTCAAGGTAAATTAGCGCATTTGTGAAGTTATTCAGCGCTTCAGAATAAAGTACATCAGTGTGTTCAGCAGAGGAGCTATTCAGAATCAACCATGGCTTCCGCAGTGCTTCCATACTTCTTTTACGCCACGCACTGCGCAGGCTACAGCACAGCGGATCCTGCTCACAACGGTCCGCCTTCTCAATTTCACCGTGGCCCGCAGTTCAAATTTGATTTCGGATGTTAACGTAGACGCCACTGCTTCCTATTTTGGTGCTTACATGCTATAAACGTAAGCCGAACACATTTGACCTTAGCGACTCCTAGTGGGCTTAGCCACTGGATTCGTTCCGGTACCCCGTAGCATTCCTGGAAGCTACGCTTCATAGCAGACAGCCGCTAGCAATATCAGCCGTTTATGGGAATCTATTTTATAAAAAATGAAGCCTCCAAGACAGACTAAGGACCAGTCTTCAGTTGAAAACAGAGTGTTTGAAATAAAGCTTGCGAGCTCCCCTCACCGCGTACGGCGTTCAAACATGAGTGAGATGTTCACCACATCGTATGCTATCCGGAGACTACGCTATTTCACCTATCCCGACGCGCGGTTAAAAAGTGCTTTCAAATGATATCAGTATTTATGCACCATGGCACAGACATTTTCGGAGCCCTAGCAATGTTCTTGAATGCTAAGAAGAAAAGGAACCGACACCAGACAGGCTAATAAACGTAGTCACTCCGGCTATGAAGGTCGAGAGGTTCTCGAGAGGTCGAGAACTTTGCGGCCCAGAGCCAAGACGTCCTGAATGTACGTGCGTAGGGCTCCGTTAACGTCTGTATGCGGCCGGATAACTCTTTCTTCGCGGCAAGTTGGGGACCGTAAGGGTTGCCGAACAATTCTCGGAGCTTTTGCTGAAGTGAATCCCAACTGGGGAGCTCATCTTCGTACGTCCAAAACCAAACTCGGGGTGCGCCACGGAGTTAAAAGACTACGTTGGCGAGCATGATACTAGGGTCCCACTTGTTATTGCGGCTGACGTGTTCGTACAGGCTGATCCAGTCGTCGACGTCTTTCTCATCTTTGCCCTTGAATACGCCAGGATCACGGGGAGCGGGCAGATAGATGTAGGTCGTCGAAGTGGCAGCAGGTGTCGGAGGCGGCTGAGTGGAGTTATCCCCGGGAGCCATGAAGGAAGGCTCGACGTACCGTACCGTCCAATGCGACGCTCCGTGACGACGTACAGGGAACGTCCACCTCCACCATATATGTTACGTGGGAAGATGCAGAAGAAAAGCTATATACAAGTATATTTACAAGGAAATACGCGGCACTTGGCCAAGAGGCAACAGCCCGCGCTAGCCTCCAATCGTCGTCGTCGTCTTCCCACTGATCGCCTCTTTGTCATTGTAATTACTGTTCCGTAGCAATATTTATTCCTTTCTACATCGTTCCATCTTGTCGCTTGCTCATGAATCCAGACTCAACGGCATCCTCAAAAGATGACAACCTTGCTATGCTAAGCAGAAATCTCCTAACCCACTAAGGACGAGACACAAAGACCTACAATTCTTGTTATCTTTTTGTATTTTCAATCTAGATCCGTAAAACATACCTAGAATGAGTGTAATAAAAGAAAAAAATCAACAACGGGAGAAATCGTAGGCAGGAAACTAGAAGTATCCTTCACCCCAAGACACCTACGGCTTCATTTTCGATTTTTCTACCAGCTCTCATAATTTCTCACCCATAGGTATACATTTCATTTGCGTTGCAACAGATTCGTGACACCACCGCAGCACAATATCTTCCAACGACTTGTCTCCTCTGACGTTGCTTTGAAAATACAGTGAGTCGCATGACAAACTTCTTCCTCCGCGTCCAGTGTTCCTGCTGGAAACCTACAAATGACACTTGTTAGCTATCGTTCAGTGGCAGCTGAACACATTCACGTAGAATCTTCATACTCGGTACTGAAACTCGGCAAGGAATTTTTTTTGTAGTATGTTGCATGTAGGCAACATTCGTCAGGAACGTGTTAAATGGGCTTTTTTATTCTTAACCATGCAGTGTGTCGTATTTTCACATCACCTTGTAACCTGCTCTGTTTGCACGAGCAGTATAACAGCAATACTATAACGAATTGTCACCGAGAGGGTGCAAAGACATTTATTGAAAACTTTTGCCAATCCGCTCTGAGATAATATGACAAGATGTATAAACTCTATAGCTAATTACCTAAGCAGCACAATGTTTTAACGTGGCAACGCCATACAATAAATCCCGAAGCAACAGAAAATAACACATATTTCAGAATAAGACTAGCATGAGGGAAAAATGAGTTTTTTCTCCCCTACTCCAAATGTTGTCGAAATTAGAATTCAAGTATTTGTTTCTCGTTTCAAATTGAAACATGTGTGCGCGGTAATGCTTGGTCAATGCGACACGCGTAGTTCATTGGTGCTCGAGGAGTCACACGAGACATATGGCAGTCGTTCCTCAGGCACTGCTTCTTTTTATCAAACTAACTGGTACGCCTCATTGGTGAAACAAACTTCACAATAAAATGAACTACGATATCAAATGAAAACATTTTGATACACTCTCCTCTCGACGGATTCAGTTTATAGTGAACTATAGCAGACGTAAAATGTACGGGCACAGCGGCGTTAGACCGGCGTTTTCTTGATTGAATAATGACTTTTACCGTCCACAAGCAACACTGGGGCTTTTTAGACGCCTTAGCGAAGAATTTTGCCGTAACTTTGAGCTCAACTCCTTGATAAAAATGAATCTAAATCTTAGTGTATAAACGACTTCCCACTTTCCCCTATTGTAATTTGATTGTCGCAGCCGTGACACAAGCCCACTAATTTCTGCTCCGCCAAAAAACGCTACAGCTGCACTATATTAACCCATGGTTTTCATTTACTGAAAGGAATATAGAGGGTCCGAAATGTCAAAGGTTTCACGGCTGCGACTGGGATTTTTCCCCGCACTCGCCGTTCCACACCTGCATGCAAAGCTAGAAGACATAGAACCCAAAAATACTTCAACACATGCTATGAACAAATTATCAGTGCCTCATGTTCATTCACACGAAGCCCGCCCATGGCCGTGAAATGCTGCTACTCGAAACCTCCTTGGTGTTTATGACCATGAAATTTTCTTACGACACGCAACATGACGCAACAGTATCTTGTGAGGGCTAGTAACGTTCATTCCAAAGCATTCACCAATATGTATGGTAAGTTTTAGAATTACATCAAATAGCTTCTCTTGACTTATTCCGGCTCTCCACCCAATCGTTCGTACTCGCTGCCCTCCTTTTCTTCAGCCCCATTTTACTCATAACAAAGAAGTACCTCACGAGAAGGAAAATGTCAGAAAGGAGTAATGGCACCTTTGCATAACCGCGTAGGGGCGATTGTAGAAAAAGCTAGGGGGAGGGGTGTAATTCTCTTTAGCAACAAAATAAGTAAAGACATTTTGTTAAAAGTTTTAGACAAGTAAGAGAAGTGTCCACGATCGCCTAGTATCTATGAAATAATTTTTAGCCATGTTTGTTGTCATTGGTATAGTACGCAATAGTTCTGAGTTGAAACAAAATATCTTGCTTTCTTAATATTTATAAAGTATAAAAGCTTTAAGTGAGAACTTCGCTAGCGCCTTACAGTACGAATATCACAATTTCCTGTGATATCACAATATCACAGGAAATCCTTTTTTGCTCAAGATATATATGAGTGGATCGCGTGTGTATTGTCTTGTGGTTTGCCAATATTCTTTCTAGTGCTCCTGTATTGATATCTAACGATTTTTATTATAATTCTAAAGCAACGAGGCCGAAAGTGTCACGTATTGCACAGGCGTCGTCATAATGTCTATTCCTGAGGTCATAGTCAAATAAAGGCTAGCAGCTTTGCTGTGTCTAGCGAACCCCTGCTGGTGAGAGTTATGAATCTGCTTAAGAATTGGGATATGTTTCATTAGGATGGGCTTCCTAGCAGCAAACAGCCCGTTTTACGTCAAAGAAAGCTGCGTGCCAAAGCCTTAACGCGGCCACCAAATTGTAGATATTGGGCAGAAAGGATCCGCTTCGTCACAAAACCTACGTTTCTTAGAACTATGAAAGTCAGAAACATGAGAAAGAAACATGTTAGCGGATTTAAATTAGTATAGAGCTTCTAAAATCTGCTGGATGGCTTCGTAAGCATTGATCAATACTTCTGGTACATTTTTCTTTTGCGATAACGTTGACCATCCTAACAAACATTACATCTACGTAGCCCTTGATGCCACCGGTAGCGACGACAGCGTCATATGCGGTAATGATCCAGCTAATTATTCACATCACGCTAAATAAGAGGAAATTTATTCCAACAAAACTTATTCATCCTGGTGGGGTGGGGCAAAAAGTGTGCCTATGCTAGGTTCTAACAGTCACTGCATGAATCGGCTATCACCTTCATGATATCTTGTCTGCCCTAGCTTTGGAGATCAGCATCACGCACGCGTTTTCCCACTTGTTCTTTTCTTGCACCCTCTGGCACTTGCTTATCTCCGGTTCTCAAAAAGCAGCGCGTTCTCTGCGATCATTTCTTTGTATATCAACAGCATATGAGGTCGGGTGAGCGGGTGTAACTGTTTTTGGTGACAACATCAAAACACAGAATATACGTAGGACGGCATAGGAAAAGCTTATCGCCACCCTCCCCATTTAGTGCCTCTACGTGCTTAACAAGGTTTTGTTCAATCTTAATGTCATAAGAAAGAGAGAACAGAATGGTCATTACAATTTTCGACAAAGAGAATAAAACTGTTGAGCCATGGTGGCAGTCGAATACGCCGAGTTTCTCTGTTTTATGAGCATGGTTTTTCTGTTGAGAAATCCTTATTTACGTTATTAGAAACGATAGACTTGTGATTGTTTCGTATTATGGCATAGCGCACTTGATTCTTTTTCGTTATTGATTGCACTGGCCGGGTCTGTATTTCCCAAAACAAGTTCGACATTTGCCTGCCGCTTTCGTTCTGTGAAACAGCCACTAATTTATTCATACTTGTTCGCACAGCTGCCCAATCCTGAAACATGCGTCATTGAGAAGCGCCACACAAACAGAAGCGTTACTTCCAGAAAGGAGGTCGCAGCTGCATAACTTGCCCTTTTGCATGCGCACAATGCCTGACATTTGCACATGCTCTCCTCATCTTCATACCTAGCAAGAAAGCAAATACAATTTTGATCGCTGGCAAACGTTGAAATTTCCGCTTCTATTGCGACGTGAGGAACGCGTTTCCTGCTGACGTATCTATTGACGCGCGAAAAAAGACTACCTATAATTGGTCAATTCTGTCTTCACGCGAGAACTGAGGGAATTTCTGAGCGAATATAAACGCCGCACTCCTGCTTCTGCTCACATCTCGCAAGGGGACATCACAAGAAATAATGGCTTCCATTCTAAATAATTTACATTATGTTGCTGCTGTTTATTTTAGTTTTCTTCAAGGAAAAGGTGCCGCGATCAACGATCGACAAAGTGGAGACCATTTCCAGTTCTTTTCTTCTTTGCCAGTTTTGTATGCACTGACGTCTTAGCTAGTTCTTGGTCTCCGTACCTTCTTTTCATCTCTGAGATTATGTAGGGAGAACTGGAGGTATACACATCTCCTAGTTGCTTCAAACTAAAAAATATTAATTGAGAGCTCTACTCCGTTTTTTCCTGATGGTAAACGTAAAATATGTCGAGTTAGCAATCTTCAATATGTGACATGCACTCGCAAGTGTCTACGAAATTTCAATGTTCATGTTCAAGATTCGTCGCGCAATGTATATTTTAAAATGCTCGGGATTTCTTAAGGCAAATGTGGAGTAAATTCTACGGTATTTTTGAAATTATTTCGTTTTCTTGCTCTCTTACCGCCTGCACTTTTTTGCGATTAGTGAATCAAAAATTGGCAAACCTATTATTCCGAATTTCTCATCAGTGCTGCCGGGTAGATTTCTGGCTGTAAGCCGAATTTAACTTACTAAGAAGAGGGTGAGTGGTAGAGGCAAATCTATAGCTGACACTCTAAGCTCTTTATGCATACAGAGTGTTTTTCTTATTGATACCTTAGAAGTAGTGTTTCATTATTGCCCCTATGCGCCATTTACTGAAAACCAGAAGTTCACTCAGAATCAGAAACCACGTACGTGGCGTATGCTCTCACCGTTTCGTTCCCGTCTCGCTTCTGAAGCTGCATGCTGTGGTCATCATTTTTTTTCCTCATGAGTTTCCAGGTTACACCAAACAAAATTCTACTTCATTTTTTTTCGGCTACATGTAAGATATGGTCACTATTGCTTGTTAATCTGCAAAAAAAAAAGCTACGCATCCGAAGGAGCAGAAGAAGAAGAAGAAGAGCAAAACTTTGCTTGTAGAAAGAACTTCGTTGCCCCTAAAATGGGGTAACGCCGTGTGGTCGGGCCCCTGTTCCATAGCACTGCTGGCCCTCGCCCTCCTTTCTGCCCTCCGGACGTGCTTGAGCTGATCCCCGAGGGCGGAGCTGGATAGCGATGCCTGCCACCTTGCTCTCGTAATATTATCTTCTTATCCTTCTGTGTGAGCTGCGCACTCTCATGTAATGTCGTAGAGTGTTGGTGTGCTCCCACACCACGGGCATATGTTCTTGTATGCTGTTGGGTAGTATATGTGCAGTTTATGTAGATTTAGGTATGTGTCCATTTGGAGCCTGCGTAACGTCGCTGAGTCCACGGCTGAAAGGTTCCTATCCGGGGCTGGGTAGAGCCTTCTGAATTCCCTGTAGTGTCGCAAGATCGCTTTATAACTTGCGTCGATGGGTGTCGGGTATTCCACCGTGTCGCCATGGGCAGCTCGGCAATTAGTGAAACCTCGAGCTGCCTCATCTGCATGGAGGTTCTCAGTAACATCCTCGTGTCCCAGGGCCCATGCTATCGTTTGGGTATACCTGACGTCAAGGTCTCTGCTGAATATGGTAAGTATCCGGCGTGCCCTCGCGCCGATTTGTCCTCTCTTATAGTCCCTACATGCGGCCTGAGAATCTGTGATTATTGTTAGTGGAGCATTGCGCTCTATGCGTTCTCTTTTAGCTAAGGCGCAGGCTATCTCTGCGGCTTCTAAAATGGTTGCTCGGGGAACCGAAGCACACAGGCCGTGATTTTCCCTTTGCGGTTTACGACAACTGCCACCATGTTATTTGCGTTGGCCCGATATAGTGAAGCATCCGTCAATCGTGCAGTGTCCGAGTATTTTGTAGTTTTGTCTATGTATTCTGCTCTAGTTTTCTTCTTCCTGCGTGTAATGTCGGATCCGTGTTTTGTGGTATTGGTTATAACCCATACAAAGCTCTAATCTGGCAGGGTAGACCTTTGGCGTTTCGGTATATTTGTATGCATTCTCGAAGGCCGACCCTTTGAAGAAGAGCGCTGCCGACTGTCGTTTGCGCCAATCGACTCCTCTGCGCTGTGAGTTGGGCCGCAGCCAGCTCATGAAATGTATTGTGGAGGCCGAGGGCTAGAAGCTTCTCATTTGAAGTGTTGCGTGGCAACCTCAGGGCTGCCTTATTTGCCATCCTTATTATTTTATCAGCCTTTTCTTCTTCCTCCTTGTTCATGGTATGGTAAGGTAGGGAGTACATTAGTGTGCTAATGACCAGGCTTTTCACCAGTCTGAGGGTATCTTGTTCCCCCATTCCTGTCCGATTATGAGCCACACGGGCTATCATCCGGTTAATCTGTTGCGTTGTTTTTCTGATCGTGTTTAAAGTGTGTAAACATCTGACATTAGACTGCAGCCACATCCCCAACACTCTTACTATTGACCTCTCAGTCCCGGGTCAGTTCTTTGTTTTTTGGTTTTTGTGAGGCGAATGAGTTTTGACTTCTCCGCAGAGCACTGAAGTCCTCTTTGTTAGGTATAGTTTTCTATTATATTGGCTGCCCGTTGTAGCTACTGCTCCTTCTCTCCCAAGTTGTCCTTGGTTATCCATATCGTTATATCATCCGCGTATAGGGAATGACGGACGTCGGGGATTTCTTCGAGTTTTTTAGCTAGTCTAATCATGGCTATGTTGAAGAGTGTAGGCGAAATCACGCCCCCTGTGGCGCTCCTTTGTTAGGAGGATGGATGACTTCAGATTCATCGTTTCCTACTTTGATAACTGCAAGGAGGTTTTGACAATTATGACTTTCCGACGCGTAATATCCACTCTCAGCAGAATCTCAACAATGCTTGCTACCTCTGTGCATATCACAGCTCCCGTAAAACAAGAAATAACTTATGCGATGCAGCAGTTCGAAATTATAGGCATATATACAGCTTAACAGAATAGATAATTATTTAATTTCTTCGTGTTTTAAAATGCACTCATTATTTTTCAGTGTGTAAGGGAGACAACGGTCTATGTGATTTCCCATGAGGTATGCAACTTTTTTTTTCATTGTGTATTCTACTTCTATGTTACTTTTCTTGCCATGGTAATAGCTGTAAAAGAATTTGACCACTGATAAATATTGTACTGCATATTTTGGCAAGGATTACATTTCAGCTAGCTGAACATTAATTATTGAATAGAATACAAGAGAACCTCCATTACGCTAAACATGACTCGTAGCACGAGCGAATTTTCGGAATGTTCTAAAATAGTTAACAGTACTAGCTATATAGAGTGCTTAGATCATGCCACCTGTTATGACTTTACTCGCGAAGGTAACAAGCGCTGAAGGCTATCTCCCAGTAAATTATCTGCCTATTGCGACTTTCGATAAAATTTACTGGAATTTACCCTGAACTACATTGCCCTTGTAATTGTCGATACCCTGTTTTTTATATTACGGGAACGTATTGACAGTTAGGAGGACAGCGGTGGTTTGCGTTATCGCACTTTGTTTTGTAGGAAAAAGTAACCAGTTACATCTAATAGCAAGAAAATACTTGTAATTTCAAATTTTTACTTAGGCGAGTAATGCAAGATTACTCATATTGGCGCTTGTTATAAATATGAGTAAAATATATATTATGTGCTCAGTGATCGAGATCTACCATAATGTCGTCGCAAAATTTGTGTTCTAATCGTCAGTGAGGAACAAAGCGATGTTAATCTGTTGCTACTAAATTTACATGAACCCTACCGAAATTTGGTTTCTGCAAGGTTAAATTGAATCGTATGACATTAGAACGCTCTGATAAGAAGGCGAGCTTTAATATCGAAGCCACGGATCTGAAACGTGAAGACACGATAACTAAGTTTTATTAAGGAAGCGCGCTCCTAAGCCCTTCAGATAGGACATATTATATTCTACCGGGGATGTTTGAGACATTGCAGACATTGTGGTTTAAGATGTCCAGAGTGCAAACAAACAAAATAACCTCTCTAGAAAAATTACTACGGGAATTCAGCCGCGTCCTAGTATGGTCATACCATGAGACAAAGCTATGCTTTTCACAAATACGCTAGGCACTTTGCAGAAAGGCGGGAGATTATTTATTCAAGGTTATGCGAGTTGTGCATCAACGTGTTCACAGGTTGTGATATTGCAAGAAACAGTCCTGCCCACCGGCAATGCACAGGAAGACACCGCATTTGCGGCAGCAGGCACTCTTTATTACCACATACTTGTCGTATTTGCAACGAAGACTGTACTTGCTGAGGCCGGTGCTCGTACTGTACAGAACTGCAACACGTTTAGTGTAACTACGGGGACTACAACTTAGCTAAGGAGCAAGGACATTAAAAGAAAATGCTAAATTACAGGCGCGAGAAAGGTCTCAAATACAGTAACAACTGACCAGCGTGGTCTTCCGGGTCTGCTTCCCCTGAGGGAAGCTCTTTTCATCGGGCATCATACTAGGAGCCACTGATATCCGGAGAACCAGTAAAGGACGCGACATAGTTGTCATAGCGACCTCACTTGCTCAGTGGTCCTGAAATGAAATCAGCTACACGATCAAAGAGCGTGTAGGACGATCTTCGTTCTGCATTGAAATTGTCGCCACTGAAAGAAAACAATACTAAAAAACAGGGGTCGAAAAAGCGATAAGTAAAGGCCGGACATTGGGGTCACAGTAGACGGCACCAGAGTACCAAGAGTCGAGAGCCACAGAATATTGGTATTGCGCATACACGAAAAGAACCGTAATGAAGAAACCGTTTGACGAATGGGCAATAGTGTTCAACAAAATATCATTCTAATAAAGCGAATATCTAACAGCAACTATGGCATGAATGAACGTAATATCATCCGACTAGCAGAAACATTCGTAATCAGTCGTATTGTCTACGTGGTCCTTTACCTTAAGCTCTATGCTGCGGACATAACCAAGATAATATACATCATTAGAAGGGCGTATGAGCGAGCCTTCAGATTTCCGGCAAGTAGGACAAAAGAGAAGTTCCTGACGCTCGGCGTGCACAACACACTAGACAAATTTATTGAGGCCCAGATAGGGGCGCAGGACGAAAGAGTCAAACGGAGTTTGACGGGGAGACACATCTTAGACGGCATCGGTGTAAACTACGAAGCACAGCACGCCCTTCGGAGACACCGTATGAAAAATAAGGCGACATCTGTCTACACTTCCATTCCCCAGAAGCATGCGCCCGAGGTTTGACGAAGATGAAAAATGACTAGAGAAAGAACTCTCCACAAAAGATTCCGTAGTGCTAGAGAAGTAGCCTACGTGAACGCGGCGGAGTACACAAATAGACAATATAGATGATTGCTATGATTCTAGAGGGTGGCTCCAGGTTTGGTGGCACTGTAAAAAAGAAAGAAAGGTGGAGGTTGGGGAGGAGGCTGCTTTAGCACTGGCAGTAGCCGCCACAGAGGTTAATATTCCAGTCTGGGAGAAGAAGACGTCCCTCAAGAACTATGCCATAAGAATTATCTTGCCTGGAGCGCTCAAAAACTGATGGACCGAGTACGTGCCACGCAAATTGGGAACAGATAGAGGTCGGATGACGAGCTTTAGCGACATCACCAAAGGCTATAATTTGGGAGGGCCGATTTTACCCCGGCACACTCCTCGCAAAGTAGAAGGCAAGCGACGGCATGACACCTTTTACTTACAGATATACCAGGTCTGTTGGAAAAGTATCCGTCCGTATAATTTCTTTTTGAGAACAACTGATGAATATGAAACGACTGGAGCAGCGCTACTGCATCAAATTTTGCCAGAAGCTGGGCGACAGCAAAATGGAACCCATTCGGAAGATTCAGACGATTTTCGGCGACGATGCTATGAGCAGGACACAATTTAATGAGTGGTACAACCGGTTTAGAGACGGCCGCACATCGGTGGAGAGCGAGCTACGCTTCGGTCGGCTACCAACATGCCGAAATGACCAGGTCATCGCCGAAGTGAACGCTGTGGTGATGCGGGACCGTCGTTTCACTATCCGAGATATTGCGGTAGAGGGGGGCATGAGCACTTTTTCTGCGCATTCCATTATGACTGAAGATTTGGTGCCATGAAGAGCGTTGCCGCGAAATTAGTGTCGAAGCTGCTCACGGCGGAGCACAAGCTACCTCGTGTTGATGTCTCACAGGACATGCTCGATTTCACCAACAGTGACCCCGACTTCATGAACACCATAATCACTGGTGACGAGTCTTGGGTGTACGGGCACGACCCGGAAACCAAATCCCTGTCGTCACAGTGGAAGCATTTCACGTCACCAAGAGCAAATAAAGCCTGCCAAGTGCACAGGAACGTTCACGTGATGCTGTCTGCTTTCTTTGAGCCCTGCGGTGTGGTACACGATGAGTACGCACCACAGGGTCAAACAATCACCAGGGGATGTCCTCCGTCGCCTACGTGATGCCGTGCGGCGCAAGAGACCGGAGTTGTGGTAAACAGGAAATTGGCGCATCCATCACGACAACGCTCTTGCACATTCCTCGCACTTGACTAAGACTTTTTTGGTGAAATACCAGACTCCTGTAGTTCAACCAGCTCCTTACTCTCTTGATATGGCCGCCTGCGACTTCCGGCTGTTTCCCAAGATCAAGAGGCCATTGAAAGGAGTGCGATTTCAGACAAGGAAAGACATTATGTCTATAATGAAAGCTGAGCTAAACTCCGATCCAAAAGCGGCCTTTTCGGAATGCTTCCAACAATGGCAGCCCAGCTGGGAGCAGTGCGTACAGTCTCAATGAGACTACCTTGAGGGTGATAAGGTTTCCAACGCTCCAGTTATGCCAGTATTTTTTTTCGTCGGCCAAAGGTCGGATACTTTCCTAACAGACCTCATTTGTCCGTTCTTTACGCGGATACTACCTGGAACTTTACACGGATAGGTATAGAGTATGTCAAGAAAGGGCGGGCTTATAACGTATTGTCTCGCGTCGTCCTCGGACACTCATACAGAAGGAAACACACCAAATCTGAGTGCAGTGGCAGACGACGTTGCTCAGCTGTGCACCGGAATACCAACTTAAGGCAATCCAACGGGCCCAAGATGCCGCCAGGGCCCAAGGGTTTGAGATCGTCATCTATGTAGAGGCCTAGGCGTCATAAATCTGCTGTACCAAAAAAAATGCATTCCTCGTCAAAAAACAAAAAAAAATATTTTCGGGTGTTAACGAGATGGCGCAACGAGTCCATATGAACGTCTGTATATTTAAGATATCGCTTGGTGCGTACGGGTTGCCGATGTGGTGAAGAAAGTGTCAGTAAATCAGGCTGTGGATCAAAAGATGTCGATCAAAAGAGGGTCAAAACCATTCAGTATTGAAGCCCTTACTATTGAGTACCACCTCTTCATTAAACGTACCTTTCTTTTAACATGAAATAGGGGCTTTTGAACGGTTTTGAATGACTGAGGATGCCGTAAAAAAATTGAACAGCGAACCAACACAGATTTGTTAAACTTCAAGGGTTCCGTCTTGAAACTCCTTTCTCATCAGCAGTGTTTCACCGCTACACGTCAGACAGCAATCATTACCTTTATTTTTGTCTTCAAGATTAGTCCCACCAGTGTACAGTATGGCTCCTTCGCTTTCTTAGGAACTAAGGCAATAAAGAAAGTTGTGTATCCATACGCAGACATTGCCGCTGAAAGGGATAATAGAGTTCACAGTTTTGCGAGTAACCATCGAGGGTGAGTGCTGTTCTCATACATTATTCTTAACACAGGATCAGTGATGTATCGGTATATAATGCATTTGGCCTTTTATCTCTGGCATTAAAATTTCGCTTAGTGTAACAACGCCAAACTATTCGCAAAAAGCTCTGTGTTAGAAAAATTCTGTATTTTTTGTACACCTTATAGTTTTCCTTTACTTCTAGAATATTAGAAAAGTAAAGAGACATAGCTCGAATAAAATCACTGTACAACATTATTCTGAGCAGGTTGGGAAGAAGGCAATGCGAGCTATGTACTAAATGAACTAAATAAATGGTTTGTCTGCTTGTTTACATGCCTTACAGCATATATCAATATGGTAAAGCTGGAAGGAATTGTCACTGAGGTCTAGTAACATGTTTCTTTGTTACAAAAAGAACAATGAAACTTCCTTACATGGCACCCTAAAGCGGTCAATCTAGCAAGACTTCTGGATTTACAATTCATGCTGTCAGGACTTGCCTACACCACCATCTGTATTAAGAATGTGGGAAGAATGAAATTTGCGGCAAGGTTAAGTCTTGCGCAGGGGTTCGTCAGACAGCCACATTTCTCATTGCGCCGGGTACAAAACCATATATATATATATATATATATATATATATATATATATATATATATATATATATATATATGTTGTATATGTTAAGTATTAAAAAAAATATTGTGAGGCGTGAAAATGCGGCGCACTGAAGGGACAACCACGTAAAAGGCACTTCTTCAGAAAATCAGTGAGTGCTCGAGCGATTGCTGCGGAATCTTTCACGGACCGTATAAAATAAGAACAGAGCCCCACAAAACTCCGGACGTTTTTCAGAGAATGAGGTACAGGAAAAGCCGTTACTGCTCGAACCTTCTCCGGGTCGGATTGTACTCCGGAAGTATTGACAAGACGGCCTGGCACTGTAATCTGTCGGCGCCCGAAGTGACACTTTGATGAGTTTACCTGGAGCGCGAACCTTGCGGAAGACGTCAAGGATAGCTGCGGCGCGCTCAATGTGGGTCTCAATTGTAGAAGAAAACACAAGGACGTCGTCGAGGAAACAAAGGCAAGTTGACCATTTGAAAGCTTGAAGCAGAGAGTGTATCATCTGTTCTAACGGGGCGAGGTCATTGCATAAACCGAACGGCACAACCTTGAATGTGTAGAGTCCATCCGGAGTGACGCAAGCGGACTTTTCTTGCTCTTGCTCATCGACAAAAACCTGCCAATAACCAGATAGAAGGTCAATGGACGAAAAGTATTTGGCACCGTGAAGACAATCGAGAGCGTCGTTGATTCAAGTTAAAAGGTAAATGCCCTTTTTAGTGATTCGGTTGAGGCGGCGGTAACCAACACAGAAGCGCCACGTGCCATCCTTGTTTTTGACGAGCACCGACTGGCAGCACCCAGCACCACCACCACGATGTTACGCGAAGGAGGAGTCAGTAAGACGAGCAACTATTTACAAGTTATATTTACAAGAGCGATTGCAGCGATGACCGGTTAGATTCACAGCGCGAGCCCCAGCTCGTTCTTCCTTCTCTTTTCTCGAGAGATGACGCCTACGAAACTTGTTCAAACAATGAACTACGACGCGCGTGTAGGGGTATGTTTTAAACTGCTTGTTACAGGGACTGTATTGGAACAATAGGAATTCCGTTTTATTTGGGAATCACTTGTGAGTTGTACATCAGACCGTAAAAGCAAATACATGGAATTAATTTTAATTGCTGCTTCCCTAGCCAATTTAGGAAATCAACACGCACAAGAAAAAACGGAAGTCCAAGGGTCCTTCTTCCCGTTGAATCAGGCATATAGTCTCACACGTAGATGCATATAATAGAACGTGTCATCCAATTGTAATCACGCCAAAGAATTGTGTAGGTTCAGCAAACTCCTTTAAAGTGAACAATACATTTCTTCTTGCTTGATGTATCATTTCGGCGTCTTTAGCTCAAAGGACTCGCATTGTGAGTCACGTGGCGATCATCTCGGGAAGATATATTGTTGCAATTGCATAATGAAGCTCTACGAGTAATTGTAGCCTAGGCTTTGGACCATGGGGCTGATGTGCATGGGCACTGGGGCTAGATGCAGCTATCGCGCACGTAATTGAGCATATCTTCAGTGTAAGCTGTTTGGCGAAAAGCAGCACACAGCAGCCACGGCCACGAAATTCTTCGAGGTGTCGTCAATATTGTTTCGCTTTAAAATACAAATTGACTTAACACTTCCCAGAAGATCAGCAGCACATTAAAGAAAACATTCTTCATTATAATGTTCAGCTTGCTTACTGATGCCGGATGAAGACACTGTGCAGTTTCTCTGGTTTCGCCGAACAACCACATGGCAATAGAAATACTACAGGTCAATAAATACCCGTTGCTTACAGGCGTAAGAGAACTAACATAACTGGTATTAAATCAGACGGGATATGGCCAATGCGAAATTGTGACAGAATAGAAGTGCACTATAAAAGCGAAATTAAAAAAAATATATAAAAGCGAAATAGCCAGGCCAAAATCTCCATCTAATCAATAAACTTTGTATTTACCTCTCTCTTCCACACTGTCGTACATAACATTTTCTGCACGACAAGCTTATCTGGTAAAGGAGGCCTGCACAACAAGAAACGTAGTATTAGGTGTTCTTAGTTGCGCAGGCGCAGGCATTTATAATATTTCTTGATCCACGAAACATTTGCACTGCTGAGAGGTAGCCTACATGCTTTAGTCTGGTTATAGGTGCCCGCATAAAAAGTAGCTTGCGGCCAGCGCAATAACCTGATGGGAGATCTTCCCACGCCATGTCGTTATCAGGCGACCTAAGAGCCAAAGTAGCAACCGTGAAAGGTAATAAGTTGCACAGCCCATCGGCCGCCACAAAAAACAGAAAACTCGCTGTCATTCCGCATCTCAAGCAATTATTGAACGGACTAAGGAATGAGGTGTACTTGTGCGTAGTCCAAAATATATTCTCGTCCTTGCAAAAACTTCCTAAGCGTGCAGCGATGTGACAAAAATATGTAAAACTACCACTTCATACATCAAGGTGCATGCCAAGTAATGCACACTTGTTGCTACGTTACTTGTAATAAACATTGTTTGCCAGACACATTTGTCGCACGGAAACTCTTTCGTTGGTTGCAGCGCATCCACACGCGCCTCTGAGAACATGAACTGTCGACGAAAAACGGACTTGAATTATTGCACCTGGCTGCCAATTTGCCGAGAGTGCGGATGAACGATAACGTTTTAAGATTATCGACGTAAAAAAAGATCGGGAAGGAATTGAAATGTGAAAAAGCAGAACCATTTTATGTTAGAGGAATACCAAGAAAACAAAATACAATTATTGATAGCCCTTATAGATTAGAAGTTTTTTGCCTGTGTAGCACAATACGTTGAATAATAAATTGTTTTTTTACGTATAATAATTCTTGTTAGCCCGTTCTTTCCGCTTTAGGTATGATGACACGCGTGCCATGGTCAATGTTATTTGCAGCAATAGTTAGAATAAATCTGCTGTGAGTCTGCACATGCGTTGTGTGCATCTTCCATTGTCGCTACTTTTAGGTTCTCGAAGTAAAAACACCAGTGGTGACGTCCAATGGGTCTGATCATTCTGAGAGCACGCTCACGTCATTTCTTTGATAATGTAAAGAAAGCACTTGATATCTGCACATTCCGCGAGCAACGGGAAAGCCGGAGCCAGCGTTTTGAACAGCTGACTTTTCTTTTTGGAAGCCTTGAAAAAGAAACATCCACTCGGGTTTCTAACTTGCTCGGGTTTTTCTCATCGTCGTTAATTTCCACCTACCGCCTTCCCAGCGATTTCCACAAGCCCATGTAAGAGAGTTGAATCGTGAAACGCAGATCCAAATATGTGGAACAGAACATACCTCAATGCAATGTTCTTTTAGCAAATGCCGTAGCTTTTAGGCTTCACAGTAATGTGAAAGGAACCTTAGTGGATTGTCGCCATAGCGAACGTGAGAATACTGAGTTGGTAAAAATGATACAAAAAACCAATGATTCGAACTGTCTAACGACGAACGCGTAATGATGATGACATGACAAGAGTTGGATGTGAAAGCTTGAAAGACGACGATTGTATGATCACGATGATGTCATGTCTCTTAAAATACACCTAGCTGCCCAAGATGTTAAATTTAAACCATGGGGGCAATATGGGCGGCGGATCGATGACATCAGGGTGAGGGTTTGATCACGAATTTGGAATGACGAAGTTTGAACGACCACGACGGTATCACTATGGAGCTGTGACACTTTCGCATTTCATATTTTTCTTTATTCTCTTTTTTTTTCCCACTTCCCTCAGGAACCTTTTAATAGCATGCCCCATCCCTATACAGGCTAGCATGCCAGCGGTTGTATACGCGCAGACCAAAGTCTATGTTTATCTAATAAAGGGTTTCTCTCTCTCTCTCCCACACACACACACACACACACACACACACACACACACACACACATATATATATATATATATATATATATATATATATATATATATATATATATATATATATAGGGTATGGCATTCTTGAGGGATGGTTGCTTCATACTTGAAGGAATGTTAAAACGGCACAAAAAAACGAGGACAAGCAACCGGAATATTGCGCTCCTGGTGCATTGTGTGTTCCTTCGGCTTGTCCTCGTTTTTTCCCGCAGTTTCTACCTTCCTTCACAGATAAAATTTCCCAGAAATAATTTTCGCGACATTGTTCAACGCAATTAGTCGTTAAGGCTGGTCCTTCTGATCGTTAAGCGACATATCCAGGCGCTATTCCTAAAACGTGTATATTCTGTAACCTTTCAAAAATGTGCTTTGCACGCGATCGCAGTGGCTCCGGCACCCTTAGTTTTGAGCCAGTCCCTCCCTATGCAAAAAGCAGGAAAGCGTGACGTCGGTAGGGCCAGTTAGCTGATTTTCTGCCACAGTGGCGTCATCGACAATTTTTTTTTCTTTTTCATGGGGACAAAATGCGTTTCGCAGTTGTTGAACTATTTCCTGATTTGTTTCCGAAAACATAAACGAAAGAAGCCAGAGCGGAAATTTGTCACTACACCGAAGCACATCCGCAATGCAGAAGTGCCGTCTCCTTGTGCAACAACTGCTGGTGTCAGTAAGAATTTCAGTGTCAGCGTGTTCGTTGAAATGAGCAGGTATTGGGGCTGCTTGCAAATCCTTGCGCAATTCACTGAACGACTGCTGTTGCTTGTCCGCACAAATGAAAGCACATACTCACGTGTAAGCCGTGTCAGAGGCTCAACAACTTTGGAGAATCCCTCGACGATGCAACTATAATATGCGCACAAACCGAGGAAACATTGGACACCCTTCTTGTGTGTGGGTGGCGAAAACTCAGCCACGGCAGCTAACTTGTCGGGCGCTGGTTGAACACCTATAGGACCAACGACATGGCCAAGAAATTTGAGCTCTTGGAACCCGAAGTAGCATTTTTTCAGACTTGATGGTAAGGCCGGCAGTACGGATCGCAGTGAGGACACTATCGGGTCGCGCGAGAAATTCGTCGAGCGGGCTCGAGAACGCGACGACATTTTCCAAGTATACGAGTAGGTGTGCGATTTGTGTTCAGCAAGCATGGGATCCATCATCCGATGAAAGGTGGCAGGTGAGCAAAAGAGACCGAAGGGGAGAACATTGAACTCATAAAGCCCGCTAGGTGTCACAAACGCTGTTTTTTCACGATCCTCTTTATCAACTTCGATCTGCAAATACCATTATTTAGGATCCAAGAAAGAAAAAGAAACTCTGCATGTTGCAGACAATCCAACGACAAAGACTTGAAAAGTTATAGACCGATCAGTTTACTGTCAGTTGCCTACAAACTATTTACTAAGGTAATCGCAAATAGAATCAGGAACACCTTAGACTTCTGTCAAGCAAAGTACCAGGCAGGATACCGTAAACGCTACTCAACAATAGACCATTTTCACACTATTAATCAGGTGATAGAGAAATGTGCGGAATATAACCAACCTTTATATATAGCTTTCATTCATTACGAGAAAGCGCTTGATTCTGTGGAAACCTCAGCAGTCATGGAGGCATTACGGAATCAGGGTGAAGACGAGCCATATGCAAAACTGCTGAAATATCTATAGCGGCTCCACAGCCACCATAGTCCTCCATAAGTAAAGCAACAAAATCCCAAGATACGATCGCTCCAATGCTATTCACAGCGTGTTTAGAGGAGATATTCAGGGACCTGAATTGGGAAGAATTGGGGATAAAAGTTAATGGAGAATACCTCAGTAACTTGCGATTCGCTGATGATACTGCCTTGTTTAGTAACTCAGGGGACCAATTGCAATGCATGCTCACTGACCTGGAGAGGCAAAGCAGAAGAGTGGGTCTAAAAATTAGTCTGCGGAAAGCTAAAGTAATGTTTACCAGTCTCGGAAGGGAACTGCAATTTACAATAGGTAGCGAGACACTGAAAGTGGTAAGGGAATACATCTACTTAGGACAGGTAGTGACGGCGGATCCGGATCACGAGATGGAAATAATCAGAAGAATAAGAATGGACTGGGGTGCGTTTGGCGGGCATTCTCAGATAATGAACAGCAGGTTGCCATTATCTCTCAAGAGAAAAGTGTATAATAGCTGTGTCTTACCAGTACTCACCTACGGGGCAGAAACCTGGAGGCTTACGAAAAAGGTTCTACTTAAATTGAGGACGACGCAACGAGCTATGGAAAGAAGAATGATAGCCGTAACGTTAAGGGATAAGAAAAGAGCAGGTTGAGTGAGGGAACAAACTTGAGTGAATGACATCTTAGTTGAAATAAAAAAAAGAAATGGGGGGGCATGGGCAGGACGTGTGATGAGGAGGGAAGATAACCGATTGTCATTAAGGGTTACGGACTGGATTCCAAGGGAAGGAAAGCCTAGCAGGGGGCGGCAGAAAGTTAGGTGGGCGGATGAGATTAAGAAGTTTGCAGGGACGACATGGCCACAATTAGTACGTGAACGGTTTCGTTGGAGAAGTATGGGAGAGGCCTTTGCCCTGCAGTGGGCGTAGCCAGCTGATGATGATGATGAATCGTCTATGACGAAACTACATCCGACAAAGCGACTATCAAGTAAACAGAGACTATTCAAGTGCAATCATGAAGAAAGTGTGTATTGGAGGCAGAAAACGATGACGATGGCGAGCAGGACATACAATTTGCCTTTGCAAGCTTGCTGAGCAATCTCAGTGCATATATACACTGGATTGGCCATGTATAACAAATATGCATCCAACAAAGCAACTATAAAGTACATGGAGGCTATTGAAATGCAATGATGAGTCATGTATAACGAGCCTAAATGATGTACTTATAGCTATTCGCGCACGCAAACACTCTCAGCTGGCAATAATGGAAGTTTTTCTACGTTTACTTGTGTCACACAGTCGAGAATAATACGCAGTTTTGAATTACTATGTATCGCTCTTTAGAACCACTAAGCCCTGGTGTCTTATAAATATGACATGATGCCGTATATTGTATTGATGAGGTCATTGAATATAACAAATACTTTGCTTTTTCCAAGCCCTTATAGATCCATACAACCTGGTGAAAAAAAAATCATGCACGGTAAAACAATTCAAGGCTGACAGGGTTAGTGCAACCATGAAAAATCTGCCGGTTAGTATGAGTGGCATCAATGGAATCAGGCATGAGATATGCGCTGACGTCCTGACCCTCAGGTTGAGGAAGGTGGTCGCGGAATTGCTGCAAGATAACCTTCTGTAAGAGCTGAACATACATTTCTGTGAATGTTTTGGACTGAACGCCACTAAGCCTCACGAGTCACTATTGTGTCATGGTACGATCGAAGTATCTATGGGAGGGTTGCAGCATTTCAGGACCCTGGGCAGATCGTGTGGAGCATATGCACCAGGCACTGATAATTCCTGCGCAGCATATTTTAAGGTATTCTTGTGTTCTATGTGTTCTAAGATAGCGTACGCACCAGAACACATAAAATAATTGAGTAGCGCCATTTTCAAAGCTTGGTGGCGCCACCTGCTCCTCAAACGGCTCCGAGCAGCTAAGCGAGGTGACCTCATGTAAACGCAGTGCTTGTGCTGCTTGCGCTTTGTCATTTCTTTCAAATTCTCACGAAGGACGCGATGCTGGCCTTTAGCTAGAGAATTTAGTTAGTGAACTTGAGCTTCTTGGCAAGATTAGGCTGTAAATCGGAATGGTTGTAGCAAGCACAACGTCCGCAGACGGAGCTGGTCGTTCGGGTAAGTCCGTGGTACCTTTGCATGCGGAAAGATTGGTTATGCGTCTATTCCAGTTTGATTTGCAAGTCTGACGATACACCTTGCAGAAGTAAAAGCCTTGCAGCATGCCATATAGTTTACCTCAGTGTTCTTGTGTCTAAAAAATTTTCGCGGCCCGCACCTTAGAAACAGGCGGCACGCTGCAGGTTTGAGTAAGCGTAGCGCACGTGCGCGGATGCCCAGATGTGTCTGTTTTTTTTTCGTCTCGGGAGGGCGTAAGAATTAACATTAGTTCAGATGTGTCATATCTACTGTCCAATGTATACATACTTTTATAACAAACATCGCCTTCCTTGCGCTCTGGCCAGTAGTTACGAGAAGCAACACAAACCACCTTTCACACGCAAAGGTTGCGAATAGTTGATGAAAGGTATTGCGACATTACGTGACCAGTAAACCAGTGCACGGAATTCAATATGCTATGGCCATGAGCTCGATTGTCGTGAGCGTCAGAACTTTTTAGTGGTGAGAACAGTTTCGCCGCATTTTCTTATGAATCAACTGCGAAGTTCTATGGCTAGAGCTGCTGTACAAAGCCCACCTCAGGCCTTTGTGTAATCGAGGCCCATATACAGACGTATGCACATAAAGAGGCACGCACAGATACAGATATACAGAGACAAAAAGATATGTACGGACAGACCCACACAGAGTTGACGTACATGGAAAGAGGCGGATACAGAAGCATACAAACACAGAGAGGCAGCTAGGAACACACACACACGCGCACGCACGCACGCACACACACACACGCTTACACACACACACACACACACACACAAACACACACGCAAGCTTCTACTTCAACGCGAGATTTGCGACCAGTGGTAGCTCTCACCACATCTTAAATCACCCATAGGCTAGTTTAATTTTTATATAATGTTGTTCTGCTAGTAGCACTTTGCGCATAAAATTCACCACCTCGGACGCATGATGTTGCGGTCATGAAATGCTCTTTTTGCACTTTGCAGGTCTTGTATCCATTCCTAACACTGCCAACTGGCTTATGGACATGAAACTGTGGCCTCCTGTACATGACCCTCACATCATTTATCACCTTCTTAAAGCTAAGGCTTGTGACGTGGTCCAAGTGAATTCTATCAACAGTACAGATGCGTGGAATTATGTGGAAAGCTCCCGCCATGGTTGT
Organism: Dermacentor variabilis; assembly: GCF_050947875.1. NCBI lineage: Eukaryota > Metazoa > Arthropoda > Arachnida > Ixodida > Ixodidae > Dermacentor > Dermacentor variabilis. Next base: position 95,380,915 of record NC_134574.1, on the reverse strand, counting down.
TCAGTGGCTATGGTGCTAGGCTGCTGAGCACGAGTTCGCGGAATAGAATCCCGACCAAGGCGGCCCCACTTCGATGGGGGCGAAATGCGAAAACGCCTGTGTACTTAGATTTAGGTGCATGTTAAAGAACCCCCGGTGGTCGAAATTTCCGGAGTCCTCGGGCGCTATAACGTAAAACTATTCCGAACTTTCCTATTCCATTTCTGCAATCGGCCCTCCGCGATTGGTTAAAACCTTTTCGGACCACCCCCACTTGACCTTTCTATCACGTGGGGCCACAAAAACCGCGATAGCTCCCCATCTCATATGACGTGTACACGCTGATTATGCCTTATTTGACCGAACAAAAGAAAAATAGGTATTTCTGATTCGGCGCCTTTTCGCCATTAGCCCTAGGCTATTGGTAAAAAGTCTTCAGGCTGCGCCCACTTCACCTGCCTGTCACGCGACGTCACAAAACCACGAAAATTCACTGTGTCAAAGTGACGTGTACGCGTTGAAGTTGCATTAATATGCCAAACAAAACTGAATGTTCATCTAAATAGCCGCAGGTTGCCCCGTTCCGAAAGGAATAAAAGATGGCTGCCGCCGAACGCTCTGGCACTGGCTTCTCGCACCTGCCGGAGAGCATGGGTTTATTTTCGCACAATAAATCTTTTGGCGTGGCCGTGTAACGTTTTCGAGCACTTTCGGCATGTTTACGACCTCGCTCTGCCAACTGTTCTTTGCTGGGGATCCGCGTTGCATTCTTAACCTTCCGCTGCATGCCGCCGCGATTTTTTACCAGCCACCTCAAGCTAAGTAACGGAAAGTGGACCAATCGCAGACGCCGGCACCACTCTCTTCATCCAATTATTGATTTTCACTGCAGCGGCTTGGCCCCAAACAAGTCCATCTCCACTTGAGCGTGCCAGCCAATTAGATAAGGCAAGCCGCTTAGTGTCGGGAATATTATTCGTTTTTGAAGCAAAAGCAAAAACGCGACCTACTATAAACGAGGAGAGCGTTTGATTGGTTTATTCGGACAATCCTGCGGATGAGCGCCCGATGCTTGCGTGCCCGATACCGCAAATTTGACGTCCGAAAATTAAATAAGAACATATTGGAATAGTTTTACTTTATAGGGCCCCTCCACTAGGGTGTGCTTCATAATCAGAAAGTGGTTTTGACACGTAAAATCCCATAATTTAATTTTATTTACTTATGGAAAAAACAGAAAAGTTGGCTTCCTGTTGGCGCACAAGAACATTTCTCGGGACTACCTTTTTCGTAAGGGTGAAGTGCTGAGATATCAAGAGCCTAATTTACAAGCTCAGAAAGCTTGGGTCTGCTTGACATCCACTGGCACAGTCATCACATGAGACTTTACTTGTATGGTAGATGCTGCTTGTGTTTGCAGCACCATTGGTAAGCTCAATTAAAGTTACACCTTGCTTCCCTCTTTAATGCTTGAAAACAACAGCGGGATTATGACGCCTTCTAACAGCACTGATAATGCAGGTAGACATTCTATTATCAATATTTGTTGTAAAAGGGCTGTGTGTAAGAGGACAACTTCACCATTGTGCTTTTAAATGTGCTTGTAAGGGAAAATACAAATGCTTTTGTCTTGTTACAAAATATGCGAATAATGTATTTTGTTTCAAGAGCTTCACTTTCGAAGGTAGAGTTTACTGTACGCATTGCCTTGACCGCTGCCGCTTCTACCGATAACAGCACTGAGTGGAACCAGAGAACCAACAAAAATGTTGTTCCTTGATTGCAGTTAACAAGGAGATCTTTTTCAAGCTCCGTAAGGGAATGGCACAATAGAAATCTGCCCAGAAAGTAGTCTATCCTGAATTTCAGAAGTTTAAAAATCATAGCACCCTCGCTTAGCATTTCCCATCGTACCGTAAATACTTTGCTGGTGTTGAAGGCACACATTTATATTTTACATTAAACCCGCCCTATCTCCAAACTGCGCCTGAATCATGTGCACCTTAGGCAGCCGCTTCTGTGTGCAAACCAGCTGATGGTACTCCCAGCAGTGTTGGGCCCGAGAACTGCCTGTGCTGCCAAGCGTTCCATAAGAAAAGTGTGGCCATAACAGAAGCACCGTTTAATTTGGCCATAGGTACAGTACGACAAAGGGGAAATGTATGGCGAGAAAATCGCTGGGTCAGAATTACTGCCTCGAGTACATCCAAAGTGCCAAAGCGCAAGCAAACTAATCCAGAAAAGGCAGTGGTTCTTTTGTTGAAAGATATTTTTAATGGAAACAAGGCGACAGAACACGGAAGGCAGTGTGAGCCACTGCGCAGGGATGAATTTGAGCTAGAGACCGGAAACAAAGTGCAGATGATAGGCGCTGTAGTCTCTCACAGCAACCCTTTTCTCTCTGCAAGCCCCGATGGCTTCGTTGACAATGAATCAATCCTTGAAATAAAGTGCCCTTCTGTCGAAACTCCACCCTTTTGGACAGTGGGAAGTATGATTTAAAGAAATAAGCTGATGGTTACCAACTATGCAAATCAGGCCGAGCAGGCTACTACGGCAAGGTGCAGTTCATAATATATTCCTGCCAAAAGCAGCATTGTTTGTTCTGCGTATGGACGATGTCGAAAACTCTACTGGTTGAGGTGAAGTATAATAATAAATTTACAAAGTTCAACCTCCCAAGGATACAAAGCTTTGATTTCAGCTCATATTTGCCTGCACTGGTTGGCAACAGTGAAACTCACATCTTTGCAAAACTGGAAGATTACCGCATCTTTTTTAGGCAGCGCAGGAAATCAAAGCAGATAAACTGAGTTTAGGGCGATTCATAACAGGAGGAAAATTGAGTGCTTGTTCAAAATTCATGCATAATAAAACACATTCAGTACCCAGAGCAAAGCATATGAATAAGAGTTTTTTACCTGCTACCCTTGTTTGTTTGCTTCAAAGCAATTAACACTTCTTTTGTTGCTGGGCTGGCTTGCTTTGCATTGATTTTTGTGTGCCTGTTTCGGTGTTCATATTTATTGAGCCAAACGTCCATACAAGCCTTGTACCCACTTGTGACCTGCCTAGAATATAGTGAATGACACAATCAAAAACATTCTTTTGTGACTGTGTGTCATGAAAATAAACAATGCATCGTTAAAATTTTGCATACTATTGTTTACGGTTTGTCATGTGATGTACTGTCACCAAGATAATAGCATTCATGCAACAAAAAGACAATATAAACAAATCTTTGTTTAGAGCTGAGGCTAGCAAAAGAAGAGCAGACACAGCCTGATCTGCTGTAAATAATTTTCAATGTTGTGTGCAAATTCTACAAAAACACGAAGTGAAAACTCAAAGACCTAAGGTAAAAGCTTCATTTTGTCTTGCCCATAGCAACATAACAATGAGGAGTGGCACCAGTAGGCACAAAAAGCAGCCGTTGACTTTACCCACTCTTGCCTTTGGTGTCTAAGCATTGGTAGTAATAAATAGCAATGAGGCTACTCATCTAGAAAAAGAATCTAAGTTCGAGGTTTTAATAGATCACAAGATAGATCTTAAATAAACCATTTACTGTTTGCTCTGATTGATAGACGACTTCAAGTTGCAAAGCCAAGCACACACTGTAACAATGTCATTCACAAATGGCCATGGTAAATTGGCACACTCTGCTTCCGTATTCTGAATGTTTTTATGCGGTTTACGGCCATTTCAACGTGAATCCTTGGGAATGAAATTCGCCTTGTGCAGGCGAGCTCTTTTTCATGAAGCCGCTTCAACGCAAGCGTGAAAGTTGGGATATTCAGGCGAATGTGTATGGCTTTCATTTCATCAATTAGGAAAAAGCCCCGATCTGGCAGCAGCTCGTCGCCATTGTCAAGGTATTTCCAGAACCCAGGGTGCTGCACAATAAACCTGTCTCAAGCAGGGTAACTATAAACGTCAGAAACATACATAATGAATCCACGGGGCCCAATGGCAACAAGAAATTTTACTGTGTTGGCCCCTTTGTAGTGGCTGTATATTTAAGCCTGTGCATACAATTTCTTTGGGTGCTGCATGTACACTTCTGGACAATCAATGATGCATATTGTGCCCTTGCATGCACTCTGTGCGAATGTGTGTGAAAGATACCTTTAAATTGTTTCACGAGGAAGCCATGCAATCAGGTAAATTATGCTTATGTCTGCTAGCATGGCCACTGTCTTGCGAAAAACGTTTCATGCAAGAGACACATACACACTGAATCTACCCATTGAGACCAAGCCTGAGGAGCATTAGCGTTAACAGAACAGTATAACTAGCCGTAAGTGTGTTCTAGAATTTTCGCTTGGTTTCTACAGTTGCTACTACCTTACAAAAACTGTTGTAACTTCAGCCTGCATAGAAAGGGTACTGAGCTGGTGGTGGGGACTGAACAGTGTAAAAATGTTTTTGTGTGCCTATGTCTCTTGTAATTACTTTGTGCGCTGGGTAGCCGTGGTCATGCTCAATAGGGTCGAAGTTTGGTGATGCGTGACTTGGCGTTAATTGGTGTACCGTATCTGGTGGTGGAGTGTTTGGCGTGCTTGACACTTCTGCTGCTTCCCATAGTCCCACACAATAAGCGAATATTGGTGTTGTTTGCCGGCTCTCTGGCCATAACAACGATAATAGTGATGTCTTCTTCATGGCGAGCAGCGCTAGTTGGTTCTACCTCACCTCCAAAACTGGTGCCTAGGTGTGGTGCTGACTCGTCATCAGGTGTTATGTCAGTGGCTTATGCAGTCTCAATTTTATCTTCATTTTCCTTTTTTGGGCTGTCCACCATAACCTTCTGCCGACGTCTATTTAGAGGGCAGCTTGCGTGCCCAAGAAGCTGCCACCTTCCGTGAACATGTGTTGACAGGAGAAATGGTAGCACAATATGATTATTTCAAAACTCCTTCTCAGTTACAGGACACATTCAAATACACACAGCAAAAGGGCAACAATAATATTAACACCAATATTTCAGCTTGAACAAGGTTAAGTTTATTTAGCACCATCTTAGCGCCATCTGACTCAGTATGCGCATAGTGGCATCAGAACAATTCGAGCATGAAAAAACCCTGAACTCTTCTCCAGCGCTCAAACCGCACACAATGAAGAGATATAGCCTGCTTCCAACGCTCTGCCGAATGGGAGCCATGTTTCTTTCCCCTGTCCGTTGTCCCACTGTAAAACTTAGAGCTTTCTGGTTCCAAGGTAGCTTGTTCGTTTGGCAGCCTAATCACATTAGCTAATTTGATCAGAGAGAGTCACAACACACCGACACAGTGCATTTAATCTTCTAACATTGAGGCAGCTTTCTCTTTGAGACAAATATGAAAACAATGTGCAAAATACGAAAAACACACGAGACATTCTCATCGTAACATGGAAATTGTCTGTTCACTTAGGCTGAAATTTGTAATGGTTACAATGTTAAGCCAATTGTCTGCTCTAATGAAAGAATATCAACTTAAACTTTGCCGACTCTGTACTGCAATAAAATCTCCTGCCTTCAAGGATTAACATGTTGGCGTTTCTTTTAAGCATTATAATTATTTAGTTTCCCACTGTTTTGTCAAGCCCTCCCGTCGTGTAATGTCTTCGGTGACTTGTATATGTTCACTATTTTGTTGTTTATTTTTGAAAGAATGTTCCACTTATGTTTGCTTTTCTTAGTCAATGCGTTTCATTCTGTTTATTTTAATTTTCTGGTTTTGCTGGTCTATCTGTTCATAAAGAAATGCAGTGTTCTCTGGACGAATGTTGACAAAAGAAGAAATCAAAATAAAAATAGCTCGCTAATGGAACACACAAAGTTACAGTACACAGCGAACGTTGGCTGCACCCTTCAAGCAATGCAGAAGCAACATGTGTGCGTGGAATAGTGTGCATAGTATGGAAAACAAACATAGCTCGGGCAACCTCACACGTTAGTATGCTAACTGCGTTCTGTACCAACCAGCGAAGAGTACAAAACTTCCAGTAAAAATATCAGCAAAGTATATGACTACAAATCTGAAGGGACACTGCGAGTGTTTTATTTCTGCCTGAAAAACATGCTGCCGTTGTATCATCCCTGATGCCACAAATTAAATTTCTCTCAAGCGACTATCGCCGTCACGCGATTTAAACGACAGCGTAGGCCGGAGCCGCTAGCATGTGCACACAGCAAACTGGTGCAAACAGGAAGTTACGTTTGCCTTCTTATCTTAGCCAAGACGAAGGATTAGCTCAGGAATCTGCTCAGCTGGCCGCTTGTCGCAGAAATGGTGCGAGCAGACCTGCAGAAGCACATACTGCAGTTACGAGGTGCCAGTGTATTCGAAAATGTAGCACGTCAGCGAGCATAATGCACCAAGTCATACAAAAAAAAAATAATTACTTGAGCATTCACGCTTGGCCCATAGTTCTTCCTGTGCACCACACTAATCCATCTATGACGAAACTCGGAGTTCTTTTGTGGCTAACGGAAAGCACTACAGGCTCTCAACATACATTGGTTCGTCGCCAACGGTGCTCTGCAATCTGCTTAGTTTTCCCTGGTTATTTGTTCATCCATACATGACGCAGTGGCACCGTGATGATGATGTATACTAGGATGGTGCGGGCACAGACATATTTGCACATTGAACACCCCGTAACACGCACGCCTCATGCACGCCAACGCGTTTTGGAAGCTCATCGAAGATGCCAGCTGCTCGCTGGGTTCCGGAGTTAGCGCTCAGCCTATCCGGTTCGAGACTATCGTGTTCTGGTCTATAGGTGTGGAACGGCGTGTGCGTCGACAAATACAAGTGGCAATCTTGAAACGTTCGACATTTCGCACCGTGCACATTTTGTTCAACAATTCAAAACCCGGCGTGATTACTCTGCAGCTATGGGGTTTCTTGGCTCAGCACAATGTGGTGGGCTTGTGCAGTGGCTGCGGCAACCAAATTGCACTAGGGGAAAATGGGTCGTCGTTCGTGCGCTAAGATTTAGATTAATGTTTATCTATGAGATATGCTCTGAATTTTCGTGGAATTTTTCCCTAAGGCGTCTGCTATAGTCCTAGCGTTGCATTGGGACGTTAAAAGTCATTATTCAATCAATCAAACACCTGTAAAACGCCAGTCCATCCTTACATTTTCGGTCTGCTACATTTCTCTGTAAACTGCATCGTTCAAGAGTATTTAGCAAAGTGCGTCAGCAAATGATATCATTTGGTCTCGCAGTTCTTTCTGCAGCGAAGTTTTACCAATGAGGCACACCGCTTACTTTGATAAAAGGAAGCAGTACCTAAGAAAGAACTGCAGAAAGTCTCCTGCGACTCTTCCAACTCTAATCAACTACGCCTGTCGCATTGACTTCACATTTACGCGCACACTCGTTTCAATCCGAAACGAGAAATAACTACTTAACTTAAAATTTCGCTGGAATTTTGATTAGGGGAGAAACATACCTTTATTCTCTTTGGCGTCGCGCTAGCTTTATCTCAAATATATATTAAATATAGGAGAGCAGTGAGTAAATATATTAAGAACCAATTATTATTTTTTTCATCTAACAAAGGTATCCACTGCGTTAAGGCAAAAGCAGATATCTGACTCTGTGATATGGGTAGGGACATAAAAAGACTAAGTGAATACCAGAAGTGGGTACAGAGTGGTCCGTACGAAAAAGCACATGCGAGTGCTTGGCCTTTCCTCGGGGGTGCTTGCTTAGAGTGCAAGAAAGTTGCGGCTAGTGGAAGCACGTCCGCTTTTCGCGTGAAGTACTGGCGAAGAATGGTGACTATAGTATGACGTTGCGATATTGATTACGATAGCAAAATGTGCCCATGACGACGAGGGTATGGCAACAACGGTACGAGGTCAACTGTGTGACGATGGTAAGCGACAGTGACGGCAAGACGATAGTTTGATGTCCTTATTGACGACACTGGAACGAAGTTGACGACGGGACGACTGCATGACAACGAATGCGTGACATTGACTGTGAGGGGATGATGAAATGACGAAGAAAGGGTAGCGGTATATGTTCATCTCCTTAAAGGTTTCTGAATAGTGATGCCAACGATCAAATGTGTCGCATGCAGTATTGTGGTACAGTGTGAATACTTCTCACTTAATTTTTTTTATTCTTTTCTCACCTTTTATTCAATTAACCCGGTCCCAGGATAGCCAGCCGATTCTTGCATTGGCTAACCTGCCTGTCTTTCGTTTCCTCTCTTTTTCTTTTTGTCAATTCCTCCTATGCACAGTCTTTTGTTTGTACCAATTTAACAATTCAAAAATTGGTTAGAGAAAAAGTGTACACATAAGAAAGTGAAGACGCATACAGCGCTCACGCCCGTAAAATGGTGGAGTGCCATCCCCGTATACGGGAGGCTCTTGGTTCGAATCCGCGTGCCCCCAGACCCTAATAGGGTTTTAGAATGCGCGGAGATATACCAAGACCAAGCGATTGATTGTTCATATCGGCTGTCCTCTTGAAGAGGGGCCGTATACAGATTTTTGAAAGTGATTAGGAGCTATTTGCCACCCTCTTGTGAGCATCCGCCGCTGCTGTGGAGGCAGAGCAGAGCCACCGTCCGGTATCCACCGGTCATATAGATACAAATGCTCTTCCAGCCCGGCACCCGTCAACTATGACTGTTCCTGACACGTAGCAGTACATTCATATATTGGCAGGCTAGTGGAGGGGGGCGGGGCAACTTGACTATTTTTCACAACCGCAGCGGCGTAGAACTGGTAGGGCATCCGCCTTGTACTCGGAGGCTTATAGGTGGAATCCCTGTGCTGCCGCAAAGCTATCTGTCACGTAGAGCCCGTGACATTAGCGGAACCCAGTGACGCAGACGTCGTTTGTCACTTCTATAAACGAAACCCTTCAGCGGGAGGACTGCAGTGGTGGCTACCGGTCACACCTCGCACAGGCGTGGTGTTCCATAAATCTTGCTCTTGAACTTTCGTAAAAGTATTGCCTGGAACTTCTCCGCCAGCGCTTCGTACATTCGCAGGCACCTCACGTCTCCGGACAACTTTGATGGAACTGTCGAGCACCCACTGCTGCTGTGGCAAGGAGACGAATGCTTCCGCCACGTTCATATTGGTAGATCACGTAAAATCGTGCACTCTGGCCAGTGCTCGGCTACTGTGTGACTTTCATACGACTGGGATGAAACCAACCTGACGCATTGTTGGTGCACGGTGTGGCCAGACTCATTTTTGTTCTTATTTTACGAGATAGAGGGTGAGCGTGGTACCAATACATCTTTCTTGAATCTTCTTTACTCATTTCATAAGTTTTTGGCAAGCACACTCTTCATTTAGATTCGTCCTCTCCTCTGAAAGGCCGTACCCGAAACCTTTACCGAGTGCCTTCATCTAAGACGGGGTTCTCCACCTATAGGCTGTTTCACATGGCGGGATGAGACGAAAAAAATCGTTCTGCCGCACATGTCGACGAGCGATTTTCGCTGACACCTTTCACATGCGTTTGCGGCAGTGCGATTTCCGTCGCAGCGATGCGCAAGGTTGCCTCCTGCTCACGAAGTATTCATCTCTGCATCTTTAAATGAAAACAACCTGGAAGCTAGTCAAATATTCAAATTTTTCTATTATGATTAGGTAGTAGAACAGGTACACAATCTTTAACGTTTAAAAGCGTTGAGACTTTACGTCATCTTGCAGATACGGTGAGTAAGGCGCTGCACGCCACCGCAAGTATCAGGAAGGAAGTAAGGAAGAAAGGAAGGAACGAAAGAAGGAAGGAAGGAAGGAAGGGAATCAATTTTATTTAAGGTCCTGCAGGCCACGAAAGCTTTGGCGCTCTCATGGAGTGGGCGTCTCCCACGATATAACTAGGAGGTTCAGTTTCGTGGCGGTGTCGTGGACCTGCTGGACGGGCCAGAGTTGGAGAGCGAGTTCTTCGCTCCGCATTGCTTCTTCGAAGTTGCGCTTGTCCGGTTCGCAGTTTATGTGAGCATGGGAGCACGACCAGGGTAAATGGTAGTCGTTAAGAGATTTATCGCAAATGGTGCAATAATACTTGTCGTAGAGCTCAGTCATGTAGTGCTGTAGTCTATCTTGCGTGGGGTATGTGTCTGTTGGTAGCATTGTGAGTGTAACCGCTTGAGCTCGTGTGAGCGTGCGGTGTGGCATGCTATACTCTGTACCTCATAGGTAGTAGTGTTTAGTGATTTCATTGTATGTATTGGGGGCATCTTTGTTATCCATGTGGTCAGGTGAAGCTACGCGGTCTGTAAGCGCGCGCGCAGCATCATTTGATGCCTTGTTAATGTTGGGGAGGTAGATCTTTGGTGCAAAGTGTGCCGCGAAGCAGTATATGACGTGTTTCTTAATGTCTTTCTTTCTGACAATTCTGAGAGCCTCTGCGCAGATCGTGCACTTTTGAAAAGCTCTGATAGCAGCTGTGGAGTCGCTGTAGATGTGAGAAATATTGTCGTTGGTGAGCGCAACGGCGATCGCAACCTGTTTGGACTGTTCAGGCTTCCTTGCAATTACCGTGGCTGGATGTCTTGTGGATCCGCGCCCGTCCGCAACTGCCACTGCGAATTCTTTGGTTCCCGCGTATGCCGCCGCGTACACAAAACCTCCGCGTTCGCGCTTCACCAGAGCTCGGTTAACGAGGATTTGTCCTCTCGCTTGTCGTCTGCCCCTGTTGTTTTCGGGGTGTACGTTTCTGGGGATAGGTCGGACCGTAATCTTGGCGCGGATGTCCCGTGGGAGGTGCGCCAGTATCGGCGCGCGGCATGTGCGGTGTTGGCAGGGTGGTACCGTTTAGTACACTCTTATTTCGTGGTTATTATGGAAGCAACAACTTTTCTTTCCTGAATGAGTATTTGCTTTTGCACAAAAACAAGCTACTGTTGAGTGTGTATGTATAAGCAGCTGGCGCAGTTTGTAGCCTTGAAGAGGTTGTAGAAAGTGGTGGTCAAGTGGGTACGTGCCTTATGTTCAAGCGGCGTCCTTCTCTCTGGGACTGGGACTTTGGAATGCGTTGGTGTTGATCTTGAAAAGAAAAAAAGGGAAAAGGACAGAAGGAAATAAAAAAAACAGGAGAAAACTTGTGTGCATGGAAAAACAGCTTGCATGGTTGATATACGCATAAAAGCATGGAAGAGAATATTTAATTTATTGTTACGGCAAAGGAAGTGAGGAACTGGAAATGTAGGAACAGGTGAGATTGAAAATCGAGGTTAGATGGTGGGCACAAAGTGCTTCACGCCTTTTTAATGGTACGAGAGCTTGAGGTACTACTTACAGGTTTTAGCAATCCTAAGTTGCCGCATGCCTGTAAAAATGATTCCCATCGGGTATAGGCAATTTAACTTATTTATGAAGTATATAATGACAGCAGTGATACAAGCATGGCCGCCGAAGCTTTTGCTCAATGTGCTGAAGAAGCGAGACAACTCAGCCACATCAGAATCCGCCGACAACAGGACTACGACGCTCGACGTTACAAGCTACGGCACCGATACAATGGGAGAGGCAGGAGGAAAAAGTTGAACTTATACTGGAGTAGAAGCTGAATCAGATGCTGGAGCAAATGGTGGAGCTGTCCAGTCAAAAAACGGCCTATTAAGATCAGCTTTAGAAAATTTATGCCGCGCGCCAATCAGGAACTCACTACCAGGTACACCTTAATTAAAACAATCCAGAATTAGCTCAACATAGATTGATTTCACTAGAAAAGAAGCGAGTATAGAACAGAGAGGCGCCAACTTACTCAGCATGTAAACAAGGTGTCCCAGAAGCTGGGGATACAGAAGTGGAATTTCGGATCCATGAAATAAAAAAAAGAGAACCTATCTCAACTATGCGGCAAGGAAAAGCAGACGGTATTGCACTACAGCAAAGAAAAACAGACAAGTTCCAGCCAAGAGGGTGCGAAACACACATCGCAAACGGAAAGAACGGCACAGCCGTCTTCACGGAGAAGCTACTCACTCCGCAGCGGTACGAGATAGCTCATAAGACTGAACAAACGCTGGTGGAGATACACAGAAGAAATATTCGAAAAGCATTTTGGCCCTGAACATCTTCAGCCTGTTATGTGCTGTTCCATACAATGAACTGCCCTTGAAGAAACTGAATCGTCACCTGGGCCATAACGAGGAGAAGAGGGTGTGCTGTGTAAACTAAGGCGCCTTAAGCTTAAGCTTAAGTTGGGAAAAGTGCATTTAGTATCAGTGGTGAAGGTTTCAAATTTAAACAGCACACTGTAAAAATCTCCATGCAGTTTTGCAAAATGCAGAACCGCCCTTATTGTTGCTTAAAGGAAAAGACATGTAGGACCATAACGTTACACTATTCCAAGCAATAAAAGGGAATAGCGCAAACCCAAGTATCATATGCCTTCTGCCTCACATTTGCTTAAAAATTTTTACGGCAGCATGCTGCGGTTAGCACAGAAATTGATTTTAGGAGCACTATAAAGCATGAAGTACTGCGATCTCAGTTCTTTCACTGCTGTTTAAGCATCATCGGGTCTTACAGTAAAAAATTTGGGATAAATACAACATGGATATTTCACGTAGCAACCCTCATGAAGTATTTAGTAGTCTGCATTATAAAGAATTCAAGATTACGAGAGGGAGACATATTTTATTCCACTGAAAAAATGTCATTTTGCAATGATTCTTGCATTTTTTGCTATATTTATTTTACATCCCCTCTTCCCCCAGCGTAGGGTAGCAAACCGTATCTTTCCCTCTGGTTAACCTCCTTGCCTTTCCTCTGTCTCTCTCTCTGTATTTATTTATTTCGGCTTAAATATGTATGCGTTCTCAGCGATATCGCTAGATATGTTTCAAACTGACTGTCTTCCCAATTTAGGGAAATAATATTGGCAAATAACCTTTCGATGATACCAAGAACTTTCTTAGAAGGAGTGAAGCTTTAACATTTGCAAGATAAGTTGCTCTTGAATGCATATGTAAGCCTTCGGTGTATGCCCCCCTCTAATCTCATCAGCAAGTTTCCGGAAATCATCTACAAGGTGCCTTATGATGAATATAAATTTGCTTGTACCGGAGAAACAGAGAATTTGAAGACGTGAATCATGCAGCATAAGAATGATGTAAGCACGCAGTAAGCATCAAGAGGCACTGTATCAGAAAGCACTCGCTCGACACTCATAGACTGTCAAAAAATAATTATTGGGATGATTTAAAATTCTGGCAGTAGAATGAAATCTGTCTTCCAACCTATTATGAATTATTTGATTATCCAGCCTACTACCACTATCTTCCCCAGGAACATTCATAATCGTTATCATATCTCTGCTAAATCATCCTGGCCGATATTCAAGCCTTCACAAGCTGCTGCCTTTCTCACTGCGAATTCTTTTTGGGGAAAAGGTGTCCATATGAAGATCATGCCGTCTACTTATTTCCCGTTTTGTGGTAAGTGATAAGGGAAGAATTTCACACTTAAAGGACATTGAGCTTGGGCAAGTCCTATTTTTGAAGCTGTTGATCCGTTTTCCCATTGCCATCTTTCATCCATCTGGCTAGCTAAGAAGGTAGAAAACTGCAGGAGAAAGGCGGTGGCGCGGAATTAAAATTCTGGCCCGGGCGACCTCTTCACATTACTTGCCGGAACTGCTTGTGGTCTTGGCTTCTGCGGTCTACTGCTGTGGCCTCGGCATCTTTCTTGAAGGCCATCGCCATGTCTAACAAACATTGTCTGCACAGTCTGCATAAAAAAGGTTAATTTTATGAGCTAAGCCTTCTTGTTAAAAGAATTCATTTAATTTGTACCTGTAGCTTTGCGACACAAAATTGCCGTGTCACTGGAAACTCAAGGCACTTCACGTTTATTCGCGGGTTTCATTCTTGGAAAAACACTTTATATAGCACAAAATGAGCAATAGAAAGCTGCATCGGGTGGCTTTCATGTTGCTTTACAATTTTCTCGCTGACACTTTTCATCTACCTATGTGATAAATATATTAACTGACTAAGAGTAATTATGCACTTAGGCAAAATCCAAAAAAGCTGAGTATCTCCGAGCAACGACAAACAACATGAGCTTGGTTCTGTCTAGTTACATGACAGTTAAATATTTCAAAATTTTGGTGCATGATAGTGGGGACACCCTGTAGACCAAACAACAGTATTAGAATTTTCGTAATCATGTCGTCTGTGGTATTGATGGCTATGGCGGCTTCAGGTGATTCTTTCAGTAATGTTCAAGCAGTTTTGAAGTTAAATTAATTTGAAGCAAAGGCGTTCCATCTAGATAATGAAGCAAAAGGTCAAGTTGTGTTCACTATTCAGATGTTTACCTAAGAAGCTGTAGAAGAAGATAACAGGACACAACACCTAATAAACAATATAAAATTTGAAAGTCTCGAATTAGCAAGAAACCATTTATTGAAGATGCAGCACAAAGCCACCAACTCATGTGGAGTAGACCCGTGTTATGTACTTCAAGTGTAGAAGTTACTACCGCATAGCTTAGGCACCATATGAACGTAACAATCAACAAGTTTCAGCAGAATATTAACACTACTACATGAATTGGGCTCTGGAGATACTCGATCTGAAATGCTGATCAACTTGTTCTGGCATTCAATGTGTTGACCTCATGCTGTATTCTCAAAAAACGGCTCTAAGAAAGCAAGCTCGCAGCCACAATTTCTCGAAAGGCAAAATGAGCTTAAGTCTCGAGATAGGGTTGACCTGCAGATAAAGCGGACAACTAATGGGAAACATTACGAACACTCTTATATGTTAACCAGTGGGGGCCCACTCACGCAGCCATGAAATTACTTGATGCAGACACCATATATTGAAGCTGGTTAAGATAAATGTTTATGCTTCCAAGCCTTCTCCAGTTGTGAAAGCTGTGTCACTACACAAATGAGCGGTGAGAATAAAATGAGAACTTCAATATGCTGACAATGGAATGGCCATTTGCAAGCAACCAGCAGTCTTCTTGGCTCCTAGCTTGCCTCGTGAAAATCTACTATGGCACAGTACTTGCTTTGCCCAGCACCAGCCACTTTTGTGTTCACAGCCCGTGCCATTTGTTATTTTGCTTTAGAAACAGTTTACCATGTGTTCATTTGGCGTCGAGTAAGGGGACACAAAACACTGTGCACCACTGATCTCTAATATATGTTGCTGTATGCCGCTCGGCGCGCCGGATGCAGGTGGAAATGCAGTGTCGTACAGTGGCTTCTCCTTAAAACAGGGCGTATGGTGCACTAAATTGTGTGTATGGTGAGATAATATTGCCTTCGTAAAAGTATTCCCTTGTAGCTCTCCATATTTTAGGCGATGTCTCTAGATGTCTGGTAAGCGCTTTTATGACAATCTGAACTCGTACACGATATACTTTTCTTACATAAAGTGTTTTCCCATCTACCAGTGTTTCCAGCGTGAGTCACTAATGTAGCGACACGGTGGGCGCGGCAATGGCAAAATTCTTGACATCTTCTCGGAACGCTGGTCTGGCCTACTTGGGTACTTTGCGGCACAACAGGTAGCCAATTTCGGGGAAGAAATGCCACACACCCGTATAGACGAAGTGCTGCTAAAAAGTCGTGGGGCGCTGACTTGATGGACAAGGTTGGCTTCAGTCGAGGGCGCTCGATGTGCTATCCACCCCCTGTAGTAGAGATCACTGGTGTGGATCTCCTTATGCTGGTTTTCCTTCCTGGTCGGAACCTTGGCAACGGCTCACGCTTTACTTTTTGAACCTGCAATATGTGCATAGAAAGTCGCATGACTGTGCGTTGATTCTATGGCTTTATATTTCTGGGCGAACTACCTACACATTCTATCGAATCGCTTAAAGATACAGTCGGTACTTTTTTACTAATGTATATAGACAGCCTAGATGCTAGACGTATGAAACTTATTACCAGCCCTCTGACAGAATGCACAACAAAAAAGGATACACTGGAAAGCTACAATACAATTTAAATTTCGGTGACACTGTAAGAACATACAGTGTGGTACTGTATGCTCCAGCCATGTGTCAAGTAAAAGTTAAGTGTTAATTGTTTATATTGTACTTGTACTTATTACGAGTTACCAAACGGCAAAATGAGTGTTCCAAGTTTACCCATTGTTGGCTTTTGTTTGCCTATCTGATTCGTTTCTAATGCATGCACTAATCTTACTGCAATAAGAAAAATGTGTTATAAAATGAAATGCCGTGATAATCTTCCACATTTACTAAGGAGCAATGGCGAATAGCACGTGGTTGAGGCTACATGAATATTCAGTTTTCACACGCCCTAATTGTTCAGCAAGTAATAAAGAGGTACGCTGAGCACTTCTCTATGACCAATGCAATCTGTCTACTTGAGACGGCACGAAGTCCGCTGCTTAGTATTGTTCGCCAGTTCAGCGTTGTTTTCGGCTATACAGAATTTTTTAGGTATAAGTAACTTCCTCTGCAACAAAATGTAACTTGCATCACTGGTCATGTGCAAATAAATAATGCGACAGCAAATATACCACAAGGATAGGACTGTGGGTCTCTTAGTAAAAGAACATATATATTACGATTGTAATGTGATGTGATGCCACAAATAAAGAGAAAGCAATGCATAGAAGTGGACAGCGCTTCTATACTACCAAGATTATACAACAGGCAGCACTCCAGAAGTTCCTGCGACACATTCAAACTAGCAAAAACCTGTTTCCTCATGTGTGTTTGAACACAACTCCACACACGGTGGCGATTCCAGTATTCCTGCCCAGTGGTTTAGTCACCGCAGTTTCAAGTGCCAGAAAATATAACGAGAGAAAACTGCATTAGAGTCTTGTCGCAAACTAGAATACAACATGAAGTGCGTTCTCAGGCCAGAAACCGCCGAACAAAATCTTGACCTATATATATACAAAGTGGTAAGCTGCAGTGCGTGTTTCACATTATAAATTTTTATAATACAACAGTGTGGCAGGGTTTCATAGGCAAAGCCAAAATACATTTTTTGCAAATATAACACTACAATGGTACGCAATCATGACAATCTCTAATTATATAAAAAGTGTTGCCCTAACGCTACAACAAAAGTTCACATTAATCAGTCGAAAGCCTTCACATTTTAGCATGCAGGGGCACTACGTGGTTAACAAATAACGCTCTAATGTCTATGTATACAAGTATTGCCCTTGCATTTTTTCCATTGTAAAAAAGAAATCAATTTTTCCATCTAAGTCTGCCTCATACAAGAATTTAACGAAAGCATACATTTTATACAGTCACCCTAACAGAAACACCTCATTTGAACTTCACAGTAAATACGACCTCTCTTGAAGCAGCCACCTAGTATGCTAAACCTTGCTGCATGCTTTACAGAGAAATTATTGTGGTGCCACTTAACTGTTAAGATATTCAGAACTGCAGCTCTGCAGAACACATCTACAAATATTCCAGTTCACGTGTAACAGCTTAATTGATTTTTTTGCACAACCTATCAAGTGCAAATAAAGATTACTTTTGGTTGTTTAGCATTTTTGCCTGCTAGACCATAATCGAATGACATCAATATATTAAGATAACTCAGAGAACCTAACTTGGCTTACACATTAACACCTTCGCATACTGCCACAGCTGTACTCTGTCACATGTGCTGCAATAATGAAGGGGTGGCCGTCCAGCCGCACTCCAATGTCACTAACGATGATCACCTACACAGCAAAGTAGTAGATCGTGATTCAGGTAGCAAGAAGCAGTGAGGAAAAAATGCGCTCACATTGACAGCAACATTACTCTGACAGCTTGAGAGAGGTGCACACATTACAGGCGGCAGACCTCTTCTCAGCTCCAGCAGGAAAACAGGAACGGTCTTTCAGTAAGAGAAAATGAATAATTAGTAATGATAAGTAACCTAGTTCCTGCTAAGTATCCGCAGAATCTGAATTCCATGGATATCTACTCCCTGCTTTATTAATACCAATGAATTATTGTTAAAATACAGTCGATGATGGTTTCATTCGCTGCTCTTATATGTCCACATTTTTCTGGAAGTTATAGAACATTTACAGCTTGCTTACTGACACGAATGCATTGACTGCCCAAACATCATTCAAAGGAAAATGTCTTGCGGCACGCTAGCAGTTGCATCAAAGAAACACACAGCAAAGTACTCAGGACGAAGAACATTTTTGTGGTCACTAAAATAAAAACCTATCCACAAGCAAGTAATCGTTGCTTGCAAGCGCAAACAACGGTTACACGTAGTCAGCCACTGCTATCATTTCGAACGTTCAGTTCCGCATTCTAACAGAAGCTCCTGCCGTATCGGGTGCAGTATGCTCTCAAGCGGGTACAAGCGTCGATATAAGTGCGCAACTAAACGAAGTTTTATTCTACGCCACTTTCAACGCAATTAAGCAACAGGTTAGAAGTGTGACATGGAAAATTGCGGTCGCGATCGAGCCGGCCGCGCTACCATTGAAATCGACCTTAAAAGATAGGCAATCCTTTTCCCCGTTCGTGCGTCATTTTTGCCCTAAGACGCTGCATAGATGCCAGATTACCACTCATAATCGTAACACATACGTTATGCAAACCAAAAAAAATTAAAATGGACTTACCTCATGACCAAGTTGCGAGCACGCGTAGACTGTGGACCTTACACTGAGAGCAGGCTATCGCGTGTCCAAGCGCATACGTGCAGTAGAATAGAAGATAACTTCAATGCAGGATCGTGGAAAGTTTGTAGACTAAGTGAACTATATTAAGCGCAAATATCACCGCGCGATGGCGGCACATGACGAGCGCAAAAGCGTACACAACACTGCGACAAATTCGCAACTTTGCCAATTCGAACATGCAGAGACTAAAGCAGCGTAAGCACCCATCTTTTGCGTTCTTGGCTCCCGATGTGTCAATCTCTCTTCCATAGGGCCTTCCCTTCACTCTTGTGAACAAATCAAGACGCATTTACGATAAACTCACCATTTTTACAAAATGAAACGATAAAAGCCGGCTGACTACACATGTGCAGCTTTGTCTATCGATGCTTAGATTGGAAGCGCAGCGCGCGCTGCCCCCTGGTGCTTCACTCTGTAAGCGCGGAGAGCAATATAGAATCGGTTTCGTTTTCGAATTTGCGATCTAGTTCCTGGAACAGTAAAATAATTGGTTGACAAATAATTCTGAAAGAAGCGAGCGCTTTCTCTCCCCCAAGGTAGTCCATTTTATACAAAAATACAGAGAATGCAAGAAGAAAGGCAGGGAGGTCAAGCAGACGGTTTCCTCCTGGAGATAGCACGCCCCAGTGTTTCAATGCAGTGCTTAGCTGGCCCTGCGATGTGTCAATAAGCTCTAGAACAGTGCTAATTTGGGTTGGTTGGTGCGTGTTGTGAAGAAGTATTTAACGCGTTGCGTCATAACATTTTCTGATGTATAAAGCACATGGGACAAGTGGTGTTGCATGCTGGGGCAAAAAGAAATAAAGCATGACGTCAACTCGGCACCGGGCAGGAAAGGGGAGAAAAAAAAGAGGGGGGGATACGGCAAGAAATCAAACTAAGTGTTGTTGCCTATAGCTTGTAGTTTAGGATAGCGAATAGATTCTAAAATGCCCTTTGAAACGTTTATGCCTAATGGTTGCAATGTCTTGAACTTGTGGATAAGGTATGATTCTCTGTATTTTCTTTCTCGTTCAGAACGGAAATTTGACTGTAAGATGCAGAGTTTAAGTTCGTCAAAGTTATGACTTGGTTGATTGAAATGCTCGGCGACGGCTTTGGCAAGCTTTTTAGCTGTGTCCGCGCGATGTCCGTTTAATCTGATGTTCATTGATTGTCCTGTTTCACCGATACAAGGTTTCTTACAGAAGGAACATTCAAGCATATAAATCACATCCGAACTTGTGCAAGTGAAGCTAGATTTGACTTCATGTGTATAACTATTTGCGGTGCTTTTAATTTTAATGTCACTTTGAAGGGGCCTGCAGGTTTTGCACCTAGGGCGACAACATGTTTTTATTACGGGGGAATGCTGCTGGGAGACTTTTGCGTGCACTAGCATGTCTTTAACGTTCCTGTTTAGGCGATAGGTAACCCTGGGTACATCCGGGAACGCTTTTCGCTGACGCTCGTTACTTGATAATATTGGGTGGTATTTTCTTAGGATATTGTTTATGTTTAGGAGTGCATTAGAATATTTTGTTATAAAGGCCGGCGGTCTGTCAGATTCTGATGTGGGCTGTCTCTTCGCCAATTCCGACTGTCCCTACAATCTTGACGCGTCATCATAAGCTCTATCGAGAGCAACTTGGGGATAGTTCCTTTCTGCTAGCGTTGATTTAAGGTCATAAAGGTGGTGGATATAATCGTGGTCTTCACTGCAGATTCTTCTTATACGTTTCGCTTGTCCCACAAAAATTCCTTGCTTGCGATGTCGCGGGTGATGGCTGTTGTAGTCTAAATATTGTTGGATATCTGTAGGTTTCCGGTAAAGTGTCGTTCTCAGTTTTCCGTTTTCTATGTAGACCGTCGTGTCCAGGAACTTGATCTGACTAGGAGAGTGGTGAGCAGTAAATTTAATACTCGGGTGAAAGCGATTCAAATGGCTAATTAAGTCGGTTAAGGCGCTTGTGCCGTGTTCCCATATTATAAATATGTCGTCAATGTAACAAAGATAGGTGTAGGATTTTAAAGGGTAGGATTTCAGCAGATCTGCTTCAAGCTGTCCCATGAAAATGTTCGCATACGTGGGAGCGAATGGCGTACCCACGCTAGTGGCGAAAGTTTGCAGGTAGTGTAGAGAATCGAATTCGAAATAGTTGAGCGTGAGAACTAACCTAAGGAGCGATAAGTAAACTTCCGGAGCGTGCGCTTGGGGATTGATTGCGAGGGATCTAGAAACAGCTTCAATTCCTTCACTCATGGGAATGTTGGTGTAGAGGGCAGAAACATCCAAAGTGACTAAAATAGCGCGGTGGGAAAGGATTTGGTTGGCGTTGATGCCGTCGATAATTCGAAGCAAGTGCGGCGTGTCTTGAAGGAAAGATGGGAGGGTGGTGGGTATGTTTGACAGGTGGTGATTTAAGAATTTAGATAGTGGCTCAGTAGGTGTGCTGTTATTAGACACAATAGGCCAACCTGGGATTTCTGCTGTAAATATTTCTTCGACCGAAACTTTACGTAATTTAGGAAGAAGATAAAAGCATATGGTCGCCTTGAAGAAGTCAAGTCCACTTGTCGAAACGTTGGCTCCTGCATTCACCTTGTTCACGTTTTGCTTATCGTCTTGAATTTCCATCTCCCGCATTCCCCGTCTTTCCGTTACCTTTGGCTCATAAACGCAATAACTAAGTGTATAGCACACATGAATACACTACATTTATGTCATCGCATAATGTGCACCTCTCTGACAAAAGTGCTTCTAAAGTGATCGCCTATTCCGGTGTTCCCTTACTTGAGACATGCTGTGCACATTTTGTGAAAAACGTTGTATAATGCAATATCATCTAAATAATAACGCCTACTTAGGGTTGATGCCTATATAAGAAAAGGTGAGCCAGCCGACCTGTTTAGTGAGCCTTAAATCTAGTCGCTGTTATATTACTTATGAAGCGTTACCATTATGCTTGGCTGCGATGTAGAAGTCGCAGGCCCCACAGTTTTAGGTATGGAACATCTTTAATGATTAGATTTTAGGTGATTACCGATGTAAGAGAAGGCATGCGCGAGTGTCATGATGATAACAATATTAAAATAATAAACGTTATAGAAAGCAAAGAATGCCCATGGTTTCTTGCCCGGAACCGCCTGAAGCCGTATTAAGGTTTCTATAACTTGTTATTCCTGAGAACTCGCGGGAATATTGATAACACGAGGTTTGACAGGTTCAGTTTTTGGATTCGAGTTTCTCGCCACAACACATGCACAGGTTCGGAGATGGCTGCATTATATGATCTTTCATGCATTATTTTAAATGAAGGCAGTTCGAACTGACGTTCTGAACATTTCGCTTTCAGAGTTCTCCATTTGCGGTTATAAAATGGTCTGGGAGCACCTAGAATCAGTTCCTTGAAGAGAGCATTCAAATAAATTGTGATATTTTCCTGCATATTTGTTTGTTCGAATATTACACTTGCCAAGGGCACTTGGAGCAGCAGTAATCACTTGATTTGCTGTGATATCAAAACAAATATTAAACAAAACGTATCAACCTCGTGCTTTCATTAAACATACAGCATACGAAATGAGGGCTCTATGCTACGAAGAATATCAGTTAAAGTATGATAACACGTTTTTTATCATGTAGGCACTAGCACAGTTTTGGAAAGTACTCTTAAGATCACTTCCCCAAATGCTAATGAACTTGCAAGACTAGGTCCTGTGTGAGCGTTCTTACATCTTAGTAAAAGCAAATTATTATATTGATGGTGACCTATAGGAAACATTTGGCGAGCTATGCAGATATAAATTCGAGCATCGTTATCGCCTTAGCTCAAAAATTTTCATCGTCGCCTTCTGCTAATCGTGGGCGAGGCTAAAGCAACACTTGCCGGAGAACAATGTCAGTGAACGGCCACATCTCACAAATTTTGTTCAGGTAGCAATGAGTACTCCTGCTGGTACCTCTCATATCACCAAGCCAATAGCATGCTATTTACACTTTCGTACCGCTTTGTACACATTCGTACAGCTTCGGCAGCCTACCTCTCATAGTCTTAGCGGCATACTAAAATTATTTTAACTATCAATATTGTCATCATAATCAGCCTATATTATGTCCACTATCGGATGAAGGCACCTGACTTCGATATCCAAATACCACAGTCCTGCGCCAAATGGTTCTTACTAGCACCTGCGAATTTATTAATTTCATCACCCCACCTAGCCTTCTGCTGTCCTCGACGGCACCGCCCTTCTCTTGGCACCCATTCTGTAAGCCTATTCGTTTACCGCTTACCTGACCAACGCATTACATTACCTGGCCAGCTTCATTTTCTTTCGTAATCTCAAAACGAAAATCGGCTATACCCGTTTGCTATCCGATCCTATCCGCTCTCTTTCTGTCTCTTAAAGTTAATCTGAGCATTCTTCGTTCAATGGCACTTTTTGCTGTCCTTTAATCGTTCTGGAACTCCTTTTTCACCCTCCAAGTTTCTCGCCCATACTTTGGGACCCATAGAATGCACTGACTTCACACCTCTCTTGATGACCATGGTCCCCTGTGAGTAATTAAACAATGTAAACGTATTCCATCTGAGACTCTAGAGCCTGACTGGCGATCCTGAACTCCTCATCACTTGCCAGGATATTCCTCAGTTTTGGACGGGGAGCTAATCGGTAACGGGGAGAGAATTGCACCACGCACTTTTTTTGTGGCTTAGTTCACGTTGATGCAAGACACAGCATGAAGGCCAATTCGATCGCTGCTGCCGCGCTCACTCGCTCCAGGGTTTAGGCAGTTACCGCTGCCTTCGAGTGATATGTGCGCATGTTTGTTGGGCGCGGGTGACACCATGCGTGTTCATTTATTTGTTATCTCTGTATTCGCAACATTATGTGGCCCCTAAAACTATTATCCTTACTTCGCATAGATATAGCTGTGCACTAATTTGGCCAACTAGGAGCTTTTTTCTCGGGTCACGCTTGTAAGAAAATAAACTTTGCTTTGAATTGTCTTGGCCCTGGCCTAACTTAAGTGGCAGTTTTCTTCATAACAATCGTTAATTTACTTGAACTTAGATGCATCAGCCCTAAACACATGTGGAAGAGAACCACGTCAGTCCAATATGGGACAGGCTGCTCCTGTTGTATAATCACGAATACCGAAACTTTCTAAATGGATTAATTTTAACTGCATACGTGAATTCTTTAGGCATGCTTCTAGAGCGATATTAAAGCCGTGGAAATATTGTTTTCTTTTTCCTTCTTTCGTACCTAAATGAAACCCTTAGCATAAAACACAATGTACACTTATGTCTGTATTGAAGAGGGATTTGTCGGCAACTAACAGAAAGACAGTTCATTTGTAGCCCTCCATCACACGCACTCCATCACAATCACCACTGCTAAGCACACCTTTCCTGCCTTTATTTTAACACTTTGCCTTCTGTTGACCTATTACATGCATAAGCTTCTTCTCCCCCAATGAGACTAGGGACCAGTGATCTATGCACAAAAAAAAACAGTGTCAAGGGGAACATTTGCTATCCTGATGACAAGCCCCCCTGTCAAGATGTCGGCTGCAGCAACATCCCTTGTTCCAACAATGTTTGTCTACGAAGGTGTTTTTCTTACACAGACGTTACTGTTTTGTTGTGTTCTGTGATTATCCTTTTTTTGCCGCTTTCTTTATTATGGAAATTCGCGAATACTATTTGTTTCTCCTAACAGTAGCAAGTTTATCCTTACAAGCTGTTTGGGGTCGAGAACAACTTTCACTAGGAAAAAGTGAAAGACGAGTGATTGAAGAAAACAAAGTTGCTTCTGTAAATCTAAGAACTGCATGACTGAAATGTTGCACCTTTTTGTATATATGCTATGCAGTGCATTCATATCACAAAGTGCAAAGTGTTTTATCTCTGCAGCCATGTTAGTGTGTTGGCAGGGCAATTTTCTCAATGGTGACCTGTTGCTTTGGCTATGAGCAGCCTTCATGACATTTCCATTAAAGGAGATGTACTATCGTGGACAAAAGTACCCTGGAAGTGTGAGCGTCGACCAAATTGCATTTCTGTTCAAGACCGCTGAAAACAGTGGGTCACGTATGCACATTCCGAACGCAGATGGTAGCACGGCTGATCCCGGAAAATTCGGTCAACCATGAAATTCGGTCAACTCTCACATGTCCTGGGCAATTTTGTCCCCGATGGCACATTCTTCGAACAATGGATACGCCGTGCAAGAGGAAATACGGGAGGCACCTGTACTTTAACGGATATAGTACAGATTTAGCATACGGAGTCTTTTGTTTTCTGAATACGGGAAGCGCCTGTATTTTAACGGTCATAGTTTAGATTCAGCATACGGTGTGTTCCATTTTCTGAATTCGAGAAGCACCTGTACTTTAACGGTTATAATAAAAATTAAGCCTACAGAGTCTTCCGTTTTCTAGATGCGAAAGCACTCGCATCTTGTATTACGGAGTCTGTGTTACAGCTGCCAGTTCTACGGAAATGACTGTTTTTTATTTACGGAAAAACATTCGATCACACATTACGAGCACATTTTCTATAAACAAAGGCGAAGCTTTTTTACAGTGTTGAGTAGGTCGTTCTGATAATTAATTGACGCATCTAAGTGTTCCGCGCAAAGCGTGTAATTTATTATCAGGTTTTAAATATGTACATTGCTGCCGATCGCAGCACACTGCTCGGCGGAATTTTCAGCCACCCCTACCCATATGACGTAAATCCCCTAATTGACGTCAGTAGAGAGATCTATGCGATTGGCTGCCTCGGGCGCGTCACCGATAATTTTTCTGACTTTATGGTGAACAAATGGTGTTCTTAATAGCCGGAATGATAGTTAATTTGTTTCTCTAAAAAGAAAGTAATAGAAAGAGCGTGCACAAGAACAATTTATCACTAAAGTTAAGCACTTCCGGCACACAGCAAGCGTCGTCCGCTTGTTTTACAATGTGCTCCATTTTGACGAGAGTCTTTTCGCGATCACCATGATTCGACTTTGTTGCATTCTGGGCGGCAAACGTAGTGACTGGCAATATGTCAAGCTGCGACATGGTGTCCCTCTGTAAGACAGCCGACGAGTGGAGTGGCTGCAGCGCATAGGACGGCCGCTATCCAAGCGGAGCCAGGATTTTCTCGTTTGCGGCTTTCACTTTACATAAGAAGATTGATACCGCAATAGCGTTTCGCGAATCCGGTATTGGGGTAAACGCAAGCGCAAGGCGACATGGCCTGGCCGCTTGACCTTGCAGTTTGACGGGATGAGCAGAAACGCAAATATGAATAATCTGTGCGGCGGAGCCACCAGATGACACAGAGCTCTACCACACACAGTAGAAATAACGAAATGTATTCTTCCTTGCTGCTGGTGCAAATATTTCGCAGGAGTGTAATTGTTAACAGGTTGTTTTTGTAAATGTTTAAAATGTTTTACACTTGGTTAGAGCAATATTAGCTCTTTGTTTGGCTGCCAAAGCTCTGCGCCAACGGGTAGCTGGAATGTGGAGACAGATCAGGGAGCTCATGTACGTCTACGCTGAAGTTCCTTCATCATTTTGAGTTTATGCCTCTAGCCATCCGTCAAAACGCCCACATCACCTGTGGTTACCGGAATACCAGACACGTTCGGCGCTGCGACAGAATGGTCGCAACGCACGCTGCTTCGATGACTCTCGCTTGGGGTCGACTGCCAACCAGCTGCCGGAAAGACTAAAGAGGCTTCGCACGCTCGCTCCTAGAGAACCGGAAGTAGACGACACGACGTGCCCTCATGCCGCAGAGCGAGTAAAGGCGGAGCTTAGCCGCGACCACTCGGCGAACGAGTTGAGGAGAAAATATGACTATGGAGGAGGGTAACTTGTGATCGTCCGTAACTCTCTTAAAATGAGACGTTTCACACAAATTGTGGTGTAAATGAGGAAATTTGCCCGAACCGTTTCAGGGGCTCTTTAACATATTAACTCAGTGAATGTAATCTGGATTATATAATAACCCCCTCACATACTGCCACAGCTGCAGTCAGTAACATGTGTTGCAATAATGAAGGAGCGCTTGTCCACTAGCCCTCCAATGTCACTAACAGTGATCACCTACACAGCTAAGTAGATAGTCATGATTCCGGTAGCAAATAGCTAAGGGGAAAAATCCACTCACTTTGAGAGCTTGAATACTGTGATAACTTGAGAGAGATGGAGCCATTGCCGTCAGCATACCTTTTCTCATCTCAAGCAGGATAACAGCAACTTGCCTTTGAGTAAAATATAAAGACTGATTAGTAATCATAACTTATTTTGTTCCTGCTGAGTATAAATACACTATGATTTTCATGCATATCCATTCTCAGCTGTAGTAATACAACTGAATTAGTCGTAAAATAGAGTCTATGACGATAGCATTGGCTTCTCTCGTGCGTCAAATTTTTTTTTGCACTGATACAATGTTTACTGCTTTCTTACTGATAAGAATGCATTGACTGTCGAGAAATCATTAGAAGCAACACGTCTTGCCGCACTGCAAGCAGTTGCACCAAGGAAACGCGCAGCAGAGCCGCCAGAACGAAGAACTTTTTTTTGGTCACTACAATAAAACGTGCATCGAAGTAAGAAAGTAACGATCACTTGCAGTGAGCCACCGCTATTACCTCGAGCGTTTACTTCCGTATGCTAACAGAAGTTCTTGTATCGGATACAGTATG
This sequence comes from Dermacentor variabilis, assembly GCF_050947875.1. Lineage (NCBI taxonomy): Eukaryota > Metazoa > Arthropoda > Arachnida > Ixodida > Ixodidae > Dermacentor > Dermacentor variabilis. The sequence goes on along the minus strand of NC_134574.1, from coordinate 95,353,602 downwards.
CTCTCAAGCCGGTACAAGCGTCAATACAAGTAGGCAAGTGAATGCAATTTAATTCTACGCTTTTAAGTCAAGTGAGGAAGAGGTTAGATGTGTCAAACGGAAACTGCGATTGAGCCGATCGCGCTACCACTGACATCGATCTGAAAAAATAGGGTGATCCTTTTCCCCATTCATGCGTCAATTTTTCCCTAAATGCTGCACAGTTGCCTTTTGAAACAATATTTCGGCTCCAAACGCCGGCTTACCACATATCATTTTATCATCTACGTTATGCAAATCAAATAAAATTAAAATGGGCTTACCTCATGAGCAAGCGACGAGCACGCGTAGACTGTTAAGAGCACACGTTGAAAGCAAGCAGGCTGTCGCTTGTCCAAGCGCATACGCGCACCGGAACACAGGACAACTTGTTCGATGCCGTAGCGTGCAGAATTTTGTACACGAAGTGAAAGACATGCAGCGCAAATATCCCCGCGTAATGACGGCACATGCGAGCGCAAAAGCGTGCAACCCACAGCGACTAATTAGGAACTTTCCCAGTTCGAACGTGCCGAGACACAATCCATCCATCGCTTCTGTTCTTCGCTCCCGATGCGTCAATCTCTCTTCCTTGGGGACTTGCTCCACCTTTGAGCACAAGTCAAGGCATTTAAGCAAAATGAACAATTTTTACAACACGACACGATAAATGTGGCCTGACAACACCTGTGCAGCTTCGTCGACCGCTCCTAACGGAAGCGCAGCGTGCGCTGCCGCCTGGTGCCATACTCTGTGAGCGCGGCGAACAGAAGAGAGTCGGTTTAGATTTCGCGTTGGTGCTTTTGTTACTGGAACAGCAGGATAATTGCTTGACAAATAATCGTGTTGCAATGCAGTGCAAAGCAGTGCTTGTGTTGCAATGCAGTGCAAAGCAGAGCACTGCGATTCACCAATGAGCTCTAGTAGAGTGTTCATTTGGGCTCGTTAGTGCATGTAATGAACGGGTAAATTATGAGGTGTGTCATAACATTTACCTATGGATAAAGCACAAGTAACAAATTGTGTTGCATTCTGGGTCAGAAAGAAATAAAGCTTGAATCATTACAAGTCGCCACTCGGCATTCTTCCTCTCGGTCTTTTTTTTCTTTTTGACAGTACACACAATAATAGCATGGTACTAGGTCCTTCATCTTCAGTCACCTTCCTGTAGTTTACACACATCTAGGTCCATGTTTGCGATCTCTATTCAGCCGTACAAGAACATGCGCGCTCATAAGTCTTGTTTCAAGACAAAGCGCCAAATGTTTGCGATTACATCTTACTTCAAGAATTAGCAGATGAACAGTGAAGATTATGCGCAACCGATGTATCTTAATGAATGGGCACTTATCGACAGAGATAAGATATTTTGTAAATATTACGGGAATGAGTTAAACCAACCACATTGGCAGTTCAGCAAATGCCTTTCATGCTTGGGTAATTTCTTCCCACATTTGAAAATTTCATCCGACTGTTATACTTGGATCGATAGACCGCCAGTTCATTTCGAGACCATTTGTTGCTAAATGTAAATGAAGTTACGGTCATTTTACCACTCCCTGCGTTTCGCTACCAATTTATAGTGCGCACAATTTTTGGCCTAGAGCACCAATGTCTTTTCCAGTACACCAGCACCTCAGTGCCGCAAGTTTGTCTAAATTACATTGCATTACGGCTCTTCATTCACATAAACATATATGTTGTATTATTACCTACAAAGCGCTTAATTTGAGAACATTGCAAAAAGACGTAATATTTTTGCGCATATTTTCAGCGTTGCAACGCCCGTATGCGCGGTAAACTGAGGCCGGAATAGAGGATGCGTATATATATTTATGCGATCTGTTATTGCAGCTTTTGGGGCTAGCTCTCACATTTTTTACGTATCCTTACTTATAATGTGTACAGTTTGCGTGTTCATTAAAATATTATGAGAAAAAACTTTGTGAGTACAAAAACTCATCCAGACAATGTGTATAGTATTCCTCGCAAAATACGGATGTTCACAAAACAGAAATAGGGAATTCTTTCTGGTTCACGCAAAACAGTCTAGCCACTGTATTATTATAGTGAAACTGTACGTAAAACTTAAAACGCGGAGGATTTCCCTATATTAGCAGACGTTCTTGCCGTATTCTTGAAATTCTGCTTACTTTCCGTATTTTTTATCTGCAGTTCCTCTGTATAATGACAGAAATCCTCCGTATAATGACGGAAAATTTTACAGTGCCGATTGCGCGTTAAAGCGACTGGTTTACCTCGCTCGATTTGGACAGCTGTGTCCGAAAGCCTCCTTCAGAAACGGATGGGCAGGCGAATAACTCTGCCGTTTCTACAAACTGAAAGGCTGGAAGTGGTGATCTACGTTCACAAGATTGTGCACAGCATGAAGAAAATTGCGAAAATGAACGATGTGCCTATTGTGAATTCGATGCGACGCAAACTCCCTGGGTTTACAGGGCATTTCGAGACCTCGGTGGAAACCGGTCTGGGGAAAGAAGCATATGACGCCTTACGTCTGAATGAGAGCTTCTTTATTGACGGTGTGTTGGTTGTTTTGCGTGGCATATACAAGCAGTTTTTTAGACATGATGCAGTAACCTTTACGCTCTTTGATGTGACGCATTGGTTGGCTTGATGGAGAAGCGCTCACGCGATCCTAGTCAGCTCTGTATTAAAATAGCCGAAATCATCACAATAAAATTTTGGTTGCGACTTAGCGCTTTTCTTGTGCGTCGCTGTCTTGCTCTTGTTCAATTTTGAAACTGCGCTTACCGGTATTCATTTAATGCTAGCCTGCTATATAAACGGCATATAAAGGTGAATAAGCTCACAATGGAACAGGACAAGAATTATCACATCGGTATGAGACTCATTTCGTTGTACTTGAGCTCGATTTCCGCTACCAAACAGGATAGGCATGTGCATGGGGCATAACAAGTGCTCGCTCGTGGAATGAACTCACGCGCTCGGTACCGGGCCCTCGAACAACAGACCTGCATGTGTGTACTTCTCGCCTGGAAAATATGTTGCGCAGTTTCACAAGCAAGCAATAAGTATACGCAGACAAGTCAGTTGATAGAAGATCAGACACTGATTGCACGAGCTCAGTCTTTCAGCTATGTGTTTATGGCGCGCCCTATACTCATGCCTGAATCCTTCGCAACATTTCAAAGATTGTTATTAGGCTGCGCTAGATTTGTGTGTTTTTTCGATATCAGCTCTGGCATACAGCCGAATTGATAGCCCTAAACTAAATTACTGGATGAGGTGAATGTTATTTCAGCGGGCTAGCAATAAATAGCAAAAGACCGCTATATAGTTTGATTACTAATACTTTAGATTGCCATTATCAAATTGTAGTGATGGTGAAGAACGACGCAGGGTAAAAATGGGGAAGTGCACATCTATCTCTTGACTGGGCAGAATTGTGCCCAGCAAAAATTATTAACGCTCAAGATGAACGATAGCGACGAGCGATGTTGATGTGCGAAGAAAATATGAACAGTGGACAGGAGCCTTAGTTTTTATACAAGATTAGACGAAGGTTCTAGACTAATCGCTGGTGCCTGCGTGCCTTCTGGAAAGTGCTGCACATTCGCGTGGGGCCTACGTTCAGTATACAGAAGGTTCGGATGACGGAATCGACGGCTCTGCTACCGCCGCGACTGCTGCAGTACCAGAGCCATCAATTTCTTACATGCGCTATATGTTCAAACCCTGTCTCACTGATAGAACATGGCACCACTCTAGGTTAAATGAGGCATACAACTCACAACTCCCTAGCACATAGGCTCGCTGTAGCTCTAGTATAACCTCTGTCCAAAGCTGTAAAAAGGATGAAGGCACCACTGGAAGCCGTCATGGTCGCCTCCTTTGCGCGAATCTCAGAGCGGTAGTGAGACGGCGGTGCGACTGACCATTCTGAATAGCTACCCGGGTGCGGTAGTTTTCAGAGAACATGGGACAAGCAGACGCGACGAGCGGATCATACGCAACTCAGGGCCTCTCCGTGATCACTCAAAAACATTTCTATTTTTTTTTTGTTTTTACGCAAAGGTGTTAAGTTATGTTCAAATTAAGCGAAAATGTGTCGTGTACAAAGGCATGCTCAAGATCGCCTGCATGCGTGAGAATCGGGAAACAAGAAGTTAGGGTCACCGAGAATTGACACTATGTCGTGCAACCCATTGAAACTTAGTTATCACTCAGCGCAAGACGCGCTTGAATGATAGGAACCAACTAGAATGTTTCTTCCTTACTTTTTTTTACAAATGCGCTCTTGTCTTTCGGCATCTTGTTTGCAGGATCGGGACGGTGCTTTTTAAGAGGGGTAATGACACGTGTAGTGTTTTATGTTTATAGGGTGGCCGCGTTTCACCGTCTCACAAATCTTATCGCTCAGTGCAGTGCGTGCCTTTATGTATTGAACGTTTCTAGAATGTTAACATTTCTTTATTCGCTGTCTGTTGTCACCCGCGGCTTTTGTAATCAGATTGTATACGTGACGCGAATTGTGTAGTACTTTTCGGAGACACGCTCATACCAGCGATTACTCCGGAAACTTCGATGACTGATGTAATAAGCTAACGTGCTTGATCGGTAGATAAGATTTTCGCCGATCGCCGACTGTGTTCCCCCCTTATGTCGTTCATTTAGGAGTGTAGCCTGTTTTGCGTGGCATATGTTCGCCCAATAAAACGCTAGTTCCATCATTCAGTGTGCTGGTGCTTTCTTCACCGTCACTACTAATTGATATCTAGTAGAGGAGCTTGAGCGTTCATGTACCGAACGACCCCACTAAGCCCACAGGCCGCAGTCGTTCATGTACCGAACGACCCCCCCAAGCTTGCAGCCCCCCCCCAAAAAAAAAACAGACTAACAAAAGCTTCCCCAGCAGCCCGGACTTCTACACAAGGCGACCAAGAAGATTGTGGTCAACTGAACTAGCACAATGGCAGCGCCAGCGCCCCATATCGTGCTGCAACAAACCATAAAGACACGCACCTTCCGCTCACTCAAAGACCCTTAAAGACCCTCCGCTCATTTAAAGACCCTTAAATCTGGCTTGAAGCGCACGAAGAGTTGGCTGCATTCAATAACTGGAATTCTGACGAGAAGCTGTGGCATCTATACGTATTTGAGGATGTCTTATGAGAACGGCTAATCAAATCTGACGACATGGAACCTTTTCCGCAAAGGCTTCCTGCAGATGCTGTCGAGCGTGCTGCGCACAGAGCAAGCCCACTCTTATGAAAAAAACGTAATGTCTTTCAACGGAGAAGCTAATAGCTATGTGCGTCCCAATTGTCTGAGTGTCTGACGCTCCTGTAATACGTTTTGTGATGCATTCCCTAACGTGGAGTCTATTATAAATTGGCCAGCAAGGTTGAAGGCTGCAATGCTGACTTCTGCATTGCAAGTCATGCAAGGGCACGTTCGCAGTACCCAGGTCAAAAAATATGTTTGTGGTTCATTGCTATCTTAATGCAGTACAGTAATAACCCTTTCAAATGCCTGCACACTTGTCGGCAGCTTGGTGCATCCGATCTGGTGTTCACCTTGAACCCAGTCTGGTGTGTTTAGTTTACCTTCCTTGGTATCCTTGGCGTGTTGAATGTCGTGTGTTTCGTGTGCTCTCATGGGGTCACTGTATCACGTTGTGGTGTCTTCCTGAGGCCAAGTGGGTTCCTGAGAGGGTAAATGAAATATCTATATATTAAATATGCGTGAATAAGATTGCCCCAGTTTCATACTGCTATATACATATTTACTATGGTGAACGATTTCTTTACGTTTATTTGTTTGATCACAAATTGATGGTGCAATACGTCAAGCAAAAGAGCAGTGCAAACACTTGCTTATTCGAATTTCAAATGAAAAGTGAGCTCTCTATGAAAATATGACAATAATATAGGTGCACCATATTTTCTTATACCCACTCTGCTTCACTAGCAGGCAAGTTATTTCTCAAGGCAAAAATAAACTTTTGAATTGCTCAACGTTCTATTTTTGACTAAAGGACATCTCAGCCTGATGCATAGAGGAACCTTGTAATAAAACTTGGCAATCTTGTGGAAGCGAAAACCGCGTAACAACCAGTCGCGTATTCTAGTGTTCACCAGAGCTGCAGCACAGCCTGAAAGAAAAAAAATACTTTTGACTTCACTTAAAATCACGGTGGCATCAAAAAATGTTGTTTTCGTATAACAAGATTACCCCATAACTAATTTTGGCATTAAGTACTTTTAGTAAAGGAAGTCTAAATGAAAGAGCACGTATACGCAGTGGCATTACTGTGGAGCCTGCACGCGAAATTATGTGGGTTATGTTTGCCTGAAAGAAATTTTGAGATGACTGTACACAGAAAAAGTAAGCAGTTTCACTGAGACTACACTTTGTGTAATGCAGAGAGAGGTACAGCTTGTGCCAGTCATTCAGAACAAGAAATATCCCAGAATTTGCCTGTGATCCCCTCCTGAGCAACTAGGCATAGCCAAAATGCAGCCTTTATCTCTATAACCCATTGCTTGTACAACGAGGCTATTATTACATAAAGCATAAATCCAAAAGCTGAAGTACGCATTAGTATGCTTGATGAGTAGTCAGATAAGCAGTACTGTGCTGACTGGAAGTGAAAAAATGGTGACATTGTTCCGCTTCAAAACAACGTTCCGAGTTCATAAATAATAAGTAACATGTAACTGTGAAAGCTGGTGCATGTTTAAAGTTTATGTGCAAGACAAGTGGCAAAGGGAGATCAGAGGACACAAAAGCTATCAACTTAAGAATTATTTTGATGGAAGGTATAAAGGAATTATGTACGCTGCATGACCACTTGCACAGATTCTTTCAAAACGAGGGGACAAGTTGCAATGCAGTTGTATAAGATCATCATAAACAGTACTTGCCCAAAACAGAATAAGCATGATTATTGCGATTCCATGTCATTTACAGGGCACTCAGCTTTATCAGGCGCACATAATTAGCACTGGATTACAGATGTTGCCCCACTTTCTTTATGTCGCATTCCTCCTTGAACATGTTGGGCAATTGGTTGCCGCAGATGAACAATACATGTGGAACGATTTAAATCCGGCAGACATGTCGTCATGCATGCGCTTCGTCAAGTGGTACACACACATTGGTCCCTTGAGTGAACTTTGCTGCTCTTTAAGCAACGAACTTGCTGAGGTACCGGCCAGCCTGCCCAACGTACATTTGATCGTACATACCCATGAACGGACATGCCGCCATTGGAATCTGAACCTGGCAAAGTTTAAGGCTAGAACATCATCTAATGAGGCGAGCCTAGCAGTACTACTGGAGGAATTATATGGCAGTAAATGGGATGCAATATAGGGCTCAGTGAAGTTAGGAGGACCAAAGAAGCATATACAGTGCTAAAAAGCGGGCACGTCCTGTGCTACCGGGGCTTAGCGGAGAGACGAGGACTAGGAGTCGGATTCCTGATTAACAAGGATGTAGCTGGTAACATACAGGAATTCTATAGCATTAACGAGAGGGTAGCAGGTCTTGCAAAATTAAAAGAGGTACAAATTGAAGGTGGTACAGGTCTAAGCCCCTACATCCAGTCATGATGACCAGGAAGTCGAAGGCTTCTATGAAGACGTGAAATCGGCGATGGGTAAAGTGAAAACCAAACACACTATAATGATGGGCGACTTCAATGCCAGGGTAGGCAAGAAGCAAGCTGGAGACAAGTCAGCGGAGAATATGGCATAGGCTCTAGGAATAGCAGGGGAGAGTTATTAGTAGAATTTGCAGAACAGAATAATATGCGGATAATGAATACCTTCATTTTACAAGCGGGATAGCCGAAAGTGCACGTGGAGGAGCCCTAGAAATGAAATAGACTTCATACTCTGCGCTAGCCCTGCCATCATACAAAAGGTGGACGTACTCGGCAAGGTGCGCTGCAGTGACCATAGGATGGTAAGAACACGAATTAGCCTAGACTTGAGGAGGGAGCAAAAGAAACTGGCACATAAGAAGCCGATCATTGAGTTCGCGGCAAGAGGGACAATGGAGGAATTTCGGATCAAGCTGCTGAACAGGTACTCGGCCTTAACTCAGGAAGAGGACCTTAGTGTTGAAGATATGAACGACAATCTTATGGGCATCATTAGTGCATGTGCAATAGCCGTCGGCGGTAACTCCGTTAGACATGATGCCAGTAAGCTATCGCAGGAGACGAAAGATCTGATCGAGAAACGCCAATGTATGAAAGCCTTTAACCCTACAGCTAGAATAGGACTGGCAGACCTTTCCAAGTTAACCAACAAGCATAAGACAGCTGGCATAAGGAACTATAATATGGATAGAATTTCACATGCTCTAAGGAACGGAGGAAGCCTAAAAGCAGTGAAGAAGAAACTAGGAATAGGCATAGAATCAGGTGTATGCGTTAAGAGACAAAGCCGGAAATATCATTACTGATAGGGATGAGATCGTTCCAGTGGCTGAGGAGTTCTATAGAGATTTATACAGTACCAGTGGCACCCACGACGATAATGGAAGAGAGAATAGTCTAGAGGAATTTGCAACACCACCAGTAACGCTGGAAGAAGTAAAGAAAGCCGTAGGAGTTATGCAAAGGGAGAAGGCAGCTGGGGAGGATCAGGTAACAGCAAATTTCTTGAAGGATGCTGGGCAGATTGTTCTAGAAAAACTGGCCACTTTGTCTGCGCAATGCGTCATAACTTCGAGCGTACCTGAATCTTGGAAGAACGCTAACATAACCCTACTCCATAAGAAAGGGGATGCCAAAGCCTTGAAATATTATAGACCAATCAGCTTACTGTCCGGTGCCTACAAAGTATTCACTAAGGTAATTGCAAATAGAATAAGGAACACCTTAGACTTTCCTGAACCAAACGACCAGGCATGATTCCGTAAAGACTACACAACAATAAACTATATTCACACTATCAATCAGGTAATAGAGAAAAGGGCGGAATATAACCAACCCATATATACAGCTTTCATTGATTACGAGAAATCGTTTGATTAATTCGAAACCTCAGCAGTCATGAAGGCATTACGGAATCAGGGTGTAGACGAGCCGTATGTAAAAATACTGAAAGATATCCATAGTCGTTCCACTGTCACCGTAGTCCTCCATAAAGAAATCAACAAAATACCTATGAAGAAAGCCCCAGTCAGGGAAATACGATCTCTCCAATGCTATTCACAGCGTGTTTACAGGAGGTACTCAGAGCCCTGGATTGGGAAGAATTGGCAATAAGAGTCAACGAAGAATACCTTAGTAACTTGCGATTCGCTGATGATATTGCCTCGCTTAGGAACTCAGGGGAACAACTGCAGTGCGTGTTCACTGACCTGGAGAATCAAAGCAGAAGGGTGGGTCTACAAATTAATCTGCAGAAATCTAAAGTAATGTTTAACAGTCTCGGAAGAGAACAGTAGTTTATTATAGGTAGCGAGGCGCTAGAAGTGGTAATGGAATACATCTACTTAGGACAGAGAGTGACTGCGGATCCGGATCATGAGAGTGAAATAACCAAAACAATGGGCTGGGGTGCGTTTGGCAGGCATTCTCAGATCATGAACAGCAGATTTCCATTATCGCTCAACAGAAAAGTGTATAATAGCTGTGTCTTGCTAGTACTCACGTACGGGGCAGAGACCTGGAGGGATGCTTACGAAAAGGGTTCTGCTTAATTTGAGGACGATGCAACAAGCTATGGAAAAAAATAATTATGAGTGTAACTTTAATTGATATGAAAATAGCAGATTGGGTGAGAGAACAAACGCGGGTTAATGACATCTTAGTTGAAATCAAGAAAACGAAATGGGGGGGGGGGGATCATGAGCAGGACATTTAATGAGGAGGGAAGATAACCGATGGTCATTAAAGGTTACGGACTGGATTCCAAGGGAAGGGAAGCGCAGCTAGGGGCGGCAGAAAGTTAGGTGGGCGGATGAGATTAAGAAGTTTGCCGGGTCTATAGTTATTACACGACCGGGGTAGTTGGAGAAGTATGGGAGAGGCCTTTGCCCTGTAGTGGGCATAACCAGGCTGATGATGATGATGATGACCCGTGAACAGAGCGATTGACTAGACTATCCTTGGCCGACACAAGACAAATTTGGGGGTATCTTTAAGTACGCAAGACTTCACTGCCTGGGTGCTTTGATCAATTCCTTTTTTGGATTGCTATCCGCAGATATTTTCAGCAAAACCTGTAGTAGGCAGCATATGCACGGTAGTTCAAAATTGAATATAAGAAGGCAACGATGCAAGCAAGGCTTGTTTGTGTGAAGGTAACACCAAATTTTTCCACTGTGTCAGAGGCAGTGCGCTGTATTCCTTTTACATGTGATGAAATGAACATATCAACGACTGGCTGGTGCCCAAATATGTGCCTACAAGATCACAATATTTCCCTCCATAGACCAGTTCACTCGTCCGAGTTGGCAGTGCATCGTCATAATGGGGCTTCAGGTGGATTAGGATTGTTCATCTCTATTCACCCATGCATGAAAATCGAAAAGTAAAAATCAGTCAGGCATCCCACATACATAACAAGACGTGTGAGCCGCCTCACATTATCAATGCACGAGAAAAGGCGTCCTTTCTAGATGGTAAGGGACATAAAATATTCTGCACGACTTAACCTTTTTAGGCAAACACTGTTTATCAAAATGTTAAATATTTTATGCCTTTGTATTACAGCTTGCACCTTCCTGCGAAATTAACTTGTGCAGAATACAACGCATATTCAGTGGCTCTATTATTTGGACGCTGTGTTATGTCACGGCATCAACACGCCAAAATAATTCCGCCTTAACATATAGCATTGGCACAATAAGACTCTCATGTGTGAATGCATGCAAGGAGCATGTAAAACAGTCAAAAGAGCAATACCTCCACTATTACAGGGTGGCAAAAGAGCACAAATACAAATTCTTGGTGAATGTCATCGTAATAGGGACCTGTTCAGCAGCCAGAAGCAGCGATTACTTACGTTTTTCCTAATGCAGCTCGTTAACTGAAAACCTCGTACTCAGAGATTAACTAGAACGTGGAAGTATTTATAAGCCAAGAAACGTGGTTGCAGTAGCAATCTGCGAAGACGCAGATAAGTCGTTACCGATCAACCTCAGGAGAAAAGCGCCAACAGACGCACAGGTGTGCATGATGAACACGACTACTCCCGAGCGTAATCTTTCTCAACAGAAGAAAACGCTTATCAAGATTTTCAATTTCTCATTAAGGCAATAGACTTCCTTAACTACATGCTAACACCCAGTGCTCAGTAAGCAAAACCTCAGGTTTTACTGCTGTCGTGGTAGTTCTCATTCCTACGTTCGCATAGCACTCTATGCCTACACGAGAAACAAGCACAACAGGCGTGTCCCTAGCAAGCACGTATACTCATCTTTTAAATGCTACGGCGCGGCCAAAAAGCACCCTCCAAGTTGCCGGTGCTGCGATGTTACTCGCAGCATTCGCGGCGTTGGGTAGTGCACCAGCTGTGGCACAAAAATAATGCGCGTTATTTCTTTGCGACTTCCACACAACTTTTCACGACAACTAGAGTCAAAGGGAGCGCCCTGCATGGCGGGAACATCGTTGGTCCACATTTTTCGTGATTTCACGCACACGTGGAAACTGCAGGGAGACACAAGCTATCATCTGGCACTTACATGCACGCGAATGAAGTCGCATATCATTACAGCAAATACAAGAAAAAGTACCATGAGACAAGCACATCGTAGCAGATCGCCAAACCGATCGGCAGGTTGAAAACGGAGCAAGAATACGCTGGATAGATAGATCCGTTGTCTGCGCCGTTGAAATAGGGTAGTACTGTGGCCTCCGTGGTGCAATAAGTCTTAACCAGTACCATGAGCCCCCTAACGTTTTCTGCCACGTTGCACCCAACTACCTACGTACGGATGCGGCCAGAAAAAAACACAGAATAGTCTATATTGTAGGCTCTAATTTAGTGTAGAAAGGAATTAGATGACGTATTTTCAATTTTGAATCGCTTCTGCCATTTGCAGCCAGCAAAAGCATGGCCTTCGAGATCGTGTTGCGTGGTTTTTGTAAAGCCGTCACTGTGGCGTTATCTAAACAATTTTGACTTGGGTCAGTACTCTAAAAGCCCCTTAATTACGTTTTCCGCGCTTTGCGGTGCTACCTGTGGCATGGCTTAATTTAAATAACTTCCGTGTTTTATAACAATTAACTGCATCCTCAGACATTTTTGATACGAAACCGAGATACACATGTGCCTTGCGCAATGTTTCAGCGCACGTCATGACTGTGTCAGTTGGAAGACATCAGATTTGCTCTTCTGGTGCAGAATACTCCCGTATCGTCCGTATGTGGCTTTCGTTTCAGTGTGCTTATTGTACGCGTGTTGCACTCCTGTCGTCCATGCCTTTTGAGTTTATCGTACGACCCTCGAATATTGGCTAAAAAAACCCACATGGCTTTGCAGCGTGCAAGAGTCCTATGTGGTATGGGCCAGAGACGCGCGCCGGCGTACGATGTGTATGCAAACAAGTGCTGTAGAGCATCCCAGCAAGTAGATGTGGCCGCTTATGTGCAGTTTTAAAGCGAAGCCTTTTTTGCCTCTTTCTTTGACTGTCCCATTGCTGCTGTAGGGCACACCGCATCGATGAGAGGGGGAGGGGCTCGTAGTGTGTGCGTATATGACAGGAGCGAGTCAGAGAGGAAAGGCTACGCTAGAAACTCGTTTTCACCCAACCGCATCGAATGTGCACAATGCCCTCTGGAGCTCCCTCGCCATCGCCACCTGTAACAACCTGTCACATGTCGACCTGTTACCTATCAACAGCTGTAATTATCTGTTACTCCCCTCTGAAGCACATGCAGTCAGATTATGGCACACGATAGCGAACATCACGGTGTCAAAATTAATCTGGACTCCGTAATTCGGCTTCCCTCCTAATCCGACTGTGCTTTCGGCGCGGGAGCCCAATAATTCAATTCAAGTTTAATTCTTCTGCCACAATGCGATGTGCCATGTGAAGCAATGACTATGATCAACCCTCTACGAGGTCGCGAAAGATGTCGCACAAGAACGGCTAAAGTAAACACCTCTCCCTGTGTGTTCTGTATACTACGCAGACAAGGAGCAGTGGTGCCCGCAAGGTAACGTTTAACATCACTCTAACCCTCTCGTTTTAGACTAAACGTTAAAGAAAGAAAGCTTTAGCCGTCAACATCTTCGCTAAATATCGTCATTAAAAGCATCCAGCACGGAATGCTTCGCTCACATCAATTACCGCCGTGATCTGCATAATTTTTCTTTGTCACGTTCATGTCAATTCCAAAATTGCAGCTTACGGATTACCTTTTTTTTCACCTGCTTACGCCCTTCTATCGCTTGCTTTATGTTATTTTTCCATCACTTGAAGTCCTAGGGCGTAAATATATTCCAATATCATTTCATTATCACCTGCTGGCATCAAATTTGCCTAATCGCCAACGCAAGCATTGGGCGGTAACCAGCATTGTTCTCCGAACAGTCCGATCAAACGCTCTTCTCGTTTTATTAATTGAATTTATTTTTTGCTTTCAAAACGAACAAGCTTGCCTACATTGAAGGTTTCTCTTGTATAATTGGCTGACAAGATACGAGTAGAACGCTGAAGTGCAGAGGGATTCGGTGGGGCCGAGCTAGTGCAGTGTAAATCATAACCAGATGAGAGGGATGGTGCCGGCGGCTTCGATGGGTCGGCTAGCCCATTCTATATTGCCTGGCTTGCGAAAATTCTAAGCGACATGCAATGAAAGTTTAAGAATGCCGATTAAACGGACCCTCACCAAAGAAGACTCCGCAGAGCGATGTCGTATACGTGTGCAAATTCCTCGATAAGGTTATACTGCCACACAAAAGTTTTTATTATACGCAAATAAATCCATGCTCTCCGGCATAGGCGAGTAGCCAGTACCCCAGTGATCGGCTGGCAGCCATCTTTGATTCCTTTCGGAAAGCGGTATTCTCAGGCTATTCAGTAAAAAAGGCACCTTTAGAGCGCACACTTCACTTTGACGGGATGAGTTTTCACGGCTTTGTAACGCCACGCGACAGGCAGGGGAAGTTGTTGTAGCCCAAGAATTTCTGACCAATAGGAGTAAGATAATGTTGAAAAGGGTCCAATCAGAAATAAATATTTTTCTTTTGCTTCTTCTATTCATACATAATCAGAGTGCACATGTTTATGAAATGGGGCACTATCGCAGTTTTAGTCAAGTTGCGTGACAGAAAGGAGAAGTGGGGCGGCCTGACAATATTTCACCAATCATATAGGGCTGATAGCAGAATTGGAGTAGGGAAGTTTGAAATCACTTCACGTCATAGCGGCCTTGCGTCGTTTCGTCTTTCCTATCCAACACTCCATTTGCCGTGTGTTTCTGATCTCCTGCTCTATAACGTCGACCAGTTTTCTATTTTCCCAAACAGTTGTATTACACGCCTCAAATTTTTACTCTACGCTTTTGCGATGTCTGTTATTTACTATTATTTATTTTTCCGCGTTCATCTGCCATCATTTGGTCTACTCCTCGTAGATCGTTTGTGAGCCTAAGGCGTAATTGATATAAAACTGTCTATTTTTATATTTTCACCTTACCTGTCCATGACACTTACTCTCCCTGTTAACTAGTATGTGGTTCCACTTATTCATCGCACAGATTCAGCACTAGAGAACTGTTGTAATCCGTATATCCGTCCAAGTCAAGCTTTTTCGCATTCACACCTCCTCCTATAACTACCGGGCAAATTTTTTTGAACTCCATTACCACTGCCCCTAATCTAATCTATTGATCTTTATCTGTATGGTACTTGTCCGTACGTAAGATACTCCAAGCCAGGTCTTTTTTGCCTTCCAATGTGTTCTAAACCCAGAACCCTTCGCAACGTCATGCCCCTCGAATAAGCATGGCTTCGCCTCCTCCTTTCTTTGAACCAGACACCTTGCAACAGACGGCCGTTGTCGTACCTAGCGTGAATGCATTTTGGGTTCTACGACCAAATTCTGTGACCTGCGCCCCTCTACAGTGTATATTGTGGTGAAACTTTTGACATTTATTAGAGGTGGCTATCCTTATCAGGCCTATAAATGCGCAGTCAAAGCTTACTCGTGCCATGGAGGATGACGCAAGTGACACTATAGAGAAAGAGTGCCCCCGCTCTTATTTGTAACGTCCGCTACTACCACCACCAATGCGTCGGTTCATCACATGTTTGTCGTGTTTCTAATGTATTTTGTTGTGTAAAGCAGTAGTTTAAAATATTTTAGTTGTGCAACATATTTGACCGCGCCTTTCGACAGTGTTTCAAAATCTACGCTGCCATGTCTCCAGATTTTGCGCATAATTTTACGTAACACATACTGCCCGATCAGCATTCTACATAGTTAGAGACAATGCAGAGAAGGAGGTCGGAGAGTTTTGAGGCACCTTAAAAGAATGACCGCAGATTACCGTCAGAGAGACACAGCGCATTATTCATCAACCACAATGTTGGCTTTGTCAATATATCAATAGTCAGTGAAAAGCTGCTGTAACAATTTATTTGTGTGGCCCTTCGTCGCAAATTAATGCGAACCCGGAAATAATATCTCTAATGCAGCAGTTCTTTGGTAGATGGATGGCTAGGGGATACATACTCCATACATACTCAATACTTTTGTTTTTATTCACAATATGCGTTGCACTGCCATTCTGATTCAAATCCGTTGCAGTTTTGATCGTATCCACCTGACTCACATCGGCCGCTTTTTAAACTGAAATGAAACCAGTTTTCCCTGCGTTGTCCAAGTGGTTCGTTGGGATTGCACCCGCAGGCTGCAAAGCAAAAACACCAGTAAAATGAATTACGCTCCGTCGAGGTCTGTTATGCCAAAATCACATTGTTAAGAAACAAGTTCAGGTGAAACAACACGCGGTTACTGTCGAAGTTATTGCGTATAGCATTCAGCATCGACGTACATCGTCACTACACACTGCTACCGTCAAAAACCGTTATGCTTAAGGTATGTGCCCCTGAATGACTTATATTTCATCTTTCTATGAAACCAATCGGTCTCGTATCTCGGCACCAAGCCACCGCGTGGTCTCCAAAAGTGCACGCCATGCCGGTGCGTACAAACGCTGCGAAACGGTCCATGCGGGAGCTGCGGCTTCTCCCTCTACCTTCTTTTTTGGACCCGCTGCGTCATCTATACTACGTTTCATCGATAGCGTGCAAGGCCGTGAAAGCTGAGGAAACGGTCTGCCACAAATCAAATGTATCAATTCGCTTGCGTCATAAGTGAGCCGTACAATATCTAGAGCCATAGTTCGGATGTGTTTGACAGTGTAATTTGCTTCCTTTTTTGTTGCGATAACAATTACCTGTACACTCCCGGCGCTTTTCAACTGTTGTCGATGCCTTCGCCATCTGTGTCACTGGGATGTTCCGTATAAAATTTGAGGACGATAACATCGTCGTCGCGAGCCGTATGCTGTATTTCCGAATGAAAGCGTGCGAGGATGAGCCGGCGACGGCGGCTCAGTCTCGCGTTCGCAAGCTAGGAAAGTGGGAAGGAAGCGTGATGCCTTCGGTCGCGCGCAAGACACCGCGTGCATGGTGCGTCCGCGTGGGCCCTACCTTGAAAGAGGTCGACGATGGGGACAGACTTCACAGCAAGTGCTCATAGCTTTTTCTGTGCTATTTTCGCCGCTTAGTTCTGCTGAGGCCAGAGACAGCGAGAAGTTCAATTCGTTGGCAGATGCTGCAGTGCTTCCTTCGGAGTTTTGACAGAGAGTTTCTGAGGTCGTCGAGCGAGATGTGTTCATGCTTTCTTTTGTGGATGGGGCACCACTTCGGTTGATTTATTTGGTAAGCGAGTATTTAGCGGTTCATACGACCGATATAGGTACTATCATGACTTAGTATAGCGGTCTCCTAATTTGCTATCCCACTCGATGCTTCGTCTTTTGGGCGAAACTGTGATTTTCTCTTTCTTTTTCTTTCGTCCTAAAAGTCATTCAGTATTTTTTATTTAGTTTTCTGTGCTTACCTGCCAAACGGCTTACTTAACAACAATGTGACTGATCTGTAGGGGTAACTTGCCTTGTATGCATGCAAGTACTCTTTTTGTGCCTTTTTGGATGAGCGTTATCACTTTTGTGCTGGTGCTGTACATACACGACGGAGCCCTAAATGGGAGTACACCTGTGCTTTTTACAATAAAAAGAGACATTGTTGCGAATGTTTTGCTTAACTCGGTCTCTCAATGACGTACTCCATGATGGTGCTGGGCGAAAGAATATGAATGACCAAGCGTTAAAAAAAAGTAAGCGCACGCACTCTATTGCTTTTCCATCTTGCTATACCATGTGTTACCAACGAAAAGAAATGTCTCCGCTTCTTGCTCTAAAGTTCGTTCGACAGAAAAGCTGTAAACGAAAAGTAGAACGAGTACCAATTGCGACGTAGGTTGGAATTATTTAGCTCGCGACATTCAGATGTGCTTTACCTATTGATTAACCTAAGGCATTTTGACGGCCTGCGTCTTAGCTTGCCCCACAACATCGTGCTCCTACAAAGAGTGGACAAGAGAGAAGCTAAATTTGCCGCCCCTCGTCTGCAAGCTGCTCTTCAGCAGTACTTACTATACGCGGCCTTCCCATAGCCCTTTCATAAAACAAATCGGTTGATTGGTGGGTTCTACTTTTAGATACGAAAGAGTACTTACGCCACTTGTTGCATAGTACGCTACAGACTGCTGCTGCCGTCACCGTAGCAGCTTGCGCAACGTAATCTTTATCGAGGAACGCTTGCGAGGAGAGCTGAGTGCTTCGTAATGCCTGTAGGCGCAGGAGCGCCTTATCATTAGTTATCTGACTCGGATGTTTGTTTTGAGCTGGTTGTTTATGGAAACATAAGCTGTTGTGTATGTTGTATGCGTGATTATAAATACTGTGGGCGCTGTTCGCTTCATTTTGCTGAGATTCATCGCTTGCGGAACTTTCGCTGGAACAAGTTCATATCTTCTTTTCCGATGTTACCAGCATCTGTAAAAGTGGGCTACGTGATACACTGTGTACGACCATTCGTTGCAATGCCTCTTGAGTGCCCAAAGTGTCTTAAGCTATGTCACGTGACGCTGTCTAAAGAAGTGCATTGACTTGCGGCGATGAGGCGGAAAACAGGATACCACTGATTGTAACCTACCTTCATATGAATACCCCAGCGATCCTGGCTGTCGTGAAGTCATGTGAAGGAATGCTCTAAGATGCATCAAGAAGGTCGTATTGTTCGAAAAATGTTAACACACAAATCTAGCCGTAGAGAAGCTGCTCAATCTATTGGCCAAAGTTAACAATGCAAGTGAAAGTAGCGCCTCCAAGCCACTTCCGAAGAACTGCATAGAAGGGTGCAGTCGCCACGATCACATCTGCCCTTTTTTGCATCTAGCACTGTACCCATACGTACAGCGAATTCAAAGCCGGTGAAAGCACGCGGCAAATATTCGTCTCCGACGCCTGATGTTGACACGGAATGGCCTTTTCTGTTATGTAGACCCACAGTCATGACATCGCGCCGTTAATGCTCCTCTGCGCCAAGAAGTCAATGATAGGGCCCCAAAAACCGGCGACACAACATGCAAGCGTGGAGAGGGGTGTAATGAGAAGGAAAGCGTTCAGAAAACGCTGAAGCCCCAGATATTGTTAATGTACGTGATTATTGGCGCTCTCCTGAATACAGCCGCTAAAAGTACCCTGCAGGTGTTCCGCCCTACTGGAGCCGCTTATCGCAGCTCTCTATAGTTTGTGGAGCTTTTGCTTGGCGCCTAACCTGCTGATCCAGGCGAAGCCCACGCACCAGCTTCATCTTAGCGCCTTTATTTGAAGTTTCATTTGAGCTAGCGACCTCAGATAAGGGGCGTAAGCCGATGGTGGCTTCGTGGACATCATTTCTGAATGTTTATAAAGATAATGTTGAACTTGGTTTCGCCGTTCTAGCATCCTTCTTTTTTGTCATTGCCCATCCCCGTGGGCAGAGTAGCAGGCCAACGTGTGCTAGTCCAGGTCAACCTCTCAGCATTCTATCAAATAAATATTTATTTCTTGCCGCCCGAACCCCAATGAGATTGGTCCCCGCTGCGGGTGAGAACTCATGCACGGCGTCGGCGATGGGGCTTCATTGGACCCGGAGGAGATCGGCCACAGAGACCCATTACTAACCTTCCATGAGATCATCTCCATTCATCAAAACGAACGTAGGCACTCCCCGCCTCCGCTCCCGCAACTACGTAGATTTCAAGCAATCTTTCTTTGGATGCTTCAGACGAGGTCACATCCTTCGCGAGGTTTCCTAATCAGGATTGCCAGAGTATGTGATCCACAGTGCCAGGATATTGGAGGAGGAGCTTCGCACTATAGCTCATATGCTCTGGCAGCGTCCTGCATTACGGTATTCAACACTCACCATCGAACAGGAGTAGGATGAAGCCATATCAAGTACCGAACTAAACATCCAGTCCGTGGTCGTCCAGGGGGCCCGTGAAAGAGCGAGGGGACTTGGCCTACCGATTCCGACATGGGAACAGCCGACGGCGAGCCGGGGACCCCGAAGGGTCTCTGCAGGCTGGATTCTACATTCATCGGCTAGGGGGCCGGACGGAGCGCACATCTCTTGCGTCGTCTCTGTGGAAAGATCATCTTTCCTGGTGGAAAAACATCTTGGACTGCTGATAAAGTGCCGTGTGTGTCCTCAGGACGTAATAACAATCCTGTGGATACCGTTATAATGGACTACTTATAATGTTGTTTGTGTTTTGCGGACGTGATAACCATCCAACGAATACCATTATCAAGACTATCAGTGGTATTTGAAGGCTTTTATCGCGTCTATTGTGCTAGACCGGGCCACACGCCTCACCGAGCCTATCGTTAGGAGTAGCGCTGAGGTGTCTAGAGAGGCGGCCGAGGGCCCCCCGTGTCGGCTCGGCCGGGTTCTGTGGTGGCACAGTGACGATGGAAGTTTGTCTTAACGGTACGGATGTCAATGCGCCTAAATTCTAAAGCTTGGACTGAGTGGCGAAGGTGTTTAAACGTGTCGCGGATTTTCAGGAGCGTCAACAACCCGGACGTGAAGATGGCGGCCCTCAGCGGCTGAAGTGGCGAAGCGAGTCAGATGACGCCGGCCAGCTATAATGGCCACAACTATGTCGTCAGTGGAGGAACCTCGTAAAAAAGCGGTGGGAAGAAAGCTCGCGGAGCGGTTACACGCTTCGCACATTCCAAGTGTTGCAAACGAGGATCACAATACTATTATCACGCCCAACTTACGATTGACCGTAACCAAGCTCTCGGCGCCAGCAGTTGAGGGAGCAATCATGATGGTGGCGGAAATGTCAGGAGGGGATAGGATCGTCGTGAACGACAAGCAGGGAAGACATATATAGCACACGCAACGGGGACAATGAAAAGAAAATGTTGGGGCTGAAGTTCATAAAGCTGGACTGCAACGCGTACGATGCGCCGACATATATGGCGGCGCGGAAGCTGTGGTGTGGGAGTGGTGCATGGAATCAATCTTAGGCTCTCTTAGAAGGAACTGGAATTGGCTTTCTCATATCGAAGGAATCCTCCCATTCGTTGTCTGGGGAGGATGGGCAACTCTAACACGGTGATCATCACCTTTGCTGGTGACTATCTGCCGAGGTCGATGATCTGTTTCGGGGCGCCAATGTAGTGGTTTGTCTAAAGAAAGAGATACGAAGTGTTTTACAGGTGTGCTGAGCTGGGACTTCCATGGGAGGCGTGCGACAGTCAGCATGCCAAGTACAGAGGATCTGGAGCGACCTCCCTGATGACGAAGGGTCACGTGCTTGAGCAGAGGTGCCGATGGCAAGTATTAGACAACCGAGGACCACAGGTGCAATGCACTTTTTCGAACACCTTACCAAGTCAAGAAGCAACAGTAGGAAATGAATCTGGAAGATCAAGCGCTAGAACATGAAGAGGGACGCAACGTCAAGTCGGAAACGCAGTGGTATAGTGGCAAAGACTGGTTTCAAGATCGTTCGCCGAGTTTATTGAAGCATCGCTGCAAGTCGACAAGGCGTTTGGAATCCTTCGCGAAATTGGTATCGCTGGAGCAGCGATGACCTCCACGCAAAGAACGCCAGGTCGGTGGTGGTGGCACCCAATGAAGCTAAAGTCCACTGGACCAAAGGTCGGATGGGTTGCTAAGGTCTCCCAGGATGCAGAAACGTTTATTTCTCTTAAAGAGCAAAGCAGGATTTTACAAGATCAGAATGAGGAAATACACAAACTACTTGATGTGATTAAGAAACGACTAGCCAGTAAATCTGAGCCTGAACCGAAACACCCCAGCTTAATAATACTCCACCATTATAGAAGAAGAGGGCTAAGGAAATAGAAGTCGAGGATCATCCCGAAGCAAGAATTGTAATGCTTGACGTTGAAACAAATAAATTCAACAGAATGCTTCAAACGGCACTGAGCAGATGAAACATGTAGGCACCGCTATCGAGGAAATAAAGGTTGAATTTGATAGTAGGCACGGCAATACAATGGATCTGCCAAATGTGCCACAACTACAATGAGATGACTCTGCACCATTGTAATATTGCACCATTGTAAGTGATAATAAAGATTGTAGCGAGGTCGTTATTTAATCTATTCAGAACACTACCTAAGAGATGGAATTTGAACGGGAACAGGAAGTTGTTGATAGACATCTCGTGAGGTTATAAGAAAACGAAATTTGGGACAAAATATCAGCCATGAAAGAGGCGACAGGAATTTCTAAAAGCAACTTGCTGCATTCAACAAAGAAACTGAAGAGCATGCGTTAGAACGCATCAAGCAAAATTGGGGCAATATTTCTGATCAAATGGATGGGAAAATTGGCAGTGTCGCAACATGGCAGCTACTCCGACATCAATTATATCCAGAGAAAACAAATTCTGAAGCGTGGCAGTAGCTTCAAAAGCTCTTGCACAAATATGAAGGCGCGACAAGGAACTGTTAGCCGAGGTTAGGGAACGATGTCTCAGCTGTGCTGGAGTTAAGAGTCTCCATCATTACGTGGAATCGGAAAACCCAGAGATGGTCAGACTCATCACGATCGGGGAAGTGAGGGCTGAAATTGAATGTCTCACAACAAAACGGGCTGCCGGGCCATACAAATTTGCACATAAAATGGGGCTATATAATCTTGCAGCCTGTACGCAAGAATGCAACGACAGTGGAGATATACTGCAATCGTGGAAAACTGTGAACCTTGTTATTATTTCGAAGGCACAGAAAAAGCTAAGCTTTTAGCCTCTCGCAACCATCTCCATCACATCTTGTTTTGCAAAATTCATAGCGCAAGTATTCCAGACTAGACTGATTAGATTCATTGAAGATCAAACCTTTGCCCTGATACCTTGATAGGCTAGAGATCAAACTTATCGGCATGCGATGTCATGCTGCCGCTGAAGTACTAGGTAATCGGCAAAAAATGGTATTAGGGTCACTGTGGTCACTGTATTAGGGCTAGTGGTAATCTCGTTTCGAAACCAAAACACAAGATGCAAAAAACATGCATATATAAGGTCAGTTGAGGTCATCCTCACTTGTTGAGGCTTTTTCATGCTCAGTGAAAAAGTAGAGGTGCAGAAATGCTCACTACAGAAAATTTGGTGGAACAGATCAAGAATGCTTTGCAATAAAATTGAACACCTATGTGGGCAATAGATCAGCTGGCTGAAATTGCATGCATTACATTTTCTGACTGAATTAATAATTTTCTACCCTATGTTGGAGTTATGCCAAACAAAGTTGCAATGTCAAATGGAAGAGAGAAAAGGCTTGGTAGCAGCTGAACTTCTTACCGCGTTTAAAATAATGTCAGAATCTTGGTCGCAAGGCAGCATACACGCCAGAGCAACAGTGACGAAATGTGTTAAACACGCATTTCCAAATTGAAGCAGCTTTGCCTGACTTTCGCAACATTCCTGGCATATGTTGTGTATTTGCATCTTAGCATATACCGAAGCCATATGCGTTATCTTGTAATGAGAACTAAGTAAAGCTATCAAAAACAATGTTTCTGTAAACTCGTGCGATTCCACTGGCCCTACAACGTCATCGTTGTTATGCGGTACTACTCAAGATACCAAGAGCCTTGCGACAACTTTCTCCCAGAATAAAAATCTATTATTTGAGATGAAGCCATCCCTTTACATTATCTCAATTATTATCGCCAATAGTAAGTTAAAAGCAAAATACACAATAGCACCAGTTGCAATTAGAATAACGAACATCATATTACTGTATGGAGCCTGATAAATTGTACAGCATCAAGATACTGAAAATTAGAAGTGCATCGATTTTAAGGCCATGATTTTAATCGATATATTTTTAAACTGGCGCTAGACACCCTTGTTCCAGCAAAGCAACAGGAGTACTGGCTGATTTAACTGTTGTCAAATCTAGACCCACAAGGTGAATGATTAAAGGGTTAATAGAGTAAATTAGGAAAGTCCGTACATTTTTCCGAATATCAAGCAAATTTTCTATGAGCCGCTAATTGTAATATGGCACCCAAAAATCTCATAAACGCTGGCATTTTGGTTGGTTTGTTTATGAATTGAGCGAAAGATGCGGGGAGAGACAGAACGTTAGAAATGGCAAGACAACAGCTTTTAGTACTGAAAAAAATGTCAGCTTCTTTCACATCTTCTTAGAGCAGGAAAACATAGAAAAGGGTGTACACGAAAACAATAATGACTTACATGGAGGATATTTGCAAGTCTCCTGCAGACGGTTACATGCTGGAATCAGAAGGAGTCCATTTTACAAACAAGAATCATGTAAACCCCTACTATTGCATTTAAAGATACATGTAGGTAATGCTGCGTTGTAGTAATTTATCTGGATAACTGTGATATTCGTAGAAGGAGTATGATTTATTCAGCTATTTTCGGTCACAATTTCTGCTATGGGAACACTGTATACATCAAAACTTCACATTATGACGTTATAAGTATGGTATGATGTATGTGTCTTTTGTAAGTAAAAATGAAACTTTCAATGCAATTTTACGTGTACATCAAGTAAATCAATTGAATCTTCTTCTGCCCTAATTATGTATTCATGTCTAAAAGAAAACAGTGGCGCGAAATGATGGGGGCGATAAGCAATGTGTGGTGACCTATGTCATCGACTTAATAATGTTCGATCAAAAATGTGTCTTATTTTCATATATAGGTATATCGCTTACTTGTACTTAATGTATGTCTTCCCAGTTTGGGTTCCTCGGCTAGTCCTATTGCGGCATTTATTTCATTTCAATTTAAATAAACGCATCTGAATGCCATTGTAACAAAATTTCTGCTCTAGTTTTATGCATAAAAAGATTCTTGGTATTTATGAGAAAACAAAGGGTAACTTGTATTTTGTCTCTAAGAAACGTTCCTTCATAAAACCCTAATTGGCACCTCATAATAACAAAGCTAAATTTCAGAACTCTTCAATAATTGCAAATATGCGAGTCACCCAAATTTACTTTTACGGAGGTCCACAAAGAGCTGGAAATAAAGCAGCGAGCAACGCAAAACGCAGCTTAGAAGTGCGTCATTTTTAGCCATCTGCTCTATTGGGGATTCTGCTGCTCTTTTCCTAAATTTCCATGACAGTTTGTACCAGGACCACGATAAACAATTAGTCAATATAAAAATGGTGAACAATCCGCTTTCTTTGGATAGTGAACGTCAGAGATTGCAGCTTGTTAAATGTTCACATTCTGCAGTATATTTCTACATCAGGAAACAAACCGTATTGTATCAACCATCGATTCTCATACAACTTACCAAGGAGAAGGAATGATGGTAATAAATTATTATCTAGAAGGCATCAGTGCTTATAACTACTTAAAATTTTTCTGTCGGCAGAAGAGCGTAACAAATGAAGAAAATGTATTTATACCTCTGTCACCGTTTCTAGCCTCCACATCTGCAGCTGCATATGTTCCCTGGAGAAAAAATAACATTATCGGCACCATCATCACCGAGAGCATATTCGCAGATGTCTGCACTTCTGTCGATGTGTCTCTCCAAGTTGGACTCAAAGAGGAAACATGGCGCTTTTATATCCAGAATGATTATGCCATTTCTATTTCAAGATTTGATCGACCAATCAGATGCTTTTTCCTGCTTGTTTATGATGCGTCAGCACAAAACAAGTTTAAATGTTGCGGTTCAACCGTGATAGCACGGGCTTGCCAGTCGTTTCAAATCGCATTGCTTTCTGTTGATTCATGAATCTTTCATGAGTCCATGCATGCGCGCTTAGAACCTTTAGTGATATTATTTTTTTCTCCTGCTAAGCTTCGGGCATGGGCACATGAGCGATCTGTAGCTAAGAAAGCTTCATTTTATTTTTCTATGCATGGTAGGCGCTGTCCCTGTAAGCCAGTTCTTTCCATTATGCTAATTCTCGGCAGAAGTAGCAGTGCTTTGACCAGAGAAATTATGGAGGCATTTCGTGTTAGAATTAAAGAGAACGATTTTGTTAACGACACGTCTGTTGTTTTGCGTAGCAAAGAAAAACTGTTTTTTTAGATATGCCGTAATATATACATTTTTTCATATGACGCATTGGTTGGCTTTATGAATATAAAGGTTGCCCGATCCCTGTCTGCTGTGTATTTAGGTAGCCGAAATCCTCCCAATAAAATTTATTTACAAGTTAGCACCTGTCATGCGCGTTGCTGTCTATCTCCTAAAACTGCGCTTACCAGTATTCGTTTAATACTAATAAGCAATTTAGGCGAGATTTGAAAGCAAATAAACTCAGGATAGAACTGGACCAGAATCATCCCTTCGCTTTGCGAATCATTTAGTTGTACAACTGTTCCTTGTACTGGAGCTCGATTTCTACTATCGAGGAAGAGGGGCGTGTGCTTGGGGCATAAGTTCTCGCTCGAGGACAGAACTCGAGCGCTTGGCGCCGTGCCTTCGATGAACAGCACTGCCTGAGTGTACGTTTCAGCTGGTAAATATCTTGTGCAGTTTCAATTACAACCAATAGCTATTAATTACAACAATTACAATACAATTACAATTACAACCAATAACCAAAAAAAACATCAACAGATACCACAGAGTCAGTTCAGAACAGGTCAGCACGTTTCATCCTTTGAAATTATTCCCGCACAGCTAGCATTTCTTTAATCAAGTCAAACATTGAGCCTTATTATTTTGCAGATTCTAAGAAAAATTTGGCGTCTCTGCCTTTTTCAAAAAATCTTTTAACAAAATAACTCGCGCAACGAAGTCTTCATTTCAGATCCTTCGCACAGGTCGTCACGTCTTGATCATCGGTTTAAAGTGTCCATTCTTTTCTGTTGCACAAATGTTTTCTCTGAATCATTTCTGCAAAAAAACCAGGGCTGAGTGGAACCGCCTTCCCCCCTCCATAGCCTGCATCGAGGAGGCGTCATCTTTCAAGATTGCAAGAACTGATTATGTTTTGAGTTTATTAGCTAAATACTAATGATTGTTTGAAAGTGTTGCATTTTTCTTTTATTGTAGACACCTCCGCTGTAACAGCCTTCTGGACCCTGAGGGTGCTGTAAATAAAATTTAAAACAAATAGACAGCCAGGTTTGTTGATAGAAATATAAGGCACTGAGCGCCCGAGCTCACTCCTTCAGCTATGTGTTTTTGGCGCGCCCTATACACATGACTGCATCCTTCGCTATAATAAAAAGATTGTTCTTAAGCTGCACATGTTTTTTAATCAGCTGTGGCATACAGCGGAATGAAGACCCTTAAACTAATTTACTGGATGAGGTGAACGTTAATTTAGGGAGCAAGCAAGAAATATCAAAACGCTACAAGAAAGTTTTCTTTAATAATACTTTAGATTAACATTGTCACCTTTCACCTTATAGTGACGGTGAAGAACGACGTAGTGTAATAACTGTGAAGAGCAAATCTACCTTTTTACTGGGCGCACTTGTGCCCAGCAAAACTAGATAACGCTCATGATCAACGATAGCGACGAGCGAAGTTGATGTACGGAGAAAATGTGAACAATGGACAGGCGGATCGCTCTTTTTACATGACTAATCGAAGCTTCTAGCCTAATAGCTGGTGCCTGCATGCCTTACGGAAAGTGCTACACATTCATGTGGAGCCTACGTGCAGTATACACAAGGTTCCGTTACAACAGGCTGAGGAGAAAACTATTAAAGCCATTCGCGAAACTTCCGAAACATGCGTGCATGTCCTGCCCAGAGCGGTTACGTTTAAGGTTTCCTAGCCGGTAATAAGCAGTCACCCCAGAAATTTAGGCAAGTACGGGTGTAAATATGCAAATTACAAATAGGAGGGTATGTCAGAAAGTAGTGTGTAAAGTATACTAAAAAATCAAGCCCATGAAATCACTACGCAGAGATGCAGTGCTGTTGCAATTACATCTTTACTAAATCTGAGAACGCTACTGATGCGACACTTAAGAGAGGATATCTAAATAAAATAGATACTCTTGTGGACCTACTTTGCAAACAAAATGTTCTAATGGTTACCAAGCAGTCACACTTCGCTACCATGTAATGCGTGTGCGCCGTGCGCTGCACTGTTCACAAGAAAAGAGGTCGAGTTTAACTGTACGCATATGCCACATAGTGTACACCTCGCGTTGATGGGCAAACGCGAAGGCACACAAAACAGTCAGGTTATGCTTACGATGTGAAAAACCTAAAGCACACAGCAAAATTGGTGTACTTGTATTTCTAAAATGCAAAACAGCATGAGTTGGAAGACAACGAACTTGTTTTGAAATTTCTTTATGCTAATAATTCAACTTACGAGCTTCAGAAAGAAGCCTTCATAACAATATCTTTACCTTCAATCACTGTAGGCCACTACCGCCCCTCAAGTGCCAACTAAAAATTACTTCAGAGGAGGCCGTTAGTTAGCGGTTTTGTCATAGTGGAACACGACAATATGACAGCGTTAAATTCGGAGCTGCTTAAAACAAGGATACCTATTCCGAAATTTGGTTGTAGTTGATGAAGGGTCGCTCGAAGCTAGTAGGAAAAGAAACTGGAAACCACCGTGACGTCCATTTGGCCACATTTGGAGACACACGTGTACCCTCATTGCCTTGTCCTCAAGTACAGCTAGGGCTGTGAGAAAAACCTTATGTGCCGGGGTAGCATACAAAGGAAGGAAAAAGCTTCCGGAACAAATAATTTTTTTTTCAAATGCAGCTAAGGAAACTCTTGGTCTACTGCAGCAAGTGTTCAACATGGATCGAGGCTCAAGGGATATTAATCTGTCAGCTTTAGTGATAAAAATATTAGGTGTTCAATGGAAGGAGCATTTTATGGCATTTCAGATTTCAGTACAGGGCACGCACACGTAGATCATATTTGATTGATGTTGTGTTTGCGTATAGAGAAATGTGATTAAATTTATAGTGACTTTTGTATGGAAGGCATAGAAAGCACACTACCTCGCTTACAGAAAAAAAATGTTTCAGTTTTGCCCTAAAGGCGGAACATCGAAATTAGCAGACAGGCGAATGAATAAAGGATAGTAGCTTTATCGGTCGTATAAACATGTAATGATCGGCGTAGTAACCAAATTAACAAGACTTGTGTCAGGCGAGCACAAGAAAGTGTGAACACATCTCGCCCGATGACCACGTGAACTCTCTGTCAAAACGCTGAAGTGATGAAGCCTGGCAACAGCAGCGAGCGAACTGAGCTTCGTGCTGCGTGTCGAGTCAACGCATATGGCTTTCCAAATACAGCGACCCTGACGTTCAGGATCGCGGTGACGTAAAATACAGCGAATGTATGAAGCTCGCTCTAAAAGCGGACAATTGACTGTTTTTATTGAGTAGGGATTGCGCATGGTCCTAATTTAAATTGCATAAGCAGTTTAGGAAAAGAGAAGTAGCATCTCTAATAGAGGGAATGGCTAACCATGACGCAGTTCTTGGCTGCGGTTTGCGTTGCTCTCTGCTATATGTACTGCACTTTTTACACCTTCGTAAAAGTAAATTTGGGCGAATCGGATATCTGCATTTATTGAAGTTCTGAAATTTAGCTTTATTATTATGAGGCGCCAATTAAATGGTATAAACGGATGTTTTTCAGTGCCAAATGGCAAGTAACACTTTATTTTCTCAAAAATACCAAAAAGCTTTTTATGCGTAAAACGGGAGCAGCAATGTTATTGCGACTGTATTTAGGTGCGTTAATTTAAAATCAAAACAATTATTTGCCTTACTACGAGCCAAACAGCAACAAAAACAGAGAGGACGTTCGCTAAGCACACCAAGCGATATATCTTGTAGCGCACAAGAAAATGAGCCACATTATGGAAAGAGCATTATTATGTCGCTGGTGCAAGTCCTCACAGACTGTTTTTGCTCCACACCATTTCGCTCCAGTTTCCTTTTGGACATGAATAAATACTTGAGCTAGAACAAGATTCAACCAGATTTACTTGACGTACACATAAAATTTCCTTGCAAGCTTTATCTCTAGTCACAAAGCAGACATAATACATCCAACCGTATGCATCGTACCTTCAACATGTGAAGTTTTAACGTATACGGTGTTCTAGAAGCTGATAATCTGAGCCAAAAATACCTGAAAAGACCGGTCAACTTCTGCGAATATCCCTATTTTTAAGCAAGAAGGCTACAACGCAGCATTACCTACATGTATCTTTAGATGCAATAGTAGGTATTTACATGATTCTTGTTTGTTAAATGGACTCCTTCTCTTCGAGGATGTGACAGTCGGATTGATATTTGCTCAAGTCATTACAGTTTTTCTCTACGCTTTTTTGTGTTTTGCTGTGTCATGCATGTGAGTTTTACATGTGGCATGACGCGAGCACCGCTCGTTAGCGTGGACTTCCCTTACTTCATTATACCCGTAGGATAAAGCGTGTCTTATAACAGAGGAACTGCAATCTTAAGAAATAATTATACTTCACTTGATGACAGTCGACCTTTCTGCAGTAATCCCTTGACTTCACTTTAAAGTATCAAGGTTCACCGTAAGGCCTCGCCCCATACTGATTTTTCTTACTTTCTTTCCCAATTTAAAATACATTTCCTAAATGAAGCACGAACAGCGTGCAGAATGCGGCACAGTAAAAATCGTGGTTATTTCATTTCCATGAACGTTTAACAGCATGTTCTGGCCAGCCGTCTGTTACTTTTAACCATGAAACCTAGAAAAAAACCATTTTCCGGAGCGTTTGCCGCTGTTATTGCAGAGCAATGAGAGTGTGCCTTCATTTATTGGCAACCACTGCAGAATTTTTCTCCACAAACCATGCTGATGAACTAGTTTCTGCCATTTTCTCATCATCAGTGCATTTTCGTGTTGCGCTGTATGTGCCCTAGCGCGTGTGTTTCGCGGTTTATTCTCTAGTAGTATCAAAGTGGCCCATCGAAAGAAGTGGAGGCTTCAAAACGGTGATTCTGCGGTCCACACAGAAAAACGTTTCTTTGGCAGAAAAATAATCGGTACAGCTGCGTTCATAAGTGTAAGCGTTTCTGCCGAGGTAGCCGTATAGTGACCAACACGTACCTATCCAGCATAACCATATTTGCATTTTACAAAACTAGTAAGATGGGATGATGTTGTCGTGGGACGTACTGACTGAAAATTACGAAGTTTGAAGAAAAACTTATATGTGAGTCCTTGTCTTCACCCTTTCAATTTAAGTTGCTTCGCGCCTAATTGGCCATCGGTAATGTTTGCACCGCAATAAGCATATTTTACTTAATCAGCTGTTTTTAGCCATCTATCTATCTATCTATCTATCTATCTATCTATCTATCTATCTATCTATCTATCTATCTATCTATCTATCTATCTATCTATCTATCTATCGATCTATCTATCTATCTATCTATCTATGTATGTCTGTCTGTCTATATATCTGTCTATATATGTAGCTAGCTTTCTAGCCAGGTAGCTAGCTAGCCTACTACGCCAGCCCGTGAGCCTCAGCTGTCTGCTGCTAGGCCCACAAAGTAGGTGTTCGTGATCATGATGTAATCCTCTTCTGTAGTGGCCCTTACCGGCTTCGTGATGGAACTGCCGTGACGCTGTTATCGGTTATCGATGCAGATTCTCCCAACCCAGTGGCCGAAGATGTCTAAGAATTAGATCTCTTGAATCAGTTGTCATGGCATCGTTCGTCGCCACAATTGCTTCGTCGTCATTCAACCAAACTGGGAATGCTCTTATGTCGTCGTCGTCACACTGTCAATGCCATACAGTCGTCACGCACGTTGTGTAACATCACCAAAGTGGTGATATCGTGATCCTTCAAACGCCATCTTTCCAGATTCGAGATCTGGCTTTCATCATGGGGCCATCGTCAAACCTTTGTACTTTTATAAGGTGACCAAAGTTGTATATTTGCTTCAGCCACTACAGATTTGCTTCTTATCACTTGGCTTTCGCGATCACTGCATCGTCGTCCATACAGTTATACCACCGAACCTAGCAATGCTGTCGTTTAATACCATAGATGCTATGCAATCATTCCGCACTCGCTGTCCCACCGCTATTATGGTGTGACTGTGGTTCTATATTATTGTTGGCATTCTAACTTTGTCATTCGGCTATCGTCATGCTGTCGCCATCACGACACAGTCGTTATGCCATCGCCATCAATTCAGTAAACCATTGTCATCGTGGCATTGCCGTAATACCGACGGCAGTCAGATCGTCGTCATATAATCATGATTATAGGCCAAAGTTTTTAAAATTCGTAATTACAAAGCAACTATGATGCATTAGTTGCCCGATGGCGGTCATCGTCATGCTATTGTGGTGGTGTCATCGTCGTCACTCCACCATGGTCATGAAAATTTGGTCGCCTTGCTATCATCGTAAAGAGTTCGTAGTACACTGGCCACCACGCGATCCTCCTTAAGCACTCGTCGTCATCACAGTGTGCAGGTGACTTCGTCATGCCATCGTCATCATATAGTTGTCATCATGGATTAGTTGCCGTGCCGCCGTCTCGATGCCGTCGCGGTCCTTTCGTTGTCCCCAGCAAGGTCCTCGCCATAAAATTATCGTCATGCCGTCGACAGCGCACTGGCGTCGTCAACACATTGATGTAATTTACAGATCGTAATTACATCGCAATTGTGTGCTCGTCATCGAATTGTGAATATGCCACTGTTTCATGTCATCGTCTTCGTTGCATCGTCCGACAACGCTTATCGTGCGTCCGTTGTGGCACCACCATAATCACCCTGCACTGGCTGTGCCATCGTCGTAAACGTATCTTCCTTGTCCGGTTTCGAAACCCCATCACCGTTATACCATCCTCGTCATTTAAGCACCATCATCTCATTGTAGTTGCAGTCGTCGTTATATTGCGCCTTGTTATTTCCATCGACTTCGTTCCTTCGCCTTTGCATTGTTGCCCCTGCAGTGCTATCATGCAGTCGTCTTCATGTCGCCATGCTGATGGCCGACCTTGGCAAGCGACTTCCATTGACATAGTTGGATAATTTAATATGTCGCATATAACCGAAGCAAACTAAGCCTTGCAAGGAACGCTGCACAAATTAAACACCCTTGGCTTTAGGAATACGGTGTACTGCTACATTACTCGCTTCTAATACGGTTAACACTGAGCGCCATGGATAGGCGAGTTCTATTTTAATTTTCGTTCATCAACACTTCTGTACGAGTTCAGGCACCTTCTCAACATATCAGTTTCGATTCTATAAGCTGGATGGAATATTAGTTCAAGCACGCTTTTTGGTTACACACAGCATTTGGCTGGACGCCCTGAGAGGTCTTTTTCATTAAAAGAATTTATCCAAATTGATTATTTCTTTTAATTCGAATCGATAACAGCCCCCTTATAATCCTTCTCGAGAATTCAAAAAATTAGTGCGCATGTATATAGAAATTCCCCATTGGGACCTACGCCGTTTTCAAGCGCTCCTTCTCTTCCTAGCTACTTCAAAACACTTTCAAAATGCAAATGAGGTACCGGAATATATATCGCACCATGCCACGGCTTGAACATCATGCGTTGTTGTTTAATACCGTGCGTCAAAGACCATATTATAGAAGGTCCTCTCAATCCATTCAATCACTAAGGTTTGAAGTGAATTTACATGCAAAGATTGAAAATGGGAGCACTTGTCCCACGATACCTCCCGAGAGTTGAACTGGTTAAACAACTGTAAAAGTAACACGGGATAAAACATTTGAACGTGTCATCATAGGATGTGTTCGACTTTAGAGAGCCGAAAATATAAGATAATTTCGACTGCAGAGAACACAGGTCCGAAACTTTCAAATCATTTATGCTTGTTTGTGCCGTTTCCGTCCTGACAGTGTTTACGGCCGCGGAATCATTTGCCTTGGACAAAGCTCGCGACCTTTTGCTAAGTTCATCATAAATCATATAACGAGAATATCGCATTCCTAATAATTTGGTAGCTCCTGCTTTCACCTCATTTTCAAACAGCCTATCAATGCTTGATCGCTATAGAACAATGAGAACAGCAAAGTTTTTCCAAGCAGCTTCTGACCTAATTTTGATGATGTTTGCAGACATCGTTCCAGGGAATCGTTTTAGCTGTTTTGGCCGATAGTGGGCCTCGCAAGGTATTTCACAAAATGCGTCCCAAATTGTGTAAATATCAAATTGTTCCCATATAATACAAATTGGAATATGATATGAAGAGTAATGAAATAAATAAATTGTCCTACAATGCTGATACAAAAGGCACCAGCCATATGGTGTTACCCTATGATACACTTTCGCTCCGCCATTGTATGTGTTCGTAAATTTTAATAGAAGTGAAAAAAAATACAGAAGAGGTTATCTCACGTTCACTGCCCGAGATAACGCAAAAAACAATATAGGAATATCGCGAGAAACCGTATTCCTGAAGCCGCACTTTTGAGTATTGTGCGTGCTGAGGCATCGGTTGCTTTGCGTATATGCTACATACTCTTGTATCACGCGAATCTGTTCATTGCAGTCACTAGCCTAGGTCGATCATGAGCATGACGGCACGACGACGACTCCAACTCTTTTTCTGCGCGTGTTACGAAAGAGCAAAACTTTCAGAGGTGCCAGTGACATTTCATGAGGTTCATTTTCTCGCCTATAGGCCCCGGGAGGTCGTTGCACGCCGTTACCCATGCGTCACCAAGAGCGTCACTGTGGCGAAGTTGCGAAACGCAGTTCGACGCACAGTTGATACGTAGACGGTCATGACATTCCCCGTGCTGCTCAACCGCGGCTTTGAAGGCCTTGTGAACTGGAGACCATACTTTAGGACTGGTAACTTGTGCAAGATATGATATTTACATGAAGCAGGGCATGCTTGTGGATCTACGTGAGTGGTAGGATAAAATACCTTAAGCAGTATATGTAATTGTTCTCCCCAAGAGAAGCTCGCTGTGCGGAGCAAGAATGCAGTCCTGCTTTTAGGCGTACATTGTCAGCGCCTTGCTTTGTTTACGTTTGACGACGCTTTTGTATATACGAAAATATTTTTGCAGCTCGACGAAGCAAGTATCATGAAATCAGTAAAATGTTCTGGTGAAGTCTGGGTCGATGCGCGCTGTAAGCTTGCCAGCAATGCGGCCATTGCAATTAATTAAGAGAGAACGAAGTCATGCGCAATCAGAAATCATTGCTGCTAGTCTAGAACAGAAAGGCTTATCTAGAAGTTTCTTGTTAGTGTTAAGTCACCGACAAATGGACATTGGTGTAGCACTGACTGCCTGAAATGAAGGAATACATGATGACTATGCACAAATGAAAGCCTCAAGCTAAAAGGCGCCATCAAAACTGGCTAATGCATTAACGGATGATAGGCTACGATGTTGGCATGATTGTTGTCAGTTCGACAGTCAGCTTGAGTGAAGTGTTTGGGAACACTGAAGATCCCGTGGACGCTAACAAGCTATTGCTCACTTTGAAAAGAAACACCTATGTCAAAGTGCGCACCATGCTGAAATAATTGCTTGATTTTCAGCAGAAAGAAATGCATCCGAAAAGCTGATTAGCCCCGTGTGATCTAGAAAACACAACGTTATTATGCGGCAAAATATATAGCGACAACTATTCGTACGGTGCTTAAGATGGACCTCTACAAAGAAAACGACCAACCGGTCGGCCTACGAGGGAAACGTATAACATTATTTGATATTTTTTTTGATAATTAACAAAGCAGTGCCACTGCACAGGAGGGTAGAGGGCTATCATAAGGCGTAATTGTATTGCAGCGTGCTAGTTATTAAAATTCAAGCGCACGACGTTGGGGGCTGACGCGGACGCTAGTGAATTCGTGGCAGCGCTAATAGCTTACGAAAGTAAAAATTCAGACGAGGTATAAATGATATGTTACGATCCAAACACCTCGTGCCCATGACAATTAGCGTCTTCTGTTTAGCGTATAAAAGCTGCATAGAAATTTGTATGGGGAACCTATCACATAATCTCTTGAAAAATATTGGGACACAAAAGCGCACGATTACTTCTTTCAAACATTATT
Organism: Dermacentor variabilis; assembly: GCF_050947875.1. Classification (NCBI taxonomy): domain Eukaryota; kingdom Metazoa; phylum Arthropoda; class Arachnida; order Ixodida; family Ixodidae; genus Dermacentor; species Dermacentor variabilis. Next base: position 95,317,961 of record NC_134574.1, on the reverse strand, counting down.
GGGAGGTGATAATATACTGGCGACATCGTCCATTTCAATGTGATATATGACATCGCAGATTAAGTTGAACTTTTCTATTTTGCAGAGTTCAACTACAAAAAAAATATACGATAGCAGCAAGAAAAAGGCGTCCATTTTGCAAGTTCTCGTACATGTACGCAATCCATCATTGCACACGCATTGCGGACACTCAGAGTATTCGTAAACATGTAAAGCGCAGCTCTAGCGAAAAAAAAAACGGAAAATATTATATTTTTGAAGCCTACAAATGTTCCAGCTGTTCGTGAATCGTGGATCCGATGCTTTAAAGAAATTAAAACAGATGTGTCGACACATGCACTCTTACTATTTTCGTTTTCGTCTACAATATATTCGTGAATATATATAATGGTAAACAATATTCAAAGTAATGCCCCTGATTACAAGGACACATGAATGTTGGGTGTTGGTTGTCTCAGTGCAATGGAAAACATTTGATGATGTAAGATTTATGCCTTGATACTTTTTATGCAAACAAATAGTTAGGAAAAAGGCTAAACCATATAACAGTCGAATATGTCCTGTGTCATAGTGAACACGCAAGAAAGCTGGTGACTAGGAAAAGGAATGGACGTGAAAGGTCCAGTCCATTCCCGTTCCTAGTCTCCGACTTTCTTGCACCCGACGTTGCGCACTTCCCAGTGTACTATCAAGGGGGAGGAGTTTTGAACTAATAAAATATACGTAACATCTTCATTTACTTGATAATGTGGCAGGTAGACTGACCGTGAATATAACGCTCTCTACCTGTTGTAATTTTATATGATTATGCTGTTTTGCATGTGATACAAAACACTGTGCAAGCACTTTCGACTCAAGGCACTTTATTCACGCTGCGTATTACGAAGCACATGGTGTGATGGCCATGTCGCTCATTTTCTTGCTTCCTCAGCTTGGCGGCATATCATGATAACTCGTAGGCATGGTATCACTAACATGTCTACATTGTAGCCTCTCACCCGCTTCCACAGTACCAATACATGGTGGCGTCAGGTCACTTGCTGCTTTCAGTTCTGTATAGTCATCATGACTTTCTTCATTTAAGGCAGTCAATGCTACCTAATGCGCATTTCTCGGAAACTTAAGATTAGCAACAAGCTTTTGGCTAAGCCTTTCTGCTTTCGTTGACGAACTCTCATTTGTGATGGTGCATCTTTGCTGAGAACCTGTACCATGAATTTGCAGGAACATCTTACTGATGCCATGTTGGTTGCATGGTCGAGATGGAAGAATATTTAGGTATATAACAAAACATCGTCAACCGTAGACGTAATCATTGAGCTTGTGACGCATGCACGCATGCACGAATACATCTTAGCTCATCATAGCGTGCATCTCTTCTAGAACAAACTTCCCAATGATGGCGATGGTTTTCTCTTCCACCCACTTACGTAGATCGATAGGCACACCCTGATTCGTATTGATGTCAGCGCTTTCCTCTACTAACCTTCTAAACAAGGACTTCCAATTCAAGAGGCCTTAATATCTATAGTCATGCAACACGGGTAATGCGAAGGCCATCTGGTTTTCTGCTTTGCGTCACACCACGTTTCACAACTTTGCCATAGTGGCGCTATTCACAGTCTTACCGGCAGCGTGGCACAACGGCGGCCCGGTGCATATAAGCAATCAAACTAATCTAACAATACGGATGTTGGCGCACTAAGAGATTTGCTCTATTGTAAAACGTGAAGGAAGTGATTTGGTGTAAAGAAATGAAATGAAACTACACGTAAGACTTCAACATTACTTCACTAAGCTTATTTTCTAAACGTAGAACTGAAAAAAACGCAACGTATTACTAGTGTCCAGCAATCTGAACACCAGATTCTACCAGATATAAAATATCTATCCACTAATTGCGAGTGGGCTGGTATAAAATAACGTTATGAATACTGCAAAATACAGTTTCGGCATGGAGAATGACTTTCGCGATATAGCCTAATTTTTGTGGTCAAAAATTAAGATCGTGGAGCGTGATTATGTTTCTGGGTTCGCGACATCACTGGTCTATATTTGTCGTGAAATGAGGCTCCTTATGAAAGAGCAAAAATATTAAATTTCGCTTTAAAAATAATACAGGGGGCCCTGAGCGGCTTTTTGGCGAAGTAGGAGAACACATTTGAAGGCGCCTAAAATAATTCAGCGCGTTCAGCAGAAGTGCAGTTATTCAGAATCAAACATATCATCCACAGTGCATCCGCCACTTCTTTTATGCCACTCACTGCGCAGTGTGCAACGAAGTTTTATCGTGACGCGCAGTTCAAATTTCACTTCGGATATTAACGTAGACGCTAATGCATCGCATTTCGGTGCCTAGACAATGTCAACGTAAGGCAAACACGCTTGACCTTAGCGAGTCACCGTGGGCGTAGCAAGTGGATTCGTCCCGGTACCCCGTGATGGTCGCGGCAGCTACGTTACATTGCAGACAGCAGTTACCAATAGCATCCGTGTATGGGAACGTTATTTATTGAGAAACAAAGTGTCCAGGACAGGCTAAGGAACAGCCTTCTGTTGAAAAGAGATCGTTTGAAATAAAGGTGACTTTGCGCTCCGCTTGCGATCTCACCACACCGCATACGACACTCAAACTTCGCTATATCATAATATTATAATAATATCACGTCAGACACATTTTCGGACCCCTAGCAGTGTTCATAAATGCTAAGCAGTAAGCAAACGGAGATCACAAAGCTTCATAAATGTAGTCAATCCAACTATGACGACCGAAATTTTTATGTTTTATTAACAAGGCAACCCCTCAAGCATACTTATTGAATATAGATGCCGCCGTCAAATATTCATCTTTATAATTTAATAATTCATTAAAGCGACGAAACAAAGTGTGGGCCTACAAGTTTAATATTTTTGGCTACGAAGAACTGAAGAACGCCTTTATAATGCGCTTATAAAGTTTTTGTTACAGTAGCTTGACTCTAAGCTTTGCCACTCATATCTTTAGTCAAATACATGCATTGCGTTACCTACAAGCTGAAAGAAAGCGAGCACCCGAAAATAACTTTTTTTTCTTTCGTCCACCGCGCCGGCGTTATACGTGTTTACCACCGCCTTCAGTACGCTCGGTAGGAATGAAATGAGGGAATGCATATATGTAGGGAAGTGTGACAAATTGATATTTTGCTCGCACGTAGCTTCGGCTCATTGGTGTTTCAACGTAATCTTCTTAAATGCTGATGTGTTGCTTGAATCTGAAGCTCAAACTGTCAGATATATGGTTGTAAAAAAGTGCTTCCAAAGAAGTAAATTACAAGTATCTGAAGAACCTTGCATATATATTAAGGCGAGAAACAAGCCTTCAAAAATGCACATGCAGTCACTTCCATCATGATGCCTCGCAAACGTTGGTAAAGAAAAGGACATGTGTAAGTGACCTTCAGAATATGTTTTGCATGATTTGAAGCCGTTTATTGCAGGAAAACATGTACGTAAAGTTTGCCAATACTTCATTCTTGTCTACATCATTCCATCTTGTCGCTTGCGCATGACTGAAGGCACAACTACATATTCTACGATATTGGAACTTTGCCATACTAAGCAAAAGTCTCCTATGCTAATAAGTACGAGACACAGAAACACCTAGAATGGTTGTTTTCTTTTAAATGTTCAATCTATATCTGAAAAAGACACCTAGAATAAGCCTATTAAACAAAAAGATCAGTAATAGGGGGAAACGTCAGGCAGGAAACTACAAGTGGGCTTCACCTCAAGCAGCCTACGGTGTCGTTTTCAGTTTTTCTTGAGAGATCTCATCATTTGCCAATTATAAGTATACATTTCATTTGCGTTGTCATACAGGCGTGACACCACGGAGCAGGAAACCTTCCAACGGCCTGTCTCCTCTGACCTTGCTTACAACATACAGTGAGTCGCGTCACAAACTTCCTCCTCGTCCAGTGTTCCGGCTCGAAACCAACAAATGCCGCTTGCTGGCTGTGATTCAGTATGTACATATGACGGTTAGACAGAGTCTTCGTACTAGTATTGAAACTCAGAAGAAGAAACTTTATTAATGAATGGTCCGGCAGTTTTTGTTGTGGGGGCCTCAGATGGCGACTCGAGGTCCTTGGATTCGAGCGGCATCTTCGGCTTGGCGGATGGCTCAGAGCTGGTCTGCTAACTCTCCACTTTTAGGAGCCGCCTACCAGTGGTGGCGATGCCGATGGAGAAGTTCCTCGGCGGCCCCCGCAGCCGAGGCGACATCGGGAAGAAGCGAGCTCAAGGCTTCCCGTACTCTGGCAACGGCCTCGATTACTGACGCGTCGCGAACGGAAGTGGTTTCATTACCGTTGTTGCCGGCGCATTCCCAGAGCATGTGTCGCAACGCCGGCGCGGTGAACGAAAGAAAAAAATTGATTTTCGGGTGCTCGCTTTCTTTCAGCTTGTAGGTAACGCAATGCATGTATTTGACTAAAAATATGAGTGCTGAAGCATAGCGTCAAGCTACTGTAAGCTCTGCCCGCAAGCTTCAGGTGCATCTGTGTAGCCTAGGTACCAGTGATGTAAGACGGCGGCGCTAGGGTAGGTGTGTGTCTGGAGCAAGCGAAAAGTTACGTCCTGGTACGTGTTTAACTTATCGTGTAGTGGCGGGAATGTGCGAATTTCCAGTCTGGAGTGTTGGCTGAGGTCTCTCAACGTGGTTAGGAGGTCGTCCCACAGCCATTGTGATTCTTCTTGCTGCACTTCTGTCGTAATGTCCCAATCCGACAGATCCGATGCCGCGCTCTCGGGGGCGGAGGCAGCGGCCACCTGAACTGCGGCGGCTCGGCGTGTGAGACCTCAAGCCGTGGCGTGGGCCGCCTAGTTGCCCGCGAGCGGGACTTCAGTGTGTGCCGCGGTCCAGAGGAGGAAGACCGTAGAATTTTGGTGTTGTGAGGGCGATTACGAAACAGCGAGAATTTTTTTCTGGTTCGCCGCATGTAATCAATGCTCGGCAATAATGGATTAAATGGGCTTTTGTATTATTAGCCCTGCGGTGCGTCGTACTTCAAATTACCTCATAACCTACTGTGGTCACAGGAGCAGTTTAAAAACAGTGCTAAAGGAATTGTCACCAAGAGGGGGCAAAGGCTTTTTATTGAGCATTTTTAGCAATCCGCTCGGAGATAATATGACTTCATGTAGAAACTGGAGATAGAATTACGCAAGCAGCGGTGTGTTTTAAACAGAAAACGCAATGCAATAAATCCCAAACAGAACTTGGTGCTCGCAGTTCGATGAGCGCCTCATAATTTCTTGAAATGCACATAGTTGACGCCGATAATTTCAATACCTTATGAACCGGGCGAGCATGAAAAGGAGGCTAGCCTGATGGTCGTCTGACGGTGCACGTTAATTGTCCCGCTTGGTTTTCAGGTTATGAATGGTTACGTGAAGTTCGTCTAGTAGAGACACAGATCACGTCTACCGCAGACTGGAAGAAAGAACATATACTAAACACCTAATGATATCTAAGCAACATACAATTATTACGCACATTTTACTAAAACCAGGAGACAATATGGTGGCATCGCACGTCACGCAAGAGAACTTGCGGTATATTAAGAGATGAGTCAGTTCACCGGAGCCCGAGGCAGCCAAGACGCTGAAGTAAGCGGCGAGGCTATCACGGTGGCACGAAGGGTTCGAGTGGCGGGTTATGGATGGCTGGCTTGACGCAATTCGCAGGAACGCCTCTGACACTTGCGTTGGCCCACTTCTATAGCAAAAACAACCTGGGAGTTTACACACACTAGTATAGGCCAGGAGTGAGCTTCTGCTTCTAATAAAACACGAATGTTCGGCGATAGAACGCGAATGCTTGATATCAACTGGGGCTCTTGATAAGTTGCACAACTTCTTTCACTGTGCGCAGCTTGATGTTCAAACTGATCATGAACCATTGCAATATTTTGCGCGGGCAAAAACATCAATAGTATAGGGTGTTGCGCTGGAGCTGAGAGCATACCTGCCGTATAGAGCACATAAAAACATCCGGAAATGCTGGAGTGATATACATGAAAAGATTCAAATCCATGCAGGATAGTCTTCTGTGGGGTTAAAATGTCATGTTAATATTGCTGCAGTCTTTTGTACTAGCGTATTTAAGTGTTTATATATAGTATAATTGCGTATATCCAGTGAATATTGCATGGAACTTGCCGGTCACTTTGAATTTAATATCATTTGGTAGACATACAAGGCATTAGGCAGCCATATTTTTTTTCCTCTTTATTAAAAATGTGTCCCTCAAGCGGGGGCTTGTGTGATGAGTGTAGTGGACTAAACCAAGTGCCGTGGATGGTGAGACGAAAAGATGACCACAAATATTGCGTGCGTGAACCTGGGACAGTATTTGACAAAATACTTTGAAACGACACCCATGAGTCGCACGGACTAAAATACCCATTTAAAGTAAAAAAAAAGCAAAGGAAAAATAATTATTCATTAAGTGCCCGGATGTCCATAGAATATGTCATTGCCAAACGCAGTGTTTTGAGAATCACTGACTCTGCAAATACACAAAGGTCAGAGGGAAAGTAAATGCGATGTGTTTTGCGGCCACCATGTTTGTCTGCTTTGGGACAAGGTGCGTTATATTTGTCTCGTGCTCAGGTAAGATATGGCGCTTAATAATTGCATTGACGTGCTGTGTGCAATAACTGGTTATATTGTGCGTATCCTCGGACGAATGGCTTTATTGTTGACCCAATGTACCCGTCCAAGCCCTTATAGGAAACTGCATCACAAATTTGCCTCCGCTGCGACAGGACCACGCCGTGAATTGCTGTGGCTGTTGTCTAAAGAGCCTGAAAACTTGAGGATTAAGTGGGTGTTAATGGTATTGGCAAAATGCAAGGGATTTGAGGGAGCTGAGTTGACATTACAGTTTGGCAGTGCGTAGTATGGTATAACGCTAAAATAAAACTATCAATGCTTAAAAACACCATCCCGACGAATGTACCGAAATATAACTCTCATGGACAAACAAAAAAATACGTGAATGTTTCAATATTGATAATCGTTTAGGATTGCACCAAAATGCACGCTATCAGAAGGAGAAGTTCTGGGGAAACAGGCGATTCGTAAACATTTTCAACCCACTTAAGGAACGTAAACATTGAAGGTTTTTTTTTCCGCATGTCACATTGGCGCAGTTTTCTGCAAATATTGAGGTCGCACCACTTGTGGGGCACCAAGCGGAATGGAGGCACTTTTTCCATCCTATGAAAAAACGCCTCGAAAGTGGCGGAGAACGAGCGCCTACGCACTTTACTTTCCTCGCTTATACTTGAACATCACCCACAACATTTCTTATAGCATTTTTCCGAAAAATAAACCTACGTCATCTTCTGTTCGATTGTCATAACAAGTGAAATCATCCAGAAAGCAATCTTGAGAGCTTGCAGTCGGCAAAAGAGGTGCACTTTATTATATCCCAAAAGTGACTGAAGTCATTCTCCCTGGACGCTTGTAGATAAGAGAAGGGATCAGAATTTTGTAGACAAGAAGATAATGTACGCTTCAATGCATTCCTACAAGTAACAAAAAATAGGCACAGAAACTTTAAATACTGAAGGGTAAACGCATCGCTGGGGCGACACGCGTATCTATGGAGCAGGCCAATCGCTCGCTGGTATTTTTTTTCCAGTTGAGTGCGCGCAGCAGACAATAGTTCATGCGAATGAAACATGGCTACCACGTGCACGAAGAGCGACGTTTCGTCTGGGTCGTCTCCAAACGCAGCGCTGGCTCCTCTGAAGGCGAAAAAAGCAGCGGAGGTGATCCAGCACTGAGGAGAACCTGCGACAGATTATAGCAACGAAGTCGTTTGGGAAGTTTTGAAATTGATGGCCGCGGTCATATTAGATATTATCATAATAGATATGAAGAATGATTCCACTAATTTCGAGCGCTCTGGTACGCAATTAGGTAATGAATACTCGAAAATAAACTTTCGGAGAAAACAACCACTATCACGAAATGGCCTAATTTATGTAACCAAATAAAGAAGATGCGAGCTTGAATGAGATTCATGGCTCAAGACATTTGTATATTCGGAATTCGTATAACTCTTATCATTGATATATCTATGGCATAAAGTATGACTGCTAATTCAACCGCAAGTATTATAAATTCTACTTTGGTGCAATATTAGTAAAGAATTGATTTATTTAGCTTATATTTTTACAGAAATGATCATTAAAAGGGGCCTTGAAACCATTTTTAATGAACAGGGGGAACGCATTTCCAGTTAAAATGGGGCATTTCAGAAATACTTGGGCGCATTAGGTATTTCAACGCACTCACCAGAAGTGGAAGTATTGGTAATCATAGATGGGCTTGCATAGTGCTCACGCTCGTTCTTTTTAGCCACGCACTGCGCAGGTTACGGTGGAACGTGGCGGGCACACAACGGCCCAACTTCTAAATTTCACCATAACACGCCATTCAAATTTCATTTGAGATGATAACATGAACGCTAAAGCTTCCTATTTTAGTGTCTAGGCGCTGTACGTTTAAGCGAAACGCGGTTGACCTTAGCTAGCCGCAGTGGGTTTAGCCAGTGGACCCGTCGTGGTACCCCTTCGTGGAGGCGGCTGCTACGCTGCGTAGCAGACAGCAGCTAGAAATAAAAGCCGTGTACGGGAATCTGCTTTATTAAAATATAAAGCCTCCAGAAGCCACTAAAGACCAGTATCCTGTTACAAGGAGACTGTTTGAAAGAAAGGTGACTCCGCGCTCCACTTCCAACCTCGGCTCACCGTGTACGACACTCATACCTGAGTAAGATGTTCACAGCATCGCATGCTATCCGCGGAATACATTATTTCACATATCTCGACGGGTGATTCAGAACTGGGTGGTTCAGAACTGCTTTCCATAATACCAGTATTACTACTTCCTGGTAGACGTATTTTCGTATCCCCACCAATGTTCATCAATGCTAAACAGGAAAGGAACCGTTATCACAAATGCTCCTAAATGCATTCACTCCGACTATGAAGGCCCAAATGATTATGTCCCATTTACAAGGGAACGGCTCGAGTGCACTTTTTCAATAGAGATGCCATCGTCAATTATTCACATTTTTGATTGAGGCATACAGGGATCAAACAATGCGTTGGACCAAACGTAAATTATTTTCGGTTATGTATATCTGAAGATACCTTTATAGAGCACGTGTAAACGTTTTTGTTAGAAGAGCCCGATACCATGCCTCACCATTCACATTCCTGAATCAAGAACGGGCATTGGGTTATCAAGAAGATGAAAGAAAGCGAGCACCCGAAATGGTATTTGCTTTTTGCTTAGTTCACCACATAGTCGTTTTACGTGTTTACCACCGACCTCTTTACCCTTTCTAGGAATAAAATGATCGAGTGCACATATGTAGGAAAGTTTGCACCATTTGACATTTTTTCTCCCTCTTAGCGTGAGCCCCGTGCTTCTTCAACGTACTTGTATAAAATACAAATGTGTTCCTCGAAGCTGAAGCTCGAACTGCGTTGGATGTCGTCATAGGGAAGTGCATCAAAAACGGTAAATACAAGTTTCTCTGGAGCATTTCACAAATCAAGGCGACAAACAACCCTGAAAAATGAAAAAAATGCAGATGCACTCATTTACGTCATCATGCCGAGCGAAGGCTGATGAAAGTAAGGACGTATGTAAGTGATTTTTAAACATGTTTTTCAAGATATGAAGCGATTGATTTCTGAACACAACATGTATCTAAAGTTTACGGTGCCATTTATTCCTGTCTATATCCTTCCATCTTGTCACTTGCTCATGACTCCAGACTAAAAGCACCCTAACGACATGGGAAGATTGCTATGCTAAGCAGAAATATCTTACCCTTTAAGGTTGAGAGACATATATAGAAAGAACTGATGTTTCTTTTTCTATTTTCTATCTAAATCTCAAAAGCGCAGATTGTATACGTAAAAGAAAAAAAAATAATCAGAAATAGGGGCACACCTCAGGCCGCAAACTAAAATTGGGCTTCACGCAAAGCCACATATGGCTTCGTTTTCAATTTTTCTATACAGCACTCACCATTTCTCAACCATAGATACACATTTCATTTGCGTTGCGACCAATTTGTGACACTACTGAAGCAGCGTACCTTCCTATGACCTGTTTCTTCTAGCCTTGCCTCCAAGATAGAGTTAGCCGCGTGAGAAAATTCTTCTGCCTCACCCATTGTTCCTGCGTGAAACCAACAAAGGAAGCTTGTTCGTTGTCGTTCAGGGTTAGCTGAATACATTTGGACATAAACTTGGTACTCAATACTAAAACTCGGCAAGAATGAAAATTTCTTTTATGTTGTGTGTAGGCAACGCTCCTCAATAAATGTTAAATGGGCTTTTGCATTCTTAACCATGTGGTATATCCTAGTTTCCCATTACTTTCTAACCTACTGTTCTAACGCTAATAGGAATAATTACCAAGAGGGCAGAAGGAGTAAATATGATATTTATGGTATTGATGACTTTCGCGAGGAGTTCCTGTGTGCTGATTTGACTTGATGTAGAATAATAAAGATAATTATCTCAGCAGCACAACGTTTTTTCCAAAAGGCAATGTGATAAGTCCCAAAGCAAAATTTTGCGTCCGATGAGCTCACCGCACTTCATAGAAATGCGTATTGTTGACGCCGAAATTTTTAATGCCATCGAGCGAGGATGAACCTGGTGAGAAAGAAAAGTACGCTAGTTTCATTGTTGCCCGACGGAGCATGTTTATGATGGAGGCTCTATTTAATATTATGGATAGTTTTGTGTGGCGGTATGCTAGAGTTCCCAATAGGAGAAAAAATGGTGCATCTGTGAAAAAAATGAATACATTAATTGCACACTGCACGAAAAGAGATTTATTATATACACATCGAAATTTAATCAACATACAGTTATCATGCGCAATAAACTAAAACCGTGAAGCAATGTGGCGGCATAACACTTCGCACGAGAGAACGTGCGGTATAGTAAGAGCTAAACTAGTTCACTGTTGGCTGACGGCAGGCGAGGCGATGATGTAAGTGGTGAAGTTGTCAACTAGGCATGAGGGGATTGAATGACGGGTCAAGGAATGCTGACTTGAGCCATTCCCCAGCCGGTGCAGATCAAGATTGTAAATATCCACGACCCGGCACAACGAGGCAATGTTTATTCTTTCCCTGACGCGATACTATCGGAAGGTGATATCCCCCTACCCAGAGGAGGCAGAACATCTGCAGAAAAAGGAGACGAACAAGCGGTTTTGGAACGTCGAAACAGAAGCTGCTTTTGCAACATCCAACGAATCGCTAGCTTCTGGACAAATTGTTCACGTTCCTAGTCGAAAGGAGTATTCGTACTTCGCAGTGACTCGTCTGAGTGCCGCATGGCTGCACTTCTAAAGCTGCAACACGATATGGTTTTAGACCCAGTCTCAAACGCAAGCCGTGAGCTTCTGCTTCTAGTAAAACGCGAATGATCGGCAATAGAACGAGAATGAATTGTTTCAGCTTGGGCTATAGAAAAGTTCCACAACCCATTGGAGGGTGCAGAGCTTCATCTTCTAACTGATCATCAACTATTGCAACATTTAGAGCGGGCAAAACCGTTTACAGTTTTGCGATGGAGTGAAGAGCCTAAATGGAGGATAGAGCATAATAAAGCATCTGAGAGTGCTGGCATGGACCATACGAAGAGTTTACAGTGTTCTAATGCTAATTTTCCTTGGGGTTAGCCTTGCACCGGTTTACCATTGCAGGTTACTACACTTTGTCTTTTCTGGTAGCATATTTAGGTGTTTTTCGAGAGTTTCGTTTGGCACGTCCAAAGAACATTGTTTCGAACTTGGCGGTTACTTTGATTTTATTGTGATTTACTCTTCTAGAATATCCACGAATGTCCAAAGAATCTGTCAGTGCTGAACGCGGACTTTTGAGAATCCCAAACCCTGGAATTACACATTGGTCAGAGGGTAAGAAAGAGCGATGTGCTTTGCAGCCACCAAGTATGTTTCCCTTGGGATAATGTGCGTTATATTTGTCTCATGCTCAGGTTATATTTGGCGTTTAATGCCACTATAGATATGTTCCAGCATTTTTACATATGGCTCATATGCACCCTGATTCCGTAATGCCTCCATGACTGCTGAGGTTTGAACAGAATCAAGCGTTTTTTCGAAATCAATGAAGGCTATATAGAAGGATTGGTTATATTCCGCACATATATCTATTACCTGATTGATAGTGTGAATATGGTCTATTCTTAAGCAGCCTTTACGGAATCCTGCTTGGTCCTTTGGTTGAGAGAAGTCTAATGTGTTCCTGATTCTATTTGCGATTACCGTAGTATTTACTAAGGTAATCGTTATGGAAAATTAATAAGATAGAAATTGAATACAGAATGGAGCCCCCGGTGGCGTAGTAGAGCCCAGAAATATTTGAAGCTCTGAAGGTTCAGCTGATCGCCTGCAAAGAAACTTTAAAATTCTAGTGTTTTGTACGAAGCTTCATGTTCAAGATAAAAACAGCTTTGGTGGTTGGAAAAAATATGTGATTCACTGTTAGGTAATTTTACATGTCTGCTATACATGTGTGAAGTTGAAAAAGAAATCAATATTTTTAAATACGAAAAATTATTTTTGAATGCTTGTCAGCACCAGCTTTTCTAAGATGTGCGCCGCAACTTGCCGGCCGTAAACGCAGGTAACGATGCTCGCTTCGTCTGCAACACAGACGACAGAGAAGCGGTGTTGGTGTCTGCATTTTATTGCCTAGACGTATGCTGTAACGAAACGAAGCTTGTGCTTGGTCTGGGGAGGGTAGGCCATGAAGCCATTGGACATAAAATATCAATAATTGATAAATTCGTGAGCGAGTCCTGCAGAGTGGAAAGATATGTTTCATGCAGTTTACAAAAAGAAATATCTGCTATTCCATAGACAGTAAATCCAGAGAGAGCTTCTTCCCCTGCTCTCTGGAATAAAATGATGATTCAAGTAGAAAACACCTTCATAATTAAATCTGAAAAACTACACGAGTATGTACAAATTCTTGTGGTGTATCGTGTTACCACTGTTTCGGAGCCGGAACATGCCCATCTATAGAAGTCATATGTGCCGTGTTCAGTCTGACATGGCCTGTTGTCATTGGCTATAACTTTTTGTGTTCATGATAAAAAATACGAGTCGAGACTGCGGCGCTTCACGTCACCTATCTTTGTAATGATAAAAAATGTAGTCGTAGCTGGTCCACTAGTTTTTGTACCTAACAATATTAACAATCTTTACTTGCTAGATGACCAGGCATCATATATTTATGCTGCATATATGACACACAAATGAACATTATAGAAATTTATCGTACTTAAACAATAATGCCTTTTCGTAAGTTGTCACACGCACAGAAGACATGCAAGTCTATGCAATGATGGGTGACATATTTTGTGTCAGCCACCAAAGCTAATTTGTTCACCTTCAAGAGGAAGCTCCTTGCGAAACTTTCGTACTATACAGTTTCTTTAGGTGATCAACTGAACCTCCAATGCTACATGTATTTTGCAGCTATTCCAAGTCAAGCAGGCTGCAATTCTCTAATTGCTTTGTGCGTTCTCTATTTCCCTCCGTTCGAAGAAACAAATTCACACTTTGCAATTTTGGCAGTCACACAGCTTCAGTCTCTTGACATCAACACAATCTCAATATCGGTATCACAAAACTTGGCTCTGAAAAGAAACATTGATCAGCGCCTTCTAGCTCAGCCGGGCAAAAACAATAAATTTGCGCCAGAATTCTATAAAATTTTTGGGAAGGAAAATAAATGGGGAGAAAGAATTCGCAGCTTCAACATCCACATCAAAATGTTTCGACTATATATGTGATGGTCTAAAAAACGTTGATTGATTGCCTTAGAATGACTCATCTGTAGGTATGAAAGCATATTTTACAAGAATTTTTGCATTTACTTACATTTGAATATCAAGCAAACTTGAATTTTTTTGCCCTAATGGAACAGTTCTTGACAAAACAGGGTGGTTTCGCATAGAATGGCTTAAGATACTTAAATATATGATAGGAAAACACAATCTTTGCTACAGGCATATCAAAAACTAACATAAAGATGTAGTGAAATGTAAAAAACACAGCACTTGTATTCTGGATTGACCAATCCAGGATGGGCTTCTCAGGAGACGAGCATATTTACCATAAAAATTAACATCAAAATATAAAGGCATAGAGAGGCACAACACTTGTATGCTCGTTTGAGAAATACGAATTCGGCTCTTCAGGAGACTAACAAACGCAAGACTTGTGTTTGGTTTGAGCCGTCCAACTTGTGCTATCGAGCTGAGCTGTCCAACAGAGGCTATTGGTCCCATGCGAGAAGCGAGGCCAGAGTTATTTACATTGGGCATGTTGGTACCAGGAAATTTGCGACACCTTAAGCCGGCAAAAACAACAAAAAGCCAGAACAACTTTTAAAAAGCAACTTCCAGATGCAAAAGCGTGGCATGCAATATGCCCTCATTTGAAAGAAATCGATTTATGCATTTGTCTTGCTTTATTCCAAATTTCCCTGGGCACACCTTCTGAGTATAACCACTTAAATTTATTCAGTGTGGCACAGGACTCCACTAAGTGTCAGATGCAGAAAAGAGAAACAACCCACTTTAGCAATATAACTTCATGAATATCATCATTGTCGAAGATGTTAACGTTGCTTGCTTTGAAACAAAATGGTGAAAAAAAATTCCACACTCTACCTAAAGAAACCTAATTTACTGACAAATAAGATTGTTTCTAGTAACTTTCACTATTAAATGTGCAACACTTCACTGTGCTTTTCAATGCTCCAAAAAGAATACTTTCATGGCACTAGAATTGAGTGTGGCTTCTTTCGAAGTTACGTTTCACGAGTTCACATGAAATTGGAGTCCACTTCTCGCATTACAATGGCTTAGGACTCTACATTAAAGTAAATACCGCTTACAGCGAAGTGTATTTTTATCCTCAACGACTGAACGACTGTTATAATGAGGATTCCCTGTAATCGTGCACCAAGATGGTAACAATGGCACAAGCAGAATGCGAGGGTTACGAAGAAATGCTCAGGCTTTATTGAATCATGGAAAATAAGCTTTCTCGAAAGAATATTTTAAAACAAGATTACGGTGGAATTTAGAGCGCTCACAACAGCCCACCATCTAAACTTCAAAAAGGCGCGCAGCTAAATTTCATATGAGATGTTAAAATATACGGTAAAGCTTCCCGCTTTAGTGCCTAGGCGCTGTGTGTTCAAGACAAATGCGGTTGACCTTAGATAGTCGCAGTGCGCTTAGCCAGCGGACCCGTATCGGTACCCCTTGCCGGGACGGCAGCTACGCTGCGTACCAAACAGCAGCTACAAATACCAGCCACGTACGGGAATCTGCTTTATTAAAATACAAATCCTCCTGAAGAGACTGAGCCCCAGGCTTCTATTGAGAAAAGAGTGTGTTACGTGCCAAATCTACTTTCTGATAATGGGGCACGCGGTAGTGGGACACTGCAGAAACTTAAACTACCTGGGGTTCTCTAACGTGCACCTAAATCAAAGTACACGGGCGGTTTCGCATTTCGCCCCCATCTAAATGAGGCCGCCGTGGTCAGGATTCGATCCCGCGACCACATGCTTAGCAGCCAACATCATAGCCACTAAGCAACCACTGCGGGTCCGTCGCGGTAACTCTTGGCAGTGACAGCAGCTACGCTGCGTAGCAGACAGCAGCTACCAATACCAGCCGTGTACGGGAATATGCTTTATTAAATTATAAAGCCTCAAGGAGAGACTAAGCACCAGGCTTCTGTTGAAAAAAGACTGTTTACGCACAATGCGCAAGAAGAATGACTTGTATAAATGGAAAATAGTTCTAGTCGCCTTGGAGACGTAAAACTTGCGCTTAAGCTTTGTGAGCAAGAAAAAAAACACGTTTCACGCATCCTTTGCAGCCATTCGTACATAGCAATGAAAGTGTGCCTGTATTTATTAGCAGGCACTACAGAACTGTACTACGCAATTTGTTCTAATGAACATGAGGTTTTGCCATTTTATCACCTCCAGAATATGGTCTTTTTCTGATACGGATGTCGTAGCGAGTGGATTTAACGTTTTATCCGGTGGTACAGTCTAGCCCGGTTATAACGAAGTCGGCGGGAATGGGAAATCACTTCGCTATATCCGCTATTTCGCAACATGTGGACTATGAAAAAAATTCAAACTCGGGCATACCAATTTATTGCCGCTTAAAGGAGTGGTCCAGCGTCCCCTGAACACATTTCGCGAGTGCGGACTTCAGGATTGCGGCTTCCATACCATTAAACTGCGAACCAAAGATCTGGTCGAACTCCGGACTCCCGAGATACATCCCTAGAGTGTCAACAGGTGCGATGGCCGCAGCAGAGGTGACCTCCTTAGGGGCACAACTAGCATCGTTTTCATAGAAAACGATGAAAATGAGCCGCGCTTCCAACATGCACAATGCTGCCGCGCTTTCTCCCTGCCTTGCGCACCGCGGCACCGACATAAAAGAAAGCGCGCGCTTCCACACCTCCTGCAGACTGCAGTCCAGCCGCGGCGCCTACTGCCCGGGAGAAATAGAGAACCGTGATTGGCCAAGACGGCGCTCTCCGCGACGCCATGAAAAAAAATCGTCTCCTTTCTTTTTTACAGATTTCCCCTGCGCGGCGTGCTCTACCGCTCTACGCCATGACGCCGTTCAAGGACGGCGCAACACGAGACCGGCGTGTCAATCGATGCAGTGAAGCAACCTTTCGCTCCGCGGCAGAGCAGACGACGCCACGAAAGGACGCCGTCGGCCGAATTTTGCTCTTATTTTCGTGGAAAAATCGCCTCAAGGACGCAAAAAATGTGTTGAATGACAGATTACTTTTCGGTTGGTATTAAATCTCTTCGTTATATCCACTGACGCGCTCTTACTTACTACGTTAAAACCGGACCAAATATATTGAAAATGCAAAAATGGGAATGGAAAATTGAAAAACCGCTATTTCGCTATAAGTGGCTTCGTTATAAACGGGCTAAACTGTAGTATCAGGATGGCCCATCGAACAAAGTGGAGGCTTCAAATTAAACGGGGATTCTACGTTCCACACGAAACAACGTTTCTGTGGCACCAAAACAACCGGTACAACTGAGTTTTTAAGGGTAAGCGTTTCAGCGAGGTAGCCGTAAAGCTATCAACACGTACCTCTCCAGCATCCCCATACTCACACTTTACAGAACTAGTGAGAGGCAACAATCTTGTCGTGGGATACACTGACTGAATAGCGAGAAGTTCGAGCGATCGCTTATATGAATGGGTCCTTGTTTGCACCCTTTATATTTGAGGTGTTTCATGAGTTATTCTCCGTTGGTAATATTTGTAATGGGATTAGACTCTTTACTGACTTCATCTGTTTAGTGCCTATCTATCTATCTATCTATCTATCTATCTATCTATCTATCTATCTATCTATCTATCTATCTATCTATCTATCTATCTATCTATCTATCTATCTATCTATCTATCTATCTATCTATCTATCTATCTATCTATCTATCTATCTATCTATCAATCTATCTATCTATCTATCTATCTATCTGTCTACGTAGCTAGCTTTCAAGCCACCTGCTAGCTAGCCTTCTATGCCAACTCATTAGCCCAATGGTCGTGTTTTTCAATAGTGGTTCTTCCGTCAGCACTCCTTCCAGCTTCATGATGTGCTCTCGTTGCGATTCTGACTAACCCAGTGGCCCAAAGTCTCTAAGATGTAGAACTCATAGATCAGTGGTCATCATATCGTCGTGCTGATCGCATCATCGTCATCCAAGCCATGTCGCAAGGCTATCCTGACGCCGTTGTCGTCAAACTATAAAGGCCCTTCAGTCGTGATGAATCTGTCGCCATGTCGCCATGCTGATGTCCGAGCTTGGAAATCGACTTCCATTGACAGAGTTGGATAATTTAATATGTTGCATATAACCTAAGCACACAAAGTCTTGGAATGAACGCTGCACGTAATAAACACCCTTGGGTTTAGGAATACGGTGTACTGCTACATCACTCGCTTCTAATAACGTTAACACTGAGCGGCATGGGCAGGCGAGTTCTATTTTAATTTTCGTTCATCAACACTTCTGTACCAGTTAAGGCACGTTCTCAACATTTCAGTTTCGGTTCTATAAGCTGGATGGAATAATAGTTCAAGCACGCTTTTTGGTTAGATAGAGCATTTGGCTGGAGGCCCTGAGAGGTCTTCTTGAACAAAAAATTTAGCCAAATTGATTATTTCTTATAATTGGAATCGAAAACAACCCCCTCATTATCCTTCGCGGGAATTCAATAAATTAGTGCGCTTGTATATGGAAATTCCCCATTGAGACCTACGCCGTTTTCAAGCGCGCTTTCTCTTCCTAGCTACTTCAAAACACTTTCAAAATGCAAATGAGGTACCCGAAAATATATCGCACCATGCTATGGCTTGAAAATCATGCATTGTTTTTAGTACCGTGCGTCAAAGACCATATTATAGAAGGTCCTCTCAATCCATTCAATCACTAAGGTTAGAAGTTAATTTACATGAAAAGATTGAAAATGGGAGCGCTTGTCTCACGATACCTTCCGAGAGTTGCACTGGTTAAATAATTGTAAAAGTAACAGGGGAAAAAACATTTGAACGTGTCATCTTAAGATGGGTTCGGCTCCAGAAAGCCGAAAATGTAAGATAATTTCGGCTGCAGAGAACACAGATCGGAAACTTTCAAATCATATATACTTGTTTGTGTCGTTTCCGTCCTGACAGTGTTTACGGCCCCGGAATCATTTGCATTCGACAAGGCTCAACACCTATTGCTAAGTTCATCATAAATCATATAACGACAACATCGCATTCCTAATAACTTGGTAGCTCCCGCTTTCACCTCATTTTCAAACATCCTCTAAATGTTTGATCGCTATAGAACAATGGGAACTGCAACACCTTACCTTGCAGCATCTGACCTAATTTTTTAATGATTGCAGATATCGTTCCATGGAATTGTTTGAGCTGTTTTGGCAGATAGTGGGCCTTGCAAGGTATTTCACAATATGCGTCCCAAATTGTATAAATATCAAAGTGCTCCTATATAATACACATTGGAATATGATATGAAGAGTAATGAAATAAATAAATTGTCTATCTATGCTGATAAAAAGGCACTAGCCATATGGTGTTACCCTATGATACAATTTAGCTGTGCCATTGTATGCGTTCGTAAATCTTATTAGAAGTGATAAATAATACAGAAGACGTTATCTCTCGTTGGCTGTTCGAGATAACGCAAATACAAATATAGTAATATCGCGAGAAACCGTAGTCCTCAAGCCACACATATGAGTATTGTGCGTGCTGAGGCATCGGTTGCTTTGCATATATGCTACATGCTCTGATAGCACGCGAATCTGTTCATTGCAGTCACTCGCATAGGTCGATCAGGAGCATGACGGTACTACGACTCCAACTCTTTTTCTGCACGTGTTACGAAAGAGCAAAACTTTCAGGGGTGCCAGTGACATTTCATGAGGCTCATTTTGTCGACTATAGGCCCCGGGAGGCCGTTGCACGCCGTTACCCATGCGTCACCAAGAGCGTCACTGCGGCGAAGTCTCGAAACGCAGTTCGAAGCACAGTTGATACGTAGACGGTCATGACATTCCCCGTGCTGCTTAACCGCTGCTTTGAAGACCTTGTGAACTGGAGAACATACTTTAAGACTGGTAACTTGTGCAAGATATGATATTTACATGAAGCAGGGCATGCTTGTGGATCTACGTGAGTGGTAGGATAAAATACCTTAAGCAGTATATGTAATTGTGTTTCCCAAGAGAAGCTCGCTATGCTGAGCAAGGATGTAGTCTTGGTTTTAGGCGTACATCGTCAGCGAATTGCTTTGTTTACGTTTGACGACGCTTTTGTACATACGAAAATATTTTTGCTGCTCGGCAAAGCAAGAGTCATGAAATGAGTAAAATGTTCTGGTGAAGTCTGGGTCGATGCGCGCTGTAAGCTTGCCAGCAATGCGGCCATTGCAATTAATTAAGAGAGAACGAAGTCATGCGCAATCAGAAATCATTGCTGCTAGTCTAGAACAGAAAGGCTTAACCAGAAGTTTCCTGTTAGTGTTAAGTCACCGACAAATGGGCATTGGGGTAGCACTCACTGCCTCAAATGAAGGAATACATCATGACTATGCACAAATGCAAGCGTCAAGCTAAATGACGCCATCAAAACTGGCTAATGCGGAAAGGGATGATAGGCTACGATGTAGGCATGATTGTTGTCAGTTTGCCATTCAGCTTGATTGAAGTGTTTGGGAACACTGACGATCCCGTGGACGCTAACAAGCTATTGCTCACTTTAAAAAGAAACACCTATGTCAAAGTGCGCACTATTATGAAATAATTGCTTGATTTTCAGCAGAAAGAAATGCATCCGAAGAGCTGATTAGACCAGTGTGATCTAGAAAACACAACGTTATTATGCGGCAAAATGTATAGCGACAACTATTCGTACAGTGCTTAAAATGGACCTCTACAAACGAAACGACCGAAACAAAACGAAACGAGGCAAACGTGTAATATTATTTGATATTTTTTTATAATTAACAAAGCACTGCCACTGCACAGGGGGGTAGTGTGCTATCATAAGGCGTAATGGTATTGCAGCGTGCGAGTTATTAAAATTCGAGCGCACGACGTTGGGGGCTGACGCGGACGCTTGTGAATTCGTGGCAGCGCTAAAAGCTTACGAAAGTAAAAATTCAGGCCAGGAATAAATGATATGGCACGATCCTAACCACTCGTGCCCATGAGAATTACCGTCTTCTATTGAGCGTATAGAAGCTGCATCGAAATTTGTATAGGGGACCTATCACGTAATCACTCGAGAAATGTTAGGACACAAAAGTGCACGATTATTTTTTTCAGACATTTTTTGGGATGTGATAATATACTGGCGACACCGTTCATTTCAATGTGATATATGTCATCGCAGATAATGTTCAACTTTTCTATTTTGCAGAATTCAACTACAAAAAAAAACCATAGCTGCCAGAAAAAGGCGTCGATTTTCCAAGTTCTCGCACACGTGCGCACTCCATCATTGCACACGCATGGAGGACACTCAGAGAAGTCGTAAACATATAAAACACAGCTCTAGCGAAACAAAACGGTAAAGAAAATATTTTTGAAGCCTACAAATGTTCCAGCTGTTCCAGAAGCGTCGATCCGATGCTTCAAAGAAATTAAAACAGATGTGTCGGCACATGCACACTTGCTATTTTTGTTTTCGTCTATAACATATTGGTGAATATCTATAATGGTGAAGAATATTCAAGTTAATGCCCCTTATTACAAGGACACATGAATATTGGGTGTTGCTTGTCTCAGTGTAATGGAAAACATTTGAAGATGTAAGATTTAAGTCTTGATCCTTTATATGCAAATAAATATTTAGGAAAAACGCTAAACCATATAACAGTCGACAATGTCCTGTGTCATACTGAACACGCAAGAAAGCTGGGGACTAGGAAAAGGAATGGACGTGAAAGGTCCAGTCCATTATCGTTCTTAGTCTCCGACTTTCTTGCACCCGACGTTGCACACTCCTCAGTGTACTATCAAAGGGGAGGAGTTTTGAACTAATAAAACATACGTAACATCTTCATTCACCTGATAATGTGGCAGGCAGACTGACGGTGAATATAACGCTCTCTACCTGTTGTAATTTTATATGAATATGCTGTTTTTCATGTGATACAACACACTGTGCAAGCACTTTCGACTGAAGGCACTTTCTTCACGATGCGTGTTACGAAGCACTTTGTGTGATGGTCATGTCGCTCATTTTGTTGCTTCCTCAGCTTGGCGGTATATCATGATAACTCGTAGGCATGTTATCACTAACATGTCTACATTGTAGCCTCTCACCCGCTTCCACAGTAGCAATACATGGTGGCGTCAGGTCACTTGCTGCTTTCAGTTCTGTATAGTCATCATGACTTTCTTCATTTAAGGCAGTCAATGCTACCTAATGCGCATTTCTCGGAAACTTAAGATTAACAACAAGCTTTTGGCTAAGCCTTTTTGCTTTCGTTGACGAACTCTCATTTATGATGGTGCATTATTGGATTCCATCTTCAGTACATGCGACTGCCAAACTATTCGGTTCTTTGCAGAGAACATGTACCATGAATTTTCAGGAACATCTTACTGATGCCATGTTACTTCCATGGCCAAGATGGAAGAATATTTAGGTATATAACAAAAAAATCGTCAACCGTAGATGTAATTATTAAGCTGGTGACGCATGCACGCATCCACAACTTCATCTTAGCTCATCACAGCGAGAATCTCTTCTAGAACAAACTTCCCAATGATGGCGATGGTTTTCTCTTCCACCCACTCACGTAGATCGATAGGCACACCCTGATTCGTATAGATGTCAGCGCTCTCCTATACTAACCTTCTAAAGAATGACTTCAAATTCACGAGGCCTTGATAGCTACAGTCATAGAACACGGGTAATGCCAAGGCCACCTGGTTTTCTGCTTTGCGTCACACCACGTTTCACAACTTTCCCACAGTGGCGCTGTTCACAATCTCACCGGCAGCGTGGTACAACGGCCGCCCGGTGCATATAAGCAATCAAGATAATCTAACAATACGGATGATGGCGCACTAAGCTATTTGCTCTATTGTAAAACGCGAAGGAACTGATTTGGTGTCAATAAATGAAATGAAACTACACGTAAGGCTTCAACATTACTTCACTAAGGTTATTTTCTAAATGTAGAACTGAAAAAAAAACGCAATGTATTACTAGTGTCAAACAATCTGAACACCAGATGCTACTAGATATAAAATATCTATCCACTAATTGCGAGTCCGCTGGTATAAAATAACCTTATCAATACTGGAAACTACAGTTTCGGCATGGAGAATGACTTTCGCGATATAGCCTAATTTGTGTCGTCAAAAATTAAGATCGTGGAGGTGATTATGTTTCTGGGTTCGTGACATCACTGGCCTATCTTTGTCATGAAATGAGGCTCCTTATGAACCAGCAAAAATAATAAATTTCGCTTTAAAAAAATTTCACACATATTTGCTTCTTGTTGCGGCAGCATACTTCCCAAAGTGATCATTACAGGGAGCCCTGAGCGGCTTTTTAGCGAAGTACGGGAACACATATGAAGGCGCATAAAATAATTCAGCGCGTTCAGCAGAAGTGCAGTTATTCAGAATCAAACGTATCATCCATAGTGCATCAGCCACTTCTTTTATGCCACTCACTGCGCAGAGTACAACGAAATTTTATCGTGAGACGCAGTTCAAATTTCACTTCGGATATTAACGTAGACGCTAATGCATCGCATTTTGGTGCCTAGACAATGTCAACGTAAGCCAAACACGCTTGACCTTAGCGAGTCACCGTGGGCGTAGCAAGTGGATTCGCTCCGGTACCCCGTGATGGTCGCGGCAGCTACGGTACATTGTAGACAGCAGTTACCAATAGCATCCGTGTATGGGAATGTGCTTTATTTAGAAACAAAGCGTCGAGGACAGACTAAGGAACAGCCTTCTGTTGAAAAGTGATCGTTTGAAATAAAGGTGACTTCGCGCTCCGCTTGCCATCTCACCTCACCGCATACGACACTCAAACTTCGCTGAGATCTTCACAGCATCCTATGATATCGGCGTAATATGGTATTTCACCTATCCTGACAGATAGGTCAGAACTCCTTTAAGATAATATCAGTATTTCAACATCATGGCAGACACATTTTAGGACCCCTAGCAGTGTTCAGAAATGCTAAGCAGTAAACAAACGGAGATCACAAGTCTTCATAAATGTGGTTACTCCAACTATGACGGCCGAAAGGTTTATGTCTTAACAAGGCAACCCCTCAAGCATACTTTTTGAATATAGATGCCGCCATCAAATATTCACCTTTATAATTTACTAATTCATAAAAGCGACGAAACAAAGTGTGGGCCTACAGGTTTGATATTTTTGGCTACGAAGAACTGAAGAACGCCTCTATAATGCACTTATAATTTTTTAACAGTAGCTTGACGCCATGCTTCACCACTAATATATTTAGTCAAATACATGCATTGCGTTACCTACAAGCTGCAAGAAAGCGAGCACCCGAAAATCTAGCTTTTTCTTTTGTTCACCGCGCCGGCGTTTTACGTGTTTACCACCGCCTTCAGTACTCTCGGTAGGAATCAAATGAGGGAGTGCATATATGTAGGGAAGTGTGAAAAATTGATATTTTGCTCGCACATAGCTTCGGCTCATTGCTGTTTCAACGTAATATTCTTAAATGCAGATGTGTTGCTCGAATCTGAAGCTCGAACTGTCAGGGATCTTGTTGTAGAAAAGCGCTTCCAAAGAAGTAAATTACAAGTATATGAAGAACCTTGCATATATATTAAGGCGAGAAACAAGCCTTAAAAAATGCACATGCAGTCACTTCCGTCATGATGCCTCGCAAATGTTGGTAAAGATAAGTACATGTGTAAGTGGCCTTCACAATATGTTTTGCATTATTTGAAGCCGTTTATTGCAGGAAAACATGTACGTAAATTTTACCAATATTTTTATTCTTGTCTATATCATTCCATCTTGTCGCTTGCGCATGACTGAAGGCACAACTACATCCTAACGATATTTTAACTTTGCCATGCTAAGCAAAAATCTCTTATGCTAATAAGTACGAGACACAAAAACACCTAGAATGCTTTTTTTAAATTTTCAATCTATCTCTGAAAAAGACACCAAGGATAAGCATATTAAACAAAAGAAGTCTGCCATAGGGGGAAACCTCAGGCAGGAAACTACAAGTGGGCTTCACCTCAGGCCACCTACGGCTTCGTTTTCAGTTTTTCTTGACAGATCTCATCATTTGTCAACCATAAGTATACATTTCATTTGCTTTGTCATACAAGGTTGACACCACAGCAGCAGGAAACCTTCCAACGGCCTGTCTCCTATGACCTTGCTTACAACATACAGTGAGTCGCGTCAAAAACTTCCTCCTCGTCCAGTGTTCCGGCTCGAAACCAAAAAATCCCGCTTGCTGACTGTGATTCAGTACGTACATATGACGGTTGGACAGAGTCTTCGTACTAGTATTGAAACTCAGAAGAAGAAACTTTATTAATGAATGGTCCGGCAGTTTTTGTTGTGGGGGCCTCAGATGGCGACTCGAGGTCCTTGGATTCGAGCGGGATCTTCGGCTTGCCGGACGGCTCAGAGCTGGTCTGCTAACTCTCCACTTTTAGGAGCCGCCTACCAGCGGTGGCGATGCCGATGGAGAAGTTCCCCGGCGGCCCCCGCAGCCGAGGTGACATCGGGAAGAAGCGAGCTCAAGGCTTCCCGTACTCTGGCAACGGCCTCGATTACTGACGCGTCGCGAACGGAAGTGGTTTCATTACCGTTGTTGCCGGCGCATTCCCAGAGCACGTGTCGCAACGCCGGCGCGGTGAACGAAAGAAAAAAATAGATTTTCGGGTGCTCGCTTTCTGTCAGCTTGTAGGTAACCCAATGCATGTATTTGACTAAAAATATGAGTGGTGAAGCATAGCGTCAAGCTACTGTAAGCTCTGTCCGCAAGCTTTAGGTGCATCTGTGTAGCCTGGGTACCAGTGATGTAAGACGGCGGCGCTAGGGTAGGTGTGTGTCTGGAGCAAGCGAAAAGTTACGTCCTCTTTCCTGTTTATATTTGTCGTGTAGTGGCGAGAATGTGCGTCTTTCCAGTCTGGAGTGTTGGGTGAGGTCTCTCAACGTGGTTAGGAGATCGTCCCACAGCCATTGTGATTCTTCTTGCTGCACTTCTGTCGTAATGTCCCAATCCGACAGATCCGATGCCGCCCTCTCGGGGATGAAGGCAGCGGCAACCTAATCTGCGGCGGCTCGGCGTGTGAGACCTCAAGCCGTGGCGTGTGCCGCCTCGTTGCCCGCGAGCGGGACATCGGTGTGTGCCGCGGTCCAGAGGAGGAAGACCGTAGAATTTTGGGGTTGTGAGGGCAATTATGAGTCAGCGAGAAATTTTTTTCTGGTTCGCCGCATGTAATCAATGCTCGTCAATAAAGGAATAAATGGGCTTTTGTATTCTTAACCCTGTGGTGTGTCGTACTTCAAATCACCTCCTAACCTAGTATGGTCACACGAGCAGTTTAACAGCAGTGCTAAAGGAATTGTCACCAAGAGGGGGCAAAGGCTTTTTATTGAGGACTTTTGCCAATCCACTCTGAGATAATATGACTTCATGTATAAACTAGGGATATAATTACGTAAGCAGCGGAATGTTTTAAACAGAAAACGCAATGCAATGAATCCCAAAGCAGAACTTGGTGCTCGCTGTTCCATGAGCACATCAAAATTTCTTGAAGTGGGCATAGTTGGCGCCGATAATTTCAATACCTTGTGAACCGGGCGAGCATGAAAAGGAGGCTAGCCAGATGGTCGCCTGACAGTGCACGTTTATTGTCCAGCTTGGTTTTAAGGTTAAGAATGCTTACGTGAATTTCGTCTAGAAGAGACACAGATTACGTTTTCCGCAGATTGGAAGAAAGAACACATACTAAACACCTAATGATATCTAAGCAACAGACAATTATCATTCACATTATACTAAAACCCGGAGACAAAGTGGCGGCATCACACGTCGCGCAAGAGAACATGCGGCATAGTAAGCGATAAGTCAGTTTGCCGGTCCCGAGGCAGGCAAGACGATAAAGTAAGCGGCGAGGCTGTCACGGTGGCACAGAGAGATTGAGTGGCGGGTTATACATGGCTGGCTTGACGCACTTCGCAGGAACGCCTCTGACACTTGCGTTGGCCCACTTCTATTGCAAAAAACAACCTGGGCGTTTACACACACTATTAAAGGCCAGCAGTGAGCTTCTGCTTCTAATAAAACACGAGTGTTCGGTGACAGACGCGAATGCTTGGTATCAACTGGGGCTCTTGAAAAGTTGCACAAGTTCTTCGTCTGTGAGCAGCTTGATGTTCAAACTGATCATGAACCATTGCAAGATTTTGTGCGAGCAAAAACATCCACACTATATGGTATTGCGATGCCGCTAAGAGCATAACTACAGCATAGAGCACATAAAAACATCCGAAAATGCTGGAGTGGACTACACGAAAAGATTCAAGTCCATACAGGATAGTCTTCCTTGGGGTTACAATTTCACGTTAATATTGCTGCAGTCTCTTGTACTAGCGTTCTTAAGTGTTTATAGATAGAATGATTGCGTATATCCAGTGAACAGTGCTTGGAACTTGCCGGTCACTCTAAATTTATTATCATTTGGTAGACATACCACGCATTAAGCAGCCGTCTTTTTATTCCTCTTTATTAAAAATGATTCTCTCACGCGGCGGCTTGTGTGCTGAGTGTAGGGGACTGAACCAAGTGCCGTGCATGGTGAGACGAAAAGATGACCACAAATGGTGCGTGAACCAGAGTACAGTATTTGACAAAAGACTTTGAAACGACACCCAATAGTCGGACGGACTAAAATACCCGTTTCAAGTAAAAAAAAAGAAAGGAAAAATTAATTCTTCTTCAAATGCACGGATGTCCAAAGAATCTGTCATTGCTCAACGCGGAGTTTTCAGAATCAATAACTCTGCAAATACACAAAGGTTAGAGAGGAAGTAAATGCGATGAGTTTTCCCGCCACCATGTTTGTCTCCTTTGGGACAATGTGCGTTATATTTGTCTCGTGCTCAAGTAAGATATGGCGCTTATTAATTGCGTTGACGTGCTGTGTGCAATAACTGATCATATTGTGCGTTTTCCTTTGCTTTGTTGTTGATTGGGCACTCTGAAGTTCCGCCCAATGCACCCGTCAAAGCCCTTATAGGAACCTGCCTCACAAATTTGCCTCCGCTGCGACAGGACCACGCCATCAATTGCTGTGGCTGTTGTCTGAAGAGCCTGAAAATTTGAGGATTAACTGCGTGTGAATGGTATTGGGCAAATCCAGGGGCTTTGAGGGAGCTGAGTTGACAGCACAGTTTGGAAGTGCGTACAATGCTATAACGCTAAAATAAAATTATCTATGCTTAAAAACAACATCCGGACAAATGTACCGAATATAACTCTTAAGGACAAACTAAAAAAAATACGTGAATGTTTCAATATTGATAAAAATTTAGGATTGCCCCAAAATACACGCTATAAGAAGGGGAATTTCAGGGGAAACAGGCAATTCGTAAAATTGTCAACCCACATTAGGGACGTAAACTCTTGAACGTTTTTGTTCCTCATGTCACATCGACGCAGTTTTCTGCAAATGTTGAGCTGGCACCACTTGTGGGGCACGAAGCGGAATGCAGACACTTTTTCCATGCAATAAAAAACGCCTCGAAAGTGGCCGAGAATGAGCGCTTAGGCACCTAACTTTCCTCGCTTATACTTGAACATCAACCACAACATTGCTTATAGCATTTTCCTGAAAAATAAACCTACGTCATCTTCTGTTCGATTGTTATAACAAGTGAAATCTTCCAGACAGCAATCTTGAGAGCTTGCAGTCGGCAAAAGAGGTGCACTTTATTCTATCCCGAAAGTGACTGAAGTCATTCTCCCTGGACGCTTGTAGATAAGAGAAGGGATCAGAATTTGGTAGACAAGAAGACAATGTACGCTTCAATGCATTCCGAAGGGTAAATACCGAAGGGTAAACGTATCGCTGGGTCGACCCGCGTATCTATGGAGCAGGCCAATCGCTCGCTGGTATTTCTTTTCTCCAGTTGAGTGCGCGCAGCCGACAATAGTTCATGCGAATGAAACATGGCTACCACGTGCAGGAAGAGCGACGTTTTGTCTGCGTCGTCTCCAAACGCAGCGCTGGCTCCTCTGAAGGCGAAAAAAGCAGCGGAGGTGATCCAGCACTGAGGAGGACCTCCGAATCCTGCGACAGATTTTAGCAACGAAGCCGTTTGGGAAGATTTGAAATTGATGGCCGCGGTCATATCAGATATAATCATAATAGATTTGAAGAATGATTCCTCTAATTTCGAGCGCTCTGGTACGCAATTAGGTAATGAATACTGGAAAATAAACTTTCGGAGAAAACAACCACCATCACGATATGGCCTAATTTATGTAACCAAATAACGAAGGTGCGAGCTTGAATGTGATTCATGGTTCGCGATGTTTGTATATTCGGAATTCGTATAACTCTTATCATTGATATATCTATGGCATAACGTAAGATTGCTAATTCAAACGCAAGTATTATAAATTCTACTTTCGTACAATATTAGCAATGCATTGACTTATTTAGGCAATATTTTTACAGAAATTACCATTAAAAGGGCCTTGAAATCATTGGTAATGAACAGGGGGAACGCATTTGAAGTTAAAATGGGGCGTTTCGGAAATACTTGGGCGCATTAGGTATTTCAACGCACTCACTAGAAGTGGAACTATTGGTAATCATAGATTGGCCTGCACCATGCTCACGCTCCTTCTTTTTAGCCACGAACTGCGCAGGTTACGGTGGAACGTGGCGGGCACACAACGGCCCAACTTCTAAATTTCACGATGGCACGCAATTCAAATTTCATTTGAGACGTTACCATGTACGCTAAAGCTTCCTATTTTAGTGCCTAGGCGCTGTACGTTTAAGCGAAACGCGGTTGACCTTAGCTAGTCGCAGTGGGCTTAGCCAGTGGTCCCTTGAGTCATGGTACCCCTTGGCGGAGGCGGCTGCTACGCTGCGTAGCAGAAAGCAGCTACAAATAAAAGCCGTGTACGAGGATCTGCTTTATTAAAATATAAAGCCTCCAGAAGCGACTAAGGACTAGTATTCCGTTAAGAAGAGACTGTTTGAAAGAAAGGTGACTTCGCGCTCCACTTACAACCTCGACTCACCGTGCACGACACTCATACCTGAGTAAGATGTTCACAGCATCGCATGCTATCCGTGGAATACATTATTTCACTTATCCCGACGGGTGATTCAGAACTGGGTGGTTCTGAACTGCTTTCCAAAATACCAGTATTACTACTTCATGGTAGGCGTATTTTCGTGCCCGCACCAATGTTCATCAATGCTAAAGATGAAAGCTACTGTTATCACAAATGCTCCTAAATGCATTCACTCCGACTATGAAGGCCCAAATGATTATGTCCCATTTACAAGGGAACGGCTTGTGGGCACTTTTTCACCGGAGATGCCATCATCAATTATTCACATTTTTTATTGAGGCATACAGGCGATCAAACAATGCGTTGGAAGAAACGTATAATATTTTCGGTGTTGTATATCTGAAGATACCTTTATAGAGCACGTGTAAACGTTTTTGTAAGAGCCCGATACAATGCCTCACCATTCACATTCCTGAATCAAGAACGGGCATTGGGTTATCTAGAAGATGACAGAAAGCGAGCACCCGAAATGTTATTTGCTTTTTGCTTAGTTAACCAAGTAGTCGTCTTACGTGTTTACCACCGACCTCTGTACCCTTTCTGGGAACAAAATGATCGAGTGCACATATATAGCAAAGATTGCACCATTTGACATGTTTCTCCCTCATAGCGTGAGCCCCGTGCTTCTTCAACGTACTTGTTTAAAATACAACTGTGTTCCTCGTAGCCTAAGCTCAAACTGCGTTGGATGTCGCTGTAGGGAAGTGCGTCAAAAACCTAAATTACAAGTTTCTCTGGAACATTTCACAAATCAAGGCGACAAATAACCCTGAAAAATGAAAAAAATGCAGATGCACTCATTTACGTCATCATGCCGAGCGAGGGCTGATGAAAGTAAGGACGTATGTAAGTGATTTTTAAAAAAAATGTTTTTCGAGATATGAAGCCATTGATTTCTGAACAAAACATGTATCTAAAGTTTGCGGTGCCCCTTATTCCTATCTATATCCTTCCATCTGGTCACTTGCTCATGACTCCAGACTAAAGGCACCCTAACGACATGGCAAGATTGCTATGCTAAGCAGAAATATCTTACCCTCTAAGGTTGAGAAACATAAATAGAAAAAACACATGTTTCTTTTTCTATTTTCTATCTAAATCTCAAAAGCGCAGCTTAAATACGTATACTAAGAAAAAAAATCAGAAATAGGGGCACACCTCAGGCCGGAAACTAAAAGTAGGCTTCACGCAAAGCCACATATGGCTTCGTTTTCACTTTTTCTATACAGCACTCATCATTTGTCACCCACAGGTACACAATTCATTTGCGTTGCGACCAATGTGTGACACTACTGAAGCAGCGTACCTTCCTATGACCGGTTTCCTCTAGCCTTGCCTCCAAGATAGAGTTAGTCGCGTGAGAAAATTCTTCTGCCTCACCCAATGTTCCCGCGTGAACCAACAAAGGAAGCTTGTTCGCTGTCGTTCAGGGTTAGCAGAATACATATGGACATCAACTTGGCGCTCAATACTAAAACTCGGCAAGAATAAAAATTTCTTTTATGTTGCGTGTAGGCAACACTCGTGAATACATGTTAAACGGGCTTTTGCCTTCCTAACCATGTGGTATATCCTAGTTTCCCATCACCTTCTAACCTACTGTGGTCACACCAGGAGTATAAGAACAATGCTAATAGGAATAATTACCAAGAGGGCAGAAGGAGTAAATATTTTATTGATGACTTTCGCGAGGAGTTCCTCTGTGCTGATATGACTTGATGTAGAATAATAAAGATAATTATCTCAGCAGCACAAAGATTTTACCGAAAGGCAATGCGATAAGTCGCAAAGCAAAATTTTGCGTCCGATGAGCTCACCGTACTTCATAGAAATGCGTATTGTTGACGCCGAAAATTTTAATGACGTCGAGCGAGGATGAACCGGGTGAGAAAGAAAAGGACGCTAGCTTCATTGTTGCCCGACGGAGCATGTTTATGATTAAGGCTCTATTTAATCTTATGGATAGTTTTGTGAGGCGGTATCCTAGAGTTCCCAATAGCAGAAAACATAGTGCATCTGTGAAAAAAAAATGAATAAATTTATTGCACACTGCACGAAATACACATCGAAATTTAATCAACAGGCAGTTATCATGCACATTACACTAAAACTGTGAAAGAATGTGGCGGCATAACACTTCGCACGAGAGAACGTGCGGTATAGTAAGAGCTAAACTAGTTCACTGTTGGCTGACGGCAGGCGAGGCGATGATGTAAGTGGTGAAGTTGTCAACGAGGCATGAGGGGATTGAATGACGGGTCAAGGAATGCTGACTTGAGCCATTCCCCAGCCGGTGCAGATCAAGATTGTAAATATCCACGACCCGGCACAACGAGGCAATGTTTATTCTTTCCCTGACGCGATACTATCGGAAGGTGATATCCCCCTACCCAGAGGAGGCAGAACATCTGCAGAAAAAGGAGACGAACAAGCGGTTTTGGAACGTCGAAACAGAAGCTGCTTTTGCAACATCCAACGAATCGCTAGATTCTGGACAAATTGTTCACGTTCCTAGTCGAAAGGAGTATTCGTACTTCGCAGGGACACCTCTGACTGCCGCATGGCCGCACTTCTAAAGCTGCAACACGATATGGTTTTAGACACAGTATCAAACGCCAGCCGTGAGCTTCTGCTTCTAGTAAAACGCGAATGATCGGCAATAGAACGAGAATGAATTGTTTCAGCTTGGGCTATAGAAAAGTTCCACAACTCATTGGACGGTGCAAAGCTTCATCTTCTAACTGATCATCAACTATTGCAACATTTAGAGCGGGCAAAACCGTTTACAGTTTTGCGATGGAGTGATGAGCTTAAATGGAGGATAGAGCATAATAAAGCATCTGAGAGTGCTGGCATGGGCCATACGATGAGATTACAGGGTATACATGCTAATGTTCCTTGGGGTTATCATTGCACCGGTTTACCATTGCAGGTTATTACGCTTAGTCTTTTGTGGTAGCATATTTAGCTGTTTTTCGAGAGTTTTGTTTCGCAAGTCGAAAGAACTTTGTTTGGAACTTGCCGGTTACGTTGATTTTATTGTGATTTGCTAGACGTACCACGCAACAAGGAGCCGTGTTTTTTTTTTCGTTTCGCTTTATTAAAAACGAGTCCATCAAGCAGAGGCTTGCGTGATAAGTGTAGTGGGCAAAACCAAGTGCCTTTTATGGCGAGAGGAAAACATAACCACATATGGTGCGTGCGTGAACATGAGCACAGTATTTCACAAAATACAACGACGCCCTAAAGTTGCACGGAAAAAATTTGTTATGCAGTAAATAAATAATGAAAAGTTTACTGCTCTTGAATATCCACGAATGTCCAAAGAATCTGTCAGTGCTGAACGCGGACTTTTGAGAATCCGAAACCCTGGAATTACACAATGGTCAGAGGGTGAGAAATAGCGGTGTGCTTTGCAGCCACCAAGTTTGTTTGCCTTGGGATAATGTGCGTTATATTTGTCTCATGCTCAGGTTATATTTGGCGGGTAATGCCACTATAGATATGCTCCAGTATCTTTACATATGGCTCATATGCACCCTGATTCCGTAATGCCTCCATGACTGCTGAGGTTTGAACAGAATCAAACGCTTTTTCGTAATCAATGAAGGTTATATAGAAGAGTTGGTTATATTCTGCCCATATATCTGTTACCTGATTGATAGTGTGAATATGGTATTTTCTTGAGCAGCCGTTACGGAATCCTGCTTGGTCCTTTGGTTGACAGAAGTCTAATGTGTTCCTCATTCTATTTGCGATTACCTTAGTATTTACCTTATATTACCTTAGTATTTACTAAGGTAATCGTTGTGGAAAATTGATAAGACAGACAGGTGGCGTAGTATAGCCCAGAAATATTTGAAGCTCTGAAGGTTCAGCTGATCGCCTGCAAAGAAACTGTAAATATCTAGTCTTTTGCGCGAAGCTTCATGCTCAAGATAAAAACAGCTTTGGTGGTTTGAAAAAATATGTGATTCACTATTAGGTAACTTTACATGTCTGCTATACAAGTGTGAAGTTCAAAAAGAAATCAATATTTTTAAATACGAAAAATTATATTTGAATGTTTGTCAGCACCAGCTCTTCTATGATGTGCGCCTAAACTTGGCGGGTGTAAACACAGATGACAAAGCTGGCTTCGTCTGCAACACAGACGAGAGAGAAGCGGTGTTGGTGTCTGTATTTTATTGCCTAGACGTATGCTGTAGCGAAACGAAGCTTGTGCTTGGTCTGGGCCGGGTAGGCCATGAAGCCATTGGACATAAAATATCAATAATTGAAGAATTCGTGAGGGAGTCCTGCAGAGTTGAAAGATATGTTTCATGCAGTCTACAAAAAGAAATATATGCGATTCCATAGACAGTAAATCCAGAGAGAGCTTTTTCCCCTGCTCTCTGGAACTAAATGACGATGCAAGTAGAAATCACATTCATAACTAAATCTGAAAAACTACACGAGTATGTACAAATTCCTGTGGTGTACGTGTTACCACACTATCGGAGCCGGAACATGCCCATCTATAAAAGTCACATGTGCCGTGTTCAGTCTGACATGGCCTGTTGTCATTGGCTATAACTTTTTGTGTTCATGATAAAAAATACGAGTCGAGGCGGCGGCGCTGCACGTCACCTACCTTTGTAATGATAAAAAAGGTAGTCATAGCTTGTCCACTAGTTTTTGTAGCTAACAATATTAACAACCTTTCCTTGCTGGATGCCCAGGCATCATATATTTATGCTGCATATGACACACAAATGAACATTATAGAAATTTATCGCACTTAAACAATAATGCCTTTTCGTAAGTTGTCACACGCATCGCAGACATGCAAGTCTATGCAATGATGGGTGACATATTTTGTGTCAGCCACCAAAGCTAATTT
The DNA here is from genome assembly GCF_050947875.1 of Dermacentor variabilis. NCBI lineage: Eukaryota > Metazoa > Arthropoda > Arachnida > Ixodida > Ixodidae > Dermacentor > Dermacentor variabilis. Next base: position 95,283,012 of record NC_134574.1, on the reverse strand, counting down.
GTTCACGTTAAACATGAAGCTCCATGCGAAACATTCGTACTTTACAGTTTCTTTACGTGATCAACTGAACCTCCAATTTCTCATGTATTTTGCAGCTATCCCAAGTCAAGCAGACTGAAATTTTCTACTTGCTTTGTGCGTTCTCTATTTCCCTCCGTTCGAAGAAACAAATTCACACTTTGCAATTTTGGCAATCACACAGCTTCAGTCTCTTGACATCAACACAATCTCAATATCGGTATCATAAAACTTGGCTCTGAAAAGAAACATTGATCAGCGCCTTCTAGCTTAGTCGGGCAAAAATAATAAATTTGCGCCAGAATTCTAGAAAATTATTGGGAAGAAAAATAAATAGGGAGAAAGAATTCGCAGCTTCAACAAACACATAAAAAATTTTTCAACTATATGTGATGGTTGATAAAACGCTGATTGATTGCCTTAGAATGACTAAAGTATTGGTATAAAAGCATTTTTTTCCAGAATTTTTGCATTAACCTACATTTGAATATCAAGCAAACTTGAAATTTTTTGCCCTAATGGAACTGTTCTTGAAAAAACAGGGTGGTTTCGCATAGAATGGCTTAAGATACTTAAATATATAATAGGAAAACACAATCCTTGCTACAGATATATCAAAAACTAACATAAAAATGTAGTGAAATGTAACAAAACACAGCACTTGTATTCTGGATTGACCAATCCAGGATGGGCTTCTCTGGAGACTAGCGTATTTACCATAAAAATAACATAAAAATATAAAGGCATAGAGAGGCACAACTTTTGTATGCTCGTTTGAGAAATACGAATTCGGCTCTTCAGGAGACTAACAAAAACGAACATAAAACTTTGGACAGTTACAAAAGCGCAACACTTGTGCTTTGGTTTGAGCCGTCCAACTTGTGCTACCGATCTGAGCTGTCCAACAGAGGCTATTGGTCCCATGCGAGAAGCGAGGCCAGAGTACTTTACAAAGGCATGTTGGTACCAGGAAATTTGCGACACCTTAAGCCGGCAAAAACAACAAAAAGCCAGAACAACTCTTAAAAAGCAACTTCCACATGCAAAAGCGTGGCATGCAATATGCCCTAGTTTGAAAGAAATCGATTTATGCATTTGTCTTGCTTTATTCCAAATTTCCTTGGGCACACCTTCAGAGTATAACCACTTATATTTATTCAGTGTGGCACAGGTCTCCACTAAGTTTCAGATGCAGAAAAGATGAACAACGCCCTTTAGCAAAATAACTTCCTGAATATCATCAATGTCGAAGATGTTAACATTGCTTGCTTTAAAACAAAATGGTGAAAAAAAATTCCATACTCTTCCTAAAGAAACCTAAATTACTGGCAAATAAAATTGTTTCTAGTAACTTTCACTATTAAAATGTGCAACAATTCACTGTGCTTTTTAATCCTCCAAATAGAATAGTTTCATGGCACCAGAATTGAGTGTGGCTTCATTCGAAGTTACGTTTCACGAGTTCACATGAAATTGGAGTCCACTTTTCGCATTACAATGGCTTACGACTCTACTATAAAGTAAATACCGCTTACAGCGAAGTGTATTTTTATCCTCAACGACTGAACGACTGTTATAATGAGTATTCCCTATAATCATGCACCAAGATCGTTACAATGGCACAAACAGAATGTGAGAGATGCGAAGAAATGCTCAGGCTTTAATGAATAATGGAAAATAAGCTTTCTGGAAAGAATACTTTCAAATAAGGTTACGGTGGAATTTAGAGTGTTCACAACAGCCCACCATCTAAATTTCAAAAAGGCGCGCAGCTAAGTTTCATATGAGATGTTAAAATATACGCTAAAGCTTCCCGCTTTAGTGCATAGGCGCTGTGTGTTCAAGCGAAACGCGGTTGACCTTAGATAGTCGCAGTGCGCTTAGCCAGTGGACCCGTCTCGATACCCCTTGCTGGGACGGCAGCTACGCTGCGTTCCAAACAGCAGCTACAAATAGCAGCCGCGTACGAGAATCTGCTTTATTAAAATATAAATCCTTCAGAAGAGACTGAGCCCCAGGCTCCTCTAGAAAAAAGACTGTGCTTTTGCCAAAACCACTTTCTGATAATGAGGCACGCGGTAGTGGGACACTGCAGGAACCTATACTACCTGGGGTTCTCTAACGTACACCTAAATCTGTATTGTACACTGTATTGCAGTGCGACATACAGAGCAGGACACTTTGTCCCTGCTCTCTGCAACACAATGACGATGCAAGTAGAAAAAAACCTTCATCATTAAATCTGAAAACCTACACGGGTATGTACAAATTATTGTGGTTTTGCGTGTTACCACTGTTTTGGAGCCGGAACATGCCTATCTATAAAACTCATATGTGCCGTGCTCAGTCTGACATGTCCAGATGTTTTTGGCTATCACTTTTTGTGTTCAGGTTAAGAAAATACGTGTCGAGACTGCGGCGCTTCGCTTCACCTATCATTGTAATGATAAAAAAGGCAGTCATAGCTGGTTCACTGGTTTGTCTGGCTACCTATATCAACAATTTTTCCTTGCTAGAACACCAGGCATCATATATTTATGCTGCATAAATGACACACAAACGAACATTATAAAAATTTATCGTACCTAAACAATATTACCTTTTCGTAAGTTGTCACACGCATAGCAGACATGCAAGTCTATGCAATGATGGGTGACTTATTTTTGTGTCAGCCACCAAAGCTAATTTGTTCAACTTCAACACGAAGCTCCTTGCGAAACATTCGTACTTTACAGTTTCTTTAGGTGATCAACGGAACCTCCAATGCTTCATGTATTTTGCAGCTATCCCAAGTTAAGCAGGCTGCAATTATTTACTTGCATTGTGCGTTCTTTATTTCCCTCCGCTCGAAGAAGCAAATTCACACTTTGCGATTTGGCAGTCACACCGCTTCAGTCTCTTGACCTGAACACAATCTCAATATCGGTATCATAAAACGTGCCTCTGAAAAGAAACATTGATCAGTGCCTTCTAGCTTAGCCGGGCAAGAACAATAAGTTTTCGCCAGAATTCTAGAAATATTTTGGGAACGAAAATAAATGGGGAGAAAGAATTCGAAGCTTCAACAACATCGAAAATTTTTCAACTATATTAGTGATGGTCGGAAAAACGCTGATGGATTGCCTTAGAATGACTCAGCTGTATGTATGAAAGTATTTGTTTTCAAAAATTTTTGCATTTACTTACATTTGAATATGTAGCAAACTTGAAATTGTTTGCCATAATGGAACAGTTCTTGACAAAACAGTGTGGTTTCGCATAGAATGACTGAAGATACTTAAAAATATAATAGGAAAACACAATTTTTGCTACAGATATATCAAGAAGTAACATAAAAATGTGGTGAAACATAACAATACACAGCACTTGTATTCTGGATTGACCAAACCAGGATGGCCTTCTCAGCATATTTACCATAAAAATTAACATATAAATATAAAGGCATAGAGAGGCACAACATTTGTTTGCTAGTTTGAGAAATACGAATTCGGCTCTTATGGAGACTAACATAAACAAAAACGAACATAAAAATGCAGACAGCTACAAAAGCACAAAAGTTGTGTTTTGGTTTCAGCTGTCCAACTTCTCAGCTATCGAGCTGAGCTGTCCAACAGAGGCTATTGGTCCCATGGGAGAAGCGAGGCCAGAGTTCTTTACATAGGGCATTTTGGTACCAGGAAATTTGCGACACCTGAAGCGGGCAAAAACAACAAAAAGCCAGAAGAACTTTTAAAAAGCAACTTCCACATGCAAAAGCGTGGCATGCAAGATGCGCTCATTTGAATGAACTACATTTATGCATTTGTCTTGCTTTATTCTAAATTTCCTTGGGTACACCTTCAGAGTAAGACCACTTAAATTTATTCAATGTCGCACAGGACTCCACTAAGTTTCAAATGCAGAAAAGAGGAACAACCAACTTTAGCAAAATAACTTCATGAATATCATCAATGTCGAAGATGTTAACGTTGCTTGATTTGAAACAAAATGGTGAAAAAAATTTCACATTCTTCATTAAGAAACCTAAATTACTAACAAATAAAATTGTTTCTTGTAACTTTCATTATTAAAATGTGCAACACTTCCACTGTGCTTTTCAATGCTCCAAATAGAATACTTTCATGTGTATAGAATTGAGTGTGGCTTGATTCGAACTTACGTTTCACGAGTTGACATGACATTGGAGCCCACTTCTCGCGGTACAATGGCTTAGGACTCTGCAATGAAGAAAATACCGCTTACAGCGACGTGTATTTTTAACCTCAACGACAGAACGACTGTTAAAATGAGGATTCCCTGTAGTTGTGCACCAAGCTGGTTACAATGGCACACGCAGAATGTGACAGATACGAAGAAATGGTCAGGCTTCTAAAGAATACTGAAAATAAGCATTCTGGAAAGAATACAGGAAAATAAAGTTACGGTGGAATTTGGAGTGCTCACAACAGCCCACCTTCTAAATTTCACCATGTCGCGCAGCTAAATTTTATACGAGATATTACCATATACGCTAAAGCTTCCTGCTTTAGTGCTTAAGCGCTGTGTGTTTAAGCCAAACGCGGTTGCCATTATATAGTCGCAGTGGGCTTAGCTAGTGGACCCCTCTCGGTACCGCTTCCCGGGACGGCAGCTACGCTGCGTACCAAACAGCAGCTACAAATACCAGCCGTGTACGGGACTCTGCTTTATTAAAATATAAATCCTCCAGAAGAGACTAAGCACCAGGCTTCTATTGAGAAAAGGCTTCGTTACGCGCCAAAATCACTTTCTGATAATGAGGCACGCCGTAGTGAGACACTGCGAAAATTTATACTACCTGGGGTTCTATAACGTGGACCTAAATCTCAATACACGGGCGTTTCCCATTTCGCCCCCATCGAAATGAGGCCGCCGTGGTCGGGATTCAATCCCACAACCTCGTGCTAGAGCAGCCCAACATCATAGCCACTAAGCAACCACTCCGGGTCCATCGCGGTAACTCTTGGCAATGGCAGCTGCTACGCTGTGTAGCAGACAGCAGCTACCGATACCAGCCGTGCACAGGAATATGTTTATTAAATTATAAAGCCTCAAGAAGAGACTAAGCACCAGGGTTCTGTTGAAAAAGAGTGGCTTTATTAAGTATGATTTGTAGAAATGGAAAATAGTTGTAGTCCCGTTGGAGGCGTCAAACTTGCGCTTAAGCTTTGTGAGCAAGAAAAAAAACACGTTTCCGTCGCCCTTTGCAGCTGTTCGTACATAGCAATGAAAGTGTGCCTGTATTTATTAGCAGGCACTACAGAACCGAACTACGTAAATCGTTCTAATGAACATGTGGTTTGGCCATTTCCTCACCTCCAGAATATGGTCTTCTTCTGCTACGCATGTCGTAGCGAGTGGATTTAACGTTTTATTCGGGGGTAGTAGCAGGATGGCCCATCGAAAAAAGTCGAGGCTTCAAATTAAACGGGGATTCTACGTTCCACACGAAAGACCGTTTCTATGGCACCAAAAAAAACACGGTAGAACTAAGTTATTAGGGTAACCGTTTCCGCGACGTAGCCGTAAAGCTACCAACACGCACCTATCCAGCTTCCCCATACCCACACTTTACAGAACTAGTAAGAGGCATCAATGTTGTCGTGGGATATACTGACTGATTAACGAAAATTTCGAGGGATCGCTTATATATATAGGTCCTCGTTTGCACCCTTTATATTTGAGGTGTTTCATGACTTATTCGCCGTTTGTAATATTTGTAATGCGGTTAGCAGTCATTACCGACTTTATCTGTTTAATGCCTATCTATCTATCAATCTATCTATCTATCTATCTATCTATCTATCTATCTATCTATCTATCTATCTATCTATCTATCTATCTATCTATCTATCTATCTATCTATCTATCTATCTATCTATCTATCTATCTATCTATCTATCTATCTATCTATATATCTATCTATCTATCTATCTATGTAACCTACTAACTAACAAAGTAACTATCTATCTATCTATCTGTCTATCTATCTATCTATCTATCTATCTATCTATCTATCTATCTATCTATCTGTCTACGTAGCTAGCTTTATAGGCAACTTGCTATCTAGTCTTCTACGCCAACCCAATAGCCCAATGTTCATGTTTTTCAATCCTGGTTCTTCCGTCAGCACACCTTCCAGCTTCGTGATGTGCTCTCGTTGTGCTGTCGTCGTTGTGATTCTCACTGACCCAGTGGCCAAAGTCTCTAAGATCTAGAACTCATAGATCAGTGGTCACCATATCGACGTGCTGATTGCATCATCGTCATTCAAGCCATGTCGGAAGGCTACCCTGACGCCGTTGTCGTCAAACTATGAAGGCCCGGCAGTCGTGATCAATCTGTCGTAATAAATTCTTTATGATGACGTTATTATCGCTCAAGCGCCGTCATTCTACCTTCAATATGTGCCAGTAATCTCGCCGCAGTCATCAAGTCTTGCAATTCGATTCGGTGAAAAAAGGAGTATATTTGCTTGAGCAACTACAGATGTTCTTGTTCTCGCGATGCTTTCGCCCCCATTGGATCGTCATTCACACAGCTTTACTACCGACCCTAGCAATGCGGTATCTTTAATACCATAAAAGCCAAGCAATCGTTGCGCACTCCTTGTCATACCGCCATTGTGATGTGATAATTGTTACAATCACATTTTTCATTCTAAATTGTCATTCCACTCTCGTCGTGCCATCTTCATCATGCCCGCTATTATCATATGCCATCGTTTTCAATTATATAACGTTGATTCATAGTGATCATGGCATTGCCGTAATAATGCCTTCTCGGCACCGGCGTCTGTCTTCGTCATTTGAGTGCAGTGATATCCTCGTCAGTCAGTCGTGATTACGTGCCACCGTTGTCATAACATTGTCGTTACACAGCACCTATGACGTATCAGTGGTCCGACCATGTTCGTCGTCACGCAACCATAGTCGTTTCAGTATCGTCAGTCCACCATCGTGTCGTCGTACACGATTGGCGTTAGAATGGTCACGGCACCATTGTCCCCATAGACTCATAAACATCTTACTGTCCACATAACTTTATCACGGCATCGTCGTCACACAGTTGTCGTCGTGAATTTGTTGCCGTCCCATCGCCTTGATACCGTCGCAGTCATTTCATTGCCGGCGCAAGCTCGTGGTCGTTCAGTTATCGCCATGTCATCACCACCACACTCCCTTTATCGACACATCGATGTCATTATCTAATCATCATTACGCCGCAATCATGCTTTCAATCGTTGTCCCGGCGCTTGTGAAATGCAGTCGCCATCATGTCACCATGCTGATGGATGACCTTGGTAAGTCACTTCTATTGAAAGCGTTCGATCATTTATAACATGCCATATATATCCGAAGCAAAAAAACTCTGGCAATGACCGTTACACATCTTAAAAACACATGGTTTTAAGGATACGGTGTATGGATACGCTGCAGCTTGCTAATCGTGTTATCAGTGAGTGGCATGGGTAGCTGAGTGCAAACTGTGAATTTGTTTTGTTTAGTGTTCCGTGCTGCTTCAAGAAGGTTGCTGGCAAATCTGTTTCGGTTCGTTATGAGGTTTTTTATTAGTTTAAAAACAATTCTCCGTTTTACTTCAGATTCGGCTGTGCATTCTGATAAGTCATTCTCTTTAAAACGAATTAGCCAAAGTCAAAGTTCCTGACAATTGAACTCTAAAACAAACGCCCTTATTGTGCTTGACAGGAACGCAAGAAAAGAGTACGCATGTTTTTGAAAACTTAACATTGGGACATTGTGTTGTACTCCCGTCCCCCTTCATTTCCTAGCTACTTCTTAACAATTCTAAAATGCAAATCAATTCGCCGAATCTCTATCGCGCCAGGAATTGGTTTGAACTACCTTCTTTGTTTCCGTAGTACCGTGCACCAAACGTCCATAATATTGAAACTCCTCTCAATCCCTTCAATCATTACGGTGAGTTCACATACAAAGAATAAAAATGGGAGCGCTTATCTCGCGATGCCTTCTGAGAGCTATTCGGGTAAGCCTCTAAAAAAGTAACACCGAATAAAACGTTTGCGCGTGTCGTCTTAAGATATTTTCGGCTATAGAGTACACGTATTGGAAGTTGTCATATCATTATTCTTGTTTAAGCCCTTTCTCTCGTGACACTTTTCGCACCCCATACTCATATGCACTCGACAAAGCTCGCGACATTTAGCTAGGTTGATCTTAAATCATATATCTACCGTATCGTATTCCTAGAAATTTGGTACTTGCGATTTCCTCTTCACTTGACAACTTGCTGTGCATGATTTATCACTACAAAACAATGGGAACAGTAAAAGCGCACGAAGCAAGCTCCGACATCCTATTTTAATGGTGGTAGGCACTCTTCCGCGAAATCATATGACCTGTTTTTGGAGAATATGTGACGCACAATCTGTTTCACAGTGTGTGTCCGGAATTGAATAGATATCAAATGTTCCAATATAATAGAATGTAGAATATGACATGAGGTAACATGAAAACGGTGTGCTGATAGAACGGGCGGCAGCCATATTGTGGTACCTCATGATATTCGTTCACCCAGGCATTCTATGTGTTCGTAAACTTTACTAGAAATGGAAAAATGCTACAGCCAAGACCTTCGAGTTTAGAGTGTCGACGTTATCGCAAATATGAATCTAGGGAGCTCGCGAGACTTGGCATTAATAAAGCCACGTTTAAGAATATGTATTATATGCAATTGAAGGACTATATAGTATAGTGTATATATTTATAGTGTCTAAATGAGTCTATATGAGACACAGGTAAAAGATATGCCAAGAACGGGTTAAGTAAGCAGATATACATATCTGATGAAAGAAAACAGCAGGTCTCTTCTCACCGTCATTCCTGAAGCATCCATTGGTTCGTTTATGTACGATATACTCCGATATGGCAATTTGTCCTTGCCACTACCTTTCTAACGTCGCTGATGAGGGCGTGACGTTGACTGTGCTACACCGACGCAGTGACTGTGATCCAGTTTCAGAAAACGCAAGTGTAGGAAAGAACGACAAGTGTTATAAGCGACCATTGCATGGTGGCTGTGAAATGCCGATGCTTAATTGGCAATATTATTGTGACAATGACGGTATAGAACCAATCGGAAGGCGAGGCTGGGAATACGACCGTCGTACGATCACGGAAGCATAAAAACGGCAGTTCCACAAAATTATGTTATAACGATTGTCTAACGAAGCATTAAGGAAGGTAGCATGACAGCGTCAGCAAATGTGCAATTGATTGATAATAGAATGATTGGTATAGAAGGGCGATGAAAGTATGTGATTTATTGATCCATGAAGACCTGTGACGACAATGGCATGGCGAGAACTGTATCACGATGACTGTGTGACCGCTATGGCGGGACGAGAGCGTGTTGTAGAAATTGAAATCATGTTATGTAGAATGGCCGTGATGACATCAAGATGTAGAGGGCCTGTCCTGAGACAGAAATGGTAGCAAGAGCATTAAAAACTATTTATTGACTTTTATTTTTGCAAGTGTTTAAAAATCTTCAAAATGCCCCTTTTGCGTCGATACGTCGGCTACACCATAACTTCTAGCTCTCGAATGCGCGGCGGTATTCCTCCTCCGGAATGGCATGTAATGCTGCGGTACAAGTTGCTTTGATCCCGTCAAATTTCCCAAAATTCTTGCATATCACGGGTGTTTTGAGGCGTGGAAACAGAAAAGTGCCAGTCTGAGCGAATTCCGGGTTGTGCGAGGGCTGGGGGAACGTTGGCACCCCTTAATAAACCAGGAAGACGGTGATGTGAAAGGCACTCTTGGCCGGCGTATTATCGTGGTTAAACTTCCAGTTGTAAGTGATGTCCGGCCTGATACGTTGAACCCGGCTTTTCCGTGTTTTCAGAGAAGCCTTTATGTATATCTTTAAAACCGAAGCAATTTGTGATAATAAGGCGTGCTTCATGGGGGTCGTAAAGGGGATTGGTTCCCACGCTTGAGAACAGCTTTGTAAGGTTTTCCTCTTCTGCATAATTATTATTGAGCTGGTGGTGATCCAGCCAACTGCTACAAATTACACAACTCAGAATAACTTTGTTTTTTTAAAGATGCTACTCAAAATGTCTAGTTTGTATGAAAGAAATAAGCCAGCAAGTAACACTTAGCCAGCTTTTTCAGCTCTTGTTGCTTATAAAAATGCAGGACACCTAATTGATGCTTCTAAAACATGAACAAAACAGCTTTTAATAAACATCCTGACAATATAACTCGCGCGGATGCACGCGTTGCTGATTCTTTCGCTGAATAATCGCGTATTCATGCGTCCAAATTTGCACATTACTCCCTGCCGATGTTTCGCAGTATTCAGAGGTCGTTGTAGTCTGTTTGCCTTCATTGAACCTGCGCTAAACAATGGCGCGCAAGAAAAGCACATCCTCCACGCTGTTTACAGCTGCTGTTACTAGGCACATAGAAGGTGACGGCCTTTATTAGCAACCACTCCATAATTATTATCCAGAAGACATGCTGATTAACCATTGTGTTATGACTCAAGCACGGCACCTTTCTTTTTGTTTATGTCATGGCGTGGGTGGTTTTCCATTTTATCCGGTAGCAGTAGCAACGTGGCCTATCGACCGAAGTGGAGCATCCAAATAAAAGGGCGGTTCTGCGGTGCCCTAGACACAACTTTCCCGTGGTGGAGCACATGTGGTACAACCGAATTCACAAGTGTCAGCGCGTCTGCCGAGGTGGCCGGAGTTACCTGCTGATTCAGTTTATTCTTATACTCCTTGACAAAGGGCGGGAGTTTTAACGATGTCGTCATTTGTTGCGTGGACTGAAAAGTGAAACGGTCAATAAATCGATTGTTTTTTGAGGCCTCGTTTGCACACTGGAACCTTTAATTATTTCGTTTTTATCTCAAAATGGGTAGTATATTTATGCGACTACCATTCTTTACCTACTTCGGGTGTTTGAGGGTCTTTTATCTCTCTCTCTCTGTATATATATATATATATATATATATATATATATATATATATATATATATATATATATATATATATATATATATATATATATATATATATATATATATATATATATTTACGTCAACAAAGGGACCCCAGCTTGTTTAGCGACCCTAGACCCTAGGTGGCCTCTTGGTGCAAGATCATGGACGCGATGCTGTCGTGGTCAGACCATCAAATGTCATTCCATCTTCGTTATCTGACTCTTGTCTTTACCGTGGTCGTTACGGCTTCTACCGTCCCAGTAGTGAACGATGGCGAATAATATGAGCTTCTGCATCTAACGCCTTGTGCTTGTGGTGAGAATATTGTCCTCATTAAAGCTTCGTCAGAAACCTGTTATCACGTCATCATTGTAACAGTTTTCTCCGCATAGTGGCATCAATAATTTCTTGTAATAACACCATTGTTATGACGGAGTGGTTGTTAAATCATCATCATCATTCCACCTTCGAGATCTGGCTCTCATTTCGCCGCAATCGTCAAGCCTTCTACTCCGATTACAAAAGAAGAAGACAGGGGAAATGCAGGGAGGTTATGCAGAGGAACATCCGGTTTGATAGTCTACCCATGCAGAGTACGGAGGGAAGGAAAGATAATCACAGTTGGTCGCCGTCACTGCACACTGTCACCGCATGCACAGTAAAGCTTACAGCACTATGAGCGACAGTTCAGGCTATAGGCGCTTGTGCCAGGCTTTTTGTTGACCAAAAATGCATATATATTTGCCAACTGTATATACATGGCTGTAATCGTGATGCCATCGTGGGCACTCTATAGTTGCCTATACAGTGTTTTCAGCTGACCCTCACCATGCCATCCTGTTGATGCAACAGATATCCGATCATTAGTAGTCACACCACCATCGTGGTGTTTAGTGGCCGTTATAATATTTGTCACCGTTTCATCTTTTTCCTTTGATATTAGGTAGTATGCTCCCCGCACGCGATTTTGTGACGCAGTTAGTTTCGCGCGTATTGAATCTTACTCGGACATGTTTTGGCGCTTTCTCTGATCCCCAGCATTACTGCAAATAGTTCCGTTACATTTTGGGATAATTTCGAGGAACGCTCTTACCGCATCTGGCGTTCTGACGAAGTTAGCGAAAAGCAGCTTGGTCGAGGTAAGAATGTAAGTTCAGCGTGTACATAACATTGCTGGGCCAACGTCGTGACGCATTCTTTGAACCCAAACATCATTATAATACCGTTACTTACATTCTCGGATACTTTTGAGGTGTGCTCACCGCGCGTGGCCTTGCGGCGCCGTTAGTAAAAAGCAGATTGGTCGTGGGGAGAAAGTAGGTTTGCCATGTTCTAAAGCTCCGGAGACAATTTCTTGACGCTTTTGGTAACCCCGCAATATATAACTTTTTTCTGTACTCACCCTTGCGGAAACAAGACGAGCGATTGCCATGAGTAATAACACTGGAGTGTAACAAAAGAGACTCGTGTTCTCGTGGGTATTGCATGTTAAAAGTTTTTAGCGCAAACAAACACACGACAAGAATTAACACCTACTGGACACAGCGCGGTCCGTGTAGCTTTCGCCGGCAGAACATGCAAAAGAGAAAACAGGTTTTTCACCCAAGCATTTGTCTTGTTTGCGAGTAGAAGGAATTCTGCTTCTGTGTTACATGGTCTGCATGAGAGCCTGAATTGTGACTTCTTCTGTGTATGGAGCTTGTCATTGCTTAGGCATAGGCCAAGTTTTATAAACGTACAGTCGCCCCTAACAAAAAATTGTTGAAAGGATATTGAAATCTCATTGTTCAACATCAAGAACTAGCATTGAAAGACCATTGGAGAATTGTTGAAATATTATTGAGGAAACTATTGAGAAGTTTTGATAATTGACTTGAGACATTTTGTCGAAACATCATTCCGTCCTTTCAATTTGAAAGATAATTGGAGTATTGTTGAAAGTATAATGTATTTCAATGTTGAAAGCCGATTGAAGGAGTGTTAAAGATCAGTTGTCTCAAAATTGAATGTCCTTAAAGGTACTATTGAAATGTGCTCTTTGTCAATATCGAAAGTGCATTCAAGCGTTGTTACAGATCTGCTTAGTTTCAACATTGAAAGTCCTTTGAAATATTGCTGCAGCTGCTTCAAACGTCAATACTGAAATTTTGTTGAAAACACTTGATGCCACAGCGTGCATTAGGCGTTGTCTAAAACGGCACTTTTAATAAAATACTACAGATCTATGTTGTGTTGCATATAAATATTTTTGATGTAACATAGATACGTATGCTGTGAGAGCATAGGAGTAAAGTTTTAATACAGGTTTTTTGTATTACTGGCCTCGGTCGCCATGGGCCCAAAATGATGCTCCTAGATTGTCTGTTATAAACAATGTTTGAAAGCAGCTAGCTGTACTGCTATGCCACTTTTTTCAATTGTCCCTGTGAATGGTCCTTCAAGAAATCAAGGGGGCTGAACTGATGCACACAATTACCATTTTTCAGGGTCAAGAGTTATTCTGTAAGCAAACACATGTGTAAATGTACAACCGTTTGTAGATTTAAAACCTCAGAAACTTGTTAAAAACAAATGCAAAGTACAAACTTCCTGCAGCTTGACATCTATGAGTTACGCTCCCCACCCATAGGATCTCCCCACCATGTTCAATCACCAACACGCCCAGCTTCCAGTGCCATAACAAAATGGAATACTGAGAGATGTAGTCTGTGTGGCCCTCCAATTAGAAAACATTTCCCAAAAGAAATAAAAAATAAAAATAAATTCTAAAATATATAACTTTACAAGCAACTGACATTACTGTAAGTAAGAACACTCAAAAAAGGTTCTCGCTTTCTTTATTATGTAGCCATGGGTTCTATACCGATGGAAGGATTCATTTGAACCCTGCGTACTCACTGAGACACTGATGTGCAGGATGGTTACCTCTAAGTTTGATGGAATTTTATAACACTGGGTGTTGCAGCAAACATAATTCTAAATAAACAGTGCCAAACATTACTTACATGAGACAACAGAATGCATATTCAGCTAATTACCAATAACTCACTTCCAAAGTATTTTTTACGAAATGTAGTTAGTAATTGTACAAGATTTACGTCTTTTGAAAAGATTTCCAGAATGGCACCAGTAACGAGACACTTGCCAACAAACTGGCTGTACAAATCACTGTTGTTGCACTAAGTTTTTTTAAGAAAACGCACTGGTATGCATTGAAGCACAAAAGTAACTTTAATGCCCATATATTTCGTCTTCAATTTATCGCAAAATGTCGAAACTGGTGTCATCCTGGAATCAAATTTAGTGTGAATACGTCTTTCAAACTCATTGGCTACAATTTGTAAACTGCAATATATGCGGTAATGTTATAGGTGCATTAGTAAATTTGTGAGGACCGGTTGAATATTTCAATTTCTTGTGCTAGTAATATCTATCTGATTTTTCTAGCTACCTGGCACAGCTAACCTTAAAAAGAACAGTAAATCCTAAAGAGGATCACTCTGTACATTCTTATTTGTTGGTTGAATAGCGTGTCTCAATTTCAGTACATCTGATCTACTTTTGAAACATGGCTGTCGCAATAAGTGATGCTATGGAAACAGTTTATTATGCTCCTTTACTGTTGCATGATTCAGTTGTGGTTTTTTGCCTTGATAATGTTCCTTTGTAGGTCATTCTATATCAAGCGAGTTATTCATATTGACTTCCTAAAATTTTCAACTGAAATAAAAAACAGCCATTAGTGATGTGCTGGAATACAACAAAATTATTCCTTGTGTGACTTCAATTTCAGTTTTCTTCACTGCAACAATAAATAACGAGATAATTCACACGAAAAAACCTGGTTTCATGAAAACATGAAAGTCATGTCATTGCCATTACAACAAAATTTCTGTTGTACTTTAGATTTAAGCCAACGAATATCTAATTAATCTTCCTCATGTATTTCAGATAGTAAAATAATCATTTTTAGAGAGTTCTGTAAAATTCAGTTTTCACTACACCACTCTGACATTAGCACAGATGCACTTGCATGTGCGTCATTCAATGCCGAATCAACCAGCGTTTTATTTTACTCCAACGATATAGCCGAGAACATTGCCATATGTTTTCTGGAGTTTAAAACTCCGTCCCAATTTTCGTTTACTTTGCTACACATTTCGCAGCACTTTCATGACGATTTATCCTGCTCAGCTTAGCTACAAGACATGACCCAACGTTTTTTAATGCACATTGTATTTATGGAGGCCTTCAAATAGTGTGAATGGAAATATGGTGAAGTGGTGCGACTGCCAAGATAGCCAATTTTTCAAATATTTGAATATTGCAAATGCTTTTGGCACCGATATAAGTGAATAAAAGTGCAATGCGTAATTTTTTTTCGTATGGAAAAGTCATAAGACAGAAATTGAATACAGAATGGTAGCCCAGGTGACGTAGTACAGTCCAGAAATATATGAAGCTCCGAATGTTCAGCTGATCGCCTGTAAAGGAACTGTAAAATTCTTTTCTTTTGCTAGAAGCTTCATGTTCAAGATGAAAACAGCTTTGGCAGATGGAAAAAATATGTGATACATTATTAGGTAATATTACATGTCTGCTATACATGCGTGAAGTTCAAAAAGAAATCATTATTTTTAGATACGCAAAATTAATTTTTGAATTTTTGTCTGCAAAAGATTTTCTCGGATGTGCGCAGAAGCTTGCCGGCCGTGAACACAGATGACAAAGCGGGATTCGTCTGCAACACAGACGACAGAGAAGTGGTGTTGGGGTCTGCATTTTATTGCCTAGACTTATGCTCTAACGCAACGACGCTTGTGCTTGGTGTGGGCCGGGTACGGCTTGAAGCCATTGGACATAAAATAGCACTACCTTTTAAATTCGTGAGGGTGTCCAGCAGTGCTGAAAGATATGTTTTATGCAGTTTACAAAAAGAAATAATCTGCTATTCCATAGGCAGTGAATCCTGAGGAGCGGTGATATTATTCATATAAAGCATGTTAAAGGTCGTGTCAAACTATGCAGTGCAACATACAGAGCAGGCCACTTTGTCCCTGCTCTCTGCAACACAATGATGGTGCAAGTAGAAAACACCTTCATCAATAAATCTGAAAACATACACGAGTATGTACAAATTCTTGTGGTTTGGCGTTTTACCACTCTTTCGGAGCCGGAACATGCCTATCTATAAAAGTCATATGTGGCGTGCTCAGTCTGACATGTCCAGATGTTTTTGGCTATCACTTTTTCCGTTCAGGTTAAAAAATATACGAGTCGAGACTGCGGCGCTTCACATCACCTCCCTTTGTAATGATAAAGAAGGCAGTCATAGCTGGTTCACTAGTTATTGGGGCTAGCTATTTCAACAATCTTTCCGTGCTAGATGACCAGGCTTCATATATTTATGCTGGATATGACACACCAAATGAACATTAAAAAAGTTAACCGTACCTAAACAATAATACCTTTTGGTAAGTTGTCATACGCATAGCAGACATGCAGGGCTATGCAATGATGGGTGACATACTTTTGTGCCAGCCACCAAAGCAAATTTTTTTCACCTTCAACACGAAGCTTTCGGACTTTACAGTTTCTTTAGGTGATCAACTGAACCTCCAATACATCAGGTATTTTGCAGCGATCCGAAGTCAAGCAGGCTGCGATTCTATACTTGTGTTGTGCGTTCTTTATTTCCCTGCGTTTGAAGAAACAAATTCAAAATTTGCAATTTTGACAGTCACGCCGTTTCAGTCTCTTGACATGAACACCATCTCAATATCGGTATCATAAAAGTTGCCTCTGAAAAGAAACATTGATCAGTGTTTTCTAGCTTAGCTGGCAAGAACAATCAATTTTAGCTAGAATTCTAGAAAATTTTTGGGAAGGAATATAAATGGGGAGAAAGAATTCGCAGCTTCACCAAACGCATCGAAAATTTTTCCGCTATATCTGTGATGGTCGAAAAAACGCTGATTGGTTGCCTTAGAATGACCCAGCTGTATGTATGAAAGCAATGTTTCTTCAAAATTTTTGCATTGTACCTACATTTGAATATTGGCACGCACTAGTTACGCTAGAGGTCGAGGAAGAAGAAGTGTGCGTGGTAGCTGCTGCAAACACGAACTGTAAACGGCTGTTCGCTTAGAACTGACTGGCTGGCTTTTCCTCTCGTGACAAACTGGTGGAGGTGCTGGGTACGCATCCATCGTATGCCTACGGGTCCTGAACCAGAAGCTACCGACGCCAGTACCTCGGGGACGGCAGAAATCTATCGAAGCAGCCGTCGCCTCCAAGGTCTTCCACCGCAATACAGTCCCCTGGCAAGCTCCGTGAGGAAGATGTCAACAACTACCGCAAGCCAAACCGAGGTGATCCCAAATGCTCCCGTACCATGCATTCTCAACGCGCCTCGCACGCCTAACCCGTTCCATGGCGACGCCTTTGAGGACGTTGAAGACTGGTTGGACCATTTCGACCGGGTCGCCGCCTTTAACGACTGGGACGATCGCCGTAAGTTGAAGAACGTCTACTTTTCCCTTTTAGACGCGGCGAGAGTATGGTACGAGAACCACGAAGCCTCATTTACCAGCTGGCAGGAGTTTTACCGACTGCTATGCGAAGCCTTCTGCACTCCCGAAAGGAAAGAAAGAGCCGAACAGGCACTGTCTTCGAGGTTCCAAATGCCAAACGAAACCGTCGCCATGTTCGTCGAAGACATGACGCGATTGTTCCGTCGGGCGGACCCACTAATGCCAGAAGACAAGAAGGTGCGTCTGTTAATGCGAGGCGTAAAGGAACAGCTTTTCGCGGGCCTCGTGCGTAATCCTCCTGCAACAGTCTCTCAGTTCGTTCGTGAGGCAACAGTCATGGAACGTATGCTTCGGCAGCGGCTCTCGCAGTATGAACGCCAGACCACCATGACTGCTGCATGCTCTCTCGTACCTGCAAATGATGACAGGGAGTCACTTACCGAGCTAATACGACAAATTGTTCGAGAAGAACTGCAAAAGTCCTATGCATCGGCTTCGACACCTCCTAGTGCCGCGGTTCTTACGGATGTCATTCGAGAAGAAATCGGCAAAGTGGTTCATCCCTCGCCACCAACACGACCCGAACCTCCCACGTTCTCGTACGCGGATGCTCTTCGGGCTTGCGCGCCGTCGACGGGCCGTTTTTCGCAGCCGCCTGCTGGGATTTCTCGACGCTCCCAAAGTCCAATCCACCGCAAGAATCCGCCAGCACCCTTTCATCCTGGTCCGCGCAAATCTTCAGTATGGCGCGCCCCCGACAACAGTCCGTTGTGCTATCACTGCGGGGAGGCTGGTCACATGTATCGCGATTGCCAGTACCGACGGATTGGTCTGCGGGGATACCATCCGGACGCCCGTTGCCCGCGCTATGGCGAACGCCCGCACGAAATCGAGAAATACTTAGAAAGTAACCGGCTTCCTCCTGCCCAACAGCGAAGACAGTCACGGTCGCCTTCACCTCGTCGGTACGCGTCACCGAACCGTGCTCGACCCGCCTTTGATTCCGCTGGAGTCAACGGTGGAAGCCCGCGCCAGGGAAACTGAAAACGGCGACCTCCGGGGGTGAGGCCGCTGTCATGCGAACCGTCAAATATCCTCCGCCGACGCCATCCCCTCGCGACGTACCACTGACGCCTTCATTCGCAACTGCAAAAAAAAACTTCTGCTGCTATTACTGCTTCAATCGACGGTTATCCAGTAACTGCACTTGTAGATACGGGAGCTGACTACTCGGTTATGAGTGCCTCACTGGCGACTCGGCTACGCAAGGTGCTGACAGCGTGGGACGGCCCACATCTGATTACGGCCGGAGGACACCTCGTGTCACCCATTGGACGATGCACCGCCAGACTTGCAATTTCTACTTCGACTTTCGTAGCGTCTTTCCTTGTGCTGCCCAAGTGTTCTCGGCTAGTTATACTGGGCATGGATTTTCTCCAGGAATATGGGGCGATCATTAACCTTCGTGACTTGTTCGTGACTTTTTCTAACTATGTTTCTTCGGATTCGAATGTGGCGGATGAACATCACCGCGCGGCTTTACGCGTGGTCGATGACTGCGTGACGTTACCGCCTCGAAGTAGCATCTTCGTCCTCGTTGAATGCCCTCAAGAACAACTAGGAATAGGCATCGCCGAAGGTAACCTCACCATATTGCTGGATCGCGAAGTCGGCGTCGCACGAGGTCTCGTAGAGCTCCAACATAGGCAAACCACGATTCTAGTTACGAACTTCAGTGGCGAATACAAACACTTTGCGAGGCATACCACCATGGCCTACTTTGAAACGGTGGCCGAGTCCAACGCCTGTGCTTCGGTAACGACAATCTCGATTCCGGAACCCAGCGATGTGGACTTGACCAGTCACTTCAACGTCAACCCACAGCTCGACCAAGACGAGAAGGAGAGGCTCCTTACTCTGCTATCGTCATTTAGCGACTGTTTCGCCACCACGTCGAAGGTCAAACAGACTTCTTTAATCAAACACAGAATCATCACTGAACCGACCGTCCAACCTGTTCGCCAACACGCTTATCGCGTGTCGCAAAGAGAACAGGATGCTATTCGTCATCAAGTGAAACAAATGCTCGACGATGATGTCATTCAACCATCGACTAGTCCTTGGGCTTCACCTGTTGTACTAGTTAAAAAGAAAGACGGTTCACTAAGATTCTGTGTCGATTATCGCAAACTGAACTAGGTCACGAAAAAAGACGTTTACCCACTTCCTCGAATTGACGACTCCTTGGATCGCCTGCGACATGCCCGTTACTTTTCTTCAATGGATCTACGTAGTGGGTACTGGCAAATTGAAGTTGACGAACGGGACCAGGAAAAAACGGCGTTTATAACACCCGACGGTCTCTATCAATTTAAGGTCCTCCCTTTTGGATTGTGTTCCGCTCCGGCCACATTTCAACGCATGATGGACACAGTTTTATCTGACCTCAAGTGGAACTCGTGTTTAGTCTACTTAGACGATGTAGTTGTTTTTTCCACCACGTTTGAACAACACATCCAGCGGCTTGAGGCGGTTCTTCAAGCTATCCGCACCGCCGGCCTCTCCCTGAAGCCCGAAAAATGTCACTTTGGCTACGAGGAGCTCAAATTTCTAGGTCATATTGTCAGCAGCACCGGTGTGCGCCCTGACCCTGACAAAGCCCTGGCAGTTGCTCTGTTCCCGATACCGAAGACAAAACACGATGTCCGCCGATTTTTCGGGCTTTGCGCGTATTACCGCCGTTTTGTACCCAATTTTTGTGAAATTGCCGAACCTTTGCAACGACTCATCAAGAACGACGTCACATTTGTTTGGGGCCCAGCACAATCCAACGCCTTCCACGACCTTCAGCGACGTCTACAGACACCACCGATCCTTGGTCACTTTGACACCGAGGCTGACACAGAAGTGCATACTGATGCTAGTAACGTTGGTATCGGAGCGACACTCGTTCAGTTTCAAGCTGGTGTTGAGCGCGTTATTGCGTATGCCAGCCGCGCCTTGTCCGCTGCTGAAAAAAACTACTCAGCAACTGAAAAAGAATGTCTGGCAGTCATATGGGCTATCCAGAAGTTCCGCCCATACCTATACGGACGCCCCTTCCGTGTCGTCAGCGACCACCACTCTCTCTGCTGGCTGGCGATTCTCAAAGATCCTTCAGGCCGTCTCGCAAGATGGAGCCTTCGGTTACAGGAATTTGATGTGACCATCGTCTATAAGTCTGGCCAGAAACACACTGACGCCGACTGTCTCTCCCGCGCCCCCGTCGAACCCGCACCACTAGATACTGACGACGATTCTGGTTTTCTTTGCACTCTTCCGTCTTTAAACCTTGCTCAACAGCAACGCCAAGATTCCGAGCTCCAGCCCTTGATTGAATACCTTGAAGGACGCCGCCCACAACCCCCACGGCTGTTCGCGCGCCACTTGTCCTCTTTCTGCCTACGTGGCGACATCCTATACAAGCGGAACTTTCACCCTACGGCAGCCGTTTTCCTGCTCGTTGTTCCCGCTACTCTCCGCGACGACGTTCTACGTGCATGCCATGACGAACCAACGTCCGGGCATCTTGGTTTCACGCGTACTCTCGCGAGGATCAAGCAGAAGTACTATTGGCGAAAACTCACAAAAACCGTGAAGCAGTACGTCAGAAGTTGTCGAGATTGCCAGCGCCGCAAAGTTCCACCACTAAAACCAGCCGGTCTGCTTCAGCCTGTCCGACCTCCTTGCTCACCTTTTGAACAAGTCGGGATGGATTTACTTGGCCCATTTCCCAAGTCTTCGGCTGATAACCGCTGGATCGTCGTCGCCACCGATTACCTCACTCGATACTGCGAAACACAAGCCGTTCAGCGAGCTACTGCTTCAGATGTTGCTAACTTCTTTATCAAAAATATCGTCCTTCGACATGGTGCTCCCGCTGTCGTCATCACAGACCGTGGTACGGCCTTCACTGCCCAGTTGGTCCGAGACATTCTGCAGCTGAGCGGAACAACGCACCGTACGGCAACTGCGTATCACCCGCAGACTAACGGTTTAACAGAGCGTCTCAACAAAACGATTGCGGATATGCTTTCCATGTATGTTGCCACGGATCATAAAAATTGGGACGAACTGCTCCCGTATGTGACATTCGCGTACAACACTGCCTTACAAGAAACCACCGGGTTTCCTCCTTTTCGTCTGGTCTACGGACGCGACGTCACCACTATGCTCGACGTGATGCTCCTACCAACTTCGTCTCAACTTACCACAACCTATACAGACGCCTTTGTTCAGCGTGCCGAAGCGGCGCGGCACCTTGCGCGGCAACGAATTCTATCCCGACAAAGTCAAGATGCTCGTCGATACAACATATGCCATCGAGACGTCACATACAACCCGGGAGATCTTGTATGGGTTTGGACCCCTATACGTCAACGAGGCCGGTCAGAAAAATTATTGCGCCGATACTTTGGACCCTACCTAGTTTTGCGTCGTCTAAGTCCTGTCAACTACGAAGTTATTCCAGCCGACACTTCGCACCACTCCCGTAGACCACGTTCCTCTGACATTGTTCATGTTACCAGGATGAAGCCTTACGTTTCGCGCTGACTCTCATCCACAAACTTTGTGATGCGGCCCCTGTCGTCTCGTCCGTTGTCTTTCTCATTTCTTTTATTTTTCCTTGTGGCATTTAACATCTCCCCAACTTTCTTTATTTATTTCTTCTTTTTTTTGGAGGGAGGGGTAATGGCACGCACTAGTTACGCTAGAGGTCGAGGAAGAAGAAGTGTGCGTGGTAGCTGCTGCAAACACGAACTGTAAACGGCTGTTCGCTTAGAACTGACTGGCTGGCTTTTCCTCTCGTGACAATATCAAGCAAACTTGAAATTGTTTGCCATAATGGAACTCTTCTTGACAAAACGGGGTGGTTTCTCATAAGATGACTAAATATACTTAAAAATATAATAGGAAAAACAAATAGGAAATCCTCGCTACGAATGTATAAAAACAAACATAAAGTTGTTGTGAAATTTAACAAAACACAGCACTTTTATTCTGGATTGAACAATCCAGGATGTGCTTCTCAGTAGACTAGCTATACAACATAAAAAATAAACATAAATATATCAAGGCATAGAAACGCACAACATGTGTACGCTCGTTTAAGAAATCCGAATTCTTCAGAATTCGGGCTTCAAGCTCTTGAGGAGACTAACATAAACAAAAACAACATAAAAATGCCGACAGTTGCAAAAGCACAACACCTGTGTTTTGGTTTGAGCTGTCCAACTTGTGCTAGCGAACTGAGCTTTCCAACGGAGGCTGTTGGTCCCATGCGATAAGCGAGGCCAGAGTTCTTTAGATAGAGCACATTGGTACTAAGAAGTTTGCGACACGTGAAGCCTGCAAAAACAACACAAAGCCAGAATAAGATTTAAAAAGCAACGTCCACATGCAAAAGCGTGGCATGCAATATTCCCTCATTGGAGTGAAATCGATTTATGCATTTCTCTTGCGTTATTCCAACTTTCCGTGGTTACGCCTTCTCAGTATGACCACTTAAATTTAATCAATGTGGCACAGAACTCCACTAAATGTCAAATGCAGAAAAAAGGAACAACTCTGTAGCAAAATAACTTCATGAATATCCTCAATGTCGAAGATGTTAACATTGCTTGCTTAGAAACAAAATGGTGAAAAAAATTCCACGTTCTTCCTAAAGAAATCTAAATTACGGACATATAAAATTATTTTTTGTCTCTTTCGTTATTAAACCTGCAACACTTCGCTGTGCTTTTCCATGCTCCAAATACAATACTTTCATGACACTAGAATTGAGTGTGGCTTCATTCGAAGTTACGTTTCACGAGTTCACATGAAATTGGTGCCCACTTCTAGCCTTACAATGGCTTAGGACTCTGTATTAAAGAAAATACCGCTTACAGCGAAGTGTATTTTCTACCTGAACGACTGAACGACTATTATAATGAGGATTTCCTGTAGTCGTGCACCAAGCTACTGACAATGGCACACGGAGAACGTGAAAGATAGGAAGAAATGCTCAGGCTTCTAATTAACAATGGAAAATAAGCTTTCGGAGAAAACAACTTCTATAACGATATGAACTAATTTATGTCGCCAAATAACGAAGATGACGAGCGGGAAAGTGAATCATGGTTCGCGACATTGTATATTCCGAATTCGTATAACTCTTATCATTGATATATATGTGGCACAAAGTAAGGCTGCGAATTCAACCGCAGCTGTTGTAAATTCTACTTTCTACAATATTATAGCGATGCCTTGTTCTTATTTAGGCAATATTTTTCCAAAATATAGCATTAATTGGGACCTTGAATCGTTTTTCTAAGAGGAGGAATGCATTAGAAGGTAAAATGGGGCATTTCGGAAATACTTGAGCGCAATAGGTATTTCAATGCACTCAGCAGAAGTGGAGGTATTAGTAATCCAAGATGGCCTACACAGTGCTCCCGCTCCTTCTTTTAAGCCACGCACTGCGCAGGTTACTGTGGAATTTGGCGTGCTCACAACGGCCCACCTTCTAGATTTCACCATGGCGCGCAGCTCAAATTTCATATGAAAAGTTAAGATATACGCTAAAGCTTCCTGCTTTAGTGCCTAGGCGCTGTGTGTTTAAGCCAACCACGGTTGACCTTAGATAGTCGCAGTGGGCTTAGCCAGTGGACCCGTCTCGGTACCCCCTACCGGGGGCGGCAGCTACGCTGGGTAGCAAACAGCTGCTAGAAATACCAGCAGTGTACGGGAATCGGCTTTATTAAAATATAAATCCTCCAGAAGAGAATATTCACCAGGCTTCTTTTGAGAAAAGACTGTGTTACGTGCCAAAACCACTTTCTGATAATGAGGTACGCCGTAGTGCGGCACTCCGGAAATTTATACCACCTTAGGTTCTCTAACGTGCACCTAAATCTAAGTACAAGGACGTTGTCGCATTTCGACCCCATCGAAATGAGGCCGCCGCGGTCGGGATTGGATCCCGCGACCTCGTGCTTAGCGGCCCAACATCATAGCCACTAAGCAACCACTGTGGGTTCGTCGCGTTAACCCTTGGGCAGTGGTAGCTGCTACGCTGCATAGCAGACAGCAGCTACCAATACCAGGCATGTACGGGAATAGGGTTTATTAAAACATAAAGCCTCCAGAAGAGACTAAGCACCATGCTTCAGTTGAAAAAAGACTGCTTTTACGCACATTGCGCAAAAGGAATGATTTGTAGGAATGGAAAATAGCTGTAGTCCCCTTGGAGGCGTCAAATTTGAGCTTAAGCTTTGTGAGCAAGAAAAATGGGCGTTTCCCTCACACATTGCAGCTGTTCGTACAGAGCAATGAAAGTGTGCGTCTGTATTTATTAGCAGGCACTACAGAACTGTTCTACACAATTCGCTATTATGAAAATTAGGTTTTGCCATTTTCACACATCCAGAATATGGTCTTTTTCTGCTACGGATGGTCGTAGCGAGTGGACTTAACGTTTTATTCTGTGGTCGTAGGAGGATGGCGCATCGAACAAAGTGGAGGCTTCAAATTAAACGGGGATTCTACGTTCTACACGAAACAACGTTTCCGTGGCACCAAAACAACCGGTACAACTGAGTTTTTAAGGGTAAGCGTTTCAGCGAGGTTGCAGCAACGCTGCCAACACGTACATAGCTAGCATCCCCATACTCACACTTTACAGAACTAGTGAGAGGCAACAATGTTGTCGTGAAATACACTGACTGAATAGCAAAAAGTTCGAGGGATCGCTTATATATATAGGTCCTGGTTTGCACCCTTTATATTCGAGAGGCTTCATGACTTATTCTGCGTTCGTAATATTTGTAATGCATTCAGCAGTCTTTACGGACTTCATCTGTTTAGCGCCTATCTATCTATCTATCTATCTATCTATCTATCTATCTATCTATCTATCTATCTATCTATCTATCTATCTATCTATCTATCTATCTATCTATCTATCTATCTATCTATCTATCTATCTATCTATCTATCTATCTATCTATCTATCTATTTATCTATCTATTTATCTATCTATCTATCTATCTATCTATCAAGTTATCTATCTGTCTATCTATCTATCTATCTATCTATCTATATGTATATATACAGCTATCTGTACATCTATCTATCTATCTGTCTACGTAGCTAGCTTTCTAGCCAACTTGCTAGCTAGCCTTTTACGCCAACTCATTAGCCCAATGGTCGTGTTTTTCAATCGTGGTCCTTCCGTCAGCTCTCCTTGCAGCTTCTTGATGTGCTCTCGTTGTGCTGTCGTCGTTGTGATTCTGACTAACCCAGTGGCCCAAAGTCTCTAAGATCAAGAACACATAGATCAGTGGTCAACATTTGTTTGCTTGTTTGAGAAATACGAATTCGGCTCTTAAGGAGACTAACATAAACAAAAACGAACATAAAAATGCAGACAGCTACAAAAGCACAAAACTTGTGTTTTGGTTTCAGCTGTCCAACTTCTCAGCTATCGAGCTGAGCTGTCCAACAGAGACTATTGGTCCCATGCGAGAAGCGAGGCCAGAGTTCTTCACATAAGGCATTTTGGTACCAGGAAATTTGCGACACCTGAAGCGGGCAAAAACAACAAAAAGCCAGAAGAACTTTTAAAAAGCAACTTCCACATGCAAAAACGTGGCATGCAAGATGCCCTCATTTGAATGAACAAGATTTATGCATTTGTCTTGCTTTATTCTAAATTTCCTTGGGTACACCTTCAGAGTAAGACCACTTAAATTTATTCAATGTCGCACAGGACTCCACTAAGTTTCAAATGCAGAAAAGAGGAACAACCAACTTTAGCAAAATAACTTCATGAATATCATCAATGTCGAAGATGTTAACGTTGCTTGATTTGAAACAAAATGGTGAAAAAAATTTCACATTCTTCATTAAGAAACCTAAATTACTAACAAATAAAATTGTTTCTTGTAACTTTCATTATTAAAATGTGCAACACTTCCACTGTGCTTTTCAATGCTCCAAATAGAATACTTTCATGTGTATAGAATTGAGTGTGGCTTGATTCGAACTTACGTTTCACGAGTTGACATGACATTGGAGCCCCCTTCTCGCGGTACAATGGCTTAGGACTCTGCAATGAAGAAAAATACCGCTTACAGCGACGTGTATTTTTAACCTCAACGACAGAACGACTGTTATAATGAGGATTCCCTGTAGTTGTGCACCAAGCTGGTTACAATGGCACACGCAGAATGTGACAGATACGAAGAAATGGTCAGGCTTCTAAAGAATACTGAAAATAAGCATTCTGGAAAGAATACAGGAAAATAAGGTTACGGTGGAATTTGGAGTGCTCACAACAGCCCACCTTCTAAATTTCACCATGTCGCGCAGCTAAATTTTATACGAGATATTACCATATACGCTAAAGCTTCCTGCTTTAGTGTTTAAGCGCTGTGTGTTTAAGCCAAACGCGGTTGCCATTATATAGTCGCAGTGGGCTTAGCTAGTGGACCCCTCTCGGTACCGCTTCCCGGGACGGCAGCTACGCTGCGTACCAAACAGCAGCTACAAATACCAGCCGTGTACGGGACTCTGCTTTATTAAAATATAAATCCTCCAGAAGAGACTAAGCACCAGGCTTCTATTGAGAAAAGGCTTCGTTACGCGCCAAAATCACTTTCTGATAATGAGGCATGCCGTAGTGAGACACTGCGGAAATTTATACTACCTGGGGTTCTATAACGTGGACCTAAATCTCAATACACGGGCGTTTCCCATTTCGCCCCCATCGAAATGAGGCCGCCGTGGTCGGGATTCAATCCCACAACCTCGTGCTAGAGCAGCCCAACATCATAGCCACTAAGCAACCACTGCGGGTCCGTCGCGGTAACTCTTGGCAATGGCAGCTGCTACGCTGTGTAGCAGACAGCAGCTACCGATACCAGCCGTGCACAGGAATATGTTTATTAAATTATAAAGCCTCAAGAAGAGACTAAGCACCAGGGTTCTATTGAAAAAGAGTGGCTTTATTAAGTATGATTTGTAGAAATGGAAAATAGTTGTAGTCCCGTTGGAGGCGTCAAACTTGCGCTTAAGCTTTGTGAGCAAGAAAAAAAACACGTTTCCCTCGCCCTTTGCAGCTGTTCGTACATAGCAATGAAAGTGTGCCTGTATTTATTAGCAGGCACTAAAGAACCGAACTACGTAAATCGTTCTAATGAACATGTGGTTTGGCCATTTCCTCACCTCCAGAATATGGTCTTCTTCTGCTACGCATGTCGTAGCGAGCGGATTTACCGTTTTATTCGGGGGTAGTAGCAGGATGGCCCATCGAAAAAAGTCGAGGCTTCAAATTAAACGGGGATTCTACGTTCCACACGAAAGACCGTTTCTATGGCACCAAAAAAAACCTGGTAGAACTAAGTTATTAGGGTAACCGTTTCCGCGACGTAGCCGTAAAGCTACCAACACGCACCTATCCAGCTTCCCCATACCCACACTTTACAGAACTAGTAAGAGGCATCAATGTTGTCGTGGGATATACTGACTGATTAGCGAAAATTTCGAGGGATCGCTTATATATATAGGTCCTCGTTTGCACCCTTTATATTTGAGGTGTTTCATGACTTATTCGCCGTTTGTAATATTTGTAATGCGGTTAGCAGTCATTACCGACTTTATCTGTTTAATGCCTATCTATCTATCTATCTATCTATCTATCTATCTATCTATCTATCTATCTATCTATCTATCTATCTATCTATCTATCTATCTATCTATCTATCTATCTATCTATCTATCTATCTATCTATGTAACCTACTAACTAACTAAGTAACTGTCCATCTATCTATCTATCTATCTATCTATCTATCTATCTGTCTACGTAGCTAGCTTTATAGGCAACTTGCTATCTAGTCTTCTACGCCAACCCAATAGCCCAATGTTCATGTTTTTCAATCCTGGTTCTTCCGTCAGCACACCTTCCAGCTTCGTGATGTGCTCTCGTTGTGCTGTCGTCGTTGTGATTCTCACTGACCCAGTGGCCAAAGTCTCTAAGATCTAGAACTCATAGATCAGTGGTCACCATATCGACGTGCTGATTGCATCATCGTCATTCAAGCCATGTCGGAAGGCTACCCTGACGCCGTTGTCGTCAAACTATGAAGGCCCGGCAGTCGTGATCAATCTGTCGAAATAAATTCTTTATGATGACGTTATTATCGCTCAAGCGCCGTCATTCTACCTTCAATATGCGCCAGTAATCTCGCCGCAGTCATCAAGTCTTGCAATTCGATTCGGTGAAAAAAGGAGTATATTTGCTTGAGCAACTACAGATGTTCTTGTTCTCGCGATGCTTTCGCCCCCATTGAATCGTCATTCACACAGCTGTACTACCGACCCTAGCAATGCTCTATCTTTAATACCATAAAAGCCAAGCAATCGTTGCGCACTCCTTGTCATACCGCCATTGTGATGTGATAATTGTTACAATCATATTTTTCATTCTAAATTGTCATTCCACTCTCGTCGTGCCATCTTCATCATGCCCGCTATTATCATATGCCATCGTTTTCAATTCTATAACGTTGATTCATAGTGATCATGGCATTGCCGTAATAATGTCTTCTCGGCACCGGCGTCTGTCTTCGTCATTTGAGTGCAGTGATATCCTCGTCAGTCAGTCGTGATTACGTGCCACCGTTGTCATAACATTGTCGTTACACAGCACCTATGACGTATCAGTGGTCCGACCATGTTCGTCGTCACGCAACCATTGTCGTTTCAGTATCGTCAGTCCACCATCGTGTCGTCGTACACGATTGGCGTTAGAATGGTCACGGCACCATTGTCCCCATAGACTCATAAACATCTTACTGTCCAGATAACTTTATCACGGCATCGTCGTCACACAGTTGTCGTCGTGAATTTGTTGCCGTCCCATCGCCTTGATACCGTCGCAGTCATTTCATTGCCGGCGCAAGCTCGTGGTCGTTCAGTTATCGCCATGTCATCACCACCACACTCCCTTTATCGACACATCGATGTCATTATCTAATCATCATTACGCCGCAATCATGCTTTCAATCGTTGTCCCGGCGCTTGTGAAATGCAGTCGCCATCATGCCACCATGCTGATGGATGACCTTGGTAAGTGACTTCTATTGAAAGCGTTCGATCATTTATAACATGCCATATATATCCGAAGCAAAAAAACTCTGGGAATGACCGTTACACATCTCAAAAACACATGGTTTTAAGGATACGGTGTATGGATACGCTGCAGCTTGCTAATCGCGTTATCAGTGAGTGGCATGGGTAGCTGAGTGCAAACTGTGAATTTGTTTTGTTTAATGTTCCGTGCTGCTTCAAGAAGGTTGCTGGCAAATCTGTTTCGGTTCGTTATGAGGTTTTTATCAGTTTAAAAACAATTCTCCGTTTTACTTCAGATTCGGCTGTGCATTCTGATAAGTCATTCTCTTTAAAACGAATTAGCCAAAGTCAAAGTTCCTGACAATTGAACTCTAAAACAAACGCCCTTATTGTGCTTGACAGGAACGCAAGAAAAGAGTACGCATGTTTTTGAAAACTTAACATTGGGACATTGTGTTGTACTCCCGTCCCCCTTCATTTCCTAGCTACTTCTTAACAATTCTAAAATGCAAATCAATTCGCCGAATCTCTATCGCGCCAGGAATTGGTTTGAACTACCTTCTTTGTTTCCGTAGTACCGTGCACCAAACGTCCATAATATTGAAACTCCTCTCAATCCCTTCAATCATTACGGTGAGTTCACATACAAAGAATAAAAATGGGAGCGCTTATCTCGCGATGCCTTCTGAGAGCTATTCGGGTAAGCCTCTAAAAAAGTAACACCGAATAAAACGTTTGCGCGTGTCGTCTTAAGATATTTTCGGCTATAGAGTACACGTATTGGAAGTTGTCATATCATTATTCTTGTTTAAGCCCTTTCTCTCGTGACACTTTTCGCACCCCATACTCATATGCACTCGACAAAGCTCGCGACATTTAGCTAGGTTGATCTTAAATCATATATCTACCGTATCGTATTCCTAGAAATTTGGTACTTGCGATTTCCTCTTCACTTGACAACTTGCTGTGCATGATTTATCACTACAAAACAATGGGAACAGTAAAAGCGCACGAAGCAAGCTCCGACATCCTATTTTAATGGTGGTAGGCACTCTTCCGCGAAATCATATGACCTGTTTTTGGAGAATATGTGACGCACAATCTGTTTCACAGTGTGTGTCCGGAATTGAATAGATATCAAATGTTCCAATATAATAGAATGTAGAATATGACATGAGGTAACATGAAAACGGTGTGCTGATAGAACGGGCGGCAGCCATATTGTGGTACCTCATGATATTCGTTCACCCAGGCATTCTATGTGTTCGTAAACTTTACTAGAAATGGAAAAATGCTACAGCCAAGACCTTCGAGTTTAGAGTGTCGACGTTATCGCAAATATGAATCTAGGGAGCTCGCGAGACTTGGCCTTAATAAAGCCACGTTTAAGAATATGTATTATATGCAATTGAAGGACTATATAGTATAGTGTATATATTTATAGTGTCTAAATGAGTCTATATGAGACACAGGTAAAAGATATGCCAAGAACGGGTTAAGTAAGCAGATATACATATCTGATGAAAGAAAACAGCAGGTCTCTTCTCACCGTCATTCCTGAAGCATCCATTGGTTCGTTTATGTACGATATACTCCGATATGGCAATTTGTCCTTGCCACTACCTTTCTAACGTCGCTGATGAGGGCGTGACGTTGACTGTGCTACACCGACGCAGTGACTGTGATCCAGTTTCAGAAAACGCAAGTGTAGGAAAGAACGACAAGTGTTATAAGCGACCATTGCATGGTGGCTGTGAAATGCCGATGCTTAATTGGCAATATTATTGTGACAATGACGGTATAAAACCAATCGGAAGGCGAGGCTGGGAATACGACCGTCGTACGATCACGGAAGCATAAAAACGGCAGTTCCACAAAATTATGTTATAACGATTGTCTAACGAAGCATTAAGGAAGGTAGCATGACAGCGTCAGCAAATGTGCAATTGATTGATAATAGAATGATTGGTATAGAAGGGCGATGAAAGTATGTGATTTATTGATCCATGAAGACCTGTGACGACAATGGCATGGCGAGAACTGTATCACGATGACTGTGTGACCGCTATGGCGGGACGAGAGCGTGTTGTAGAAATTGAAATCATGTTATGTAGAATGGCCGTGATGACATCAAGATGTAGAGGGCCTGTCCTGAGACAGAAATGGTAGCAAGAGCATTAAAAACTATTTATTGACTTTTATTTTTGCAAGTGTTTAAAAATCTTCAAAATGCCCCTTTTGCGTCGATACGTCGGCTACACCATAACTTCTAGCTCTCGAATGCGCGGCGGTATTCCTCCTCCGGAATGGCATGTAATGCTGCGGTACAAGTTGCTTTGATCCCGTCAAATTTCCCAAAATTCTTGCATATCACGGGTGTTTTGAGGCGTGGAAACAGAAAAGTGCCAGTCTGAGCGAATTCCGGGTTGTACGAGGGCTGGGGGAACGTTGGCACCCCTTAATAAACCAGGAAGACGGTGATGTGAAAGGCACTCTTGGCCGGCGTATTATCGTGGTTAAACTTCCAGTTGTAAGTGATGTCCGGCCTGATACGTTGAACCCGGCTTTTCCGTGTTTTCAGAGAAGCCTTTATGTATATCTTTAAAACCGAAGCAATTTGTGATAATAAGGCGTGCTTCATGGGGGTCGTAAAGGGGATTGGTTCCCACGCTTGAGAACAGCTTTGTAAGGTTTTCCTCTTCTGCAGTAATTATTATTGAGCTGGTGGTGATCCAGCCAACTGCTACAAATTACACAACTCAGAATAACTTTGTTTTTTTAAAGATGCTACTCAAAATGTCTAGTTTGTATGAAAGAAATAAGCCAGCAAGTAACACTTAGCCTGCTTTTTCAGCTCTTGTTGCTTATAAAAATGCAGGACACCTAATTGATGCTTCTAAAACATGAACAAAACAGCTTTTAATAAACATCCTGACAATATAACTCGCGCGGATGCACGCGTTGCTGATTCTTTCGCTGAATAATCGCGTATTCATGCGTCCAAATTTGCACATTACTCCCTGCCGATGTTTCGCAGTATTCAGAGGTCGTTGTAGTCTGTTTGCCTTCATTGAACCTGCGCTAAACAATGGCGCGCAAGAAAAGCACATCCTCCACGCTGTTTACAGCTGCTGTTACTAGGCACATAGAAGGTGACGGCCTTTATTAGCAACCACTCCATAATTATTATCCAGAAGACATGCTGATTAACCATTGTGTTATGACTCAAGCACGGCATCTTTCTTTTTGTTTATGTCATGGCGTGGGTGGTTTTCCATTTTATCCGGTAGATGTAGCAACGTGGCCTATCGACCGAAGTGGAGCATCCAAATAAAAGGGCGGTTCTGCGGTGCCCTAGACACAACTTTCCCGTGGTGGAGCACGTGTGGTACAACCGAATTCACAAGTGTCAGCGCGTCTGCCGAGGTGGCCAGAGTTACCTGCTGATTCAGTTTATTCTTATACTCCTTGACAAAGGGCGGGAGCTTTAACGATGCCGTCATTTGTTGCGTGGACTGAAAAGTGAAAAGGTCAATAAATCGATTCTTTTTTGAGGCCTCGTTTGCACACTTGAACCTTTAATTATTTCGTTTTTATCTCAAAATGGGTAATATATTTATGCGACTACCATTCTTTACCTACTTCGGGTGTTTGAGTGTCTTTTATCTCTCTCTCTCTGTATACATATATATATATATATATATATATATATATATATATATATATATATATATATATATATATTTACGTCAACAAAGGGACCCTAGCTTGTTTAGCGACCCTAGACCCTAGGTGGCCTCTTGGTGCAAGATCATGGACGCGATGCTGTCGTGGTCAGACCATCAAATGTCATTCCATCTTCGTTATCTGACTCTTGTCTTTACCGTGGTCGTTACGGCTTCTACCGTCCCAGTAGTGAACGATGGCGAATAATATGGGCTTCTGCATCTAAAGCCTTGTGCTAGTGGTGAGAATATTGTCCTCATTAAAGCTTCATCAGAAACCTGTTATCACGTCATCATTGTAACAGTTTTCTCCGCATAGTGGCATCAATAATTTCTTGTAACAACACCATTCTTATGACGGAGTGGTTGTTAAATCATCATCATCATTCCACCTTCGAGATCTGGCTCTCATTTCGCCGCAATCGTCATGCCTTCTACTCCGATTACAAAAGAAGAAGACAGGGGAAATGCAGGGAGGTTATGCAGAGGAACATCCCGTTTGATAGTCTACCCATGCAGAGTACGGAGGGAAGGAAAGATAATCACAGTTGGTCGCCGTCACTGCACACTGTCACCGCATGCACAGTAAGGCTTACAGCACTATGAGCGACAGTTCAGGTTACAGGCGATTGTGCCAGGCTTTTTGTTGACCAAAAATGCATATATATTTGCCAACTGTATATACATGGCTGTAATCGTGATGCCATCGTGGGCACTCTATAGTTGCCTATACAGTGTTTTCAGCTAACCCTCACCGTGCCATCCTGTTGATGCAACAGATATCCGGTCATTAGTAGTCACACCACCATCGTGGTGTTTAGTGGCCGTTATAATATTTGTCACCGTTTCATCTTTTTCCTTTGATATTAGGTAGTATGCTCCCCGCACGCGATTTTGTTACGCAGTTAGTTTCGCGCGTATTGAATCTTACTCGGACATGTTTTGGCGCTTTCTCTGATCCCCAGCATTACTGCAAATAGTTCCGTTACATTTTGGGATAATTTCGAGGAACGCTCTTACCGCATCTGGCGTTCTGACGAAGTTAGCGAAAAGCAGCTTGGTCGAGGTAAGAATGTAAGTTCAGCGTGTACATAACATTGCTGGGCCAACGTCGTGACGCATTCTTTGAACCCAAACATCATTATAATACCGTTACTTACATTCTCGGATACTTTTGAGGTGTGCTCACCGCGCGTGGCCTTGCTGCGCCGTTAGTAAAAAGCAGATTGGTCGTGGGGAGAAAGTAGGTTTGCCATGTACTAACGCTCCGGAGACAATTTCTTGACGCTTTTGGTAACCCCGCAATATATAACTTTTTTCGGTACTCACCCTTGCGGAAACAAGACGAGCGATTGCCATGAGTAATAACACTGGAGTGTAACAAAAGAGACTCGTGTTCTCGTGGGTATTGCATGTTAAAAGTTTTTAGCGCAAACAAACACACCACAAGAATTAACACCTACTGGACACAGCGCGGTCCGTGTAGCTTTCGCCGGCAGAACATGCAAAAGAGAAAACAGGTTTTTCACCCAAGCATTTGTCTTGTTTGCGAGTAGAAGGAATTCTGCTTCTGTGTTACATGGTCTGCATGAGAGCCTGAATTGTGACTTCTTCTGTGTATGGAGCTTGTCATTGCTTAGGCATAGGCCAAGTTTTATAAACGTACAGTCGCCCCTAACAAAAAATTGTTGAAAGGTTAATGAAATCTCATTGTTCAACGTCAAGAACTAGCATTGAAAGACCATTGGATAATTGTTGAAATAATATTGAGGAAACAATTGAGAAGTTTTGATTATTGGCTTGAGACATTTTGTCGAAACATCATTCCGTCCTTTCAATTTGAAAGATAATTGGAGTATTGTTGAAAGTATAATGTATTTCAATGTTGAAAGCCGATTGAAGGAGTGTTAAAGATCAGTTGTCTCAAAATTGAATGTCCTTAAAGGTACTATTGAAATGTGCTGTTTGTCAATATCGAAAGTGCATTCAAGCGTTGTTACAGATCTGCTTAGTTTCAACATTGAAAGTCCTTTGAAATATTGCTGCAGCTGCTTCAAACGTCAATACTGAAATTTTGTTGAAAACACTTGATGCCACAGCGTGCATTAAGCGTTGTCTAAAACGGCACTTTTAATAAAATACTACAGATCTATGTTGTGTTGCATATAAATATTTTTGATGTAACATAGATACGTATGCTGTGAGAGCATAGGAGTAAAGTTTTAATACAGGTTTTTTGTATTACTGGCCTCGGTCGCCATGGGCCCAAAATGATGCTCCTAGATTGTCGGTTATAAACAATGTTTGAAAGCAGCTAGCTGTACTGCTATGCCACTTTTTTCAATTGTCCCTGTGAATGGTCCTTCAAGAAATCAAGGGGGCTGAACTGATGCACACAATTACCATTTTTCAGGGTCAAGAGTTATTCTGTAAGCAAACACATGTGCAAATGGACAACCGTTTGTAGATTTAAAACCTCAGAAACTTGTTAAAAACAAATGCAAAGTACAAACTTCCTGCAGCTTGACATCTATGAGTTACGCTCCCCACCCACAGGAACATGTTCAATCACCAACACGCCCAGGTTCCAGTGCCATAACAAAATGGAATACTGAGAGATGTAGTCTGTGTGGCCCTCCAATTAGAAAACATTTCCCAAAAGAAATAAAAAATAAAAATAAATTCTAAAATATATAACTTTACAAGCAACTGACATTACTGTAAGTAGGAACACTCAAAAAAGGTTCTCGCTTTCTTTATTATGTAGCCATGGGTTCTATACCGATGGAAGGATTCATTTGAACCCTGCGTACTCACTGAGACACTGATGTGCAGGATGGTTACCTCTAAGTTTGATGGAATTTTATAACACTGGGTGTTGCAGCAAACATAATTCTAAATAAACAGTGCCAAACATTACTTACATGAGACAACAGAATGCATATTCAGCTAATTACCAATAACTCACTTCCAAAGTATTTTTTACGAAATGTAGTTAGTAATTGTACAAGATTTACGTCTTTTGAAAGGATTTCCAGAATGGCACCAGTAACGAGACACTTGCCAACAAACTGGCTGTACAAATCACTGTTGTTGCACTAAGTTTTTTTAACAAAACGCACTGGTATGCATTGAAGCACAAAAGTAACTTTATTGCCCATATATTTCGTCTTCAATTTATCGCAAGATGTCGAAACTGGTGTCATCCTGGAATCAGATTTAGTGTGAATACGTCTTTCAAACTCATTGGCTACAATTTGTAAACTGCAATATATGCGGTAATGTTATAGGTGCATTAGTAAATTTGTGAGGACCGGTTGAATATTTCAATTTCTTGTGCTAGTAATATCTATCTGATTTTTCTAGCTACCTGGCACAGCTAACCTTAAAAAGAACAGTAAATCCTAAAGAGGATCACTCTGTACATTCTTATTTGTTGGTTGAATAGCGTGTCTCAATTTCAGTACATCTGATCTACTTTTGAAACATGGCTGTCGCAATAAGTGATGCTATGGAAACAGTTTATCATGCTCCTTTGCTGTTGCATGATTCAGTTGTGGTTTTTTGCCTTGATAATGTTCCTTTGTAGGTCATTCTATATCAAGCGAGTTATTCATATTGACTTCCTAAAATTTTCAACTGAAATAAGAAACAGCCATTAGTGATGTGCTGGAATACAACAAAATTATTCCTTGTGTGACTTCAATTTCAGTTTTCTTCACCGCAACAATAAATAACGAGATAATTCACACGAAAAAACCTGGTTTCATGAAAACATGAAAGTCATATCATTGCCATCACAACAAAATTTCTGTTGTACTTTAGATTTAAGCCAACGAATATCTAATTAATCTTCCTCATGTATTTCAGATAGTAAAATAATCATTTTTATACAGTTCTGTAAAATTCAGTTTTCACTACACCACTCTGACATTAGCACAGATGCACTTGCATGTGCGTCATTCAATGCAGAATCAACCAGCGTTTTATTTCACTCCAACGATATAGCCGAGAACATTGCCATATGTTTTCTGGAGTTTAAAACTCCGTCCCAATTTTCGTTTACTTTGCTACACATTTCGCAGCACTTTCATGACGATTTATCCTGCTCAGCTTAGCTACAAGACATGACCCAACGTTTTTTAATGCACATTGTATTTATGGAGGCCTTCAAATAGTGTGAATGGAAATATGGTGAAGTGGTGCGACTGCCAAGATAGCCAATTTTTCAAATATTTGAATATTGCAAATGCTTTTGGCACCGATATAAGTGAGTAAAAGTGCAATGTGGGATTTTTTTTCGTATGGAAAAGTCATAAGACAGAAATTGAATACAGAATGGTAGCCCAGGTGACGTAGTACAGTCCAGAAATATATGAAGCTCCGAATGTTCAGCTGATCGCCTGTAAAGAAACTGTAAAATTCTTTTCTTTTGCTAGAAGCTTCATGTTCAAGATGAAAACAGCTTTGGCAGATGGAAAAAAATATGTGATACATTATTAGGTAATATTACATGTCTGCTATACATGCGTGAAGTTCAAAAAGAAATCATTATTTTTAGATACGCAAAATTAATTTTTGAATTTTTGTCTGCAAAAGATTTTCTCGGATGTGCGCAGAAGCTTGCCGGCCGTGAACACAGATGACAAAGCGGGATTCGTCTGCAACACAGACGACAGAGAAGTGGTGTTGGGGTCTGCATTTTATTGCCTAGACTTATGCTCTAACGCAACGACGCTTGTGCTTGGTGTGGGCCGGGTACGGCTTGAAGCCATTGGACATAAAATAGCACTACCTTTTAAATTCGTGAGGGTGTCCAGCAGTGCTGAAAGATATGTTTTATGCAGTTTACAAAAAGAAATAATCTGCTATTCCATAGGCAGTGAATCCTGAGGAGCGGTGATATTATTCATATAAAGCATGTTAAAGGTCGTGTCAAACTATGCAGTGCAACATACAGAGCAGGCCACTTTGTCCCTGCTCTCTGCAACACAATGATGGTGCAAGTAGAAAACACCTTCATCAATAAATCTGAAAACATACACGAGTATGTACAAATTCTTGTGGTTTGGCGTTTTACCACTCTTTCGGAGCCGGAACATGCCTATCTATAAAAGTCATATGTGGCGTGCTCAGTCTGACATGTCCAGGTGTTTTTGGCTATCACTTTTTCCGTTCAGGTTAAAAAATATACGAGTCGAGACTGCGGCGCTTCACATCACCTCCCTTTGTAATGAAAAGAAGGCAGTCATAGCTGGTTCACTAGTTATTGGGGCTAGCTATTTCAACAATCTTTCCGTGCTAGATGACCAGGCTTCTCATATATTTATGCTGGATATGACACACAAAATGAACATTAAAAAAGTTAACCGTACCTAAACAATAATACCTTTTGGTAAGTTGTCATACGCATAGCAGACATGCAGGGCTATGCAATGATGGGTGACATACTTTTGTGCTAGCCACCAAAGCAAATTTTTTTCACCTTCAACACGAAGCTTTCGGACTTTACAGTTTCTTTAGGTGATCAACTGAACCTCCAATACATCAGGTATTTTGCAGCGATCCGAAGTCAAGCAGGCTGCGATTCTATACTTGTGTTGTGCGTTCTTTATTTCCCTGCGTTTGAAGAAACAAATTCAAAATTTGCAATTTTGACAGTCACGCCGTTTCAGTCTCTTGACATGAACACCATCTCAATATCGGTATCATAAAAGTTGCCTCTGAAAAGAAACATTGATCAGTGTTTTCTAGCTTAGCTGGCAAGAACAATCAATTTTAGCTAGAATTCTAGAAAATTTTTGGGAAGGAATATAAATGGGGAGAAAGAATTCGCAGCTTCACCAAACGCATCGAAAATTTTTCCGCTATATCTGTGATGGTCGAAAAAACGCTGATTGGTTGCCTTAGAATGACCCAGCTGTATGTATGAAAGCAATGTTTCTTCAAAATTTTTGCATTGTACCTACATTTGAATATCAAGCAAACTTGAAATTGTTTGCCATAATGGAACTCTTCTTGACAAAACGGGGTGGTTTCTCATAAGATGAC
Source organism: Dermacentor variabilis (assembly GCF_050947875.1). Classification (NCBI taxonomy): domain Eukaryota; kingdom Metazoa; phylum Arthropoda; class Arachnida; order Ixodida; family Ixodidae; genus Dermacentor; species Dermacentor variabilis. The sequence continues at coordinate 95,243,515 of NC_134574.1, read as the reverse complement.
TAAATATACTTAAAAATATAATAGGAAAAACAAATAGGAAATCCTCGCTACGAATGTATAAAAACAAACATAAAGTTGTTGTGAAATTTAACAAAACACAGCACTTTTATTCTGGATTGAACAATCCAGGATGTGCTTCTCAGTAGACTAGCTATACAACATAAAAAATAAACATAAATATATCAAGGCATAGAAACGCACAACATGTGTACGCTCGTTTAAGAAATCCGAATTCTTCAGAATTCGGGCTTCAAGCTCTTGAGGAGACTAACATAAACAAAAACAACATAAAAATGCCGACAGTTGCAAAAGCACAACACCTGTGTTTTGGTTTGAGCTGTCCAACTTGTGCTAGCGAACTGAGCTTTCCGACGGAGGCTGTTGGTCCCATGCGATAAGCGAGGCCAGAGTTCTTTAGATAGAGCACGTTGGTACCAAGAAGTTTGCGACACGTGAAGCCTGCAAAAACAACACAAAGCCAGAATAAGATTTAAAAAGCAACGTCCACATGCAAAAGCGTGGCATGCAATATTCCCTCATTGGAGTGAAATCGATTTATGCATTTCTCTTGCGTTATTCCAACTTTCCGTGGTTACGCCTTCTCAGTATGACCACTTAAATTTAATCAATGTGGCACAGAACTCCACTAAATGTCAAATGCAGAAAAAAGGAACAACTCTGTAGCAAAATAACTTCATGAATATCCTCAATGTCGAAGATGTTAACATTGCTTGCTTAGAAACAAAATGGTGAAAAAAATTCCACGTTCTTCCTAAAGAAATCTAAATTACGGACATATAAAATTATTTTTTGTCTCTTTCGTTATTAAACCTGCAACCCTTCGCTGTGCTTTTCCATGCTCCAAATACAATACTTTCATGACACTAGAATTGAGTGTGGCTTCATTCGAAGTTACGTTTCACGAGTTCACATGAAATTGGTGCCCACTTCTAGCCTTACAATGGCTTAGGACTCTGTATTAAAGAAAATACCGCTTACAGCGAAGTGTATTTTCTACCTGAACGACTGAACGACTATTATAATGAGGATTTCCTGTAGTCGTGCACCAAGCTAGTGACAATGGCACACGGAGAACGTGAAAGATAGGAAGAAATGCTCAGGCTTCTAATTAACAATGGAAAATAAGCTTTCGGAGAAAACAACTTCTATAACGATATGAACTAATTTATGTCGCCAAATAACGAAGATGACGAGCTGGAAAGTGAATCATGGTTCGCGACATTGTATATTCCGAATTCGTATAACTTTTACCATTGATATATATGTGGCACAAAGTGAGGCTGCGAATTCAACCGCAGCTGTTGTAAATTCTACTTTCTACAATATTATAGCGATGCCTTGTTCTTATTTAGGCAATATTTTTCCAAAATATAGCATTAATTGGGACCTTGAAACCTTTTTCTAAGAGGAGGAATGCATTAGAAGGTAAAATGGGGCATTTCGGAAATACTTGAGCGCAATAGGTATTTCAATGCACTCAGCAGAAGTGGAGGTATTAGTAATCCAAGATGGCCTACACAGTGCTCCCGCTCCTTCTTTTAAGCCACGCACTGCGCAGGTTACTGTGCAATTTGGCGTGCTCACAACGGCCCACCTTCTAGATTTCACCATGGCGCGCAGCTCAAATTTCATATGAAAAGTTAAGATATACGCTAAAGCTTCCTGCTTTAGTGCCTAGGCGCTGTGTGTTTAAGCCAACCGCGGTTGACCTTAGATAGTCGCAGTGGGCTTAGCCAGTGGACCCGTCTCGGTACCCCCTACCGGGGGCGGCAGCTACGCTGGGTAGCAAACAGCTGCTAGAAATACCAGCAGTGTACGGAAATCGGCTTCATTAAAATGTAAATCCTCCAGAAGAGAATATGCACCAGGCTTCTTTTGAGAAAAGACTGTGTTACGTGCCAAAACCACTTTCTGATAATGAGGTGCGCCGTAGTGCGGCACTCCGGAAATTTATACCACCTCAGGTTCTCTAACGTGCACCTAAATCTTAGTACAAGGACGTTGTCGCATTTCGACCCCATTGAAATGAGGCCGCCGCGGTCGGGATTGGATCCCGCGACCTCGTGCTTAGCGGCCCAACATCATAGCCACTAAGCAACCATTGTGGGTTCGTCGCGGTAACCCTTGGGCAGTGGTAGCTGCTACGCTGCATAGCAGACAGCAGCTACCAATACCAGGCATGTACGGGAATAGGGTTTATTAAAACATAAAGCCTCCAGAAGAGACTAAGCACCATGCTTCAGTTGAAAAAAGACTGTTTTTACGCACATTGCGCAAAAGGAATGATTTGTAGGAATGGAAAATAGCTGTAGTCCCCTTGGAGGCGTCAAATTTGAGCTTAAGCTTTGTGAGCAAGAAAAATGGGCGTTTCCCTCACACTTTGCAGCTGTTCGTACAGATCAATGAAAGTGTGCGTCTGTATTTATTAGCAGGCACTACAGAACTGTTCCACACAATTCGCTATTATGAAAATTAGGTTTTGCCATTTTCACACATCCAGAATATGGTCTTTTTCTGCTACGGGTGGTCGTAGCGAGTGGACTTAACGTTTTATTCTGTGGTCGTAGGAGGATGGCGCATCGAACAAAGTGGAGGCTTCAAATTAAACGGGGATTCTACGTTCTACACGAAACAACGTTTCCGTGGCACCAAAACAACCGGTACAACTGAGTTTTTAAGGGTAAGCGTTTCAGCGAGGTTGCGGCAACGCTACCAACACGTACATAGCCAGCATCCCCATACTCACACTTTACAGAACTAGTGAGAGGCAACAATGTTGTCGTGAAATACACTGACTGAATAGCAAAAAGTTCGAGGGATCGCTTATATATATATAGGTCCTGGTTTGCACGGTTTGCACCCTTTATATTCGAGAGGTTTCATGACTTATTCTGCGTTGGTAATATTTGTAATGCTTTTAGCAGTCTTTACGGACTTCATCTGTTTAGCGCCTATCTATCTATCTATCTATCTATCTATCTATCTATCTATCTATTTATCTATCTATCTATCTATCTATCTATCTATCTATCTATCTATCTATCTGTCTGTCTATCTATCTATCTATCTATCTATCTATCTATCTATCTATCTATCTATCTGTCTATCTATCTGTCTATCTATCTATCTATCTATCTATCTATCTATCTATCTATCTATCTATCTGTCTATCTATCTATCTATCTATCTATCTATCTATCTATCTATCAAGTTATCTATCTGTCTATCTATCTATCTATCTCTATATATATATATACAGCTATCTGTACATCTATCTATCTATCTGTCTACGTAGCTAGCTTTCTAGCCAACTTGCTAGCTAGCCTTTTACGCCAACTCATTAGCCCAATGGTCGTGTTTTTCAATCGTGGTCCTTCCGTCAGCTCTCCTTCCAGCTTCTTGATGTGCTCTCGTTGTGCTGTCGTCGTTGGGATTCTGACTAACCCAGTGGCCCAAAGTCTCTAAGATCAAGAACACATAGATCAGTGGTCATCATATCGTCGTGCTGATTGCATCGTCGTCATTCAAGCCATGTGGGAAGGCTACCCTGACGCGGTTGTCGTCAAAATATAAAGGCCCTACAGTCGTGATGAATATGTCGTAATACATCCTTTATGACGACGTTATTATCGCTCAAACACCGTCATTCCACCTTCGATATGTGCCTGTAATCGTGCCGAAGTCATCAAGTCTTGTACTTCGATTCGGTGAAAAAAGGCGTATATTTGATTGAGGAACTCCAGATGTTTTTGTTATCGCGATGCTGTCGTGGCCATTGCATCGTCATTCATACAGCTTTACTACCAACCCTAGCAATGCGGTATTTTAATACCATAGAAGCCAAGCAATCGTTGCGCACTCCTTACATACCACCATTGTGCTGTGATTAGTGTTCCAATGATATTTTTCATTATAACTTGTCATTCCCCTCTCGTCATGCCATCGTCATCACGCTCGCTATCAGTATTTGCTATCGCATTCAATTCTATAACGTTGATTCATAGTGATCATGGCATTGCCGTAATAACGCCTTCTTCTCGGCACCGGCGTCTGTCTTCGTCATTTGAGTGCAGTGATATCCTCGTCAGTCAGTCGTGATTAAGTGCCACCGTTGTCATAACATTGTCGTTACACAGCACCTATGACGTATCAGTTGTTCGACCATGTTTGTTGTTACGCAACCATTGTCGTTTCAGTATCGTCAGTCCACCATCGTGTCTTCATGCACGATTCGTGTTACCATGGTCAGCGCACCATTGTCCCCACAGACTCACAAACATCTCACTGTCCACATAACTTTATCACGGCATCGTCGTCACACAGTTGTCGTCGTGAATTTGTTGCCGTCCAATCGTTTTGATACCATCGCAGTCATTTCATTGCCGGCGCAACGTCCTGGTCATAAAACTATCGCCATGTCCTCACCACCGCACTGCCTTTATCAACACATCGGTGTTATTATCTGATCATCATTACACCGCACTCATGCTTTGAATCGTTGTCCCTGCGCTTGTGAATTTGCCTTCATGCCGCCATGCTGATGGATGACCTTCGTAAGTCACTTCTATTGAAATAGTTGCATCATTTAATAACATGTCATATATATCTGAAGCAAACAAACTCTGGGAATGACCGTTACACATGTTAAAAACACCTGGTTTTAAGGATACGGTGTATGGATACGCTGCAGCTCGCTAATCACGTTATGAATGAGTGGCATGAATAGCTGTGTCCAAACTGTAAATTTGTTTTCTCTAGTGTTCCTTGCTGTTTTAGGAAGGTTTCTGGCAAATCTTTTTCGTTTCGTTAAAATGAGGCATTTTATTACTTTAGAAACAATTTTCGGTTTCACTTCAGATTTAGCTGTGCATTCTCATAAGTCATTCTCTTTAAAACAAATTAGCCAAAGTCAAAGCTCCTTGCAATTGAACTCTAAAACAACGCATTTAGTGTCCTTGAAAGGAACGCAATTAAAGAGTGCGCATGTTTATGAAAGCTTTCCATTGGGACACGAGCTCTGTTCTACACCCCCCTTCTTCACTCCCTAGCTACTTGAAAACAATTCTAAAATGTGAATAACTTCGCCGAATCTCTAAAGCGCAATGCTTTGGCTTGAACTATTTTCGGTGTTTTGTAATAACATGCGTCAAAAGCCATAATATAGAAACTCCTCTCAATCCGTTCAATCGTTATTGTGAGTTCATAAACAAATAATAAAATCATCATCAACATCATCATCAGCCTGGTTACGCCCACTGCAGGGCAAAGGCCTCTCCCATACTTCTCCAACAACCCCGGTCATGTACTAATTGTGGCCATGCCATGCCTGCAAACTTCTTAATCTCATCCGCCCACCTAACTTTCTGCCGCCCCCTGCTATGCTTCCCTTCCCTTTGGGATCCAGTCCGTAACCCTTAATGACCATCGGTTATCTTCCCTCCTCATTACATGACCTGCCCTTGCCCATTTCTTTTTCTTGATTTCAACTAAGATGTCATTAACTCGCGTTTGTTCCCTCACCCAATCTGCTCTTTCTTATCCCTTAACGTTACACATATGATTCTTCTTTCCATAGCTCGCTTCGTCGTCCTCAATTTGAGTAGAACCCTTTTCGTAAGCCTCCAGGTTTCTGCCCCGTAGGTGAGTGCTGGTAAGACACAGCTGTTATATACTTTTCTCTTGAGGGATAATGGCAACCTGCTGTTCATGATCTGAGAATGCCTGCCAAACGCACCCCGGCCCATTCCTATTCTTCTGATTATTTCCGTCTCATGATCCGGATCCGCCGTCACTACCTGCCCTAAGTAGATGTATTCCCTTACGACTTCCAGTGCCTCGCTGCCTATTGTAAATTGCTGTTCTCTTCCGAGACTGTTAAGCATTACTTTAGTTTTCTGCAGATTAATTTTCAGACACACTCTTCTGCTTTGCCTCTCCAGGTCAGTCAGCATGCATTGCAATTGGTCCCCTGAGTTACTAAGCAAGACAATATCATCAGCGAATCGCAAGTTACTAAGGGATTCTCCATTAACTTTTATCCCCAATTCTTCCCAATCCAGGTCTCTGAATACCTCCTGTAAACACGCTGTGAATAGCATTGGAGATATCGTATCTCCCAGCCTGACGCCTTTTGGAGTTGCTTTATGGAGGACTACGGTGGCTGTGGAGCCGCTATAGATATCTTTCAGTATTTTTACATACGGCTCGTCTACACCCTGATTCCATAATGCCTCTATGACTGCTGAGGTTTCGACAGAATCAAACGCTTTCTCGTAATCAATGAAAGCTACATATAAGGGTTGGTTATATTCCGCATTATTCTCTATCACCTGATTGATAGTGTGAATATGATCTATTGTTGAGCAGCCGTTACGGAATCCTGCCTCGTCCTTTCCTTGACAGAAGTCTAAGGTGTTCCTGATTCTATTTGTGATTACCTTAGTAAATAGTTTGTAGGCAACGGACAGCAAGCTTAGCGGTCTATAATTTTTCAAGTCTTTGGCGTCGCCTTTCTTATGGATTAGGATTATGTTAGCGCTCTTCCAAGATTCCGGTGCGCTCGAGGTCATGAGGAATTGCGTATACAGGGTGGCCAGTTTCTCTAGAACAATCTGTCCACAATCCTTCAACAAATCTGTTGTTACCTGATCCTCCCCAGCTGCCTTCCCCCTTTGCATATCTCCCAAGGCTTTCTTTACTTCTTCCGGCGTTACCTTTGGGATTTCGAATTCCTCTGGACTAATTTATCTTCCATTATCGTCGAGGGTGCCACTGATACTGTATAAATCTCTGTAGAAATCCTCAGCCACTTGAAGTATCTCATCCATATTAGTAATGATATTGCCGGCTTTGTCTCTTAACGCATACATATGATTCTTGCCAATTCGTAGTTTCTTCTTCGCTGTTTTCATGCTTTCTCCGCTCCTGAGAGCATGTTCAATTCTATCCATATTGTACTTCCTTATGTCAGCTATCTTACGCTTGTTGATTAACTTCGAAAGTTCTGCCAATTCTGTTCTAGCTGTAGGGTTAGATACTTTCATACATTGGCGTTTCTTGATCAGATCTTTCGTCTCCTGAGATAGATTGCTGGTATCCTGTCTAATAGAGTTAGCACCGACTTCCATTGCACACTCGTTAATGATGCCCACAAGATTGTCGTTCATTGCTTCAAAACTAAGGTCCTCTACCGGAGTTAAAGCCGAATACCTGTTCTGTAGCTTGATCTGGAATTCCTCTGTTTTCCCTCTTACCGTTAACTCATTAATCGGCTTCTTATGTACCAGTTTCTTCCGTTCCCTCCTCAGGTCTAGGCTAATTCGAGTTCTCACCATCCTGTGGTCACTGCAGCGCACCTTGCCGAGCACGTTCACATCTTCTCTGATGCCAGGGTTAGCGCAGAGTGTGAGGTCTATTTCATTTCTAGTCTCGCCGTTCGGGCTCCTCCAGGTCCACTTTCCGCTGTCCCGCTTGCGGAAGAAGGTATTCATTATCCTCATATTATTCTGTTCCGCAAGCTCTACTAATAACTCTCCCCTGCTATTCCTAGTGCCTATGCCATATGCCACTGCCTTGTCTCCAGCCTGCTTCTTGCCTACCTTGACATTAAAGTCGCCCATTAGTATAAGGTATTTAGTTTTCACTATACGCATCGCCGACTCAACGTCTTCATAGAAGCTTTCGACATCCTGGTCATTATGACTGGATGTAGGGCGTAGACCTGTACAATCTTCATTTTGTACCTCTTATTAAGTTTCACAACAATACCTGCCACCCTCTCGTTAATGCAATAGAATTCCTGCATGTTACCAGCTATATTCTTATTAATCAGGAATCCGACTCCTAGTTCTCTTCTCTCCGCTAAGCCCCGGTAGCAGAGGACGTGAACGCTTTTTAGTACTGTATAGGCTTCTTTCGGCCTCCTAACTTCACTCAGCCCTATTATATCCCATTTGCTGCCCTCTAATTCCTCCAATAGCTCTGTTTGACTCGCCTCACTAGATAACGTTCTAGCGTTAAACGCTGCCAGGTTCATATTCCAATGGCGGCCAATCCGGAACCAGTGATTCTTAGCACCCTCGGCTGCGTCGCAAGTCTGACCACCGCCGTGGTCAGTTGCTTCGCAGCTGCTGGGGACTGAGGGCCGGGGTTTGATTGTTGTGTTCATATAGAAGGTTGTGGCCAAGTACTGCACCAGGTTGGCCAATCCTGCTCTGGTGAGGGAGTGCGTTACCGGTTCTGGTCACCGGGATCAGGCCACACTCCAGGCCTGTTTGTGCAATTTTATCAACACGCGGATTTTTTTTTAATCCAGTGGAAAATTTCCGGCACCACGATTCGAACCACGGACCTCTTGCACGCGAGGCGGGTGTTCTACCTCTACGCCACCGCTGCAGACTGAAATAAAAAAATATCAAAAATGGAACCACCTATCTCGCGATGCCTTCTGAGAGGCATTCCAGTAAGCGTCTAAAAAGTAACACTGAATAAAACATTTGTCCATGTCGTCTTAAGATATTTTCGGCTATAGAGTACACGTATTTGAAGTTGTCATATCATTATTCTTGTTTAAGCCGTTTCTCTTGTTACCTTATTCTGATCCCATACTCATATGCAGTCGACAAAGCTCGCGACATTTAGCTAAGTTGATCTTAAATCATATACCTACCGTATCGCATTCCTAGAAATTTGGTACTTGCGATTTCCTCTTCACTTGACAACTTGCTGTGAATGATTTATAACTACAAAACAATGGGAACAGTAAGAGCGCCCAAAGCAAGCTCCGACATTATATTTTAATGGTGGTAGGCACTCTTCCGCGAAATCATATGACCTGTTTTCGGAGAATATGTGACGCACAATCTGTTTCACAATGTGTGTCCGAAATTGAATAGATATCAAATGTTCCAATATAATAGAATGTAGAATATGACATGAGGTAACATGAAAACGGTGTGCTGATAGAACGGGCGGCAGCCATATTGTGGTACCTCATGATATTCGTTCACCCAGGCATTCAATGTGTTCGTAAACTTTACTAGAAATGGAAAAATGCTACAGCCAAGACCTTCGAGTTTAGAGTGTCGACGTTATCGCAAATATGAATCTAGGGAGCTCGCGATACTTGGCATTATTAAAGCCACGTTCAAGAATCTATATTATATGCGACTGAAGGACTATATAATATAGTCTATATATTTATTGTGTCTAAATGAGTCTTTATGAGACACAGGTAAAAGATATGCCAAGAACGGGTTAAGTAAGCAGATATACATATCTGATGAAAGAAAACTGCAGGTCTCTTCTCACCATTATTCCTGAAGCATCCATTGGTTCGTTTATGTACGATATATTCCGATATGGCAATTTGTCCATGCCACTACCTTTCTAACGTCGCTGATGAGGGCGTGACGTTGACTGTGCTACACCGACGCAGTGACGGTGATGCAGTTTCAAAAAACGAAAGACTAGGAAGGAATGACAAGTGTTGTAAGCGACAATTGCATGGTGGCAGTGAAATGCCTATGCTTAATTATCAATTTTATTGTGACAATGAAGGTATGAAACCAATGGGAAGGCGAGGCTGGAAATACGACCGCCGTACGAGCACGGCAGCATAAAAATGGCAGTTCCACAAAAAAATATGTTATAACGATTGTCTAACGAAGCATTAAGGAAGGTAGCATGACAGCGTTGGCCAATATTCAATTGATTGATAATAGAATGATTGGTATAGAGGAGCGATGAAAGTATGTCATTTATAGATCCACGAAGACCTGTGACGACAATGGCATGGCGAGAACTGTATCACGACGACTGTGTCCGCTATGGCGGGACGAGAGCGTGTTGTAGAAATTGAAATCATGTTATGTAGAATGGCCGTGATGACATCAAGATGTAGAGGGTCTGTCCTGAGACAGAAATGGTAGCAAGAGCATTAAAAACTATTTATTGACTTTATTTTTGCAAGTGTTTAAAAATCTTCAATATACCCGTTTTGCGTCGATACATAGGCTACACCATAACTTCTAGCTCTCGAATGCGTGGCAGTATTCCTCCTCCGGAATGGCATTTGATGCTGCGGTACATTTTGCTTTGATACCATGCAATTTCCCAAAATGCTTGCATATCACAGGGTGTTTTGAGGCGTGGATACAGAAAAGTGCCAGGCCGCGCGAAGTCCGGGTTGTACGGAGGATGGGGGAATGTTCGCAAACCCTAATGAACCAGGAAATCAGTGACGAAGAAGGCACTGCAGGCCGTCGAATTATCGTGGTTCAACTTCTATTTGTAAGTGATGTCCGGCCTGATACGTTGAACCCGGCTTTTCATTTTTTTTCAGGGAAACGTTTATCTATGTCATAAAAACGGAAGCAATTTGTGAGAATAAGGCTTGCTTCATGGTTGTCGTGAGGGTGATTGGTTCGCACACTTGAGAACAGCTCTGTAAAGTTTCCCGCTTCTGCAGTAATTATTATTGAGCTGGTGGTGATCCGGCCAACTGCTACAAATTACACAACTCAGTATAACTTTGTTTTATGAAAATGCTATTCAAAATTTCTTGTTTGTACGAATGAAATGAGCCAGCAAGTAACACTTAGCCAGCTTTTTCAGCTCTTGTTGCTTATAAGAATGAAATACGCCTAATTGATGCTTCCAAAACATGAACAAAAGGGCTATTAATACACATCCTGACAGTATAACTCGCGCGGAAGCACGTGTTGCTCATTCTTTCGCTGACTAATCGCGTGTTCGTGCGTCAAAATTTGCACATTAGTCCCTGCCGATGTTTCGCAGCATTCAGAGGTCGTTGTAGTCGGTTTGCCGTGGTTAAACCTGCGCTAAACCATGGCGCGCAAGAAAAGCACATCCTTCGCGCTATTTACAGCTGCTGTTACTAGGCACATAGAAGGTGACGACCTTTATCAGCAACCACTCCATAATTATTCTCCAGAAGACATGCTGATTATCTATTGTGTTATCACTCGAGGACGCCATCTTTTTTCGTTGTTTATGCCATGGCATGGTGGTTTCCCTGTTTCTCCGGTAATAGAAGCAACGTGGCCTATCGACGGAAGTGGAGAATCCAAATAAAAGGGTGGTTCTGCGGTGCCCTAGACACAGCTTTCCCGTGGTGGAGCACAAGTGGTACAGCCGAATTCACAAGTGTCAACGCGTCGGCCGAGGTGGCCGTAGTTACCTGCTGGTTCAGTTTATTCTTATACTTCTTCTTGGCAAAACGCGTGAGCTTTAACGATGTCGTCATTTGTCGTGCGAACTGAAAAGCGAAAAGCTCAACAAATCGATTCTTTTTTGAGGCCTCGTTTGCACTCTCAACCCATTACTTATTTCGTTTCTATCTCAAAATCGGTAATATTTTTATGCGACTACCATTATTTAACTACTTCGGATGTTTGAGCGTCTTTTCTCTCTCTCTCTCTCTCTCTCTCTCTCTATATATATATATATATATATATATATATATATATATATATATATGCATAGTCATAACAAGAGAAGCCAACAAACACTGACACCAAAGACAACACAGGAGAAATTAGTTTGCGCTTAATAAATGGCATAAAGAAACCATGAATAATGGAAATTAAAGTGGATGAAAAAACAACTTGCCGCAGGTGGGAACCGAAATCACAACCTTCGCATTTCGCGTGCGATGCTCTACCAATTGAGCTACCGCGGCGCTGTTTCCCCATTCGCTTTCTTAGGTATTTATGTGTACTATTAAACCCGGGAGTGTTAGCCATCGCCACCACTCACAGACCTTGGCGGCGGACGTGGAACGTCGTCGTTGCCGCAGGCGTCACGAGAGCCTGATCTTTTTTGGTGAAGGCAACGGGGCAATAAACACACATATGCTACCTGAAGGCATCAATGTTGCCGGATTTGAGACCCTCGTTATGTAATAAACGAGAAGAAAGGGGGCTAACCGAGGGGCCCGATTTTTATTAGTCACAACACACTGATACCAAGGACAACAAAGCGGAAATTAGTTGTGCTTAATAAATGGAATGAAGAAACGATAAATTATTGGAAAATAAAGTGGATGAAAAAAACTACTTTTGTTTGTTTTGTTCTTTTCTTATCCACTTTAATTTCCTATAATTTATCGTTTCTTCCTTCCATTTATTAAGCACAACTAATTTCCCTTGTGTTGTCCTTGGTGCCAGTGCGTGTTGGCTTCTCATGATATGGCTAATGAGTATCGGTCCCCACGGTTAGCCCCCTTTCTTCTCATATATATATATATATATATATATATATATATATATATATATATATATATATATATATATAAATATATATATATATATATATATATATATATATATGTGTGTGTGTGTGTGTATGTGTGTGTGTGTGTGTGTGTATGTATGTATATATATTTACCCCAGCTTGTTCAGTGACCCTAGGTGGCGTCTTGGTGCACGATCGTGGACGCGATGCTGCCGTGTTGAGACCATCAAGTGTCATTCCATCTTCGTTATCTGACTCTCGTCTTGCCGTGGTCGTTACGGCTTCTGCCGACCCAGTAGCGAACGATGGCGAATAATATGGGTTTCTGGATCTACAGCCATGTGCTCGTGGTGAGAACATTGTCCTTATTAATGCTTCGTCGGAAAACTGTTATCACGTCGTCATTGTCACAGTTTTCTCCACATAGTGTCATCAATAATTTCTTGTAACAACACCGTTGTTATGACGCCGTGTGTGTTAAATCATCATCATTCCATCTTCAAGATCTGGCTCTCATTCTGCCGCAATCTTCAAGTCTTCTACTAAAATTAGAGAAGAAGAAGACAGGGGAAATGCAGGGAGGTTAAGCAGAGAGAGAGAGAGAGAGAAACTTTATTGCAGTTGTAAAGATTTGAAGGAGGGGTGGTCAGAGCCTCTCAGTCCAGGGCCCCACTGGCCTCTGCCGCCTGCCTGACCTGGCTAATTAATTACTTTTGTCCTGCCAGATCGGAGCGGGCGAGCTGTGCTTCCCACTGCTCCATTGTCCTACTGGTATTTGGCCTGTGAGGGTGCTTAGTGCACTTCCAGGTTATGTGCATTAAGGTAGGTATGCCACCGCACCAAGGACAGTTGACCCTATAACGAGTGGGATACGTGGCGTTTAGCAATTTTAAATGAAGGAACAGCCCAGTCTATATTTTACGCCAATCGGCGGCCTCTTCCCCGTCAAGTTGTACTGTTACAGACTGTTACACATTACTTTTTTTTCAGCAGATTGGTTTTTAGACCCACACTTCTCCTTTGCCTCTAGGTGAGTGATCATGCAGTGCCATTGGTCCCCTGAGTTACTATGCAAGGCAATATCATCAGTGAACGGCAAGTTACTAATGTACTCTCTATTATCTCTTATCCCCAATTCTTTCCAATCCATGTCTCTGAATACCTCAAGTAAACACGCTGTGAAGAAGAAGACGCGCCTCGCGGCACAGCCGCATCGCCAACGCGCGGCTCGTCTCGCCTCGCGCTGTTGATTGCTGGCGTCCGTTTGGACAGTGTTTCGGGCTGCTTCGCCGTTCCCGGTTGCTGTGCCTTTACATTAAGAGCCGCCAATAAACCTTTTCTCAACGCTGTGAATAGCAATGGAGAGATCGCATCTCCCTGCTTGAGGCCATTTTTTACAGGGATTTTGTTGCTTTCTTTATTGGGGTACGGTGGCAGTCGTGCCGCTATAGATTTCTTTCATTAATTTCACATACGGCTCGTCTACACCCTGATTCCGTAATGCCTGCATGACTGTTGAGGTGTCGGCTCAGTGAAACGCTTTCTCGTAATCATCATCTTCATAAGTCTGGTTACGCCCACTGCTGGGCAAAGGCCTCTCGCATACTTCTCCAACTACCCCGGTCAAGTACTAGTTGTGGCCACGTTGTCCCTGCAAACTTCCTAACCTCATCCGCCCACCTTATTTTGTGCCGCCAACTGCTACGCTTCCCTTCACTTGGAATACAGTCCGTAACCCTTATTGACCATCGGTTATGTTCCCTCCTCATTACATGTACTGCCCATGCCCCCCCCCATTTCTTTTTCTTGATTTCAACTAAGATGTCATTAACTTTGTTTGTTCGCTCACCCAATCTGCTCTTTTCTTGACCCTTAACATCAATGAAAACTATACATAAGGATTGCCTATCCTCCGCAGATATTTGTATTACCTGATTGATAGTGTAAATATGGTCTATTGTTGAGCAGGGTCTACGAAATCCTGCCTGGCCCTTTGGTAGACAGAAGCTTAAGGTGTTCCTGATTTTCTTTGCGATTACCTTAGTAAATGCTTTGTAGCCAATGCACAGTACTAGAGACTATGAAATACCGGTGCCTATAGAGTAAGGGATATAAGGCAGCACCTAAGTGTACGTGTAAACAAAAGTCTAAATGTCAAAGCAAACTCATGATATATATAGTTTAGCAATAAAATATGCCTTCAATAGGACACGATGGAGCGGCATTAAAATTCGTCTGAGCACTTAGTACATCTTAGAGCTCTCAAAAGGAATATCAAGCCAAACGTGAGTCCTTTCGTATGTTGACGTTTGTTATTCGACATAATAAATGAGCAACGTCACAGAATGTTCGTTTACGTCATCTGTCGCATTTAAATTAAACATACCGAGGGCTCTGAACAATTGATTTGCACTCTGAAAGGCGAGAAACGTGTTAGAAGATACGGCATAAGCGATCGTATTATCAAATTTACAGATGTTCTTACATGTGCGTACAGTTTCTTGCACTCTTGCAATACAGATTCATTGTGGAGGTGAACATACCGTGTGCTAGTCAAAAAAAAACTTTTTGAAGCCTTGTGTATTTTATAGCTTCTGCCAATACTAGGCACCGTCTAACCCACGACACGTTTGAGGAGGAGTATGGTTTCCGTTGTGCTAATTTTAGAGTTACCATTGCAAGTTTCAGTCAATAATTTGTGTCTTTTTTGAGCTTCCTAGCCGATAACAGAGCAATGATGTAATGTGCTCGCTCATCGAAATTTTTTTCCGTTTCTTGATTAAGGCGACGGCAAATGAAAAAATGCTGATCGTATTATTGATGTTAAATAAGTATGGCCGTAGCTTCCAACGCGAGAAAGGCAATCTGCGCAGTAATAGAGGTAGGCAGCGCAGGCTTTCAAAAACACGCGTATTAAGGGCTGTCATTGTCGATATCTCAGTCCAGTTGGTCTCATCTTGTGCTGTATCTGTAGCGAATATTCAGCAAAAAAATCCACACTTCTACCCGTACGCTGCATTGCTTGATGCGTCTTCAACTTCAGTAACAGTAACAAATTATCTCACTTCGCTGCTGTAATCTTTATTGGGAATACCTAAGTCATTACCAAAGGCAGAGACACACATGAAGAGATGGAGGTCAATACAGGTCTTAAATGGCTATATAAGTTGATTTTGAGTTAATCGCCAAGTTATCAGCCAAATTTCTATGATCTATACATGCATCAGTGGTAAGTGGAATACAGATGTGATTTTAAATAACGAGAAATACAAAGGAACAGTGATGCAGAATGTGTTCACGTAGCGTCACGGTTCGCGTCCGAGAGAGCATTAATCAGTTATCAGTTAATCAGTTAAATTAATTATCATGGGATATCTTGTGGTCCCTTTCAATATAAACCTCAATATCGTTGATGTGCGGAAGCCCATGAAGTTTGACTTGTTTTGTTCTGCGGCTTTCTACGTTCTTATTGCGCATCACTGAATGATCAGCATTGAAGTGCTGTGTGCCTGCCTCCTGAGTAAATCTGCCACATGTACAAGCGCCGACAAAAGTGGTATACTCCATCCAGCGGGAGCCGGAGCAGCGGCACACTGCATCGCGACGCCATCTACATTGACACGAGTCAAGCGACATGCCTGCAGTTAATAAAAGGCACACATTGGCTGTCTCGATCCCAGATGCTGCCTGTACATGGCGTTGCGATGCAATTTGTCATTGCTCCGGCTCCCGCTGCGTGAAGTATACCACTTTTGTCAGCGCCTGTACGTCCGCCAGGCAATCAACATCGTGGAAATCCGCTTGATGGCCATATATGGTTGTTTTTCGCTTAAATATTACGCGGTAAAGGAGGCTTAGCAAAGGTACAATGGGATGCTTTCATAAAGAAAATGTGCTCCTGATGTTTTATTTTCGTTTTAATGAAGACAACTAGGTCTTATTTATTTTCTCACTGAGTTATTCTGGAGAAAGCAACGCCTGCAGTTTGAACTCGTATAAAGCCTTAAAGTGGCCCCCTTTCCAAGTATTCTGCGGCCAAACGCAATCGAGGTGTAATACGATGGCATTCCTAGCTGGTTTCTCTAGATTTTTTCAATAGTCATCACTGAAAACGCGCACAGCTCGGCGCAGCCGGAATGTTGCACGGCGTTTCTGTGCTTCTGCTCATCTTTTTATTTGTGCTTAAACTCGCGCTCGGGATTCCATCAGAGCTGTATGAGCGCGGTTTCGCCACAAACAGTGGCTGTAGCGTCATACATCACTAAGGCGCCTGGAAACCTCCGTTAAGGTGCTTGTGGCGCACAGCAGCGCAGACCTCACCGGCTAGCTATCAGTATGATTTCTTCGTCATTCCAGCGAAACTACAACTAATAAAACTCTACACTCATCGAGGCACTCGTATTTAAGAATCCGGAACAAAGCGGCTTCGGTTTCTTTGAATGCAGGTTGAACAATACCCTTGTAGGCAATTGAATTGCCGTAAGAGAAGGATCAGCTAATTTTAAAGCTTTATGTTTATCAGAGGTATAGCCTGGGAAGGTTCAACTCTTGCTCACTCTTTTATTTTCGTTACGCACATTCAAGCTCCTTATGAGTAGAATCCATAGGAAAGCGATATGAAGGGCAGTTTCTGCACAGTGATGGTCGCCTGCTTATCTACGCGGACATAAAATTCTACAGAAGTTCATTTCGAATGTCGTAAGGCAAGGTACTGCATAATTTCATAATTTTACGCAATTGTTTCAGCACCGATGCTATTTTATGTACACCATCTGATGTTTGTTGCTTTGTCTATGGGGATTTTGCGAAACTTTGCAGCTAATTTTCGGGTATTCAATGGAATCAACATGAAATTTCAATTGATATGCCTCATTGCACATAAGCAATACTACTAACTGAAAAACAGAAGGGCTACTTGCGCAAAGGCGGTATTTCATCCTAGGGAGTCGGTTAATCGCCACGACACACACACAAAAAGACGGATAGATGATCTTGTGCTATAAAAAGGGTATTAAATCGAAATTAGCGATTAAGTTGCTAGACCAGCGTGTGTCTTAGTTTGTTCCTGTACACGTCAGAACGTTCATCTAGAAAGAAATTATGCTATGAGCGAGACTTGCCTGTAGGCTATGGTTTCTACGCTCAGTAAGGCTGTTTGGCTCGGGATGCAACGTCGATGTGTTATGTTGCAGAAACCCCGCCGTCGAAAGGTACTTTCGCAGTTTCAGCCTGTGAAATGTCGTAGCACAATCTGATATCAATTTCGTTGGGAAGCCATGCCTGTCTTTCAAAAAATTGTATAAATGGGCGCATGTCAGGCATGGCAGAGCTGCCTCTTCTTCGTATTTGGACAGCTAGTCCACAGCTAAATTGATGTAGCGGTTTGCAGCCGTGGTGATGGATAGTGGCGCTGTGTACTCAATGCCACACCGTATGAAAGGTGTCTTCAGGTGTCTGAACAGGTGTTTACAATCAGGGCTGGCATCCCGGCAGACTCTTAGTCGTTTGACACGCTTCGTAGCTTGAGACGTAATAGAGGAGATTGTTCTGCATCTTGTGGCACTAGAAGCGTCCTAAAGCATGCGCAACGTCGCTCATTGGCCGATGTCACCTCTTATACTCCTAAATATACTTAATATTTCTCTGTGAAAACATTTCGGAACTAGTATCGATGACGTTATCGTCGTTGTAGGGCGTCGAAATGAGTGTCGCACGTAGAAATTATGTTCCTGATGCGTCATAATCCACCGAACAAATTCGTGCTTCAGCGGTTCCTAGGAAAACATCCCCATTAACGCGGAATTAGTAGGTACCATAGCGAGTCTGCCCTCAACAAGTGCCGTACACGCTCCACACCACTTCCGTACATTCCAGCTTATTGGAGTGAAAGTGATGCTCGGCTTCGAATAGTTTTCCGCTGGCATAAGCAAGGTTCTGCTCGAAGCCATCTGAATCGCTTTGCACGAGTATTGCCCCTAGATTGACTTGGCTAGCATTAGTGTATACTTCAGTGGTCCTCATTGAAGTGCACAAACGTTGGATTGGAAGGCGGGGAAGGTCATTCGAGATCCGAAATAAGGTACCACATCATCACTTAAAGATTACCGTCCAATATCCCTGACAAGCGTTTGTTCCAAATTGATGGAATACGCTCTTTATTCTGAAATCGCAAATTTTCCCCGTCCCATAAATTTATGGCGTGTGCAATATGGGACACATGGCGCTCTATCCGACCCTTGCCAAGCCA
Source organism: Dermacentor variabilis (assembly GCF_050947875.1). Classification (NCBI taxonomy): domain Eukaryota; kingdom Metazoa; phylum Arthropoda; class Arachnida; order Ixodida; family Ixodidae; genus Dermacentor; species Dermacentor variabilis. The sequence continues at coordinate 95,224,992 of NC_134574.1, read as the reverse complement.
ACCACATTAACATGTTAGAAGGAATTCAGAAGTTTATTTCAGCACCGCACAAGTCTCTTATATTGGGTCAGAAGATTTATAAGTTCAACCTATTTCTCTGTTCTACAAGACAACTTACGACTTAACATTCTAAGCAAGTAAGCTACACATAACAAATAAGAAAGGCTGCCCTTATGTACAAATATAATGGAGTGCAATATATGAATGGAGTGCATATAATGAAGTGCAATAAAGACAATATTCCAACTTAGATTACATTATCTGTGCATTATACTATGCTTGCTGAAAACGACTGGTTGGCCATTGATAATCCAATCTAACTTTAAAAGCAGCTGTCTTACCTTATGGTACTCTTGTTGGTACTTTTCCCACACAATTTGTGCGTGTTAGCCTGAGATGAAAATTGACCTGAAAAACATATTAAAAAGTTGTGCATCAATTTTATTCTTTCATACAACTTGCAACAGTGTATAAAAACTTCATAACTGACAAAATTACAAAAATGAATACAGCAACACTTATACTGATTATTCATTTCTGTTGAGAAACATACTTTTGCAAGACTAAGTATAAAAGCTGACACAGGCAATTTCACAGGTAGAAATAACCTCTAATACAAAACTTTCCATAATGCAAAGACGTTGACAAAATAAGTAGCACCGGTAGCCCTATTTTGTTACGGCAAAGATAGCGCATGAATGATGATGACAAGGGATGAAGCAGAACACATAAACAAACTATACCCAGCTGCATGCACGCAGCTGTAACAATACACCATAGTGCACAAAGATCCAAGAGAAACAAAGAGGATGATGTGAGGAAGGCTTCTTTTACTCATCACAAGTCATGCTTTAAGAGCACATATATGAAATGGCTCTAATCTATCCTCAGGACATACATGAATAGGTTACATTAGGTGCCACATTTACAAATCACTCATACAATGTTCTTGTGATTTTCCTTATTCCAATATTTACCTTACCAAGCATGACTGAGTTACGTAAAGCCTCCCTACGGCTTGGCACATATAAAAAAAGAAGTGTTTCTATAAACACTGCAGGTCACGGACGGATGACGGACACATACCTCTTTTAATTCTTTTGTCTTTGTCATTATGATTATCTACCACAGTAGTCTTTTCTAAAGTGAAACACATCCACATAATAAACTGTGGGCAATCAAGTGTGAATACATGTTCTTGATTTCTACCTTTCTCTGGTGTCCCGCTAAGGTAACAATGGCGCAAAGGATTGTCTTCCCAATGTATGCGTTCCCATACAACAAGAGCAGATGATAAGCCACTATAATGGTGCGTGAAATAAAACATCTGTGCTTAACTTTCCACTGCCACTCAAATCTGGAGTGATTTTTTTTGCTTTGTTGTGTACACTAGCACAGGTGCTACGTAGTCCCCTTGGTGCCCAAAGCAACTGTCTCACCACAGGAGGATGTAATTTTTTTTTAATTCTAAGCAAAACTCTGGTTATTGGGGACAATTGCGAACAATATTTTTGCTTTGCATCCTAATTAAGTTGTTGACCTTTAACTTTAGCCGCTTTGCTACTTTTCTGCAGGTGCAGACAGGCCATTGCACCAATGCTAGGTTTTGAAAACACCAGAGCAGGGTAGAAAGCAAGAACAGATATTTATAATTTGTGTGCCCACTCTGCATTGCGCGAACATGTTTCAATGAACGGTAAGACTGTTTCGTTGATAAACATATAAAAGATAAGGGAAATAAGCTCAAACCCCACCATTTTAGTAACTTGTAATTGTATGTGCAAACGAACTTTCGTGAATTCCAGTAATGAAGAAAAAGTTTTGAGATTATGCGCCAACGCAAACAAGTCACTCATGCTCACGAAGGAAACAAAATAAAAACAAGCAATATTACAAGAACTTCGAACTTGAACCTAAAATAAGACACCTAACATGACTGACTTATGTATTTACTGAACATAAATTACATCTGTCGCATAATCTGCTTATACAAGATGGCAAACAATGACTTACTGTTGCTTTCTCTCTGGGGCATTTGCCTCTTCTGAACGCATGCACATTGTATGGCACAGCTGCGTGGATGTAGCTGCGCCTCGTTTTGAGTCAGCATCACTCTATTTTTATGGCCCTGCACTATTACCGTTATAAATTTGTAATTAGCAAATAGCCTATCTATAAGGTTGATCAGCTGTATTTTAAACAAAACATACTGACAGTTTTTCCCGTTTCTTCCTAACACAAGGAGGCGGGTACATCGTTTCAGATTTCAAGAAACAGCTGTGCAACAGGACAAATGCTGGAGACAGAAAGTCTGCAATGACCAGTACCTTTATTATTTAATGCCATGTACTAGCTCTTTCTGCAATGAATACCTCTATATTCAAAAATGGTATTCTGAAAGAATATCTAGAAAATATTTACGAAGTGACAGAGTCTAGAACTGCAATATAATTGCAACTTTCTTCTTAAACAAGATCACAATAACTGAAGTTTTATTAATTTCAGCAAAATGGCTGACATCCCATTATTGAGGCTAGTCAGTGCTGATGGTATTGCTAGTTTGTACGAGTGCTCAGACTGACAGCTCTGAAATATTTGTTGCCATACTTGGTGGAACATGCTTTGCTGTTGCAGATATTACTTTGCCACAAAACATGTTGTAAACCTTGTGGGACAATTCTGTGTGGAAGATAAACCTATTTGAGCATGTCTTTTTGGGTTGTGTACAAACTAGACGTTATGGAATACTGTAATTATAATGCCTGTCGCTGCTATAAATTTCTGTTAGCGAAAATTGTCACATTGTCATGAAGCAACTATCTTCAATGTTTAGTGGCAGTCACTGCTGAAACACACAGTACAAAGCACAAAACAAAGATACGGAGTCAAAATGTAAATGTCGAACAAATATATCGGCGATTCTGCATTTCACAGAACTGTCTTTTTTTCTGTTAGTGTACCAATACCAATTGCACATTCACAAAAATTTTAGTATTGCACTTCTTGCAAATGCAGGAAATTTCAGTGTTTAACAGAATCTCTTGGGAAGACAGCCCAGAATCTCTTCGAAAAAAGGACTTACCTACAATTTGCGTCGCTATGTTGTAGTCACTATAGCAAGGGGCATGTTTTGCTGATTGAATATTACTCGAAACAGTTGTATTATTTATACTACAGGTTTGAAAAGAGAGCAAATGGTAGAGTTCTTCACGTAAATTTCCTTTATGTCATTTGTATTTTTAGCCGCTTCTTGAGTTATGACCTGCACAATGGGAAAATACACTGATATTCGCGTCCACTTTCTTGTGTACTAAATTTTCACAAAAAGCAGTGTGCTCTAGCTTACTCAGCTCTTTGTAGACTGCAAAGTGCCGATATTTATTCAAACAGCACGTAAAGTTACTAGAAGTATGCAAGATTAGTTGGCAGGCAGACAGGCCTGCCTACTAATCTTGCATACTTCTCATGCTATTGTGAAAAAAATTATTGAATATACTTCAAAAACTTTTTTCTCACAACAGCATGAGAATAACCTTATGCACTTATAGTTGTCCTATACTAACGAAATTTGGCATACGTACTCTTCAAGATATGCAGGATGCTGATATCCAATTGAAATTGCAATCTGTAAAATTATTTAAAGTGGCCTAATATTTTTTGCATATTCCAGTAATTGTACAAGCCGTTTGGATAGGTATCACCACTTTGCAGTATACAACTAGCTAAATAAGATACCACATGAAGCTACTTCTGAAAATTGCATACAAAAGAAAGCGCTCACAAAAATATTTTGCCACTGTGTAGGACATAACTAAAAAAGGAGCAGCTACACAAAAATGAATGACACTTCAAATCTAATAAAACACTTTAAGAATGACAGTAAATTCAAATCTCTAGTACAAATATATACAGAAGTTGTTTCTAGCAGTATTTCCCCTTAATGAGTGGGTGTCAGTGTATTCTACCAAAGTGTTAGAAAATGCCTTCAGGCATACCATGGGGAGATTTATAAAAAGCACATGCATGCATCTGCCTAAAAAGCCCCACGCCCTACTTGCATTCCTTAGTCATTCTTGCATTCTGTTGTATGTCACCATTTGCATCCCTTATTATTCAGTGCGCAAATCCAAAAACAACCTATTAGCGTATTTACTCGCATAATGATCACACTCGCGTAATGATCGCATCCCTAAATTTTGTCGTCAAAATTCGATTTTTTTTAATTCCCGTGTAATGATTGCACCCCGAACTTGCCGAAGCGATATGTCATGTGCATGTCTAGCTAATAATGATCGCGCTTACCATCTGTCGACTGCTATGCAAACGACTCTTCAAGACAAACCAAGCGGTCCGCACTCACCAAACATTCCTACGCAAATGCCCCATTTCATTCCTTTCATCACTTCCCGCACTTCTATGACAAAAATAAAGCTACAAAAAACTTGCCTTTCCTATGTGTAGGCTTTATAATGGTTGTGGTCAACAAAAATAACAAAAAAAGCGTCTTTCGATTCTTCTCGTCTGCACTCGTGGGTACGCAACAAATCGCGAGCGCCAGTGACAGCAGCCACGTTTACACTGATACGTTAGAAGTGTACCCTATTCATTCGCCGACGCTTGTAACGCAGCTAAGATATTCGCCCACCCTTAGCGGAAACGTGCTATATAAGGATATTGGTGAAGACAAATGCCACAGTTTTCGCAGCATGGCCGCCATGTGCTCCTATGTCACTGGCAGATAAGCGCGCCCATCTGTTTCTGTCCCCTCAAAGTGGACATGGCTATGTTATTGCCGCAAGCTTGCCGATATTATTCATTACTGATACGGAAGAAACTGTTTGAATGCACGTAATGTACTCAAGAGAAGAAAAAAATTGCGTTCGGCACGTTCGACTTGCTCGGCCGGCCACCATATTTTTGTGTCCCGCACTACATACACCGGCAGCCGCCTATTTGTTGACCTGTTGTCATTCCGTCACAAATGCCAGATGAATTTTCTTTCTTTTTGCGTGAAATATGACCCGCGTAATGGTCGCACCCCTGAATTTGAGCGAATTTTTTTTACAAAAAGTATGATCATTATGCGAGTAAATAGGGTAACACTGAATTTTTAGCCTGCAAAGGGGTTGTATACCAATGGGGGCAGCCAACTCTAGTGTGACAATAAACAAATATTTGTTCTCACAATAATCGAACCAGTAATAAAATGTATCCTCCCAAATTTGGAAATGAATGCCCAAAGAACCTTGCTGATTGTCACATTAGTGTCCTAAACAAGATCTTTTGATTTTTAAAATTCCAAGTTTAATTCACTTCCTCTAGTAAATGGGCTCTGGCCTAGACTACTCATCCCCGCAGGGGCGTCTGCGTCAGCAGGCGTTTGGTGTGTTGCGACACCACGTACCCGAGCACACGAGGCTTGGACCCTCACGCGTGTAGCCGCGTCCGGGGAAAGGGGGATCCTGGAGGTTGAGCCGATGCCGGGTGTTAGGACCTTTAAGGCCCCCCGGCGGAGGCAACACACCTCTTTGGCCTCTGCTTCACGTAGACGGCACCCCCGGACTGACCCACCCGGGGGAAATCGGTAGTTGCCTTTTCCTGTCTCTCGCTCTCCCTCCAGCCTTCGTCTTTTTCTTACTTTCCATCTTTCCTGTCTTCTCCTATCTTCCTCTCACTTCCAATTTTCCAGGCAGCAAGGGTTAACCTTGTGTGAATAACCAACCTAGGTTATCTCATATTTGCTTATAGTGATAACGTACAGCTGGCGTTTGCAGGACCTGTTCTTACAGTCCCTGTAGCGTCCCCTTGTAGGACTCCCCGGTGGGTGGCTGGCGTTATTGGCGAAAATTCAATCCCTTTATGGCAACCTCTTTCCCTCCGCTTCCTGATCGCCCTCAGAAAAGAGGGCGCACCGATGATGTATTCCAGTTTTTTGGTCGGCAAAAAGAATCCTTCCCTCGTTTTCACGTGATCCACTCTGAAAAACCAGCTAAACCAGTGCGAACTATCTCACCATTCCTTGTTTCTAAGACATTGACTGAAGTCTTTGGTCCAGGTTATAAGGCGTCGAGGATGGCAAGCGGTGATCTCCTCTTGGAGCTCCGCGATCCGAAACAATATGAGAAATTGAGAAAACTAGTGTCGTTTGGGGAAACCAAAGTAATTGCAACTCTGCACCGTACGATGAACACCAGCCGCGGTGTTGTCTCGGACGATGACTTGCTGGAGCTCACTGAGGATGAACTCTTGGAGGGCTTCAATGACCAGAATGTTATCAATGTTAAAAGAATTAAGATCAGGCGTGACAGCAAAGAAATCAAGGCAAAACCACCTTATATTGACTTTCGGCTCAAGTAATCTGCCCGACTCTGTAGAGGCCGGGTACATCAAGCTTCGTGTTAGGCCATATGTGCCAAACCCCCTGAGATGCTTCAAATGCCAACGTTTCGGCCACAGCTCGCAGAGCTGCCGAGGCCGCCAAACCTGTGCGAAATGCAGTGCCTACGAACACACCTCTGAAGCTTGTGAGAACTCTCTCCACTGCGTGAACTGTGATGGGGAACATGCCGCGTACTCGCGGTCCTGTCCATCACGGAAAAAAGAAAAAGAAATAGTTACAATCAAGGTTAAAGAAAACATATCTTTCAAAGAGGCACGCAGGCGGGTTTCATACCTGCCCAAGAAAAGCTTTACCGATGTGACGCGTCAGGGGGCAGCGACACAAAGGCTTCCGGCGGCTGTCCGACCCACAGTCAGTAAGTCGCCAGTTACGCCGTCTGCCCCCGCGGCGGTTGCAGCTAGCGCTGCTCCGCCAACCGAGGAGAAGGGACCATCGACCCCGAAGGTGGGCGCAGCCGAGGCTGCCTCAACCTCCCAGGTCCCATCCAGCGCTGGCAACAGCCGGCGCAGCCTAATCCCCCAAGGAGCCCCATCGACCTCCGGGCTGTTGGGCGCAGGGGTCTTGCCCTCCAAGGCGGGACTCTCCCTGGTGACTTCTCGCTCGCAAGAGCACGTGTCCGGCGCCTCACAAGAGGCAATGGACACTACACCTATCCTCAAGGCGCATCAAGCGCCTAAGGAGCGGCGAGGCTCTCTCGAACGCTCCAGAAAGGGCAGAACTCCCGTTACAGGGCCTCGAAAGGGCTCTGTAATTTAATATCTGTAATTTCCATAATCACTACTTCTGTTTCTGTACACACAGCGCTTATTGACCTCCAATATGGATACACAAATAATTCAATGAACGTCAGAGGCGTTCTTAGAAACCTTGATGACGTGCAGGAACTCATCCACAAACACAATCCAAAAGTGCTGTGTCTACAGGAAACACACTTAAAATCTAAACACACAAATTTCCTGCTACAGTATGTTACGTTTCGCAGAGATCGCGATGATGCTCTCGCATCATCGGGCGGTGTTGCCATTGTTATTCAGAAAGGCATAGCGTGTCAACGTTTGCAGCTACAAACGTCCCTTGAGGCAGCGGCGGTTCGTGCTGTTCTCCTCAACAAACTTATCACTGTCTGCTCGCTCTACATACCCCCCCCCCCCATTACAAATGAACTAAACATGAATTTCAGTCCTTCATAGACGAATTGCCAGAACCTTACGTTGTGCTTGGGGATTTCAATGCGCACAGCAGCCTGTGGGGAGACTCTCGTATCGATGCGCGAGGTCGCCTCGTTGAACAGTTCCTTTTTTCGTCCGGTGCGTGTCTGCTGAATAAGAAGACACCCACATATTATTCTCTCGCAAACAGAACATTTTCTTCAATTGACCTCAGCCTAGTTTCCCCTTGTATGCTGTCTGAACTCGAATGGGAGGTCACCAAGAATTCTTACGGAAGCGACCACTTCCCCATACTGCTAAAAACACATAAAGAAAAAGAATGTATACCACAGGCTCCTAGGTGGAGGATCGATACAGCCGACTGGGAGAAGTTCCGAAACTTAACTAATATCTCATGGAATGACATGTCTTGTTTAGGAATTGATGCTGCTGCGCAGTATCTCACAGGCTTCATTATAGACATGGCATCTAAATGCACATCAGAAGCACATGGCTTGGCATGTAAACGGCGGGTCCCGTGGTGGAATGAAGACTGCAGGATCGCTCGTAAGAAACAAAACAAAGCGTGGGAGTTGCTGCGCGCTTCTCCCACTGCAGAGAATCTAGTCAACTTTAAGCAAGTAAAATCCCAAGGCAGGAGAACCCGCCGACTGGCCAGAAGAGAAAGCTGGCAGAAGTATTTATCGAGCATTAACTCGTTTACAGACGAGGCCAAAGTCTGGAACAGGGTAAATAGAATTAGAGGGCGACAAACATATTCACTCCCCCTGGTAAATACACAAGGCGATACACTGCAAGATCAGGCAGACTCACTTGCGGAGCACTTTCAGAGCGTGTCAAGTTCAAACAATTATTCGCAATCTTTTCTCATATATAAAGAAATAGAAGAACGTAAGCCTTTAACAAGAAAAAGCCGAGAGAATGAGCCTTACAACCGTCCTTTCAGTATTGCCGAATTGAGAGCTGCCTTGAGTGCATGCAAGAGCTCCGCACCAGGATCGGATAGAATCATGTAATAAATGCTGAAAAACTTACACAATGACACGCAAGTGACACCACTTACACTTTTCAACACTATCTGGGACGCAGGGTACCTTCCGACCGCATGGAAAGAAGCCATTGTGATCCCTGTTCTAAAACAAGGCAAGAATCCTTCACCAGTGGCAACTACCGCCCGATAGCCCTCACAAGTTGCATGTGTAAGGTATTTGAAAAAATGATAAATCGGCGACTGATCCATTTCCTTGAACAGAACAAAATGCTTCATCCCTATCAGTGTGGCTTCCGAGAAGGGCGCTCCACAACCGACCATCTTGTACGTATTGAAACAAATATCCGGGACGCATTTATACATAAACAGTTCTTCCTCTTGATATTTCTCGATATGGAAAAGGCGTATGACACAACGTGGCGATACGGCATCTTGCGAAACTTATCGGAAATGGGCATTCATGATAATATGCTCAACGTAATAAAAATCTACTTGTCCAATCGTACCTTCCGGGTGAAAGTTGGCAATGTGCTGTCACGCCCTTTTACACAAGAAACTGGTGTACCCCAGGGAGGCGTGCTCAGTTGCACACTTTTTATTGTTAAGATGACAACGCTTCGTGCTTCCTTACCCCCGGCCATTTTGTATTCCCTCTATGTGGATGACATTCAAATAGGCTTCAAATCCTGTAACCTCGCAGTATGCGAGAGACAGGTACAGCATGGTTTGAACAAGGTGCCAGGGTGGGCAGAGAAAAATGGTTTTAAAATCAATCCTCAAAAGAGTTCTTGTGTGCTGTTCACAAGGAAGAGAGGCCTGGTCCCAGATCCTTGCTTGGAAATGTGTGGACATCAGATACCTGTAAACAAAGAGCACAAATTTCTAGGTGTTATACTCGACAATAAACTTACTTTCGTCCCACACATTAAACATCTTAAATAAAAGTGTCTGAAAGCAATGAACTTATTGAAACTTCTATCCCAGACTACATGGGGTAGTGATAGGAAGTGTTTAATGAACCTATACAAGAGCCTAATTCGGTCAAGATTGGATTATGGTGCCGTTGTGTATAACTCTGCCGCCCCGAGCGCGCTAAAGATGCTAGACCCAGTCCACCATCTGGGAATCCGACTGGCCACTGGCGCTTTCAGAACGAGTCCCATACAAAGTCTATATGTGGAATCAAATGAATGGTCTCTCCACCTACAGAGATCATACATTAGCTTTACATATTTCCTTAAAGCACGCTCCAATCCTGAACATCCATGTTTTCATAACGTTACCGATATGACGTGCGCTACACTTTTCAGCAATCGTCCCTCCATAAGACAGCCTTTCTCGCTGCGTGTGAAGCAGCTTAGCGATGAAATGCATGTCCCGCTCCTCGAGCATCGCTTAATGCACCTAACCAAGCTCTTACCTCCTTGGGAATGGCAGGTGATACAATGTGACATATCCTTTATAAAAGTTACAAAGCACGCTCCTGAGGCTGAAATCCGAATGCATTTCCTAGAACACCAGCACAAGCACTCCTGCGCAGAGTTCTACACAGACGCTTCCAAGTCAAATGCCGGGGTATCCTATGCAGCCGTCGGCCCATCGTTTTCGGAATCCGATGTACTGCATCCGGAAACAAGTATCTTTACGGCCGAGGCCTACGCACTACTCTCTGCTGTAAAGCACATAAGAAAATCGAAACTTCCAAAAGCAACGATCTATACAGACTCTCTCCGCGTCGTGAAGGCCTTAATGTCACTCAGCAAACATAAAAATCCCGTATTTAATGAACTATATTCGGTCTTGTGCAAAGCGTACTCATCTAACCAGAATATCATAATATGCTGGGTCCCTGTCCATAGGTGAATTGAAGGTAACGTTCTGGCGGACGAGATGGCCACGTCAATCCCATTGCAAGCTGTTAACCCTACCTCTGCGGTGCCTGTCACAGATCTGAGGCCTTTCTTGCGAAGGAGGCTGCGCGATCACTGGCAACACATGCGGGATGCGGAAACGGATAATAAGCTCCACCTGATAAAACCACAGTTAGGATTCTGGCCGTCTACTACAAAATCGCGCCGAACAGATGTCCTATTCTGTCGTCTCAGAATAGGACACACGTTCGGCACCCATAATTTTCTACTCACCGGAAGTGAGCCTCCAACCTGTGGTAGATGCGGGGAGAGGCTGACCGTACTCCAGGTCCTCCCGGAGTGTCGGGAAGCCGAATCTGAGAGAAAAAGACATTTTTCATTAGCATACCGACAGCACATTCCTCTTCATCCTGAAATGCTTCTTGGTCGACAACCGCTTTTTAATACAGACACAGTGCTAGGTTATCTTAAAGATGTGGTCTTACATGTTATTAGTCCCATGAATTCGTAGCACCTCCTCTCTGGAGAGGATGCCACTGCGATAATTGTTTTTCATAGCAGATGCCTCCAGGCCCTTATGTTATGTTATTGTGTTAGGGCTCTAAGGAGGCAGTAGTGCTCATGGATTTTTCACAATCACATATATTTTACCTATCGTATCATTCTTTTTATATGCATCTAAATGTTCATAGTACAAGTCACACGTCATCGCCATAATTTTATCATACAGATTTTACGCACTTTAGAGCGTATATTTTAGGCCTCTTTACAGCCACCTCACACGAACTTCATAGTAATCATAATTACACCGCAAAATCATTAGCACAGAAATGGCGCTCTTTGACCATACCTGGCCCTTGCGCCACAAAACCCCATACATCATCATCATAGACTACTCAGTGTAGAAGACTAACACAGACCTGGAAGCCAATATTATAATCTGAAATAAAGACATTCATCCCACGACCACGTCACTGCTTTGTCACCAGAAGTGTGCATCCGTGGACATACAGTCTGTAAAATAATCTTTACATGATCTGTACTGCTACTGTTGCACTAATAAATAAGGAAAGGCATTTGCTATTTAAAACACTGCTGTAAACCTTTTTGTTTGAGAAATGCAACACTCAACAGTGTAACACAACCAATGTGTGCATGAAACCTACGATGCCTTTGAGATTCGTCAATGTGCAAATAGGCACTGAGAAATGCCAAGTAATTTTCAAGAATGAAACAGCCATGAATTTAACACGCGTCTTGAAATAAACGCTACGTTCACTTCGCAGAATCATAATTTGCTCGACCCAGTGTGGTTACGTTTAAAATATCTATGGTTGGGCTGGTCGAAGCGTGCTCGAAGTGGGAAGCCGCGCGTAATTGTGCTTAATTTGCTTAGCTATAACGGTGCGGCTGCCCTTGATCTCTGTCGAGCGCAGTTTGCTCTGATGTAAGGTCGAACTACAAAGCCGCCGATGTTACTGAATTATCTAGTGCACCTCAATCTCCCAAAACTCCGGTATTTCCTCCACAGTTTCTTGCGACTGCGTTCCGCTGTCACTAAATGCGAGCGTAGTCATTTGGCGGAGATTTAGCAGCACATTTTCTAGAAATATCGTTCACCGCTGTATGACGACGTGGAGAAGCAGCGTTGTTGGTCCTTAGTAAATTTTGCGATAGTAGTTATGTGGACACAACCGTCGAAATATACCTGCCGGTGTTACCGTGAGCTTACGTGTAAAGCCAAGTGCGATAAGACCCTATCCCGCGCCGTTGGCTGTGCGCTTTAAAGGAAGTGTTCGAGGCTAAGCCGGGCTGGATGGGCGCCCCAAGTCAAGTATCTATAGGAGGTCGAGTGATAAAACGTGCGCATGCCGGTGGAGGGATGCGCTAGTTTAGTGCGCTCCTCCTCCTCTGGCAGTTGCTCTCCCTCGCTCTGCTTTGGACCCTCGCTCTGTTTTGGAGATAATTTCCGATGGATGCAAAGCTGGGGGGAAGAGGCAGCAGAAGCGTTCGGTCCGCTCTGTTCGCGCCCCTCATCACGCCAACACTGTGACAGCAACTGTTGCGGTCATTGAGTGATATCTGTTGATGTTTGCACGTGCGCGCGTGACCTAATGCTTGATAATTTAAAGAGTAAGCGAATGTTTACTGCAGTTTATTCAGCCGATGAAACTACGAAGCGTGGTTCATGCAAACTTTCATGCAGTGGTTCATGCAGCATTGGGGTGAAAGTGCAATATTTTGGTTTTTATATTTCTAGGGGGTACCAAAGCAGTGTTGCATCCGCTAAAATGTGTTTCTGGTCACAGAACACAACGCACTGTGGTAGCCCAGTGGCTTTGGTGTTGCGCTGCTGAGCTCGAGGTGACGGGTCCATTCACAACCGCGGCAGTCGCATTCCAACGGGGTCAGAATGCGAAAACGCGCGTATACCGTGCATTCCGTACACGTAAAATAACCCGAGCTGCAGAAAATAAAGCTGCAGCTTTCCATTACCGTGCGCCTCATGAGAACATCTTGATTTTGGAACTTAAATCTTCAAAATTAAATTTTAAGTCGCGGAATTACATTTACAATCGACACTGTTGAGTGCGTCTACTGAACTGATCTCGTTGCTCTGCTCTCTTTAGTAGCCAATACTTTTTTTGGTTTTCTTATGGTCAGAATCCAGTGTGACAAATCCAGGTCTTCCTTTGCATATGAAACCAGCTATCGCTTAAGCGTGTGGGGTATGAACAAACACGGTCAAGGAAAATTAATATACAGAGTTCGAAGTAATTGCAGAACATGACAAGGATGAAAGAATGATACACCGCATTACAACCAAGACAGGAACCCGGGTGCCTGCCTTAAGCAGAACAGGATAACTGGTATTTCTTCTTCCGCATCAAAATATGTCTCTCGCCAGACTCATCTCGAATATCAGAGGAATCGCGATCTTCCACGACGACTCTTCGCGTGCTATTGAGAGTCAAACGACCCATGCGCAAATGTTGACTCTTGTTTTCTGACTCTACTCGCGCAAAAGTGGGTCTTCGCAAGAAAAAACAGAGTCAAGTTGCCGTGATTCACTTTTTGCTTTCTTTTTCTTAGAGTGTACTGCCTCAGACGCTGCATTCTTTATTTACTGTGATCTACTTAGTTTATTTAAGTGCTTGTACTTCTATGAATATATATACCGTATTTTATGTCCGCTAGAGCTGTTCACCTTTAAACAAAAGCAAATTTATTTTTAGTAAATCACATGATAAGGTAATGAGATTTTGTTTACCTTAATAGCATGTAAACACATTAATTTCGCTTTGCTTTCTAACCTGCTGAGGTAGTTTACTGTCTATAAAATTCTGATCGCTGATCCGAGTCACCAGCTCCTAGCCCCAGCGACGTGTTTTGAGTAGGCATATATAAAACCAGAGGTGTGAAATCACTTAATGGTCACTAACTTTTATGCGCCTCATAATCAAAGCGTGATTCATGCAATCAAAAACCTCAAGTTGATCTTGTCACATAGTATGAGTAATTTTAATGGACTGACAATTGAAAAGAATGTGTTCCGAGACGTTAATGGAATTTATTCGACCATGATTTCTCGTGATTAAATCGAGCACGCTCTTCGCTATTTATATGGAAATTATAAGTTTAGATTGACAAAAAAGCGTCAGAAAAAGTGGCGGCGCCTGGCAGTGAAATCTTGGGACCTTGGATCTAGTCTATAAGCATACTGTATTCAACTCGGCAGTTATCAAGTAGAACATAATTATTGCTTAAAATTTCAGTTGCAAGGTAATCACACACTTTTGATTTATTGTGTGCTTCGCAAACCAATAGCGCACGCATGTCTACGCCAACACATTGAACTTTAATTCATGAGTAAAAGCGTCGTTTCGTTTTCGAACCGATTGGCTTCGCTTCAACTGGTTGAATACCTAATCCGTTGGTCAGGAAATCAAGAAAGCACGGATTTATTAACGTGGAACCACTTTACCACTTGGGAAAACATGAATCGCAGGTACATCGACTGCATAAACAAAACAATAATATGTTACAGTTATGGCCGTACTTCTCGTCTGCCTCCCAATAAAGCGGGCGTATAATCGCTGTCGCGCTCACATATCACGGTTTTCAGCCTGGCAGATTGAAAAATTCGAAGAAAATGATTAAGGCTGTTCTTCTCATTACCACCTCCTCAATACCCTCTGACCAGTAAGCTTTCCATTGCATAAGGAAAATTTGGAATATAAAAATGCTCTTTTGGTTTCTTTAAGAGAACCCTTCTGGAACGTCGCTGAGCTGTACGTTGTTCGTTAATGGATTGACGCCATGAACGGATTATTTCACAAAGGCAACCGTAATGTCTAAGTGGATGAAGAAATACTAGAAAGGAAACTCATTCAAGATATCGGGCAACGTTTGTGGTTGCAATTTGTTGTTGTTCATCGACAAGGGAACCGCACATATAGCGCCGCCTTGTCAATCGGCAACATTTTGGGATGTTGCCGATTTATGATGTCGAATATCAAACGTCAAGATATGAAAGGACTAACGCTTGGGTTGTGTTCCATTTCGAGCGCTCAGAGATGTACGGACCACTCAAATGAATTTTATTGCGGGTTCATCGCGGCATCATAAATGTTTTTTATTGCTAATACACACACACACACACACACACACATATATATATATATATATATATATATATATATATATATATATATATATATATATATATATATATATATATATATATATATATATATATATAGAAATTTATATATGTATATATATACTGATTATGCTTTGAAATTTAGGCTTCGGTTTACGCGCACCCTTACGTAGCTGCTTTATATCCCTTGCTCATAGGCACCGGTATTTCATTGTCGGTATTACTCACCATTGCCTACAAAGTATTTACTGAGCTAATCGCAAATATAATCAGGAACACCCCATACTTTTGTCAACCGAAGGACCAGGCCAAATTTTGTAAAGGCTACTAAACAATAGACCATATACACACTATCAATCTCGTGATAGAGAAATGTGTGGAATATAACCAACCCTTATATATATTTCATTAATTGCGAGAGCGCCTTTGATTCGGTCGAAACCTCAGCAGTTATGGAGGAATTAGGGAATCTGGGCGTAGACAAGCCGTATTTAAAAATATTGAAAAATATCTACGGCTGCTCAACAGCCACCGTAGTCCTTCATAACGAAAGCAACAATATCCAAAAAAAGAAAGGCGTCAGGCAGGGAGATACGATCTCTCCAAAGCTATTCACAGCGTGTTTACAGGAGGTATTTAGATACCTGGACTTGGAAGAATAATGAATAGGGGATCATAATTATTGGAGAATACCTTAGTAACTTGCGTTTCGTTGATAATATTGTGTTTTTAGTAACTCAGGGGACCAATTGCAGTGCATGCTCCCTGACCTTCACAGGCAAAACAGAAGGCTGGGTGTAAAATTAATCTGCGGAAAACTAAAGTAATGCTTAATAGTCGCGGAAGAGAACCGAAGTTTACGATAGGTAGTCAGGCACTGGAAGTGGTAAGGGAATACATCTACTTAGGGCAGGTAGTGACTGCGGATCCGTTTCACGGGACTGAAATAATCAAAAGAATAACAATGGCCTTGGATGCGTTTGGCACGCATTGTCAGATCATGAACAGCATGTTGATATTATTCCTCAAGAGGTAAATCTGTAACAGTTGTGTCTTACCAGTACTCACCTACGGGGCAGAAACCAGGAGGCTTACGAAAGGGCTTTGCTGAAAGTGAGGACGACGCAACTAGTTATGGCAAGAAAAATGATGGGTGTAACGTTAAGGGGGGGGGGATAAGAAGAGGCAGGTTAGGTGAGGGAACAAACGCGACCAAATGACATCTTAGCTGAAATCAAGAAAAAAGGAATGTGCATGGCCAGGGAATGTAATGAGGAGGGAAGGTAACGGATGAACATTAAGGGTTACAGATTAGATTTCAAGAGAAGGGAAATGTAGGAGGGGGCGGCAGAAAGTTAGGTGGCCGGATGAGATTAGGAATCTTATAGGGACAAGATGGCAACAATTAGCACATGGCCGGGGTAGTTGGAAGGGTATGGGAGAAGCGTTTGTCCTGCAGTGGGGGTCACCAGGCTGATGATGATGGTGCTGCTGCTGATGATGATTCACGAATGCGTAGCAGATATGTTTTAGTAAACAGCATCTTTCATTCGTTAAATTATAACGCCTGTTCTTACACATCTCTTAGCAGTGGAGGAGATTCACTTCATCAGTTTTAGGGGAATCCCGAAAAGATAGGTCGCTAAATAGTTGGACAAGCCAATTCTTGAAGTGGTTATCCTTCTTCATCCCTCTGTGAGCGGCTTTCAGCGCAATTTGCACCATTTGTTGAGGGGTTTTGTAATGAGTAATAGTTTGTTTGCTCACTAAAGAGGGCTCTATGACATACATCTTCTGAATTAAAAACACTGGCTGCTTAGTTTTCAGTGTAAACACCGAATGTACTTCTGCATCTAAATACGACTAATTTCAGCTCGGAGAGAATGCCGCTAGCCAAAGAGCAAATATAACGTGTATTCCTATTGACATTTTCCGTACGTGTACTTCCCTAAAAATATTGCACACAAACATTACACTAAGGAAAATGACAGTTTACTGGATTTAACACGTTCAAACAGCAATCACAACTGATTTGTTCAAGCAATAGCGGTAAACTATTTCTATGGTATCCTGAAAAACTTTGTAGTATATATAAATATAAACCTAACTGCTCAATCCGCGTAATGTTTCGTTCTGGTTATCAATAGGAAACGCCTTACAGCCTAACAAACACATTCCCCAGCTATTTTCCAGGCGTTCTTTGGCGGGGCATCGAGCTGGCAGATTGCCCCTGGAAGTTACGCTCTAATACCGATACACTGTGGAGGTTAGCTTGACCCAATCCCATTGTAGATCCTGAGACTTGGTGTTGGACGGTCGGAGAAATTTATTTCCATACCTATCACAGAAATAAACCTGATCGGCTTCAAAAAATTGCGGACAAAACAGCCTCGTTCCACTTAAACTTTGAGGTCCTCTTAGATTAAGTACTTGAGGAGTAATGTACTTGCCTTGGATATTGTCAGCACAGCCATCAAATTCGAAATGAGTTAGCAACTTGCGACTCAAAATTCATTAGTGGAATAATCGCTGTTACTAGAAGAGATGCTCCTTCGCTGCGACAAATTGCGTACCAAAAATTCGCGCACAATCTTTAAAGGGTGCGCAAAGCCAACAGGCCTGTTTCGGCTAATCTGGTCACACACTGCGACAAAATTGTGCTTTCACAATTACTGTGGTGCGATAAGAATGCCTTGCGATTTGTAGAACGTTATTTTTTGTGTCATGTGTGTGAGCTCATCTAGCGCCTCGCTCCCCGTGAAATAGCCTAGTACGGGAACGCGTATCACACTTGCACCTATTTCACCGTTAGGGCCCGGGCGACGTGTGTATTGCAAAAGGCCTCCCATGTCCAAAGCAAATGCTGTAAGTGAGGCTGACTGTGGTTTGACCAACGTATGAGCCAAAAGTTTACGGCTGACAAAAATTCAATCACCATGATAGCTTTTTACTTTTGGTCTACGTGGTTTTTGTGGCTTCCTCGGTCAACCTTTTATTTTCACTGCTTGGCTAGTGACTCGTTATAGTATTCCAACACTCCAACGGATATGCGGCGCTATATCTGCGGTTCCCTTGTAGATGAACAACAACCATCTCCAACCACAAACGTTGCCCGATATCTTGAATGACGTTTCTTTCCAGTATTCCTTCATCCACCTAGACATTACGGTTGCCTTTGTGAAATAATCTGTCCATGGCGTCAATCCATTGGCGAACAACGTACCGCTCAGCGACGTTCCAGAAGGGTTCTCTTAAAGAAACCAACAACGCATTTTTATGTTCCATATTTTGTTTATGCAATGGAAAGCTTACTGGTCAGAGGGTATTGAGGAGGTGGTAACGAGAACACCCTGAATCATTTTTATAAGAATTTTTCAATCTGCCATGCTGAAAACCGTGAGATGTGAGCGCCACAGCGAGTATACGCCCGCTTTAGTGGGAGGCAGACGAGAAGTACGGCCATAACTGGAACATAGTACTGTTTTGTTCATGAAGTCGATGTACCTGCGACTCATGTTTTCCGAAGCGGTAAAGTGGTTCCACGTTAATAGATCCGTGTTTTTTTTATTTACTGACCAACGGATTAGGTATTCAACCAGTTGAAGCGAAGCCAATCGGTTCGAAAACGAAACGACGCTTTTACTCATGAATCAAAGTTCAATGTGTTGGCGTAGACATGCGTGCGCTATTGGTTTGCGACGCACACAATAAATTAAAAGTGTGTTGTACTTGATAACTGCCGAGTTGCATACAGTATGCTTATAGACTAGATCCAAGGTCCCAAGATTTCACTGCCAGGCTCCGCCAGTTTTTTTGACACCTTTTTGTCAATCTAAAATTACAATTTCCGTATAAATAGCGAAGAGCGTGCTTGATTGAATCACTATAAATCATGGTCGATTCAATTCTGTAAACGTCTCGCAATATATTCTTGTCAATTGTCAGTTCATTTAAATTACTCATACTATGTAGCAAGATCAACTTCAGGTTTTTGATTGCATGAATCACGCTTTGATTATGAGGCGCATAGAATGTAGTGACCATTAGGTGATTTCACACCTCTGGTTTTATATATGCCTACCTCAAAACACGTCGCTGCGGCTAGGAGCTGGTGACTAGGATCACCGATAAGAATTTCATAGCCACTAAACTACCTCAGCAGGTTAGAAAGCAAAGCGAAATTAATATGTTTACCTGCTATTAAGGTAATCAAAATCTCATTACCTTATCATGTGCTTTACTAAAAATACATTTGCTTTTGATTAAAGGTGAACAGCTCTAGCGGACATAAAATACGGTATATATATTTATAGAAGTACAAGCCCTTATCTAAACTAAGTAGATCACAGTAAATAAAAAATGCAGCGTCTGAGGCAGTACACTCTAAGAAAAAGAGAGCAAAAAGTGAATCACGCCAACTTGACTCTGTTTTTTCTTGCGAAGACCCACTTTTGCGCGAGTAGAGTCAGAAAACAAGAGTCAACATTTGCGCACGGGTCGTTTGGCTCTCAAAAACACGCGAAGAGTCGTCTTGGAAGATCGTGATTCCTCTGATATTCGAGATGAGTCTGGCGAGAGAAATATTTTGATGCGGAAGAAGAAATACCAGTTAACCTGTTCTGCTTAAGGCAGGCACCCGGGTTCCTGTCCTGGTTGTAATGGGGTGTATCATTCTTTCATCCTTGTCATGTTCTGCAATTACTTCGAACTCTATATATTAATTTTCCTTGACCATGTTTGTTGATACCCCACACGCTTAAGCGATAGCTGGTTTCCTATGCAGAGGAAGACCTGGATTTGTCACACTGGATTCTGACCATAAGAAAACCAAAAAAAAAGTATTGGCTACTAAAGAGAGCACAGCAACGAGATCAGTTCAGTAGGCGCACTCAACAGTGTCGATTGTAAATGTAATCCCGCGACTTAAAATAAATTTGGAAGATTTAAGTTCCAAAATCAAGATGTTCTTATGAGGCGCACGGTAATGGAAAGCTGCAGCTTTATTTTCAGCAGCTCGGGTTATTTAACGTGTACGGAATGCACGGTATACGCGCGTTTTCGCATTCTGACCCCGTTGGAATACGACTGCCGCGGTTGTGAATGGACCCGTCACCTCGAGCTCAGCAGCGCAATACCAAAGCCAATGGGCTACCACAGTGCGTTGTGTTCTGCGACCTGAAACACATATTAGCGTACACAACACGGCTCTGGTACCCCCTAGAAATACAAAAAACTAAAATATTGCAGTTTCACCCCAATGCTGCATGAACCACTGCGTGAAATATTGCACAAACCAAGGTTCGTTGTTTCATCGGCTGAATAAACTCCAGTAGACATTCGCTTACTCTTTAAATTATCAAGCATTAGGTCACGCGCGCACGTGCAAACATCAACAGATCTCACTCAATGACCGCAACAGTTGCTGTCACAGCGTTGGCGTGATGAAGCGCACGAACAGAGCGGACCGAACATTTCTGCTGCCTCTTCCTTCAAAGCGTCTCCGAAAAATTGCGTTATCTGAGCGCCCCCCCCCCCCCAGTTTTGGATCCATCGGAAATTATCTCCAAAACAGAGCGAGGGTGGCGGAAGGCCGGGCTGGAGCAACGGCCAGAGGAGGAGCAGCGCACTAAACTAGCTCCTCCCTCCACCGGCTTGCGCACGTTTTATCACGCGACCTCCTATAGATACTTGACTTGGGGCGCCCATCCTGCCCTGCTTAGCCTCGAACACCTCCTTTAACGCGCACAGCCAACAGCGCGGGATAGGGTCTTATCGCACTTGGCTTTACACGTAAGCTCACGGTTACAGCGGCAGGTATATTTCGATGGTTGTGTCCATATAATTACTATCGCAAAATTTACTAAGGACCAACAACGCTGCTTCTCCACGTCGTGATAAAGCGGTGAACGGTATTTCTAGAAAATGTGTTGCTAAATCTCCGCCAAATGACTACGCTCGCATTTGGTGACAGCGGAACGCAGTCGCAAGAAATTGTGGAGGAAATACCGGAGTTCTGGCACCTTCAGGTGCACTAGATTATTCAGTAACATCAGCGGCTTTGTAGTTCTACCTTACATCAGAGCAAACTGCTCTCGACTGAGATCAAGGGCAGCCGCACCGTTATAGCTAAGCAAATTAAGCACAATTACGCCGCGTCTTCCCACTTCGAGCACGCTCCGACCAGCCCAACCATAGATATTTTAAACGTAACAACACTCGGACGAGCAAATTATGATTCTGCGAAGTGAACGTGGCGGGTATTTCAAGACGCGTGTTAAATTCATGGCTGTTCTTGAACATTACTTACGTGACGTAAAATTATCAGTGAGCAAAACAGTTTTTATTTCAACGCGAGGAAAGAAAACTGAAACGTGCGCAACTGTTTTGCTCAGTTGTGCGGATACAGATGATCCAAAGCCGAAGCCGTCAATAGCATGACGCCATTCTTCAGTTGCGTTGCATCTCACGCGAGTACGTTGTCGTGGAGTGGTGGTTCTGTATTGTATGAAGTGGTTCCGAAAAGCGCTACATTAGGGGCGACTGCAACCAGGCGTGGCGGCAAGTTACCATGGGAGCTTCTGTGCGCGCTGTGTGATTGCGACGAGAAGGACCGCTGGTAGCAGCGGTGTCTCACCGATTTCGTCGTTGCCGACATCGAGCAAGTGCAGCTCGCCGGACCGTCACAAGCGCCGAAAGTGTTGCGTTTTGCACTGCGTTTTACTTGTCATATGGGAGATCGCAACTCAGAGACGACCCGATGCATACGAAAGACTTCCAGCGGAGAGTGACCTGTGCCATATTTCTCTTAACCTCTCAGGTGAGCATATTAGCTTTTGTTCCGAGTTTACAAACGGCGCGTACTCGGCCCTTCCGGTACGGCTACATTTTGCGCCATGTTTCTCTTGGCAGTTCACAGACGTTTCATAGGCATGCGTGCGCGTATGTATGCGAAAATACTAGTGGCCGCCGGAAGCCTCAGGAGAGCATCTGAAGTTATAGCAAAGCTGTACTGCCATAGATAAACATCGTTCTTAACGACTCCAATGACGAGTGGCCTGTCGCATCGAAAAATCCGTAGAACACCAAGCACTGCGTAACTTGAAGGGTAGATACAATACTAGCACCAGCGTGACTTTCGCTGGCGAAGACATGTTGTCGACAAAACAGCGTGTGTATTCTGAAGATTTACTAGCGCTTTAGGTATATTACCGCGAAGAATAAAAACGCTACAACGATGTATGGCAGTGTCAGGCGATGTGGCCGCACAGATATTTTCGTAGCGGTAAGGCGGCTGCACGAGCGAACAGACACAACGCTTGAAAAGCGCTGAAACGGAACAAATTTAATATGCATTTGGCTGCAAGTCGGGAACACATTAACTCACAATATAAGCCGATGTATAATGTTATTATTCTTTATGTAATCTGTATTTTCACAATTGTAAATATTTAAAGGCATGAATTTGCTGCAACCTTTATATAGTAAATGCTACTAGGCTTACAAAACCTGGCTGTGTGATGTGGAGAATTTGTAGTATTGCTACTGGATTTTCTATTTTGAGTCCGCTGTTTTATGAAAAAGGGGGTCTTTTTATATGTAATCTTATGTTAGTGCAGATATTTGGCAAGCAGAAATAAGTTTATTGCAATGTTGTACCTCCCGGTGATCTGCATATGAACCCAAGTTTATCCTGTCTTGGTTATTGTGATGTGCATGTAACAATTTTAAGTATATACAGCTGTAGTTGGCTTAGTCGCTGTAGCGTATTTTGTAAAATTAGAAGGCTATGATTATTTTTTTGTTTTCATGCAGAAATACCTTTTTTTTCTTGTACCAAGAAACGCTCACAACATTGAATGAAATAAAGTGTGGTGTATACTTCTACAAATTTAATAAAGTAAAGTTCGTCTGCGATGTATGAGAGATTTGTTTACTTTCGTTTACTAAGCAACGCGTTATCTCGTCTGCTACTGCTGTTGTTCTGTGTATTTTGTAATTTTGAAATGTACTTTATTTTAGGTATTCAAGAAATGGCAACATCCAGAAGAAGACGCCGTCTTATTCAGCGCGTTATGGGTGACACAGATCGTAGCAGGCACTTTCGCATATCTCATTTGCATATGATGCTATTTGTTGTAATTTTTGTGTCCACTTTCCTGGCTTTATTCATTTCGGCATTAATGTGCAAAGGGTAATACTTTTACATCGAGATAGAGTAATTGTCCAAAGGAGAGACATGGCTGGAGGAGACGACACACATAAACCTCTTCTGTCGGTATCTCTATGTTTCTCAGTTACTCTGTCGTTATCTACTAACAAGCCCAAGTTATTCATCAGCTACATTTAATAATTCTCCGTTATTACAATTTCATTGATACGACATTGAAAGTACAGAGGTACACAGGAAGACAGAGACTTGAAATGATGAAGAGCCGTAGATCAAGGAGCATCGCTGGAGCCAATGTTCGACAAAAAGAAGGAGATAAGTTTTCTTGTCGAAGCATTGGCTCCAATAAAAATTCTTGTTCTAACACTATTTACGATTGAAAGACAGCATCATTGCTCTTCCAGAATGAAGTATTATGCATTATGGAATAAAAATTAGCAGGGTGAAATGTCAGGAATTCGAAATTTCTTGTGTATTTTAACGCTAAAGCGAAAGCCAGAAAAACAAGATGTAGAGAACCACATTGGTATTCGTCACTACCCAGCTCGGCCAGCTTCATTCAGAGCTTGCACTTTGTTGCATTAACGACCACTGGAATTCATTATTTGAATCGCTTTGTGATTTGCTGATGTTTAGAGATGTTGAACTTGTTTTATTACAGCTTATCATAGTGCGTGTAAAAAATATGCAATGACATTTTAAGAGGCTTGCGGTTGACAAGCAGATCACTTGATGGTATGAGCTTAGGTTTCCACCGAGCTTCCATGCACAAATCGGATGCTTATTCTTTTTTTCATTGCTTGGATTTTCATAAACATAAGTACCATTTTTTCTTTGTCGATGTTCTAGTTGTGTTGTAGGACCTGTTTACATTTATTTGTATTGGTAAGCATTGTAACATGGTAGGACTAAAAACATTTGTTGAAATTTGCTGCAGGTACACTCTGGTGGCTCCCGCCCCTGCATGCGACCACCACCGTGTCCTGACTACGTCAACTAGGGAGTTTGAAGCCTTTGGCGGCTCCTGCCACTGCGTCCTGCCACCACCATGTCCTGACTACGTCCACTAGGGAGTTGGCAGCCTTCGTGATGATGCCAAGCAGGCTGGAAGCCGACGGAAATATTAAGGTAACTATGTGTAATCCAGTGGCAACTTTTTGAGCGAAGTGGCTTGTAGCCACTCCGCAATGAAAGAATTAACTTCAAAGCAGTTTAGACTCCCTGCTATCGGTGCAGCAATTCTCGTCCATGCATTTTACTTTAGCCAACAAGAGGCTATGTGGATTAGACGAAACGCGATGCGAATTTCGAAAGTAGTAGGAGACCATTTGTACAATTTATTTTCTTGCTTAAAACAAAACTGCTTTGATGAAGCTTTAGCAAATGAAAAACAATACATGTACGCTCATACATGGTATTGGGTATAATATTACTAGGACTGCCTCCAATTGTAAGTATGCCGATAAACTTACACCAAAACTGACTTATTTTGCTAGTTCATACTCATCTCGGTGCACTACTGCATAATTTATCTTCCTGAAACCAGTTTTTGCATGCAGCACAAGTCCTACATATGTGGATTACATAAATTTCCACCTTTGGCTGTAAGCCAGTTCTTTGGAAATAAAGTTATAGGCCACTTTTTCCATATTTAATGACCCATAATAAACTGAGCAGTGGCTAATAAGCATTCCATTTTGGTGTAAGGCCTCTCATTATTGTCCGGAAAAATTTGCCCCCCTTAATTAGGGAGCCAATTTTTTGGCTATGCCTTTTATGATGCATGGTTTGGCGCGTTACACAAGATCTCACTTAGTGCTTGCGCCAGTAAATAAAAATCTAAGTATTTCTTGAAATTATCATTTGTCCTATATTGAAGGGCCTCCAGGTTTTCAACAAGGAATTTCAAGTGGTCGTGACAGCTCGCATCGCATGGAATAGCCCTCACACACAAATAGGGAGGGCTATACCCGCTGTGGTTGCTCAGTGGCTATGGTGTTGGGCTGCTGAGCACGAGGTCGCGTTATCGAACCCCGGCCACGGCGGCCGCATTTCGATGGGGGCGAAAACACCCATGCACTTAGATTTAGGTGCACATGAAAGATCCCCAGGTGGTCGAACTTTCCGGAGTCCTCCACTACGGCGTGCCTCATAATAAGAAAGTGGTTTGGCACGTAAAACTCCATAATTTAAATTTTTTTAGAGAGGACCAAGAACACTTGACTTTATGTTAAGATACTATTATTGATCTACAAAAGACAAAATGAAACATTCCATTCTATAAGCAGCTCTTCACATTCATTTAGACTTTTGCACAAGTGTATGTGCAAAAGTCAAGTCACCTCAAGTCTGGTGACTTGTGTCTGTTTTCATTATCTGCTATGTGCCGATGGTAAACTTCAGATTTGCCCTATGGCGAAGAATATTTTGGTGCTTATAGATATGGATCTTGGTTTTTGAGGTTGCTTCGAAATTTCACCCAAGCTGTGCCACACACTCGGGCCAGGCCTCTTGCAAACGACGTATAACGAGGCTCAACGCATGAGTGTCGAGTGAGTCCGGAGATCAAGGCAACCTGCTGATCAAGGCAATAGCTCCCATCTATTCACACAGCATCACCTGCAGTGGTCACTTATCGAACCATGGATGAATGTTGGGGTGGAGTGATTTGAAGAGAGATTCTATTTGTCACTTCCACTTCTTAGCAAATACTGTTGTTATTATAATTGATATGTGTTTTAGTACCTAGATTTTAATGGTTCCTTTCTGTTAGAATTCTCACCATCGATTCCTGGTATTACAAGTATGTCTGTCTTCATGTCTAGTTTTTCCTAGTTCTTTTGTACTTGGGTATGTAATTGATACGTTCATAATTTTTGTTATACAGTAGGCTCTAATGCAAACTTATGGCATTTTTTCTACATTTTGATAATCTACAGCACTGCAAAGTGTTGAAGAAATGTAACCTAACGTTGGCTCTGGTGCAACATAAATTTAAGAGCAATGTAGAGTACTTATTTCAAACGTCCATTATATTTGGAAAAGTCAATAATATAGGAGCACACAAAAGAAAATATTAAACTAGAGAAACATGAGTTCCCCTCATAAGTCTGATAATAATGTGACTTCCTTTCACTGCAAAGATACCAGTACAACTCCCATACAAGGTTTGAGACACAAAAGCTATGATGCGCTTGGCATTTCTCAGTGCCTATTTGCACATTGACGAATCTCAAAGGCATCGTAGGTTTCATGCACACATTGGTTGTGTTACACTGTTGAGTATTGCATTTCTCAAACAAAAATGTTTACACCAGTGTTTTAAATAGCAAATGCCTTTCCTAATTTATTAGTGCAAGAGTAACAGTACAGATCATGTAAAAATTATTTTACAGACTACATGTCCACGGATGCACACTTCTGGTGACATAGCAGTGACGTGGTCGTGGGATGAATGTCTTTATTTCAGATTATAATATTGGCTTCCAGGTCTGGGTTAGTCTTCTACACTGAGTAGTCTAGGCCAGAGCCCATTTACTAGAGGAAGTGAATTAAACTAGGAATTATAAACATCAGAAGATCTTGTTTAGGACACAAATATGACAATCAGCAAGCTTCTTTGGGCATTCATTTCCAAATTTGGGGAGGATACATTTTATTACTGGTTTGATTATTGTGAGAACAAATATTTGTTTATTGTCACACTAGAGTTGGCTGCCCCCATTGGTATACAACCCCTTTGCCGGGTAAATATTCAGAGTGTGACCCTATCTACTAGCATAATGATCAGACTTTTTTGGAAAAAAAGTTGACTCAAATTCAGGGGTGCGACCATTACGCGAGTCATATTTCCCGCAAAAAGAAAAAAAATTCATCTGGTATTGGCTACGGAATGACAACAGGTCAACAAATAGGCGGCTGCCGGTGTATGTAGTGCGGGACACAAAAAAAATGGTGGCCGGCAGAGCAAGTCGAACGTGCCGAACGCAATTTTTTTTTCTCTTGAGTACATTACGTGCATTCAAACAGTTTCTTCCGCATCAGTAATGAATAATATCGGGAAGTCTGCGGCAATAACATAGCCATGTCCACTTTGAGGGGACAGAAACATATGGGAGCGCTTATCTGCCAGTGACATAGGAGCACATGGCGGGCATGCTGCGGCAACTGTGGCATTTGTCTTCACCAATATCCTAATATAGCACGTTTCCGCTAAGGGTGGGCGAATATTTTAGCTGCGTTACAAGCGTCGGCGAATGAATAGGGTACACTTCTAACGTATCAGTGTAAACGTGGCTGCTGTCATTGCCGCTCGCGATTTGTTGCGTACCCACGAGTGCAGACGAGAAGAATCGAAAGACGCCTTTTTTGTTATTTTTGTTGACCAGAACCATTATAAAACCTACACATAATAAAGGCAAGTTTGGTTGTAGCTATATTTTTCTCATAGAAGTGCGGGAAGTGATGAAAGGAATGAAATGTGACATCTGCTTAGGAATGTTTGGTGCGTGCGGACCGCGTGGTTTGTCTTGAAGAGTCGTTCGCATAGCAGTCGACAGATGGTAAGCGCGATCATTATTAGCTAGACTTGCACATGCCATATCGCTTCGGCAAGTTCGGGGTGCAATCATTACACGGGAATTAAAAAAATCGAATTTTTACGACAAAATTTAGGGATGCGATCATTACGCCAGTGCGATGATTATGCGAGTAAATACGCTAATAGATTGTTTTTGGATTTGCGCACTCAATCTTTAGGGATGCAAATGGTGGCATACAAGAGAATGCAAGATGGCTAAGGAATGCAAGCAGGGCGTGGGGCTTTTTAGGCAGCTGTGTGCATGAGCTTTTTATAAAACTCCCCATGGTATGCCTGAAGGCATTTTCTAACACTTTGGTAGAATACACTGACACCCACTTATTAAGGGGAAGCACTGCTAGAAACAACTTCTTTATATATTTGTACTAGAGATTTGAATTTACTGTCATTCATAAAGTGTTTTATTAGATTTGAAGTATCATTCATTTTTGTGTAGCTGCTCCTTTTTTAGTTATGTCCTACACGGTGGCAAAATATTTTTGTGGGCACTTTCTTGTGTATACAATTTTCAGAAGTACCTTCATGCTGTACCTTATTTAGCTAGTTGTATACTGCAACGTGGTGATAGCTATCCAAACGGCTTGTGC
The DNA here is from genome assembly GCF_050947875.1 of Dermacentor variabilis. NCBI lineage: Eukaryota > Metazoa > Arthropoda > Arachnida > Ixodida > Ixodidae > Dermacentor > Dermacentor variabilis. The sequence continues at coordinate 95,196,544 of NC_134574.1, read as the reverse complement.
AATTACTGGAATATGCAAAAAATATTAGGCCACTTTATATAATTTTACAGATTGCAATTTCAATTATATATCAGCATCCTGCATATCTTGAAGAGTACGTATGCCAAATTTCGTTAGTATAGGACAATTACAAGTGCATAAGGTTATTCTCATGCCGTTGCGAGAAAAAAGCTTTTGAAGTAGATTCAATAATTTTTTTTCACAATAGCATGAGAAGTATGCAAGACTAGTAGGCAGGCTTGTCTGCCTGCCAACAAATCTTGCATACTTCTAGTAACTTTACATGTTGTTTGAATAGATATCGGTTCTTTGCAATCTACAAAGAGCTGAGTTAGCTACAGCACACTGCTTTTTGTGAAAATTTAGTACGCAAGAAAGTGCCCGCGAAGATCACTGTATTTTCTCATTGCGTAGGACATACCTCAAGAAGCAGCTAAAAATACTAATGACATATATGAAATCTACATGAAGAACTCTACCATTTGCGCTCTTCTCAAACCTCTATTATAAATAATAAAACTGTTATGAGTAATATTCAATCAGCAAAACATGCCCCTTGCTATATTGACCTACAACATAGCGACGCAAATTGAAGGCAAGTCCTTTTATCGAAGCGACTCTGGGCCGTCTTCCAAATGGATTCTGTTAAACACTGAAATATCCTGCATTTGCCAGAAGTGCAATACTAAAATTTTTGTGAATGTGCAATTGGTATTGGCACACTAACAGAAAAAAAGACAGTTCAGTGAAATGCAGGGTCGACTATAACTTTGTTCGATATTTACATTTTGACTCCATATCTTTGTTTTGTGCTTTGTACTGTGTGTTTCAGGGGTGACCGCCACTAAACATTGCAGATACTGCTTCATGACAATGTGACAATTTTCGCTAGCAGAAATTTATAGCAGTGACAGGCATTATTATTACAGTATTCAATAACGTCTAATTTGTGCACAAACCAAAAAGACATGCTCAAATAGGTTTATCTTCCAAACAGAATTGTCCCACAAGGCTTACAACATGTTTTGTGGCAAAGTAATATCTGCAACAGCAAAGCATGTTCCACCAAGTATGGCGACAAATATTTCAGAGCTGTCAGTCTGAGGACTCGTACAAACTAACAATACCATCAGCGCTGACTAGCCTCAATAATGGGATGTGAGCCATTTTGCTGAAATTAATAAATGTTCAGTTATTGTGATCTTGTTTCAGAAGAAATTTATAACTATAATGCAGTTCTAGCCTCTGTCACTTCGTAAATATTTTCCAATTATTTTTTCAGAATACAATTTTTGGAAATAGAGGTATTTATTGCAGAAAGAGCTAGTACATGGCATTAAATAATAAAGGTACTTGTCATTGTAGACTTTATGTCTCCAGCATTTGTCCTGTTGCACAGCTGTTTCTTGAAATCTGAAACGATGTACCCGCCTCCTTATGTTAGAAAGAAATGGGAAAATCTGTAAGTATGTTTGGTTTAAAATACAGCTGATCAACCCTATAGATAGGCTATTTGCTAATTACAAATTTATAACATTAATAGTGCAGGACCATAAGAACAGAGTGATGCTGACTCAGAACGAGGCCCAGCTACGTCCACGCAGCTGTGCCATACAATGTACATGCGTTCAGAAGAGCCAAATGCCCGAGAGAGAGCAACAGTAACTCATTGTATGTCATCCTGTACAAGCAGATTATGCGCTAGGTTTAATTTATGCTCAGTAAATACATAAATTAGTCATGTCAGGTGTCTTATTTTAGGTTGCAATTTCGAAGTTCTTGTAATCTTGCTTGTTTTTATTTTGTTGCCTTTGTGAGTATGGGTGACTTGGTCACTTTTTCACATATTCTCAAAACTGTTTCATCACTGGGAATCACGAAAATAATTTACATATAAAATTCCCAGTTACTAACTTAGCATTGGTGCAATGGCACCAATGCTAAAACCTAACATTGGTGCAATGGCCTGTCTGCACCTGCGGAAAGTAGCAAAGTGGCTAAAGTTAAAGGTCAACAACATAATTAGGATACAAAGCAAAAATATAAGTTCGCAATTGTCCCCCATAACCAGAGTTTTGCTTAGAATAAAAAAAAATTACATCCTCCTGTGGTGTGACAGTTGCTTTGGGCACCAAGGGGACTACGTAGCACCTTTGCTAATGTACACAAGAAAGAAAAAAAAATCACTCCAGATTTGAGTGGCAGTGGAAAGTTAAGCACAGGTGTTTTATTTCACGCACCATTATTGTGGCTTACCATCTGCTCCTGTTGTATGGGAACGCATACATTGGGAAGACAATCCTTTGCGCCAATTTTACCTTAGCGGGACACCAAAGAAAGGTAGAAATCGAGAACAGGTATTCACACTTGCTTGTCCACATTGTATTATCTGGATGTGTTTCACCCTACAAAAGACTACTGTGGTAGATAATCATAATGACAAAGACAAAAGAATTCAAAGAGGTACGTGTCAGTCATCCGTCCGTGACCTCCAGTGTTTATAGAAACACTTCTTTCTTTATATGTGCCAAGCCGTAGGGAGGCTTTACGTAACTCAGTCATGCTTGGGAAGGTAAAAATTGGAATAAGGAAAATCACACGAACATTGTATGAGTGACTTGTAAATGTGGCACCTAATGTAACTTATTCATCTATGTCCTGAGGGTAGATTATCGCCATTCCATAATGTGCTCTTACAGGATGACTTGTGATGAGTAAAAGAAGCCTTCCTCACATCTTGCTCTTTGTTTCTTTTGGATCTTTGTGCACTATGATGTATTGTTACAGCTGCATGCATGCAGCTGGGTATAGTTTGTTTATGTGTTCTGCTTCATCCCTTATCCTCATCATTCATGCGCTATCTTTGCCGTAACAAAATACGGCTACCTGTGCTACCTATTTTGTCAACGTCTTTGCATTATGGAAAGTTTTGTATTAGAGGTTATTTCTACTTGTGAAATGGTCTGTGTCAGCTTTTATACTTAGTCTTGCAAAAGTATGTTTCTCAACAGAAATAAATGATCAGTATAAGGGTTGCTTTATTCATTTTTGTAATTTTGTCAGTTATGAAGTTTTTATACACTGTTGCAAGTTGTATGACAGAATAAAATTGATGCACAACTTTGTAATATGTTTTTCAGATCAATTTTCATCTCAAGCTAACACGCACAAATTGTGTGGGAAAAATTTCCAACAAAAGTACCATAAGGTAAGACAGCTGTTTTTAATGTCAGATTGGATTATCAATTGCCAACCAGCTGTTTTCAGCAAGAAGAGTATAATGCATAGATAATGTAATCTAAGTTGGAATATTGTCTTTATTGCATTTCATTATATGCACTCCATTCATATATTGCACTCCATTATATTTGTACATAAGGGCAGCCTTTCTTATTTCTTATGTGTAGCTTACTTGCGTAGAATGTTAAGTCGCAAGTTAAATCTTGTAGAACAGAGAAATAGGTTGAACTTATAAATCTTCTGACATATTATAAGAGCCTTGTGCGGTGCTGAATTAAACTTCTTAATTCCTTCTAACATGTTAATGTGGTTGACTTGGCAAGGGTCGGATACAGCACCATGTGTCCCATATTGCACAAGCCGTGAAAGGCAAAATTGGCGATTTCAGAATAAAGAACGTATTCCATCAATTTTGGAACAAACGCTTGTCAGGGATATGGGACTGTAATCTTTAGGTGATGATGTGCCACCTTATTTCGGATCTGGAATGACCTTCTCCGCATTCCAATGCAACGTTTGTGCACTTCAATGAGGACCACTGAAGTGTACACCAATGCTAGCCAAGTCAATCTAGGAGCAATACTCGTGCATAGCGATTCAGATGGCTTCGAGCACAACCTTGCTTATGCCAGCGGAAAACTATTCAAAGCCGAGCATCACTTTCACTCCAATAAGCTGGAATGCACGGAAGTAGTGTGGAGCGTGTACTGCACATATTGAGGGCAGATTCGCTATGGTACCTGCTAATTCTGCGTTAACGGGGATGTTTTCCAAGCAACCGCTGAAGCACAAATTTGTTCGGTGGATTATGACGCATCATGAACATAATTTCTACGTGCGGCACTGATTTCGACGTGCTACAACGACGATAACGTCATCGATACCAGGTCCGAATGGTTTTCACAGAGAAATAATATGAATATGTAAGAGTATAAGAGGGCACATCGGTCAATGAGCGACGTTGCGCATGCTTTAGGACGCTTCTAGTGCCACAAGATGCAGAACAATCTCCTCTATTACGTCTCAAGCTACGAAGCGTGTCAAACGACTAAGAGTCTGCCGGGATGCCAGCCCTGATTGTAAACACCTGTTCAGGCACCTGAAGACGCCTTTCATACGGTGTTGCATTGAGTACACAGCGCCACTATCCATCACCATGGCTGCAAACCGCTACATCAATTTAGCTGTGGACTAGCTGTCCAAATACGAAGAAGAGGCAGCTCTGCCATGCCTGACATGCGCCCATTTATACAATTTTTTGAAAGACAGGCATGGCTTGGCAGACGAAATGGATATCAGATTCTGCTACAACATTTCACAGGCTGAAACTGCGAAAGTACCTTTCCACGGCGGTGTTTCTGCAACATAACGCATCGACGTGGAATGCCGAGCCAAACGACCTTACTGAGCGAAGGAACCATAGCCTTAAGGCAAGTCTGCGCATTTTCGCAAGTAGCCCGTCTGTTTTTCACTTAGTAGTATTGCTTATGTGCAATGAGGCATATCAATTGAAATTTCATGTTGATTGCTTTGAATACCCGAAAATTAGCTGCAAAGTTTCGCAGAAGCGCCATAGACAAAGCAACAAACTTCAGCTGGTGTACATAAAATACCTACGGTGCTGAAAAATTGCGTAAAATTATGAAATTATGCAGTACCTTGCCTTACGACATTCGAAATCGACTTCTGTAGAATTTAATGTCCGCGTAGATAAGCAGGCGACCATCACTGTGAAGAAACTGACCTTCATATCGCTTTCCCTTGGATTCTACTCATAAAGAGCTTAAATGTGCGTAACAAAAATAAAAGAGTGAGCAAGAGTTGAACCTTGCCGGGTTATACCTCTGATAAACATAAAGCTTGAAAATTAGCCGATCCTTCTTTTATGGCAAATAAATTGCCTACAAGGGTATTGTTCAACCTGCATTCAAAGAAACCGAAGCCGCTTTGTTCCGGATTCAAAAATACGTGTGCCTCGATGAGTGTAGAGTTTTATTAGTTGTAGTTTCGCTGGAATGACGAAGAAATCATACTGATAGCTAGCCGGTGAGGTCTGCGCTGCTGCGCTCCACAAACACCTTGACGGAGGTTTCCAGGCGCCTTAGTTATGTATGAGGCTACAGCCACTGTTTGTGGCGAAACCGCGCTCATACAGCTCACATGGAATCGCGAGCGCGCGTTTAAGCACATTTAAAAAGATGAACAGAAACACTGAAACGCCGTGTGACATCGCGGCTGCGCCGAGCTGTGATCGTTTTCAGTGATGACTTTTGAAAAAATCTACAGAAACCAACCAGGAATGCCGTCGTATTACACCTAGATTGCGTTTGGCCGCAGAACACGTGGAAAGGTTGCCATTTTACGGCTTTATACTAGTTCAAACTGCAGGCCTTGCTGTCTCCAGGATAACTGAGTGAGAAAATAAATAAGACCTAGGTATCGTCATTAAAACGAATATAAAACATCAGGAGCACATTCGCTTTATGAAAGCAACCCATTGTACCTTTGCTATGCCCCCTTTACCGCGTTATATTTAAGCGATAACCAACCATATATGGCCATCAAGCGGATTTCCACGATGTTCATTGCCTGGCGGACGTACAGGCGCTGACAAAAGTGGTATACTTCACGCAGCGGGAGCCGGAGCAACGACAAATTGCATCGCAATGCCATGTACAGGCAGCATCTGGGATCGAGACCGCCAATGGGCGCCTTTTATTCGCTGCAGGCATGTCGCTTGACTCGTGTCAATGTAGATGGCGTCGCGATGCAGTGTGCCGCTGCTCCGGCTCCCGCTGCATCGAGTATACCGCTTTTGTCGCCGCCTGTACATGTGGCAGATTTACTCAGTAGGCAGGCACACAGCACTACAATGCTGATCATTCAGTGATGCGCATAAAGAATCGAGAAAGCCGCAAAGCAAAACAAGTCAAACTTCATGTGCTTCAGCACACCAACGATATTGAGGTTTATATTGAAATGGACCACTAGATATCCCATGATAATTACATCAAGACTGATTATTGCTCTCGCGGACGTGAACCCTGACGCTACATGAACACATTCTGCATCACTGTTCCTTTGTATGTGTCGTTATTTAAAATCACATCTGCATTCCACTTACCACTGATGCATGCATAGATCATAGAAATTTAGCTAATAACTTGGCGATTAACTCAAAATCAACTTATATAGCCATTTAACACCTGTATTAACCTCCATCTATTCATGTGTGTCTCTGCTTTTGGTAATTACTTAGGTATTCCCATTAAAGATTACAGCAGCGAAGTGAGATAATTTTTTACTTTTACTGAAGGTGAAGAGGCATCAAGAAATGCTGCCTACGGGTAGAAGTGTGCATTTTTTTTTGCTGAATATTCGCTACAAATACAGCACAAGATGAGACCAACTGGACTGAGATATCAACAATAACAACTCTCAATACGCGTGTTTTTGAAAGCCTGTGCTGCCTACCTCTATTACTGTGCACATTGCCTTTCTTGCGCTGGAAGCTACGGCCATACTTATTCAACATCAATAATACGATCAGTATTTTTTTATTTGCCGTTGCCTTATTAAAGAAGCGGAACAAAGCCTCAATGAGCGAGCACATTACATCATTGCACTGTTATCGGCTAGGAAGCTCAAAAAAGACACTAATTAATTGGCGAAACTTGCATTGGTAACTCTAAAATTAGCAAAGCGGAAACCACATTCCTCCTCAAACGTATCGTGGGTTAAACGGTGCCTAGTATTGGCAGAAGCTATCAAATACACAAGGCTTCAAAAAGATTTTCTTTGGTTAGCACCACGGTGTGTTCACCTCCACAATGAATCTGTATTGCTAGAGTGCAAGAAACTGTACGCATATTTAAGAACATCTGTAAATTTCATATTTACGACCGCTTCTGCCGTATCTTCTAACAAATTTATCGCCTTTCCGAATGCAAATCAATTGTTCAGAGCCCTCGGTATTTTTACTTTAAATGCGACCGATGACGTAAACGAACATTCTGTGACGTTATTCATTTATTATGTCGAATAACAAACGTCAACATACGAAAGGACTCACGTTTGGCTTGTTATTCCGTTTGAGAGCTCTAAGATGTACGAAGTGCTCAAATGAATTTTAATGCCGCTCCGTCGTGTCCTATTGAAGGTATATTTTCATGCTAAACTATATATATCATGAGTTTGCTTTGACATTTAGACTTTTGTTTACACGTACACTTATGTGCTGCCCTATATATGATGATATATGATATGATATGCTTATGATGATGATGATCACGAGAAAATGTTTCACTAAGCCGACACCTCAACAGTCATGCAGGCATTACAGAATCAGGGTGTAGACGACCCGTATGTAAAAATAATGAAAGAAATCTATAGCGGCCCGACAGCCACCGTACCCCAATAAAGAAAGCAACAAGATCCCTGCAAAAAATGACCTCAAGCAGGGAGATGTGATCTCTCCATTGCTATTCACAACGTGTTTACAAGAGGTATTCAGAGACCTGGATTGGGAAGAATTGGGGATAAGAATTAATAGAGAGTACATTAGTAACTTGCCGTGCACTGATGATATTGCCTTGCATAGCAACTCAGGGGACCAATGGCACTGCATGATCACTCACCTAGAGGCAAAGGAGAAGTGTGCGTCTAAAAATTAATCTGCTGAAAAATACAGTAATATGTAACAGTCTCGGAAGAGAAAGCGCTTTACGATAGGTAGCGACGCCCTGGAAGTGGTAAGGGGGTAGGTAGAGACCGCGGATCCGGATCATAAGACTGAAATAATCACAAGAATAACAATGGGCAGGCGTGCGTTTGGCAGGCATTCGCAGATCATGAACAACAGGTTGCCATTATCCCTCAAAAGAAATGTGTATAACACCTGCGTCTTACCAGTATTCAAATACGCGGCAGAAACCTGCAGGCTTACGAAAAAGGTTCTACTTTCATTGAGGACGATGCAACTAGCTATGGAAAAGAAGAGTGAAGGGTGTAACGTTACGGGGATAAGAAGAGAGCAGATTGGTTCAGGGAAGAAACGCGAGTTAAGGACATCTTAGTCGAAATCAAGAAAAATAAGTAGGCATGGGCAGGGCATGTAATGAGGAGGGAAGATAACCGATGGTTAATAATGGTTGCGGACTGGATTAAAGAGAAGGGAAGCGTAGCACGGGGCCGGAGAAGGTTAGCCGGACGAATAAGATGAAGAAGCTTCCAGGGACAACATGGCCACAATTAGTACATGACCGGGGTAGTTGGAGATGTATGGGAGAGGCCTTTGCCATGCATTGGGCGTAGCCAGGCTGATGATGATGATGATGATGATTCACGAATACTTAGCAGATATGTTTTAGTAAACAGCATCTTGCATTCGCTAAATGATGACGCCTATTCGTACATGTCTCTTAGCAGTGCCGGATGATCGCTTGATCAGATTTAGGAGACTCCTAAAAAGATAGATCGTTAATAGTCAACCAGGCCAGTCCTTTAAGTGGTTATCCTCCTTCACCCCTTGTAAGCGGCTTTAATCACAAATTGCACTATTTGCTTGAGATGTCTTCTAATTAGTAATAGTTTGTCAATCACTAAAGAGGGCTGTGGATCTGCCGACATATATATTCTCAAAGAAAAACACTTGCTCTTTAGTTGTATAGAGTAAGCATCGAATGATATGAATGCTGGAGTTGTACTTCTTTGTCTAAATACGACCTATTTGAGCTCGAAGAGAATGTAGCTAGCTAAACAGCAAAGAGTATTCATATTGACATTTTCCATATGTGTACTTCCCCTATAAGACATAGATATCGTGTAATACCTATATATATTATAGGTTTTATAATATATTTAGGTTTATGTATATATATATATATAGGTTATATATATATATATATATATATATATATATATATATATATATATATATATATATATATATATATATATATTATACAATATCTATATTGTATATACATATTTTATAAAAACACAACACTCTCAAATATGGTACTTTACTGGATTGAAGACGATTAAACAGCTGTCACACCTGAATAGTTCAAAGAATATCTGTAACCTATTTACTTTATGGTATCCTAATAATTACATTACATAAAAACACAAAAATGTTTTCGCGGAGGTGAACACTGAGGCTACATGAACATATTTTGGAGCATTGTTCACTTATATGGCTTGTTATTTAATATCCCCTCTGTATTCTACTTACCACTGATTCATGTAGAGATTATAGAAATTTAGCAAATACATGGCGATTAACTCAAAATCAACATATATTGCCATTTAATAACTATATTAACCTCCATTTCTTCATGCGTGCCGCTGCTTTTCATACTAACTTAGGTATTCGCATTAAAAATTACAGCAGCGAAGTGAGATAATTTGTTACTGTTGCTGAAGGTGAAGGCTCAACTAGAAATTCTGCGTACGGGTGGAACTGTGGATTTTTTTGCTGAATATTCGCTACATATACAGCACAAAACCAACTGGACTGAGATATCAACAACTCTCAATACGTGTGTTTTCGAAAGCCTGCGCTGCTTCCCTCTACTACTGAACACGTTGTCTTTCTCGCGCTGGAACTATGGTCATGCTTATTCAACATCAATAACACGGCCAGCATTTTCCATATGCCTTCGCCGTAATAAAGAAGCGGAAAAAAAAGTCTCGATGAGCGAGAATATTACATCATTACCCGGTTATCGGCTAGGAAGCTCAAAAATGACACTAATTATCTGCTGAGCCTTGCATCGGTAACTCTACAATTAGCAAAACGGAAACCATACTCCCTCAAATGCTTTTTGGTATAGCGGATGCTTGGTATTCGCAGAAGCTATAAAATACACAAGGCTTCCAATAAGTTTTCCTTTCACTGCCGCGCGGCTTCTTCAACACCGCCATAAATCTGCATTCCTAGTATGCAAGGAAGTGTACGCATACGTAAGAACATCTGTAAATCGGACTTTTACGCTCGCTTCTGCCATGACTTCTTCTAACACATTTAATTCCTTTCAAAATGCAAATCAATTGCTCAGAGCCCTCGGTGTTTTTCTTTTCAAGTGCGACCAATGACGTAAAAGAATATTCTGGGACATTGCTCATTTATTATGTCGGATAACAAACGTCAAAATACGAAAGGACTAACGTTTGGCTTGTTATTCCTTTCGAGAGCTATAAGATGTACGAACTGCTCGAACGAACTTTATTTCGGCTTCATCGCTTCTTATCGAATGTATTTTTACTGCTAAAATATATATATAATGAGTTTGCTTTGACATTTAGGTTTCTGCTTACACGTACACATACGTAGCTATTTATATTATGCACCTACAGTCGGTATTACTGTCCGTTGTCTACAAAACATTGACTAAGAAAATCGCATATAGAATGTGGAACACCATAGACTTCTGTCAACCAATGGGCCACGCAGGATTTCCTAAAGGCTGCTGAGCAATAGACCATATTCATACTATCAATTAGCTGATCGAGAAATCTGCGGCATGTAAGCAATCCTTATATATAGCTTCCACTGATTACGAGAAAGCGTTTCATTGAGTCGCAACCTCAGCTGTCATGCAGGCATTACGGAATCAGGGTTTACACGAGCCGTATGTAAAAATACGAGAATATATCTATAGCGGCACGACAGTCACCGTAGTCCTCCATAAACAAAGAAACAAGATCCCCGTAAAGAATGGCGTCAAGCAGGAAGATACGATCTCTCGAATGCTATTCACAGCATGTTTACAGGAGGTATTCAGCGACGGAGATTAAGAACCGGGGAGAAGGTTTAATGGAGAATACTTTAGTAATTTGCGATTCGATCATGATATTGCCTTGCTTAGTAACTCAGGGACCAATTACAATGCATGCTCACTGGCCTGGACAGGAAAAAGCTGAAGGGTATCCTGGAAAAATATTGTCGTATATATAAATACAAACCTAAGTGCTTAGTTGGCTTCATGTTAATTTCAGGGTTATCAATATGAAACGCCATACAGCATAACAAACACATTCCCCAGCTATTTCCCGGGAATTCTGTGGTGGGGCTTTGAGCTGGCAGCTTGCAGTAACAATAACCCCTGGATGTTACACTTCAATGCCGTTAGGCTGTGGGGGTCGGCATTACCCAAGTACAGTATCACTCCTGAGAATTGGTGTTGAACGACAAGAGAAATTTATTTCAATACCTCCCACAAGAATAAACCAGATCGGCTTCAAAAAATTGCGGATTGGACAAAACAGGATTGTTCCCCTTCCTAAACTTTAACTTGATTCACCCTGGGAGGTCCTCTCAGAATAAGTACTTCAGGAGTAACGTCATATCTTTGCGTATTGTACGCACAACCTTTAAATGCGAAACTAGTGGTCGATTTACGACTAAAAAGGCTCTAGTGGTATAATCGCTGCTTCTAGAGGAGATGTTCCCTGGCTGTGACAACTTGCGTACCGAGTATTCGCGCACAGTCTTTAAAAAGTGCCCAGAGCCAAAAGCTCTCTTTCGGCAAATTTTGTCACACGCTTTCACAATTACCGTAGAACAAGAAGATTGATTTGCGATTTCATGCAGGTTTTTTGTGTCATGTGTGCATCATCCTTAAAGTACCTAGCTCCCCGTGAAATAGCCGAACATCGGAACGGGTAACCCACTCGCACCTGTTTCACCTTTAGGGTCCGGGTGACGTGCTTATTGCAGAACGTCTCCCACAACCAGTGGAAATGCTCTAAACAAGGGTGAATTTGGTTCGCCCCATGTATGGAGCCAGAAAGTTTCTGGCCGACAAACATTCAATCATTGTTGGTTTTATACTTTGAGCTTACGTGGTTTTTGTGGGCTCCTTGGAACATCTTTTATTTTCACCGCTTGGCTAGTGACTCGTTATGGTATTCATAAGTCACTGCAAAAGATAAGTGGCCCTATATGTGCGGTTCGCTTGTCAATGAACAACAACCAATTCCAACCACAAACGTTGCCGGATATCTTGAAAAACTTTCCTTTCTAGTACGCATTGATGCGTTCTAGAAAGTACTACCCCTTTGTGAAGATAAGCCATTCCCGCCGGCATCGCATTGGTGAACTTCGTGTACAGCTCGGCGACGTTCCCGAAGGGATCTTTTAAAAGTACTGACAACCATTTTTTATGATCCCTATTTAGTTTATGCAGTGGAAAGCTTACTGGGCGGAGTATATTGAGGAGGTAGTAACCAGGAGAACACCGTTGATCATTTTGTATGAAAATTTTTCTACCTGCGATGATTAAAACGGTGATAGATGAGCGCGTTAGCGATTATACACCCGCTTTAGTGGGAGGCAGACAAGAAGTATGGCCATAACTGTAAGATAGCATTATTTTGTTTATCAAGGCCATGTACTCAAGATTCATGTTTTCCGAAGTGGTGAAGTAGTTCAACGTTAATAGATCCGTGTTTTCTTGGTTTCGTGACCAACTGCTTTGGTATTCAACCAGACAAAGCGAAACCGATCGGTTCGAAAACAAAAGACGCTTTTACTTGTGATACACGGTTCAACGTGTTGTCGTAGACATGCGTGCGCGTTTGGTTTGCGAAGCATAGAATAAAACACGAGGGTCTCATTACCTTGTAAGTGGAATTTTAGGCAATAATAATGTTGTACTTGATAACAGCGGACTTACAATAAGTTTATAGCTTACATCCAAGGTACCAAGATTTACCTGCCGGGACCAACCACTTGTTTTGGAGATTTTTTTTGTCAATTTAAAACTCTAATTTCAACTTACATAGCGAAGAGCATGCTAGATATAGTCCCATGAATCATGGTCGATTATGTTCCATCAACGTCTCGCTACATATTCTTTTCCTTTTTCGGTGCCTTTAACATTGTGCATACTACGTGATCAGAACAACTTCGCGTTTTAAATTACCTAAACCACCCTTTTATTATTGGAGACACAGAAGTTAGGGACCATTAGCTGATTTCAGAGCTCTGGTTTTAAATTTGCCTACCTGAATATAAGACGCTTCGGTTAGGAGCTGGTGACTAGGATCATCGAGAAGAATGTCATAGAGACTAAACTACCGCTACGCATTAGAATGCAAAGCGAAATATGTTTACGTGCTATTAAGGTAAAAAATATATGCTTTGCCCTATCGTGTGTTTCAGTATAAATACTTTTGATTCTGTTTAAAAGTGAGCAGCTCTAGCGCATGTAAGATGCGTTATATATATTCGTAGAAGCACAAGTACATATCTAAACTAAGTAGATTATAGTACATGAAAAATGCAGCATCGGAGCTAGTACTAAGATTCAGAGACTCATAAATAGTTCTAGATTAATGAAAGTATGTGAGGATGATATCATTATTGCACAACGAGGACGAAACACAGTTGGGCGCGTAACGTATATCTTAACCTCTTCGGCCCCATAGTATCATATAGGCTACATAGCTTTTATTCTTGTGTAGGTGTACTTCAACTGCCATGAAGCAAAATATAAATGGCGTATTAAAATTTAGAAGAGTGTGGAAGTTTGTGAAATTGGTTGTTATCGCACAGTGGACGCACGCAGTATGGCGTCCGGAAGAAAAATAGGAGGCCTCCGCACTTAGTTTGTCCGCTGGTAATTCATGAATCTGCCCTCAAATATTTATGAAGGAGAGTTTTAGCACTGTTATGCCATTGCCACAAGCATACATCGGTGAGTACTAAAGGGAAAATTACGCTACAACTCATATCACGCTGACTGTCCAGGAAATCGGATTCCGGTTGAAGCAACGCAGCGGCACCCTATTTCTGGAGTCATGGTTACTTACAATCTGGAGTGCTCTTTATTAGATTTTCTCCGCTTCGAAATATGCGACGTACGCCGATCTTGCTATGGCACTGGTTTGACAAGGTCGCCCAGAAGCACGGCGGCTTCCCTACCACTGTATAAGGCCAACGCAGTGAGAACGATGGAACTACGAAAAAATATAACTTGATGGAAGAACAAAGGCGGCACGACTACGATGGCACGACGCCTACGAAATGGTTTGTAAATGTTCATCACGGTATAATGATTACAACGTGAAGACGCTGACGTAAGGATGGCGGCTTAAAGACGAGTTTATGAAGACGATGTCAGGACAACAGCGGCATCACAGAGAAGCCATAGCAACGGATTCGCCATAGCAACACTCTGACGACAACGCAGTGACTACGATTCCATTAGGATGGCAGCATAGTCGAGATTACACGAGGACGGAATGTGTACGATAGAAGTAATGTGAATAAATGACGTCTATGGATCACCGAATGCAGTTTGACAATTGCAGCTGCAACATAAAAAAATAATTTACTGAAGTGATGACGTTAGTAAAACGACAGTGCAATGGCGACAGCGTGATGACAATGGCATGATGGAAACTTATGAACGGCGATGGCATGAAAAGAGCTGGATGCCGAAGTTTGAATGCCCATGATGCAACTCGAGTTATAACATCAACACGACAGAATTGCAGCTCATACATTGTGACTACTGTGCGACAGCGAAAGCTACGGGTACCTGGCGAAGTTTGGTTTCCACAGAAAAGCAACGCGTCCTTGACATGGCGCAAGTATGGCCCCGCGTGTTGTCAGATCACCAGCCGAGAAACTACAAAGAAACATTAATGAATCTAAAGAACAGTAACGCGCAGAGACCACTTTGTCATATCTGCTGCACATAGAATCTGCTGCTGCAAGAGAAGCGCACGATGCAACTCAGCGCCGAGGGAGTGCAGATGTGTCATTGCGGGAACAGGACGCCAACGCTCAGGGACAACGTCGACAAAGGCGTGCAGCCTTAAAATGTGCGAAGGAGTCGCACCCATCGCGCCCTCCGTGAACATGGCGCAGTAGGGAAACGCGAGGTCAACAGAAGATGGCAATGACGACAAGACCCTCTGGCTATGTCTAACCGATGCTGCTCGCGCTGTTGTAGTTTTATGTACCCATGTATCTTCACATTCCGCACTACGCATGCTTACATAGTTAGCTTGTGTTTACAACTAGTAGCCTTGGACTTTCTCTCATATACTGACCCGTTGCTATGACGTTCATTGATACACCCTTACGCTGAAACTGATATTTCCGTATAAAACCATGCTACCCTGATCCATCTGGAACATTTCGTGGTAGAGAAAATTTGTTCGCACAGAAACCGGTTGAAAGAAAGTTCAAATGTCAAACTATACATTTTTTGTATTATTTCCCAGCAACGGGGTTCAGCGTGCTCACGATTATTGTATGCGTCTTTCGCGAGAGTGGAATAAAGTGCGCATATGTTGGCAACCATGTAAGCTTCCCATTAACCTGTATTTACCTACTGCTGCTAGATATTTCAACACCGTCAACTAAAATTCACAAGTGTACATGTAAATCTTGCTTCGCACAGCGCAACTGAATAGATTAAACTCGGTGCTTTCATCGCAAAGTGCATCAACAATCGCGAACTAGATGCTTCTCTTAAGCTGGTAATGCATCATGCGAAGAAACAGTCATAAATAAAAGGAATGCACGCACACATGTCACGGGACTTGTTCTCAGAGCTTGCAAGTATAACTTTATGAATAGATTAGCATATATAATTCAGCATTTGCATGTTTCATCTAAAGCCGGTAAAGGCTGCATAGATTTGGTAACGTAAGTTTTCGCGACATTCGTTATTGTTTACGTCGTCGCAACCACGTCACTTTTTCATGGCCTCCTACTCATGAAATCTACCTGATAAGACACTGTTTGCTAGCTTTGCCAAAAATGAAATACCATTAAAGACTGCAAACTTACGTGACCCAGCAGAATCAGAACCCGATTTTGGGTGAAATCGTTTCTTTTGAACTGTTACAATAGAAAATGGCATTTGCCATTAAATAAATGGTGCTTAAACCGTTGCGTCTACATAACTTGTCGGTTTGCAGGCTTCCAGCAGATAAGGAACTCGGGTATTTGTAATTAAAATTTGCAAGTGCTGTAGTTCGTCCACACAGAACTTTGTGAATGTGTACAACGGTATTTATTTGCCAGAAACATCATATCATTATCAGTAACACGGAAATGTGGGACTTCGACAATGGTTACTGCCTGGGGAAACATAATGATCATATAGTTACCGTAGCGCGGTTGTTTTCGTATTTTTCCTACGGCAAATTAGGGGCTTCACGGCAGGGATTTCATCACGTGTCCTAGTGCGTTGCTGTGCTACGCCTTAGCAACTAAGCCATCAGGCCGTGTAGAAACATTAATAATTCTAGGAGAATATTGGCCATGTATTCGTCAATTTTCCCGTGATCTCCTCATCTTTGAGTTAACATTTTCTCAAGTGCCGCATGCTAAGAGGGAAAGTTGTCAGTATTTCGGGCTGGCTGGCGCCCGACCACCTTTCCGTACCCCACCCTCATGTATATATTGCCTTAGGCAACTTCATTTATTTCTTTTTTCATTTATTTATTTCGTTACATCAAAGCGACTACAGGGATTTTAGCAGAGGGGTTGGCACGTATCTTTTATGTAACATAACTTAGTGCTCCGATAATGCGTTCAAAGTGTAGAGGGTTCTTGAAGAACAGTTGAAGCAGGAAGGTCATTCCAGTCTCTTGATGTACAGAAAAAAAGAATAATGATGAGTGGTGGTTCAGGCTGAAGGAGTACGCAAGGCCTTGTTGTGGTTGGTCCGATTGCAATGGAGGTAAACTGGCGAAATGTTGGAGGACTGGAGATATGCATGGAAGAACTTGTGGAATAGCGAGAGACGGGAGTTTTCGGCGAAGTACAAGGTTAGATATGCTAGCCCGTGAGTTAAGTTACGTAGGACTGAATATGAAAGAATAATCAGATAATATCAACCATGGCGAACGATTCTGAATTCTTTCTAACATGTTAATCTGGTTAGTTTTGCAAGGGTCCCATAAAGCACATGTGTCACATATACCACAAGACAAAACATTTACGGAAAAGAGAAAATGTACAATTTCAGGATAAAGAACGTGTTCCATCAATTTGGAACAAACGCTTGTCAGGGATATGGGACGGTAATCTTTAGGTGATGATGTGTTTGTGCATTTCAATGACGACTGGACCACTCAAGCGCACACCGATGCTAGCCAAGTCTGTTTAGGTGCTGTACACGTGTAGCACGATCCTGATAGCGTCGAACACATCGTTGCTTACGCCAGCCGAAAACTATCAGAAGCCGAGCGCCCCTATAACTCCAATAAATAAGAAGGAATGTATGATAGGGGTGGAGTGCATGTACGACAAATTTCGAGGGCAGATCAGCTATGGTATCTGATAACTCCGCGTTAAGGGGGTGTTTTACAGGCAACAGTTGAAGCACAAATTTGCGCGGTAGATTATCACGCATCAGGAATATAATTTCGACGCGCGACATTGATTTCGACATGATAAACCAATGATAACGTCGTCTATAGCGGATCCGCAATGTTTTCGCGCAGAATTACTGTGAGTCATTCATGACAACCCTGAAAGAAGGGACATCGCCCAATGAGCTACGTTGCGCAAGCTACAAGAACGCTTCTGGTGCCTGAAGATGCAAAATAATCTGCGCTTTTACGTCTCAAGCTACGAAGCATGTCAAACGTTTAAGCGCCTGCGGGCGTTCCAGCCCGGAGCACCTGTTGAGATACTTGAAGACATCTTTCATATGGTTGACATCAAGTACATAGGGCCGCTATCCATCACCACGGCTGGAAACCGCTACAACAATGTAGCTACGGACTAGCTGTCCAAATACGTAGAAGTAACAGCCGTACCATGCCCCCCGTCCGCTCATTTATTCCGTTTTATAAAACATAGGCATGGCTTGCTATATAAATTGATATCAGATATTGGTACAGCATTTCGCAGGCAGGAACTGCGAAAGTACCTTTCCACGGCTGGGGTTCTACAACATAACGCCTTCACGTTGCATCCTGTGGCAAACGGCGCTACTGAGCGAACAAACTAGAGCCTGCAGGCAAGCCTCACTCAAGCACAATTTGTTTCCAGCCGAACTTTCTCACGCGGACAGGAACAAACCAAGACACACGCTGGTCCAGCAACTGAATGATTAATGACGATTTTTTACTCTTTCTATAGCTCAAGATAGCCTACGTCTCATTTTTTACGTGTGTCGCGGTGATTAAGTGACTCCTCAGTGTGAAATATTCTCTTTGTGCAAGTCGCCTTTCTCTTTCTTTTTGTTAATAGGGCTAGTGTACTGATGCATGATTTACGGCTCCTGCCAATTGTCATGGCTTCTACATTTTGGCCCGTCAGTTTGGCTTTACATTTTCCTAAACCATTTATGTCGTAAAATTGAATGGTGCAATGGTTCAACGGAGCAACAGTGCTCGAAACCATTAGCGCTATGTCCAACCAACGAGCTCAAGCTAAAACTTTTTTAAGACTTGTTCCACATGCAAACGTATACCAGAAAGGAGAAGCCGATTCGGATGTCAACCTTCCGGCAAATGGCTATGCGGTTAACATAGCGCTGCAGATGTCTACTTGTGTGACGCTGCCTGAAATCGCATATGGGAAGCTGCCCCAGCTGTAAGCGGTCTGCATCCAAGATGCTCCCGTTACTGTCCCCCGCTCTGACAGTCGCACAGTCACCTGCCAGAAGATCAGAGCTGCAGCGAAGGAAAAATCTCCGTGAGTACAAGATAAACAGAAGCGTTATTACGACCGTCGCCATCGACCTGTTCCCCGTACAGCATCGACTATG
This sequence comes from Dermacentor variabilis, assembly GCF_050947875.1. NCBI lineage: Eukaryota > Metazoa > Arthropoda > Arachnida > Ixodida > Ixodidae > Dermacentor > Dermacentor variabilis. The sequence continues at coordinate 95,177,555 of NC_134574.1, read as the reverse complement.
TGGTGCGGGTCCGAAGAAGCGGCAACTGTACGGGCAAGAAACTACTCGTACAGTTCGACGGGGGCTTTCTACTTTACGAAGAACGTAAAAGATAATGCCTGGTGCTTTCGCAACTCCGATCCAAGCGTACCCACTAGACTGCTGGAAAAGAAATGACTTCGTGGTGCAAGAGTCACGCCTCAAGAAAGATTGCGCCGATTGTACTCAACTGTGGTTTCTGTTTTGCTTGCGAGGTCCGCAGCATTGCCGAGCGTGATATGCAAGAACGGCACTGGGGATCGGAGGCTTTTCCGGAAAAGCGAAACAGAGGAAGAGCAGATGAAAAAGAATAGAACAGCCGGGTTTCTCTGTATCTCCTTGATATAAATATAATATATAAGTATATAAATATATAAAGGTAAGTATATAGAAACGAGAAGATAGATGATTAACTGATTGGCCCGATATTGAATTATATAAAAAGAAGCCATGAAATAACGACACCAAGGAAAAACATGGGGCGCACACGCACTTACTAATTGCTCTAAATAAATCATAAACTATTGGAAATGAAAGTGGAGAAAAAGCAAGTTGCCTCATATGGGGAACGATCCCACGTCATAGCACACCGCATGAGCCATTAGGCGTGTAGTCTCGGATGGAACGAATATGGCATTGCTGTAGTATACACCTCCTGATGAAAATTGTCTTACCGACTGGTTATTTCGCGCACCTGTAGACCCACCGGTCCAACAGGACCAAGAGGAGGACGCCGTTGTAGCTACGATAAGTGCAGAGATTTTACCGAGCAGCAGCGAGCAGACCCGGAGCTCCTAAGGCTTGCTGAATACCTGCAAGGCACAACCGACATTTTCCCGATAATATTTATGCGGGATGGTCTTCGTTTGTGTTAAGAAACGACTTCCTGTTGAATAACTTCTTGCGAGCCCGCGCAGACTACCCTCTCGTTCTGTCCACAGCACTCCGGTCAGAAGCACTGCTTGACCTGCACGGTGATCATATACCCGGGCACCTCGGCTTTTCTCGAGCGCACGCATCAATGCCAGAAAAGTACAATTGGCCAGGCTTGTCTGCAGATCTCGCGTGTTAGGCCAGGAGATAACGATACTTCTAGCGACGCGCGAAACCACCGACGAGGGCGGCTGTATTATTCCAGCCAATCGAGCCTCCTTGCCGAAAGTTTCAGCAGATCGGAATGCACTTGCTGGGACCCTTTCCAACGTAAACATCTAGAAGCAAGTGAATCATTTTGGCCGCCGACTACCTTATGCGCTAGGACGAAACAACATTTCTGCCATGAGGTAGCGTGGCTGAAGTCACTAAATTCTTCGTCTAGGGCACCGTGCTTCGACACAGTGCCCATGATATCCTAATCGTCGAAAGAGGACCGGCCTTCATTGCAGAGTTCACGCAAACCATTTTGCAATTCAGCCGGACAAGCCACGGGAGGGCAACTTCCTACCACCCGTAGTCAAATGTTTTAGGGAGCGACTGAACAAGACCCTCGCCGATATGCTTGCAATGTAAGTTTACGTCAAACAGAAGAGGTAGGAAGCGGCCCTGCCGTACCTAAGCTCCGCTTACAACATGGTAGCGCAAGAAAGAAGGCAGATTACGCCGTTCAATCTGGTTTACGGCAGGAACCCTGCGGTTACTCTCTACACCATGCTGGCGTACGTCACCGATGAACAGAATCTCGATATCGGCGCCCATCTCCAGCTGGCCGAGGTAGCCCGACAGCTCGTCGGCCTGCACATAATGAACCAGCAGAGGACAGGCCGCCGAAACTACGACCTTCCACGATGACACGTGGAATACGAACCTGGGTACCGTGTTTGTGTTTGGACACGTTACACTGACGAGGACTTAGAGTGAAGCTTTTAGACCGCTATTTCGGTCCTACAAGATCTTCCGACGCATTGGCTATTGCCAGAAGGCTTTTCGTAATCACAGCGCCAAAACTCACGCCCTAAATTACCTCATATTGTGCGACTTCGGCCGTCGCAGGAGCGCTAACAAGATCTAGGAATTTTTTAATGCGGGCCATTCAATTTTCTTTGCCCTTCGTTGCTTTGGACTTCATTTGTTGGTAGTTTTGTTACTTGCTCTGTAATAAATGTGCTTTTATTTTTCGATTTCATCTGATGTTTGTAACATCAGCAGGATACTTGTCAAAGTGGGGGGGACGGCATTAACACGTTACTTGTTTATCGGGTGACCGCGTTTCGTTCTCTAACAATTGTTCTCAACCGCCTCACGACCCTCAACCTATCTGAAGTTTCTGGAAAGTTATCGATGGTTCTATCCGCTGTCTCTTGTCACCGAGCATTGCCTAATATGATTACATATAGGCGCGACGCGAATGCGGTATAACTTTTCGGTGGACACGCGGGCCTCACCGATTATTCTTTGAACCTTCAATGGCTCCTTTATAAAGTCCGATGCGCTTGACGCACTGACCACTATTTCGGCGATTGCCGATAGTGTTATCCGTAATCGTTATTCTTTGAGTATAGCCTTTGTTCCGGCACAGGTTTGCTCAATAATTGGCTAGTCTCATTACGCACAGTTTTTCTCCTTTCTTCACCGTCCCTGCTACGGGACAATATTATTACGAGAAGTGTAAGGCTAATCTGTAATGACAGCAATAGCGCGACCACGACGGCATGACGGCGAGGGTACGACAACCGATGTAAGGCAGCGAATTCTAGAGGACCACGCATTGACGACAGTGTCAAACAACGGTATCATAAACACGATAGAAAAACGACAGCAAAATTTCAAGATATCTCAGAGAACAAATTACGTGAATAAACAATGAAGGCGGTATGGTGACGACAGCTTGACGACAACAAGATCACGTTTCTGAAACTATTAGTTTAAAATCACAGCTTTACGATGACATGACGAGAATGGTCTGACGACGATGGCGTGAAGACGTCGGCATGAGGAAAGTAAGATGATGACGTAAGAATGAAAACGGTGGAGCTGCCTAGCTTGCATCATGACCACGCTATGACAAGTATGCGCGACAACGATGTATTGATGGCGAATGTATGAAGACGATGCAATGATGACAGTCATTGCTTCGTTTATGATGCATAATTCCACGTCCACCGGTCTATGATGAAGATGAGCAACCAATGTCTGTCACGAAGGCTATATCGTGTTGATGGCGGGACATCGTCGGCATGGCGACAGTGGGGTAATGAATCTAGAGTCACGACAGTTTAACGACAAAACCACGTCATGACGAGTGTCTGAAAACCAATACAATATGACAACATTGCGAAGTTGGCCAAGCAACGATGGTATGACGAGACTCGGGCAACTAAGCAAGAATGATGATAATGAAGCTATGATCTCAAGCTCAAGACTACAAGCCCATGCCTAGTGACCCAAGATTTAAGGTAGTTGAGCCACTTCGTCGGCACTGAAAAGTTTACGATAGCGCGCAAAATTGGACTCATACAGCAAAGCCGCAATGCCAGCGATGGAACGGAAATTATGGTATCACGATCATGAGCACATGGCTTGTGATGCAATCTTCATTAGATCCTTTGCTACTCGGTAAATGTTAGCTATTTCTTTTCTTTCTGTGTTACTTCAAACTTCCATCGCTGCTTCAGGAATATTTCTAGTACCCTTCACTCATAGGTTACATGTTATAATTTTTGTGTAAAAAAGCATTATCCTGAATTTTATTCAACTTTGATTTCGACATATGTGTTTATTGACCGTTCCATTGTACGGAATGTATTGTCAATACAAAATTCAGTATTTTGCTTGCCCGCATCAGCACCCGCTGTAACTGAATGATGAGTCATAAAGAATACGTTCGCTCTTATCGGGGTATTCAACAATTTTTGCTTGTTTTAGAAATTTTTTAAGTCCGAATCACAGAGGTGCTCGTATAAGGTCCTCAATCAATTTATGCATTCCTTCTACAGCTGAAAAATACTTATTTGCGAAAAACAAGATTATAAGAAAATTCCCATGAATCGCACTTGTAATCAAAATTTCTAGAGGATTGTGTGCTCCAAAGGATGCATTGATTACCATTGGAAGAACATGTGTCTTCCTGCCTGACTGCTTACCCGTCGTGGTTGATCAGTGGCTATGGTGTTGTGCTGCTGAGCACGAGGTCACGGGATTGAATTCCGGCTACGGCGGCCGCATTTCGATGGGGGCGAAATGCGAAAACACCCGTGTTTTTAGATGACCGTTAAAAAACCCCAGGTGGTCAAAATTTCCGGAGTCCTCCACTACGCCGTGCCTCATGATCTAATGTCCCTGACTTCTTACTGGTCATCATTCTTTAGCTTATTCAAAAATAATGAGCATGGTTGTGGAAAGTTTATAGAGATTTACTTCGATGCTTACGTGTACTTTTTGTACTGTTTAACTACGCAATGCCTCCATGGCTCTGGTATCTCTAGCGTTTCGAACTGACCTCGTATTCTCTCCAAGCCCGATATTGTGGTTGCTTGTATGCGGAATGTTTCTTAACTAGATAATTGATGAAATGGCTGTGATCCAATATTTATTACTCTTACCTGAAGCCAGTATGTTTTATGCCTTCGTGGATGTCACCAGTCTGTCTGATTTTGATGAAAATGCCGTTGATTGTTTTGTGTAATTCCAAAACAAAAGCAGGTGGCACACATTCCTTTAATAATATCACTTCACTTCTTGCGGGATAATATGATGTTGCCTTTCCTGTATAGTTCTTGTATATGTAAGGTCACGAGACACTGAAAATAAGTTCTACCGAGCATCGGAAATGTATCGTTTTCTTAATCATTTAAAAATCGCGGTGTCATACCTATGCATCAGGCATGAAGAATACTGCCGATAGCAAACGCTATTGTTTGTTTTCATCAGTCTTGTTGTTTTCACAATAACCTATAGAATATTTGTGATTGAAACTGGAATTCCACAAAGTACTACTGATTGTCGATGTTACCTGCCTACAAGAAGGTGATAGTTGTGTCCACCAAACCTTATTGTTTAGAAGTACACACAAAGTACCGAGCGCAAGAGCAGACGACATTGCGGCCGTCCTCAACAAGAAGTAAAGGAAGACTCCTTACAGAATCTAAACGAATGCCCTGCTAAATTCTAATTTTTATTACTATTAAATTAATTATTACTCATTTAATAGCACCTTCCTGATTTTATTTTAACCGGTAATTCAACCCTATTCAATGCTATTCCCATAGATATAAGGAGATGTATGCTCCTTATGCTTATATGCTTATGCTGTATGCTTATATTTTGGAATAATCCACCCATTTCTTGGCCAATTCCCCATCGTGGGTAGGAGCCACACGTGCCACTGCCACTGCCACAACAGCGACAACAAAGACGAGGGAGGCTCGTGCAGCGAATATGGAAGGGGGCCAGCGCAAAAGAGATCGCTGGAACGCCGGCACGACTAGGGCCTCCTGGCCTACGGAACCCACATCTACCGGTGAGGTTCACTTGACCGGGCGTCTGCCTTCGGTACAAGGAACGCCTCGGTTCGTTGTACGGCACGAGATCTCGGAGCGGCCTCCTGCAGCCTCAAACCCGCATCTACGCGCGAGGTTCGGGAGAGCGAGCGTCCGTCATCGAGACGAGGAGCGCCTCAGGTAGTCGCCTTGCTCGAGGCCCCAGGTCGGCCTGCTGACATCTTGGAACCTGCTTCTACGCGCGAGGTTCGGGTGACCGGGCGTCCGTCATCGAAACAAGCGCCTGGGGCCGCCTTTTTGCTGGAGACTTCGGAGTGGCCTGTCCCTGACTACGGAGCTGGGGGACGCGTCCACCTGTTCTGGCCCCGTGCTGCTGCGTCTGCTCTTCCACGCCGGTCATCCCTATACGAGCGAGTGTTCCACCTCAAGGACTCTACGTCTCACCACACTCCGGACTTCAACCGCAACGTCGTCAGACTACATTTTTCCTGTTTACGAACAACATTGTATGTGTTGGTCTAGTTTAAGATATTTTTCGTGTTTACGTGCCATGTAATATAATTGTCGCGTGTTTGCTCATTATGCACCGTCTCCTGCATCTTCCTCGCGTCACACGCTTTGCAACGTGACCATCCTAACTACATCACACTTATAAAGCATTTGTGCAACATCATAAGGCATTGATTTAGTGAAATTCTTCGCAAAGAGTAAGCTCTCGACTTGAAGTATTGGAAAATAAAGGAACTACGCACCATAAAGAGTTGAACGAGACGGAAGCCTCCGTAATGAAGATTATGTAAATACTTGTAGTTTGTAGAAATTTAGCAATACATGACGTAGGCTTCGCAATTTGACCATCCACTAGTAGGAATATAAAGAGCTAAACAGCTGAATTAAATAAGATGCCGTGAACACGCTAGATTCTGTAGCTGCCGTAAGGTCAAACAATTTCCTTTTTGTCTATTGGCCGTATTTTGTAGCTTTCGAACTTCAACTTCGAACTAAAATTGCGGCGAGAATTATTTATGCAACTACGCCAGTTCAATGGAATTTTTATTTTGATTTTATTGAATACGCGCAATATAGTTGCAATGTTTCCCATGAAGCCACGCAGACAAAGCGAGAAAACTAAGCTGGTATAATAAAGAAAAACATCTATGCTCAAGAATGCGCGTAAAATTCGTAAATGATGCAGTGACATTTCTTATGTCTTTTGAAATTGACTTCTGTGTAATTTTATGTCCGCTTACGTATGCAGGCGACATTCACTTTGCAGAAACTGACTGACACCTGTTTCCGTTGGATTGTACTCAGAAAGCGCTACAATGTGCGTAACCAAAAAATAAATGATTGAGCAGCAGTTGTACCTTCCCTGGATAGAACTCTGATAAACACACGGCTTGAAAATTCGCTTATTCTTCTTTTACAGCCATTACTCATAACGGGATAGTTTAACCTGCATTCAATAAAAAACAGAAGCTTCTTTGTTCCGGCTTCTACAGTACGAATGCTTAGATATTACAGTTGTAGCCCCAGGTATTGTCGCATGATTTCGACCCAGGTGGAAGACCTGCAGGCACTTTCAAAGCGACATTAAAATAAAAAGATCACACATAGCTATACACACTTAGTAAACTCTAGCTTCACTTGTAGAAGTACGGATAAGATTTATGCATGAATACTCCTTCCGTAGGAAAAAATATATCGAGGAAAGGGACAATCAAAGAACGTCAGAATAAACAGACATCGCGCAGACTGCTAAAAAGTTTCCCAAAGCCATCGCCGAGTATTTTAACCAAGCAGATAATAACTTTGATGAACTTAAACTCTACGTCCTACATTAAAGTTTTGTTTCTGAACGAGAAGAATATACAGAAAATCATACCTTATCAGTTCAAGTCATTGCAAGCAATAGGAATAAACGCTTAAAAGGGAGCTTTAGAATCTATTCACTATGCTAAATTTCGAGCTATCAGAAACAACGCTTAGTTTCGTTTCTTAGCGTTTCTTTCTTATTATTTTTCGTTGTGTTTTTTTCTCTGTATTTATCAATTTTTTCCACTTCAGTATTTCCTTTTCTTTCGTTATTTTTTCACGGGCACGTGTTTCTGCCGCTCCTACTATTATCGCTTTCATCGACACCGTAAACCTGGCCAACAGCGAAACAGGTAATAGAGGGTGGATTTGCACGCCGGTGACACACCGGTTGACCCACGGGTGTTGACACGTGATTGACAGACGGCTGTGTCCCTGACCTTGTGCATAGCACACCTTCGTTCTCAATTCGATACACTCGCCGCTATCAAAAACCTTCGCTCATTGCCGCAGCCACCCGCCTTACGCCCTTTCCACTTTGGAAGAACCCCACCTATATATACTGTGGCGAGGAGAGCATACGTCTACTTGCAGAAGACGTCTACTTGTCGGAAATTTGGCTCATGCGTTCACCTCGTTCTCGTGCTGCCCATCGACTTGGTGCTACAGTATATTATTAGTTGTAGTTTTGCCACAATGACGAAGAAATCACACTTCAAGCAAGGAGGCGAGGTCAGAGCTGCTGCGCTCGGTAAGCACAATAATGAAGGCTACGAGGCGCTTTAGATATGCCTAACGCTACATCCAGTGTTTTTAGCGAAACGGCGCTCATACAGGCTGTGGTGGGGTCCCGCAAGCGTGCCCATACATATTTTACAAACTGAGCAGGAGTGCTTAAAATGTGTCCGACCCCGCAGTTCCGCCGAGCTGTGGCCGTTGTCGGTGATAACTTTTGAAAAAGGTACAGGAACGCGCCATGAACACCGTCTTTTAGAAGTAGACTTCGTTGGGCGGCCGAACCCTTGAAAAGGTTGCCATTTTACGGCCTTATACAAGTTCAAACTGCTGGATTTGTTTTGTAAAAAATAACTCAGTAATAAAATAAATGATAGCTTGGTATCCGCATTAAATCGAACTCAAATGGCGAGCACAATTGCTTTACAAATGCAAAGCACTGTATCTTTCCTGTGCCTCATTTACAAATATTATGTCTGCGCAAAACAACCATACATAGTCACCACACGGATTTCCAAGATATTGATTGCCTCGCGCACCTACATGTGCAGATCTAATTTGGAGCAAAGAATACAGCACTATGGTGCTGAAAAAAGACGTATTATGATAATTCAGGGATGCGCATAAGAAAGGCTGACAACCGCAAAACAAAACAACTAAAACGATAGGTGCTTCAGCGCACCAATAACAATTAGGTTTATGTTGAAAAGACCACAAGATGTCACATGATAGTAATATCACATCAAAAACGTTCTCCACAGAGGTGAACACTGAGGCTACATGAACATATCTTGGATCACGATTCATTTATGTCTTGTTATAGAAAATCACATCTGTACTTTACTTACCGCTGATCCAGAAACTTAGCTAATACCTTAGCGAATAACCTAAAATCAACTTAAAATGTCATTTAGCACCTATTTTTACCTCCATCTTTTAAGTCGTGCCACTAGTTTTCATGGTAACATAGGTATTTCTATTAAAATGTACAGCAGGGGAATGAACTCATTTGTGATGGTTAACACACTCCAGCTGAAGGTGAAGGCTCATCAAGAAAGGGTGCGTACGGGCGGATCTTTGGATATAGTTTAAGTGAATTTTCACTGCAGGTACAGCGCAAGATGAGACGAACTAGATTAGATCGCCACAGACAGAAAGCTGAACACGTGTGTTTTGAAAGCGTGCGCTGCCTGCCTCTATTACAGCACGCATTTACTTTCTCGCGCTCAAAGCTACGGTCATTGATATTCAATATCGATAACACGATAAATATTCTTTCATTGTCCTTCACTTAATTACAGAAGCAAAAAAATGTTTCGAGGAGCAAGGGCATTACTACAAGTGGCGTAGCCAGAAATTTCGTTTGGGGGGGGGGGGGGGCTTACGTTGCAGCTCGGTATCCTCCTTAAGAGGAAGCTTTAGCTCGGGTGCTCCTATATAAATACATGTAGAAGGGGAATTCTTTTTTCTCGGCCACCACTGCACCAAATTTGACGATGTTTGCTGCATTTCAAAGAAGAACTTGGGGGGGGGGGGGTCTAGTGACTGCTGATTTCGAATTTTTCATTTAGGTCATCAATTTTTTATTAACCATCGGCCAATATCGCAATATTTCAGCAAATGAAACTATCAAGCTTAAAACTATCGTAACAAAAAGGGTAATTTTTTCATTCACCTTTGACGTTCCAATTATCAATTTTATTCTCCAATACTAAACCCGTATAGAAGCTGTGTTTAGAAATCTTGACTTGAGTTTAAGGGAATATCTTGTCACGCAGCACTATTCTCATGTACTACATATCGTCATTCTATGAAACGAGAACACTGTTTATGATTTCCGAAGACGTTGGTTGAAAAAACATCAGGTACAATACAAAACTGATAAAGGCATTTTGCATGAGTTACCTTTTCACGAACACAGCTGCCAACCATAGAGCAGATGTCATGAAGATATCGCAAAAAAAAAACAGTTCCTTTTCGTACCTGCATTTAAAATGCGCATATTAGCACTGATTACCATTTTGCACATGTCAAAACAAATGGCAATATAGCATGATTTCCGTTGTCATACGTAGAAGACTAGATTAGTCAAGATTCAATTGAACAAAAACAACTCTAAACCTAAGGTAACACGTTGTTTTCAAGCGTGTGGAAAGCTTTATCCGTAGACGCATTGTAGCATATCACGTGTTGCTGGCTCTGACATGTTCCTCTTGTTTACAGCTGCGAAAGGTCTAAATTTGGGAGCATATATAAGCGTCGTGTTTCTACTTCTCGCGCAGTTCGACCGAACAAGTTCGAGGAACCCCGGCAGAAGTAATGGCTTTTATCAACATGCATCCAAATATGTTCCTGCTGACCTTATTACTTGTTCTTCAAGGAGCGTGCGCAGCCGGTGATGTGGAGGCTAGACGCGATCAGCCAGGTGTAAATGCCTCTTTCTTTTCATTACATTAAAGCAAAAGCAGTAAAATTTTCCTTTGAAGAAGTGGGTTACTCTTAACGTAATATAAAATATAATAAACTGAATTCGCTCTTTGATATCTCATATAATGTTGTTGTCTAAAGTTCGTAAATACAACATAAGAGGAACAGCCGGTACTAGTTCTCTCGGTAGTACTGGCGTTTAATGTTTGTTGTTACATGCCGGGCTCATGTGTTTTGTAATGCCTTACTATATTGATGCCAACTCATATTCAACGATATAGTAATAGCGCACACGAATCAACCTCTTATGTGACAGAACGTGATCACTACCTTTATGCCGACTGCATTTCAGTGAGGTCAATCCAAATTTTCGAAAAAGGACTACCACAGGAACTCATACTGTAAGGGCGTATTCTTACTATGTGTAAGCCAAGACCTGGTTAAGTACACAAAACGGACTCAATACGTCATGAATGGTCTGCAGAAGTCCCGTATGCGTATGCCGATTAGTTGTTCCAGGATAAAACAGCGACAGTCTTCCACGTCTCTTTTTTTGTGCTTTTCTTTGTACTCACCTAAAGAGAGCTCGCTCAACGAGGAATTTGAAAGAGTTCAGAAACGGGCCCTACTTATTCAGTAGAGCCGGCAGCATCCTCGAGAGCATACCTTCAGTACTACACTCCACAACCTGTGTGTTTGCTTTGTCGTTCATGAGGTCAGACACAGGAGTGTGCGACAAACCACAACCATGTGTGTCACACGTCTTGCTATTGAAAGAAGGCGCTAACCTACCGGGGTACCTGGCCTGTGGTTTGTTGTGACTTAAAAGGAAAACTTTGCGTTGTAGTTGTGTTTCAGTTCAGTGCATTCCTTCATGCTTTATGTCAACAACGAGCTGACAATAACGACGAAGGAAGATAATTGCAAATGCAGGTTTCAGTTCGGAGATATTTATTCAAAGGACAGTTCAATATACACTTCAACTGCGCCTGCGCCTGCAAGGTAACCAAAGGCTATGACAAAGAATGATAAATGCATAAATTGTTGCATAATAGGATAAGTGATAGAGAGAAGTCAAAGTCTCTCATTGTAATTAAAAATTCTTATCAAGAGCTTACCAAGAGCGACGTTAGATAGATCTGATAAACTAACAACATCCCGCAACTGGAATAGGTGCCATCATCAGCATATAATGCTTAGTATGCTAAGCAACTGATGCTCGGTATATAAATTAGGTTACTGTTGACCTTAATGGCCTCGCTATGCTTCGTTGGTGGATGCCTGCTTCTAAATAAGCAACGGTGATATAATTTAATGAACAGCAGAAAGACGACTTCTTTAAGTGGGTCTTCGGAACGTAAGGCGGAAACCCAGGCAAACAGTAATGTTCTAGACGGGAAAGGAAAGTTACAAGCCTGCTTAAAACACGCAGCGCAGTTACAGCGCATGCTGAAGTAGCGGCTTTACAGGAGCTCCATTTTTGGACCCACGCACTAGAGGTTCTTCGCGGCTGTCTTCGCGTCGTTTTAACAACAGGGATCTGATCTGTCGGTGAGGCGCCGACGGCAAGCTGCGGCTTTCGCTGCGGCTTGTTCTGCAATCTGCGCAATAGTTTGCTCATCTCGATGTTACCTGGTTGCAGCCGCGCGCGAAGCTCTGAGATTCCTTTTTTTCTCCAGCGCTTCGTTCCTTGCGAGAAGGCACATATATCCACAAAACGTGGAGCGTATACCACATTCCTTAACCCGTGGCACGGTTCGTTTCCATTCATGACGATGCTAATGAAGGTTTATTGGCATCCCTTTCGAAACAGGGTGGAGAGAAATAGAAAGCTGCTCTGTTTAAGTTGTCCAGGTGACGCCACGCGGAGCTTGAAACTACACTCTTAGCACGGTACCTTTTATGGTAACCTGTAATCACAAGTAACTTATAAAATAAAGGTTACATGCAAAATATGTTGATGTTCTAATTAAATGGTGTTACGTATATATATATATATATATATATATATATATATATATATATATATATATATATATATATATATATATAGGTTACAAGAGTCAAAATTGACGGATTTAAAGGTTAATTCAGCGCAAAGTGCCTTGTAACCTTTAGATTTTAACCTCTAAAGAACACTGCAGCGCATTAGTGAGGAGACCTACATCATGGATTGGACGTTTGCTGATAAATGTATCCTAATGTGTTCGTGTTCTGCATTTATGATCTGGTTATTACAAACGTAGGACTTCGGCAGTTCGGGCTGCATTCGGTCTTAATTTCTGTCACCCAAGCAGTTACATTTTTCACGATATAAAAACAAAAAAGAAATCTTGCACGATCGCACTTGCATGTTCATCTGCGTGCTGTTCTTTGATGACCCTCCATACTTGGCGCACAGCCTTATTTGAAATATCAGCAACGAAGACTGTGTCATCGAATGATGTGGCGTGCACTGCCTGCCGAAACCCAGCGGTCGAATGTGGCGGAAGCTCCTGCTCTCGCACGCATTCTAGCCACCATGAGACAGGCATGGGACATCGGTATTTCAACACGAGAAACAAAAGCGGGCGAGTTTCTTTAGAAAAATGAAAATTTTTTAAACAAATTTCATGTACGAGGCGAGAAAGAACAGTTGAAGAAAAGCACACGAACGCGATGGGTCTTTCAGTAAAAGGTTGTTGAAAACATTGGATGGTTCTATCACATATCAATATAATTCAACTTGTCTGCTAAAATGTCCCTGTGCAGAACCTTTCAGTTGTCTGCATACAGTTTCTGCCTTTAACCGGGTTTGTTTCATTCCCTGCAATGCCTTGATGCTGTCAACCAAAAATTTCCCATGCTTCAACCATAAGCGCTCAAGATGAGGTTAATAGTTAGTGTGCAAGAAGCGTGTGCCTAAGAAAACCATGCCGACACGTGGTGCCAGCTAGGCAGAGTGCGTACATGAATATAAACGCGCGGTGAGGGAGCTGGGGATGTGGTACGCGCTAGGCGACCGGCGTAACTGCTTTGAAATAGACTACAACCTACATGTCGGCGAACCATTCTGCATTGCACTTAGGATGTTTTCTAATAAAAATTGTAGCAACTGATTCCACTGCCAGCTTTCTTTGGGCATTTTAAGCTGTGCCGAAGATTGGCACTACAACGACAGCAAATTTAAGTTACAGCAGACCCGAAACGCGCCAAACGTTCAGTGAAATCAACAGGATGCCGCTACACTCACATAAAAGCGAGCGCCGTCCGCTCCGTTGTCTTTTTAGGAGACATAGACAGATGAAAAGAGCGTTAAATGTTTGAAGCCGACAACTGAGAAATGAAATCTTTGCCACTGTCCAAACACGAAATGCTTCCACCATCACACCGATAACATCACTGGCACCTCTGACATTTATTTCTGTAATCCGTTGCTTGTTTTCATTTTTGTTTTCATTTTTGCTTGTTCCTCTAAGTGCCTCTTTCTAACATGGCGGAAGCGAGCAGGCATCAGCCACACTGGAGTGCGGCGATCCACAGTGCTATCATCTCTCCTCCTCGGTCCAATCGAGATGACTCGAGTTGCACGCTGGGAAGATTTTAAGCGGGAGCGGGAGGCTCGGAGCCGGCGGGAGTTGTTAGCGCGCTGTCGTCCTGTCGTTGTTGTAGTTGTCGTTCTGAAACGGCCATTATATTTGACTTGTTTGGATACCATCCGATCACCATTGTCTGCTGCCACCACTTGTAGCCTGCAGTAGTTATTACCGCTTCTACTGGGAACTTGCGCCATTCGCTGCATCCTCATGCCTTTGTGCAGCAGAGACCGTTTCGGTGTGTTGCGCGGTCGCTGCAACGATCCGGGTTGTGAGTGCAAGCGATACACTATTCTGCGCCTGTCGAAAAGTGACAACCTGGTGAGGTGTGAATATTGTGACCACGTCCCAAATGCACACGGAAAAATGTGTGATCTCGGTAAGCAGAACTTTTGCTTTTAATTATTTTTAGGTAGATAGTACGTGAATTCTTTATAGTTCGCAATTCAACATTTGACATAGTGCATGCTCTCGCTGCGCATAAGTGTTTCTGAAAAAAGTTATTGTTGACATATTTGCTTCTTTATGCTCTTCGATTTACTTTGACCTAAATTTGATGTTGTCATTTTGTGCAAATATTGGATTAAACCTTTCTAAAATATTGAGCTTGTCGGCGGGATGAGTTGTGTCAGGGCAACTAACTGACCTTAACAATACGTTTCTTGTACTGGCACCGTGCTTTGGGCTGACGTAGTTGACAGAAATCGTTCGGTATTGTACAACTTGCCTCGCGCACCCTCCGTTGGCCATGCTGTGGTGGTGCGTGACTGCCCGCGCCCTGGCCTGGAGGTAATCTTCGGTGTGTGCAGAGGTCGGGCAAGCCGAGGCAGCTCGTGGTTGCATTCCCGCTTTCTTTCGGTGCGCGTAGTGCTGGAGGTCGCGTAATCTCAAAAGTTCGGAGACGCGTTAAAGGGAGCAACAAAACAAACGTTCGCTCCCCTCTGTGTTCTTCAAGCCAACTTGATAGCTATTGTTCGCGGTCGTCAAATGAGATATGTTCATTTATGCCTGTGCTCGCGTGACACCATGGTTATTAGTAAGCTAATGATTACTGTTACGGCAGGTAAAACTACGTACCTTAGTTTGAGTAGTCGTCTAATGCTTTGCTATCGCTATTAGTGCTTCGCTTTTTGGGTGAAAATGCGTGTTTTTTCTATTTTCTTTTAGTCAAACGGGCCAATAATTTAACATGGTAATTGGTGGTTAGCATTGACTAACTGCGATGAATACACAATTCTCTTTTTGCCGCAACGTCACCCCTTCTCTTACATCTTGCATTCAAATTTCGTACAATGATGTATAATTATATACAGCGTTGTTCCGGAGAATACATGTTGTATAGCTTTCGCACGAATATTGCTTATGTACGCGTTTTTTTTTTCGCCTAGAGCTCTGAAATGCGCTCTGCATTACTTTGTGAACACTAATGATGTTCTTTCGTTGCGTCTATAATTTCAGAAACGAAAAAATGCAGCCGAGGCAAAGGCGCAATGCAATGTGCCAGGCACCGTGTTCGAGGACTCAGTGTCAGATGAAACCGTGGAAGCTTGCACATCTAGTCTGTCCTCGGTGCAATATGGTTAGTATAATGTGGAATGTTAGCCGAAGCTTTTTTGATTGCCCAGTGTATCAAATATTCTAAAGCGAAGCTTTCTTTGCCACTTCCCTCGACTCTTCCACTGCTTCTGCTGTGTACATATATAGTAGGGACGCAGGAGTGGCGTCTGTGAGCCCTTTCCAGCAAGAACTTATGAAAAGCCTCCAGGAGCGTTCCTATTGTCCTTTAGTGAGATTTCAGGTGTATATAGTTCAGCAAACAAACGAAAATTAGTATTATACTGATTACTTTTAGTAAAATAACATTTCATTGCTTTTTCCTGCATGCTTACTACAATGAGAGCTAAAGGTGAGCCAGTTCTAATTTTCCTTGATGTAGAATGGTTGGGCTCTTTGGGGTTGAGTTGTGCTCTGCAGTACTGCGCGTTTTTGACAAATTTTACTTCGTCAGTTCACATTATACTGTGCATATTTAATGTTTGATAAGGGAATGTTTATAGGCTCTAACTGTCTTTGTAGGCTCCTCTGCCCAGTGGTGATATCCAGATTGCAGCTCCCCACGTCTACACATGCAGCGAGCATACGTGTGTTTATGCTGGCAGCAGGCAAGAAATAATCTGGGTCTCGAACGGCAGCCTGGAGCTAGCTGTAATTTATTGTATTTTAACCTACTACATCAAGAACCTCGATTATCTATATGCATTTGCACCATTCCTGGCGCTTATGCAGAAACTTGTGCTTCCCAGCATTGTTGTGCCTAGAGGGCTCATAAATGACAGATTGAAGTGTTTCTTTGCCCTTCTGAAGAAAAAGAATGTGATTTGACTCAAAGTCTAGTTAACAATTTTAACCTTGCATTATTGTTCACTTGTTGCCAGGAGGTGGTGAACAGATGCATCATTTTGTGCATTACATTTGCATGCCTTTTTTATAACTGTCTTATTGAAAATTATTGAGGTAATACATCCATTCATGCAAGTAGCACTTACTATTGTGTACAAGTATTTTATTTAGCTGCTCAAAATACTTAAATTCGTGCAATGTGAATTATGGCGGCCTTGCTTTGTCACTGAGTAATTCTAACTGCTAGCCTCTAGATGATAGAGTAATTGGGCAGTACTGTGCATAGTAGTGTCCTAACGACCTTTTTCAATATTGATTTTAAATAGTTAGTGCATTCAAGAAGTTTGAATCCCATCCTTGACATTGTTAGCTAGACAGTAAAATGTGTCTTGTAGTAATTTTAATTTTAAAAAAATTTCATGTTTGTATTGTCACAAGGATCTAAACTGAGAGTTCACTATGCTGTAAGCATCACCACTTCCAGCCTTTTGTCATTTGGCCCTACAAGCCAGCACTTTGCACATCTCCTGGTTAAGCTTTGTCTGATGTTTGTAACACCAACAAGTTGTGTTTTGATGCCAGTGGTGGCCAATGCTAACACTAAGGAAACGTTGCTCAGGTATAGATGGGCTGCATGCATGCATGGCCTTGTGGTCCAGTCTTCTTTTTAGAGCGCAGCTCTTTGGCGTCCGTTCCTGGGTTTCGCGTCGTCGTCGTCGTCGGCCTCGTAACCAGCTCCGCCCCCCTTTCATCCCCCCAGCGCTAGCAGCGACCGACTGATACCGCTGGATGCCGCTGACGCCGCTAGAGAGTCAAGATAACGTGACTGCATAGAACACCGTCGCCGCCATGCAGAAAGAGGAGGAAAGGGTCCCCCCCCCTGTTCTTGTGTGGCGGATAGGGTGCTCTTCAGTTGCCGACGCGCCGGTTATTCGTTGTCCCTGAAACCAACTCCACAGCTGGGGTTGACTCACTATCGGCGTCAGCGGCATCAGTCAGTCGCTGCTATCTCTTCCCTCCTCCCTTTATCGTGTTGTCCGCTTGCAGCGCGCGCTTCTGCCCCCATCGTTTGCCGCTGGGTGTACACGCCGCCCCCCTCCCCCCTCTTCCTGCGAGTCTCCGGTTGTCAAAGCGCTGGCTCGAACTTAATTCCTTTCTTCGCTCCTCCTCCAATGCAACCCTTGTGCGGTGGCAATCAGAGAGCCAGATCGGTGGCGGCGGATCTGTATATGTGCACCGCCCGAGCCAAAATTGCCGCTGCCGTTCGCCCTGTGCGGTGGCAATCAGAGAGCCAGATCGGTGGCGGCTTGACATAAAGACAAACAGCAATTTCCTAACACTTATGCGGGAGAACATCCCGTTCCTCTCGCTCGTAACGCGTCCCACGGCTGTGACAACCTCGCGAGGCACTTGTATAGATCTCGTCTTTGAGAATGAAGCATTGGTGTACCAAGTCGAACATATATCAGTCTATTTCTCCGACCACAAAGCTTCCTTCATGACTGTCAAGAACTGTTAGTGGAGTCTTTGTTAAAGGAATACGTGTGAAAAATAAAAAAGAATTCTGTGATAGCGCATACATGTGTTGCTCGATTTCTTTGCCTCAATCTATCGAAAAGGTGAAACAGCTTATTTGCTGCGCTCAAACTTCGCATTAGGAAGTAACGTAATCGTCGGTAATTTTTTCTTTTATTTAGGTTCACCTATAGCCAATACTTTGTATATTTTTTGCATTGGCTACATTGCATTGGAAGCGTCTTTATTGACTTGCTCTAATGCTGCACAGGATGTGTAAAGCTTTCTTTATGTAGTGTCCAATGTGGATCTGAACACAAGTGTCCAGTTTTTGTGCCTGCAATCTCATGTACTAATCTTTGCCTTGTTTTCTTGCTTTCTAACAGCAGTACAAGTTTTTACATGGACAGTTAACACGAATTTATTGACGACATGCATGGCTGAAACACGGTGATATGATGTTAAATATTCCTGTGATATGATGCTAGTGATAGTATTGTCATGAATTTTCAGATCTAGTCATGTGCCAGCAAGGCCTGCTGTATTTGTGGTGTATTCTATGTTGTATTTTCAAATAAAGATGTTGCATTCTGAAGTTAACCTTATACTGCCTGTGGAACTGTCAATTTATACTCAAATTATTTATACAAGCTAACGGTGCCTCCTCCTCAGGCGTTCAAATTGTGTTTTGAACTGTATTTTTGGGAACATTACCGTTACATATTTGCTTAAAATGTGTCGCACGGGGAGTTTCATTTTGTCAGAAATCCCAAGGGATACTAGTATACTAGTATCATAGTAGCCCTTTGTTGGCTGAAGTATAACGATTTAAGTGATTTAAATGAAAGTAAACTTTTGATACCACATTCAGTTGAGCGTTTCTCTTTTTTTCAGAGAATTTCATGCGGGGCCCCGCTCTTTACATAGTCCGACGAGCAGGGTGCGGCCTAGCAACGGGGAGGCGCCACCTCGGGTTTTGTTCCAGAAAGACCAAATCTCCGCATGGTACACCGAGCCGGCTGCCGCCAAACAACAGAGGTGCGTCATTTTCTTCTTTTGCGGTTCTCTCTGCTTGCGCCTCTTCTTTCTTGCGCGCTTCTTTTCGCGGTCGGATTAAGCAGCCGACAACCATGCCCGGAGAAACGTGAGCCCTCGCGAAGGACGCCACTTGGCCAGTCCTTTTTGGAGACTGTCTTTACACGTGGTTGCGCTTCGAAATAGTTCACCTGTCCACCTCGTGTGGTTTCCACAGGAAAGGGTGTCCCTGTGTCTCTCTCAGCCTAAGCAAAAAAAGAAAAAACTGCGTTTTCCTGGCAACTTAACTCACGCAAGCCATAACATCTCTTCGACTGCAATGACATCTAGTAAAAAAATTCTCTAGCTATCAGAAAGCCCAACAAGGAGGAGCGCGGGAGTATAGATCTCTACTTACGAATGGCATAGTAAGTGACAGACGCATACTGTTTTTGGGTATAATTGTGTAGCTGTTTAGCAATAAATGAAGCAAATATTTTGCTTTGCTTATGAAAAACGGCAAGTGTTCAGGCCCTTTACCCGTGCTGTTGCTGTTTTTCTCCTGCGCATGCATTTACGTTTACTGTGTGGATTGTACCAAGGGTATCATTCAGCATACAAAAATTAAAAAGGAAAATCAGCAAGCTGAAATTCATTTTTTTTTTTCATTTTCGCATGCTAAATGATACCTTAAGGACAATCCACCGAGTAAACAAACTAATGTGCAGGAGGATAAAAACCGCAACAGCGTGAGCCACAGGTCTGAGCACTTGTAGTTGGCAAAGCGAAAATTTGCCTCATTTATTGATTAGCAGCTACAGAACTGTAGCCCACAAGAATATGAGTCTGTCACTTACAATATGCTATTCGAAAGTAAAGAAATTTCTCTAGCTCCCGCGCTCACCTTTGTTGTACTTTTGGGGGTAGTAGGCTGCATTTTGTCTTATTATTTTTTAGGTCAAACAAGAGATGTTGCGGTATGCGTAAGGTCTAGGTTGCCTGCAAAACGCAATGTTTCTTTTCCTTTTTCACTTAGGTTGAGAGAGACACAGGGACACCCTTTGTCCCGAAAACCGCACGAGGTGGACACGTGAACTATTTCGAAGCGCAAGCGTATGTAAAGGCAGCGTCCGGAAAGGACTGGCCGAGGGGCTTCCTCCGCGAAGGCTCACATTTCTCCGCGCATGGTTGTGGTCTGCTTAATCCGGCCCCGGAAAGAAGCGCGCAAGAAAGAAGAGGCGCAAGCAGAAAGAAGCGCGAAAGAAGGAAGAGACGCGCCTCTGTTGCTAGGCGACAACTGCCTGGGCGGAGCATGCGCAGAGCAACGGGCTTTTATGAAGCATACCGCAGGAAGAAGCCCGAAAGAAAGAAGAGCCGTGTCCCCGTTGCTAGGCGACACCGGCTCTATATACGGAGCATGCGCAGTACGGTGTCCATCTGGGACCTCCTGCAAGCCGCTTTGTGTAAACATTTTAGTCGTTCAACCGGTATATTGTAAATGTAACCTTTATATTTAGGCAAATGCACTCAATACTGTATGCCTATACTAGAGGTTAAAGTGTTGTAACCTCTAGTTTAAGTGCACGCTTTCTTACGTTTAATAGAAGTTTAATTTGTAAAGGGTGATGTGTAACTTGTAAGTTAAAGGTGCACAAATCTGTGTGAATATACCCCTCTAATAAACGTTACCGTGCTAAGAGTGTACTATATGCAACTTCTACATGAGGTGCATCCTGGTGGCATAAAATGCAACTGTAATGGAAAGGGTGCACTTATCGACGCTACGCGGCGCGCATCGCAGATCGCAAGTGGGACGATATAATGGTGATAATGATTATTATTGGTATCCCCTATGATACGAGAAATTGACATAGACAACTAGCCAGCTTGATTTTATTAGGTGCATAAAGTATTTCCTAACATTATTGTAGGCATCTCCTTAAATATTTTTTCTTCCTTTAAACCCCATATCTCGCTTGTGCTGCGAGCTGTACATCTGCTATGCTTCACTCTACCTGATGTGATAATATGCAACTTTCATGCAAAATCTGCACACATCGACACTAGGCGGCGCGCATATGACATCGCGAGTTTCCTCGCGTGCAAAAAAGGCGTTGATATTGCACTTCCCGGGCGATGCCAGCAAGCGCTAACGGCCTTCAGTGGTAAAGTACCTGACTCCCATGCAGCGGCCCTGGTTTCAATTCCGGCAGAATTGGGTATTTTTTGTCATTCCCGACGATAGCTGCTACGGACTCCGAACACGGGCGGCGATGGTGGTGGCCACCATCGTCAACAGAAACGGCTATTTGAATGAGCCCATAATTCATTACGCTGTAAAACATACCCTGATCGGGACTGTCAAAGGCCATGGGGGAATCGATAACTGAGCGGAACACCTAATGAAGCTTACTTAACTATAATGGCTTCTATGGTACTTGCTCAAGCCAACATGATTGTATGAAAGCACGCAATTTGCTTCCCCAAATCAATTACCCTATATGAGATCAAATATACAAATCATTTCGAGATGACATCAGGCGGACGCACTGCTCGGTAATTTGAAGTGCCACTTCTGTCAACAGATTTGAATAAAATTCTTGCCCCGTTTTATTCTATTTTGGTCAAAAATACACCGGTACCCAAGCAAAGCTTACGTATTAGGTGGGTGTTGCTGCTATGAGGTCAATAGCAAATTTATTTGGTCTACTCTGGGGACCCTCAATACCTCATACCTTGATAGTATTTTGGACATGAATTCTGTTGGCCACGAAATGTCTCAAGAATGGTGTGTTCACATTTGGTGCACGCATAAAGGTTACGGCTTCTAAGTTTGAATGCTACTCAAGAAAATTGCAAGGTGTTCAATGAAGTGCGTTGCTAGTTACCCACCTTTGAGCTGTTGTCTGTTATGTACAACTTTAAGTTCTAAGAGCCAAGTGAATCCCCCCACAATAATGGACCCCATACAAAGGCTATCTATGGTTTTTTTTTCAATGTATGTAGTGCATGTGTCTTTAGGAACTTTGTTTACAAAGCTTCAATATTTTTAGATGGAACACATATCATTAGGGACCATCGACTGTAGTAAATTTAGGCGTAATTCTCTTTTTTAATTTCATCTTCGGGCCCTCATTTGTCGACCAAGGTTTACGTGTCTGGCGAAACATCTTATGGTTCCAAATTTAAAGAGGACTTAAATTAGGGGGGTTTACGTGCCATGACAACCATTTGATTGCGAAATCTTAAGCGGTAGAAAAGCGATTTTCTATCATGCGCATTACATTTCGCACGCATTGTCACCATGGCAGTACTTAAATAAGTGCGTGCCTTCTGCCGCTTCAATTTTGCTGAGAAACTTGTTTAGGCGTCTTGGATTTATTTATTTCATAAAGATAGATAAGCAATGACTTTTTCTTGCTTTGGGTATGTTTTTTATGTGGAAAGCATGTTGGGCACCCCGTGCTCGCTCTGTTCCGTATAATGACGCCAGTTGTAGTAACTTTGGTAAAATCTGTTGGCGGGCTAGCTATTTTCGTTTCATCATACAGTGTGCAAACGCCACCGCACGAGAAAAGAGGTAGAAAGAGCGCTGTCTATGTGTCTGTATTTCTATTTCTGTCCTTGTGCTGTTACGCTTGAACACGGTATCCTGCATGTAGTTGCCTAGGGTTGTCACAATTGGTGGGTGATTGGCACAGTGTTTTAAATGTCATTACCTAAATGATTATATGCTGTGAAGAGCTAATAGTTTTTAAAATTAGCATTAAATAATTACTAGACAACCACAAAAGAAGAGATCCTCACCATTTCGTAAGTATTTAGTATGTTTATATGCAACCGTTGAAAAATTGGTGATCAACCGTTGAATTGGTGATGCAACCGTTGAAAAAACGCGAATGTTTTTCCGAGACCATAACTATTACGCCACCTTTAAGACAATGAGATCTGCAGAGAAATAGGATTTGACAATAATTAAATATAACCAATTCAAGAATTGCACGATGCCTCATCAATATTAGGTCATACTTCTACATAAAATTGTTAAGATATCCTGTACTTGTAAGAAGTTAAAGAGGAACAGGCAAGGGAGTGATCACAATGAAAACTAAACATCTTGAGTGGGAGAGCATTGCTAAATAGTAGGCGTAAGCAAATATGGCTGCAAAATAAAGATTATTTCCTAGTTTTTGCCACAACTTTCCCACACGCATTCTGAACAGCAATATACGTTTCAAATCGCCACGTGAACACTTTTTCCGCATATGCCCATGCAAACCAATTCTTTATTTCCATCTTCGTCCCACTTGCGATGTGGAGTAAGACCTTGATTTAGGTGCAGAAGTGCTCGTTTACGAAAGCAGGCTGCTTAGAAAGAAAACCAATGTATTTTGCATTTACCTTTGCCTTGCGTGGTTTCTGAAAACCCGCATCACGACTAGAAAGACAGTTACTTGTTAAAAATGTGTGTTCTCCTCCTTCAAGGATTTTGCGTAGAATGCGTCAATACATACCTCAAACAATGCATACCTCAAATACATCAATACCTTGTTGAGTTAATAAGACGCCAAGCACTTTTCTCGCTTTCTGCAGTCGGTTTTGAAGACCGATATCCTGCATGCAAGGAAATCCTCGAGTTTTACATTCTCCTCTTTGAAAAGGGCGTCATACGGTTGACAAGTGAATGTCACACTTCACTTAACCTCTTATTTTCATGCGAATGTCATGTTTCTGACGCGCATTTTTCCTTGTCAGTTGAGGCACATTGTTTTGCATTGCAAGCAGAAGAAAGCATCTGCATTACTGATGTCAAAGTACCCACAACAAATGAACAGAACTTAATATTACTAACAGTCCGCATCTGCGCCGTAGGGCGTGGGGGCAAAGTATAGAAAAGGAAAAAAATTATCACAAAACGGCCACTTCTTGGGCAAATTGGTGCTTTGGATTTCTAGGTATATGTGATTGTGGCGAGAAATACATTTCGCCAAAAGAGCCAGAAGAAAGAATGCAGTCACTGTCTTCTGTTTTCTATCCTTTTCTCGAAATGTATTTCTCGCTTCGATCAAGTATACGTGGATGTTTATCACATTTAGTAGAGGTCGAATGGAAAACCATGGCTTCATTGCTGCTGCCACTTCCAAATGACCCCGAAATCACTTGAAGATTTAATTATAAGTGACTTGTGTGGAAACCAAACCTATGTACGTGAATGTCAGAGTACTTTGCAGACAAATATAGATCCACGCTTTTTTCACAATATTTGCGATCCTTGTGGCAGCGTTCACAGCCAGAAAGGTGGCCGTTCGCGAAGGTCAACGTTCACGTCAGCAAGAATCTGCAGGAGTACGTAGTTGGCGAGCGATTGTTTTTGTTCTTTCAAAGTATGAACAAAGCAATCGAACACCAGATGCGATCATCCTATCCGCGATTCGCTTGTACTAAATCTACCTACACAGCTGTTAGACACAGCGGCTTTGAGCACTGCATTGTTCCACGACGAAACATCTTATTAGTGAAGCGCAGGTGCTGTGACTCCTGATAGCATTTTAATCCAACAACGTTGCTGGGACGTAACACGCAGAACCCCATTGTAAAGAACTTTCCGGTGCAAACGCCGACTACTTATTTTTGGCTACATATGAGCCCGCCTTGTGCCGCGTCTTCATTTGCGCGTTTGCTCTCACTAGGTTGAGAAAAGATAGGTCACGGATTGATTGGAAAAAGCTTCCACAAGGCTTCGACAGTAGTTGTACACATACTCTCAGTTTGTCGTTCTCTCCTCGTTGGCTTGCTTCGCCGTTTGATTGAAACATAAATGAACAAATAACTGTTCTCAATGTTGTGTTTGATTGACCTAAAGTGTACGCAGACTACGATAATCCATTTCTGTTATTTCGCCTTCGCCAATCAACAAATAAATGTGCTCAATCTGTGAATAGCGTAGTTACCCATAAATATTTACAAGGTGCAATGGTAGCACTAGTATCAATGCAGCACTGTAGTGCAATGCCTATGAAACTGTATTATAGTTTGGTTCCTGCATTTAAATCCGCTGTTGCACTCATTCTTTTACAGAATGTGACCTCAGGAATGGCGCTTGTCGATATCCAGATGGTATGGGTTTTCATTGTCGTTATGAATTTTACTGCTCTTTCCTTTGTTCGCAACTTGTATATATATATCTATATATATATATATATATATATATATATAAGGAAAAGCCATGATATATATGTACAGCAGAGGAACAATTAATTGAACTTATGAATTTAAATATATATATATATATATATATATATATATATATATTTGGTTTCAGGCCACAGGCAGCATTGCGTTTCCACATCTCAGTCACTGAGCGTATTGAAGAAAAATTCAATTTATATAGACTTTATGATAGTGAGGTTTCAACCTCACCTTGTTAACTATTTCTTTCCGCCTTTGTTTACGGAAATATCCTTTTAAAAGTGTTTTACTCGTTTCCTTAACATTGTGTATATGTCAACATAATTTCACGATATCATGTATCGTCCCTATCCACAAGTCCAGTGAAATGCGAAGAGCGGAATTCTCACATTTCCTTCTGACTTCATCCTTACTCACAATTTGACGAAACTTATGTGCGAAGTCAGTCTTGAAGCATTTCTCTTTTCTGACGGTCTCATCTTCTCCTCCAATAACAAGTAGTCTGCTGCTTGTACAAGGCCAGGAAGCACGTGTAATCTTAACCGTGGCCACCTCTGCCGCCAAGGCCATTGGACGCTCCTTCGCGGTTATGGAAAACGAACGCATCGTGAGTTACGTACCATATTTTATTGTAGTTCCCGACTAGTAGCAATACAGAAAGCGCGGAAAATAGAGCTGCAAATATTGGAGCGCTTTGGATATCGATGCGGAGTGCACATGCATCGAGATTCAGATGAAGAATGTGGTATGGCGGCGAAGTTCCGCAGACCGGCTTATTAGGCAAAAAAAGGGGGCAACGTGGGGTCAATCGGCCATCGTCTCCTGCAGCATGGCCCTAGCACCACAAGGCTATTTCAGGCGAGAACTTGGAAGAGCATTCCACATGTTAGCTAACGTGCCCCAACCCACTATTGAAAACAAATGGCAGACTATCTTTCCTATACGCGATTCTTCTTCTTTTCAGATGTTCCGTGCGTGTTCCTTATTGTGCATGATTCGATTATTGTGTTTGGCCCATTCATTGCGCTTGAAAGTTTTTAGTTCCTTGGGGGTACTTTATGCGAAAGCATCAAAGTCATCATTGACCTTAAAAGGTGGCGCTTGTCATTTGGAGCAGTGAAACAACAACTAAGAGACCATTTGCAGTTACAGCACGTCACGCGCGCACCTCGACGTAGCAGAACGAACGAAAAATAAAAAGCACGATAGCACCAGGTGTTGCGTGACGTGAAAGCGAATCACCGCGGTGCCACATAACCCTCGCTCCTGGAAGTCAATGTTATCCGCTCGTGCCCTGGCCGCGCAAGACCTCGCTCGCGCTCTAGCTACGCCTCAGTAATCACCACAATGGAATAATCAATAAATCCAGAATACATCAGAAAGAAATAAAATACGTAGGAACCACAAACATGCACAGCTGGTGTTGAAATTTCGCACCGCCCTTAGACGCACCGCTGACGGCCAACCAGCAGACGCATTCTAAATTACTCTCGGGAGTAGAAGCAGAGGACAATGCTTTGCAGCAAGAAGAGCTAAAGTTCGCAGCCGTGATTTTTATATAGTTCGAATGTTGGGGCGACTCTTCATATGTAGTGACACAGCAGGAGAAAGGGGTCCACTTTGAGAGCAGCCACGTATTCGATGTTACAGGAATATGGGAATACCTTGTGCACGTACGTGCAAGCTGCGAAACGCTCACATGCATAGCCAAGCCCAGTTACGAAATGACGTTGCTGTTTAGTAACGGTTCATTTTGTTGAAGGATTCGATATCTTGAAATATTTCGAAATCATAGTCCTGTCACATTGCCTTAGTAATCAGCACATGTCTTTGGTTAAGACATATACCTCAAAAGACTCCGCACAGCCCGATGTCGGTACACGTTGTAGCGAAATTGCTAGTACTGGAAAAAGTTGACATCGCTGAGTGACAGCCATGAAGATCGGCTCATCAAGATCAATTGTGAGATATCTATTGAAAAACTCTACAATCGTCAACCAAATCCCCAAGGTATAACGGGTGAAAACGAGTTCTACTCAACTATCCACAATCAATAAAATTCCGCTGGGTACGTCTGTAAACTTTCCTTCTCGATAGTGAGTTCCTAAATTGAAGTGATCATAGTCAGCTGCTATTAATCGTAGAAAGATGAAGTTCGGCTATTTATTTAGAATTTTGTTACAGTCGAAAGTTAGTGTATAGGGAAGCCACATGATATATTTAAAGCAGAGTAGCGCTGGCCTAAGTAGATGGCCATTGAAGGCAAGGGCCGATTAGTCCTTCACGGCGAAAACTATGCACACCTAGGCCTCAAAATATGCTAACGAAACCTTAAGTGTACTAAAACATGCACACGAAAGATGCACTCTCCCGTGAAACCAATATAGCATTTTGTGGCATGAGCCACTTTAGACAAAGGCAAGCTGTAATGATTTGACAAACATAATGCGATATATACAGCGAAAATCGAAGAGTAATAGCACATGTAGCATTTAGCAACAGTGCTTGCCCTAAGCTACCACTTTTCGAAAACAGTTTCATTGTAAACTGAATGTAAAGAAAAGTGCCCGAACAACAACAACATAAACACATCGAGCTGCTGAAAGTTCACTGTGCCGTAAGCACTCCGAAAAAGACCCTGATTTAATCCTGTTGGAAACGAGGTTTGACAAGTATTCCCAGAGCTATGCACAAAATGGACCCTACAACATAACATTTTTGACAGCTGGTGCGACGATCACCAACAAAATCACTGCTTAAAGGACGCAGCAGCTTTATTACGGACAACTTGATGCACTTATGCAGTTGTAAATCCTGGCTTACAGTAGCGCCGAACTGAATTCTGAACCTGAGCGCAATTCATCGATCCGTATGCTGCATGTCTTTAAACAAAACTGAGACATGGATACCTAGCAATCATACAGCAGCCTATCAGCAAACCGACAGCGAGTTTACAGGAAGAAAGCGTGGAAGCAGTGAATTTACACCCGGCTAAGCAGTAATCCATTGGTGCCGTTGCTCATGCAGGTTAGGCATCGCGGGTAATCTGTAAACCTTTTCACATAACAAAACAACCGTTCAACCCTTCTTCAAACTTCAACTATACCGCTCATCGAACATCCATTGCTTATTTCTTAGTTCATTCAGAAGCCATGAACAGAGACGCATGAGGAGCGACACGGAAACTTACTGTGGACGTGTGCCTTCTTCCCAAACGTGTCGAGCAAGGCCGCCACCAGTCGTGCATGTGTTGGAGCACTCTAAGCCTCTAACATGTTTCCCTCTGTCTTTATTTTTGAAACCGAGAGTAGCAGTCGCCTTCCCGGAATTTTCCTCGCCTGTACAGCCGACATGTTCTGTTTCGCGCTGGTCTGAACCAAACCCGCACCGTTTCCAGGCCTATTTTCACCAGCGACCGCCTAGCGCCGACGCTGCTGCTACATCGAACAGTACCTACCATCACCATTTGCGTCCGCCATAGGCTCGTCGGAATTGGCCCTTCCCCCACTACTCTCATCACTCCCCGCAGGGGCGTCTGCGTAAGCAGGCGTTTGGTGTGTTGCGACACCACGTACCCCAGCACACGAGGGTTGGACCCTCCCGCGTGTAGCCGTGCGTGGCTTAGCCGTGTCTGGGGAAAAGGGGATCCTGGTGGTTGAGCCGAAGCTGGGTGTTTGGACCGTTACGGCCCCCCGGCGGAGGCAACACACCTCTTCGGCCTCGGCTTCACATAGACGGCACCCTCGGACTGACCCACCCGGGGGAAATCGGCAGTCGCCTTTTCCTGTCCTCCTCTCCAATCTTCGTCTTTCTCTCTCGCCTTTTTCATCTTTCCTGTCTTCTCATCACTTCTCCTCGCTTCCTAGTTTCCCGGCGGCAAGGGTTAACCTTGTGTAGCTGGCCAGCCTTGGTTATGCTGTATTTGGTTATAGCAGCGATGTACGGCTGGCGTTGGCAGGGTTTCTATAGCAGGAGCTCCTGTGACGTCCCCCTGTTGGGCTCCATGGTGGGTGGTCGGCATCGCGGCCGAAAA
This sequence comes from Dermacentor variabilis, assembly GCF_050947875.1. Taxonomy (NCBI): domain Eukaryota; kingdom Metazoa; phylum Arthropoda; class Arachnida; order Ixodida; family Ixodidae; genus Dermacentor; species Dermacentor variabilis. Next base: position 95,148,399 of record NC_134574.1, on the reverse strand, counting down.
CCCAACTGTACTTATGGAAAACGCTTTTCCTAAAATCCCTGATCGCCCTCAGAAACGAGGGCGCACCGAAGATGTCTTTCAATTTTTCGGACGCCAAGTCCACAATTTCCCGCGTTTTCATGTCATCCACGCAGAAAAACCAGCTAAACAAGTTCGAACAATCTCCCCGTTCCTTGTGTCTAAGTCTCTTACCGAAGTTTTTGGCCCCGGATATAAGGTGTCGAGGATGGCTAGCGGTGACCTCCTCTTGGAGCTCCGCGACCTGAAACAATTTGAGAAACTGCCTAAACTAGTATCTTTTGGTGAGACCCAAGTAGTAGTAACCCCGCACCGCACGATGAATACCTCCCGCGGCGTTGTCTCCGACGATGATTTGCTGGAGCTCACTGAGGCTGAACTGTTGGAGGGCTTCAGTGAACAAAATGTCATAAATGTCAAAAGAATCAAGATGAGGCGAGACGGTAAAGAAATTGCGACCAAACACATAATACTCACCTTCAATTCAAGTGTCCTGCCCGAGTCAATCGAGGCCGGGTACATCAAGCTTCGTGTAAGACCGTACGTGCCAAATCCCTTGAGATGTTTCAAATGCCAGCGTTTCGGCCACAGCTCGCAGAGCTGCCGAGGCCGCCAAACATGTGCGAAATGTAGTGCCCTTGAACACGCCACTGAAGCATGTAATAACTCTCTCCACTGTGTAAACTGTGACGGGGATCACGCCGCGTACTCGCGGTCGTGCCCCTCCTGGAAGAAGGAAAAAGAAATCGTAACTATAAAAGTAAAAGAAAATATATCGTTCAAAGAGGCACGAAGGCGGGTATCATACCTGCCCAAGAAAACCTTTGCCGATGTGGCGCGTCAGGGGGCAGCGTCACAACGGCCTCCGGCGGCTGTCCGACCCACAAGCAGTGAGTCGGCAGTTACGCCATCTGCCCCCGCGGCGGTTGCAGCTAGCGCTGCTCCGTCAACCGAGCAGAAGGGACCGTCGACCCCGAAGGTGGGCGCAGCCGAGGCTGCCTCAACCTCCCAGGTCCCTTCCAGCGCTGGCAACGGCCGGCGCATCCAAATCCCCCAGGGAGCCCCATCGACCTCCGGGCTGGTGGGCGCAGGGGTCTTGCCCTCCAAGGCGGGACCCTCTCGGGAAACTTCTCGCTCGCAAGAGCACGTGTCCGGCGCCTCACAAGAGGCAATGGACACTACACCTATCCTCAAGGCGCACCAGGCGCCTAAGGAGCGGCGAGGTTCCCTCGAACGCTTCAAAAAGAGCAAAACCCCGGTTACAGGGCCTCGAAAGGGCTCTGTAATCTGAGACATCCCTTCCGTTACCGTAAACACAGCACCAACTTAATTTAAAATATGGATACACAAATCATTCAATGGAATGTCAGAGGTCTACTTAGGAATCTTGATGATGTTCAAGAACTCATCCGTAAACACAATCCAAAAGTGCTGTGTTTACAGGAAACACACTTGAAATCAAAATACACAAACTTTCTTCGACAGTATGTTACTTTTCGCAAAGATCGCAATGATGCTGTCGCATCGGGCGGTGTTGCAATTATAATTCAAAAAAGCATAGCCTGTCAACGTGTACAGCTACGAACGGCCCTTGAGGCAGTGGCGGTTCGAGTTATTCTGCTAAACAAACTGATCACTATTTGCTCGCTTTATATTCCTCCACATTATAAACTAAGCAAACATGAATTTCAGACCTTTATAGATGAATTGCCAGAACCCTATGTTGTTCTTGGCGACTTCAATGCACATAACTCCCTGTGGGGCGACCCTCGTATAGATTCGCGAGGACGTCTTCTCGAACAGTTCCTTTTTTCTTCGGGTGCGTGTCTGTTGAATAAGAAGCAACACACATATTACTCTCTTGCAAACAGAACCTATTCTTCCATAGATCTTACCATAGTCTCCCCGTCTGTACTGCCTGAACTTGAATGGGAAGTTACCGACAACCCTTACGGCAGCGACCACTTTCCTATACTGCTAAGATCACCTAAAGAAAACGAATATCCACCACACGCTCCTAGGTGGAAGATTGAGACAGCTGATTGGGATAAATTTCGAACTCTTACAAGTATCTCATGGGCTGACCTGTCTTCGTTAGGAATTGATGCTGCAGTCGAGTTCTTTACAGCTTTCATAATAGATGTCGCATATAAATGCATATCAGAAGTAAAAGGCTTGGCCTGCAAACGGCGTGTCCCGTGGTGGAACGACGATTGTAGGATCGCTCGTAAAAAACAGAACAGGGCGTGGGGGTTGCTACGCGCTTCTCCCACTGCGGAGAATCTTAGCAACTTTAAGAAAGCAAAATCCGAAGGCAGGCGAACCCGCCGACAGGCCAGACGAGAAAGTTGGCAGAAGTTTCTATCGAGTATTAACTCGTTCAGAGATGAGGCCAAAGCCTGGAACAGGGTGAATAGGATAAGAGGGCGACAAGCATATGCACTCGCTTTGGTAAACACAGAAGGCGATACCCTACAAGCTCAGGCAGACTCACTTGGGGAGCACTTTGAGAGCGTGTCAAGTGCCAACCATTACTCGCAATCCTTTATGAAATATAAACAAATAGAAGAACGTAAGCCACTTATGAGAAAATGTCAACAGAATGAACCATACAACTGTCCTTTTAGCATTGCCGAGTTGAGAGCTGCCTTGAGCGCATGCAAGAGCTCTGCACCGGGATCTGACAGAATTATGTATGAAATGATCAAAAACTTACATAAAGACACCCAAGTTACACTAGTCACAATTTTCAACACCATTTGGGCTGCGGGATACCTCCCGACTGCATGGAAAGAAGCCATTGTGATCCCGGTTTTGAAACAAGGCAAAGATCCTTCCTCAGTGGCTAGTTACCGCCCGATAGCCCTGACAAGTTGCCTTTGTAAGGTATTTGAAAAAATGATCAATCGCCGTTTCGTGCATCTCCTAGAGTCAAGTAAAATGCTTGACCCATTTCAATGTGGTTTTCGGGAAGGGCGATCTACAACTGACCATCTTGTGCGCATCGAAGCGAGCATTCGCGATGCCTTCGTGCACAAGCAATCTTTCTTATCTGTATTTCTTGATATGGAAAAAGCGTACGACACAACCTGGCGGTACGGAATCCTGCGCGATCTTTCCGCGCTAGGTATCCGCGGCAACATGTTAAATACTATCGAGAGCTACCTAGAGAACCGTACATTTCGAGTGAAAATAGGTCCTGCACTGTCGCGTACATTTATACAGGAAACTGGGGTACCCCAGGGTGGCGTACTCAGCTGCATGCTCTTTGTCGTAAAGATGAACATGCTTCGTGCATCTTTACCACCAGCTATTTTCTATTCCGTCTACGTAGACGATATGCAAATAGGTTTTAAATCCTGCAACCTCACAGTCTGTGAGAGACAGGTACAGCATGGTTTGAACAAGGTGTCACAGTGGGCAGAGAAAAATGGCTTTAAAATCAATCCTCACAAGAGTTCCTGTGTTCTGTTTACAAGAAAGAGAGGCCTGGTTCCGGACCCTTGCCTAGAACTGTGTGGACAACAGATACCTGTAAACAGAGAACACAAATTTCTAGGTGTTATACTTGACAATAGACTCACTTTCATCCCACACATTAAACATCTTAAAGAAAAATGTCTGAAAACAATGAACCTAATTAAACTTTTATCGCAGACTACGTGGGGTAGTGACAGGACGTGCTTAATGAATCTCTATAAGAGCCTGATTCGGTCACGACTAGATTATGGTGCCGTGATCTATCATTCTGCCACCCCGAGTGCACTAAGGATGCTAGATCCGGTCCACCATCTAGGAATCCGCTTAGCCACGGGCGCTTTCAGAACAAGTCCCATTGAAAGTTTATACGTAGAATCAAATGAGTGGTCACTTCATCTGCAGAGAACATACATCAGCCAAACATATTTTCTGAAAGTGCACTCTAATCCCCAACATCCGTGTTTTAATACCGCTAATGATATGACAAATTCTACACTCTTCCGGAATCGTCCCACCGTAAGACAACCTTTCTCGATGCGTGTGAGGGAGCTTAGTGTTGAAATGGATGTCCCAATCCTCAAACATCGCCTAATGCCTCCAGCTAAGCTGCTACCTCCTTGGGAGTGGCAGATGATAGAATGCGATACATCCTTCATGCAAGTTACAAAACACGCTCCAGAGATTGAAATACAAATGCATTTCCGGGAACTCCAATACAAACACTCCTGCACGGAGTTCTACACCGACGCATCAAAGTCACGCGTGGGGGTGTCCTATGCAGCCGTCGGCCCATCCTTCTCGGAATCCGATGTACTGCATCCGGAAACAAGCATCTTTACGGCTGAGGCCTACGCACTGTTGTCGGCTGTAAAGTATATAAAGAAATCAAAACTCGAGAAATCAATTATATATACGGACTCCCTAAGTGTTGTGAAGGCCTTGCTGTCATTCTGTAACCACAAAAATCCGGTAATTAATAAACTTTATTCCGTCCTATGTAAAACGTATATGTGTAACCAGCATGTCATCATATGCTGGGTGCCGGGTCATAGGGGCATCGAAGGCAATGTTCTGGCGGACCAGGTGGCCGCATCAATTGCATCGTATTCTGTAAATCCTACCGCAGCAGTCGCTGTCACAGATCTGAGGCCCTACTTGCGCAGAAAACTGCGAAACTACTGGCAACGCTCGTGGGACATGGAAACAAATAATAAATTGCACATAATAAAGCCACAATTAGGGTTCTGGCCTTCTGCAACAAAATCACGCCGAACAGATGTCCTATTGTGCCGTCTAAGAATAGGACACACATTTGGCACCCACAATTTTTTACTCACTGGAAATGAGCCCCCAACCTGTGGGAGATGCGGGGAGAGGCTGACCGTCCTCCATGTCCTCCTGGAGTGTCGGAAAGACGAATCTGACAGAAAGAAACATTTTCCGTTAGCATACCGGCAGCACATTCCCCTTCATCCTGTAATATTACTCGGCCCAGAACCGCTCTTTGACACTAACTCAGTTCTAGACTTCCTGAAAGATGTTGTGTTACATGTAATCAGCCCTATACGTTCATAGCGTCCCCTCTCTCTAGAGGATGCCGCTGTGAAAGCTATTTCGCATAGCACATGCCTCTCGGCCCTTGCGTTTCAAGGGCTCTGGCGAGGCTGTAGTGCTCTTAGACAAATTTTAGCATCTCGCATATTTTATATAATGCAGCATTCTTTTTAATGCATTTCAGTGATCATAGTACATGTCATTAATCATTGCCATAATTTTATTACCTGTAATTTTTATGCAATTTACACTCTTTTAGGCCCCTTTACAGCCAGGTCACATTAAATTCACAGAGCCCATCACACCACGACATATTCATTACCACTAGCATGGCGCTCTTTGGCCATACCTGGCCCTTGCGCCATTAAACCTCAAACATCATCATCATCATCAACTACTCTCATCACTCGTCGCTCCGAATGAAACCCTTCACTGCTCCCCTAAAAAGATTTGTGGGGCCGCAACATACATTCATATAGGGATGGATTACCGGCGTAGCGATAAGCCGGCATACATATTGTCCACTTTTGGGCGGTCCCGCTGTCATGGTTTGTATTCGCGTTTCTGCTGTAGATGTCTCTTCACACGTTCCTCTGGCCTGCCGCAACCGCTGCTGAAGCCAAGCTGGCAATTTTGACGCGCCTGACGTCATAACGACATAAGTGCAGCCCACGCGCGCAGGAGCATCTTTCCCCTCTCATCCTACCCGTATCCACTGCTGCAGCGCTGTCGCCACACTCTTCCCGGCTTTTTCCTACCCTTCTGCATTGGGGGAGCACCGTCGCCATGCTCTTTCCCACTCTCCCCTACCCATCTCTATTCTTGCCCACGCACCCTATGCCCGATTCAAACATAACCCGCCCAAAGACCTGCCGTGAAAACGCATTCGGGGGATGCTCACGGGGGCTTGAATTTAAGAACTTCGCTGCAAAAACACATTTGTAACTACTTCAGGTGATGTTGCCTGAAGGACTTCAACTCACAGTCGTCGGCTCCCTTAAGCTACAAACATGACTTCAGAGACATTACGGTTAATGTCGTAATTGTCCTCCCGCTTATCGACATTACTTCACCGACAATCGCACTGATAGTTTCATACTTACGCCACCGCGTGCACAAAGTCCTCGCATCGGCCATAATATGAGGCTCCCGACTCGCGAATGGAGCAACGTCAAGGTTGCTCGGAGTGTGTACCACTATTCAAGACAGGTGTACATTAAAACCATAAGTCATAAAATAGCAAATGAGAGATACGGAGGAGGGAAATTAGATAAAAATTTGGAAACAAGAAAGATCACGGAGATTTACAAAGTGTGAGTAAATGAAAGCCGCAGAAGAAATGTATGTGCTAATGCACATGGCACTGCCTTGCTATATGAGGCCTAAGCTGGATGCCCGAGATCAAGAACATAACGGAACAAATAATACCCAAGGATGAGGCATTCGGCAAAGAAAACATAAACAGAAAAGTCTAAACGCCTTTTTCACATCGTTAAATAAATACCAAGCCATTCACCCGGAGAGACCCATATCAATTGTCCACGTTCCAGAAGCGTTGAGATTCAAATAACATAGAGCATTTACTGGTCATAAGTCGAGAGAAGCAAGACAAGTCTAGGGTATTGGTGGCTGGAATGTGGGGAAGAGATCGCTAGAACCGGCATCATTAGAAGTGTAACTAATTGTGCAATATGTTGATAGATGTTTCCAATTTGAAAGACTTGAGATAAGATAGGCAAATTACTACATAGGGAAATATGAGGACGAACATCAATAAATCAAGCAGGTTAGGTGACTGTTTGTGGCAGCCCTGTTTAAAAAAAGATGCCAAAATATCATCATCGCAATCATCGGCATACTCGAAAGAGGAGCATCGCTCTATAGCTACCGCATGAGGCGCTTTCGCTGTGGCAATGAACAGTGTCGGTACATTTATTCATTTCTAATTGTGTTCTATTCGACACATGCTGCGAGATGACTTTTCTTGAAATGTTCTTCTGCAATACTTTCTATTCGAGCCCTTGCATACTTTTGTGATCGTAGTTCATGGCTGAGTGTGTTAAATTATTTAAATTATAGGGTTTTGGGTGCCAAAACCACTTTCTGATTATGAGGCACGACGTAGTAGGGGACTGCGGAAATTTCGACCACCTGGGGTTCTTTACCGGCAACTAAATCTAAATACACGCGTGTTTTCGCATTTCGCCCCATCGATCTGCGGCCGGCGTGGCCGCGATTCCATCCCGCGACCTCGTGTTCAGCAGCACAACACCATTGCTACTGAGCAACCACGTCGCGTTGTTGAGTGGGCGCCGCTGCGTCTGCTGTCGGCCAGTCACTGATAAGTTAATTAAGGTATAGACGCTGACAGCTAGCCTCAGAATTTATCTATGTGACGTCACGCTACGCCATGGGTCCGCGCGGCAGCCACTCTGTCAACGCGGCCGCACATCTTTGTGAGTACTTGAAGGTCTGTGCTCCGGTTCAATCGTGCGGACGCACGATTGAACCGGATTGAACGCACCTATAAAACAAATGAGCGGCTCCACCAAACGTTAACGCTGCTGCCGTCCGTCTACTTTTCTGCAGACAATAGTGTTTGGTAAAACAAGTGGACATACATCGTTTACCTTACAATTGGACACGCCGTGAGACCACTTGCTTTCCCCCAGTTCATTTCTTTTTAAGCCACCGCCATGCTTTACCCTTTCATACTCCTGCCACCCAAGACGGGCACTCCTAGTGAATATGACTGTGACATCTTCATCCGTGCACAGACTGCTTGCTATCTTTACTGTGGTTACTATTTTTGCCACAATAATGATGCCGCCCCAATGTCTGTCTTAAAAATCGGATCTCGCACTGCGTCAGATCTTAGAAGTTCACGCGGCAGCTCGGTGATGTACACACATATACCCGCCAGACTTCTTTTTCGTGGTTCACCTTTCTTGCGAGTGATGTTTGTCATGGGCCTGCACTTACATTTGGCTCACGTGTCTTTAGTACCCATCTTAGCGTAAGCTGAAAAGGCGCCATTAGAACCAAGGTGTGATATTATAGAGTGTTGGCGTGGTACTTAGCAGACGTAATTGACTGTCAGCAAAAAAATTCAGTTCCCTTCCATTGTGTGAAGAAGGATGACCGGCGAAGCTGTGTATGTGGGACCGTTGATAGCGAACTCCACCTTCGCCGGGATTCGGCCCTGCGTTGCACTATCTTCGGGATCGACCCACGTGTTTGGAGTGCTTAACGCCTGCCTCACCTCCGCTGGAGGTGAAGAGGATGTCGAGTTTTTTTATTACCACACCGACGAAACGATAATTTCCATGGATTGTAGAGGTATACAGCGTTGCTGCGAAACTTTTGGCGGGACGATGACGCGATATTTCGCACGCGCCATTGAGTTGATGTTCTGAATTAGATATCGAAGGCGGTGGTAAATTACCGCAAGGACGACTGAGGTAATACGGTCGGCAGTATTAATAGGGTATTACATAGGCCGAATACGGCGGTTGTGCCACCAAGGGGAACTCCACCGACTGGCGAGGCGTCAGCTGTGAGCACTTTCTTTAGACATCGATGGAGGCCAGAGCTGATTACGGACATCTGCGCACCTGTGTTTGCTAGACACGTTATAGACAGACCAGGATTGAGTACTTTGATATGGTTGCGTCAACGAGCAGAGGTCAAGAGACGATTTTTGGTCCGAGTCCTCAATGCAGCGTCACCTCCGGGCGCTTCATTATTTTGTTTTCCGAGTTGCGACGGGGTACGACGAAGACGGTGAACGTGGACGCGGCAGTGAGAGGGACTCTAAGACTTCACGCGATCGCGAGCGGCTGGTATTGAACGACGGAGCGGAGACGTCGTCACTTAGAGAATGGGAACCAGCGTACAATTTGGTGCGTGGGTTTTAAGCCGAACTGCGGTCACAAGTAAGGTTGGGACGTGGATATTATTGCCAGCTGCGTCGGAAGCATCGAGGGAGGCGACCGAGGGGGCAGCACATGAAACATATAAGCCAGTCGTCTGACTGCTGGCCACGGCTAGCTCGGTGCAACTGAAGCCACCGCTGGAGAATTTGGGAGCAAACGGCTGCTTCCTTGACTGGGGAGAACCATGTTGGCAATCCCTTGTCGGACGACAGGCTGAATGAGTGACACGGTCGTGACGCCATTGTCGAGTGGTCAAGAATAACGATCTCTGGAGCTAAGGCCTCCAATTCCCGACGGATGAAATCTGTCATGCTAGGTGCACTTGACGGCTGACGAAATGCTGGAACATCGATACAGGTAAAAGTAGCCCCGATGTTTGGCAGGCGATAGAACCACTGACCAGTACGTCGGCCTTTAGCTTTTTCGCAGCGTCGGCACGCCGAAAGGACGGCATCAACTATCCCACAATCCTTGCACAAAAGTAAATTGAATGTGTCATCTGCAATTCCCTTTATCTCATGGTCATCTTTATGAGAATCCAACATGTCTTTGTTTGTTTACTAAGAGCCAGCACACCCTGTATGTAGGATTCGCATCACTCTGTGGACGACTGAGCCCATGTAGGAAGCTCTTGCCTGGCTGAAAGCCGGCATCCGTCAGGTTTTGCAATTGCATCACGCATATTTGGTTTCCAGACTTCCCTGATAGTCGTGCCTTGGAGGTAGAAAACTACCTTGATGAGCATCAGTGTCGCGTCCCATCTATTACGGTCGCTGACGCGTTCATGCAAGCTGAGCCGTTCCTCCGCGTCGTGTCATTCGGGCCACTGAAAATCCCTAGGTCACGAGGGTACGATAGCATTAGATGTGATCAAGCCTGGGTGGATGTGAATGTGGCCACTCCCTTTCTTAGTATCGTGATGCAACAGACGTGGGGACCACTGCAGAGATCAAGCGCGGCGTCGTAGCGAGTGCACTCCGCACTTGTACCAAATGTGACGGCGCATGAGGCGTACGCCGATATTTAAGAAAAACGCCACAGGGAGGGCTCCGCACCACAGTATCGGGAAATGGTCAACGTCCTCTTCTTCCGCTCTCGCGCAGTTGGCATATACCATTCTGTAACAACATCTACAAAAATAATTATTGCCTCGAAAAAGCGCCAGGGATGAAGAAAGATGGCTTATTGATTTATTTCTCAAAGCATCTTAAATACAAATTGCTAGTCATAGAATAAATATAATCGAGAAAGTCCAAAAGAATGAGTAATATTCTAATATGGTAATTTTTCATCAAAGCAATTAGCCGCACTACAGTATTTCGCAATTTCAAAAGAATAAAACCTAGGAGCTACGTAAGGGCTTTGGGTTCAGACACACGGATATGTGCTTACTCATAATTAACACCAAAAACTACAAATGCCCTCACGGAAATAGTTTTATCCATTCGAAAAAGAGGACTTTGATGGCGAATAACATTTAGGTACGGGAACGAAAAAAATTTAAATACACAAATTGATTGCTCAATTTGAGTGCATTGAAGATGCACTAAGAAACTTTTCTCAGTGCATCTTCATCACGCAAGAAATTATTCACCCCTTATTAGCCGACTTCACTTAAATGTGACAAGCTTTCTGTATACTAAGAATCACATAGGACTTACTTTTTCGCCAGAACTGGCACACCAATATTGAAAGTTCTGCCGCAAGTTATGTTTTCCCTAAGGACTTTGTAAAACAGGCTTGCGGGCTAGTTTCCTTGGATCCATGAGGAAATGTGTAAGCGCAACTGAACAGAGGCAGCGCTTCAACAAAGGATCGGGACCGCGTCTCCGTGTACGTGTCTCTTTATACGTTCTCGTTTAGCGCCCCTCACATATGCTATTTTATCCGGTAGAATTCAAACGCGGTGTCATTAAAAATCCCACACAGCGGGACGAGCGCGGTACTACAAAAGGAGCAAACTTCGATCCGATTACTGGTGCTATTCGTTCGCATCACATTACTTTCTGATGTCCTTTAGGCATATAAGCTTCACATGACGTGACTTCTTTATGGATGTTTTGCAGGTTGCGCCTGTCCCCATAACTTAGGCTTTGGAGAGATGAGACAAGACTTGTTTCACTATGAAACAGACCTAAGAACCTGTCGGCCAAGGGGGGAGGTTTACAACTGCAACTCATTCGTTTCGATAGCCAGCTGCATGCACATCTGCGCACATCCACCTGGTCAAGGATAATCGCGTATGTTATTACGATTGTGCACAAGAAACGCTACAATAAAATAATTGATAATATACATATGAAACAAGTTTGAGCTTCTTTGTGCGTTTCACGGAGCACTGATGCGAATCAGTATAACTTTTTTAGGGTTTCCACTGTATGGTGTAATGGTGCGAAACTTCAAGGCAAATCAATGCTACTAAAAACTGCTTACAGACTGAGGCATCCACGAATGTTGGAGATAAATTATGCGTAACTTCTCACTCATTTTCATGTCATTAAATCTTATGCTGGAAAGAGCTCTTTATATATGACCTCCTTGTCTCTGCAGTATCATCTGAACCGCTTGTCTGAACAGATTGTTGTCTACACGTTACCGTTTCAGCTGAAACACAGCACAACGTCGCGAGAAGGTCGGGTAGAAGTTCAAGCACTTTCCAGTGGGGACTCCATAAGATAGGTGGCGTTAAGTGCTTGTAGAAAAACAGAAGCTCGTCAGATTGTTCTCGTTAGTGGCACTGCTTCCAGAGAAAAGAAGGATAGAACCACATTCGTCCGTGGATTCGTTCTTGTATAGCTGCGAGTAATAAAGGCGCAGCATGGCAATGTCCTTTGTTAAATTTGCGAGAGCGGACGCATCATGATCATAAACGTGGTACACAATTGCGGGAAGGAGACTCTTTAAGCATAAAGCATGATGGGGCTGGAATAATAGATTAAATACCCCTAAACTCGCTGCTCGGTGACGGGGTAAATGTTAGCTCATCGAAACTTACGATAGGCAAGTTGCTAATATATTCAGAATGATCGTGGGGATTACACACGGCTAGCTTGCAGGGAGAATTCATAATTTGCAGAATAAAAAAAAGAAATTCCTTCAGACACATGTTTCTGAAGTTTCGGTAATTGTGTTATATTCATGAAAACATATCTATGAAGGCGTTAACGCTGTCATCAGTGATCATTCTTTCCTACTGCCTGTGATATTGATATGATCTGGCCAGGTAGAGATGAGGCAACTCACAAGTGACCAGGCTCAGAAGCAGTGTTTCCTTCTCTTAAACTTACGAAGCCTCCTGGATACGGCTTATTGTGGCTGCTCCTTTTGCCATAAAAGACACCTTCTTTTTTGTGCTTTCGAAGATAGACTATCTGCCTCATGGTATAGATATACTCTGCTTAAGCGAATACGCGGGCTTTTGGAGTAAACTACTTGGTATTTCTTTTATAAACCTCTAATTGATTTCTTTTACCCTGATTTACCTTTTGTAACGTAGAGCAAACTACTGAAGGCTTTGAGCCTTGTGCTGACAAAGTTCTGTCAGGTATGTCAAACATGATTCTGCAACAAGGTAACAAGCACCATTCTAGTTTGTAACGTGCCTCAACTTCGCCAACACAACCTAAATGTACCTGTCGCTGCTGGAGCTTCATCCTGCTCATCAGCAGCTTCTATCCGATAGTTTGCAACGCATCCATTCTCTAGAGATCGCAACGGTAATCAGGAGAGCAATCACTATTATGATCAGTATGTAAATTCTGATAATATATTTTAAACAATATGATCACTAGTATAACCCTACGTTGCTTTAATGTCTATTGCACTGACGTTTAAATTCACAGTGAGATTGGTTTAGTGAGACCTCATTTTTTTTTTTAAAGAGGAAATATCCAGTCGAATGTATTCATTGTGTGAAGTGGGAGCGAAAGCTTCAATAAAGAGTGGCGCATAGCCACTGAATAATACCTACTGATCTAAGTTGGCGTGAAACACTGTTCATAGAAACAATTCTAATGGGTTGAGTTACAAAGGGATGCTATTAGCACTATAACCTTTTATATCGATGTTTTGTGTTTTAGCCTATGAAAATAGACAGAAAATAACCTGTAAAAAATAGGGCTGTACCTTCTTGTAGCTCTATTAAAATGTAATGAATGCGTCTGAGGAAGTACCTTCAGTACTAGCAATAAAGAATAAACTCTACAACACAACGGATATTTTTGCCGCATATCTGGGGCAATAAGGCGCGAACCAGTAAAGTCCGGCGAACCTATTTTTCCCGCAGTGAAAGATCCTTAGCAACAATGTGTGATCCTTGCTACGGCAAGAAGCACCGAGGCAATATGCTCAGGATATTGCATAGCAGTTTTCATTTCTCCCGGAACAACAATGTCAAAGAGGAGCAAGACGTTTAGCGATTCGGAGAAAGGGAGCAAAAAAAATACGCAGTCTATTAGTAAACCTGCCTTGCCTTGCCAATTAACGAAATGCATACATGAATCAGAACGATCTGGGCAGTGGAAGCCAAATAGGTTTCCATAAATATGTCGCCATGAAGTACCATTCTCAACTGAAAGCTTAACGTCGTTCAAGTGTTACTACGCCATCAACCCTGCACAAAAATCTGCGTCCTCCAAGCAACTGTTTAGGCGGTCATTTGCTACGACATCGCCGCAACGTCCGCTGAATAATTTTGTTCAAAATCTGCTCCTGGAGAACAATTTCCTGGGTAACGAACAAAAGTTTCTTCAAGTCCACTGAGTGTACTGATCGGATCTGTATATCCATTGAGTGTTTTGTTGTATTTAGTAGCTCACACAGAAAGGACATAGATGTGTCGTAGTCTGCTGAACACAATCTTTAATCTTCCGTCGTGCACTCTGAAATCACCGACAGTACTTCCTGTTCTTCACAGTTAAAATTTCTACTGCTCTTTACAGCTCATGCTAGAAGATTTCAGATGAATAACTGATGGCTACCGCTGCATTTCCAAAAAACTTTTTGATCACTAGTGATCTATTTTTTAGAATATCTAAGTTATTAGTCTTGAATCATCGTCAGAATTATCAGTAACATTCATGAGACTATGTTCTCTATTGGTAAGATAACGCTAACATGAGCTTACAACAGGCGAGCACTAATCTCTCTTCACTATAAGATAGCAATGGTAACAAAGAATTGTCACACTTGTAACGCAGTAGAGCCTGCTAAGAATCTTTGTAACCGGGCTGGCCACCCATAAAAAATTAACCAGGCATCCTTTAACACCGAACTTTGTTGAGTGATTTTAGCTTAGCAGGACTCTTTTATGACCGATCAGGCATCGGTTAGGATATCAACGGCCTTAGTGAGGTCAGAAGAATTTTAGAGGCGTATATAGTGCTAACTAACGGCCATGTCAACAGCTATAGCGGACTCTAAGATTATAAGGAATACGGGGTAGGATTGCTAATTCATAAGGTCATAGCCTGTAACATTGACGACATTAAAGCGTTAGGGAGAGGGTAGCATTATTTGCAATAAAAGGTAATAAGATGTACAGAATAAAAGCGCAAGCCAGCACTCCAACCACCAGTCATGATGAGGAAGAAAAAGATCAATTTTATGAAGATGTCGAATTATCGATGAAAAAAGTGCAAACTTACTCTCACGAATTAATAGGCGACATCAATGGGAAAGTGGGGGAAATGCAGTCTGGTGAAACAGCAAATGGGAAGTACAGCGTCGAACCTAGGAGTCCTAGAGGAGAGATTCTGGTAGAATTCGCGGAGCAATAAAGAAAGTGGGTGAAATGCAGTCTGGTGAAACAGCAGATGGGAAGTACAGCGTCGAATCAAGGAGTCCTAGAGGAGAGATTCTGGCAGAATTCGCGGAGCAATATAGGCTGCGGATAATGAACATCTTCTTCAGGAACCATAGAAACTCAAAGTGTACCTGGAAAAGCCCTTAAGTTAAACGAGAAATGAAATTGATTTCATATTTCCTGCTGATCTCAGCATAGTGCAAGATGCCGAAGTGTTAGGTCGGGTAAACTGCAGTGATGAAGTGATCATAAACAAGTGAAATCTAGGATACACTGATATTTAAAGAGAGAAATAGTAAAATTGGTCAGGAAGCAACAGGTAAATCTAATAAAAACACGACAAAGAATGAAAATGTCCAACTTAAGACATAAGATACAATTATTGGAACAGTCAAAATATATCAACAAAGAGACAATAAGAAGTATTCGAAAATATTACGTGAAAAAGACAGTGGAAGCCGTAAAAAATGGACGCAGCATGTAATGCCTGCATAAAAACTCACACAAAGAGATGATCCCATTCTTTTACAATTTCATTGAAAAAACCTGACCACTCCAAAGCATACATTATGATGCAAAGTGGAGATTTTTTGTGGCGGGGAAGTGTTAAAATATCGGTTAATTAAAAGCTCCACAGTCCTCATTTGGGGCCCAAATGAAAGGTTTAAATGAAATGCCACGAATCCTTCTGTTCCTAAATAAATCTAAAGCAATACACAATACATATTTTCAGCTAATTTTGAACACTTTATACGCGACGTGTATCAAAATTTCAAAATTCTGCCGCAATTATGTGATTTGAAGACAGTTATGGAATACTAGATATTTTAGAATTAAAGCACGCAATTGTATATATTGTACATGTTACAGCATGCAATTGTTTTTTACGCAGTTTTCTTTGTGAACGATGTGTAGTGCGGTGTTTATATTTCATTGAAATCGGAGGCATAGCGTGCGAGACAATAGATATTAGTACACAGCTGCAGCCGAATTACAGCCTTTGAAGAAAAAAAATGATATTCAAACTATCCAAATTGTCATACGGCCACTGTGTACTGTATCTCATAAAGAACTAAGACACTTTCAAAAGAGAACAGTTTTAATATCGGTGAAATAATTTGGAATGGTAAGCGCAATGTTGCGAAAATCTTGTGCTTTTAGTTTTAGTAGCAGCGCAGCATATAATTACAGAACCCTCCTTCTTTTCTTGCTTTCATAATTCATACCAGGTTTCTAGTTCGCTTTTCCTGCGTACGTGGCACACTATGCAGAAGAACTGCTTTACAAATTTTGAAAATAGGGGTCAAGTGATAGCTAATGCGCACGCCTACATCTGAATATGTGGCCTAAATTCGGCGTTTTCATCAAATTTACATAAAAAGCACTGTGAACTTTTATTCCGCGCGGCGCAAAATTAAACCCGCTGCATTAACTGTTGAAGTCGCTTAGTTCGAACTTAGCGAAGATGGAATGAATGCAAAAGGAAATGTTTGTGCGAAAGTAAACACATGTGAAGCAAATACTGTGTGTGCTTAAAATTTATGCAAGTGTTTCGAACAGTTATACAGCCATTATCAGCATCGCTTTCCAGTAACATTACGTCAATATTTTACAAATTGACATCTTGTTGAAATGGTGATCATGAGCAGAGCAATGTGTGAAGAAAAAAAACTATCACGGCAAGATTATAAGCGGCGCAAATGATTACTAAACTCCTTCTTCTTTCGCTGTTTTCATTTGTAAACGGTACGCGGCCGATTTCCATAGTTGCCTCAATAAACATCAAAATGCGCATTTTGTATATTCTTTTCAATCAGAGGCAAGTTATTTGTATTGTGTAAGCATTGTTCAAAGTGTGCGGATAAATTACAGGATTACTTATGCGGACTGTTATAAATCTCACTGAAGAACTGTGCAGGAAAGAACATGCGGTCCTTGGCGAAAGTTAAACGCCAATAAGATCAGATCATGTGAGAAACGGAGAATACATGGCCAATATTATTGTAAAATAATAATGTGCGTACGCGGCGTGGTAGCTTAGGGGCTAAGGCGTTGCACTGCAAAGCACGAGGATGTGGGAGCAAATAGCGGCAATTCCGGCCCCGATTGATGACGGAAAAAATACGAAAACAACCGTGCGCGTTGCATTTGGTGCACGTTAAATGTCCCCAGTTAGTAAAAATTACTGGAGTCCCGCATTTCGGCGTGGCTCAACATATATCGTGTTCTTGAAGCATCAAAATGTTGTATAAATTGACATAAAAATGTGTGTGGCGGAATTACTGCACTTGTAAAATTTAATTACAATTGACCGAGGTCTTTAGGGTCTGCAATGTGTCAAAAAGACCAGCCATCTGCGGGCAACATTTGAAAATGTCATTTGGTTGAAAAAACTGTAATGCTATATTTCAGCTGCCCCAAAAAGACAGCTTTACTCGAAAATTGTTTATGGCTCCTCTTGGCTAATCAAGTCTGCAGTTTGTTGCTGATGTTTCTGGCAAACTTATCAAGAAGTAACCCATCCGGTGGATTACATTAGTAAGAGGTCATGAAAAAGTCACATGGTATAGACGATGTAAACAAGCATTTCGTACTAAACTTACAACACCAAATCGCTGCAACCTAAACCGGCTTCAGATGAATCACGCAAAAGCTGTCTAATACATGTTAACTTATTCACAATGTTATTATTGATAGCTGTCAGAAGAAATACCTTCACAATTATTGGCGTGTTCGTTTTATTTATAATCTTTCTCACCACAATGCATTACCGGCTTGAGAGAAGCTTCTAACATAGGGTTGTTGACGAAGTTTAGGATGGAAACAGCGGATGTAATCAATTAAGCTGTGCTGTGCAAAAAATAATTCGAAGAAATGCATTTGCGTTTTTGTTGACTGTTTTAAGATATATCTAGCAGTAAAAATTAAAGACAGCTTTATGTCAAATATACATAGCTACCAACATATGATGACCTTATTCCACACCCGCCACGAACACTTGGAATAGTCTTAAACACGTGAAACACCACCAAAGTAAAATAATCCAAAATAATGGTTTTAATATTTCACTTTCTTTCAAAGTGGCTACTATGCAAAGAACTGCTCTAAACCACGAAAAGTTCGAGGTGGAACTTGGTGCATGCTTCCATACAAAAATATAGCAATGAATGCAAAGAATGTCATAGGAACATGTCCGTATCTTACACAAAGTTTAAGGCTAATAGTTGTAAACACCATCTAAGTACGTGTGCATGCAGGGCCTGCCATGGTCTCAAGGTGTCAAAAAGACCAGTCATATAGGGGCAACATTTGAAAGTGTGATTTATTTGAAAATAACTATATTGCTATATTTCAATCGCTCAAAAAAGGCAGCTTTACTCGAAATTGGGTTCTGATTTCGCTTGGTGAAACAAGTCTTCAGTTAGTTAGTGATATTGCTGGCGAACGTAACACCAAGTCTCACATCAGGTGCATTACTTTAGTAAGCGGCCATGAAGAATTTGCATGGTACAGACGATGGAAAACAGGGATTTCATACCAACTTTACCAAACCAAATTGCTAGAACTTCAACCGGCGTCAGATGAGACGTGCACAATCTGTGTAATACATGCTAACTTATTCACAACGTTATTATTCCAAGCTCTCGAAAGAAATAACAGCACGCGTTTAGGCGCCTTCGTTTTATTTAGTTTTTTTTTTCAGCACAATATACTACCGGCTTGAGAGAAGCTTCTGCCAAAGGGTTGTTGATGAACTTTACGATGAAAGCACCGGGTGTAATTCATTACGCAGCGCTGCGCGAAAAATAATTCGAAAAAATGCGTTTGCGTTTTTGTAGATATATTTAAATTATATCTAGCAGCAAATGATAAAGACAGCTTAATGTCATATGTACATAGCAACCAACATATGAGTACCTTATTCCACATCCACCACAGACACTTAGAATTGTGGTAAACATGTGAAACTCAACTGAAATGAAATAAAGCAAAATTCATTGATCTATATTTGCACTTTCTTCCATGTGGCTACAATGCAAAAATGCCCTCAACCACGAAATGTTCGAGGTGGAGCTTGGTGCATGCTTTCATACGGAAATATAGAAATAAATACAAATAATGCCAGAGGAACATGTCAGCATGTTACACAAAGTCCCTCCGAGTGGCCGCTGCTTCTTCGGTGAGATATTGTTTTCTGTTTTCTTCAGGAATTAGTGCTGTGTCGAGACTTCACTGTTGTCCAGAGAGAACGGACATCCCGTGGGATACCTGTGCGCTGGAGATCGCGCACAGTATCGCGTGGTTTTGCTTGCTCCGCAGCCCTTCTACGCCTGCCACGGCGGTGGGTGGCAAAGAACACCGGCACGAGCTATATGTCCGACAGCTTATTCCTAGGGGCATGAGTGCCGCAGAATTGGCGCCGCACTCGGAAGTGCCACACCCCGCGCCTAATGTCATCAAGCCGGCGACGCTAGTTTTCAACGCTGCCCTACCTTCCAGTGCACCTTCAGTGAATATGGCTGAGACAATCGAAAGTGAAGCCAAGAAACCACGGGTTGATGATGACCAGACATCTACCTATGAGCTAAGTGAAGATGAAGACATAGACTGCGATGACACGCCGTTCTCCTTGGTATCGTATAAAAAGAAGCGGCCTGAGGGAATTCCAGTTGTTTTTCGACCCTCACAGGAAGGACGCAATTTCTGGCAAGTGAATCCAAACCGCGCTGCGTCAGAAATTGTCTCCGCGGCAAAGGAAAAAGTACAGTCATTCCGCGTGAACAGAGATGGAAGTTTCGCTGTCAACGTTACTTCAGTCTCATCTTTTCGAGACATCTTCTGTCGATGAGCGAAGTGGCTGGTTTGGGAGTCAGACCATTCATTCCGGCATCTTATACCAAGAATGTCGGCAAGATACGCCATGTGCCAGTTGAGTATACAGAAGAACAACTGGTTGACTTCCTGAAGGACTTTGGCGTGACATCTGCCCGTCGTCAGGCACGTTACAATCGCCAAGAAGATGGAGCGGTAGAATCACGCCCTCTGAGATCTGTCATTCTCCATTTCAGAGAAGATAAACTAATGCCGCAACGAGAGCATCTAGGTTTCACGAGTCATCCCGTAGAAGAATATCACGGCCCTGCTCTGAGATGCTACAACTGCCAGAGATTTGGACATCTATCGAAGAACTGCCGCAGCCCACGTCGCTGCAAGACATGCTCAGAAGACCACGACCATTCAGAGTGCAAGTCTGTGTGTCAGCCAAAGTATGCCAACTGTGGCGGAAACCATACAGCTTCCTTCTCCGGGTGCCCTCAGAGCAGAGCTGCCTCAAGGTTGCGCAGACATGAGTCGAAATGCGGAAGGCTGCCTCCTCGTAATGCGCCCCCACCCAACCTTGATGCTGTGAGATGCGCGCCTCCAACTGCCAACAAAGAGAAAGAGCAAGTGGTCAATATGAACTATTCTGCAGCTCTAAGGAACTCAGGTCGACAACATTTTGGCAGCGAGCGACACGATCCACCTCCAGAGAACACTACTCATCTTGCCCAGGCTTCGAGTGAACTTAGCCGACCTTCTAAACAACGCCCTGTACCATTGACACAGCAGCCTCACCTAACATCTGAGCGACTATCTCAACATTCGCCTCAACCACATCTGTCATCCCAGCGACCATCTCAGTCAGCTCTTCAGCGACCTGCTTCGAGCACACATGGAGCTTCAGCGTCGTTTGGTGATTACTCGTCTTTACCCGTGGCACAGATGATCCTGCCCGTGCTATTCACAGCTCTGCCTGCAATTCTCAGTGCCATTCCACACGCAAACAACCTTCCAGAGGTAAAAGCACTGCTTTCTATGGAATCGTTGGTGCTTCCACAACCACCAACAGCTCCACTGCAGGCTTACAATGAATAACCGGTATAACTATGTTTTCATATTTCAGTGGAATGCTAATAGCCTTCGAAAGAAGTCAGCTGATTTTCGCAAACTACTAGCTCAACATAACTTTCCTGTTTTATGCATACAGGAAGCACGCGGACGAGATGACTTTCGTCTTTCGAACTATGTTATATATAAATCATCGCGCATTGCTGGAAGTAGTAGAGCGATGTTATGCGTGAGAAAAGACCTGCCGTCCTATTTAATACAGTCGAGCGATTCAAACATACGGGAGTTCGTAGCATGCAAGATATCTTTTAGAAATACAAGCGTCACAGTGATCAGTATTTATCTACAATGTTCTAGCAAAATATCAGTAGACAGCTTGGTGAATGTGTTTGGTATCGCAAACTCACATGTGCTGGTTTGTGGGGACTTCAACGCACATAACGTCATCTGGGGCAGTGAATATAATGATTCCCGTGGAAGCATTATAGAGTCTGCCGCAGAAAAAAGTAATCTGATTGTGTTAAATGACAGCTCTCCAACGTTCTTGCGGGGGTTTCGTTACTCAAGCTGTATAGATGTTACGCTCTGCTCCCAAGACCTTCTTGATGGTGTTGAATGGTCAACGGACATAGAAACGTACGGTAGTGATCATTTTCTGATCCTGGTCAAACATCGCCTCATACGGAGTGAAGGGACCCGCCGCTACTCAAAGTATACTAATTGGCAAAGTTTCCGGCACCATTTAAGTAATTCATTGGGTGAAAATTTCAACTTTCAAAGTTTTGCAAATACATTGTGTGAGTCCTACAAGAACTGCACAAAGCAAGTCATTGTTCCAAATGAATACGCTGCAGTCGACGGCGAATATGAATGCCTAAGAGCAATTAGAAGGCGCGCAGAACGGGCTTACCGCCGCAGTGGAAAGCTAGACGACTACAAAATGGCACAGAAAGTACAGTCAACTTCGCGCAGACGCTTACAAAAATTAGGTACAAGAAACTGGCGAGAATAATGCGCGTCGTTGTCTCCGTTTACTCCAGTTCCCAGAATATGGTCCGTTGTCCGATCTTTTAGTGGTCCAGTTACCCAGAGCCATCCCTTTCGAGCCCTTGCCGTAGCTCGAAGCACTCCGGAAACATCTGTTGCTGACGAATTTTGTCAACTTATATCCAGACCAGGAATTCCGTTTACTTGCCTACAATTTGCAAGTTCGACAACACTAGCAGAACAGAAGCTTCGTTTGTGCTTTATGTCACAACATCCACAACTTGATTGTGAGTTTAGTTTAAATGAATTGAACAGTGCTCTTTCGTCAAGCCGTACAAAGACAACCGCAGGTCCAGATGGTGTTACGTATGTGATTTTAAAGAACCTAGGTCCAGTAGGAAGAATGACACTGTTGGAGATATTTAATGATATCTGGATAAGAGAGACTCTACCGGATTCATGGAAATTAGCTCGGGTAATTCCAGTGCTAAAACCACGAAAGACTCCACTTTGCCTTGACTCCTACCGACCCGTCAGTCTCACATGCTGTTTTTCCAAACTAATGGAGAAGATGATAGACAGTCGACTGCAATGGTGGTGTGAACACACACATGTGTTTTCCGACCACATGACCGGTTTTTGACAAAATCGTTGTACAATGGATGCAGTATTAGATATTGCCACATGCGTCGAACATGAACGAAGCTGCGGAAATGTGACAGTACCAGTATTCTTAGACATTCAAAGAGCATTCGACACTGTAACTCACATACACGTCCTTGCTGGTATGTTAGAGCTTGGCCTACACGGTCGAACGCTGCGATGGGTGTCAAACTTCTTGAAAGATAGAAAAATATTTATGGAAACAATAGAAGGAGAAAGTAATTATCACAACATCACGCAGGGCGTTCCGCAGGGCAGTGTTCTCAGTCCGTTTTTATTCAATTGTGTCATGGCAGCCTTGCCACAAAAGCTCCCGTCTGGTCTACGGTATTCTCTGTACGCAGATGACATCTGCATATGGGCCTCTGGTTCTAATATACAAGACATTCAAACAACGCTGCAAGAGGGCCTTGATAGTATCGACACCTTTTTAAAAGCAAGAGGCATGAGCCTTTCATACGCAAAGACAGCCGTACTTCCTTTCACTAGACGACAGTTGATTAATTTCCAACTTAGGCTTAACGGGCAAGCTTTGATGTTTGAGAAAGAGCATAAATTTCTTGGAGTTATTCTTGACCGCCAACTTACATGGGCTTCACACATCCGCGCAATTGAAAAACAGACCATTGCAGTAATAAACGTACTTCGGCGACTCGCAGGCACAACGTGGGGGGGATCAGTCTCTTCGCTACTACAAATTCATAACGCACTCATAAAACAAAAAATTGCTAACTCGGCACCTATTCTCCATGGTTTATCGCAAACTTCTGAGGAACGTCTTCAACGTTTACTAGCAAGGGGGCTGCGAGTGTGTCTTGGGGTTCCGCAGGCTACCTCGAGTTCTTTAGTAATTGCTGAAGCTCGTCACCCCCCCTTTCCAGTATACGAACGGTTGAAACATGCCGACATATTTATCGCATCCTAACCCAACACGAGAAGCATCCATTAAACCTCGCGCTCACCGAAAGAAACAAAAGCAAAATTCACGATGTTGTTCGAGAACATAAAGCAATATTACCAAGATTTGAATTATGCAAAGTGGATGTTAGTTACCCTCCCTGGATGTTAACGTACCCTAAAATAGAGTTATCGGTTGACGGGATTATATCTAAGAGAGACATGTTCATAGTAGCCGCACAGCAACTGGCACTCTACCAAATTTACTCATTCTATCCCCAGTACATCCACGTCTATACAGATGGTTCGTGTCATAAAAATTTCTCGAATTCCGCATTCGTCATTCCACATTTAGCGCTAGAGCAAACATTTAAATTATCCCGGGAGACATCTTCCACCATGGCAGAACTATTTGCAATCCTGTGTGCTTTGCGTTTCGTAAGTTTAGAACAAGATTCGCAAAAATGGGTTATCTTTAGCGATTCGCAAGCCGCTCTCACATTACTACAGAGCAATAAGAAAAATTCTTTGAACACTTCGATATTGTATGAGACGCTCAAAGAACTTACAAAAGCAAGCGCAATGAACCACGTAATTGCATTTCAGTGGATTCCTGGGCACTGCAATATTCATGGTAATACTGCAGCGGACGCAGCTGCGAATCGAGCGCACAATAACGCAGAGACAACCAATCTTCCCCTATTGCGTAGTGAAGTCCGTCTGATCCTGAGACAGCTTTCTTGTCGTCTCAGCAAAACTACCTGGTTTGACCAGCAAACTAAGAACTCGGAGTTATACTCAATAGACCCATGTATAAACTTATCAATGCCGGAAACTCTAAGAGACAACAGAAAATTTGAAACTTTGGTACACCGGCTGCGTCTTGGTACAGCATTTACGAGACACTTCTTGTACAGAATAAAACGTGTCTCTAGTCCGCAGTGTTCTTGTGGCCATCCAGACGAAGTTGTGCATCATCTTCTTCTCGAGTGCTCGAAATACGATACACAAAGAACGGTACTGCAAGCTAATTTGTTTATATTAGACAGAAGACCATTCACTCTAAAAAAGATACTTGGCCCATGGCCAACTGCGGGCCTTCAAAAAAGAGCGCTTCTTGCTCTGAAAAAGTTTTTAGAGGAGACCACCATTTTGGGGAAAAATTAAGTATTGGATGATCCGAATACGCTAAATGAGTTACATAAACGTTGTTCGTGGTGCGTAGTTGGTTTATGTGGTGATCGCAACGTTTACGGAATACGTATAATTCTGTCCTGTACTTGGAGTGTATTACAAGTGTTGTTTTGTGTTTTGGCTGTTCAAAACATCGGACTTCATATATGCGTACGTGGACTGAACTCATGCACAGAACTTTGCGACTCATGTACTGTTGGACTGCATATTTTTTTATTGATCCGGTGTTCTACTGAGTGTTATATTTAGTGTCGCTATTCTCCCTTTTTGCGCAAATTTGTTTCGTCAGCCAAGTGACAAGGAGTAGCCGGTACCACCACATAAAGGCGCCAACCTCTCCTAACATTCACTTCAATAAAAAAAAAGTAGCAAACGCCATCTAAGTACGTGTGCATGCGGGGCGTGGCATGCACACATGAACGCATAAAACTACATGAACGTGAGCGGCACCGGTTAGAAAGCGCCACAGGGTCTTGTCGCCATAGCCGTCTCCTTTTGACCTCGCGTTCTCGCATCGCGGCATGCTCACGGCCGGCACCATGTGAGCGCTTGCTTCGCGCCTTTT
Source organism: Dermacentor variabilis (assembly GCF_050947875.1). NCBI lineage: Eukaryota > Metazoa > Arthropoda > Arachnida > Ixodida > Ixodidae > Dermacentor > Dermacentor variabilis. Next base: position 95,123,414 of record NC_134574.1, on the reverse strand, counting down.
ATGCTTAGCGGCTTCGTCGACGTTGTCAGTCAGAGTCGGCTTCCTGTTCTTGCAATGCCGCGTCTGCAGGCGTCAGGCGTTTGAATTGCATCTTGCCACGCACATGCAGCACCATACTTTTGGTCCACCAGAACTAACGAAGTAGCCTCTGCGCGTTTTCTGTGCTTTATGGCAATTAGCGTTTCGCTGGAGCTTCTTGTTGGGTGGACTGACAACAGGTGGGGCCATTTTTGCGCCATGTCAAGGACGCGTTGCTTCGCCGTAGAAATCATACACTGGCAGTTGTCCTGCTCGTGCAGTCGTCGCCATTGATTAGCTGTTTCTGATTAGCTGTATTTTCTGCTTAGAAAAGTTCCGCTAGAAGCTTTATCACGATTCCTATCAAGGTAATGCGATTAGCACTCGAGCAATAAAACGACACTATAGTCCTCGTGCGATATTTACTAACCAGCTGGAGTGCTCATTATTAGATATTCGCTGCTTGAGTACAACTGATATTCCCCTGTTTTGCCCCACTTTGCTATGGCACTTGGATTCCAATGTCGCTTAGAAGCACGGTGGCTTTGCTAGCGCTGTGAAATGCCAACTCTATGACAACGAAGGAATGACGAATATGAAGTGGCGTTGATAGAACAAAAAAGCTACATTACTGCGGCGGCATGACGTCAATTAGGTAATCCTTTAATGATCTCAATGAAATATCTATGACAGTGTAAAGAACCTTTCTTAAGGACAACGACATAAAGAACAGTCTTTAAGAACAATTGCAGGACCACAGTGGCATGACAAATACGGTATAAAACGGATGCATGATACCAACACGCTTACAACTCAATGAACCGACTGCAAAAGAATGTCGGTAAAATGCACATTATTGAGGACAGCATGATTACGATGCATTTACCGTGAAGGAACAACGTCGATGGATCGACGAATGAAGTATGAGAATGGTGACATGAAGAAAACAAACAGAATTTACCGAGTCGATGACGATGGCAAAGCGACAGAAGAAGGGCGACATTATGATGACAATAGTGGGATGACGACTTTGGGACGCTGATGGCCTGACTAGGGTCGGATGTCGAACTTCGAATGCAGGCAATGCAAAGACGCCGATGGCATCAAGACGAGAGCGTGTCAGCTAATCAATGGCGATGACTGCACGAGCAGGACAGCTGTCGGAGTATGATTTTCATCGCAACGCAACGCGTCCATGAAATGGCGCTTTCATGACCCCACGTGTTGTCAGACCACCGGCCGAGAAGCTCTAGCGAAACGCTAATGGCCATGAAGCGCAGAAAATGTGCAGAGGCTACTTAGTTACTACAGATGGACCAAAAGTATGCTGCTGCATGTGCGCGGCAAGATGCTACTCAAACACGGGATGCCTGCAGATGCGGCACTGCGAGAACAGGAAGCTGGCGATGACATGAAACTTCGAGGAAGCCGCAAAGCTTAAAAGGCTCGAAGCAAGCGCACACATCGTGCCGGACGTGAGCACGCCGCGGTACAATAACGCGAGGTCAAAAGAAGACGGCAATGACGACAAGACCCTGTGGCGCTTTCTAACCGATGCTATTCACGCTCATGTACTTTTATGCATTCATGTGTTCATGCCACGCCCTAACTAGGGTCGGATGTCGAACTTCGAATGCAGGCAATGCAAAGACGCCGATGGCATCAAGACGAGAGCGTGTCAGCTAATCAATGGCGATGACTGCACGAGCAGGACAGCTGTCGGAGTATGATTGTCATCGCAACGCAACGCGTCCATGAAATGGCGCTTTCATGACCCCACGTGTTGTCAGACCACCGGCCGAGAAGCTCTAGCGAAACGCTAATGGCCATGAAGCGCAGAAAATGTGCAGAGGCTACTTAGTTACTACAGATGGACCAAAAGTATGCTGCTGCATGTGCGCGGCAAGATGCTACTCAAACACGGGATGCCTGCAGATGCGGCACTGCGAGAACAGGAAGCTGGCGATGACATGAAACTTCGAGGAAGCCGCAAAGCTTAAAAGGCTCGAAGCAAGCGCACACATGGTGCCGGACGTGAGCACGCCGCGGTACAATAACGCGAGGTCAAAAGAAGACGGCAATGACGACAAGACCCTGTGGCGCTTTCTAACCGATGCTATTCACGCTCATGTACTTTTATGCATTCATGTGTTCATGCCACGCCCCGCATACATACGTACTTAGATGGCGTTTGCAGCTATTAGCCTTAGACTTTGTGTAACATTCTGACATGTTCCTCTGGCATTCTTTGTATTTATTGCTATATTTCCGTATGAAAGCATGCACCAAGACCAAGCTCCACCTCGAACATTTCGTGTTTGAGGGCATTTCTTCGCATAGTAGCCGCTTGGAAGAAAGTGCAAATATAGATTAATGAATTTTGCTTTATTTCACTTCAGTCGAGTTTCATGTGTTTACCACTATTCTAGGTGTCTGTGGCGGATGTGGAATAGAGTAATCATATGTTGGTTGCTATGTACATTTGACATTAAGCTGTCTTTATCATTTGCTGCTAGATATAATTTAAATATATCAACAAAAACGCAAACGCATTTCTTCAAATTATTTTTCGCACAGCGCTGCTGAATGAATTCCAACCGGTGCTTTCATCGTAAAGTTCATCAACAACCCTATGGCAGAAGCTTCTCTCAAGTCTGTAATATATAGTGCCGAAAAAGAAACTAAATAAAACGAACGCGCCAAAACGTGTGCTGTTATTTCTTCTGAGAGCTTGGAATAATAACGTTGTGAATGAGTAAGCATGTATTTTACAGATTGTGCACGTTTCATCTGAAGCCGGTTTAAGTTCTAGCAACTTTGGTTCGGTAAATTTGGTATGAAATCCTTGTTTTCCATCGTCTGTACCATGCAAATACGTCAGGGCCTCTTACTAATGTAATCCACCTGATGTGAGACTTGGTGTTACGTTCGCCAGCAATATCACTAACTAACTGAAGACTTGTTTTACCAAGTGGAATCAGAACCCAATTTCGAGTAAAGCTGTCTTTCTTGAGCAGTTGAAATATAGCAATAAAGTTCTTTTCGAATAAATGACACTTTCAAATGTTGCCCCTAAATGACTGGTCTTTTTGACACCTTGCAGACACTAAAGAAGTCTGACAATTTTAATTAAATTTTGCAAGTGCAGTGATTGCTCCACGAACAATTTTATGCGAATATCTGCAACGTTTTTATACTTCAAGAGCACGATATATCTTTACGCACGCTGAAATGCGGGCCTCCGAAAATTTTTTCTAACTGGGGACATTTAACGTGCACCCAATGCAACGCGCACGGCTGTTTTCGTATTTTTCCTTCAACAAATCGGTGCCGCCATTGCCGTGATTTGCTCTCGCAACCTCGTGCTTTGCAGTACAACACCTTAGGTGCTAAGCTTCCACCCAGTGCACGCACATTATAATTTTGCGATAGTATTGGCCATGTATTCTACCTTTTCACATGATCTGATCTTATTGGCGTTAATATTTCGCCAAGGACCGCATGTTCATTCTTGCACAGTTCTTCAGTGAGACCTATAACGATCCGCATAAGCTCAGAACTTCCTTTACTTATAGATCCTGTAACTTATCAGCACACTTTGAAGAATGTGTAAGCATTACAAATACTTCGCCTCTGATTGGAAAGAATATAACAAATGCGCATTTTAATGTTCATTGAGGCCACTATGGTAATCGGCCACGTACCGTTTACAAATGAAAACAACGAAAGAAGAAGGAGTTTAGTAATCATTTGCACCGCTTTTAATCTTGCCAGGAAAATTTGTTTCTTCACACATTGCTCTGCACAAGATCACTATTTCAACAAGACGTCAATTTGTAAAATATTGGCCTAATATTACTGGAAAGCAATGCTGATAATGGCTGTGTAACTGTTCGAAACACTTACCTAAATTTTAAGCACACGCAGTATTTACTTCACATGTGTTTACTTTCACACAAACATTTCTTCTTGCATATATCCCATCTTCGCAAAGTTTGAACTAAGCGGCATCAACAGTAAATGCAGCGGGTTAGATTTCGCGCCGCGCGTAATAAAATCTTATAGTGCTTCGGTAACTTTGCCAATGCATAGTTGATGAAAATGCCGAATTTAGGCCACATATCTAGAAGTTGGCGTGCGCATTAGCAATCACTTGGCCCTTAATTTCACAATTTGTAAAACAGTTTTTCTGCATAGTGTGCCATGTACGCAGAGAAGCGAACTAGAAACCTGGTATGATTTATGAAAGCAAGAAAGTAAGGAGGGTTCTGTAATTACATGTAGCGCTGCTAGTAAAACTAAAAGCACAAATGTTTCGCAACGTTGAGCTTACCATTCCGAAATATTTCACCGATATTAAAACAGATCTCTTTTGAAGGTGTCTTAGTTCTTTATAAGATACAGTACACAGTGGCCGTATGACAGTTGGGAGAGCTTGAATATCATTTTTTTTCTTCAAAGGCTGTCTTTTGGCTGCAGCTATGTACTATTATCTGCCGTCGCGCATGCTAAGCCTCCGACTTCAATGAAATATAAACACGGAACTTCACACCGCTCGCTAATGCAACTGAGTGAAAAACGATTTCATGCAGTAATATATGCAATACATTCAATTGCGTGCTGTAATTCTATAATATATAGTATTCTAAAACTATATGCCAATCACAGAATTGCCGTAGAAATTTGACACTTTGTGTACACGCCGCGTATAAACTGCCCACAATTCGCTCAACATATGTATACTGTTCTGTTTTTGATTGATTTTGAGAAAAAACAGAAGTTCGGGCATTTCATATAAGGCTTTCATATAGGCACGAAAGGGCGGCTGTGCAATTTTTAATTAATTCCTGTTTAAAGACTTGGCCGACACAGAGAATCCCCACATTGCATCATATTGTGTGCTATTGTATAAAATGGTATCATCTCGTTGTGTGAGTTCTTATAGGGGCATTAGCAGCTCCGCAGTAATGAGATCTTGCATTCTCAACAATGTGAATGCCGACTTCAGCTTGGTATTTTCGTTTTACGAAGTATCGCAGGAAAAATGAGCTAAGTTGTGAGTGTTGATACACTCTACGTGAAGGCCACGGTTCAATAAAGAAGGACGAGTATGGGCGCATCTTTCGGTTTCTTCGTGCATCTTCAATGCAGGTACAGCGCAAGATACGACAAACTGGACTACAACTACACAGATACAGCTCCGAAGACGTGTGCTTTCGCAAGCCAGTGCTGCCTGCCTTTACTACTGCACGCTTTGTCTTTGTTGCGCTGCAATCAATGGTCCTAGTTATTCAACATCAATAACACCCTCAGTATTCTTCCATTTGCCTTCATCCTAATACAGAAGCTGAAAAAAGTCTCGATGAGCTACCACATTACTATGAGCTACCACAGAACTATCCAAGAAATAGTGGTCATCGTCGAGCTTATCACTACGTCGCGCACTGCAAGCTCGTTGTACGACTTTGTTTACGCTGGGCGTTTTTGATAATTAGCCGCCATGCTCGCCCGGTGAATGTATGTGATGACGCTACCACAGCCTTCGCTCATGCTATAATGCGAAGCGTGCTAAATTGCATATCAGTCTAATACATCTGCGGTGTACATCTTGTAAGCTAAAGAATGCTTTTAAACCACGTTAAAGTAAATAATAAGATTGTACTAAATGCATTTGTTTTATAACTCACTTGTGCATGTAATGCACTCGGTGGACCGACAAGCAAGTGTAAGAAGGCCCGACCATGCACCGACGGTATGATCACGGGAGCCTCAGTTTGTCGACCGCTCAGAAGGCAATGCCCTAGGAATGATAGCCACCGAGAGTGAATCTAGATAAAAGAATGGAAATGGAGGCTTGTCGAAAGATAGATTTTGTCTCGGTACCATTTGTGCTTTCATCTTGGGGTTTCGCCAGAGCTCATGAAGATCCCGAGTTTCGCCAAACTCGGTGCATCCTGCTTAGCACCCCTGAACAATTTTCTCTTTTAAGTGTGAGAACAACGCTCTGATTTCGAGAGCCACAGTGGTGCGGGACCACTAGGTAACTTCACAGATTTGGTCATCCCACCCCGAATTGTCGTCGCTGCGGTTTGGATCTGATGACCGGGGTATTCGAGTATCTTGGAAAATATCTGCAGAGTTTCCACAGCTAGATTAATACTACACATGAAAAGTAGGTATCTTTATAGGTATCTTCCTACTTTTCGTTTGTTGAAATAAGGCAGCTGTAATAACGTGTATATAAGTGTATAATAATGGTCGCGAAAGGAGAGCATTACAGCAAATCAAGAAAGACTTTATAAATGTACGGACGTATTTTTAAACACTCAGCGTCATCGCCAAGTGTCGCCGCCTCCATTGCAAAACTGTTCCGAAGGTTGCATTAAAGAGACATAGCGTGAGGACCTAGTGACTGGTGCAGGATAAAAACAAGAAATTAGATTCGAAAATACATAAATCAACCATACAAATTGCCAGCGTCTTCCCCCTTTCACCCAAAAGTTATATGCGACAGAAATGATGGCACGGTCATTCTTTCTATGGCACACTTTCTCCCAATATATATTACGGCGTCTATAGAACGGTCTCATTTTGTTGTTGGCGCAATTTACTACAAAATAGGAGCCACTTCATTCCAGCTGCTGTTCCGAAAGATACAAGTTTTGAGAGCCAAATTTGAATTCGAGAAAAGCTTCCTAATGAAACTATGCGGAAAGCTAAAAAAGTGTTAACATCAATCTCAAATGTTTTCTTACGTAGGCCTATGTCCTCGTACCACTCCTGCCATTCCGGTGGTAAACACGCGAAACGCCATGGTAATCACACAGACAAAACAAAAGTTTAGGAAGGCCAAACAACGGCACCGAAGTTCTCATATGCAATGAGAAGGTTGGGGCCCTATAACGTAAAACTATTCCAATATGTTTCTATTCCAATCTCCTTACGTCAAATTTGCGTAACCACCAAGGCAGGCACCGGGCGGTCACCCGCAGGGTTGTCTGAACAGACCAATCAAACGCTCTCCTTGTTCATAGGAGGTAACTTTTGTTTGCTTGAACAACGAATAACATTGCCTACACTGAGCGGCTTGTCGTATCTAATTGGCTAACAAGAGGCGAGGAGAACGCTCAAGTGGAGAGGGATTCAATGGGGCCGAGCCACTGCACTGAAAGTCGATAACCGGATGAAGAGGGTGGTGCCGGCGTCTACGGTTGGTCGGCTTTCCGTTACTTAGCTTGCGGTGGCTGGTCGAAAATTGCGGCGGCATGCAACGGAAGCTCAAGAATGACGCTAAAACGGACCCTCAGCAAAGAAGAGTTGGCAGAATGAGGGGGTAAACGTGCCGAAAGTGCTCGAAAACGTTACACGGCCACGCAAGAAGTTTTATTATACGCAAATACACCCATGCCCTCCGGCAGGTGCGAGTAGCCAGCGTCTGAGCTATCGGCAGCAGCCATCCTTTATTCCTTTAAGAACGGGGCAGCCTGCGGCTATTCCGAAGAAAATTCAGTTTTGTTCGGCATAATAATGCATCTTTATCGCGTACACGTCACTTTGACGCGGTGGGTTCTTGCGGTTCCGTGACGTCGCGTGGCAGGCAGGTGAAGTGGATGCAGCCCGAAAACTTTTTGCCAATAGCCGAGGGCTAATGGCGAAAAGGGGTCGAATCAGAAATAACTATTTTTATTTTTTCTGTCAAATCGTGCATAATCAGTGCGTACACAACATATCAGATGGAGAGGTATCGCGGTTTTCGTGGCACCGCGTTACAGACAGGTGAAGTGGCGGTGGTCAAAAAAGTTTTTGACCAATCGTGGAGGGCTGATAGCAGAATTGGAATAGAAAAGTTTGGAATAGTTTTACGTTATAGCGCCCTTGGTTTTTAAAAATGTCGCACATATTAGTTCATTCAAAGTTTGATAATATGGATGTTCTGGGCTTGCATGTACCTTTAGAAAATACATGAAATATAAATATCACTTACTGCATAGACATGGAAAGCTAGTGAGAAAGAAAACTGGTTCCTTCTTTACCACAATTACCACAACCTATCAGTAATAGTAAAAATCAGGTCTGTCGGTTGAACCCTGTCTTCTCGTTTATTACATAACGAGGGTCTCGAATTCGGCAACATTGATGCCTTAAGGTAGCATGTGGGGATTTATTAACCAGTGGCCTTCACCAAAAAGGATAACCTCCACGTGACGCTTGTCGCAAAAAGGATGTTCCACATCCGCCGCCAAGGTCTGTGAGTGGTGGCACTGGTTTACACTCCCAGGGCTCAGCTAGGAGACATAAATACTCAAGAAATTGGATGAGGAAACGGCGCTGCGGTAGCTCAATTGGTAGAGCATCCCACACGTGATGCGACATTTGTCGGATCGTTCCCCTCCTGCGGCAAGATGTTTTTTCAACCACATTCATTTCTAATAATTTATCCTTTCTTTATTTCATTTATTTGGCACAAGTAATTTCTCCTTTGTTGTCCTTGTGTATCAGTGCTTGTCGGCTGCGAATGATATGACTAATAAAAATCGGGCCCCTCGGTTAACCACCTTTCTTCTCGTTTACCATTTCCTTGAGGTGCTTTGTTTTGAGTAGTAGTTTATCGCTCACTAAAGAGTGATTTGTGGATCTGTCGACAAATATCGTCAGAATAAAGAACACGGTCTGTTTAGTTGTCTAGAATAGGCACTGATGACCGTTAATGCTTGAGGTGAACTTCTGTGTCTAAATATGGAGAAGCGTTTTTTTTTTCGCGAATATATAAAAGAACAGGGTGAATATTGCAGTTGTCTGGTGACGGAAATGTTCTTGAAGACACAAGTAAAACTCACTGATTACGCTATGGAAAGATTTAATATTTTTCAAAGAAGGAGCAAAGATTGAGTAATGGAAGCCCCGTGAAACGGCTAAAATGGTGACTGCATTTTTCGGACAAACACCGTCACTGTTATTCAAGAAGAGCTCCCATCGTAAAAGTCACGACAATGTATGTAGCCTAAAGATTGAGCCTTTGAATAATGCATGCCCTGACTCGCCTCACTTGAGTTAAGACTGTTCTCAAAAGCGATTTTTAAACTGCGATCAATCAGAATCAAGTGGCTGCTCGATAAGCCACGGCGTATGATTGCGTAGTGTCAGCTGGGTTGCAAAATCTACTCGAAAATGTAAGGCACGAAATGCGGCTGCTCCTTAAGTAGAACTGTCGCTGATGCAGGTGTCACTTGAGGTTTTCGCAATCGATGATGTTGGATACAACAATCAGTGTTGCATTTGCCGCGGGCGCCAGTCAGCAAGCGGTACAAGTTGACTTACTTAGACCGGCTGCAGTCCCTTCAGAGGGGGCGAAGACGCTGGGAACGTTGTTGTAGCTGCCAACTCTGCTGCAAAATGTTTCATTATTGTTTTGAAAATTGAAATAGGGTCAGAGTTTCGCCTTGGTAAATTCAGCGCTGCATAATATTTCTCATTGCTCTGTTTCCTGCAAGATATTTACGATGTGTGTACGACTTCGCATATATGTAAAACTTCAGAAGATATCAATAGCAATAATCTGTATATTTCCTGCTGAACTAGTCACACTCAATTCGAGCTCAATGTATTAGTCTTTTAACACACAAGTTTACCTCAAGCATTTACAGTTCCACTGCTTACTCAAAAAATGAACAGGTAGTGTTTATTATTATGAATATTTGTGTCGGCAGACCGACAAAACCCTGGTCAGAGAGCGACAAACTTTTGGTTATGGCAAAACAACTCGAGCATATGGTGCAATTTGTTACGAAAGAAGCTTATGCATGAATGAAGGACGATAACCACATAGAGCATTAGCATGTCCACCTATTAGCGACCTATGTTTTTAGCAGTTTCCTAACATTTATCAAGTGATTATCTTGTTCCGCTATGTGGTCTGAGAGCAGTATTCGTTATAACTGAGTGACTGCAAGGCGCTGCATGATAAAATCTAACTGCTACGCATTCGTGAACACCGCGCATAAAATATCGGTGCCGATGAGTAAGGGAGAAGAGGCACCAATATTACAGTACGTGTAAAATAAAAGCTAAATCTAGATGCAACTTCAGAATATATAGTTTGTATCATTGAAGAATACATTTATTAGGACGCGGCGAAGCCGCATTTAAATTCGTAGGAGCAGTTTCTACATCTTAGAGTTCTCGAAAAGAAATCACGCATTAAACGTTGACTTTTCGCATTGCGGCGATTGTTATTCGACATAATAAGGGTGCACTCTCACAGACTGTTCATATTTACGTTCTTGGTCGCACTTGTCGAGAAAAACTGCGAAGGCACTTCGAGCCATACCTCTGAGCAATACATTTGCATTTTGAAAGGAAATAAATGCGTGAGAAGAAGTGATGGCAGGAGCTAACCTAAATGTCAAATATATAGATGCACTTACACATGTGCACATTTCCTTGCACTCAAGCAATGCAGTTTCATGGCGTTGGTAAACGAAGGGCGTGGCAGCCATAGGAAAAGTGTTTTGAAAGCTTGTGTTTTTTATAGTTTCTGGCAATAGCAAGCAACGTCTATCCCGAAAAAGAAGTTAAAGAGAAGTGTGGTTGCTGTGTTGTTAATTGTAGTGTTACCGATGCAAGGTTCAGCAGATAATTAGCGTATTTATCGAGCTTCGTAGCCGATAACATGTTACTATAGTAATATGGTAGCTCATCGAGGCTTTTTTCCGCTTCTGTATTAAGGTGAAGGCTAAAATAGTGAATACTGAGGGTGGTATTGATGTTGAATAATTAGGACCATAGATTGCAGCGTAAGAAAGACAAAGCCTGCAGTAGTAGAGGCAGGCAGTGGTGGCATTCGAAAACACACGTCTTCGGAGATATAGCTGTGTACTTCTGGTCCAGTTCGACTTATGTCGCTCTCTACCTATAGCGAGGATGCACCAAGAAAACCTTGGCCATCATGTAGAGTGACAACTTACCTCATTTTCGTGTGATACTTCTTAACAAAAATACGAAGCTGTAGTCGGCGTTCACCTTGTTAATGAGCCAAAACCTCATTGCAATGAATCTGCTAATGCCTGTAAAAGAACTCACACAAAGAGATGATCCCATTTTTCTTACAATTTCATAGAAAAAAACCTACCCACTCCCAAAGCATACATTATGATGCAATGTGGGGATTTTTTTTTTTTGCGGGCAAGTGTTAAAATAGCGGCAAATAAAAGTTCCGCAGTCCTCATTTGGGGCCTATATGAAAGCGTTATATGAAAAGCCTCAACTTCTTCTGTTTTTTAAATAAATCATAAGCAATGCAGAATACATTTTTTTAGATAATTTAGGGCACTTTATACGCGACGCGTATAAACAGTTGAAAGTTCTGCGGCAATGATGTGATTTGAATATAGGTATGGAATACTACAAACTTTAAAATTACAGCACGCATTTGTATATACTCTATATATTACAGAGTGTTCTCGTTTTTTTTACCCAGTTTCCTTTCTGAACGGTGTGTAGTGCGGTCTTTATATTTCACTAAAATCGGAGGCATAGCGTGTGAGACGACAGATAATACTACATAGCTGCAGCCGAATTACAGCCTTTGAGCCAAACAAATGATATTCAAGCTCTCCAAATTGTCATACGGCTACTGTGTACAGTATCTTCCAAAGAACTAAGACACCTTCAAACTAGATCAGTTTTAATATCGGTGAAATAATGCGGAAAGATAAGCGCAATGTTTTGAAACTATTGTGCTCTTAGTTTTAGTAGCAGCACTACGTATAATTACCGAACCCTCCTTACTTTCTTGCTTCCATATATCGTACCAGGTTTCCAGTTCGCTTCTCATGCGTACGAGCGACACTATGAAGAAAAACTGTTTTGAAAATTGTGAAATTAAGGTCCAAGCGATTGCTAATGCGTACGCCAACTTCCAAATATGTGGCCTAAATTCGGCGTTTTCATCAAATTTACATACTCAAGGTTACGGAAGCACTATGAGCTTTTATTACGCGCGCCGCAAAATCTAACCCCCTCCGTTAACTGTTCATGCCGCTTAGTTCAATCTGAGCCAAGATAAGATAAAGGCTAGAGGAAATGTTTTAGTGAAAGTAAACACATGTGACGTAAATGCTGTCTGTGTTTAAAATTTAGGGAAGTGTTGCGAACAGTTATACTGCCATTATCAGCACGGCTTTCCAGTAATATTAGGTCACTACTTTGCTAATTTACGTTTTGTGGAAATGGTGATTCTGCTAAGAGCAGTGTGTGACGAAACGAACTTTCCTGGCAGGATTAGAAGCGGTGCAAATGATTACTAAACTGTTTCTTCTTTCGTTGTTTTCATTTGCAAACGGTAAGTGGCAGATTTTCATAGTGGCCTCAATGCACATTAAGATGCGCCTTTCTTATGTTCTTTCCAATCAGAGGCAAGGTATTTGTAATGTGCAAACATTATTCAAAGTGCACGGATAAATTACGGGATTTCGAAGTAAATGAAGCGCTCGGGTTATGCGGACCGTCATAAATCTCACTGAAAAACAGTGCAGCAATGAAGATGCGGTCCATGGCAAAATATAAACGCCAATAAGATCAGATCACGTGAAAAACGGAGAATTCATGGCCAACATTATCACAAAATAATAATGTGCGTGCATGGCCTGGTGGCTTAGCGGCTAAGCCGTTGCATAGCAAAGCACGAGGTTGCGTGACCAAATCGCGGCAATTGCGGCCCCGATTTTATGAAGGAAAAATACGAAAACAACCTTGCGCGTTGCATTGGGTGCACGTTAAATGTCCCCTATAAGTAAAGATTACCGGAGTCCCGCATTTGGGCGTGCCTCAACATATATCGCGTTCTTGAAGCATCAAAACGTTGTATATATTGACATAAAATTGTGCGTGGCGGAATTATTGCACTTCTAAAATTTAATTAGAATTGACCGAGTTCTTTAGGCTTTTACAACTCAACACGCTTACAACTCAATCAAACGATTACATGAGAATGGCGGTATAATGCACATTATTGAGGTAAGCATGATTATGGTGCTCATAATGTGAAGGAACAACGTAGATGGATAGACGAATGAAGTATGACAACGGTGACATGAAGATAACAAAAAGAATTTACTGAGTCGACGACGATGGTAAAGCGACAGAACAAGGGCGGCAATATAATGACAATGGTGGGATGACGACTTTGGGACGCTGATTGCCCGACTAGATTCGACATGTGGAACGTCCAATGTCGACAACGCAAAGATTCTGATGGCATCAAGATGACGGCGTGACAGCTAATCAATGGCGACGACTGCACGAGCAGGTAGGCTGTCGGCGTATGATTTCCAATGCAACGCAACGCGTCCCTGAAATGGAGCAAATATGATCCCACGTGTTGTCAGACCACCGGCTGAAGCGCTCAAGCGAAGCGCTAATGGCCATGAATCGCAGAAAACGCGCAGAGGCTACTTCGTTAGTTCCGATGGACCAAAAGTATGCTGCTGCATGTGCGCGGCAAGATGCAACTCAAACGCCTGAAGCCTGCAGACGCGGCACTGCAAGAACAGGAAGCCGACCTTGGCTGACAACGTCGACGAAGCCGCGAAGCTTAAAATGCGCGAAGCAACCGCACAAATCGTGCCCGCCGTGAGTATGCCGCAGTACGAGAACGCGAGGTCAAAAGAAGACGGCAATGACGACAAGACCCTGTGGCGCTTTCTAACCGATGCTATTCACGCTCATGTACTTTTATGCATTCATGTGTACATGCCACGCCCCGCATGCATACTTACTTAGACGGCGTTTACGGCTATTAGACTTAGAATGTGTAACATTCTGACATGTTCCTCAGACATTCATTGAATTAATTGCTATATTTCGGTACAACAGCATGCACCAATATAATACATTATGGAGTTTAACGTGCCAAAACCACTTTCTGATTATGAGGCACGCGGTAGTGGAGGACTCCGGAGATTTTGACCAGCTGGGCTTCTTTAAAGTGCACCTAAATCTAAGCACACGGGTTTCGGAATCGCCCACCTCGAAATGCGGCCGCCGCGGCCGAGATTTGATCCCATGAACTCGTGCTCAGCAGCCCAACACCATAGCCACTGAGCAAACACGGCGGGTAGCATGCACCAAGCTCCACCTCGAACATTTTGTGATTGAGAGCATTTATTTGCGTAGTAGCCACTTGAAAGAAACTGCAAATATTGAAACTATGCATTTTGCATTTTTTCGCTTCGGCGGTGTCTGACGTGTTTACCACTATTGGAAGTGTTTGTGGTGGGTGTGGAATAAAGTGCTCATATGTTGGTATGTTTGACATTAGGCTGTTTTTAACTTCTGCTGCTAGATATATTTTAACCCCGTCAGCTCTAACGCAAGTGCATTTCTTAGAATAATATTTCGCGTAGCGCTGCTGAATAGATTACACCTGGTGTTTTCGTCGAAAAGTTCATAAACAACCCTAAGGTAGAGGCTTCTGTCAAAGCGGTAATGCATTGTGGGGTGAAAAATCATAAATAAAACGAACTCGAAATAGTAGTTCCGTTATTTTTTCTGACAACTTGCAATAATAACGTTGCGCATATATTAAGTTAGCATATATTACACAGCTTTTGCGTGTTTCATCTGAAGCCGGTTCAGTTGTAGAGGCTTGGTATTGTAAGTGTGGTGTGAAATTCTTGTTTGCATCGTCTATACCACGTGACTTCTGCATAGCCTCTTACTAAAGGAATCAGTCTGATATGATACTTGGTGCTACGTTCGCCAGAAACATGAGTAACACACTGCTGACTTGTTTACCAAGAGGAAACAGAACCGAAGTTCGAGTGAAGCTCTTTTTGAGCAGTTGAAATATAGAATTACAGTTCTTTTTAAATGACACTTTCAAACGTTGCCCACAGATGACTGGTCTTTTTGACACTTCCCGACCCTCATGAACTCTGGCAATTGTAATTAAATATTACAAGTGCAGTAATTCCTCCACACATAATTTTATTTGAATATATACAATGTTTTATGCTTCAAGAACAAGATATATTTTGAGGCACGCCGAAATGCGGGACTCCGGTAATTTTAACTAACTGGGACATTTAACGTGCACCCAATGCATGGCGCACGGTTGTTTTCGTGCTTTTCCTCCATAAAATCGGGCCCCCATTGCCGCGATTTGCTGCCACAACCTCGTGGTTTGCAGTGCAAGGCCTTAGCCGCAAAGCCGCCACGCCGTGAACGCACTTTAATATTTTGCGATAACAGTGGCCGTTTTCGACATGATCTGATCCCATTGGTGTTTACACTTCGCCAAGGACCGCATGTTCAGTCCTGCCCAATTCTTCAGTGAGACTTATAACAGTTCGCATAACCGGAGCACTTCATTTACTTCAAAATCCTGTAATTTAATATCCGCACACTTTGAAGAATGTTTACGCATAACAAATAAGTTGTCTCTGATTTGAAATAGTATAAGAAATGCGCATTTTAATGTTCATTGATGCCACTATGGAAATCTGTCACGTACCGTTTACAAATGGAAACAACGAAAGAAGGAGGAGTTTAGTAATCATTTGCACCGCTTCTAATCTTGCCGAGAAAGTTCGTTTCAGCACACATTGCTCTGAACATAATCATCATTTCCACAAAACGTAAATTTGTAAAATGGTGACATAATGTTACTGAAAAGCAATGCTGATAATGGCACTGTAACTATTCCCAACACTTCCCTATATTTTAAGCACACACAGTATTTACTTCACATGTGTTTACTTTCGCACAAAGATTTCCTGTTGCCTTTCTCCTCTCTTCATTAAGTTTGAACTAAGCGCATCAGCAGTTAACGCAGGGGGGTAAATTTTGCGCGGCCCGTAATAAACGGTCATAGTGTTTCGGTAACATTGCGTATGTGAATTTGATGAGAACGCCGAAATTAACCCACATATTTGCATGTTTGCGAGCACATTAGCGATCACTTGGCCCTATTATAAAAAGTTTGTAAACCAGCTTTTCTGTAAACCAGTTTCTGTTTTAGTGTACCATGCACGCAGGAGAAGCGAACTGCGGACCTGGTATGATTTATGAAAGCAAGAAAGAAAGGAGGGTACTGTAATGATCATTAGGACTGCTATTTAAAGTAAAGGCACAAAAGTTTCGCAACATTGCGCTTACCATTTCAAATAATTTCACCGATAATAAAAGTGATTTCTTTTCAAGTTATCTCAGTTTTTTGGAAGATACATTCATGAGATACATGAAAGAGATATACACGAATCTTCATGTATGTATCTCATGATATTCATGAGATACATACATGAAGATACATACATGAAAAAATATGAGGTACAATGCAAAACTGATAAGCGCATTTTGCATGAGTTACCTTTTCACGAACACAGCTGCCAACCATAAAGCAGACGTCATGCAGATATCGCGAAAAAAAAAACAGTTCCCTTTCGTTACTCCATATAAAGTGCGCATATTAGCACTCATTACCATTTTGCACATGTCAAAACAAATGACAATATAGCATGGCCTCCGTTGTCATACGTAGAAGAATACATTAGTCAAGATTCAATTGAACAAAAGAACTCTTAACCTAAGGCAAGACGTTCTTTTGAAACTTGTGAAAAGCTTTAACCGTAGACGCATCGTAGAATATCACGTGTTGCTGGCTCTGACATGTTCCTCTTGTGCACAAGGTCTAAATTTTGAAGCATATATAAGTGTCGCGTTTTTGCTTCTCGCACAGTTCTACCGAACAAGTTCGAGTAACCCCGACAGAAGTATTGACTTCTATCAACATGCATCCAAATATGTTCCTGCTGACTTTATTACTCGTTTTTCAAGGAGCGTGTGCAGCCGGTGATGTGGAGGCTAGACTCGATCGACCAGGTATGCTTTCTTTCAACCTCTTCAACCATCAACCTCTTTCTTTTCATTCTATTAAAAAAGATTATTAAAATATTCCTTTAAAGTAGTGGCTTATTCTTAACGTAAAATAATAAACTCAATACGCTCTTTGATATCGCATATAATGCTGTTGTCTAAATTTCGTAAATACAATATAATGGTTATTGCCCGTTCTAGTTGCTTCGGTTGTTATACCTTTTAAGGTTTATTGTTATGAGCCGGTCTCATGTGTTTTCTAACTCCTTAATATATTCACGCCAAATCTTTTTTCTACCACATAGTAACAACGCACACGAATCAACCACTTTTGCCACAGAACGTGATCACTATTGTCATGCCGACTGCATTTCAGTGAAACCGGCCCTACTTATTCAGAGAGCACACCTTCAGTACTACACTCCACAACGTGTGTGCACGCTTTGTGGTTCATGAGTTCAGGAACAGGAGTGTGCCACAAGCCACACCTATATGTGTCACACGTCTTGCTGCTTCAAAAAGGCTATAACCTACCGGGGTACTTGGCGTGTGGTTAGTTGTCACTTCAAAATGAAAAATTACTTGGTGTTGTAGATTTGTTCCAGTTCAGTCACTTTCCTCTTGGCTAGTACCATCAACGCGCTGACAACAAAGACGAAGGAAGATATTAGCAAATGCTACTTTCCCTTCGAAGTTATTTATTAGAGAACAATTTATATACACTTCAACTGCGCATGCGCCTACAAGGCCACGAAAGGCTGTGACAAAGACAGATAATTAGATAAGTTGTGCGAAAATTTAAATGATAGAGGAAAGTCAAAGTCTCAAAGTGGAATCCGAACATCTTATAAAGAGCTTACCAGGAGCGACCTTAGATAGATCTGATAAAATACATCACGCAACCGGAATAGTTGTATCATCTAAATAAAGTACTTAGTATGCTAAGCAACTGGTGCTCGGTATATCATTTAGGCGTCTGTGAACCGCATGTTATGCTTCGTTGGTGGACGGCTGCTTCTAAATTAAGCAACACTGATATATTCTAATCAAAAGCAGAAATACTATTTCCTTTCTTTACGTCCAGCTGCAGAACGTAAAACGGCATCCTAGGGAAACAGTAATGTTCTAGACACGAGAAAAGAAAGTTACAGGTCTGTGCGGTGCACGCACGCAGTCACAGCGCAAGCTGGAGTAGCGGATTCACAAGAGCTTTATTTTTGACCCCACGCACTACAGGTAGTTCGCGGCAGTCTTCGCGTCATTTCAACAAGAAGGACATGGAGTGTAGTCTCAAAACGCTGCGCCTACAAGCTGCGGCTTTCGCTGCGGCTTGTTCTGCAATCTGCGCATTGATCTGCTGAGCGCAATGTTGCCTGGAACCACTGGATGCTCCAGTGGTTCGTACCTAGCGAGGAGGCGCCATAGGGTGTACCGAATAGTGAGCACAGGTGTCCCGACAATCTGGAGCGTATACCACATTGCTTGACCCGTGACAAGGTCCGTTTCTATTGATGACGATGCTAATGAAGGTTTATTGGCATCTTTCAAAACAGGGGGGTGAAAAATAGCCAGCTACTATGTTTAAATTGACCAAGTCACGCCACGCGGCTCTCGAAAGCGCTATAGGCATCTGCTACATGAGGTGCCTCCTATTGTAATAAAATGCAACTGTAATGCAAAGTGCGTTCATATCTACGCTACGCGGTGCGCATCGCCCATCGCAAGGCAAGTGCGACAATGCGATGGTGATGATGATGATTTATAGGTGTCTCCTATGAAACGAGCAGTTGACGTAGACACCTACCCAGCTTGAATTTGCCATGTGCATAACGTATTTTATATTATTAATGTAGGCCTCTCCTTAAATACATTTTCTTCCCTTAAACTCCTTATCTGCCTTATGCTGCTAGCTGTGCATCTGCTATGCTTCACTCTACCCGATGTGATAATATGCAACTGTAATGCAAAATCTGCAGGCATCGACGCTAGGCGGCGCGCATGTGACATCGTGAGTCTCCTCGCGCGCAAAAAAGGCGTTTATATTGCACTTCCCGGGGGATGCTAGCAAGCGCTGACGCGGTTCAGTGGTAAAGTAGCTGGTCCCACGCAGCGAACCCGCTTTCAATTCCGGCAGAATTGAGTATTTTTTTCTCAGTCCCGACGACAGCTGCTACGGACTCCGAACACCGGCGGCGGCGGTGGAGGACACCATCGTCAACAGAAACGGCTATTTGAATGAGCCCATAACTCATTACGCTGTAAAACTTACCCTGATCGGGACTGTCAAAGGCCATGGTGGAATCGATAACTGAGCGTAAAACATAATGATGCTAACTTAATTATAATGGCTTCTATGGTACTTGCCCAAGCCAACATGATTGCATGAAAGCACGGAATTTGTTTCACCAAATCAAATGACCCTATATCAGTTCAAATATACAAATCATTTCGAGATGGCATCAGGCAGACGCATTGCTCGGTAATTTGAAATTCCACTTCTGTCCCCAGATATGAATAAAATATGTGCCCTGGTTTATTCTTTTTTCGTCAAGAATACACCGGTACACAAGCAAAACTTACTTGCTATGTGTTGCTGCTAAAAGGTAATTAGGAAATTTATTTGGTCTACTCTGGGTACCCTCAATACCACATACCTTGCTAGTATTTAGGGCATGAACTCTGTTGGCCACGAAATGTCTCAAGAACGGTGTGTTTACATTTTGTGCACGCATAAAGGTTACCGGTTCTAAGTTTGAATACTACTCAAAAGAATTGCAAGGTGTTCAGTGAAGTGCGTCGCTAGTTACCCACCTTTGAGCTGTCATCTGTTATGTAAAACTTTAGGTTCTTAGAGCCAAGTAAATCCCCGCAAAGCAATGTGCCTTATACATAGAATCTCTATTGTTAATTTTTTTCAATGTATGCATTTTTCATGTTTTTAGAAAAGTTGTTTATAAAGCTTCAATATTTTTGGATGAAACGCATATTATTGGGGATCAGCAGGGACTGTAGGAAATTTACGCGTATTTCTTTTTTCAAAATTCATCTTCCGGCCCTAATTTGTCAACCAAGGGTTACGTATATGGCGAAACGTTTTCCGGTTCCAAATTTAATGAAGACTTAAGTTATGGGGATGTACGTGCCAAGGCCACCATCTGATTACGAAATCTGAAGCAATAGAAAGCGATTTTCTATCATGCGCATTACCTTCCGCAGGCACTGTCACGATAGCTGTACTTAAATAGGTGCGTGCCTTCTGCAGCTTAGATTTGGCTTAGAAACTCGTTTAGGCGTCTTGGACTCATTTCTTCCATAAAGATAGATCAGCAATGGCTTTTTCTTGCTTTGGACATTCTTCTTATTTGTAAAGTATGTGGGGCGCCCACTGCTCGCAGTATTCCGTTGAATGGCGCCAGTTGTAATTTATTTATTTATTTATTTATTTATTTATTTACAGGATACTGCCGGCCCTAGTCTTAGGCCTTGGGCAGGAGTGGAGAGCGCGATATACAGATGAACAAAACAAAAATTAACAGGAAGAATCATTACAAGAATTCAATACATTGCAATAGACATATTCCCTGATCCGCACAAGCCGTACAGAGCCCTCCAACGAAAAAAGCATCACAAAATTTCAATATATTTTAAAATACGGATATTCGCTGAACCGCAAAAGCTGTACAGAGCATATTGATGACAACGCAATATTGACAACAAGGACTCGCATTCATAGTGGTATGCTGAAAGACATCGCGCACGCTCCGTAGGTTGAGCAGCAAGAAATTTACAAATAGTAATGACAAGCAAGCGAAAATAGCACTTCCGTATATTGTAAATCAAAAAGGAAAAAGAAAAATTACATTCATACACACATATACAAATATATAGTCTAAATGCTATTCAGCTGGTTGCAGAATGACTGGACGGTCGGGCATTCCACTGTACTCGCAGAGAGTGCGTTCCACTCCCCTATCGTCCGAGGAAAAAATGTGTTTTTAAATACGTTTGTTCTGCAAGAAAATTCCTTTATTTTCTTCTGATGATCAAATCGTGTTGCACGCCTAGTGACTAAAGTAACGTACATACACTTATCTATCCCCAGTATATCATGCTAAAGTAAATACATGTATTTCAGACGGTCCCAATATCGCCTTAATTTTAATGTTTCCAGGTTAATTTCGTTAATAAGAACGGTCGAAGATACGGGCCAGCTATAAAAGTTAAACACGAATCGAACAGATTTTCTTTGAATATTTTCCAATTGAGTAATGTTTTTCAGGGTGTACGGGTCCCACACTACCGAGGCGTACTCAAGAATTGACCCAATATACGTTTTGTACGCTAAAAGACGCATTTCTTGTGTGGACTGTCGAAGCAACCTTCTCAAGTAACCACGCTGGCGCATTGCCTTCTTTGAAATATGAGATATGTGATCGTACCATCTAAGGTCAGATGAAATTACGTGGCCTAAGTATTTGTAGCTACTAACCGTAGATATATTATTACCACTGAAACTGTAAGAAAATTTTAAGGGGTGGCGTTTTCGTGTTACTGACATAGCAACCGTTTTCTTTGCATTAATATTCATTTGCCATGTGTCACACCACGCTTCTACCTTGACTAGTGAAGAATTCAAGCGGACCTGATCATTTACGCTATTAACTTCTTGATATAGTATACAGTCGTCTGCAAATAAACGTATTTTCACACTTACTTCTTTTATTAATTCATTGACAAAGGTTAGAAAGAAAAGAGGCCCAAGGACGGACCCCTGTGGAATGCCCGATCGAACCGGTGCTGATCCAGAACGCGCGCCGTCAATAAACACACTTTGCCGCCGTAACGACAGATACGCTGAAATCCACGAAATCAAAGAATCATTTTTAAGTATTGTTTGTAGCTTTAGCAGCAGTTTAGTGTGAGACGCGTGGTCGAATGCTTTTTCGAAATCTATGAATAATAAATCAGTTTGGCCCTGTTTATCCAGAACTGCTGCGAGTTCGTGGACAGTTTCCAGTAGCTGTGTTGTTGTAGACAGTCCCTTCCGAAACCCATGCTGCCTGGGATCAATGATATTGTTGTCATTAAGAAAGACAGAAATGTGTTTAAATATAATATGCTCAAGGGTTTTTGCACATGTGGGTAACAATGAAATTGGTCTGTACGAAGTGATAAGCGACCTGTTTTCTGATCTGGGTATCGGGGTAACCTTTGGGTACTTCCAGTCATCTGGAACTTCCGCACGCGATAAAGACTTGCTAAATATGATGCACAGATATTTTGAGCACCACTCGGCATATCTCACGAGAAAGGCAGTAGGTATGCGATCCATTCCAGGCGATTTCTTTGTATTCAAATTTAACAAGAGAGATAAAATGCCTTCTTCGGTCACTGAGATATCTGCAATTGGCGGGCAATCAACTGGGAGGTACCTTGGTTTACGACCGTCGCCATCCGTAGATCAGTTACGGTATCCTCGTCGATGCAGAAACTAGACAGGGGTTGCTTTTTCGAAGAAAAATGACGCTAGAACTTTGCCGGGGAAGACAGCAGAAAATTCTTCAAACGTATACTTTGATAGTATTCCTTTGCTTTTTTAATGCTTTCCTGTAGTTGCAGACGTATGTTGGAAAGTTTACTGGCATTGTCCTCTGTGGTACACGGACGGTTCTGTTTTCTTATTCGTTTAGCCTTCCATTCCAGCCGCACTATCTCCTTTGTAATCTATGGGCATGTGCGCTGTTGAATGCTTAGTCTCATTGGAACAAAGTCCCTGACGCATTTTAAGACTTGGTTCCTAAAGAAGCACCAAAGCTCGTTTACACAGCACGTGCCCGATTCAGAAAGAAGTATGAAATCATCCAGCGACCTATCCATGGCGTCCAATATGTCAACGTCCTTAGCGCGGGAAAAGTTTGGAACGAGGAACCTTTTTTTCTTGGTTTCAGTCGGACGGCCAAGTCAACTGTTAACGATATCAGTTTGTGATCAGATATTCCGTCAAAAATATGTACTTCGGGATCATGACTGAGCACTCCATTGCTTACAAGGAATAGATCTAAAATTGAAGCTGTATCATTCTGAATGCGCGTGGGTTCTTTTACTAACTGAGCTAAATCATGGAATACTACGAGGTCGACAAAAGGTTCAGCAGCACTAGAAAGGGGCTCAGGAAAATCGGTACTACAGTCGATTGAAGGCTTAGCTAAATACCTTAGCTAAAATCTGTTGGCGGGCTAGTTAGTTTGGATTCATCGTACAGTGTGCAAGCGCTACAGCACGACGACAGAGGTAGAAAGAGCGCTGTATGTGCGTCTCTATTTCTATCTCTGTCCTTGTGTTGCTACGCTTGCATACGGCATCATGCATTTGGTTACCTGGGGTTGTCCTATTAGGTTGGGATAGGCGCAGCTTTATATACTGATTATATACTGTGAAGAGCTAATAGCTTTCAAGATTACGAACAAATACTCACTACACAACCACAAAAAAAAAGATCGTCGCTGCTTCATAAGTATTTCGAAATTTATATGCAGCTGTTGCAAAACTGGTGATAAACCTACACGAATGTTTTTTACCGAGACCATCACTATCACGCCACCTCAAAGACAATGACATTTGCAGAGAAATACGATTTTTCAATCATAAAAAATAATCAATTCGAGAATTATACGATGCCTAGTCAATATTAGGTCAAACTTCTACGTGAATTTGTTAACAGATCCTGTACTTAGATAAAGTTAAAGAGGAAAAGACAAGGGGGTTGTCAGAACTGAAAGAACTATTTTGAGTGCGCAGAGCATTTCTAAATATTAGGCGTAAGCAAGTCTGGTTAGAGAGAGAGAGAGAGAACAACTTTAGTGAAAATGCCTGCAGAGTCGGTTAGACTCCCTCCACGCAGGGATGACAAGCTTTCACCGCGACGCGGCCACTACGTCAGTCTCCTGCATTGTGCTCCTCGAGGTCTTGGTTCCTCGCTACTTCCGCGGGTCCGAGAGGGCCGCCCGCCCCCTTCCTGGGGGTGCTGTCCCCCTTCTCCTCGGTTTCGCGCGGGCGCTGCCTCTCGAGAGCTGCCGAGACCGGCTGGACGGCCTTGAGTTGTCTCTCTTTGTCATAGCTTCTCGTTGCAGCCTCTAGCTGCGGCGGGATCGTCGTCTTCTCGCTGGCTTCTCGCGGATTTGTACTACAGTCCCAAAGGATGTGAACCGCGGTGGCTCTCTCCTTCGCGCACAGTCTACACACGCCACTCGCGTACACGCTCGGACACATGTGCTTAGGTAGCACCGGGGTGAGCAGGGACCCCGTCTGTAATTGCCTATATTACACGGCCTCCTTCCGGGTAAGCCCCAGGTGAGGTGGCGGCATAGTCTGTCTGTTAAGTCGTTACCACTTCACCATTGCGTTGAAAGTGGTCATCTTGTCCTTGGCACTACACCGCGACCAACACTCCGAGTCGGCAGTGCTTGCAGCTGCGCGGTTTGTTAGCCCTCGCGCGGCCGAGTTGGCCGTCTCGTTGTGGTTCACGTTCCCGCGTTTCGACACGTCACTTCCCATGTGGGCCGGAAACCACTTGATCACCACAGCACTTTTGCGTGCGATGTCTTCGGCCTTGCGCCCCCCCCCCCCTCCCCCCAGTATGCGCGCGGCCTCACTACATACCCTGCCCTTGGCGTAGTTCTTCACTGCCGTTCTAGAGTCACAACACTGTAGTGCATCCGGGGTCGGGGATGCCTTGGCGATGTCCACCTCCTCCGCCCGGTGCGCCTCTCGAGTCCGGACGCTCGCCGCGGTCTTCGTTACACCCGTCGATGCCCCGACAGCCACCGCCGCGTATGCGTCGCTGCTCCCTCGATACTCCGCCGCGTCCACGTAGACGGCACCTTCTTCTCTGGCGTTGAGGTCCACGAGAGCCCTGGCCCTCCCCAACTTCCCCTCCTTATTGTGCTCCGAGTTCATGATCCTCGGGATCGGGTAGACCCTGAGTTTTCTGTGGATGCTATCCGGTATAGGTACGTCTTTCTGCTGCTTGCCTTCCCTCGGCTCGAGACCAAAGTCCCGCAGTGTCTGTCTTCCGGTTCTCGTTTCAGAGAGACGCTCGAGTTGCACCGTTCTCTGTGCTTCGGCTATTTCGTCCAGCGTGTTGTGGACTCCCAGCGTCATGAATTTTTCGGTGCTCATGCTCCCGAGGAGACCGAGTGCCGCCTTATACGCCTTGCGTATGGTGGCGTCTACCTTGTTACGTTCGCTCGGCCTCCAGTTGTGGAAGGTGACCACGTACGTTATGTGGCCAACTGCGAAGGACTGAACGAGCCTAGTCAGGCACTCCTCCTTCATCCCCGCTCTTCTGTTGGACACCCTCTTGATGAGTCTCATTGCCGCGGCCGTTTTGCCCGCGAGCTTGTTGACCGTTTCACTGTTGACTCAGTTCCACTGGATGAGCAGCCCGAGCACTCGAATCTTCTCGACCTCCGGTATTACTTGTCCTCCCGCTGTCTTGACCGTGATCTTGGGACGCTCGTACTTGACTTCCATATTCTTTCTTTTCCTGCCCGCTCCTGTCGGTGGAATCACCAGCAGTTCTCACTTGGCCGGAGAGCAAACGAGTCCAGCCCGCCCATCTGCTCCTCGATGGCGTTGACCACTTCTTGCAGCGTTGTCTCGATGTGTCCGTCGCTTCCTCCCGGTACACATAGCGTAACGTCGTCGGCGTAGATGGTGTGCCGGACTCCCACTACTATTTCTAGCCGGTTGGCCACCCCGATCATCACGAGGTTGAAGAGTAGCGGGGAGATCACCGAGACCTCCGTAGTTGCGACACTGCCCATTCTTTGATGTACTGGTATGTCCTTCTGCCCATGTTTAGCCGGGATACTTGGGCCAGCATAGCCGAGTGCCTCACTTTATCGAAGGCGCTCTTCAAATCCAGCCTGAGTATGGCCCTGTTGTTCTTGGTGCCCGTCGTATCGTCGATGATCTCGTTCTTCAGTAAGATCATGGCGTCTTGCGTCCCGAGCTTCTTCCGAAACCCAATGACGGAGTTTGAGTAAAGCTCCGATTCTTCCAGGTAACGCTGCCACCTGTTCATGAGACCGTGCTCGAGGACCTTTCCCACGCACGAAGCAAGCGAGATCGGCCTGAGGTTCTCTATGTTGGGGCGGCTTGCCAGGCTTTGGGATGAGGATCGCCTTGGCTGCTTT
This sequence comes from Dermacentor variabilis, assembly GCF_050947875.1. Lineage (NCBI taxonomy): Eukaryota > Metazoa > Arthropoda > Arachnida > Ixodida > Ixodidae > Dermacentor > Dermacentor variabilis. Next base: position 95,097,327 of record NC_134574.1, on the reverse strand, counting down.
CCAGTGCTTGGGCAGCCTTTCTTCTTGCCAGCACTTGTTGTAGAAGTTAGCGAGCATTTCGATGGCCGCTTCGTTGAGGTTCTTGAGCACTCTGTTGGTCACTCGATCGGGACCCGTGGCGGACCTGTCATTGAGATCCTGCAGGGCAACTCTGACTTCCCAGGTCTGGATATCTCGATCTAGCATCTCGTTCTCGTTGCCTTGATAATCCGGGTGCCTTTCCGTGGGGGTGGTCGGTAGCTACTTGGCGTCCAAGCCCCCCTTGACCTCGTCTTCTTCGTATTCGCAGATTGCCTTGCATAGGACCCTGGCCAGGTTGTTTTGTTGGTGGCCCTTGGTCTTGGTTTCGTCATGGACGTGCCACAGCATGTTCCACGTCTTGCCTTTGTGCATCTGTCCATCGGCTTCGTTGCAGGCCTCCTTCCACTGTTGGGTGCGTAGCACCCTGCAGTGGACCTCGATCTGCCTGTTGAGCTCGGCGATCTTCTTTCTTAGACTTCGGTTGGTTCGTCGCTTCCGCCACCTCGCCTTTATGGACTGCTTTGCTTCTATCAGGTGGGTCAGCCGACTGTCCTTCTTGTGTATCCGTTCGTCCGTCTCCAGCTCTTTAGTGGCTCCTTACGTCATCTCAACGACGTTAGCCGCCCATCGCTCGATGTCCGTAATGTCCAGTTGCACCACGGGTAGCGCCTTTCGAAGGCGTCCCAGTCCGTAATGCGATGCTTCCTTATGGCGCTGTTGCCTTGGCCTTCGAGCGGTACGACGACCTCCACGATGTAGTGATCGCTGCCCAGCTCTTGGTCCATGTTTCTCCATTGTGCTTCTCTCGATCCTCCGTCGGTTTTGACGAAGGTAAGGTCCGGAGTGATGTCTCTCGTAACCGATGTGCCGATCCTGGTGGGAAAGGCCGGATCCGTGATTAGGTTCAGTCCCACGTCGGTAGCGTCTTGCATCAGCTCTCTCCCCTTGACCGTCGTTCTGTGGTAGCCCCAGTCTTGGCTCGGAGCGTTAAAGTCTCCGCACGCTACGAGCGTATTGCTCCCCGCGACTGAACTCGCCTTCCGGAAAAGCGCCTTGAATTTCTGTTGTCCGTGGGATGGATTGCTGTAGACGTTTACCAGGAAAGTGCTCTCCTTCCTCCTCTTGGACGTGATTACTTCCACCGTGCAGTGTTCGATGGCGCTTCTGTCCATCATTTCGTGTTCCATGAAGCTGATCCCTTTCCTAACGAAGGTGCAGACCCCTCTGCCCTTGCCCTTGGACGTGTCCCTATTGCTCGGCGCGCTGTCGTGCGACCGGTAGCCCGGCATTCTTGGCGTCTCTTCGCTGTGTATTTCTTGAATCATTATGACGTCTGCTTTCCTCGTTACTTGCTGCAAGTGTTGCTGCTGCACCGCTCTCTTGCCGGTAAAGCCGTTGCATTTCCAGTGCCAGACCAAGAGGTCCCTCACTGGCGGTGTGGATGCTGCTGTACGTGCTGTCCCGTCCATGATTGCTGCAGTTTGGCGATGATCTGTGCTTCCATACCTTGTATTTGTGCCTTTATCTGCGTCTGCAGCTGTGCTTGCATCTGTGCCATTATCTTTTGATCGTGCTCTGTATGTTCGTTGTCACCTGCTGAACTGTTTGCGCGAGTGCAATGAAGCGTTCGTTGGTTACCTTGCAGGTCGGCTCAAGACGGTCGAGTCTGTCGTCCAGTTTTTCGATTCTCTCCGTTACCTTTCGTTCGTTGGCACCCTCTATGGCTCTCCTCTTGGGAGCCGGTCATGCCTCTTTCGTGGCTGTCGGGTCCACCTCGACCTCTGTTTCGCCCTCGGTTATGTTTTCTTGTTTCCTCTTTTGTGTGGGCTTCGGCAGCAGCTGTTGCTACAGCACAATGAGTGTCGTTAGCTTCTCGTTGATTTCCTTGATGGTTGCGTCCTGTTCGGTGATTCTCCACTTTAGTATTTCGTTCTCGTCTCTCAGGGCTTTTACTACCCCGTTCTCTTCTTGGATCTTCTTCGCGGCGTTTTGCGCTGGTGGTTGTCTCTTCTCTGCCAAGTTAGCCTTGACTTCGTCGGCCCAGGCGACTCTCTCCCTCGACTGCGATGGTTTGTGGTGGCTAGCGCTCCTGCCTCCCTTGCTATTGTCCCTCTTGCGGCTGCTGTCGCGCGGGTTAGGAAATCTTTTTAATTTCTTTTTTCGTCACGCTTGCCATGTGGAGTATTGATTTAGGAGCAGTTAGGAGCAGAATTGCTCGTTTACGGAAGCAAGCCGCTTAGAAAGAAAGCCAATGTATTTTGCATATAACTTTGCCTTGCGTGCTTTCTGAAAAACCCGCATCACGATTCGAAAGCCAGTTACTTGTTACAAATATGTATTCTCCTCCTTCGAGGATTCTGCACAGAATGCTAAAGACATAGATCAATACCTTGCTGAGTTAATAACACGCCAAGCACTTCCATCGCTTTCTGCAGTAGCTTTTGAAGACCAATATCCTACAAGCAAGGAAACCCCCCCGAGTTTTACATTCCCCTCTTCGAAAAGGGCGTCATACTGTTAACAAGTGAATGTCACACTTCACCTAATTCTTATTTTCATGCCAATCTCACATTTGAGACGCGCATTTTCTTTGTAAGTTGAGGCATATGGTTTTGCATCGCAAGCAAAAAATGCATCTGCACAACTTGCAGATGCATTACATTAACCACAACAAATTAACAGAACCTAATTTTACTAACAGTCGGCAGCCGCGCCGTAGGGCCTATTGGCAAAGTACAGAAACGGAAAGAAGTTTATCACAAAAGGGCTTCTTCTTGGGCAAGTTGGTGCTTTGGATTCGTAGGTATATCTGACTGTGGCGAGAAATACACTTCGTCAAAAGAGCCAGAAGAAAGACGGCAGTTACTGTCTTCTTTTTTCTATCCCTTTTCACAAAATGTATTTCTCGCTACAATCAAGTATACCTGGGAAGTTTATCACTTTCGTAGAGGTCAAATGGAAAACCATGGCTTCATTGCTGCTGTCACTTCCAAATGACCCCGAAATGGCTTGAAGATTTAATTATAAGTGACTTGTGTGGAAACCAAACCTATGTACGTGAATGTCAGATTACTTTGCAGAGAAATATAGATCCACGCTTTTTTCACAATATTTGAGATCCTTGTGGCCGCGTTCATAGCCAAAAAGGCGGCCGTTCGCGATGGTCAACGTTCGCGTCAGCAAGAATCTGCAGGAGCACGTAGTTGGCCAGCGACTGTTTTTGTCCTTTCAAAGTATGAACAAAGCAATCAAACACCAGATGTGATCATCCTATCCGCGACTCGCTGGTGCTGAATCTACCTACCCAGCTGTTAGACAGAGCGGCTTTCAGCACTGCATTGTTCCACGACGAAACATCTTATTAGTGAAGCGCAGGTGCTATAACTCCAGATTGTTAGCATTTTAATCAACAACGTTGCTGGGACCCAACATGCAGAACCCCATTGTAAAGAACTTCCCGGTGCAAAACCCTACTGCTTATTTCTGGCTACATATGAGCCCGCCTTATGCCTCGTCTTCATTTGCGCGTATGCTTTCACTAGATGAGAAAAAATAGGCCACAGATCGAGTAGGAAAAGGTACCACAAGGCTTCATCAGTAGTTGTACACATTCTCTCACTTTGTGGATCTCTCCTCGTCGGCTTACTTCGCCTGTTTGTTTGAAACATAAATGACCAAACAACTGGGATCAATGTTCTGCTTGATTCGCATAAAGTGTGCGCAGACTACGACAATCCATTTCTGTTATTTCGCCTTCGCCAAACAACAACTAAATGTGCTGAATCTGTGGATAGCCTAGTTACCCATACATACTTATACGACGCAATGATAGCACCAGTATGAATGCATCACTGTAGTGCACTGCCTATTAAACTGTATTATAGAGTGGTACCTGCGTTTAAATCCCCTATTGCACTCATTCTTTACAGATTGTGACATCAGGACTGGCCAATGCAGATATCCAGATGGTATGTGTTTTTATTTTTGTTATGAATGCTCCCCTCTTTCCTTTGTTCTCCATATAAATATATACATCTCTCTCTCTCTCTCTCTATATATATATATATATATATATATATATATATATATATATATATATTGCGAGACAGCTGTTAAGCCTCAACGGTTTATTGCGCCGGTCGCGTGCTGTAGACGATGACGCTGGCCATGGTGATGAACAATACAAATGAAGAAGATTAAGTGGTAATATAATGCTCCCACAATTTCCCCGACGCGTGGATGCGGCCAACCTGGCCGCTGGTTGTGGCGGGAAACGCCTTATGAAAGGCTTTAAACTAGAAACATGCACAATCTCCGTGGCGCTGCAGGGGCCGTCCAAAGGCGGAACAACTGGAGTGACACGGTAGTTAACTGGCGAAGTCTGTTCCCGAACAACGTAGGGCCCAATAAAACGCTGCTGAAATTTATCGCACAATCCAAGGGCGCGAACTGGGGTCCACAGTAACACTTCGTCTCCAGGGTGGAAGGAAACGACACGGTAAGATGCATCGTACCGAATTTTGCGGTCTTGTTGACTGGCGCCGGTGTTGAGGAGGGCACGTTGGCGATACCACGCAATGCGCGAAACGAGCTGCTCGCACACTGATCTTTCCTGGTTTCGGAATCGCGACAACAATTGACTGCTTCCCATCAGGTGAAACGTTTGCAGTCTCCCATACTTTGTTAATAGCTTGAAGAAGTGCGTGGAGAGCTGCTCCTTCCATGTTCTTGAAAACCTCATAAAAATCCCATCGGGACCAGGTGTTATTCGTTGCTTCGAATTTTCAATCGCCGCCATTAGTTCGGCCATGATGAAAGGGCTGGATATTACGGATTTGGAAGTTGTGTCAGACTCATCAATTTCGGGGCAGTTTGTAGGTGACGCGTGATTGTATTTCGGGAAAAACGCTCTAGCAGCGTGTTCTGCAAATTGATGCGGTGAACTCTGCATTGCTAACCTAACGCTTGCTGCAGGGTCAGGTTGCTTATGACCGCGTTCCATTGATCGGAAGGTACGCCAAAGTGCTCTGTTTCCAATGCCCGATCCAAGATTCTCGCAACACTCATACAATCGTCGTCGAGAAAGTTGCTTTTCGTGCCGACGCGCCTTCGCCGCTATATGGTTAGCACGTGCACGGCTACCTGGTGCATCGGGATTCCTCGACGCATACACTTCTGCCTGACGTCGCTTCGCCCAAAGTTGCAAAAGCGCGATGTACGGTTGAGGTTTTTCCTCGTCAACTGTGGTTACAGTGGTGTTCCTCCGTAGCAGTTCTTGCAAAGCGGGAAGAATGTCTGAGGGCTCTGAGGGTACTTTATCAATCCATAATTCACGAATCTTATCCCAATGCGTGACTGTTACTCGTCGTCGAATTTTCTTTATGCACGTTCTGTGCAAACCAATCATTATTGGCATATGATCACTGCCCCATGTATCTGGTTCCACCCGCCACTGCGGCATTCCAGGATCCAACCACCACGTGAGGTCTGGAGCGTTTGTTCTAGATACTGCGGGTACAGCACAGGTAGCCATAGCGTGATGGTTCAACAGTGTAAAAGTGGCATCGCTCGTGATGTTTTTAACTTGGTATCATCTTCGGGAGTTGCACTTGTACCCCCATTCTGTATGTGGGGCATTGAAGTCTCCACCCACGAGAATAGGAATTCCCGGGTACGTAGACCGCAGATGGGCTATCCACCCCAATTTCAAACGTGTGCGCTGTGTCTGGCGTAGAATGACACTAGAATGACACGAGTCTTCGTTGGTCGTGTGAGGACCCCGACAACTTCTTGATTACCACTACACCATGGCTCCCGATTAATCACTGTGTGAGCAATATGCGATGATGTATAAACTGCAGCTTTTCCCGGAGCTGAAGCCATTGTAGTAGCACGTCTAGCTCTAATAGATGGGTTATGATACCCATTAAAATTGGACAGTCTTTACGCAGTCTTTACGCCCAACTTCACTAACCTGAACTGTCTGCAAGCTTGCTGAAAAGATGCTGGCAACTCGTGTTTACTAGTAGCTTGAACGCCACGATAAATATCATCCAGCTCAAATTGGATTCCGTTCTTACTTCTGAACTGAAGACGGACTTTCTATCTTATCAGACGATGTTTTACAGGTTTCACTACACAGTCACGCTGTGCGCACGGTAGTATCAACAGACATAACGAAAGCTAACGACAATATAGACCATGAAATCATTATAGCCAACCTCATCTACCTGGGACTCCCACCGCGGGTGATAAGATTCATCTACTCATTCCTTCAGACGCACATTGGCGATTAGAGTAGATGGAAGGCAAGAAAGATACTTCACATCGAACAGAGGAGTCCCGCAAGGTTCGGTTTGGGCTCCTCTTTTCTTCAAAGTTGCTCTAATACCTCTAGCCTCGCAACTACATCGGATTCCAGACGTGAGGTTCTTAATCTATGTGGATGACGTCTCTTTGTGGTCCGTGCATGAATATATATCTAGACAAACTCAACAGCTTCAAGAAGCCCATGATACTTCTCAACAACTTCGCTCAGAAAGCAGGGTTGGACATTTCCGCCCAAAAATCAAGCTATGTTGTGGTGATCAACAAGAAAGGACGCAGAAGAATCACGCAGCACCCCTTTACATTTAGACTCGGCGCAGTGACAATCCCTGATGCTTCTGAGGTCCCCATACTGGGTCTCGATATTCACCACTCCGGCAGTGGTGCACACTGGCTCCGTAAAACCAGACAGAGTTCGACAAAAAACCCTTCACCTTATTCGTCGCATTGCAGCAAAAGCAGCTGGAGCTGGTACTGACGCAGCTCGATGGTTGATGCCTGCACTCTTGCAGCCACGAATTTTATATCAGGCACAATTTCAACAGCTGACTTTGGCACAGCTGGCACAGTTGGAGACGATTAATCGTGATGCTATGCGCACAATCACAGCACTGCCCCGCATCACCACTTCCAACCTCACAGGAACATGCCGAGCTCCACACAATTGCAGAGCTAATTTTGCAACGTGAAATAGCACGTGAAATAAAAAAGCAACTTTTTGCGGCTCTCGCTGCGTTACATGCTCATTTTCAACGCGGCTCTTGGACTGGCAATCAGCCCTATCTAATGCCTGCCCGGGAATTCACCAGCATCACAACTAATAAGCCAACGAAGTTACGACGTGCTGTCATACTCCCAGACGGCGGAAGGACATCATTCGTGAGTACTACGCATAATTTCATCAGCGCCCACCAGCGCTATTTATCTACGGAAGCCAGCGCTCTAGTAATGGAACTTCATGCCATCCACGACGCTGTGCAAGATGCGACATCTAAGCTGCCTACCATCAAGCAACTAGATATCTTCACTGATTCTTTAGCGGCTATTCAGGAATTGAAGAAGGTTGATACGGCGATGGAAATGTGCGAGAAAATACACACTATGAATAGTAAAACAGCTACTTGCTTCAAGGCACACTGGATTCAAGGCCATTCAGTGAACCCTCACAACATTGCTGCTGATCAGCAGGCACACTGCCCTCCCAATCCTGATCATCCACCTATTCCCCTCCCACCCCAACCCCGTAAGTCGCTCCGAGCCCGTAAAAATGTTCTCCGGCAGGACACACGCGCTCTTATCCCATCGTGTGTCTGCTCCCTCCCCCTTCACCTTACTAGGGCGGAGGAAGTTGTGCTTAGGAGGCTTCGGGCCGGGGTGGCCCTTACACCGGCTGTTGTTTCAAGATGGAACTGGCCGCATTTACCACTGCGTGCTACATGTCCATACTGTCTCCGTTCCTGTGGTGGAAGCAGATGCATACCACCTATCATGGACATGTACGGGTTCACAATCGCAACTCTCTCGTCTCCTTCTGCAAGCCGGCCTGCGCTACAGTGTGACAACCGGCTATGACCGCTGGATACATGACAACAGATTCCACCAAACACTGCTTGAATTCATAGACAACACAGGCCTCACAGCACACATATAGTACACATATACGCTCCAAGAATTCTGCCTTAAGGGCAAGTCTTTATCGCAATAAAAAAACACACACTGATTTTGACGAAGGCACGGGGACACCGAAGAAAGAAGCGTCGAGGATAGTGAGCGGTTGGCGACCGTACACGAGGAGAAAGGGCGAGTATACCGTAGTGCGTCGGACGGCCGTGTTGTATGCGAAAGTGAGGAATAGTAGAATGACATGCCAATTGGTGTGGTAAAGGTGGATGTACAAAGATATCATGTCGGACAGCGTGCGATCAAAGCGCTCTGTGAGACCATTACTTTGAGGGTGGTAGCTGGAAGTCGTTTTATGGATGGTATTGCACGCACGGAGAACATCGTCGAGAAGTTTAGAGAGAAAGGTCTTGCCGCGGTCACTCAAAAGAACACGTGGGGCTCCGTGCCGTACAAAGCAGGCTTCCAAGAAAAAGGCAGCAACCTGTGTGGCTGTTTCAGCGTACCGTGTCAAGTGGTCTACAGCTGTGACGATCTATCGTTTACCGCCAGTGGTTAAGGGTAGCGGTCCATAGAGGTCCATACCAATTACTGCGAAAGGAGCTTCAGGATACGGGACAGGTTGGAGCAGTCCAGCCGGAGGTGAGGACAGTCGTTTGCGGCGTTGGCAGAGCGAACAGCAAGCCACGTATTTCGCTAGGCTGGTTGCAAATCCAGGCCAAGAGAAGTGGCTGCGAATTCGTTCGTAGGTTTTATGGAAATCAAAGTGACTTGCAGTGGGATCGTCATGAAAGGTCTCCAGTATGTGGGACCGAAGTTATCGGAGAACGACAGGAACCCAACGGTGTCCTTTGGGATGGAACACGTACTGGTATATTATCGAATTTTCCATCTTGAAGTTCTTCAACTGCTGACGGAGCAGGGCGTTACGTAGGGGAGATGATCCGCGAATACGTTCCATAACGAAGTGGGATAGGAGTCATTACGTTGACTAGATGCAAACGTATGAGAATGCCTGGATGGGAGCCGGTCGAGAGCTGCTAGCGAAAGGAATGCATGCGACGCGTCCTGCGGTTTCCTCACGGAAGGTGGTAAGCAAGCAGCGTTTGAAGACCTTGGTAGGGGACAACTAGAGAGAGCAACGGCATCCTGGTGTTCCTTTCCATACTTGTAGGTGAAGTCGAAGTCGTATTCTTGTAAACGGAGTATCCAACGGCCGAGACGTCCCATTAAATTCTTTAGCGTCGCCAAGCAGCACAAGGCGTGGTGATCAGTAACGACCGTAAAATGACGGCCGTGCAGATAAGACCGCAATTTTCGGACGGACCAAACAACGGCGAGACACTCTTGGTCGGTAATCGTATACATTTTCTCGGCAGCTGTTAGCGTGCGACTTGCGTATGCAACCAACCACACGTTCTTCAGAATTTTGCTGACGTTGCAGAAGAACAGCGCCGATACCGTGTCCGCTGGCGTCAGTATGTGGTAGAGTGGGGGCGTTGTTGTGGAAATGAGAAAACAGAGGTTCGGACGTGACGGCACGCTTGAGTGCCTCAAAAGCAGTTTGGCATTGGATATACATCTTTGCGGGTTATTTTATTCAAGGCACGGTATTCTACGCAAAATCGCCCGGAGCCGTCTTTCTTACGCACCAAAGCAAAAGGTGACGACCAAGAAATTGAAGATGGGTGGATTATGCTACGTTTCAGCACGTCGGCAACGTGAGTATCGAGGATCTGCCGTTCAGCGGAAGAAACGCGATATGGCCGCCGGCGCGCGATGTAAGTTCCGTCTGTGTGTATGGGATGAGCCATCGCAGAAGTCGGTCCCAGAAGAGGAAAGTGGGCGTCGAAGGGGTCTTTATGCTTGGTTAACAACGCCAGTCAGATCGGCGTTAGATCGGAGCTGATATTACTAGCAAGATCAGGAGCAGGCACCGGATCCACAGCTCTGGGTGGTTGTGAAACAGCAGTAGTTGAGGTAAGCACAGAGGCAGGCTGAGTTTCCAAGCCGCACATGAGAACGGCGCCTCTAGAAAGCAGGACTGGCTCATTGGTCGTGTTGAGTACAGCCAAAGTGCCCATGACGTTGGTGAAGCGAACAAGGCTGGGTGACAGATCAATCCCTTCGGATAAGAATCGCGCTCACGGTACAACTAAAATGTCACCATCGGTGATATCACAGTTAACTGAAAGGAGTTCTTCGCGAACAGGGGGCACTATACAATCGTCAGCAGTTCATAAGCGAAGGCGCGGTTCGTGCACGTCGTCGGAATTGTCGATCTCTGTCAATTTAATGAGGCGTTCACGGCACGAGAAGAAAGCCGACGCCGAAGAGAGAAAGTCCCACCCTAGTATAAGTATGTGAGCACAGGAAGTCAACACTGCGAACTGGATATGGTGGCGTATCCCGCTGATCAAAACTCTAACGGTGCATTGCGCCGATGGCCGTATCACAACATTATTTGCACAACGAAGAAGAGCTCCACTGTAAGGTGTAGTAACTTTGCGTAGACGAGCGCAGAAGCCAGCGTGAATGATAGAAATAGCTGCTCCCGTTTTAAGCAATGCTAGGACTGGTAAACCTTCTACACACACGAATAAAGTATTGGACGGGCACGCTGGAGGAATGGTAGTCTGTGCGAGCCGTGCAGCTTTCCCTCCAAAAACTGCACCATCTATTTTTCCGATTGGTAGTCAGGAGTGCCGGTGGCCGGTTGCAGGGGTGATGTCGAGCGTCGGAGAGGGGAGGGCGAGCGGCGGTGCCCTGGACGGTAGTTGCGAGGCGCTTTGGAAGATGGAGAAGGTGAGCGTGGGGAGAGCCGGTGCTGGTAAGGACTCGGAGGAAGCAACGGGTCTCTCGCATAAATATCGTAGCCACGGCGTTCGTTCTGTTGTCGACTTCGGCAAAAACGTGATATGTGACCGCGAACACCACAATAATATCAAATGGTGCGGTGCGTAGGCCGGGTAGTGTAATATCCTGTGGCTGGCGGACGGGGTGGTATAGTCACCAGACGGTTGGGGACTGTAGCAGGAGCAGGAGGCGCTGTCCGAACGAATGCTGGCTGCATAGCTGGAACCTGAGCATACGAGGTGGATGGTGAAGGAGGGACACAGCTTGCTGCGCAGGTCATGGAGGACAGCTCCTCTTTGATGGTGTCGCGCAGGCCAGGAACTGAAGGCTGAGGCTGGAGAACGGGAGGACTGAGCAGGCCACACACTTGGAGCTCTTCGCGTATGAGAGTCCGAATCAGCACACTCAGGTCGGCATCGGTATCATCGCCAGGGCGTTGAACGTGACGAGGGCAATGCCCTTTAGGATATGAAAAACACAATCAGATTGCGTCATGGTGGCGTCAACACTGCTAAAAAGGGCGAGGACGTCCTCGATCTAATAGGTGTATGTTTCCCCGGGGAAGTTGCGTGCAACTGTCAAGCTTGTTTCTTGGCGACTTCAGAGCGGACGTTGGGAGCACCAAAAATGTGGCAAAACTGTTGTTTGAATGCCACCCAGTCAGGCAAGGAGTTCTCGTGGTTGAGAAACCAAGTCCTGGCAACATCAGTGAGGTATAATGCGACGTTTCGAAGCTTGTGCATGTTATCCCACCGGTTAGACACACTCACGCGGTCATAATTGTCCAGACAGTCATCAACGTCGTCGCTACGAAGGCCCGCGAACATGGTGGGATCGCGCTGCCTTGTGCTGACGGCCCAGGAAGGAACGGCCGATGGGGCAGAGATGGTGACGCCGGTTGCCTGAACGAAGGTCCAGGGAAACTCGAAGGCGTAGAGGACAAAGTGATCGAAAGCAGCCTCCACTACTTGCGAGACAGCTGTGAAGCCTCAACGGTCTATTGCGCCAGTCGCGCGCCCAAGACGATGAGGCTGGGCATGATTATGAATATACACAGGAGTAGAAGATGAAGTGGTTATATAATGCTCACAGAATATATATATATATATATATATATATATATATATATATATATATATATATATATATATATATATATATATATTCTCATAAGAAGAAGCGAGCAAACGATGAAAACATCGCATGGGGGACTCCTGTGTTGTTCTGTTGTATTAGATTACTGAAATGATCAATGAATGCGAAATGAAGTGGATCAAGTTCAACTGGCTACAGGTGGAATAAGAACCTAAGTATTTCAGTTACGTTTCCGCTCTTATTATTATTTCATCAACCGCGGTACACAATTGGTAGTTCCCATGCACTTCCTGGGGTATTTATGTTTATCTAGCAGAAGCCTTATAGCGCTAGCCAGCGCCACCTCCCGCGGTCTTGCTGTCGGATGGGTGCGGTAGGAAGACGTAGGTTCATATCCGACATGCGGTCAGTTGCGTTTCTACATCTTTCAATTGAAAAGGTAATTTGCTTCTGCTGTACATATATATATATATATATATATATATATATATATATATATATATATATATATATATATATATATATATATATATATACATAGAGAGAGAGAGAGACGTCTATCTTAAGAAGGTCAGTGAGAGGGTGAGCTATGTCGGCAATTTTTTTCCACAAATCGCCGGAAACAGGAGCATAAGCCCAGAAAAACCACGGACATCGTTTGTTGAACAAGGTATAGAAAATTTTCGCACGGCATTGACTTTCTGTGGATCAGGTTGGATTCCGGCGGCATTTACAAGATGACCGAGCATGGTAATTTCACGGAGACCGAAATGGCACTTGGAGGAGTTTAGCTGAAGGCCAGCCCTGCGAAACACGGAGATAATGGTTGTGAGGCGCTGCAGATGGCTCTCAAAGTTCGGCGAAAACACAATCACATCGTCGAGGTAACAGAGGGACGCAGACCACTTCAAGCCGCGCAAGAGAGTGTCCATCATGCGCTCGAATGTAGCTGCCGCATTGCATAATCCAAAAGGCATGACTTTAAATTGGTACAGAACGTCCGGTGTGACGCAGGCAGTTTTTCTTGCCGTCCATCTCATCGACTCTAATCTGCCAATAGCCGGAGCGGAGGTCAATTGATGAAAATATTGGGATCCATGAAGGCAGTCAAGAGCGTCATCAATGCGAGGCAGGGGATAAACAACCTTTTTTGTTATCCTGTTGAGGTGACGGTAGTCAACGCAGAAGCGCCACGAGTTGTCTTTCTTCTTTACTAAAACAACTGGTAATGCCCACGGGCTACTGGAAGGTTCAATGATGTCTTTGTCCATCATCCTCGCTACCTTTTTCTGTATAATGGCCCTTTCTGTTGCGGAGACACGATATGGCCGCCTATGAATGGGGCTGGCGTCACTGGTGTTGATGCGACGCGTGACAACAGATGTCTGGCCAAGTCGACGGTCGTCCAAATCAAAGATGTCCCGATATGATGACAGGAGGTGACGAAGAGCTGCTGTTTGCTCGGAAGGAAGGTCAGGGGCGATCATCTTAGAAACATAGTCCGCACGCGTCTAGTACGGAGGAGTGGGTGACAAAGCTCTGTTAGTACTGAGGAAGGATTCAGAGTTCAAAGAAGAAACGTCAAATTCTTCCAAAGGAGTCATTTGCGCAATGGCGATACCGTGTGGCAGCACATGCGACGGAAATCCAAAATTGAGGATGGGCATGCGAGTGAAGTTTTCGCGGATCCGGACTAAGGATCTCGGCAGGGCAATATTGCGCGACAAAACCACGTCAGTAAGCGGCGACACGACGTACTCGCCATCAGGTACGGGAGGACAGGGCGTCAGGAGGACATTTGTAGCCGCTTGTGGAGACAGCCTTGCAAACTCAGCAGAACATAAGCGGTGTGAAGCACAAGTTGTTGTGTCGTCAGGCAGATCCAACTGTACAACACCTGCGGAGCAGTCAATTTGGGCAGAGTGTTTCGAAAGGAAGTCGAGGCCGAGAATTAGGTCGGGCGCACAGTGTTCAAGGACGATAAATAGAACAACGGTATAATGGCTCCCAATGGTCACACGTGCTGTGCACCTTCCAAGGACAGGTAAAGTACTCCCATCGGCGACTTGCACAGTGCCCAGTACGGCTGGTGTCAGAACCTTAATGATCCGTCGGCGGAGAGCAGCGCTCATAACTGAAAGCTGCGCTCCTGTATCAACGAGAGAACTAACAGGAACGCCATCAACTTCGACGTCCAGTAGGTTTCCACATGTAGGCAGGGTCTACAGAGAATTTGTGGACCGGGTCGTAGTTGCAGCTTCACCTCCGGGAGCTGCACCACCTAGTTTCCCAAAGCCAAGAGACCGGTTACAGAAGGGGACGAAGAGCGGTGAATGAGAGGCGAACGGGACCTACGACCTTTCGGAGACGGGGAGCGGTTAGATCTTGGTGGAGCAGTGTTGGCGTTGATGTTCCTAGTCGGCGTATAGGGCGAGAAAGTACGATTGTCTGGTACTTGGCGGTAGTGACTCGGAGACGACCACCGAGGAGGCGACGACCAATGGTTGCGGCAATGACGGGCGATGTGTCCAATACCGGAACAATTAAAGCAGATGGGTTTATCATCTCCAGTCAGTCAGCTGAGTTGTGACGCGGTGGCAGAAAGCTTTGCGTCTGGGAGCGAGCGGCCGGAGAAATCTGGTAGATGTTTGTATGGCGGACCGAGCAGAGAGATGGAATGCCCAAACTTGCTATTTCCTCCCGAATGATCGCTTGTATTAGGGAGGTAGAGGGCACGCTTTCCCGACAGTCGGGACGAACTGGAGCCGGAGCCATGGCTCCAGCTCACGGCGAGCGATGCGCGTGATATCTTCCGGTCGTGCGGGCTGAACGAACCGCGGCGTGTCTTCGCAAGAAGATGTCACGGCGGTATCGAGCAATCGGTCGAAGTTTGAGCGACGCGGCGGCCCTTCGCTTGTTCGAAGCGCAGTCACTCCTTTACAGTTGCATCCACAGTGGCACAATCCTGACAAATCAGGAGATTGAAGGCATCGTCTGCAATACCTTTCAGTATGTGACCAATCTTGCCTGCCTCGGTCATTTTGTCATCAGCCTTGCGACAGAGGGCCTGCACATCCTGTATGTATATGACATCGGATTCTGTGGACGTCTGAGCGCGGCACGCAAGTTCTTGTTTTGCTGCCAGCTGAGACCCGACAGGTCTGCCAAACAGGTCTCCCATTTTTTCTTTGCAGACAACCCAGCTCATTCGGTTAGCTTCGTGTGTGTCGTACCATTGCTTCGCAGTTCCTCTTGGATAAAATATCACATTTGCTAGCATCTTTGTTGGATCCCACCTGATGTTGTCGCACACTCCCTCGTACATCGTAAGCCAATCTTTGATGTCGGCGTTGTCTGTGCCACAAAAAGTCCCAGGGTCCCCCGGATGAGTGAGGATGACCGTTTGCACGGGCTGCTGAGGCGTTGTCGCTTGTGTCGGTTGATTTGCCATTGTGGAGGCAGGTAGATGACGTCTGCTGCGAAGTTCCGTCATTGTACCCCGCACCTTCCACCAAAATGTTGCGGGAAGGAAGCAAGCCCACGAGTGTAAAATACTGTATATTTACAAGTGATGTTAATGGCGTTCAGGCAACTGCCAGACTTCGTCTTCCTCTCGTCGAATCCGACTTCTTCCTTCCCTTCACCATAACTTCGTATATATATATATATATATATATATATATATATGGTTTCTGGGCGCACGCGGCATTGCGTTTTCACATCTCAGTCACTGAAGCTATTGAACAAGAATTAAATTTAAATAGAGGTTATAAGGTTAAGGTATTAAGTTTTCAACCTCTCCTTGTTAACTGTATTATTCGGGCTTTGTGGACTGAAATATCTTTTTTAAACGTGTTTTATTCATTTACTAATATTATGTACATCTTAACTAAATTCACGGTATCATGTGTGGTCGCTATCCACAGGTCCGGTGAAATGCGAAAAGCGGAATTCTCACATTTCCTTCTGGCTTCATTTTTGACGAAACTCATTTGCGAAGTCTCTCTTCAGCATTTCTCTTTTTTTGACAGTCTAATCTTCTCCTCCAATAACAAGTAGTGTCTTGCTTGTACATTGACAGGAAGGACGTGTAATCTTAACCATGTGCCACCTCTGCCGCCAAGGCCATTGGACGCTCCTTCGCGGGTATGCAAAACGAACTTCTCGCGAGTTACCGTACCATGTTTAACGCGGTTCCCGACTAGCAGCAATACAGAAAGCGCGGAGAATAGAGCTGCAAATATCGGAGCGCTTTGGATCTGGATGCGGAGTGCACATGCATCGGGAGTCAGGTGAAGTATGTGGTATGGCGGCGAAGTTCCGCAGGTCGGCTTACTTGGCAAAAAACTTACTTGGCCATCGTATCCTGCAGCATGATACTAGCAGCTCAAAGAGTTTTCAGATCAGAACTTCGAACAGCATTTCACAAATGAGCTAACGAGCTCCAACACACTCTAAAAAAAGCAATTGGCACACTATCTTTTCTAATCGCGACTCTTCTTTTTAGGTGTCCCGTGCGTGCTCCTTATTGTGCATGATTTGGTTATTGTTTTTGGCACATTGATTGCGTTTGATAGTTTTTATTTCCTTTTGTGTTTTTATTGCAAAAGCATCAAATTAATCATTGAGCTTAAAAGGCCGCGCTTATCATTTGGAGCAGTCAAACCACAACTAAGTTACCATTGGCTGTTACACCACGTCACGCGCGCACCTCGACGGAGCAGAACGGACGAAACATAGCAATTGCGATCGCACCAGGTGTTGCGTTAGGTGAGAGGGAATCGCCACGACGCCATATACCTCTCGCTCTCGGAAGCCTCTCTTATCTGCGCGTGCACTGGCCGCGCAAACTCTCGCTTGCGCTCTAGCTTCGCCCCGATAATCTCCATAAAATAATTTTTAATTTATTCAAATACCCTGAAGACCCGACAGGCATTACATAGGGGGGAACAACAGTAAGTACAAAGCCATAATGAACAGTGAATAATAATGAAAGAATAATGAATGTATGAGCAATAATGAAAAAATGCAGAATACATTCGAAAGAAACAAAATACGTAGTCACCAGCAAACTGCACTGCTGGTGCCAAAATTTCGCACCGCCCATAGACGCACCACTGACGGCCAACAGGCACAATGCATTCTAATGTACTCTCGGGAGTAGAAGCAGAGGACAATCTTTTGCAGTAAGAATGGCTGAAGTTTGTGGGTGTGATTTTTCCCTTGTTCGAGTGTTCGCCCGACTCTTCATCTTCAGTGACACTGAAGCAAAAAGGGGTCCTCTTTGAGAGCAGCTATGTAGACGATGTTACCGGAATATGGGACTACCTAGTGCCCATACGTGCAAGCTGCGAAGCGGTGACATGCGTAGCCAAGCACAGTTACGAAATGAGGTTCCTCTTAAGTAATGGTTCATTTATTTTAATGATTCGATATCTTGAAATATTTCGAAATTAGAGTGCTGTCATGTTACCTCAGTAATGAGCCCACAATTTTGGTTACGACATATAGCTAAAAAGACTCCGCACAGCCCGATGTCGGTACAGGTTGTATTGAAATTGCTACTACTGAAAAAAGTTGATATCATTGAGTGACAGCCGTGAAGATTGCCTCAACAAGAGCAATTGTCATATTTGCATTGAAAAGTTGTACAATCGTCAACCAAATCCCTAAAGTACAACGGGATAAAACGAGTTCTAGTCAACCATGCATCATCAATGACATTCCTCTGCGTACGTCTAGGAACTTTCCTTGTCGCTAGTGCTTTCCTATATTGAAGTGATCATAGTAAGCTGCTTGTAATCATATAAAAATAAAGTTTTGGGAACCATTTAGAATTTTATTTCAATCGAAAGTTAGTGTACAGAGAAATCACCTGATATATTTAAAGCAGAATAGCGCTGCCCTAAATAGTGGGCATTGAAGGCAAGGGCCGATTAGTCCTTTGCGGCGGAATCTATGCATACCTACGCCACAAATATATTAACGAAGCATTAAGAGTACTAAAATGCACAAGCAAGATGCACACTGCTATGAAACCAATATAGCGTTCTGTGGGATGAGTCACTTCAGACAGGAGCAAGCTGTAGTGACTGCACAAACATAAGGCGATATTTACAGCAAAAATCGAAGAGCAACAGCACATGTAGCACTTAGCAGCAGTACTTGCCCTGAGCTACCACTTTTCGAAGAAAATTTCAATGTAAACTCAATATAGAAAATGTCCCCGACTCAAACAAAAAAAACACCGGTCTGCTGAAAATTCATTATGCTCTAAACACACGAAGAAAAGAGCCTGATTTAATATTCTTGGAAACGATGTTTGGCAAATATTCCCGGAGCCACGCACCAAATAGATCCTAAAACATCAAATGTATGACAGCTAGTGCGACGATCACCAACAAAATCCCTGTTTGAAGGACGCAGTAGTTTTATTGCGCACAATGTGGTGCACCAATGCAGTTGTACATCCTAGCAAAAACAGTAGCATCCAGCTGAATTCTGAACCTGTGCGCAATTCATTTATCCATATGCTGCACAGCGCAAAACCAAACGAAGACATGGATACCTAGTAATCTTACAGCAACATACCAGCAAAGATACAGCGAGTTTACAGAATGCAAGCGTGGGAGCAGTAAATTTATCCCGGCAAAAGCGGGTATCCATTGGTGCCGTTGCTCATGCAAGTTAGGCGTCGCGGGTAATCAGTAAACGTTTTGACACCACAAAACAGCTGTTCAACATTTCTTCAAACTACGATTATCCCACACATCGAACATCCATTGCGTATTTCTTAATTGACTCAGGGAACATGAACAAAGACGCATGAGGAGCGACATGGAAGTCTACTGTGGACGTGGGCCTTCTTCACAAAGGGACTGAGCAAGGCCGTCACCAGTGGTACATGGGTTGGTGCACTCTACACGTATAACATGCTTCTCTCGTTTTTCTTTTTTTTCAAGCCGGAAGTAGCGGTCGCCTTCCCGGAATTCACCTCGCCTGTACAGCCAACATCTTCTGTTTCCCGCGGGTCTGAACCAAACCCGCAATTTTTCGAGGCCTATTTTCACCAGAGACCTCCTAGCGCCGACGCTGTTGCTACATGGAACAGTTCCTACCATCACCATTTGCGTTAGCCATAGGCTCGTTGGTATTGGCCTTTTCACCCTACTCTCACCACTCACTGCTCCGAATGAAACCCTTCACTGCTTTCCTAAAGGATTTGTGTCGCCGCAACACACATTTATATGGCGAAGGATTACCAGCATAACTGATAGGGCTGCATACATATCATCCGTTTTTGGGTGGTCCCAATATCGCTGTTTGCATTCGCCTTTCTGTTGTAGATGCCTCTTCCCTCGTTGCTCTGGCCTCCTTCACCACTTCACTTTCGCTGCACATCCTGTGCATCTCGCGCAAGCGCAGCTGAAGCCAAGCTGACACCTTCGACGCGCCTGACTTCATAACGACAGAAGCGCGGTCCACGTGCGCAGGAGCCTTTTTCCCCTCTCCCCCTACACATATCCATTGCTGCAGCGCTTTCGCCACACTCTTTTCGCCTTTCTCCCCCATCCATCTCTATCTCTATTCCTGCCCACGCGCCCTATTCCCTATTCAGACATAACCCGCCCAAAGCACCTGCCCTGGAAACACCATAGGGGGATGCTCACGGGGGCTAGCATTTAGGAGCTTCGCTCTAAAAAGCACTTCTGTGACTCCTTAAGGTGATGCTGCATGAATGACTTCAACTCACTATTGTCTGCTCGCATAAAATACAAACATGGCTTCAGAGACGTTATGGTTGATGTCGTAAATGTCGTCGCACTTACCGAGACTACTTCACCGACAATCGCACTCATAAGTTGATATTTGAACCGCTGCATGCAAAAAGTCCTCACCTCGTCCATAATATGATGCTCCCGATTCTCGATTGGACGAACGCCAAGGTGGCTCGGAGTGTACAAATGTTCAAGACAGGTGTACATAAAGAACCATAACTCATAAACTAGGAAATGAGAGAAACGGAGACGGGAAATTGAGTACAAGGTTTGGAAACAAAAAATACCATGGAGATTCACAAAGACGGAAGAAATCAGCAGATAACATATGGGTGCTCATGCGCATGGCTTTGTCATGCTATAGGAAGCCTAAACTGTATGCCTGAGATCAAAAACATACCGGAACAAATGCCGGATGTACATACCGGATTTCCAACGAAGCTGTGTATGTGGGCCCATTCATAGTGAACTAAACCTCCACCGCGAGTCGGCAGGCATTACACTGTGTTTGATATCGGCCAACGTATGAGTGCTTAACCCCTGCTTGATGTCCGCCGTGGGTCGGGCCGGTATTGCGCTGTCTTCCGGATCGGCCCACGTATAGGGAGTACTTAATGCTTGCTTTACCACCGCCGTGGGCCGGACCGGTATTGCACTATCTTGGGGATAGGCCCACATATGGGGAGTGCGCAACACCTGCTTCCCCTGCGCCGTGGCTTGGGCCGGTATTGCACTATCTTTGAGATCGGCTAACGTATGAGGAGTGCTTAACCCCCGCTTCACATGCGCCGTGGGTCAGGCCGGTATCGCACTAGCTTCCGGATCGGCCCACGTATGCGGAGTGCTTAATGCTTGCTTTACCTTCGCCGCGGTTCGGGCCGGTATTGCGCTATCTTTGAGATCGGCCAACGTATGAGGAGTGCTTAATCCCTGGTTCACGTCCGTCGTCGGTCGGGCCGGTATTGCACTAGCTTCCGGATCGGCCCATGCTTGGGGAGTGTTTAACATTTTCTTTACCTCCGCCGCGGGTAGGGCCGGTGTTGCGCTATCTCCGGGATCGGCCCAAGTATGGCGAATTTTTGCTTACCATGCCGACGAACCGAAAATTGCCTTGGACTGTAGAGGTATGCAGCTTCGCTGTAAAACATTAGGCGGGAAGATAACGCGACGTTTCACGGCAGCCATCGAGTTGCTGTCGTGTTGCCGAAGCTTCAAAATATTCAATAAAGGAAATTTTTTTGCGTTATGTTCTTTCTTACGTCAACGTCACAATATATAGGAATTAAATTGTGTATTCCTCAAAAATTCTTGGACCTATTTTACGCGCAGTCTTATTAGCTTTATTCTTCGGTGGCAATTTTGTATGCATTATTAGATAAAAGATCAACATATCGTCTATATATGGTAGGACCTGGGGGCGGCGTTCACCCACTGATATGGTTAAAGCAGCATCGACAAGTGAGTTGTGTGAAAACACTTGCCTTCACCTCATAAGCGTGGGCATCATTTACTCGAAAAACATTTCTGATAACCTCATCATAGGTAGATATTTGTTTGCCGTAAAGAGTTATCTAGGTACAAGCTCATTTATATTGTTACGGTGTAGGTGAGCTGCACCGCTGTTTGTCTAAATACACGCACTAGCGAAGGCTTCAAACGCCGTATTGGCAAACAGTCAGCCCCGACTTCTATTCTCACCCTGCCGGAACGTGCCATTCTGTAATATATATTTTCCGGCAGCAAAAGCGACGCCCCGTTGCTGGCTAAGCTATGGAATGCGACTCCGGGTGTTAGGGCTTTAGCCTCGATACCTGTACAAACTTTGGAGCCGGGGCCGCCTACATACTGTAGACAACTATAGGGGAGATGTCCTATGTTAAGTCAGTCACTTGGAGCACCACGCGATAGCTGGTAATGTAATGGAGCAGCAGCTTTCCGTTGAGACCCACGCGACAAGAAGGCCACCAGAAGAGGAACAGCGATCCAGGATAGAATTGAATATCTCGGTGGTGTCCATCGTAAAGCGTTCTTTAAACAGTCTGAGATGCTGCAGGACAATCACGGGCAATGCGGCGGAAAGTTTTGCAACTTTCAAGGACATCTAGGGCAGAGGAGCAAGTCGCAGATGGATCTGATGAAACCAAAGAATCAACTGATAGGAGTGAATACCGAAATAGGTGAAATAGGTGAAAATAGGTGAAATAGGTGAATACCGCGCAGGTCATGGCGCGAAGAGTTATAAGCGAAGGTAACAAATGGCAATACCAAGTCACAATCCTGGTCTTCCGGCACATATATAGTGAGCATGTAGTAGTAAGAGCGACTGTTATGCTTGGTCAGTCCCTTTCCTTGGGGATGGTAAGCGGTCGTGAACTGATAATGATCGACACAGAATTGTAGAAGATCGTCAACGACTTTGATAAGGAAGCAACGGCTGGGATTCGTTGCGAACGGACGAGGCGCACCAAGTTGTAGAATATTATATGGAATGAAAAAATTGGCGACACCATTGGGCCAGCTCTTGGGGAAGAGCTGGCCCAACGGGGAAGCGAAGAGATTGTCAGAATTTGTGGCGATCGCAATCTATAGGTGGCCAAGTGCTGACACATGGAAAGGTCCATGTAGGTCCAAGCCAACACGAAAAAACTGCTCGCCGGGAATGTCAATCGGCTGTAGTAAGTCAGCCAGTCGCGAGGAGGGTCTCTTGCCGTTGACGGTCCTCGCAGGTTGCAACGTATCGTTGAACAGAAAGGTGAAAATCAGGCCAGAAGAAGTGCTGATGGACGTGGTCATAAGTGCGATCGATGCCCAAGTGACCAGCGGTGGGGGCATCATGAAGCTTCGCGTGCACGTCCGAGCGTATGTCTTCCGGAACAACAAAAAGAAGCTCGGCGCCTCTGGGATCAAAGTAGTGCTTGGGTCATGTGGGCTGTCTCGGATTCTCCGCCCATGGAACTGTCTTTTAAAGCGAAAAGCTGGAATGGGAGTCCGACGGTTGTGCAGTGAGGCGATCGATAATGAATTGCAAGGAGGGGTCACGACGCTGCACCGTGACTTTGTTGAGAAAGTCGTTAAAGGATAGAACACAAACATCAGTGTCGTTGTCGGAGAGATAAGGTGCGCAAGCCGGACGTCGAGACAAGCAGTCGACGTCCTGGTGCAGTCGTCTTGATTTATATGTCACATAAAGGAGTATTCCTTAACCGTATTACCCAGCGGCCAAGGCGTCCTATAGCTATGGACGCTGGGCATAGTGATGCGTAACAACAGAGAAGTGTGGTTGTATAGTATAAGAGCTAACTTTGTGATGGCGGACATGATAGCAAGGCATTCATATTCCGTTAAGGAGGGATTCTGCTCAGAACGAGAAAGGGGTCGGCTAGCGCAGGCACTCACGCGAGGGAAGCCATTCTGTAGTTGGGCAAGAATAGCACCGATGCCGTGACCACTCGCTTCTCTACGAACTTCAATTACGGCGGCCGGGTTTAAATGAGCCAAAATGGGCGTATTCGTGAGTCTAGTAACATGGACGGAAAGCTGGCGGCCGCACCAGGTCCACACAAGAAGAAGTCCCTTTCGTAAGACCTGTCATGGGTCGGGCGGTGTCCCCGAAGTTCTGGATCAAGCACTGAAAGTTGGAAGCTAGTCCAATAATGCTTAGGATATCATTCCAATAGCGTGGACGCAGGAATTATTTCACAGTACAAACCTTGCTGGATCAAGCTATATACCGGCGCCGTCGGCGAGGTGGCCAAGGACTTTGATATGACGGCGCCTATCTTTATGTGATGCGAAGCCGGAGCGGCCTAACCAAACAGACGACCTCTAATATCGAAGATATCTAGGTAGGAAACTGCGGCGAACTGACCACTAGCGTAATCAGGTCAGAGATGAGGTAAAATCATTATGCGTAATTGGTCCTTAGACGTCGAAGTTAAAGTTGACTCTGCATCAGTCTAGTCTACCTGAGAATCAGTAGCCAGCACTGAAATCGTACAGTGCTGTAAGGAATGCAGCGTCGCTAAGGAAATATCCATTAGAAAAACTTGCGTCGATGAATTTAAGTTGATAATGGTACGGTACGGATGATTGTTCCGAAGTAACAATCGTGTTCGGTAATGTAGCATGACGGGTTAAGAGAACATTCAGAACGGTGTATGGAACGTAGTCTCCATCAGGAAGAGCAGCGATGGCCACCACATTGACGTATGCTGCTGCCAGGGGGGGCTGACGAACTAATTGGCCGCAACTAAGGTGGGGCTCATCTTCAGTGTCGGTCGTATATTGAGGTAGATCTAAGCGCAGAATGCCGGAAGTGCAGTCGATCAGTGCAGAGTACAGTGGGAAGAAGTCAAAGCCTAGAATTAGATCTCGAGGGCGTTGGTAAATTACCGCAAGGACGACCAAGGTAATATGTCGGCAGTGTTAATAGGGCAGTACACAGGCCGAGTATGGCAGTTGTGCCGCCAAAGGGAACTCGACAGGCTGGGGAGGCGTCAGGTGCGAGCACACTCTTTAGACATCGGTGGAGGCCAGAGCTAATTACGGATATCTGCGCACCTGTGTCTACTAGAGACGTTATAGACAGACCTATATTGAGTACTTTGATATGGTTACTTCAAGGAGCAGAGGTCAAGAAACGATTTGCGGTCCGAGTCCTCAATGCAGCGTCACCTCCGGGCGCTCCATTTATTTCTTTTTTGAATTGCGATGGGGTACGACGAAGACGGCGAACGTTAAAGCGGCAGTGAGCGGGAGTGTCGAGCTTCACGCGAGGGCGAGCGGCTGGTATTCTACGACGAAGTGGGGACGTCGTCACTTAGAGAATGGTAACCAGCATACAATTGACCGCGCGGGTTATGAGCCGAGCGGCAATCAAAAGTATGGTTGGGGCGTGGATATTACTACCAGCGACTTTGGCAGCATCGAGAGAGGTGACCGAGGTGAGAGCACGTAAAACATGTGGGCCAGTCGTCTGACTGGTGGCTACGACTGGCTAGGCGCAGCTGAAGCAGCCACTGGAGAATTTGGCAGAGAACGGCTGCTTCCTTGACTGGGGAGACCCATTTTGGCAATCTCTTGTCGGACGGCAGGCTGTATAAGCAACACGGTCGTGACGGCATTGTCGAGGGGTCGAGAATAACGCTCTCTGGAGCTAACGCCTCCAATTCCCGACTGGCGAACTCTGTCATGGTAGAAGTATTTGACGGCTGACGAAACGCTGGAACATCGATGCAGGAGGAAGTAGCCGCGATGTTTGGTGGGTGATTGAATCTCTAGCAGTAAGTCGGGTTTTAGCTTATTCTTAGCGTCAGTACGCCACAATGACACCATCAACCGTCACACAATCCTTGCACAAGAACAAGTTGAATGTGTCGTCTGCAATTCCCTCTATCTGATGGCCATTCTTATGCGATTCCAACGTGTCTGTTTTTTTACTAACAGCCAGCACACCCTGAATCTAGGATTCGCATCAGACTGTAGATGACCTAACCAATGTAGCAAGCTCTTGCCTGGGTGATACCTGGCGTCCGTCAGGTTTTCCAAATACGTCACGCTACTTTGTTTGCAGACTTCCCAGCTAGTCATGTCTTCTTCGTGTGTGTCTTCTACCTCCACACGCTAGTCGCGCATTGGAGGTAGAAAATTACTTTGATAAGCGTAAGTGTTGCGTCCCATCTCTTACGGTCGCTGACGCATTCATACTAGCTGAGCCGTTCCTCCGCATGCGTGTCATTTGTGCCACTGAAAATCCCTAGGTCACGAGGGTTCGATCGCACTAGATGTGATGAAGCCTGGGTGGATGTGAATATGGCGGCTTTCTTTGATGACATCGTGATGGAACAGACGTGGCGATTACTCCAGAGATCCAGCGCAGCGTCGTAGCGAGCGTACCCCGCACTTCTACCAAATGTGACGGCGCATGAGATGTGCGCCAGTGTTTAAATAAACGCTGCAGGGAAGGCTCCGCACCACAGTATCGGGAAACAGTCAACGTCGTCTTCTTCCGTTCTAGCGATGCTGGCACATACTACTCTATAAGATCATCACCAAAAATGATTTTTCCTCACAAAAGTGCCAGGGATAAAAAAACTGGCAATGTGGCTTATTGATTTATTTCTCAAAGTACCTGAAATACAACTTGTGAGTCATAGAACAAATATAATCAAGAAAGTCTAAAAGAATGTCTAATCATCTCACAGGTTTGTTTTTCATCACACAAGTAGCCGTGCTACAGTATTTTGCCAATTTAAAACAAGAAAACCTAGGAGCTACGTTGATGATTTGTGTTCAGATACAAGGATACGTGTTTTTACAAAATTAACTCCAAAAGCTGCAAATGACTTTAACTACATGAAAATACTTTTATGCATTCGAAAGGAAGGACCTCGATGTAGAATAATATTTAGGTACGAGAATGAAAAAAAATGAAATGCACAATTTGATTTCTCGGTAAACGTAGTTTCGTAGTACATCTTCATCCGCAAGAAATTATTCACCCTTTATTAGCTTACTTCACTTAATCTGACAAGCTTTCTTTACACTAACTATCCCGTCGTATTTACTTTTTCCCCATAAGTGGCACACCATTATGAAAAGTTCTGCCGCAGAATGTGTTTTCCCCAAGAACTTGATAAAACATGTTGGCGGGCTAATTTTTTAACATCCATGATGGAATGTGTAAGCGAAACTAAACAGAGCCAGCGCTTCAACAAAAGGACGGGACCGCGTCTCTGTGAATGTGTTTCTTTCTACGTCCTCGTTCAGCGCTCTCACATATGCTATTTTATCCAATAGGATATAAACGCTTTGTCTATAAGAATGCCACACAGTCGGACGAGCGTGGTACAACAGAAGGAGCTAACTCCAATCTGATGACTCGCGCCATTCGCTCGCATTACATTTCTTTACTTTTTTATTTCCTTTAGGCATATAAGCTTCACATGACGTGACTTCTATATGGATCTTTTGCAGGTTGCTCGTGTCCCCGTAATTTAGGCTTTGGAGAGATGACGGATGACTTGTATCACTATAACAGAGACCAAAATGCGTGTGTGCGAGGAGGGGAGGTTTTCAACTGCAACGCATTCGTCGGGCTATTGAACTGCGAGACCAACTGCGTACAATGACCTGGTCAAGGTTAATCGCGCATGTTATTACGATTGTGTACAACAAGCGCCACAATAAAATACTTGATAGTATAAAAATGATGTTGTTCTGATGCGAATCAGTATAACTTTTTGGGGTTTCCAATGCATGGTGTAATCGTGCATATAAAGCATATTAAGGACTGCTTACAGGCTAAGGCATCAGCGACTGTTGGAGAAAAATTATGCGGAACTTCTGACTGATTTTCACCTCACAAGTATTTTGCTAGAAAGAGCTTTTAATACCTGACCTCCATGTCTGCGCAGTATGATCTGAACTGCTTGTTAGGACAGATTGTTGTCTACACGTTACCGTTTCAGCCGAAACACAGAACAATGTCGCGAGAAGGTCAGATAGAAGTTGAAGCAATTTCCAGGGGGGACTGGATAAGATAGGGGATGTTAAGTGCTTGTAGCAAAATACCAGCTCGTCAAATTGTTTTTGTTAACGGCACTGCTTCCTGAGAAAAAAAGGATAAAATCACACTTGCCCGTCGACTCGGTCTTCTTGTATTACTGCGAATAATAAAGACGCACCAGGGCAATGTCCTTTGTTCAAGGAGCCAGAACGGAAGCATCATGATCATATACGTGGTACACAATTGCGGGGAGGAGACTGTTTAAGCATAAAGCATGATGGAGCTGGAATAACAGGTTAAATACCCAGAAACTCGCTGCTCGGTGACGGGGTAAATGTTCGCTCATCGAAACTTATGATAGGCAAGTTGCTATTATAGTCAGGATGATCGTGGGGGTTACACTTTGCTAGCGCATAGGGAGCATTAAGAATTTGTATTATGGCAAAACAAATTCCTTCGAAAACTTTTATCTAGACTTTCGGTAATTGTATTATGTTCATGAAAACATATTTCTGAAGGTGCTGACGCTGTCATGAGCGATCATTTTTTCCTACTGCCTGCGATACTGATATGCTCTGTCTAGGTAAAGATGCGGCAAAACACCACTGGCCAGGCTCCGAAGCAGCGCTTGCTTCTCTTGAAATTACGAAGCCTCCAGGACACAGCTTATTGTGGCTGCTCCCATTCCCAGAAAAGACACCTTGTTCTGTTTTTTGTGCTTTCTAAGATAGATAATCTGCCTCATGGTATACCTATACTCTGCTTAAGCTAATACATGGACTTTTAGAGTAAACTGCTTGGTATGTCTTTTATGCACTTCTAATTGATTTCTTTTACGCTCATTTACCTTTTGTAACCTAGAGCAAACGACTGATAGCTTTGAGCCTGGTGCTGGCAAAGTTCAGTCAGGTATGTCAAACATGCTTCTGCAACATGGTAACAAGCGCTATTCTAGTGGCTAAATTTTCTCAACTTCACCAAAACAACCTAAATATACCTGTCGCTGCTGGAGCTTCATCCTGCTCATCGGCAGCTTCTATCCTATAGTTTGCAGCGCATCCACTCTCTAGAGATCATCGCAATGGTAATGAGTAGAGCAGTCGCTTTTATGATCAGTATGTAAATTCCGATCATATATTTTAAACAATATGATCATTGTTATAACCCTACATTGCTTTAATATCTATTGCACTGAAGGTTATATTCACAGTGAGATGAGCTAGTTCAAACTTTTTTTTCTTATAGAAGAGTAAATATCCAGAGGAATGTATTCATTGTGTCAAGGGGGTGGGAAAGCTTCAATATAGAGTGGCGCACACCCATTTAATAATACCTACTGACCTAAGTTGGCGTGAAACACTGTCCATAGAAACAATCCAAATGGGTTGAGTTACAAAGGGATGATATTAGCACTAAAAGCTTTTATATCTAAGTTTTGTGTTTTAACCTATGCACATAGAAAGAAAAAGAGGACCTGTAAAAAATAATGGTATACCTTCTTGTAGCTCTATTAAAATGTAATGAATGCATGTGAGTGAGTACTTTCCCTCCTAGCAATAAAGAACAAACTCTACGAGCACAACGGATATTTTTGCCGCATAACTCGGGCAGTGAGGCGCGAACTAGTAAAGTCTGGCGAACTTTTTTTCCCGCAGTGAAAGATCCGTAGCAAGATTGTGTGATCCTTGCTATCGCAAGAAGTACCGAGGTAATATGCTCAGGACATTGCATAACAGTTTTCATTTCTCCCGGAACAACAATGTGAAAGAGCAGCGAGACGTTTATCGATTCAGAAAAACGGAGCAAAAGGATTTACGCAGTATATTAGTAAACATGCCTTGCCTTGCGAATTAACGACAAGCATACATGAATCAGAAGGATCTGGGCAGTGGAAGCCGTACAGGTTTCAAAAAAGATGTCGCCATTGAGTCCCTTTCTGAACTGAACGACGTAACGTCGTTTACGTGTTACTACGCCGTCAGCCCTGCACAAACACCTGCGTCGTCCAAGCAACTGTTTAGGCGGTCATTTGCTACGACATCGCCGCAACGTCCACTGAATGATTTTGTTCAAAGGCTGCTCCTGGAAAGCAAGTTCCTGGGTAACAACAAAAGTTTCTTCAAGTCCACTGAATGTACTGACAGGATATATTTATCTATGGAGTGTAGTGTTGCAGTTAGCAACTCACAGAGAAAGGACATGTATATGGCATAAGCCGCTTAACACAATCTTCTTTAATATTCGATCGTGCACTTGGTCATCACAGGTACTATTTCCTATTCTTCCCAGTTAGCATTTCTACAGCTATTTACAGCTCATGATGAAAGATTTCAGATGAATGCATGGTGGCTGCCACTGTACTGTCAAAGAAATTTTTGATCACTAGTGACCTGTCTTTAGAACCTCCAAGGTATTAGTCTTCAATCATCGTCATAATTATCATTGACATCCAGGATACTATGTTCTCTAATGGTAAGGCAGAGCTAAAATGAGCTTACAACTTATGAGCACAAATCTCTCTTCACTCTCACTGACCAATGGTAGCAAAGAATTGTCACAGTTGTAAAGCAGCAGAGCGTGCTAAGTATCTCTGTATCCGGACTGGCCGCCAATGAAAACTTACCCTGGCAACCTTTAACACCGAACTCTCTCGAGTGATGTTAGCTTAGCAGGACTCTTTATGACCTATCAGGTATTGTTTGGGATATCAATGACCTAAATGAGGTCAGAAGAATTTTAGAGGCTTCATCATCATCATCATCAGCCTAGTTACGCCCACTGCAGGGCAAAGGCCTCTCCCATACTTCTCCAACAACCCCGGTCATGTACTAATTGTGGCCATGTTGTCCCTGCAAACGCCTTAATGTCATCCGCCCACCTAACTTTCTGCCGCCCCCTGCTACGCATCCCTTCCCTTGGAATCCAGTCCGTAACCCTTAGTGACCATCGGTTATCTTCCCTCCTCATTACATGTCCGGCCCATGCCCATTTCCTTTTCTTGATTTCAACTAAGATGTCGTTTACCCGCGTTTGTTGCCTCACCCAATCTGCTCTTTTCTTATCCCTTAACGTCACACCCATCATTCTTCTTTCCATAGCTCGATGCGTCGTCCTCAATTTCAGCAGAACCCTTTTCGTAAGCGTCCAGGTTTCTGCCCCATATGTGAGTACTGGCAACACACAGCTGTTATACACTTTCCTTTTGAGGGATAGTGGCAACCTGCTGTTCATGATTTGACAATGCCTGCCAAACGCACCCCAGCCCATTCTTATTCTTCTGGTTATTTCAGTCTCATGATCCGGATCCGTGGTCACTACCTGCCCTAACTAGATGTATTCCCTTACCACTTCCAGTGCTTCGCTACCTATCGTAAACTGCTGTTCTCTTCCGAGACTGTTAAACAATACTTTAGTTTTCTGCAGATTAATTTTCAGACCCACCCTTCTGCTTTGCCTCTACAGGTCAGTGAGCATGCATTGCAATTGGTCTCCTGAGTTACTAAGCAAGGCAATATCATCAGCGAATCGCAAGTTGCTAAGGTATTCTCCATCAACTTTTATCCCCAATTCTTCCCACTCCAGGCCTCTGAATACCTCCTGTAAACATGCTGTGAATAGCATTGGAGATATCGTATCTCCCTGTCTGACGCCTTTCTTTATAGGGATTTTGTTGCTTTCTTTGTGGAGGACTACGGTGGCTGTGGAGCTGCTATAGATATCTTCCAGTATCTTTACATATGGCTCATTTACACCCTGATTCTGTAATGCCATCACGACTGCTGAGGTTTGGACTGAATCAAACGCTTTCTCGTAATGAATGAAAGCTATATATAAGGGTTGGTTATATTCTGCACATTTCTCTATCACTTGATTGATAGTGTGAATATGGTCTATTGTTGAGCAGCCTTTACGGAATCCTGCCTGGTCCTTTGGTTGACAGAAGTCTAAGGTGTTCCTGATTCTATTTGCGATTACCTTAGTAAATACTTTGTAGGAAACGGACAGTAAGCTCATCGGTCTATGATCTTTCAAGTCTTTGGCGTCCGCTTTCTTATGGATTAGGATTATGTTAGCGTTCTTCCAAGATTCCGGTACGCTCGAGGTTATGAGGCATTGCGTATACAGGGTGGCCAGTTTCTCTATAACAATCTGACCACCATCCTTCAACAAATCTGCTGTTACCTGATCCCCCCCAGCTGCCTTCCCCCTTTGCATAGCTCCTAAGCCTTTCTTTACTTCTTTTGGCGTTACCTGTGGGATTTCGAATTCCTCTAGGCTATTCTCTCTTCCACTATCGTCGTGGGTGCCGCTGGTACTGTATAAATCTCTATAGAACTCCTCAGCCACTTGAACTATCTCATCGATATTACTAACGATATTGCCGGCTTTGTCTCTTAACGCACACATCTGATTCTTGCCTATTCCAAGCTTCTTCTTCACTGTTTTTAGGCTTCCTCTGTTTCTGAGAGCCTGTTCAATTCTATCCATATTATAGTTCCTGATGTCCGCTGTCTTACGCTTGTTGATTAACTTAGAAAGTTCTGCCAAATATATTCTAGCTGTAGGGTTAGAGGCTTTCATACATTGGCGTTTCTTGATCAGATCTTTCGTCTCCTGCGATAGCTTACTGGTTTCCTGTCTAACGGCGTTACCACCGACTTCTATTGCGCACTCCTTAATGATGCCCATGAGATAGTCGTTCATTGCTTCAACACTAAGGTCCTCTTCCTAAGTTAAAGCCGAATACCTTTTCTGTAGCTAGATCCTGAATTCCTCTAGTTTCCCTCTTACCGCTAACTCATTGATTGGCTTCCTGTGTACCAGTTTCTTCCGTTCCCTCCTCAAGTCTAGGCTAATTCGAGTTCTTACCATCCTATGGTCACTGCAGCGTACCTTGCCGAGTACGTCTACATCTTGTATGATGCCAGGGTTCGCGCAGAGTATGAAGTCGATTTCATTTCTAGTCTCACCATTCGGGCTCCTCCACGTCCCCTTTCGACTAACCCGCTTGCGAAAAAAGGTGTTCATTATCCGCATAAAATTCTGCTCTGCAAACTCTTCTAATAATTCTCCTCTGCTATTCCTAGAGCCTATGCTATATTCCCCCACTGACTTGTCTCCAGCCTGCGTCTTGCCTACCCTGGCATTGAAGTCGCCCATCAGTATAGTGTATTTTGTTTTGACTTTACCCATCGCCGATTCCACGTCTTCATAAAAGCTTTCGACTTCCTGGTCATCATGACTGCATGTAGGGGCATAGACTTGTACCACCTTCAATTTGTACCTCTTATTAAGTTTCACAACAAGACCTGCCACCCTCTCGTTAATGCTATAGAATTCCTGTATGTTACCAGCTATTTCCTTATT
Source organism: Dermacentor variabilis (assembly GCF_050947875.1). Taxonomy (NCBI): domain Eukaryota; kingdom Metazoa; phylum Arthropoda; class Arachnida; order Ixodida; family Ixodidae; genus Dermacentor; species Dermacentor variabilis. The sequence continues at coordinate 95,064,756 of NC_134574.1, read as the reverse complement.
AATCAGGAATCCGACTCCTAGTTCTCGTCTCTCCGCTAAGCCCCGGTAACACAGTACATGACCGCTTTTTAGCACTGTATATGCTTCTTTTGTCCTCTCAACCTCACTGAGCCCTATTATATCCCATTTACTACCCTCTAATTCCTCCAATAACACTGCTAGACTCGCCTCACTAGATAGCGTTCTAACGTTAAACGTTGCCAGGTTCAGATTCCAATGGCGGCCTGTCCGGAGCCAGGTATTCTTAGCACCCTGTGCAGCGTCACAGATCTGACCGCCGCCGTGGTCAGTTGCTTCGCGGCTGCTGGGCACTGAGGGCCGGAGTTTGATTGTTGTATTCATATAGGAGGTTGTGGCCAAGTACTGCACCCGGGTGGCCAATCCTGCTCTGGTGAGAGAGTGCGTTACCGGTTCTGGTCACCGGGATCAGGCCGCACTCCAGGCCTGTTTGTGCAATTTTCTCAACACACGGTTTTTTTGTATTTTACGGTGGAGAATTGCGCGGCACCGGGATTTTAATCACGGTCCTCTTGCACTGGAGACGGATACTCTACCGTCCCCGCAGGAGTTAAATTTATACAGTGCTAAAAAACCGCCATGTGATGAGCTATAGAGAACTCCAAGATTATAAGATATTCGCAGTGGTATAGCTAATTCATAGGGACATAGCGGGTAACATTGACGACAATAAAGCATTAGTGAGAGGTAGCAGTATTTGCAATAAGAGCTCATAAGAAATACAGAATAAAATTAGTGCAAGCCTGCTCTCCAACCACCAGTCATGATCATGAAGAAAAAGATCAATTTGATGAAGAAGTCGAATTATCGATGAGAAAAGTGCAGACTTACTCTAACGTATTAATGGGCGACTTCAACGGGAAAGTGGAGGAAATGCAGCCTGGTGAAACAGAAAATGGGAAGTACAGCGTCGAATCTAGGAGTCCAAGATGCGAGATTCGCGGAGCTATCTAGGCTGCGGATAATGAACATCTTCTTCAGTAACCATAAAAATGAAAAGTGGACCTGGAAAAGCCCTTAAGGTCAAACAATAAATGAAATGGATTTCATATTTCCTGCCGATCCCGGCATAGTTCAGGATGCTGAAGTGTTAGGTCGGGTAAACTGCAGTGATGCAGTGATCATAAAGAAGAAATCTAGGATTCACTTATATATAAAGAGAGAAATAGTAAAATTGGTCAGGAAGCAACAGGGAAATCTAGACGCAACAACGGTAAAATCAGACTAAATCAGGCTAGTATTTGCCAGCCATTATGTATCTTTGGAACCGAGAGATGAACAATACATATATGTAATGAATGGAACCCTTACTAGGCTTGGATCAAAGGGAATTGAAGTCGGAAGTAAGGCATCAAGGCAAACAGTAGGTAAGGTCTACCAGTAACAATGAGCCTAATAGAGACGCGACAAAGACTGAAAATGTCCAACTGAAGACATAAGATAAAATTAGTGGAGCTGTCAAAAAATATCAACAAAGAGAAAATAAGAAATATTCGATAATATAACGTGATAAAGACAGAGGAAGCCGTAAAAATGGACGCAGCATGAAATCAGGGAGAACGAAACATGGCATAAAAAAACCAAGATGTACGCACTGAAATATAAGCAGGGTTGTTTCATCAGTAATGTCAAAGATATAGTAAAATCAGCGGAAGAATTTCATACTGACCTGTACACTACCAAGAGGAGCCACGACCCCCCCACCTCCATTCGAAGTATTAATAAACAAGTTGCAGAGATTCCTTCTATTGCTTGCGACGAAGCTAGAAGGGCCTTGCAAGACATGAAAGAGTAAAACGCGGCCGGAGAAGGTAGAGTAATGGCTGATTTTATCAATGATGGAGGAGTTATATCGATCGAAAAACACACCTACCTTGATTCGAATGGTATATTGACTTAAAGTGTCCCAGAAAACTGGAGGGATTCCAACGTTACACTAAAGCATAAAAGGGAAGACGGTAAATAACAGAATAAATGTGGGCCCATTAGATTACCTGTAGTATTATATAAAATATTTAACAAGATAATTTCCATTAGAACAAAGACCACACTGGACTTCAGTCAACCAAGGAAACATACCGGTTTCAGGAAGTGATACTCAACGATGAATAACAGTCCATGTCATCAATCAGGTAATCGAAAAATCCGCAGGGTTCACTCATCCTCATGAGATGGATTTCATAGATTACGAAAAGACACTTCATTGAGTAGAAATACCAGCAGTCATACAGAAGAGAAGAAAGATGGTTAACCGAGGGGCCCGATTTTTATTAGTGATATCATAAGAAGGCAACAAACACTGACACGAAGCACAAAATGGGGGCAATTATTTGTGCGTAAAAAATAAAATAAAAGACCGTAAATAAATGGAAATGAAAGTGGCTGAATAAAGAACAACTTACCGCAGGTGAGAAACGGTCACACAACCTTCGAATTTCGCCTGCGATGCTCTATTAATTGAGCTACCGTGGTGCCGCTTCCCTATCCACTTTCTTGTTTTTTTATCTGTCCTAGGAGAACCCTAGGAGTCTCAGCTAGCGCCCCCACTCGCAGACCTTGGCGGGGGACATAGAACATCTTTTCTGCCCCAGGCGTCAGGAGAATGTGATGTTTTTTTGGGGGGGAAGACAACTGGTCAATACACCCACACATACTACCTGAATTCATCAATGCTTCCGGATTCGAGACTAGCAGTAAGGAGAGATAGTAGTAAGGCGTATTATGCACGTAATTGTGAATTTAAGAGCGCTTTAGTGTTATCGATGATGACGTTGCCTATAGAAGGCTGTGGATATCATAGTAAAATAGTTGATCGTATTCTCTGGCGAGCAAAGCCTACCGGCCCGAGCCTAGTATTTATCATTGAATCAGTATTTATTCTTCCGTTCGATATCCACGACCAAATTCTATGTGTGTCGTTAAGACTGTTAACGTACTTCTACTCACTTGTCCTACCATTTTAATTGCGACAATTGTGATTTTCTGTGTCGCTCTCATGACGAAATAGAAAAGAACTGCTGAAAAATTCGTCTTTAGTCACGCGGCAGGAAAGGTACCTGTCTCTCACCTCGCACTTTTATTCTGAAATTATTAACCCCTTATATGTTTGAAAAAACTTCACAGGCGCTCAAATTCAATGGTTCTTCAATGTTGTTATGCCTCAGCTATATTCGCTGGAGTTTGCATTATTTCTGCTGTCATTTAAAATATGTTAAGTGACGCTTGGAATAAATTGAGTGGCGCTCGGAATAAAATGACTGCCAGTTGAAAAAATTCCAATGGCGCTTCGATTAAATTGATTGGCGCTAAGAATAAATTGACTAGAGCTTGGAATAAATTGACGTTGAAAGCCTGCAGTTGTGTTTAAGCTGTAGTGGTGACGCCGTAGGTACACGACATAAAAATTCTGATGTAGTGGGTAATATGCATGTGGCGCACGTTTGACCATGGTGTTATCAAGCCATCCTGCAGCCCTTGGTCGTCGCCCGTAGTGCTCATTAAGAAAAAATGTGTGGACTATCTGTGTGGACTATCGTCGCCTCAACAAGATTGCACGAAAAGATGTCTATCCTCTACCACGCATAGATGACGCCCTGGACTGTCTACATGGTGCTGAATTCTTTTCTTCTTTGGACTTGCGATCGGGCTATTGGCAAGTGCCAGTGGATGAATCCGATCGCTCGAAGACAGCTTTCAGTACGCCTGATGGCCTGCATGAGTTTACAGTAATGCCATTAGGCCTCTGCAATGCGCCCGCAACATTTGAAAGTATGATGGATAACATTCTGCGAGGCCTCAAATGGAAGACGTGCCTGTGTTATTTAGACGGCGTGGTAGTTTTCTTCACTGATTTCATCTCTCACCTCTCTCGTCTACGCGAAGTCCTTACTTGCCTTGCTACCGCGGCCTTCAACTTAACTTTAAAAAGTGCCGCTTCGGAGCCCGCCTGCTGACCATACTTGGCCATGTCGTTTCCAAAGACGGCGTCCTTCCCGACCCTGACAAACTTCGTGCTGTCACAGAATTTCCCCGGCCGACTACACTGAAAGCGCTCCGAAGTTTTGTCGGCCTTTGCTCTTATTTTCGACTCTTTGTGCGCAATTTTGCCTGCATCATCACTCCCCTGACGAAGCTCCTGACTGGCCCTGGTGACCTTCGCGATTGGACTCCGGCATGTGACCAAGCCTTCACCACTTTGCGTCGCCTGCTTACCTCACCGCCTGTTCTACGCCACTATGACCCGACTGCACCGACCGAAGTTCATACGGACGGCAGTGGCGTTGGTCATGGAGCTGCCCTTGCACAACGCAAGCCTGGCTTTCCCGAATATGTGGTTGCGTATGCGAGGCGAGCCCTCACGAAGGCAGAAACCAATTATTCTGTCACAGAAAAAGAATGTTTGGCTATAGTTTGGGCGTTAAACAAGTTTTGCCCTTACTTGTGTGGCCATCCGTTCGATGTTGTGACAGACCACCACGCGCTCTGCTGGCTTGCGTCGCTGAAAGACTCGTCAGCCCGTCTTGGACGTTGGGCCCTTCGGCTCCAAGAAGTTGAAATTCGCCTCATCTATTGATCCGGGCGCTAACATTCTGATGCAGATGCTTTCTCCCGATCACCCATGCGATCCGACGAAACGCCACCCTCATCCATAGAGTGCCTGGTTGCTACACTTGCTGTTACTCACATGCCGTCTGAACAGAGGAAAGATCCGTGAATTGTGCCTCTCATTGACATTCTTCACAGTTCTTCAACGGCTACATGCCCTCGAGCCCTTCGTCGCCAAGCCACCTATTTCGTTCTACGGGACGCCATCTTGTACCGCCGAAACTATCAGCCGGACAGTCGCAAATGGCTGCTAGTCATCCCTCGCCAATTGCGTTCCGACGTATGCACGTATTTCCATGCAGACCCACAACAAGATCATGCTGGCGTCCTGCAAACGTACGAGCGGCTCCGCCAGCGGCACTACTGGCGCGGCATGTATTCTTATGTCCGCAAATACATTCGGTCATGTGCAGCCTGTCAGCGACGCAAGACATCTTCTCATACGACAGGCCCTCTGCAACCTTTACCGTGTCCTGCACGTCCATTTGATCGGGTTGGCATCGACCTTTATGGGCCTCTTCCATGCAGTGCGAACGGAAATCGTTGGATTATTGTCGCAGTAGACCACCTCCCAAGATATGCTGAAACTGCTGCACTTGCTTCGGCTGCTGCTCGCGACGTCGCCGCAATCATCTTACGGCATTTCGTCTTACGGAACGGCGTACCGCGAGAACTGCTCAGTGACCGACGCCGTGTCTTCTTGGCCGAAGTTATTAATGAGCTACTCGCCGCGTACTGCACTATTCACCGCACCACTACGGCGTATCAACCACAGACTAACGGTCTAACGGAACGATTCAACCGCACTCGTGGGGACATGCTCGCCATGTATGTTGCGTCTGATCATTACAATTGCGACGATGTCCTCCCTTTTGTGACGTACGCATACAATACCGCCGTTCAGGCTACCACAGGCTTCTCACCATTTTTCCTTCTTTATGGACGCGAACCATCCACTACCCTCGACACCGTACTACCATATCACCCGGATACCTCTGAATTCACCCCTCTTTCCGAAGTTGCTCGCCATGCTGAAGAATGCCGCCAACTGGCTCGCTCGTTTACGTCGGATACCCAAGGAATCCACAAAGATCGCCACGACAACGATCAGCCCACACAGTCCTTCGCCCTGGACTCACACGTCTGGCTTCGGCTGCCCTTCCAAGCCCCAGGCTTAGCCCAAAGCTTGCTCCGAAATATCAGGGTCCGTACCGGATCGTCGCGTGTACTTCGCCTGTGAATTATGTGGTCGAACCGGTGATGCCATCTTCGGACAAACGCCGCCGTGGGCGCGAGGCGGTTCACGTCAGCCGCCTGAAGCCATACCACGACCCCCTTATCGTCTCATCCCCTTAGGTCGCCAGGATGGCTCCTCTTCACCGCGGGGGTAATTGTAGTGGGTAATATGCATGTGGCGCTGTGCGGACTGGCACCGCTGCGGCGCGAGAGCCGAGCTCGGGCTGCTGATGCGAACGCATAGGACTCGCGATCAAGCGCTACTTGCGATCCCGCGTACGAGCTGCCATAAACCCCCTTTCACTGACTACTCTTTCGCATGAATCATAGAGTGCTAACGCCTACCAAGATGAAAAGCAACGAAATCATTGTAGTTACTAAAAATCGTAGACATTCTTGGAGCAATGTAGCATTGAACAGCAGCTGCAAAACATTTACTTTAAGGATTCTGGGTCTTACTCTGGCTTTGACGCGATGAGTTATTCTGGTAAGGCAGCATGCCTTGGAGTAAAGTGGTGCACGCTGTGATAAAGCTGTCATATTTTAGCTAGGGGGCCTATTGTTGTGTATGTGCTGTTTGCTATAAGAAGGTATGGTGGCTCTTTTCATTAAATCTACATGAGCCTGAGAACAATGCAAATTTTTCGGTCAATGCACCTTGGGAATCAGGTCTTGTGCATTCTCATAGTTGGTGGTGCGCATTAAGATCTCCAATGAGCATGAATCCATCTGGATGCTGGTCAATAGCTTTGTCAAATTAGTGTTTTTCAAATATATAGAAAGCATATTGTTATTATTCTGCTAAAAGTTAGGGCTCGCATTGCCGCTGCCTTTAAATCGGTAACAATGGTAAGAGACAGTTCGGCGACAGTGCACAGGGAACACGGACTTAATTTTTTCCTGTTACACTGTAGGTGAGGCTACTTGCTATTCTCAAACAGATCCTTACTATCCTTGCACTGTTGCCGAACACAACGTGCGCCACCAGTGCCGTATTGTTTCTCGTTGATCGAGAGCCTACTGCGCGCTGTCCTTGTATCCTTGTCCCACTTCTCTTAGCTGCCCGCTTTCAACCTAGTTATGACTAAGGACGCCAAAGATTTTTTTAAGGCCCTTGATGACTTGAAGCGCGAACTTCGGGCTGACCTAAGGGCTTTGAAAGAAAGTGTGAAATTCTGCAGTGACACATGTGATGGTGTAAATGATATCAAGCAAGAGTTAAGGGAATTGCGAAAAGAATTTCAAGGGTTAGTGAAAAGAAACGAAGAACTTGTAGCCGAGAACCGCAAATTGAGCAACAGAGTCGAAGAGCTGGAACAGCATCAGAGATCTAACAATCTGGAAATCAAGGGTGTGCCAACAGAAAGAGATGCTACAGAGGTCGTTAAGAAAATTGGCGTGTTCTTGGGTGAGCCAATCTTTGACACAGATATTGACATTTGTCATCGCGTCGCTGTACACAACTCGGAGGAGAAAAACATAGTAGTTTGTTTTGTACAGCGTACCAAGCGAAATGTAATCCTGCAAAAAAGCAAAAAGCAAAAAATAACTACGAAAGACCTTGACTACGGAGGAGAAGCTTCTCCGGTATATGTGAATGAACATTTGACTGTCTTAAACAAAAGGCTTCTGGGGGCTGCGATCACCAAGAAAAAGTCTGCAGGATGGAAGTTCGTGTGGTGCTCTGGAGGGAAAATTCTTGCTCGAAAAGTCGAGGGAGCGGTTGGTATCAGAATTGCTAAACAGTCTGATCTGGAGAACATAAACTGAGGATAATGGTGCACCCACCTGTTCGACATACTTCAGAAAAATGATGGCAGGACAAAATGATTGTCAGTACTACGATTGCCAAACTTTTAATTAAAAGCACAGGTCAAACAAAAGACAATTTTCAGCAATACATATAAACATGCGAAGCCTAAAAAACAAAGTGGATAGTCTTGAGATACTTCTTCAGTGCCTACACATTAAGTTTTCTTCAATAGTTCAATAGTTTTCTTCAACAGAAACTTGGCTAACACACACAGACACGGCACCGCACCTTCCTGGTTACAAGTGCGTATGCCTTAGTAGGGATATAAAACGGTGCGGTGGTATAGCAATTTCTATAAAGGAGAGTGTACAGTATGAAGTGCTGAGCGACCTGACTAGATTCGATCAAGTTATTGAAAGCCTGTTTGTCAAATTGTCGAACGTCACTGTTGGAGTGATCTACAGACCGCCAGCAGGCAAATCGATGGAATTTATCGACTTCATCGACAATGCTCTTCGCACTTTACAGACTGTAAGAAAATCATTTATGCTTCTTGGTGACGTCAACATAGACACCATATCAAATAGTCCATGCGCAAGAGACTTACATAACATACTAAATTCCTATGCCTGTTCTAATCTGATATCACTGCCAACCAGGGTCACAGTAGATACTGCCGCGTGTCTTGATGTGTGTATTACCAACATAGATGATGCAAATGTTACGGTTGGTGTTCTTAGATATGACATCAGCGATCATTTGCCAGTGTTCTGCTTGGGCTTTCCTTCCGAGAAAAATGTGTTTCCTCAAGAAAAAAATTTGTATCGAGCAATAACTAATGAAACCTTGATGACGTTTCATAATTATATAGCGGGAGAGAACTGGGATGATGTGTTCAAGCAACGCAACGCCACACTGGCTTACCAGGTCTTTTTGATGAAATTTCAGCATTGTTACGATTTGGCCTTTCCACTCCGAGAAAGTGCCCAGAAAAGTAAACAGATTAGAAAACCATAGGTTACTAGGGAGTTGCACAGAAGAATAAAAAATAAAAACCGAAAATTTCAACAGTTTCTTAAAACCAGAGATCCATGCGTACTGAATGAATTCAAACAACTGAGAAACAAATTGAACTCGGATCTAAAATACGCAAAGTCCAATTATTTCCAAACTAAATTCCAGGACGTTCAAAATGACGGCAAAAAGACATGGGAGCTACTAAACAACATATTAGCAAGAAATCAAGCTGACTGTGGTGTGAAGGAAATCTGCATTGACAATGTGCTTCTAACTGGGAACAATTTAGTAGAAGCAATGAATCGGCATTTCGTCAAAGTAGGTGTTTATTCAGGACGGCATGGCACTTTCAGTGACTGCGTACATATCAATAGCTTGATGGAGTCAATCATGCTTGCTCCTTCAACGTCTCATGAAAGTGAAACGATAATAGGAAATCTAAAAAACCAAGTCGCTTGTGGAGACGACGGGATAAAAGTTTTGCCTATTAAGCATGTGGTATGCTTGATAAGCCCCATATTATCGCATATAATAAATCAGATGCTTCTTAGCGGAGATTTTCCAGACGATTTGAAGATCGCAAAAGTTACACCTGTCTAGAAAGGCGGTGGTGAGACCAACATTAGTAATTATAGGCCCATTTCAGTTCTGACAGTGTTTTCAAAGGTATTTGAATACGTCATAAATCACACGCTAAGCGGTTTCTTTAATAAACACCGAGTAATAACAGAAGCTCAGTACGGCTTTCAAGCAAACAAATCAGCAGTGATCGCTCTCGTTGACATAGAGGATAAAATAATTGAAAATATAGAAAAAAATTCCTCACTCTTGGCTTATTTATAGATTTCAGCAAAGCCTTCGACACTGTTCAACATAACCTATTGTTAAGAAAATGAGAAAAATATCGTATTAGAGGAGTAGCAATAAAACTAATCAGGAGTTATCTAGAGAAACGTTATCAATATGTACGTGTTAACAATTGGTCCTCCAGCAAACTCGAAGTACAACAGGGCGTTCCCCAGGGCTCTATTCTGGGACCCCTACTTTTTCTTATCTATATAAATGATATTATAGCAATACATCGATCCCCACAATTAATAATGTATGCAGACGATACTAATGTTTTTTTCACCGGAGAAACCATGCAATGTTTAGAGACGTCTGTTAATGACTACTTATTACAGTTATCTGCATGGCTTCAAAGAAATCGCTTGAGTTTAAATATAAATAAAACAAAGTACGTAATTTTTAAGCCAATTAATAAACATGACTGCTACCCGGTTAACATTAGATTTGAAGGACGCTTGCTGGAACAGGTTACTGAACAAAAGTTTTTAGGTGTCTGGTTTAACCACAACCTCTCATGGAATACTCACGTTAGTCAACTAAAATCAAGCCTTTCTCGCACCATTGGGTGCATTTGCAAAGTACAACATCTAATACCCAAACGTTTAAAGCAGGCACTATACTATTCACTGGTTTACTCTAGAATGAGCTATGGAATCTTGACTTCGGGAACAACAACAGCTACTAACTAGTACAAGCCTAGTGTATTACAAAAGCACATTTTGCGCATACTCGAAAATTTTAAAGGCAACAAGCAGTTATTGAGAACAAAGCCGTTATTTACCAAATATAACATGTTGAAGGCTGACCAGGTGTACTACTTTAAGCTATTGCAATGGATCAATAAATACAAGTTACATATTTCCGCAGTGCCCAGCTCAAGTTCATACAGTACCCGAAACCCAAAACGAAAAATGCCGCAAGTTAGAACCAACTATGGAAGGCAAGCATTATCTTTTCAAATAACCAATGCTCTAAACAGAGGAGATATGCAAGTCGACTTTAATTAAAAATGTACATACACTTAAGAAATACTGTAGGAACTTTCTTGTGAACAGTGACATTATGTTTTCATTATTGTAAATTACCGCACAAAGTGCGCTTTGTTCTCCCTTGCCATGCTCCTCTCAGCTACGACAATTTTGATACACGGCTGTGAAATAGTGCTTGGTTTTTGTGATGAGTGCCATGGCTATGAATGATGTTGTTGCACGTGCTCACTGATAACTGAATCGCTGTGTTCTGTATTTACGTTGCAGGCATTATGTTGCGTATGTAAATATTTTGTACCAATTATTTGCTGACTTCATATTCGAGCAGTGACTAGTCTCCCTTTTTAATATTGCCCACTGTCTGAACCTATGATGTCTGTCTGACTGAACTTTGTTGATGTATTTTCTCTGTATATATTGTGCAAGGGGCCGGGGCCCTGTCAGGCGCTCTGTCGCCTTTAGCCTCGGCCCCCTCTTAGACTGTGTCTGAGGAAACAATAAAGAAAGAAAGAAAGGTCGGCACAGAATTGACTTTTGCAACGCAATAGCAACACCACGGGATGAGTGAGCACTGCCTTTTCTGAGCTCCAGCTGTACTACACAATATTTTATCAATATTGTGTGTGTTGGGTTCAAGTGTGCTTGTCATAGACAAAATATGATTGGTTTGTATTATGCAAGTATTTCGCTTATGTCATCTAGGTTATCGAGTACCCCCGCAGCTCGGTGGACAATCCTTTCGGCAGCCATTTTAGTCGGCAATGAGGAAGGGACGTGTTATTCAAGTATCACCGCCTTTCCGACTTGCGGAAGTTTTTTCTGTTGAGGTGGTGTATAAAACCCCGCCTCTTTTGGGGGGACTCCATCAGGCTCACAGGTACTAATGATCCCGGGATCACCTACATTGCTTCCAGCGGGGACTCGGAGGCGGGTGAGAGTTTGTCAAGAGGGCAAGATTCCTTCTGACATGTTTGTGTTGTCCCAGAGGTCTGTGAGAAGTGACCTCTGGAACCTTGAAGGTTGTTGCAGCCAATGGCTCCTTGTTAGGGGCCGAGAAGGGCGCTCATCAAGAAAGCTCTATTGCACGGCAACCATCACTAAACGTCACCCGGCACGTTACGTGAACATAGCATCTTCCCGTTACATGGATTTGAAGAATTTTTTTCTGGTTCAGAAACATTTACCATGCTCGCGATTACGCAGCGTGTGGCCCATGACAATTGGGACGTTCCGTTTGAGTGGCAGTGCAGCTTTAAGTTGGGTGAACATGGGCACCACATATTGCACACATGAGTTTACCATGACATGTGTTGCATCCATACCAGTACTTTTGGCACTTAGAGCATTTCCTCGGGTTTGGAACATAGGAGCGGACTTTGCAGTAAATGAACTCTGTTTTCATGGCATATGGTAGACGGGAACAATTAAAAGTCAGGACGATATGGGGTTTCACCACATCTTCGCCGCTTCGCCTTATAGTGATGAGGCGAAAGGTGACAATACCTTGATCTCTGAAATCTTCAAGGAGGTCATGGTCTGTTTCGTGGATCAGATCACGTTCTGATACGACGTCTTGGACTTGGTTCAGACTGTGTGTGTGTGTGGGGGGGGGGGGGGTAATGGACACCAGCAAGCGAGCGAACAGCTTTTGCTAGAGGAGGATGTCTGATTGGTCTTTCTCTAACGCAACAACAAGATCAGCTGATGAGAGTTCTTTGGTTTTGTAGATTTTCCTTGTCATTTTCTCAAGGGTCTTAGCGATAGCTGAGTCATTGGCTACAAGAGAGTGGATGATCAGGAAACATGCAATCGAATCACAATCAGCTGTAGATCTGTCAAAAAGTTTTCTTCGGTGTGGCCCCTTTTCAGGGACCGATTGGCTTTTTAGGAAGAAAATGTAGTCGTGCAATATTGGTTTACCGACGGGTCCTAGAATGTGACCTGTGTTTGACCATCTTATTCACAGGAATGTACAGGGGCTCTTCGAATGGTAAAAACACAATTAGCCCGTCAGCCTTAGCTTCACCATGGCCCCAATCACCACCGTTCATGGTTTCTACCATTCAGCACAAACCCTTTAGCCATGGTGCGGGTTACAGCTTTGCAATGGGGGCTAAGGGTCCGTGGTGGCGCCAAGCATCATCACCTTGATAATGAAGGTGCGCTTGCGGGGACCTCGGTTGTAGTTGTAATTATGCCACGATAGCGGTGTAAATTTCATGCAGGTCTTAAAACTCACTGATAACATTATGGACCACTTGCATACATAATAAATTTGTTAACAGGCCCATTTAGCCCACCTACTTGTAGTGAGGCCTACATACTACCCATACAGTGCCACTAATTATCCTAAACTGTAAACACGGTTCCTTGCATAATTCACGTCAAACACCATAGAAACAAACTGCGCGCATTGTAATATTACAAACAAAATGCAATAATAACGACGCTTCGGTAATAATTTGCAATGTTGGATTTACAGCATGTACATGATGGTCTCGCCGCGCGTTACACTGAAGATTCCCGTTATATTGGAACTTCAATTTCCTGCACTATACAGTTGTTTTTAGGACTCTGGGGCACATTTTAAATAATGGAAGTATAACACTTTGGTTTGCTGGAACCTTTGTAAAAGGCTGGAATGGACCCTTAAATATTCAACATATATCGCTCGTCAATCAGGGCAGGGTTCCTACATCAAGTAAATATAAACACCGTGCTTTGCGTTGTTTACGAAAGAAACAGAGAAAGCAACTAAATGTCTTGTGTAACATATACATGTTGGGAAAAGCACGTATGTATTAAATATGTTCAAAGCACATAAGAAACATACGCTGTTCAATGTTTCTCTATCTTCTACCCAAAAATGTGGCGTCTATACTTCAAAACATGAAATTATACTTTTTTTCTGCTAGGGAACGTGGGCTACTGTAACACATCTGTGGAAACAGTTTAAAGATAATATTAACATGCAACGTCAGGGGGAACACATCGAGATAGAAAAAAAATTTTAAGCACTATTGTGATGATATTGTAATGGCTCTGCACATCCGACAAGGCCTTTTTTTTTCGCTTACCATTTGAGACAAATAACAAAACGACGACGCAAAAAAGCAAGCAGACCGCACTACGTAAAACCGCTGCCAACTTACTCGTAACCAGCTCGCCCAACTCACGAGAATGCTGAAGTTTGTCATAGGAAATGTGCGTTGTATAAGTGGTGCTTACACAATAAAATTGGCGAGTTTCTGGAGATATTTAACGCCGCTGAATTGGTATTTCATAATCCAAACATGCCATATGGTACGTCATGGTTGGTCGCAAATGACACAATAATTTATATTGAATTCCTCCCGCCTTCCTTAGTTAAATAGAGCAAGGTAATTTACATATTTAATTTATGATTAGGCACTCGGCGAAAGCTGTTCATAATGCCGGAAGCGCAAACATGAAATTTTTTATGGAGGGAACACCCCAGCGCCAACCTCTGTTGTGATTGCAATTATGCCACGGTCGTGGTATAAATTTCACGACGTTTAACACCGGGAACTTGGACAAACGATTGCGGAAGAGACGGACGCAGAAAAGCACTGGGTATCTACGTATGTCTCTTTCGCCGTTGTTTGTACAAGTTTGCTCTGTTAAACGTCATCGATCAACACCAACCAGCCCGTTCGCATGGCTTACTAAAGAAAGTTTTACACCTGCCACGAAACTCACGAACAAAACTCTGCATACTTATTCTATTTTAAACAGGCACACTTTCCCACCTATTATGAACGTTACCGGCATATTACCTTTGCCGTGTCCACATTTTTGCCAATATCAACACGGTTCTGTTTAGTTCACCGCAGACAGCGGAAACCAATACTGTTCAGCGATTACTTACAAGGTTGTATTTCCAGGAAGAACATGATTAGTTTGCAACGCTTTGCAGTAAAAAATATCCCTATTTGCAGCGAAAATGATGTCCGTAATTTGTGCATCGTTCTAAGAGTCTTGTAAACATTATGAATATCCGCAGTACACCACATTCGTACACTTGAATAACTAACTTTCTGCAAAGGCGGCGATAGCCCAAACAATTATAGCTTGGCAATCAGGACACAGTTCCTACTTCTACTAACTATAAACACCGTGCCTGGGTATAGTTTAAGCAGGAAACCGGGAAAAGCAACTAAATGGGTTGTGGCCAGTATAAAAGTAGGGAAAGAGCATGCATTTAGTGAATATTTTCAAAGCACGTAAGCAACCTACACTGTTGACACCCCCCAAAAGCCACCCAGAAACTGGCTCTAATTTCTTCAAAAGATGAAATCTTTTGCTTTTGCCCTCAAACATGAGCTAGCGTAACCCTTGTGCAGAAACAACCTAAAATGAAAAATGAACAGACCAGGTTACAAGTGACGTATGCCGGAAGAAAAAAAATCTAGCATCGTTGTGATGATATTGTAATGGGTCTGAAAATCCGAAATTATGATTTTTTTTGCTTACCCTCTGACGCAAGTGTCAAAAACACCAAACAAAAAGGAGAAACAGAGCACTGGGCAACTGCTGCCAAAATGACTGGTCACCACCTCGACCCACTGTTGAGATTCCTGAAGGTTGTTTTCAACGATGTATCTAGGATGCGTGGTGATTACACAATGTAATTCGCGAACCTTTCGTCGTGTATTTGATATTTCAGTTGGTCTTTAAGAAACCTACCATTTCATGCCGTAAATTACGTAAACTGACTGATAACACTCTGGGCAATTTGCATACGTACTCTTTTGTAAACAGGCACATTAACCCCATTATCTTTAACGTTACCTACAAATTACCTTTATCGTGCCCTCATTGGTATTGGAATTGTACGGTCGTCGTCAGGGCAACTACAGCAAGATAATATGGGGTTTCGAAATATGATTAGTTGGCATCAGAAAACTTTGCATGATTCCCCAAGTCAAACGTGCAATTTGTCATCACGGAAACTGCCCAGCGCCAGCCTTCTCTGCAATGACAGCGGGTGTGGCGCACCTCCTCCTTCGTCTGCTACATCCCTACGCGGCGAGGGACGAACGACAATCCTGACTGCCCAAACCGAGGATATGTAATAAACAAAAGCATTACTTTGTGGCCAATGCATGCAGAAAGAAAATGTGGCGCCAGCTGTTTTGTTTATTTTCCCAGCATGCAGCCAAATGAAACCGCATTAAGAATTGTGGAATTGGTAACAAACGAAATACTTTCCCCCTACACTTGTGCCAGTGGGGAGGCAGTTGGCCACACTGCGTCGCCCCTCGGTAAGCAAAGCTATGCTTCACATATATATTTAAGCGCACTGGATTACGATAAAGCAAGGGCGAAAGCAGCGGTACGCGTGAAGCTGTGCTGTCGAGCGAAAACTTGACTTTGCCATGCCTTACCCTTTCTTGCCCCTTTGTTCGAAGTGAATAAATAGCACATGACATTTTGAACATTTCAAAAATCGACATGCCATAAAAATTGCACTTAACATAATATATCAGAAAGGGTCTAATAACAACTGCACGAATGGAACACGTTGAATTATAGACGCACGTGAGGAGGTGTGTCGTTCAATTCAATTTTTATTCAAATTAAACGCCCTCAACTGCGCTAATAGTGCCTTCTATTTGTGACAGCTAAATACGCAGTAATGTTTCTATGCGAATAGGCAATTCACGAGGGCATCGTGACTTTTGTCATCATTTACTCTCACTACAATTCTTACTTTCATGTCACACCTGTGACGTTCTATGGGGAGCTCATTGCTGTAACTTCACCGGAAATATCAATATTCTCAAGGAAAAAGAAAGACGCGCATCTTGACAGCCTCAGTGCTCCTGTCTTCCGAATTTGGCATAGAGATTTTATTATGTTTTGTCTTTAAATCAAAATCACAAAATAACTAGGACCACATAACTGCAGTGAGCAATTGTGTACATAGATATATAATTCAGTGAAATCTGGTGTTTTGTGCGCTGAAGTATCTCAAGAGCCCAACAACAATGCATCGCACGTGGCATAACGTTGCGAAGAGCTATCACAAGATACGGTTGTTCAGGCACAAACAAATCGCAAACGCGACACAACAATGACAACAGAAAGGCCAGCTCTAAATTCAGCCTTGAAATGTATTGACATAAAGAACGAGAAAGCAAATATCTAATTCATTAGGGGACAGCAACACCAACTCTTCAGACACATATACGCGTGTGTGCGTGCGACATAAGAAATGTTTTGCTGAGGAAAAGATGCGCTTGCCGGCGTGCCTGCACCCGCAAACACAACATTTGGCGAACATCTACTGCATGTTGCACATCAGTCCGATGTCCGTATAGTATGCAAATATCTTGAACATTTTAGTACATATATAATCGAGCCAGTTCTGCCAAAGGTTGCAGAGTGGTGCCGTGCTCACGAAGTGATATTCAGTTGAAATTTGCACATAATATATTCCGTCACTGGCTAGCTCCACATAGAGATGACCACGGCTGAGCCCACATAAGCATCATCTTCGACAAGTACAAACTGTAAAAAATTTACATTGAATGAAAGCTTCTCACACGCTTCATAATATTCTATAATCATTCTTTTGATAAATATAATTTAACTACCAGTTTCTTGCCATCCTAGGTATCGGGCACCTAATATGTGTTACGAGAACGTTGCTCGGCCCCTCATGGGAGCCGCTGTGGTGGCTTAGCTGCTGTGCTGTTGCAGTGCTCAGCATGAGATCGCGGGATACATTCCCGACCTCAGCGGCCGCATTTCGATCTGGGCGGAATGCGAAAACAGTTGTATACCTAGATTTAGGTGCACGTTGATGAACCCCAGGTTGTCGATATTACTCTGGCGTCTGCTACTATGCTGTGCCTCATTAACAAATTGTGGTTTTGAAATGTAAAAGCCCCATAATTTTAAAGTCTATATCACGTGTGTTTCCTAGATTAGGTGCAAGCAAGGAAATGCTCGCTCGCTCAAACCCAAATACATACAGATAGACACATGTCTCTCTCACTCACATGCATACGCACGCACATATAACACACGCGGTGCTGTGGTATAGTGCCGACAGAACGATTGTTTCATCACAAAGACCAGAAGAAAGAGCACTTGCGGAAGCGTTATTTATTGATCATGAAGAAAAACTCCTAAACAAGATTTCTGCGACCGTTAGTTGGAAAGAGTTGCTGCAGTATTTCTCGTTAATGTCGCTTGCAGGACAAACATTTAAGTTTTCATGTGTTTTTTGTTAGTTCTTTACGCACATGCTTATGCTACAGGACATGTCATTCGGTCCTTTTTTGTTGTACCGGACTATCTCTGCTGTGCATCCATTGCTTTTTCTTTGTGAATTTGGCCAGTGTGTTTGAAATCTTTGTCTTCACTAATAAACTTCTAGTTGAGTCAGCGTTGATATGTGTTCCTACCTTAATTCATCCTTCTCGTCACTGTTTGGGTGGCTGTCAAATATATATTTACACCAAATTGCCGAAGTGTCCATATAATTGATGCATGAACTTATTTGCGCTGTATATTTCAGGAAGAATGCTATAGGGTCTTTTCTTTCTTTTTAACACTGATGTACATTCTTCTAGTTCAACTTCAAGGAGTCCCCTGAGGAAGCGAATAAGCGTGATGGTAACGTCTATTGTGCGCAAGATTTATGAATTTCATCCATTCAGGGCATGACATGTCACATGCTTGTTTGTAGGTACACAAGCATTCGTAGTTTTTGAAATACTAAGCTCTACTGTTCGCTTCTCATCACGCTGCTTTGTACTGTGCTGCATTCTGCAGGCGCAGGAACCTTTTTGATACTGTAAGTGCATGTCTTCTTTTTGTATACATTAAAGAGTAACTTGTCGTGAGCTTAAATATGCATGTATATCACTGTCCTTGTAATCTTTTCTCAACACGAATGCTGTATCTGCCTCTGTCTTTGTTACTGCTTTGGCCCAATTTTCATGAAACTTTTATGCATTTCATGCAATAAAACTCTGGTAGCATTTCAATAAAATTTTACCTGCGCAATTGAGGTCATTGGTATTTCGTGTACGCATTTGTTTGCATTTTCCACTCTCATCAATCTGACTGTCGAGTCACTGGAACCTTTTTTCAACCTTTATGACTATTTCTGGGATACTTGATAGTGCAAGTTGCTGGGTATAGTGAAAAAGACCCCAAAAGATGCTCTCGTTAGCTATGTGCATGTCAAGAAAAATATACTGAAAATGAGCGCATTAAATTGAAGAAATGCCACCAACAAATTATTCTGTACCCCAAATTAACATATTTAAAAGGTGTAGTGCTTGTTGACTCTTGAGAGGGGGATAAGCTGCGTTCCGTACACAAAAGCTTTAACACAAAAGCTTAAACCTAACACAATAACAAAAGCTTTAACCTGGCTCGTTATAAACGTTATTAAGGTGTTCACCATGCCCGACAACTTTCTGAATGATCTCTCTTCATTTATTAGCTAAGGTGAGTGATGTTATATAATATTTGGGCAACATCAAAATATATACATCTCGAAGACAAAAAGCTCAGGCAAGTCTACTTTGGTACTTCATTGAATTTTAATCCTGGTAAAAGACGTGTGGTAATGATTTTATGTATTTAAGTGAAGTCAATCTTAAGTTTATTTTTTATTTCACCGTCTCACAGTCAGCCGTAACTTTTCCTGTGATGTGTTGGTGTACGAAACATTTATTGACGCATATTACGATGTCTTTTGTGTATTCACACATGCAAGCAGCTTCAAGTGTTCATATGTACAAAGTTGGTTTTACAAGGGTATGCTTAAGCCTGGCCTTTTGAATCGCTTTGCCTTCTAGACATAAACTTAAGTCACAAGTGAAGATCATAATGATTGTTTTGGTTGAATTCTAAGGTATAGGTCTCTTTTAAATGTATGTACACTGTTAAGAGTGCTATAAGTCCTATTCTATGTCTCCAGGTGCCATGTATCGGTGCCTTATGTGTTGTAATGTTTCATGTGAATGCATCTTCAGTATAAATAAAGGTACTTCGAATTGATCTCTCTCTTCTTTTCTTTTGATTGTGTTTGGTAATGTTATGAGCAGGCACCAGGACATGAAAGTGTGAACAGCAAAGCAATTTCAATATATGAATAAAAATCCAATAGCGCAACCAAATATTATTCATATTTCAACGGCGACTGCTGAAATCTCAATGCTATCTCACCTAGGCCACAAAGTACTTTTCCATGCTGTGGCAATAATGCCAACAACTGGCCAACAAAACTATCACAATGTCAGTTCCATGCAGCATCAAGGGAAACCCAACAACCATTCAACAAAACGAACACAACGAGCCGCCTAAGCGCAATGCAGTTTCAATGGCAACTTAATAATTATTCAACATCCAGAAGCCCAATGTTGTTGCAATTAAATATCAGTGCCAATATTCAAGAGCCCTCTACGCTCAACCCCAACAACTCTCTGACAAACACCAAACTCTCCATGATTCCCCAGTACAAAACTCAATATCGACCAATAATATTTCAATGCCTTGTCAATTATTTTTGTCAAGGAAAACTGATCAACAAAGCGAAAATAAGTTATATTACAAATTATAACGTGAGAAAGACTGAAGAAGCCGCAAAAAATGAACACAGCCTGAAATAAGTAAAAACGAAATTTGGCATAGGACAAGCTAAGATGGATGCTCTGAAAGATAAGCAGGATAATATCATTAGCAATCTCGAAGGTATAATAACAGCAGCGGAAGAATTCTATACTGACCTGTACAGTACCCAGAGGACTCAGGAGTACTAAATTCGAAACAATAATGAACAGTGTATAGAAATTGCTCCTGTACCTAGAGATAAGGTCAGAAGGGCCTTGCAAGACACGAAACGGGTAAAAACGGTAGCAGAGCATTTAATAACAGTCGATTTAATCAAAGATGGAGGAAACATACTCCTGGGACAACTGGCGGCTCTCTATACGAAGTGTCTATCGACTCCAAGGGTCCCAGAAAGCTGCAAGAACGCAAACATTACACTAATCCAAAAAAGGGAGACGTTAAAAGACTGAACAGTTATAGTCCCACTAGCTTACTCCCAGTATTATAAAAAATATTTACGAACATTATATTCAATAGAATAAGAACAATACTGGGACTTTAGCCAACCAAGAAAACAGGCTGGCTTCAGGAAAGAATACTCTTCAATGAATCACATCCATGTCATTAATCAGGTTATCGAGAAATCCGCAGAGTAGAATAGGTATCTCTGTGTGGCTCTCATAGATTACGGAAAACTATTTATTTCACTAGAGATATCAACAGTCATAGAAGCATTGCGTAATCAATGAGTACAGACCACTTACGTGAATACCATGGAAAATGTGTACAGAGATTCCACAGCAACCTTATTTCTACACAAGAAATGTAGGAAGATACCTATAAAGAAAGGGGTCAGACAAGGATACACAATCTCTCCAATGCTATTCACTGCGTGCTTTGAAGAAGTGTTCAAGCTGTTTAACTGGTAAGGTTTAGGAGTAAGCATCGATGGCAAATATATTAGCAACCTTTGGTTTGGCTGATGACTTTGTTCTAATCAGCAACACTGAGGATGAGTTATAACAAACGATTGAGAACCTTAACAGAGAGAGTGTAAAAGTGCAGCTGCAGATTAATGAGCAGAATACAAAGATAATAATAAATCACCGGGCGTGGGAAACAGACCTGAAGATCACAAGTAAGCCTCCAGAATCTGTGAAGGAGTACGTTTAATGAGGTCAATTAACCATAGATAATACTTATCATCTGAAGGAACTTCACACAAGAATAAAAAAGGGTTGGATCGCTTACGCTAGACGTCGTAAGCTACCTACTGGGAGCTTACCGCTATCATTGAAAAGGAAAGTATACAATCAGTGCACTAAACCGGTGCTGACATACGGCGCAGAGACTTGGAGAACAAGTTAAGGACCGCACAAATAGCGATGGAACGAAGAATGCTAGACATAACATTAGGAGACAGAAAGAGAGCGGTTTGGATCAGAGAGCAAATACGCATAGACGATATTCTAATATATATCAAGAGATAAATATGGCGCTGGGCAGGTCGTGTAATGCGCAGATTATATAACCGTTGGACCATTCTGGTGACAGAATGGGTACCAAGAGAAGGGAAGCGAAGTAGGGGAAGGCAGAGGACTGGGTAGTGTGACGAAATTAGGGCATTCATGGGTGCTAAGGGGAATCGGTTGGCGCAGAAAAGAGGTAATTGGAGATCGCAGGGAGAGGCCTTCATCCTGCAGTGGACATAAATAAGATGATGATGATGATGATGATGAGTTCACTCACGGTGGTGATCCACTTGAGAACTACTTACAGAACAGCGACGTTCGAGAAGTGATCTATTCAAATTATGCATTTTATCACTAGAGCAATTTTAGCATTAAGTGCTACAAGTCCGCTCCGATTATGAGGAGCGCAGCAGTGCGGCACATTTAAGTAAATTCTCCGCTCAGGTTTTCAATTAGCCCACCTCGGATTGCCGTCGCTGCGGCTACGAGCTGGTGACTTCCATCTCCGAGACCAACGTCATAGCCACTGAACTACCGCGTTTGGTAATATAGCAAAGCGAAATTCATATGTTTAGTGTGTTCAAGGTAAAACCAATATTCGAATTGTCCCACCATGTGGTTCACTTACGCTTTGTGTATACAACATTTGTTGCTGTTGACACCTAAACAGGAGCAGCAGGCGTAAGGTAATATACATGTATATATATATATATATATATATATATATATATATATATATATATATATATATATATATATATATATATATATATACATACAATTTCTATTTAGACTTCTGGGAAGGTCAGCTCTACTGGATTATTGATTGGTTACATGTGTAGAACGTTTCGTGTTTTGGTCACCCCTACTCTTTGCAAGAACTAACAGCAGTGCCCATATCCGCTTCATCACGATCACCCCGTCTAAGCACACCCTTTCTGCCTTTATTTCGACACTGGCTTCTGTTGACCTATTATATGCACCAGATTCTCCTCCTCCGATGAGGGTAGGGGCCAATGAGCTATCCGCAAAACAATGCTGCTAAGGAAAACATTTGCTGGCCTGATGACAAGCACCTTCGTTGAAACGTCCGCTGCAGCAACATTCATTGTTCCGACAACGTTGATCTACGTACTTATTTTTCTAACACAGAAGTTATGGCTTTGTTGTGCTGTGTGATTATCCATATTTCCGCTTTCGTTAGGGTCGAAATTCACAGATACTATTTTTGCTCCTAACAGCAGCAAATGTGTCCTTGCAAGGTTTTTGGGTACAAGGGAAACTTTCTCGGGATACCGTGCAGGACGAGTGATTGAAAAAAGTAATGTTGCTTCTATAATGTAAAGAACTTGATTACTAAAATTTGGCACCTTTTTGTTTGTACGCCATGCAATGCATTCCTATACCAAAGTGCAAAGTGATTTATCTTTTCAGATATGTCAGTGTGTTGGCAAGACCATTTTCTGAATGATGACCTGCTACATCGGCTAAGAGCTCCCTTCATGACATTTGCAATAAAAGAGATGTACTTTCATGGACAAAAATACCCTGGAAGCGCGTGAGTCACCGTAATTACATCTCTGCATTCAAAGCCGCTGGAAACAGTGGGTCACATATGCACATTCCGAACGCAGATGTTAGTGCGGCTGACCCAGCGAATAGCGCACCAATAAATTTCGACCGACTCTCGCGCGTCCTGGGCAATTTTGTCCCCGATGGTAAATTCTCCAAACAATGGATATGCTCTGCAAGACGAAATACGGGAAGCACCAGTACTTTAACAAATATGGTACAGATTCAGCATAGACAGTCTTTCGTTTCCTTAATACGAGAAGCAGCTGTATTTTAAGAGTTACAGAACAGATTAAGCATACAGTGTGTTCTGTTTTCTTTATACGAGAAGCACCTGTACTTTAACGGTTATAGCACAGATTCAGCATACATCGACTTCCGTTTTCTTGATACGATAGCACTCGTAAGTTCCATTGCGGTCTCTCTTTTAGGGCTGTCCGTTCAACGGAAATGACCGTTCTTTATTTACGGAACAGAATTCCGTCCCACATTACCAGCAGATTTGCCGTAAAACTAGGAAAATTTCTTTTTACAGTGTTGTTTATCCGCACACTTTGAACTTTGTTTAGAAATTGCATAAAACGTGTATCTAAATTCATATCAAATATGAAATGCGCATAAAAATATTTTACACCGCTTCTAATTAAGCCAGGCAGTCAGTTTTTCCCTGAGTGCTCTGAACATTATCACCATTTCCACTAAAAACTCTCAAATAATTATCTCAGATTACTGGAAAGCCAGCTCATAATGGCAGAATGCTTTGGAACACTTCCATAAATGTTAAGCAAAGAATGTATCTACATCAAACGTGTTTACCTTCGTTCAATTTTTCCATTAAAGTTTCCCACTTTTATTTAGGATTTAACTTCAAGGAGTCACAGAGGTATTTCTTGCAGCCAAGCTCTTAAATTCTGGCCCCCGTGGGCATCCCCCGAAAGTTTTTCCAGGGGAAGTGCCTTGGGCAATTTATGTCGGAATCGGTCACAGGGCGCGTGGACTGGAATAGAGGTGAGTAGGAGAGACTGGGGAAGAGCATGGTGACAGTTCTCTAGCAATGCAGAAGCGTGAGGGTAAGGCGGAAAGAGTGTAGCAACAGTGCTGCTGCCAAGGATCAGGGTAGGGGGGAGGGGATTGAGGCTCGTTTGCACGAGGCCTGCGCTTCTGTGGTTATGAATTCAAGCGCATGGGAAGTGCTAGCGTGGCTTCTGTAGCGGTTCAGACAGATGCGTGGGAGGGGCAGAGACAGTGGTGTGGTGAAGCACGCCAGAGGAACGAGTGAAAAGACCATCTACAGCAAAAATGTCAATACAAACACCGACAGCGGGACCACCCAAAATCCGATAACTTGTATGCTGACTAATGAGCTAGGCTAGTAAACTTTCGCAGTATGAATGTTTGTTGCGGCCCCACAAATCTTTGTAGGAGAGCTGCGCCGTGCTTGATTTGAAGCGGCGAGGGGTGAGAATAGGGTGAGATGTCCAATGCCGACGAGCCGATGGCGAACGCAAACGGTGACGCTAGGAGCTGTTCCACGTAGCAACCGCGTCGGCGCTACACTTCAGAAAATATAAGATCAGCTTCACATGAAAGTCTCATGAGTTTTGACATCACAGCCTTTAGACTTTCTGTTGAGCTTCTTTGGAATTTTGTTATGGATTGCTAATGCTATTCTATACATACTGGCCACCCTCTTTGTGTTCAATTCTAGATGAGTGTTTTTCTTGTGAGCATGAAATGTCTTCCTAATATGCACACAAGAGCAGTTTTCTACACTTTCTCATGCCTTTCCAATGAATTTCTGATGAGCTTGTACATTAGATAGTTCATAGCACTCCTGTAACGAAATTAGCCACGATGTGTGGTAACGTTTTCTGATCTGTCCCAATGGCAGTCAGATCTTATTTAAATATGTTACCTGTACCTGACCATCTTTGCAGCTTGATATATGCAGCCTGTATGTATGTATGTCCAGCGAAGATGCATCACTTTTTACAACTTGTACTAGGGCCCATACATATGCTGCATGTTAAACATTACTCAACGAAAGAAAGTAAGCAAGAATATGTATTGGGCATATCAATGCTTGCTTGATTGCTGAAGGAGATTAAATGAAAAGAGAAAATAATATTTTCCCACTGGTTAGAAATGCGATATTTTCCTTTCATTTATTGTCACTACTTATCACTGAGGAGAGCCTGTTCTTGAGGTGAAGGGTCGTCTTGAAGTGAGTGCACATGTACCCTGCATGGTAGAAAGGGCAGAAAATTAACAAAACTTGGCAATCAACCTTGTTGCAGAGCGATTTCGAGATGTTAAAGCTAGTTCTGTGAAAAAACTATGTGATGTCGGTGCACACAAAGTTGTTGAGGAAGCATTTTGTGGCCTTCGGGTGCAGCGGTGACTGCAGTAAGTAGAAATTGCTCTTGGCAACGTGGATCAGCTGTGGCGTGTATACCTGTTATGAACTACTTGGCGGTCTCCGTTTCTACTTGACAAAGGACAGCAGTGACTGCAGATTCTTAGAGTGAATTGGAAAATCTTCTCCCTATCGGATTACTTGGCATGGAAATAAACATAGGAGTGCTCATGTACGGGCAACCCAATGGATCCTTGAGATATCCAAGTGCCAGTCGTTATCGAATATTTACATCATCTACCAGCATAGTTCTCGTACATTTCAAGCCTACTGTGTCATCCACGTGTTGACCTCTAGTATGATGGCATATATCCTAATCAAGAAATACACCACACAATGTCTGATGTTACTTATCATATACACCCGAGCGCTTCATTCAGAGGGAGGGCACAAGTTGAAAAGCAAATGTATAAAAACATGCTAAACAAACTTGCATAAAAACTTTATAAATAAGCATGGCGATTGCGATTCCGTGTCGTGAGAGAGTGTTCGTCTTCGTCACGCAATCATAATGAGTGTTGACTGACACACGTCCCATTTTTGGATGTTGTATTCCCAGCTCGTCATGTCAATGTGGTTAGGTGGGACAAGCACTCTGCTACTTTCAGCGAATTATGGTGCTCTCCTGTATTCCTTTCACATGTGGTCAAATGCACGCAGGGAAGACTGGCTGGTGCCTAAACATGTACCTTAGAGATCACCATATTTCGCCAAAAAACCACTATGCTCATCCGACTCAGCCACACATATCCGCAGTGGGCCTTCAGACTGGATTACGAATGTTTATCAGTTTTCATCCATGACTAAAATTGGCCAGAGAAATCAGTCAGGTACACAACATAAATAACAAGTGTGAGCCAGCCCCCATTATCATTGCATGAAGGAATGCGTCCTATCTAGATTACAAGGGATAGAAATTAGTCTGTGCCTATTTGCTTATTTTTTATGCAAACACCGTTTATTGTAATTTTATGCCTTTGTATGACAACTTCTGCCTTCCCTCTCAAATTAACCAGTGTTATGTTTGTTAATGCTTCCATCAACTTAAACAGTCAGTTCTTAACCGAGGTCATGTTGCATGGTCTCCTTTCCTCGGTGCGTAAATTTGGTCCCGAAAAGCTGCATGAACTGACGGGTAAATTCAAATGGGTACTACAAGTTTTGCCGAGTGGACACGGCTGGTGCTCATAAATGCACAGAAACAGTGATGGGTATCTGTTGGCATCCTGTAATGCATGCAAACAAGCTGCGACATTGCTGCTGCAGACACACTCACAACTGCTACAATGCCTACCAGCATGAATGGGGGCTGCTTGCAAAGGAAAGATTATGAAGAAAGTGAGAGAAAATACAGCAAGCTTGCCAGAAAACACCTCACTACTTGAGTGACTGCAGCACAATGAATAATGGCCTTCCTAGTTCATTTCAAGAAATTCGAGCTCATCAAGTGTGTATTTGCCTGTGGGAGATATTCTGCGAGCAAGATAAACATAATTGTAACTATCAATGTCAAACACTTGTATGCACACTGCGTGCTTGTTTGACCTGTGACATATATGGCACACTACACTTTGAATGCTTACATGAAGAAAAACTGCACGTGCGTAGCACAAATAGAACGTAAAATATGGAAATGTATGCTACAGCACAGGAAACAGTACAAAAGAAATGAAAAAGAAATATACTGCGTAATGTGCAAAAATAAAATTGAACTTGCAGGCAAGCGATTGATGCGACAAAAATATTAAACGTCCGGACTTGTGAGATGTAGCTTTATACGAAACAAGATAATGTGTGCATAATGTCTACAAACACAAATAAGCAGCAAGTTTCATAAATGTTTAGCCTATTTAGCAAGCTGCATTATGTAATATGTCGATAAACTCATCCACTAATCATACCGAGATCCTAATTTTGTGAAGGCGTACACTTTATGCATACCTGACATGTCCATCCAGATTACACGCCGTGCTCCTGCAGCCGTGGCCATGGGTTATGTGGACACTGTTGTGGGTCACGGCTTCACCACTACAAAGAGAAGGCTGTGTTAACTTATAGCTGTGGCACAATAAGGCTCTCACAACGTTAGCACATGCAAGGAGCA
The DNA here is from genome assembly GCF_050947875.1 of Dermacentor variabilis. Lineage (NCBI taxonomy): Eukaryota > Metazoa > Arthropoda > Arachnida > Ixodida > Ixodidae > Dermacentor > Dermacentor variabilis. Next base: position 95,037,128 of record NC_134574.1, on the reverse strand, counting down.
TGTAAAAACAGTCGCGAAAGCAATGCGTGTACTGGTGCAGGGTCGCAACAAAGCACAAAGTCGATGTCATTGAAGAATGTCATAACAGGAACCCGTTCAACAAAGCAAAATTTTGAACACGCACGCAGCAGCAGCAGCACATTACATAAATGCTTGTTTACATAGCAATTCTACAGTTTCTTTCAAGACATTACGCAGCTTTTTCCTGAAATGTTTAGTTGCGTCAGTGTTATGGCAACACCCCTTGAAAAGAAACCTTTACCAGTAGCACGCTGCGATTGCTTATACTTTTTCTCTAAGACTGCTCATAAACCTAAAGCATTGTAAGCAGAGATTAGTTACAACGTCGAATCATTTATAAGCGAGGAAACGTCATTGCAGTAAGAATATGTCAAGATGCAGACGAGCGGTCATCAAGTGACTTCAGCAGATAAGCGGAAGTTCGCGCACAAGCGAGCACAATGAACAAGATCATTTCGCAACGTAACCATTCTCCTCGGAAGAAAACGTTTGTTAGGATCTTAAATTTCACGTTATGGTAACAAATTTGCGCAACTAAACTCTGACACGCGGCAAGCATTGGCAGAGGTTTCACTGTTGTCGTGGGAGCTCTGTTTCCTCCGCTCGCAAGGCACTATATGCCCACACGAGAAGCACGCACAACACGTGTGTAATTAGCAAGCACGGTTACTCACCTTTTGAATGGTACGACGCGGTCGAAAAGCGCCCTCCAAGTTGCCGATGCTACGATGTTACTTCCGGTATACATGCCGGTGCATAGTGGACCAGCAGTGACACGGTAACAAGACGTGTTATTTCTTTGCAACGTCCACCCAACACGACACCAGAGACACAACTACCACGACAACCAGAAACAAAGAAACTCCACGGCATGAACATCGTTCATACACCTGTGCTGTGCAGCACACCTGGAAGAGCAAGGTACACATCAGGCTTTCTCTAGCACCACATAGGGGATGGCGTTCTTGTTGCGGGTGAGTGCCTCAAAGACAAAGAGTGCCGATAAGCCGCAGTTGATCTGGAGAACGCTGCCTTGGGTCTTTTCTCAGGCACTCTGGATATATGGCGAACATGCGCCCGGAGTGCGTCGATAGCTGTATAGGTCAATATTGGGTGGTCTGTTGTTGTTGCCATAGTTGAAGCATTTCGAGGTAGCCCCAGACATGTTCGAAGGGCTCTGTAGCTCTGTAGGACATGGATGTTAGTTTTGTTAGCATTGGACAGCACAGGTGTGCTGTATAGCAAGTATCCTAGGAAGAGCGTCCTGTATAGTTGAAGCATAGATGCCCCGGATGTGCCCCACGTTTTACCGGCAAGAAACCTTAATGTATGGGAGATAGAAGTAAGCCTTTTCTTCAAGTATGAGATGTGGGCGCTCCATGAAAGGTCTCTGTCTATAATAACGCCTAGTAATGGGTGAGTTTTTGCGTAGGAAATTGGTTGTTAGTCAATAGAAAGGGGGTACCAGGTCACGGCTTGTGGGTAAAAGCGACTAAAGCGCACTTCTTGGTCGAAATGCTGAGGCCTTATGCACGCAGGTACGATGATGTTAGGGTCACTGCTTTTTGGAGCCGTGCACGCACCTGGAGACGCGTAACTGACGAGGCCCATAGGCATATGGCGCCATCATATATATAACAGTTTACTGTATGTGGTAGAACGTCGGCAAGTCCAAGGATTGCAAGGTTGAACAAAGTGGGGCTAAGAACCCCAACCTGAGTGCGCCACGGCAAGTGTAATGGTCAGCGGTTCAACTATCTGCACTGTGCACAAAGAAGGATCTTTGGAATAGATAGCTGCGAATCCACCGAAACATGCGTCCACCAATTTCATTACTTTCCAGGGCATCCATGATGGCTTCATATGTTACATTATCATAGGTGCTTTTCACATCGAGGAATAGTGCAACCGATATACGCTTGTGGTGTTTTTCTTGTTTTACAGACGTTACGAGGTCGATGACGTTGTCAATAGAGGAACGGCCTCTTCTAAAACCAGCCATGGCCTCGGGGTATACATTGTGGCGCTCAAAATACCAATCTAGACGGGTGAGAATCATTCTTTCCATGACCTTCCCAACACAGCGGGACAGCGCAATGGGTCGGTAGGACGCTAGGTCAAGTGGCGACCCCTTCCCGGCTTCAGGATTGGTATCAAGCGGCTGGACTTCCACCGCTCAGGAACGACGCCATTATTCCATGACTGGTTATAACATTCCAGAAGTCTGCTTCGGCCATCTTGACCTAGATGGCATAAAGCAGCGTAGGTGATGCCGTCTGGTCCTGGCGACGATGAGCGCCTGCATGTGGCCAGAGCAGCGTCCAATTCCTCAAGTGAGAAAGACACATTCAATTCTGGGATGCTTGTCGCAGGAACCTCACCCAGAATTTTGCTATTGATAGTGACCACACTGCCCGCAAACTTCACACTGAAATCTTCGGCTATATCGACCAGTGAGCGGCCTTGATGGAGGGCTAAGGCTGAGAACTGGTGTCGTTGCTGTGGAGACGAGCCAAGGCCGCGCACCGTCCTCCATGTGATCGACAGTGGCTTGCGGGGGTCACGTGATTCGCAGAACGTCTTCCACCGTTGTTCCTCCAGCCTGTCCATACGACGTTGGATTTTCTTCTTTATATGTCGAGCGACTCTAAGGTCATGAATTGACTTCGTGCGCCTGTATCGCCTCTCGGCCCTTCTGCAAATCATTCGAAGTCGCTCAAGTTCCATGTCGAAATCCGTACGTTTTTTAGCGGATGTAAATGTGTACTTAGACGATTCCAGTACACTTGTAACAGGGTTCTCAGTGGTGCCGATAAATCCTTCTGTGCATGTCTCTTCCACCTTTGTCTTATATGTTGAATACCTTTTATATACTTGTAGGGAAGTAGAAAAAGAGAAGCTTCCAAATCCAGTGATGCTTAAGTAGGTGGTAATATGGTCACTGCCGTGAGTCTCGATGTCAGAGAAACATCGAACATTTTGACCAAGTTGCCGCGACACCGAAGTTAAATCTAAGCGACTGCTACAGTTCGAACCACGCAAGTAAGTCGGACTGCCATCGTTCATAACGCCGAGTTCATGGTTGGAAGCAAATTCCACAAGTTTCCGGCCCCTGGAATCTATTCTGGGGCGTCCTCAAGCCAAGTGATGGGCTTTAATGTCTCCTGTGATAATCCAGGGTCCAGAAGTCGCCGTCAGGATGTCTCGCAGTCGCTCGCCGTCGAACGGACTATATGGGGAGATGTAGGCGCTGATAAGGGTGAAGGCCACTTTATTCTTTGTAATGTGGCGACACACGTGTTGGTTTCCATCATGAGGCTGCACCAAGTGGTGAATATAAGTCAGTTCTGTACGGAAGTAAACAATTACTTTACAGGATTGCCCGCACGTCGACGCCATAAAAGCTTCGTATCCAGAGGGTCTTAGCGCTTTTGACACATTCTGTTCACATATTACCACTACAGGAAATCGGTTCGTAAAAACGTATTGGCGGATACATGTAATCCGTGATTTAAGTCCTCTGGCATTCCATTGGAAGATCGTCGCGCTACGCACTTCATCACGGAGTGAAGGCAGTGGAAGAGCCATTGAGCTTATGCAAGATTGGCAAGCGCTGGGCTCAGGGCATCCAACACTGGCTCTGCGCTTCGAGCTGTTGGCGTATTCGAATTGCCCACCAGCGTGCGAATCACATTTATCAAAGACTTCAGCATTGTCACAATTGGCCGGTCATGATCTGCCAGCTCATCTGGGTGAGGGGTGGAGCATTGTGGTGCCTCTCCTTGTTGGGGTTTTTCCACAGGGCGTATCCTTGGCAATGGTGGCCATTCTTCATCCATGGCATTCTTTTCAGCTGCTGTGTTATCTATACGCGGTTTGGACACATTCTACACTGGGGTTGGAGCAGATTCAACAGCAAGAGGCTTTGCGGCATGCGTATTCTTTGTGCGGAGAGCAGAATTCCTTGATGAGCGTCTGCGACGAGAACGACGTCGCCTGACGTCACCAGCTGCTTCACGATGAGTCGACCGGTCCATCACCATTTTCTTCGAGATGGAGAGTTCTCACTTAACTCTAGGACATTCTTTGGTGAGGCATCGTGGGGCCCTTGACAGTTCGGACACTTATAAGTTTTTGCCTGGCAGCTGCCTGCAGACTGTTGTGCTGCACAGCGGGAACATATAGGAGACTTTCCACAGACGGCGCTCACGTGACCGAATTTCTGGCAGTTTCTGTACTGAAGCGGCTTGGGAATAAAGGGCCGGACAGCATGTCGGAAATGACCTACCTTCACATGCGATGGAAGGCAGTCACCTTTAAAGACAATTTTCACGCATCTGGAAGTTCCGAGACAGGCCACCTGCAGTATGTGGGTCCCATGATTGGCAGGCTGTATCAAAATCGGTAAATCTTCGCCTGAGATGGCCACATCAATGTCATATGTGACGCCTGTAGTAGGCTCTTTTCCCATCGGGATGATGGTACGGACGTTCATGCAACCGAGAACAGTGGCAGCTCGCAGAGAATCTAACGCCGACGAATGGACGACGTCTACCACAACTTTCTTCCGAGGTTTGACTCTTACGCCCTCAATGCTATTTGGCAACAATCTCTCGAGTTCAACCGATGCAACTTGCCCGCTGAGGAACCTCATGTTGTCGGAGGGTAGCACAAGTAAAAATGGATGCTGTATTTCGGCGAACTCTGCGGAGTCCTCAAAGTAGATGTGTCCGCAGAGGTCCTAAGCATCCGCCGCTTTGCTTTCTTACTCAGGACAGTCACGTAGTCGTCGTCGCAGCTGTCGTCGCTCTCGGTCGAGTCTAGCAGGCTAGCCTCACTGTCGCTCGAGAGGCTGTTCCGCTTCCTTGAGGCTGGCGACGCAGGCGCCGCAACATGAGGTGGGAGAGCGGGTGGCTCCACTTTCGTTCCCGTCGAGCAGGGAACAGTGTTCCCCGGAAGAAAGCGAGAATTACCACAAAATACTGGTGACGGAGAACAACACTCAGCAACAGGATCACTTCGGGAGCGAGACACAAGCTGTCTGTGGCACTTACGCGCACGCGAACTTAGTCACATTACACTAAATTTTTTGTTCGCACACCCGACCACCTCGTTCTAAACAGAGCGACGGGTTAATTAGATGGATGCCATGAGCGTCCCTTTTGAAACGGGGCGCTGGATGGCGCCACCAAATGGTCGCATGGAGCCAGCCGATGCCTCGGCCAGCGTCATCTGAGGACTTGTGCTGCTGCCTAACTGCGCATAACAGTGGCAAGACAAACTTAACTACAGATAAGTCTATATTGTAATCTATAGCTTTCGATAGAAAGAAATTCTAGGACGTATTTTCAATTTTCAGACTCTTCTGCTATTTGCAACAAGCAAAAGCAAGCCCTTCCAGATCGCAAAACGTTATTCCTATAGAAAGCCGTCGCTGTGGCGCTATTCGAACGATTTGCACGGTGGTCACGTATCTTAAAGCCCGTGAATTACGCATTTCGCTCCTCCCCGTGCTACCTTCGCGTCACTTCATTTTAAATACCTTCCTGCTGTCATTAACGTCGACTGTATACCCTCAGACATCGTCGACGCGATCTCTGAGGGACGCACGTGCAGTGTGCGATGCTTTAGTGCCCATTGCAGCAGTGTCAGGCGGAAAGCATCAAATCTGCTCGTGTGGCGCAGCCTAAACCCCTGTCGTCCGTATCTTGCTTTCGTGTTCGTGTGTTGAATGTGCGCGGGTTGCACTCCTGTCGTCCGTGCCTTCTTTGTTGATCGTGCGACCCACGCAGATTCTTCTAAATACCCACATGTCTAGCAGTGTTCATTTGTCCTATGTGGTATGTGCCAGAAATGTGGGCTGGTGTAAGGTGTACTTGCAACCAAGTACTACAGTGCGTTCCAGCAAATAGACTCTGCCGCTTACGCGCAGATTTCTTTGTCATGCTCATGTCAATCTGCCCAATTGTCGGTTGCCACTTAAAGAAATGTAACACAGCCGAGAAACCAGACTACGCTGAATAGGACATACGCTATAGGCTTGCACTGTTTACCAAAAGTGATAAAGGGGAAACACGAACTCACAGTGCTCTTTAAAAAGAAAAGAAAATGACGTCGCTGTATTGTGCCTAGCCGTGATAAATAGGAATCGTTTCCAGAGTACTCGGCGCTCACGCTATGTTATATCGTTTTCTTCATTTTGCTCTCTTAGACTGCCCCAAACGTTCTAAACCACTCCCACCAAAGGCCAAGGGTTCGATTCCCACCCAAGGTCATGAGACCGAGTGCCCTAATTAAATATACACTAATTAACGCTACCTTATTTAACATAGTCTTCATTAACACCAATGGTCAATATGACTCCCGCCAATAGTCATGGTCCGAGAGCTTTAACTATATCTTAATTAACGGTGCATCAATTAACATCGCTCTCATTAAAAACCAATGTTCGTGGGTCCAACTCCAACCCAAGGACATGGGATAGAGTGCTTTATTAACTATATGTTAATAAAATGTAGCTTAATTACCTATATCTGAATTAGCTGCACATTAATTAACATCGCCTTCATTAACACCAATGTTCGTGGGCACGACACCCACACGATATCATGGGTTCGAGTGCTTTAATAAACTATATATTAATTAAATGTTCCTTGATTAACATCACCTTTAACAATAAATATCGTGGGTTCGAGCGCCTAAATTCACTATATCTGAATTAAGCCTATGTTAATTAACTTCGCCTTCATTCCCAACAAAGTTTGTGGGTTCGATCCCCTCCCAAGGTCAATGATGCGAGTATCTTAATTACTATATTCTAAATAAATGTGACTTAATTAGCACTGAATTCATTAAGATATGTCGTTGGTTGGATTGGCTTCAATAACTATCTTAATTGTGCCTTAATTAACATCGCCTTCATTACCGCAGGCAGTCGTGAATTCGTGTGCCTTAATTAATTATATAATTTACTGCGCCTTAATTAACATCGCCTTCATTAACACCAATGTGCCTGGGCACGACTCCCAGACGATATCATGGGATCAAGTGTTTTAATTTTTTATATGTTAATTAACTGTATCTTAATTAATATCATCTTTAACAACAAAGGTCGTGGGTTCAAATCCCACCCATGGTCATGGGTTAGAGTACCTTAATTACTATATCTTAATAATAAGTACCTTAATTAGCATTACCTTCATTACAACATGTCGTTGGTTAGAGTGACTAGAACAATTATCTTAACTCTGCCTTAATTAACATAGTCTTCATTACCACAGAATATCGTTGGTTCGAGTACCTTAATTATATAATTAATAACTGCGCCTTAATTAACATCGCCTTCATTAACACCATAGGTCGTGGGCTCGACTCCCACCAATGGTCGCGTGTTCGAGTGCCTTTATTAACTCTATCCTAATTAACTGTGCCTAAATCAACACCAAAGGTCGTCTGTTCGTAGGCTTAATTACCACCGTAGGTAGTGGGTTCGACTCCCATGAAAGGTTGAGAGTTTGTAACCTCTTTGTACATCGTGTGCTCACGCCGACAATGCCGGACAGTACCGGATGCTGTCGGATCAGAACAAATTTTTCACGACTTGGCATCGTACACGTTCATATATTATGTACTTTGACATTAGCAATAACACAAGACAGCTGTATACTCTTCTCCTCAGAAATCTTAAGGTGCATTGTCATTTGAGTCTTTGATGTATTTGCGATGCCAGAAAACATTAGACGGTGTATTTCTTATGAATCCCTGGTGTCACATGGGGAACACTTGACGTTCTCTACAGAAACTCATTGTTCCTTTTCATAAGGGTAGGGGGTCACTGCTCAATATGGGCCTCGAAACGGGGCGGGTTTCATTCAGACCCACTCGACACACATGTCAACTGTACAAGCGAGGAAAACTCTAAGAAAAAAACCGCTACTTTCGGTGTGAAAAAACAGAGGTAAACATGTTATAGGTCTAGAGCGCGCAAACAGATGCACCACCGGTGGCGGAATTGCTAAGCCTGTTACGAAAAGAGGCAGAAGTCCTGAGTAGATTTCCGTGTCGCTCATCTTGTGTCTCTGTTCATGTTTTCTTAGTGAAATAAGAAATGAGCAATAGTTGTTCGATGTGTGGGATAGTCGAAGTTGCAAGTTATGTTGAAAAGTTATTTTGTGGTGTGAAAAGGTTTACTGATTTTCTGCGATGCTTAACGAGCGTGAGCGATGGCACCGATGGATCACCGCTGCTCCGTGGGTAAATTTATTGGTTCCACACGTTTTTCCTGCTCACTCGCGTCATGTTGCACTCTTATGTTTTCACGTGAAAGCAATGAAGTTGATTGCTAGCTATCGCCGTCGTACATATTATGCAACACTCCTTCATCTTTTGAAAAAAAAGAAGAGCACGGAAAAATTGCTCTTTCTCGAAGATAATTATCCACGCGTCAAATCGCTTGTTGCAATGATGAAATTGCACGTTATTATTAATAAATTAATAATAACATGCCTCTATTGTTATTATAACCGAGGGTCCCGTTGCAGTCTTTGACTTTGGGACCCTCGTCTGTATATTGTATCACATCAATGCATTGTATTTGAAGAATAATAACCTGAAACAAACTGAAGCTGAGTTTAGCTTGGATTGTGCAAATTCACCCAATTCTCCAGATTTGGGCCCATGCGACTTTTTTATATTTCCAAACCTGAAGAACTGGCTTACTGGAAATAAATTTTCTTCATATAAAGAGGTCATCTTAGTGGTAAATCGCTACTTCAAGGGCCTCGAACCATACCCTTGTTTTGTGAATGGGCGAAAAAAATTGGAACACCGCTGAAAGGGGAATATGTTGAAAAATGAAATATGGTATTCCGCTAATGCGGTATCTTCTCTTCACTTGCATTTACACACTTCTGAAACGACCGTGATATATATATATATATATATATATATATATATATATATATATATATATATATATATATATAGATATATATATATATATATATATATATATGTTAAAGTCCATTAACATAACCGCTAAAGGTAGTACAGGAAAATTACTTGCACTAATGAATACAATTACATAGACACACACCTCGCTGCAAATGGGATACGAACTCCCGTCTTCTCTTTGCGCTTGCTACGCTCTTACGATTTCTATGCCGCACACATCCGCCAGCAACACCGCGAGTGGCGGCGCTGGCTAACACTGCCAGGCTTACTTCTCGTAGATAAAAATTACTAGCCACAAAGTCTGCAGAAGCTCCAAATTGTGTACCGCGGTAGATGAAATAAAAGAAAGATCGCATACTTGATGCGAATACTTCGGTTCTTATCCCAACTGCAGCCAGTTCTTGATCCACTTTAATTTCAATCTTTTTAATGCGTTCCGTACTTCAATTGAGAACGACACGAAATTTCCTCCGTGCGATGGCTTCATCGTTTGTCCATTTCTAATTATTTCGCTGTATATATATATATATATATATATATATATATATATATATATATATATATATATATATATATATATACGAGAAGAAAGGGGGTTAACCGAGGGGCTCCATTTTTCTTCGTCACATCATAAGCAGCCAACAAACACTTACACAAAAGACAACATAGGGGAAATTACTTGTTCTTAATAAATGAAATAAAGAAACGATAAGTTAAGTGTAATTAAAGTGGATGAAAAAACAACTTGCCGCAGGTGGGAACCGCGAAACCATGAAAACCGAATAATGCTTTTGCGGAGGTGAACCCTGTCGCCACATGAACACATTTTGCATCACTGTTCATTTATCGGTCTGGTTATTTAAAATTACTTCTGTATTTCACTTACCGCTGATGCATGTCTAGGCCATAGAAATTGAGATAATAACTTAGTGATTACCTCAACATCAACTTATATAGCCATTTAAGACCTATATTATTCGCCATCTCTTTATGCGTGTCTCTGCTTTTCATAATAACCTAGGTATTGCCATTAAAAATTAGAGCAGCGATGCTAGATAATTTGTGAGGGTTAATACAGTGTTATTGAAGGTTAAGGCTCATCAAGAAATGCTCGTACGGGTGGAACTGCGCATTTTTTTGCTGAATATTCCCTAGAGATACAGCGCAAGATGAGGCGTACTGGACTGATATATCAACAATGACAACTCTCAATACATGTGTTTTTCAAAGCCTGCGCTGCCTACATCTATTACTGCACACGTTGTCTTTCTCGCGCTGGAAGCAATGGTCACACATATTCAACTACAATAATGCGATCAGTATTTTTTCATTTGCCTTCGCCTTAATAAAGAATGGGAAAAACGTCTCGATGAGCGAGCGCGCTACATCATTACACTGTGATCGGCTAGGAAGCTCAAAACAGGCACTCATTATCTGCTGAGCCTTGCATTGGTAACTCTACAATTAGCAACACGGAAACAATACTCGTCCTTGAACGCTTTTCAGGATAGCTGGTGCCTGGTATTGGCGGAAGCTATAAAATACACAAGGTTTCCAAAAAGTTTTCCTTTGAGTAGCACGCGGTTTGTTCCCCTCCACCATGAATGTGTATTGCTAGAGTGCAAGGAAGTGTACGCATACGTAAGAACATCTGTAAATTTGATGTTTACGATCGCTTCTGCCGTCTCTTCTTCTAGCACACTTATCGCCTTTCAGAATGCAAATGAATTGCTCAGAGCCCCCGGTGTTTTTCCGTTCAAGTGTGACCAATGACGTAAAAGAAGATTGTGTGGCATTGCTCAAATATTATGTCGAATAACCGACGTCAAAGTAAGAAAGGACTCACGTTTGGCTTGTTATTCCTTTCGAGAGCTCTAACATGTACGATGTGCTCAAATGAATTTTAATGCGGCTTTATTTTGTCCTATTGAATGTATATTTTAATGCTAAACTTTATATATCGTGAGTTTGCTTTGACATTCAGATTTTTTGTTTACACGTACACTTATGTAGCTGCTTTAAATCCCTTACTCATAGGCACCGGCATTTCAAAGTCGGTATTACTGTCCATTGCCTACAAATCATTTACTAAGGTAATCGCAAATAAAATCAGGAACACCTTCATCTTCTATCTACCAAAGGGCAAGGCAGAATTATGTAGAGCCTGCTCAAGGGACCTTATTTACACTATCAAAGAGGTGATAAAAATATCTGCGGAGTATAAGCAATCCTTATATATAGCTTTCATTGATTATGAGAAAGCGTTTCACTGAGTCGAACCCTCAATAGTCATGCAGGCATTACGAAATCAGGGTGTAGAAGAGCTGTATATAAAATTTCTGAAAGATATCTATAGCGGCACGACAGCCACCGTAGTCCTTCATAAAGAAACAAAAAATCCCTGTAAAGAATGGCGTCAGGCAGGGAGATGCGATCTCGCCATTGCTATTCACAGCGTGTTTACAGGAGGTATTCAGAGACCTGTATTAGGAAGAATTGGGGATAAGAGTTAATAGAGAATACCTTAGTAACTTACGAGTCTCTGATGATATTATCTTGCTTAGTAACTCAGGGTACCAATTGCAACGCATGCTCACTGACCTGGAGAGGCAAAGCAGATGAGTGGGTCTAAAAATTAATCTGCAGAAAACGAAAGTAATGTTTAACAGTCACGGAAGAGAACAGCAGTTTACGATAGGTAGCGAGGCACTGGAGGTGGTAAGGGAATACATCTACTTAGGTCAGGTATTCACCGCGGATCCGGATCATGAGACTGAAATAATCAGAAGAATAAGAATGGGCTGGAGTGCGTTTGGCAGGCATTCTCAGATCATGAACAGCAGGTTGCCATTATCACTCAAGAGAAAAGTGTATAACTGCTGTGTCCTACCAGTACTCACGTTCGGGGCAGAAACCTGGAGGCTTACTAAGAGTGTTCTGCTTAAATTGTGTACGACGCAACGAGCTATGGAATGAAGAATGATGGGTGTAACGTTAACGGATAAGAAAAGAGCAGGTTGGGTAAGGGAACAAATGCGAGTTCATGATATTTTAGTCAAAATCAAGAAAAAGAAATGGACAAGGGCAGGACATGTGATGAGGAGGGATAATAACCGATGGTCATTAAGGGTCATTAACGGACCGGATTCCAAGGCAAGAGAAGCGTAGCAGTGGGCGGCAGAAAGTTAGGTGGGCATATGAGATTAAGAAGTTTGCAGGGACAACATGGCCACAATTACTACATCACCGGAAGGAAGGAAAAAGTGGAGAAGGAAGGCAGGGAGGTTAACCAGTGTAGCGTAACCGGTTTGCTACCCTACACATGGGAGCGGGATGGGGGGATGAAAGATGGGAGGAGGAGAGAGAGAGCACATAACACAGCAAACACATCGTCAGTTACAGTCCGTCACTCTTGCGCGGTACGCGACATCACTGTCACAGCCGCTTGTCCAAGCCCGTATCCTTCATAAACCGAAGTATTCCCTGCGTCGCCTTCAGCTGCGATCTCTTCTGTCGGCGATATGTGAAAATGGTTGCAACTGACAATGATCAATTGTCCAGGTGCGCTAGAACGGACGCCATGGATTGTCTCTGAACATTATATGCAGGACAGTCGCACAGAATGTGTTCCAGCGTCTCCTCGCAAAGACAGGCACTGCAGAGAGCGTTGTCGGCCATTCCATTGCGAAACGAGTATGATTTCGTGAAGGCCACCCCTAGCCTTAAGCGATAAAGCAGGGTGGCCTCACTTCGGCGGAATCCAGTTGGCATATACAGATGCATCAATGAGGGCAGGTCGTGTTGATGATTGCTGCGGTTGGTCTGGCTGCTTGGTGTGCACCATAGAGAGAGCGTGATCTCACGTGCAAGCACTTGAAGGCTTCTGGCTGCGTCGGACCGTGAAAGTGGTATGGCCTCTTCCTGTGTGTCTTCAAGAGCTGTCCGAGCGGACTACATGACCGGAGTAGTTGGAGAAGTATGGGAGAGGCCTTTGCCGTGCAGGGGGTGTAGCCAGAATAATGATGATGATGATGACGATGACGATGGTCATTAACGAATACGTAGCACATATGTTTTAGTAAACAGCATCTTGCATTTGTTAAATGATGTCGCCTGTTCTTAAACATCTCTTAGCAGCACCTCATAATCGCTTGATCAGATTTAAGAGAGTGATAAAAAGATAGGTCGCTAAGTAGTTGCACCGGCCAGTCCATTAAGGGGTTATTCTCTTTCATCGCTCTATGAGCGGCTTTCATCATAACTTGCACCATTTGCTTGAGATGTCTGCTAATGAGAAATAGTTTCTCCCTCACTAAGGAGGGCTGTGGATCTGCCGACATATATATTCTGGGAGAGTAACACTGGCTGCATAGTTGTTTAGAGTAATCACTGAATGACAGGAATGCTTAAGGTGTACTTCTGTGTCTAAATACGACCTTTTTGAGCTCGAATAGAATGTAGCTAGCTAAACAGCGAAGAGTATTCATATTGATATTTTTCATATATCTACTTCCCTTAAAAATATTGCACAAGAACTAAGCGCTAAGAAATATGGTTGTTTACTGGATTTAAAGGGCCCCTGAAACGGTTCGGTCAAATTGTGTAGACGCATAGGGTGCAGCTTAAGTAGAACATCCGCACCTAAATTTAAGTGAAGCGTTACGTATTAATGGAGCTACAAAAGATTAGAAGTTACCCTCCTAATCATCCACGCTTTTCCTCCTCAACTCGTTTGCCGAGCGAGCGGGGCTACGCTCCGCCTTCACTGGTCCTGCGTCACGATGCGACGTCACATCGTCCACTTCCGGTTGTTTTGGAGCCCGCCCCCGCCCGCGCGAGACCTCTCCGCGAGCCGCTTGGCTGTCGACCCCAAGCGAGAGCTATCGAAGCAGCGTGCGTTGCGAGCATTCTGTCGTAGCGCCGAACGTGCCTGGTATTCCGTTAACCACAGGCAAGCTGGTCATTTCGGCAAATCAATGTAGGCACAAACTCAAGCTGATGAAGGAACTTTGGCGTAGACGTACGTGAGCGGCCTGATCGGTCTACACGGTCCAGACACTTGTTGGCGCAGCGCTTAACCAGCCAAAGAAAGCGCTAATATTGCTCTAACCAAGTGTAAAACATTCTAAACATTTATAAAAACAACGTGTCGATGATTACACTCCTGCGAAAAATACGCACCAGCAGCAAAGAAGAATACGCTTCGTTGCTGCTACTGTGTATGGTTGCGCTCTATGCCACCAGGTGGCTGCACCGTGCAGACCAATTGCATTTGCCCTTCTGCTCATCTCGGCTCATCTCGTTAGGGCACAGTCAAGCGGCCAGACCCTGTCCCCTTGCGCTTACGTTTGCCCTAATACGGGGCTCGCGAAACGCTGTTGCTTTAGTAATCTTCCGGTGTAAAGTGACGGCCACAAACGCGCAAATGCTGGCGCCGATCGGATAGCGGTAGTCCGCTGCGCAGCAGCTAGTTCGCTCCTACGCTGCCTTGCAGAGGGACACGATGTCGCAGCTTGACATATTGCCAGTCGCTACGTTTGCATTCCACAAGGCAACAAAGTCGCATCATAGTGCTCGCGAAAAGACAGACCAACTGTGACCGCGGAGCTCTCGTCAAAATAGAGTACGTTGTAACACAAGCAGACGACACTTGTTGTGTGCCGGATGTGCTTAAGTGTACTGAAAAATTGTTCTTCTGCATTCTCTTTATGCTACTTTCTTTTCATAAAAACAAGTTAACTAACATTCCAACTATTACGAAGATCATTTGTTTACCATAAAGTTGGAAAAATTATCGATCACGCGCCCTGGTCAGCCAATCGGATAGCTCGCCCCACTGACGTCATATGGGTGATTTTGGTCATATGGGTAGGGGCGGCTTAAAATTCCGCCGAGCAGTGCGCTGCGATCGGAAGCGATGTACATTTTTAAAACCTTATAATAAATTACATGCTTTACGCAGAGCACTTAGATGTGTCAATTAATGATCAGAAGGACCTACTTACTCTAACGACTCAGTACGTTTGTAGAAAATCGTCAAAAGCGTTTCAGGGTCCCTTTAAGACGGTGAAACAGCTGTCATACATAAATAGTTCGAACAATATCAATAAACTATTTACTTGTTGGTATCCTAATAATTACATTACATCAAAACACAATTGTGTTTTTACGGAGGTGAACACTGATCCTACATGTAGATATATTGGAGCATTGTTCATTTATGTGTCTCGTTATTTAAAATCACATCTGCATTCTACGTACTCCTGATTCATGTAGAGATAATAGGAATTTAGCTAATAACATGGCGATTAACTCAATATCAACTTATATTGCCATTTAAGACCTATATTAACCTCCATCTCTTTATATGTGTCTCTGAGTTTCATATTAACTTAGGTATTCCCATTAAAAATTACAGCAGCAAAGTGAGATAATTTGGTACTGTTTCTGAAGGTGAAGGCTCATCAAGAAATGCGGCGTGCGGGTGGAACTGTGGATTTTTTTGCTGAATATTCGCTAAAGATACAGCACATGATGAGACCAACTGGACTGAGATATCATCAACTCTCAATACGTGTGTTTTTGAAAGCCTGCGCTGCCTACCTCTACTACTGAACACGTTGTCTTTCTTGCACTGGAAGCTATGGTAATACCAATTCAACATCAATAACACGACCAGTATATTTTTCATTTGCCATCGCCCTAATAAACAAGCGGAAAAAATCTCGATGAGCGAGCATATTACATTATTACCCTGTTATCTGCTAGGAAGCTCCAAAAAGACACTATTTGTCTAATGAACCTTGCAATGGTAACTCTACAATTAGTGAAACGGAAACCATACTCCTCCTCAAACAGTTTTTGGGATAGATGGTGCCTGGCATTTGCATAAACTATAAAATACAGAAGGCTTCCAAAAAGTTTTCCTTTGAGAACCGCGCGGTTTGTTCAACACCGCCATGAATCGCGATTGCTAGAGTACAAGGAAGTGTACGAATACGTAAGAACATCTGTGAATTGGCCATTTACGCTCGATTCTGCCGTAACTTCTTCTGACACATTCAATTCCTTTCAAAATACAAATCAATTGCTCAGAGCCCTCGGTGTTTTTCTCTTCAAGTGCGACCAATGACGTAAAAGAACATTCTGGGAAGTTGCTCATTCATTATATCGAATAACAAACGTCAAAATTCGAAAGGATTAACGTTTGGCTTGTTATTCAATTCGAGAGCTCTAATATGTACGAACTGCTCAAACGAATTTTAATTCGGCTTCATCGCGTCCTATTGAATGTATTTTTATGGCTAAAATACGTATATCATAAGTTTGCTTTGACATTTCGGTTTCTGTTTACACTTTCCCCTACGTAGCTGCTGTATATTCCTTACTCATAGGCACCGGCATTTCATAGTCCATTGACTACAAAGTATTTAGTAACATAATCGCATATAGAATCAGGAACACCTTAGATTTCTGCCTTAGACTTCTGCAAAGGGCCACGCAGGATTCCCTAAAGGCTGCTCAGCAATATACCCTATTTATACTATAATTTAAGTCATAGAGAAATCTGCGGAATATAAGCAATCCTTATATATAGCTTTCATTGATTACCAGAAAGTGTTCCATTGAGTAGAAGCCTTAGCTGTCATGCAGGCATTACGGAATCAGGGTGTAGAAAAGCCTTATGTAAAAATACTAAAAGATATCAATAGCGGCACCACAGCCACCGTAGTCCTCCATAAAGCTTTATCTTAAATCATATCTTAAATATCTTTATCTTTATCATAAAGCTTTATCCTTTCTAGAATTTTCTTTCTTTTTTGTCCCTGTCACTCCATCTGCGAAGAGTATGGTTCCCGTCTTGACCATTGTCGCCAGCGTGCCCGCTTCAACACCGAAACTAGACAACAGGATCGCAAGGATCATTATGACGCATCTTATTGCGTAGTTTTCTACGCGCTCGGCGATGAAAGGTGCTGCTATGTACACCAGTTCGCATTCCCGTTATGTGTGAGAAGTTTCAGCCCTGCTTTATAGGTCCATACATGGTTCTGGAAAGGACTTCTCGCTTTAGTTATCGTGTGAGACCTTCTGTTCCCTCAACACACCGCCGTGGCCGCTCTACCAAAGTGGTCCACGTTTCTCGTATGCAGCCCTTCACGCGGCATTCCACGTACCTTTAGGCTGACACCAAGATGGCCGCTCTCACGCGCAGAAATTAATGTGGGTATTTATTGTGCACTTCTTCATCATCTATATATTATCATCATCATGTGTATGCCCTTCTTCATCGTGTGTGTAGTCGCATCATCATAGTGGAATGCGCCCAGGGTCCTTCGCCGCGTCTCTCAGTATGAATAAAGGTCGGTCCTTACTGTGACGCTATAGAATACATATTATTTCATAGTCGTATCAGATGAGCGCATTAGCTGGAGCAAGCGAGCCTTAAAGATGGGACGAAAATAAGGTCATATATCAAAGGAAGTATACTGGAGACGATGGCAAAGTATTATTCAGCGCCAACCGCTCTGGCTACATGATCATGTAGAACATTGCGATTCCGATTTTTCAGATTTAGAAGTACATTTCAGTCTGGTGCGTACGCGTTGAATGATGTAGTTTCTATCTGCGCGCTGATATGATATAGTGTCTAGAATCTACAGGCGCAACACACGTTAAAAGAAAAATAGACTGACTGGAGACGATGGCAAAGTATTATTCAGCGCCAACCGCTCTGGCTACATGATCATGTAGAAGAGAACATTGCGATTCCGATTTTTCAGATTTAGAAGTATATTTCAGTCTGGTGCGTACGCGTTGAATGATGTAGTTTCTATCTGCGCGCTGATATGATATAGTGTCTAGAATCTACAGGCGCAAGACACGTTAAAAGAAAAATAGACTGCCAGATAGGCTATTGGATTTGAGGTTGTGCTTAAACAATGTGCTAGTCATTGAGTTTTACACATCCTAAGCTATTGTCTTGGCAAAATTTTCAGTTATATTAGGAGTACCCGCTATGATGGCTCAATGGCGATGAAATCCTCTGGTCGAGCACAGCATTACTCCTTTCACATGAGTGGTTATCCCCCATATGCAAGACATTGCTGAAACATGAAACAGAGCTAGGGCAGGCGTGTAATAGCACACTTACAGGCAAACACTGGAAATTATGTTTTAAAAAGCCCGGTATAGTCGAAAGTACAATATATATATATATATATTGCAAAGGCAATATATTTTTCGCATGCCGTCTACTTGGATCATTAACCTTGATTACGCCGTTTCTGACTTATAACTACAGAAAAAGTGTGAACGAGATAATTATGAGGCAACCTAACAAACTCCGGATACTACTTTCTGTTGCGCAATAGATGCTAGATAAAAGTATTTTTTACCAGCGTGAACGAAGCCTGCGAGTACACGCAACATTGACACGCGACATTCCTCTCAAGGCGCTTTGCATGTAATCGCACACCTATTTCACGCTAAGAAAAAAAAACTTTATGTAGCAAGTATTGAGTAACAGTAACCGCTATCGGGAGTTTACCATGCTGTTCTAAAGTTATCTCTTTCACCATTTTCATTTATTAATAATATTGGAGTAGGAATAATTAAGACTAATTATCCAAATAAGCAGGAAAGATATACATAATCAGAGTATCTGCAAGAGACACAAAACAACAGTACCTTTGTTCTATTCAGATACGTGTTATTTACAGATTTTTCCAGTTTGGCTAAAGTTAGGTGAAACACACTGTACATCTGTCTCGCAACATGCGCCAAACATTCAACTGTGCGCTCGTGTTTTGGGATACCACATACCAATTCCCTGCCTACGTGTTCGACAGCTCCCTTAATATCTCCAAATGATATTATTAGGTATATTATGAGTTTTTTAAATATCTGTCTATTGAGTTGCTACAAAGATAGTCTCATCGTCTCTTTGACAGCATGAACAAACATTCATATATGCGCTGGTGCTTTTAGAATACCACATAACATTTTCTTGCCTACATCTTCGAGGGCTCCCTTAATTTTTCCCAATGATACTCATAAAGTCAAATATGACTTTTTGAAATATGTTTGTAGTTAGTTACTACAAGGACAATATCATCACCTCTTTGGCTGCATGCAACATAGATTCATATATGCGCTCGTGTTTTAGCATACCGCATTGCAATTACCAGCCTACGTGTTCAAGTGCCCCCCTAATATCTCCAAATGTTGTTCATAAGGAACATTATGATCTTTCGAAATATGTTTGTACTCAGTCACTACAAAGATAATATGAGTATCTACATGGTCTAAACCCTTATGTAGCTTTGCATATAGTTACTTGTCTCCGTCCACTTCGACAGCTGCATATTTATGGCTTGGAATGCATTCAATATGCTATGGAGTGTGAAGCCATCGAGGTCCCAGAGAAAGAAGCCTCAAGTAGGCTCTATTCTTTCTTTAAGCCGAAGTGCTCACGCGCTGCCGCTATTGCATGTGAACAGTTGACATAGTGGAGCCACATGACAGCTTCACGTGCACTTGTAAATAGCGCATTCAAATGGTTCCAAATTATTTTCACTGATCATGTATTGCGCCAACATTTGCATAAATAAAGATTTACCACAAGGAATACAGTTTAAAAACAAGCAATGGTGCTAAATTTATTAAGACGAATAAAAAACCTACATGGTTTCACACAGACGTTTAAAATTTTGGCACCTTGGGATGATTAGGGATAGTCTAGGTATGAGGAAGATGGAAGGAGGATGGGAGCAGAAAGATTGTGGGGTGATTTTCTTTGAACGTATTTAGGTTCATAAGGCTCCACAGCATTGTGGCGACATCTATGTAGCCTAAATGTGGCACGTGAAGAAGCAAGGTTAGCATGTTTCTTCCTGCACAGAGTACTCAGGTTCACTTTGGTTCGAGTTTCACTTTTATTTTAAGAGTGAAATTTGGTTTTGGCTTCGTAGTCGGTATTCCATGTTAGGCACAGCACCAGTAAAAATGCTGCGAGATTTGGTATCTCTGCGGCATCAGTAAGAGTGCGCCGCTGATCCTCGCATTGGTTTTGCGGTGCATAAGTCGGCTTGCTCGCACATTTGTACCCGCCGACGGTTACGATTTCTCTTTCAGTTTGCCCTGTTTCTGCGTAGATGTCGTATACACTCATTTTTTGTGCTTCGTCAGGTATTTTCTGCCGAGGGTGATGATCTGTCTCTAAGCCTTGCCACCAGACGAGACAGGAGGCGACGAACACTCATCAGCTAACTCGGACGCCACTTCGCCTTTGAAGAATGCGTAAAACGTGCGACTGTCAAGCGCGTGCGAGAACTCGAAAGGGCAAACAATGAATATAAGATATATGACACAGAATAGTGAATTTTATATAATGTATTGCGTTGCAAACTAATATGTTATTATTTTGCACATGTATACAAGAAAGAGGCGGGACTACTAATAGCACTGATGGCACAAGTACGTTTAAGTAATGCACCCTTCATTTCGTAGCCAATAACTCATGCATAGTATAGTGTAGTGAATAGTGGGAAATTACTTGTTTCTTACATTAGCAAGGAAAGAATAACATGGAAAGTGGGTAGTTACACATACGCTTTTAAAATTCACGTTTTGACATCTAAGTTTTGCGACGCATACTTGCAGTTGAGGAAAATAAATCTTAGAAGTGTTCTGAAGCAAACGGTTATTTCTATGGGGTCGTGTTTATTACTATCGGTCTGTCTTTTCACATGTACATACATAAAGAGGTGCACATGTATGTAGTGTAGGGGCGCATACCCTGCGACAATAGGTATGTCCGGCTCTGCAAATTCCCACAATCCCAGTGCGAAGCGAGCAGAATGAGCATATCTAACAAGGAAAAAGTTGACACAGGCGTCAATGCTAATGCAGGAAAGAAGACAACAGGTTGCTGAATTACCAAATTTGAACTACCAATGGCCGATGAGTACTTCGACAAGAAATTTTTATATATTTTATATTTTATAAATATTTATATTTTGGAGAATGAAGAAAGCAGTGCCAATACACTGGAGGGTGGTGTACTATCATAAGACCTAATATTGTCGGAACGTGTTTGCTATTAAAATACATGAACAACCCATTCAATGCTGACTCTCATGCTGGTGAATTCGTGGCAGAGATAATAGCTTACTATGGTACGTATGCAGCCAGGAATAAATGACGTGGTTTAATCTCAACACCTCGTGCCCATGGAAATCAGCGGCTTCTATTTAGCCTATAACAGCTCTATCGAAATTTGTGTACGTTATATATCACATAAGCTGTCGAAAAATATTGGGACACAAGTGTGAACGAGTATTTCTTTCAAGCGTTTCCTTTGGGGGTGAGGGGTCGAGGGCAATAATACACTAGGGACTTACACAATGCCTACATTGTTCATTACAATTCGAGTGATGACTGCGAAGAATAATTTGAACTTCTCTGTTGATGCAGAGTTTAAGTATTAAAAACATATTAGGATAAGCATCCAGAAAACAACCTCTATTTCACGAGTTTTCCTATACGCACCCACTTTATCATTGCACAGCAACGGCAAAAACTCAGAGTGGTTGTACACATGTAAAGCACAGCAGTGGTAGAAAAACCAGTATAGAAATTATTTTCGAATCCTGCAAACATTCCAGCTGATCCTGAAGCATGGAGCCAATTGTTCAAAGAAATAAAACCTATGTGTCGGCCAAAGGCGCGCCACACCTTCCCCAGGAGGGCTTGTCTGGTCAGACCGAGAGTATTTCTCCAAGGCATATATAGCTTCGCTATTAATATATGGGCCACTGCACCCATATCCCCCATAAACAATGGTTATAACTCCTGCAGGAGGATTTGTGAGGTCGGACCACAAGCGTTTTGTCTTGGCCCATATACAGCTTCACAATAAAAAACGATGTCGATCGCACTATGAGAAATTCGTCTCCTTCCTCTGTGAGTTACTGAACACAATAATAGGCTCGATACGGATACGAAGAAATTTATTAAAACAATACAGAGAAGTGGCGCCCATTAGGGCGACACCGCAGGCCGCTCCCACGTGGGAACAGTCAGGCCTAACTTAACCGCCGCATCGCAGGCTCTCTGGACAGTCCAAAGGTCACGGTTGTATTCCGAGCTCTTCAGGGCCAAGTTCCACTTCGTTTCAGTGATATGCTTATCCTGTCGTAACGAGGGACACCACAAGAGCATATGTTCTAAATTGCATGTCCCCCGCAGATACATAAATATATCCTGTCAGCGCGCTAATTTAACTTCAAGAAGCATTCTTTCATTAGCCATCAACTTCTTTCTACAGAAAACTCTTTGCTCAAACCTGCTTTCAGCTGACTGTGTAGCGATGTAATATCAAATGACCGCAACGCTTGCTTGTAAGGCACACATACTGTTGCTGGGCTGACTGCATAGGAACACCTCAACGATATTACGACGTTCAGTTAAAAAAAATGAAATGTGTTCCGCGTCATGTCAAACTCTATGCTTCTCACCTAAAATTTCAAACACATCGATATACCTATGCTTGAGGTAATTAACGATTCAGGGCAAGTTTATAGAAACGCTGTCATGTTTTCTGCCTACTAGTTCTTTATTGCTTAATCGCTCGTTGGTCTTTGACATTGCTGTTCTTGTAGAAATTAATACATCTCGGCAACGTCCTGGAGGTTTTGCGTCAGCGGGATGTAGCGGGTAGGAAGGATCATACAATCTTGCTACGTATCTTCAGCGGCGCGAAAAGCGTGTTCATTGATTTAACTGGTGTGCACCTCATGAGCCCTGGAGGTGCCACAGAAAACTCAGTTTTCTTGGGCGAGTGCCTCCTTTGCACTAAAGGAAAGTTCGCTGTCGCAAGGATTCGTTACATTCTTTCATGAGCTGGAAGAAGAAACAGTCCATTTCGTTTTACTATTTCTTTGGTAATTGCGTAGGCAAGAACTGCAATATAAAACTTTGAGCGTATATTTTTATTGCTACTAGAATTAATGCGCAGCCTGTTCTACGTTGCGCTTGGTTTTTCTTTATCAACATTGATTCTCATCAATTGAAGTCAGTAGCTATTATTCCATGGCTATGCGCCCCTCTTCATTTAAGATTTCACTACAGCTTGAAACGCTGATTACGTTCCTCTCGCTATGAGCCATTCTTTGAGGAAAAACAAACACATCTGGCAGCACCCGCATCAGCATGAATTTAAATGCCATTGCGGTAGTCATTAAAGCAATGTAGCGATATACAGCGCAGCGAAAGGAATGAAAAACGATTCTAGTAATGACCACATCATCTAAAATATGTCATGAGAAGTAGCGTACCCATTATATGAGCAATTGCTATTCGCATTACCGTTGCTATCATCTCAAAAGGATAATGCGCTGCAAACGCTTAGATCGTAGTTGCTGAGAAGCAGGATTCAATAGTACCAACAACTACTATAGGTACTGTTGGCGAAGTTGTGCTACGTTAATTACACTCTAGAATAGGCTTTGTCATCTTGTTGTAGAAGCATGTTTGACGTACCTGACCAAACTTTCCCATCACCAGGACAAATGATTTCTCTAGTTTGCTTTATGTCACGAATGGTAGTTCAGCGTGGCAGACATAGACCAGCAGCGGATGACAGGCATACAAAGGTGTTTATACTAAACGCCAACGTATTCTGTTTAGCAGAGTATGTATCTACCACGGCACAAACAATCAGAAAGAACGTACGTTTTCTAGCAATGATAACGGCCACTCTCAATGGTGTCCAGGAGGTTTTGGAATTTCCAAGAGAGAAAACACTTCCGTGGAGCCTGGATTGTAGAATGTTGCCTCAGCTTTACCTAGTCAGACTCTCTTTACTGGAAAGCAAGTACGTAGGAAAATCATCGCTGATGTCACTCATAAGGCTTTTGTAAATCTATCTTTATGGACCTAATAAACTTACTGAAAAGTCCAGAATAGCATAACAAAGTTGTTTCTTTCTTTTTCAAAATAAGAACACTGAATCCTAGTCATATGCTAGCGAAGAGTTGCACCTGCATTCTTCCTGACTAGAACATTACCTTGCCCTTCATAAGTTACGATGAACTGACGTTTACGCTGCGAGTTGCTGACATTTACGCCACAAACTAACAAGCAGTGAGTCGCTAGATATTCCACCTACTGACCTAGTTCCATGATGCTTTATGTTTTCATGGGCTCCAACGCGCAACTTTGAACCACGTTTACGACCGTGACGCTTCTGCTCTGGCTATTTTAACACGCGACATAGCCCTGGCATGCCTTTATTACTCATAGCTAAACTAAAGCGTTGAATCGACCAGCAAGTTGGATTCTCTTCTATTTGTCTCTAGACACAATCCCATCATTTAAATGTTTCCGACGAGCTTATGATTGGCACATAAAGTTACGATCACTTGTCCGATCGAGTCCCCCAAGACCTTGCTGGAAATTTTATCCAGTCTGTTTGTCACATTGCGCACTTGTCTCGGCTGAAACCATTATTAACCGCCCACACCCGCTGCATGTCGGACCTGAAATTTGGAATTGTCGGAATTGATGAGGTGGCTGTTGGAGAGAAATTACGCCTAATTCATCTATGATATTCCTCGCTGTATCTGTAAGTAGTGCATAAAAAATATGTTTTACATTGAACAGTTGAGCACTATTACATAATAGGTTAGAAAGCCCAAGAAGTTGCACAGATCCCATCAGTGCTTCGGGAAACCCATAAAAAGCACACACCGTCTTCATAATTGTGTTGTCCAGAACTTTATTGGGGCATCTGTTTTATGGAATGGTAAAAACATATGCGACTAACCACGGCCGGGTTGATCTACACAGTGTCGCTCACACTCCCACTGCACAGAAAATGCGTTGCAGTTGCAATAGCCCCATTTGGGATACATGTATTCCTGTCTTGCTCATAGTAATACAAATCTTCTCTCCTTTCTCACAAGCCTGAATAAAGGTTACACCTGCAAGCTGGAAGAAATTCAACAAAGAAATCACCTAATGTGAAGGTTTCTTTTTTACCGTAAATGACAAAAATATGTTTAAGGAATGTAACAGGTGCAAATAGGAACATTAACCCCTTCGCAGCTAGCGCCTTCTACAGTACGAAGTGACTGATGACTGCCACTTTTGCAACACATTGAAGACTGTATATGATTATATAGAGGGATGTGCTGTACATAAATTTTGCTGCTTTAATATGTCTTTGCTTAAACTATGGCTCGTACAGGAAGAAATACAAGAAATTAGACGAGCGATGGAGGAAAATGGTGGGGAATTGAAGGGAGGAGGGATCGAAATTGTGTTCTTGTATTAGGCCTTGTTGAAGGCAAATACACGGTGTTCCGCATAAATGCATCGTTGCTATGCGGATTACAGGTTGTTCCTTGTGGGGCACACAAGAAATGCAATTTTGTTTTTGTACTTTTTATTTTTCTCTCTTCCTTTTCTTTCCTCTGTTCTTAGAGCACGAGACGAGATTTGAGCCAGAGCCCTGCCCAGTCCCCTTCAACAGCATCATTGCTTTCGTGGGCTGACAAAATATTTGACTTTATCTTTTACGTTTTAATAAAGAAAGACAGAAAGAAAGAAAGGAGGAAAGAAAGTTTCTCCCCTACGTGTGGCCTTTTCTGGCATCAACTTTTATTCGAAATGGCGAAAAAAATTTCTACAGTACATATTGTTACGGAAGGATGAAGGAAGAGAGGAAGAAGAAGATTGCGAGACGCTGACGGGTTGTTTGTGGTCAGCCTTCTTAACTATATATATATATATATATATATATATATATATATATATATATATATATATATATATATATATATATATATATATATATATATATATATATATATATATATATATATATACTCCCTCCATCCCCGTAACATGTTGGTGAAGGTGCCGCGCACCGCGGCTGGCAACGGAGCTCCGCAGTGGACGTTGCATCACCGTCTGCAACATGAATGACAGTGAACATTAGGGATCCACATCGTTGTCGCCTTGTGCGTCACCTTCGGATGTCGTTGTGCCAACCAAGGATCGTGGAACTTTCCGCGGGATCGATGGCGCCGACATTGAAGGGTGGGTGTCCATGTACGAACGCGAGACTGGAATAAACAGATGGGACCCTACGCTTATGCTAGCTAACCTGTTGTTCTACCTAAGCGGCACGAGAAAGGTGTGTTACAAAAACTAAGAAGAGGAGCTAACCAGCTGGGACCAATGCAAAGAGAAATTGACGGGTTGGTTTGGAAAACCAGCCGGCCGTAAAATTGCCGCAACGCAGGAACTGGAATCCTGTGCCAAATCTCCCCTGGATTCCAGAGCCTCGTTCTTCGAGGACGTACTGGCTCTTTGTCGTAAGGTTGATCGCGACATGACAGAAGCTGATAAGGTCGGGCATGTGCTTAAGGGTATTGCTGACGACGCGTTTAATCTGCTCATGTGCAGAAGCTGCTCCACAGTTCATGCAATCATTAAAGAGTGCTGAAAATTCGAGCAGGCCAAAAGCCGACGCGTCTTGCAGCCATTCACCAGACTTCCCAATACTGCCGCAACGTCGACATGAGATGATCAACAAGCACAGCAGCATGCGTCGCCATGACCAGCCCATATGTTTCACTTGTCTCCGCATTGGACATGTCGCCTGATACTGTCGCAACTCGTGGCCCTCAACACCTCACACGCCGACCAACCTGAGTCGTTTCGATTAAAATGCTTGTCTCGTTGAACTCAAACACGTCGACCATCTTCCCGTTCACGGCAGCCACGTCGCCTTTCGTCCCCTGTGGGTTTTGGCCGCATCATTTCGAAAAACTAGGAAAAGCACACCTCGGCGGTGGTGCTACATTGCCGTTACAGCAGCAAATCCACTGTCTGTGCCCACAAGGAGAAGTTTAATTGACTTTGAAAAAGACGGCGTACATGTCCAAGCACTCGTCCACACTGGAGCCCACGTTTCTGTGATGAACGCTAGTCTACGAAGACGTTTAAAGAAGGTCCTTACCCCAGCCGCTGCCCAAGTGCTTCAGCACGCACTCTGCTGGCTGTCTTCTCTACGGGATCCGACTGGACGGCTTCTTCGCTAGGCTTTGCGGCTTCAGGAATTTTTATTTAGTGTCCATTACAAGACTGGACGCCTCCACAAGGACGCTGACTGCCTCTCAAGTCACCCCGTGGATCCTACCGATCCTGTTGCGCATGATCCGGGGACCTGCGTGATGGTTCCGACTGACATGGCCGACATGCGCGCTGAACAACAACGCGACGCATGCTTGCCGATGCATGCCGCATGTTCGTGCTGCACGACGGCCTCCTCTAGCGCCGAATATCAAGCCTGACGCCCCTGAGTTGTTCCTTGTCCTTCCTCGTCACCTGCGACCCGTCGTTCTCGAAGATCTTCACAATGCACCGACAGCGGGACAACTCAGAGTTTTGCGTACATACGACCACGTACGACGCCGATTCTTTTGGCCGGGTCTCTACCGCTCTGTGTGTCGTTATGTCGCAAATCGCGAATTGTGTCAGCGCCGTAAGAAATCTGCCCTGCCACCTGCGGACGACTCCGTCCAATTGAAGTTCCCTCTGAACCGTCCTTGCGCGTAGGCCTTGACCAGCTAGGCTCTTTTCTCACAACTTGATGACGCGCTACATGATAAAAAAGGCGTTGCCGACTTTTTGCGCAACCGACGTCGCCGATTTTCTCCTCCACGACACGATTCTCCACCACGGTGCACCTCGACAGTTAGTTACAGACCGCTGCGTTCGTTCTTGTCTCGAGTTGTCGATGACCTCCTCTGCTCTTGTGCTACTGAGCACAAGCTGTCCACTACATACCACCCTCAAACGAACGGTCTTATCGAACGTCTCATCCGTACAATCACATAGATCCTGTCGATGTACGCCTTCAACGATGACGGCGACTGGGACGCCACGCTGGCGTATACGTGACGTCCGCATATAACTCCTCCCGACATGACACCACAGAATATTCACCCTTTTATCATTTGTATGGTCGCGACCCACATTACTGTTTGACACCTTCCTCCCTTGTGTGTCACCTGTTGCAACTGAGTACGCTCGTGAAGTCATCGATCGCTGTAAACATTATGGTTACATTAGCTGCAGTTGCTGGCAAGCATTACAAGCATTCATGGATCTTAGACTGCTATCGCGTTCCACTCAAAAAGGCCTAGCTTATGCATCCTTAAAAGTTTATTCCTTAAAGGCCCCTTTCTCATATGCATACCGACGAAGTTTGTGTCACTCTATTTCTTATGCAGTGCATTTGAGAAAACATGTATCCTTGTTTCTTGCTACATAGCATTTTCGTGGCGGCTACTTCTTGGTTCGTTTTGAATTGAAAATTGATTTTGTGCCCTTGCAGGCTGTAATGCAAATGAAGCGTACCTGCATATCGAGCACTTCATCACTAATACACACCAGCATGCACGCTTTTAGTTTCGCTTAAATTAATGCCCTCACCCGGACGGTGACTGCTTTTTTCGACACCCACTCTAACCCTGTGACAAAGTATAACTAAACTTTATTCTTCATATGACACTTGTGATCCCATATTTTGGGGTGTCGTGCTTATCGACTAGGATATTTTACTGTCTTTTTTTAGGGGGGGGGGCTTGGTCTATATCGTTCTCCTCCGCCGTACATATTCTCTTGCAACCTCTAACAGCAGCGCCACGTATCAGCTCTGGTGTGGTAGATTTCAGCCGCTTTGCATTCCAGCCTAAATATCTCCCCATATTAGTACTGAGCCTTTGATCTGTTACCTCCAGCCACGCTAAGGAAGCCAATAAGTTAGAGCTGCTTTCGACTAAGCAACATCGTGCGCTTCG
This sequence comes from Dermacentor variabilis, assembly GCF_050947875.1. Taxonomy (NCBI): domain Eukaryota; kingdom Metazoa; phylum Arthropoda; class Arachnida; order Ixodida; family Ixodidae; genus Dermacentor; species Dermacentor variabilis. Next base: position 95,008,278 of record NC_134574.1, on the reverse strand, counting down.
GCCAGCCTTTTATGCTACTTGTGTTACTGGTGTATCCTGTTTTATGCTCAACAAACCAATTTCTTTCGGTATTTCTCATCTGCTATTCATTTACCACATGCACGTTTTCTTTTCGAATGTAGTCGATGCCCGCCCTATACGAACTGCATGTTCGATACAACGTACGTTCGCCTAGAAAATGTGTTATTCTTACTGGTAATCGCGTAAGCCCTCGTAATTTGCAGTCACCTACCACCTCCGCTACCATAACCTGACTAAGACCGAGACGAATTAGGGGCGCTATTTCGTAAGTGTCCACCGAGTAGACATGCCAATTTCTTCTTCTGCTGAAGTGATAATTGGCTGAAAGCACCTTTCTCCTTCGGACGCATGCCCCAGGCCAGCCAATCAGAACTTCGTTAGGTGACCAACCGGACATGTCCACAAGGTGGACACCTGCAGAATACACCTGCTCTCCCCAATTACCAACCTTCTCCGCACGGCACACAATGCCGCGCTGGGACTCCTTTGGTAACCGATGTCGGTTTTATAGGAACTGCATGTTAGACACGACGCACATATGATCTACGATGTACTGCTAATCGTGCGATTCCTAACAATTGGCAGATTATTCGGCCACCTTCCCTACCATAATCTGACGCAGAGCGAGACGAGCGAGAACACGCCCTCTTCCGTGTGGCAATAAATCAACTCTGAGACTGCCCCAGCAAGCGTACGTGCAGCTCTTATGACGACAAGTAGCAGGACCTTCTCCGACGTGTAGTCATCGGGTGGCGACTGCTACATACTAATTCATCTTTACGTTTTATCTTCACCTGGTCCACCCCACACATTATCACTCATGCTGTCTTCACTATGAAGAAAAGCCCACTGTATATGTCTGCGCCTGGCAATGCCCACACTCACTGGACTGCTCCCCTGTTCCTTCACCTTCCTCCTCAGAGACTGCACTGACCAGCTTGTAGCCATAATAGCATCGACGGCTTATCCAGAAGGCACGGAAAGGGTTGCAGAAGCAGTGCGGCCCTCAACTAAGGAATGCAACCTATGAGGAATTCACCTCACCGCATTAAGAATAAATATTTTCTCTAGAATAAAAACTAGAATAGAAAAGATAGAATAGATCTAGAATAGAAAAGAACAGGGCAGCACAGGAGGAGTGACTAAAGAGCACAGGGCTGTGCTCTTTACTCTTGTCCAGTGTTTCGCTGTTTCTGTTTTTAATCTAAAGATGAACAAACAAGCACCACTGAACACACTGCTTATGTTTTCTCTCTCTCACTCCGAAAATGAACGGCTTCGCTGAACGCGTCAACACAACGTTGACGAATATGCTCGCTATAAATGTTTCTTAGTACCTCTTACACTGGGTCGTTACCTACCGGTTGCAACATGCTCGAAAGCGCTTCTCTTCGCGACATGCTGCCTACTCGCTTTCTTGTTCTCTGTTTAGCTATTATGTATCAATGCCAAGGAACGCTCCACTTTGCCTTCAAAGAGCTCATTGAATAACCTTCGAAAGAGTATTGCGCAGAAAAGGAAGCGTTTGCTAATCACAGGAGGTTTCTGACAGAGCTTTACTTAGTCAGTAAGCAAAGAACTCGAAGAGGGTGCAACTGCACCACCATGCCACTTTCTCAGCTTAAAAACTTTTAGGTGAGATATATAACAATCTAGATAGGTGTATGGCAAGCAAAAACTTTATGCCTGCAATTCTGTGCTTGTCGTTAGAAAGGCCAACCAGTGGATGGAACGAAAAATCATTATGAAAGTTCTTATAACAAAGAGCAAAAATAATGCTGAAGTTCCTCGAAGGCATCGAAACCTCAATGAAAAGAACAACATAAAGAGAAAAGCTCTATTCAAGTAGGTCCTGTGTATTCAGGATAATTGTGAACGCCCAAAGCACGATGAAAAGTCTGGATGCTCCTTGTCCTCCGAAAACGAACAAAAGATTGCTTTTATGCATTATCTGGTCCACTGAGACAGCCGGGTAGCTTAAATTATTTCATAGAACATTTTGTTTTCGAATGGAATCCATTGAGCGGATACTGACTGAAATTACTATTTAGAAATGAATGCTCGAAAGTGGGGACAGAACTGCTTACTTTGCGATAAAACAACATTGCATTGATTGTAATACTTCTGACGAGACCGATAAATGCTAGCTAGGGTGATCAGCTGCGATGAAACTTCAACTTACAAATACTGTATCAAGATGAAAGGTAAGGAAGACAGTGAAAATTAAGCGTTTAAGCAAGTAACCCTTCAAAATGAATGTAAAGTTAAAGTAAAAATAAGTCATGGCGACTCAGTTTTTGTCGACCTTGACTCGGACATTGGTAGCGCATTATGCTGCCTCGTTTAGAGCATTGGCTGTGGTATTGCGGGTCGTTCTAGAATTCAGGGCCCTGCACATAAGTAGATTGTTCAGCCATTTCACGAGGACATCAGCGCTTGAGACGTACACCCACCTGGCGAGAAAGTGCCTGCATGAAATTGGCACCACAGCAAATGTCAAAGCACAATTTAGTCGCAGCGTGTGAAAAATTTATCGAAACAGAGGTAGGGATTTCTTGCATTAACATAATTCCTCTGCCCACTCTTTATGAATAGTGCGAAAGCTCTTGGCACGCACTTTTCATGTATGGAACGCCCTCTCCAGTAGCAGCAATCACTCCTCCAATATACTCTTTTGGTCACAAATCTCTAACTCGTTTCGCATTTCGGGGCTGTGCCAACAATATTCAACGAAAGGAAAATTATGCTGAAGCGTTTAACTTGAGAGGACATGTCAGAGTGTTACAAGCTATGGTATAAGAAGCCAAAAGACGATGTTTTTTCTACAATCGGAATTTTTTTTAATTATATCACGTTAGTTTCCCTGTGAGCTATGGAAATAATTTGTTTTGCGACGCGCAACACCAACTCTAGGGAGCGATCTTGTGCTTGGGTAATGGCACTCTTTTCATTCAATCGGCACAACCGTGTAATTTCCAAGTCTTATTGTCATTGGGTGCTGCTAGCTGTAATCCCTACCGCATAATGCGCTGGAAATAGCTGGAGAATGTCTTTATTAGGAAGTAAGAGGTTTCGTATTTGATAAACATGCAGGAACATAACTCGAACTAAGCAGTTAGGTTGACATATCCACTACAATGTATTTCACCACGCCTTAAAGAAACAGTAGACCACTATTGTTTCGACAAATGATCAACAAAGTATCTTACTTCTTGCTGTTGTATTTTGGGGCAATATTTGTAGGGCATGTGCAATTTATGAAGATATCAATATCACCACCCTTTAGAGTTGCTGCTGAAATAGTTACATTGTCTATTTGATGATGTGACGTTTCTTAGCAAGTCTCATAACACTGATCACATGATTCGGTTGCGCTGGTAGGATATTTGAAAGTAGCAGGCGTCATAAATTTATGAATGCAAGATGCTGTTTATTAAAATATATCTGCTAGGCATTCGTCAACAGCGACTCCCACCTGCTAGCGCTCATGAGCAAGAGATGTAAAGAAGCTATGTATGGTACGTACAAACATAAAACGTAAATATCAAAGTGAATTCAGAATATATAGCTTTCAGCATTCTGAAAATATTTAATAAAGCACGGTGAAGCTGCATTAAAACTTGTTTGAACAGTTCCTATTTCTTATAGCTCTCTGAAGAAATCACGACGCAAATGTTAGTCATTTTTGTTATTCGACATAGTATATTGTCATTACAGCGTAACTTGTAGGTGTAGTTACTGCAAGGTGGCACCTCGAAGACCCGCCACAGAATATCCCGGCAATAGCTGGGGAACGTGTTTATTAGGCTGTAAGGCGTTTCATATACAATAACCGGAAACGAACATGACGCGAACTCAACAGTTACGTTTATATTTATATATACTACAATGTGTTGCAGGACACCATAAAGCGAATAGGTTATCGCTATTGTTTGGACAACTGAGGTATGGTGTTAAATCCTCTGTTAAATCCAGTAATCATTCTTCTAATTTTCGTTTTTTTGTTGCAATATTTTTAGGCGAAGTACACCTACGGAATACATGAATATCACTAATAATTACATTTGCGATTTAGCTAGCTACATCCTCTTCGAGCTCAAATTAGTCATATTTATACACATAAGTTCACCTCAAGCATTCACGGTCTTCAGTGCTTACTGCAAAGAACTAAACAGGCTGCGTTTTTCATTATGACGATATATGTCGGCAGATCCACAAAGCCCTCTTTAGTGAGCGACAAACTATTACTCAAAACAAAGCACCTGAAGCAAACGGTAAATAAGAAGGAGGTTGTTAACTGAGTGGCCCGATTTTTATTAGTTATATCATACGAAGCCAACAAACACTGACACCAAGGACAACACAGGGGACATTACTTGTGCAATAAATGAAATAAAGAAACGATAAATTAATGGAAATGAAAGTAGGTGAAGAAACAACTTGCCGCAGCTGGGGAACTCACCGACAACCTTCGCATTACGCGTGCCATGCTCTACCGAGTGAGCTACCGCGGCGCCGTTTTCCCATCCTCTTTCTTGAGTATTTATCTTTTCTAGCAGAATCCTGGGAGTGTTAGCCAGCGCCACCACTCACGGACTTTGGCGGTGGATGTGGAACGTATTTTTGCCGCAGGCGTCACGAGAACGTGATCTTTTCGGGTGAACTCTCGTTATGTAATAAACGACAAGAAGGGCTGTTAGGCGAGGGACCCGATTTTCGTTAGTAATAATTAGTTATGATAATTATGGCACTGATATTAGAAGGAACCAGTTTTCTTTCTCAGTAGCTTTTCATGTCGCTGCAGTAAGTGGTATAAAATTTTCATCTATGTTCGAAAGATACATGCAGAACCTCCTTCTTATCAAACTTTGAATGAACTAACATGTGTAACATTTTTCAAAACAGACCTTCTCATTCCATGTCAGAAGGTCGGTGCCTTTGTTCGGCCTTCCTAAACTTTGGTTTTGTCTGTATGATTACCATGGCGTTTAGCGTGTTTACCACCACAATGGCAGCAGTGGAACGAGGATATATGCCTACGTACGAATACATTTGAGATTGATGTTACAACATTTTGTAGCATACCTCATAGCTTCTTTGGGAAGCTCTTCTCGAATGCCAATCTGCCTATCAAAACTTGTATCTCTCGGAGCAGCAGCTGGAATGAAGTGGCTCCGGTGTTGTATTAAATTGCGCCGAAAACAAAAATGAGATCGTTCTCTAGACGCAGCAATATATTTTGGGAAAATTGGGCGATAGAAAGAATGACCATGCAAACATTTCTGTTGTACATATTTGGGGGCGAAAGGCGGCGGACGCTGGGAATTTGTATGGTTGATTTATCTATATTTTTGTGTAGTTTTTTTGTTTTTGTCGCGCACCAATCACTAGGTCCTCACGCTATGTCTCTTTCATGAAATCTTCGGAAAAGTGTTGCAATGAGGGCGGCGACATTTGGCGATGACGCTGAGCGTTTAAAAAGACGTCTGTACCTTCAAAAATGTTTCGTTATTATACACTAGTAGCCTCAAAAGCGCTTTAAAGGCCGCTTTAGTTGCTTCCAATCCGTTATTAGCATTTATTTCCTTCTGTAAAGAAAGAAAGAAAGAAAGAAAGAAAGAAAGAAAGAAATACCGATAGAAAACATTAGTTACTTGCAGGATAGCCTCTGCATATTTTTAATATTCTCACGAATATTGCTTAAGATAGGTTATAATAAACGAGATGTAAGACAAACTGACTTTTTTTCAGCGCTGACACTGCGAAAGGACAAGGGGTCATAAACGGACGAGAAACATGTGAGAAAACACAACCCTGTTGTCTGGACATTTCTCACGTCCTGTATTTCCCCTAATTTTCCATTCAGTTCATGAATCATCCACCCAAAATGCCTATCGAATACTACAAGCAGCAGCTTATTCAAGAATTTCCCTGATAATAAAATATGTTCCGATTTTCCTTTAATAAAGTAAACCTTTAATCATTGACCTTGTAAGTCTTGATATGTGGACAGCAGGGAAATCAACCAGTAGTCCTATTCTTTTGCTAGCAGCTGTCTACCAGGCTTCGAAATACACCGATTCAAATTATTGACCTCAAAATCAATGCGCTGCTAATTTTCAGTAGCATAAACCACTACAATGATTTAGGTCCCATACATTAATACGACGTTCGTTATCTGAATTGAAATTATTGGTATTGGCGAGTATTAATAACACTCTGGTATTGGTGACCTTCATTGAGATAAGAAAAAAAATGCGTTGCATTGTTGCAAGACACACGGTAGCTTGACCAGTAACCCAACGATAACATTCTAGTATTAGCAAGATTGCACCAGCTGACCGACACAATGTGTCTGATAGCACAAATTGATTCCGAGTAGTGAGAATGGCATATGCCATCGTTGCATGTCAAGGTGTGAATGCCAAAAATTAAAATGCCAGTGTTTATGTGATAACCCGCATAGCTTCTTCAATTTGGAAACGCACGCTCAACACTTATGGCCAGTGAGGCTCTAGCATGTGCGCTGCCTAAACAGATATATTGTGACAAAATTTTAAACAGGATAAGATGTTCACCTCATACCAAGGCTTTTGTCTCTTTCAATTGAATTGCAAACTTGCTTCACTTAACGACAACATAAGGCCGCTAGTTACTCTTACAGTTACAAAATGTAACGCATATGATTTCGGCCATGTGATATATTGCCCAGACAGGCGTCAAATTTATTGCGAAGCATTCATGGTGAGTTCGACCAAATGTTCTGTGTTCGGTGCTCTGCTGTTTCGCGAAGCAGGGTAAAACTTCAGCACGTGAGATTGACCTCAACCTATCACATATAAATACGCTGATGTCTTGATTTTGTATAAGGGACGCGTAAACACGAATTGCTTGTGTGGGTCTGCTGAAATGAGCATCTATAACAAACACATGGAGTGACTGTTCTACGACAAAAGTTACAGATAACCTTGTAGGACTGGGACGCTGCGCTCGAGCGACGTCCCAGACGTATCAGATTGCTTCCAGAACGCCTAAAATGAATTTTGCATGCATGGGGAGCGTTCTGCAATTTATAGTTCACAGTATTTTGCAGTTCAGTATTTAGCTGCTTTCTTAAGCGTCAATAATAGAGGTAGAGGTGTCTGCGCATTTATCTACCGAACGACCCCACACAGCCGCCGTCCAAGCCCGCAGCCCGAAAAAACGGACCACGTTTTCCCCGGGCCTTCGAATGAGCCGCGGGCGGCGAAAGCTGCCGTCGGAGCATTGACTTCTATACGAGACGACCAAGAAGATTGTGGTCAACTTAACAACCACAATGACAGTGCCAGCAAACCCAATCGGGCCGCAACAACTCAGGGAGGAACGCTACTTCCGCGGATCATCTCTTAAACACCCGTAAAACTGGCCGGAAGCATAAGAAGGGGTCGCTGCATTCAATAACTGGTATTCCGACGGCAAGCTGCGGCATGTCTACTTCTTTGAAGATGTGGTATGAGAACCGCGAATCCAACCTGACGACATGTCACCTGTTCGGCAAAGGCTTACTGCAGATGCTCTCGAACGTGCTGCGCACAAAGCAAGCCCACCCTTATGAAAAAAATTTATTGTCTTTCAACGGAGAATTTGATTGCTATATGCGTCCCAATTGTATGAGTGGCTCACGCCCCTGTAATATGTTTGTGATGCATTCCCTAAGGTGGAGTCTATAACAAATTGGCAAACAACGCTGAAGGCTGCAATGCTGACTTCTGCATTGCATGTCATGCAAGGGCATGTTCGCGGTACCCAGGTCAAAAAAATATATTTGTAGTTCATTGATATCCTAAGGCAGTACTGTAATAACCCTGTTGAATGCCTGCACACTTGTCGCCAGCTTGTTGCACCCGGTCTGGTATTCACCTTGAACCCAGTCTGGTGTGTTTAGTTTACCTGCGATGGTATCCTTGGCGTGTTGAATGTCGCGTGTTTGGTGTGCTCGCATGGTGCTAACTGTATCACGGTGTGGTGTATTCCTGGGACCATGGGGGCGCCTTAGGGGGTAAACCAAATATCTATATATTAAAAATGCGTGAATCAGATTGCCCCAGACTCATACTGCTCTACACATATTTACAATGGTGAACGATTTCTTTACGTTTATTCGGTTGATCACAATTTCATGTGCAATACTTGAAGCAAAAGAGCAGTGCAAACACTTGCTTATTCAAAATTTTAAATAAAAGTTGGGCTTTCTATGAAGATATGAGAGAAATATAAGTGCACCAAATTTCCTTATACAGACTCTGCTTCGCTAGAAAGCAAGTTATTTCTCAAGGCAAAGTTGTAAGTATGAACTGCTCCATGTTCTATTTTTGACAGAATGACAACTCAGCCTTATGCATAGAAGAACCTTTTAATGAAACTTGGTAATCTTGTGGAAGCCACAACCACGTTACAACCAGTCGCATAGTCTAGTGGCCGCCAGAGATACAGCACAGCCTGAAAGAAAATAATAACATTTGACTTCACCTAAAAGCACGGTGACATAAAAAAAGATGTTTTTATACAACAAGGTTACCCCATAACTAATTTTGTGATCAAGTACTGTTAGTGAAGGAAGTCTGAATGAAAGTGCACGTAGGCGCAGTGACATAAGTGCGGAGGCTTCACGCGAAATTTTATGGGTTATGTTTGTCTGAAAGTAACATTCAAACCACTGTACACAGAACAGATAAGCAGATTCAGTGAGCCTACATTTTGTGCCGTGCAGAGAGAGGTACAGATTGTGCCAGTTATCCAGAAGAAGAGATATACCAGTATTTGCCTCTGATCACCTCCTGAGAAACTAGCCACAGCCAAAATGCAGCCTTTATCTCTACAACCGATCGCTTGTACAACGAGGCTATTATTACACAAAGCATAAATGCAAAAAATGAAGTACATATTAGTATGCTTTATGAGAAGCCAGATAAGTAGTACTGCACTGACTGGAAGTGAGAAAAATTGTGAGATTGTTCCGGCTCAAAACGACGTTCCGAGTTGATAAACGATGAGTAACAAGTAACTGTGAAAGCTGGTGCGTTGACATACTTAACGTTTATGTGCAAGACAACAAGTGGCAAAGGAAGATTATAGGACACAAAAGCTATCAATTTAGCCTTTATTTTGACTTAAGGAATGATGAAATTATGTACGGTGCATGAGCACTTGTACAGAAATTCTTTCAAAACGAGGGCACAAGTTGTAATACAATTGTATGAACGCATAGTAAACAGTATTTGCCTAAAATTGAATAAGCACGGTTATTGCGATTCCATGCCATTTACAGGGCACTCAGCTTTTTCAGGTGACATAAGTAGCACTGGCTTACACATGTTGCCCCACTTTTTTTTATGTCGCATACCTCACTGAACATGTTGGAAAATCGGTTGCCGTAGGTGAACATAACATGTGGAACGACTTAAATCCGGCAGACAGCTCGTCCTGCCTTTACATAGTCAGTTGGGATGAACATATTGGTCCCTTGAGTGAACTTTGCTGCTCTATAAGCCGCGAGCGCGCTGATACACCAGCCAGTCTGCCCAACGTACATTTGACCATACATACCCATGAACAGAGCAATAGACTACACAATCCCTGACCGACACAAGACAAATTTGGGGGTATCTTCAACTAAGGAAGCCTTCGCTGCCTGGCTGCCTTTATCAATTTGTTTTTGGTCCGTTATCCGCATGTATTTCCAGCAAAACCTGTTGTAGACATCATATGCACGACAGTTCAAAACTGAATCGAGAAAGGCAACGATGCAAGCAAGGCTTGTTTGTGGAAAGCTACCATCAAATTTGTCCACTTTGTGTCACAGGCAGTGTGCTGCATTCTTTTTACATGTGATCAAATGTACACATCAACGACTGGCCGGTGCCCAAATATGTGCCTATGAGATCACCATTGCTCACTCCATAGACCAGTTCGCTCGTCCGACTTGGCAGTGCACTGTCATGATGGGGCTTCAAGCCGATTAGGATTGTTCATGTCTTTTCACCCATGCATGAAAATTGAAAAGCAAAAATCAGTCAGGCATCCCACATATATAACAAGATGTGTGAGCCAGCTCCCACTATCAATACACGAGAAAAAGCGTCCTTTCTAGATGATAAGGGTTAGAAATTATTCAGTGGGAATTCACCTTTTTAGGCAAACACCGTTTATCAAATGTTATAAATTTTATGCCTTTGTATTACAGCTTGTGCCTTCCTTGCAAAATTAACGTCTGCACAACATAACGCATATGCAGTGGTATTATATAATGCATATTCAGTGGCTCTATCATGTGGACGCTGTGTTAAGTCACGGCATGAACACTCCAAAATAATTCTGCCTTAACATGTAACATTTGCACAATAAGGCTGTCATATTCTGAACATATGCAATGAGCATGTAAAAGAGTCAAAATAACAAAGCCTCCACTATTACAGGTTGCCAAAAGAGCACAAACACTAATTTTTGATGAATGTCATCGTAATAGGCACCCGTTCAGCCGTCACAGAAGCTGCGATTACTTACATTTTTCCTAATAGAACTTGTTAACCGAAAAACCTCCTACGCAGAAAATAATTAGAACGTCGAAGTATGTATAAGAAAGGAAGCGTCATTGCAGTCATCATCATCATCCTGGTAACGCCCACTGCAGGGCAAAGGCCTCTCCCATACTTCTCCAGCTACCCAGGTCATTTACTAATTGTGGCCATGTTGTTCCTGCAAACTTCTTAATCTCATCCGCTCACCTAAGTTTCTGCCGCCCCCTGCTACGCTTCCCTTCCCTTGGAATCCAGCCCGTAACCCTTAATGACCATCGGTTATCTTCCCTCCTCATTACATGTCCTTCCCATGCCCCCCATTTCCTTTTCTTGATTTCAACTAAGATGTCATTAACTCGCGTTTGTTGCGTCACCCAATCTGCTCTTTTCTTATCCCTTAGCGTTACGCCCATCATTCTTCTTTGCATAGCTCGTTGCGCCGTGCTTAATTTAAGCAGAACCCTTTTCGTAAGCCTCCATGTTTCTGTCATTGCAGTAGCAATCTGCAAAGACGCAGATAAGCAGTTATTAGTCAACCTCAGGAGAAAAACGGCAACTCACGCACAGGTACGCACGATGACCACGACTACTCCCGAGCATAATCTTTCTCATCGGAAGAACACGCTTATCAAGAATTTTAATTTACCATTAAGGCAATAAACTTCTTTAAACTAAATTCTAACACCCAGTGCTCAGCAAGCAATAACACAGGTTTCACTGCTGTCGTGGGAGTTCACATTCCTACGTTCGCAAAGCACTCTATGCCTACACGAGCAACACGCACAACAGGCGTGTACTTAGCAAGCACATATACTAATATTTTAATTGCTATGACGCGGTAAAAAAGCACCGTCCAAGTTGCCGGTGCTGCGATATTGCTCTCAGCATTCGTGGCGTTGCGTATAGCACCAGCTGTGGCACACTAATAATGCGCGTTATTTCTTTGCGACTTTCATACAACTTTTCCCGACAACCAGGGACAAAGTGAACGCTCTGCATGGCGTGAACATCGTTGGTCCACATTTTTCCGGGATGTCACACACACGGCAAAACTGCAGGGAGGCGCAAGCTATGTTCTGGCACCTACTTTCACGCGAACGGAGTCACATATGAGAGATATGATATGAGACAGGCACTTCGTAGTAGGTCGCCAAACCGACCCGCAGATTAAAAGCGCAGCAAGAACATGATAGATACGATGACCGTCGCAGTTGAAATAGGGTAGTACTGTGGCCTCGGTAAAGCAAAAAATATTAACCAGTACCTCCAGCACACTAAATATTGTGCCGCGTTGCACCCAACAACGTGTGGATGCGGCGATAAAAAAAATCACAGAACAGTATATATTGTGCGCGCTAATATAGGGTAGAAAGAAATTGTTTGACGTGTTTTCATTTTCGATCGCTTCTGCTGTTTGCAGCCAGCAAAAGCATGGCCTTCGAGATAGTGTTGCGTGGTTTTTGTAAAGCCTTCGCTATGGCGTTATCTAAACAATTTGGACTCGCGTCACTACTCTAAAAGCCCCTTACTTTCAGCGCTGTGGCGGTGTTACCTGCGGCGTGGCTTAATTTAAATAACTTCCTTGTGTTATTAACATTACCCGCAGCATCAAAAATTTTTGATACGAGACCGTGATACACATGTGCCTTGCGTGATGTTTCGGTTTACGTTGTGACTGTGTCAATTGGAAAACATCAAATTTGCTCGTCTGTTGCAAGTTAATCCCGTATCGTCCGTACATGGCTTTCGTTTCAGTGTGTTTATTGTACACGAGTTGCGCACCTGCCGTCCGTGCCTTCTGTGTTTATCGTACGACCCTAGAAGTTTCGTAGAAAAACCCTCATGTCTTTGCAGCGTTGGTGTGTCTTACGGGGTGTGTGCCAAAGATGTGCGCTGGCGTACAATGTGCTTGCAGCCAACTGCTGTAATGCATTCCAGCAAGTGGACGTGGCCGCTTATATGCAGTTTTAAAGCAACCTTTCTTTGACTCTTCTTCGTCTTTCCCAATGCTGCTGTCATACACACCACATCGATCGGACGGGGAGGGGGAAGCAGTGAGCGCATACATGATAAGAGCGAGTCAGAGAGGAAAAGCGACGCTAGGAACTCGTTTTCATCCAACCGCATCAAATATGCACAATGCCCACTGGAGTTCCCTCACCATCGCCACCTGTAACGACCTGTCACCTGTCGACCGTTAATCTGTCGTCAGCTGTAATGATCCGTGACTCCCCTCATAAGCATTGCAGAAACTGCAGCGCTTTCTTTCTACTACGGTGCGAGTCTAGAGGGGAGGCAGATAGAGCTACAGGGGGGAGGGTGGAGAAGAGGCAGTTCCCATGCCAGGGAGGGGGAAGTTGAGCTGTGAAAGCTAGCAAACCCTACTACTATACGATGGTGGTTTCGGGGAAACTGGGTAAACTTAAGCTCAAGGTAAACTTCATCAGCCATCAAATCGACACTTCTGTGCCCGTCGCGTTAGCTTTGCGGCTATGACACTGCTAGGGGCCTTTCAGAAAAATCACATGCACTTACATTTTGGGACACGATAGAGAACATCACGGTGTCAGAATTGTAACGGACTCCGAAATTGGGCGTGCCTCCTAATCCGATTGTGCTCTTAGCACATGCAGCCCAATTATCCAATTCAAGTTTAATACTTCTGCCACAATGCGACCTGCCATGTGAGGGAATGACTATGCTCTACCTTCTCAGAGGTTGTGAAATATGGCGCGCAAGAACGGCTAAAGTAAACGCCACTCCCTCTGTGTTCTGCGTACTACGCAGACAAAGACCAGTGGTGCCCGCAAGGGATCGTTTAACATCACTCTAACACTCTTGTTAGGCTAAACTTTGAAGAGAGTAAGCTTTAGATGTCAACATCTCCGATAATTATCGTCAATCAAAGCATCCTGCACGGAAGGCTACCCTCACATCGCTTAGCACAGTGCGCGGGATCTGCATAATGTTTTTCTTTTTCATGTTCATGTCAATGCGAAAATTAAAGCTTCTTGATTACCTTTCTTTCGCCTGCTTACGCCCTTCCATAGCTTGCTTTATTTTATGTTTCCACCACAGCAAGTCCTATAGCATAAATCTATTCCAATATGTTTTATTTTCATCTGCTGGCATCAACTTTACCTAATCGGCGACGCAAGCATTCGGTGGTAACCAGCATCGTTGTCTGAACAGTCCAATCAAACGCTCTTCTCGTTTTAGGAGTTGAATGGCTTTTTTTTGTGGGGGGGGGGGGGGGGCTTTCAAAACAAATAACGTTGCCTACGTGGAATGGTTTCTCTTATGCAATTGGCTGACAAGAGACGAATAGAACGCAGAAGTGCAGAGGGATTCGATTGGGCCGAGCCAGTGCAGTGAAAATGATAACCGGATGAGCAGGGTGGTGACGGAGTCTACGATGAGTCTGTTTGCTCTTACTATCTTTCCGGCATGTAGGAAAATCGCAGCGAGTTGCAATGCAAACCTATGAATGCCGATAAAACGGATCCTCAGCAAAGAATACTCGGCAGAACCATGTCGTATACGTGCGGACAGGCCTCGATAAGGTTATACTGCCTCACAAAAATTTTAGTATACGCATATAAACGCCTGCGCTCCGGCAGCAACGAGTAGCCAGTACCCGAGTGATTGGCTGGCAGCCATCTTCGATTCCTTTCGGAACGCGGTATTCTCAAAATATTCAGTAAAATAATCAATAAAGCGCCTTTAAAACGCACACTTCACTTTGACGTGGTGAGTTCTCGCGCTTTTGTAAATCCACGTGACACACAGGGAAAGTTGGCGTAGCCAAGAATTCTTGACCAATAGCAGCAACATAATGTCGAAAAGGGTCCAATCAGAAATAAATATTTTTATTTTCCTCGGTCTATTCTTACATAATCAGAGTGTACATGTTTTATGAAATGGGGTACTATAGCTGTTTTAGTGAAGTTGCGGGACAGACAGGAGAAGTGGGGCGGCCCGAAAATTTTTTGGCTATTCGTGGAGTGCTGATTGCAGAATTGGAATAGAAAAAGTTTGGAATAGCTTCAGGTTATAGCGGCCTTGCTTCGTTTCATCTTTGCAATCCAGCACTTTCTATGACTTGTGTCGGATCTGCTGCTCTATAACGTTTACCAGTTTTCCATATTCCCATGATGCTGTATAAGAGACCTCAAATTTCTGGTCTATGCTTTTGCGATGTTTGTTACTTACGTTTCATTTATTTTTCCTTGTTCATCTGTCATCACTTGGTCTTGTCCTCGTAGATGGTTTTTGAGACTAATGTAAATCGATACAAAACCGTCTATTTCCATACTTCCACGTTACCTGACCATGCCACTTACTCTCCCTGTTAACTAGTATGCCATTCTGTTCATTCATCGCACAGATCCAGCACTAGAGAACCGTTGTAATCCCCATATCCGCCTAAATGATGCTTTTTTCGCATTTGCATCTTCTAAAGCTACCCGGCCAGATTTTTTGAACTCATTATCATTGCTTCTAATGTAATTTATATATTCGTTATCTTTATGCCTGCTACCACTACCTGTCCATAAGTTAGATACTCCAAGCCAGGTCTTTTTTCCTTTCAACGTGTTCTTTTCCATAAATGCTCCGCGCATGTATCTTTTACCCTTTGCTGTGCATAAATATTCAATATGAAATAACTCTCGTTTCAATGTTACCAACCACTCTGTATTTCCATCTCGTTTAGTGTTTATTTTATGCGCTGAATGTCTTGTGCTCTCGAATGGGAGCAAGGGCGCAGACTCCTTGTCAGGCAACCACTTGCCTTTTGGTCTGCGCCCTAGGCAACTGTACCACACGTTGTCTGAATAGACTCTTATCCATTGCCTTCGTTTACCTCAACGCTCTCCTAATAAGCCTGGCTGCGCCTCCTCCCTTCCCTGAACCAGCCACCTGGCAACAGACGGTCGTTGGCGTCACTAGCCTGAAAACAGCTTGCGTTCTGCCACTGAAGTCTGTGACCTGCGCCCCTCCGCCGTGTATACTGTGATGAAACTTTTGACATTTATTGGAGGTGTCTATCCTTATTACACCTACAAATACACAGTCAAAGCTTACTCGTACCATGGCGGATGACACAAGTGACACTTTAGCGATAGCGTGCCCCGACCTTACTTGTAACTCCCGTGACTACCACTACGACCACGTCGGTTCCTGTCATGCTTGTCGTGTTCATCCATAGAGCGAGTCTGCTCAGGCCTTTCTTAACATCCCTTATTGTGTAACCCGGTAGTTTAAAATGTTTTAGTAATGCAATATAATTGACCATGCCTTTCGACAGTGTTTCGAAATATATGCGGCCATCTCTCTACATTTTGCACAAAATGTTACGTAAACCATACTTCCCCATCACAATTCTGCATAGTTAGAGACAATGCAGCGAAGGAGGTCGGAGATTTTTGAGGCACTTTAGAGAATGACCGAGGATTACCGTCACAGAGGCACTGCGCATGATTCATCAACGGTCATCTTGGCTTTGTCAATATATCGATAGTCAGAGAAAAGCTCCTCTAACAATTTATTTGGTGGCCGTTCGCCAAAATATATTGCGAAACCGGAAATAATACGCCCACTGCAGCCATGCTTCGTTAGATGGATAGTTAGGGGATGCATACTCCATACATACGCAATGCTTCCGCTTCATTCTTCACAAAAGGTCTTGCACTCCCATGCTGTTCTAAATCCGTTGCAGTTTTGATTCCATGCAACTGGCTCACATCGGCCTTTCTCATTATTGTAATGATACCAGCCTTGCATCAATTGTCCAAGTGCCTGGCTGGATTTGCACCCGCAGGCTGCAAAGCAAAAAATACCATTAAAAAATACGCTCCATCAAGGTCTGTTATGCCAATATCTCATTGTTAAGAAAGAAATTCTCGCGGAACAACACGTGGTTACTGTGGCCGTTATTGCGTATAGCATTCAACATCGACGTACATCGGCAACATACATTGCCACCATCAAAAACCGTTATGCTTGAGGCATGTGCCCTAGAATGACTTATATTTCATACTTCTATGAAACCAATCAGTCCCATGTCGCTGCGCCACGCCGCCGCGTGGTCTCAAAAGGTGCACGCCGTGCCGGTGCGCGCAAACGTGGCGAAACGCTTCATGCAGCAGCTGCCGCGCGAGCTTCTTTTTTGGACCCGCTGCGTCATCGAAACAACGTTTCATCGATAGCGTGCAAGGCCGTGAAAAGTATGGAAACGGTCCACCGCAAATCAAACGTATCACTCCGCTTGCGTCATGAGTGAGTCGTACATTATGTAGAGCCATAGTTCGAACCTGTTTGAGAAGGTGATTCGTTTCCTTTTTTGGTTGCGATAAGAATTACATGTACACTCCAGGTGCTTTTCGGCCGTTGTCGACGCCTTCACCATCTGCGTCACTGTGATGTTCCGTATAAAATCTGAGGACGACATCATCATCGTCGCGCGCCGTGTGCTCTATTTACCAATGAAAGCGTGCGAGAATGAGCCCAAGATGGCGGCTCAGTTTCGCGTGCGCAAGGTAGGATAGTGGGAAGGAAGCGTGGTGCTTTCGGTTGGGCCCAAGGCACCGAAGGAAAGAAAGGAGGGGGGATGGGGCGTTCTACACTAGAAGCTGGTTTGTATGGCGCGGCCGCCTGGGCCCTAACTTGAAGGTGGTCGACGATGGGGTCAGACTGCACGGCAAGTGCTCATAGCTCTTTCTGCGATGTTTTCGCCGCTCAGTTCTGCTGAGGTGAAAGGCCGCCAGAAGTTGAATTCGTTGGCAGATGCTGTAGCGACTCCTTCAGAGTTTCGACAGAGAGTTTCTGAGGTCGTCGAGTAAGATGTGTTCATGTTTACTTTTGCGGGTGTGACCCCCACCTAGGCTAATTTACTTGGTAAGGGAATATTTGGCGGCTCATACGGCCGATATTGGTACTATCATGACTTCGTATAGCGGTCTTCTAATTTGCTATCGCAATCGATGCTGCGCCTTTTGGGCGAAACTGTGACTTTCCTTTTATTTTTGTTTCGTCATAAAAGTCATTCAGTATTTCTTTTTTTTTTAGTTTTCTGTGCTTGCCTGCCTGCCTAACAGCCTACTTAACAACAATATAACTGATCTGTACGGGTAACTTCGCTTGAATGCATGCATGTACTTTTTTTTCGTGCATTCGTGAATGAGCGTTATGACCTTTGTGCTGGTGCTCTACCTCCACGATGGAGCCCTAACTGGGAGTGCACCTGGGGTTTTTACAATAAAAAATAGACATTCATGTGCATATTTTGCTTAACTCAGTGTCTCAATGACGTACTCAATGACGAAAATATGCGAAAGAATATGAGTGAAGAAACGCTAAAAAAAGAATAAGCGCACGCACACTATTGTTTTCCCATCTTCCTATATCATGCGTTACCGCCGCTAAATAAAAAAAAATGTCTCCGCTCCTTCCCCTGATGTTCGTTCGACAGCGAAGCTGTAAACGATATATAGTACAAGTACCAATTTACCTGCCAACGTTCACAAGTACTTTACCTATTTATTAACCTAAGGCATTTCGACGGCCTGCGACTCAGTTTGCCCCTCAACATCGCACACCTACAAAGCGTGTACTAGGGAGAAGCGAGATTTGCCGCGCCTCGTATTCACGCTGCTCGTCAGCAGTACTTACTAGATATGGCCTTCCCATAGCCCTTACATAAAACAAATCAGTTGCTTGGTGGGTTCTTCTCTTACATACGAAAGTGTACTTACGTCACTTCCTGCATTGTACGCTACAGGCTGCTGCTGTCGTCACCGTAGAATCTTGCGCAACGCAATATTTTCCGGGGAAAGCTTGCGGGCAGCACTGCGTGCTTCGTAATGCATGTAGGCGCAGGAGTGCGTTATAATTAGTTATGTGATTCGGGCGCTTGTTTTGAGTTTTGTTGTTTATGGTAACATAAGCTGTTCGCTATGTTGTATGAGTGATTATAAATACGGTAAACGCTGTTCGCTTCATTTTGCTGAGATTCATCGCGTGCGGAACTCCCGGTGGATCAAGTTAATATGTTCTTTTTCAACATTAACAGCATCTGTAAAAGTGGGCTACGTGGTAGGCTGTGTACGACTACTCGTTCCAACGCCTCTTCCGTGCCCAAAGTGTCTTAAGATGTGCCACGTGACGCTGTGTAAAGAACTAAGGCGACGTCCCCGCGATGAGGCGTAAAACATGATACCGCCGACTGTAATCCGTCTTCATATGAATACCCCAGCGTTCCCGGCTCTCGCATAGTCATCTGCAAGGAACGCTCTAAGTTGCAACAAGAAGTACGTATTGTTCGAAAAATCGCATGACACAAATCTTGCCGTAGAGCGACTGCTCAATCTGTTAACAAAACTGAAGAATGCTCGCGAAAGTAGCGCCTCCAAGCCACTTCAGAAGAACTGCATAGAGGAGTGCAGTCTCCACGAAAACCTCTGCCTTTTCTTGCATCGAGCACTGTACCCACACGTACAGTGAATTCAATATTCGTCTCCGCTGCCTCATATTGACTCGGAATTACCTTTTCTGTCATGCAGACCCACAGTCATGACGTCAGGCGGTTAGTGGTCCTCTGGGCTAAGAAGCCAATGACAGGGCCACAAAAAACGGCGACACAACAGGAAAACGTGGAGAGGGGTGTAATAAGAAGGAAAGCATTCAGAAAACGCTGAAGCACCTGGTGTAGTCAAAGTACGTGATTCCCTGCGCTCTCCTGAATCCAGCAGCTAAAAGGGCCCTGCAGGTGTTCGCCCTACTTGAGCCATTTATCGCAGCTCTTTATAGTTTGCGGAGCTTGCGCTTGGTCCCTTTCCTGCTGGAATATGCGAAGCCCACGCACCAGCTTGGTCTTAGCGCCTTTATTTGAGGCTTCGTTTCAACTAGTGACCACAGATAAGAGGCGTAAGCCGGTGGTGCCTTCGTGGATGTCATTTCTGAATGTTTATACAGATAATGTTGAAAGTGGTTTTATCGTTCGGTCATCCCAATTCTATGTCATCATCATCGCTCATCAAAATTTTAGGTCCCCGTTCGCCCTCCCCCTGTGTCGAGTAGCAGGTGAACGTGCGCTAGTCCGCCCGAACCACAATGAGATTGCTCACCGCCGTGCGTGAGAACTCCATCGCCGCGACGGCGATGAGGCTTCATTAGATCCGGAGGAGATCGTCCACAGTGACCCATTACTCACCTCCCATGAGGTCGTCTGTCACTATAGAAAGGACCGTGGGCGCTTCCCGCCTCAGCACCCGCAACTATGTAGATCTCAAGCAATCGTGCTTAGGATGGTTCAGATGAGGTCCTATCCCTCGCGAGGTTCCTAAGAAGGATCACCACAGAAACTGATCCGCAGTGCCCGGATTGTAGGGAGTTGTTTAGCACTCTAGCTCATTTGGTCTGGCAGTGTCCTTCCTTACCTGATACGAGACTCACCAGCGAACAGGACTGAGACGAGGCCATATCAAGTACCGAACTGAATATCCAGTCCACGGCCATCCAGAGGGCCCGTGAAAGAGCCAAGAGGCTTGGCTTCCCGATTCCGACATGGAAGCAGCCAGCAACGACCGGGGAATCCCAGCGGGTGTCTGCCGGCTAGATCCTATATTCATCGGCTAGTGGGCTGGAGGGAGCGGACATCTGTTCCGTCGGCACTTTGGAATGACACCTTTTGTGGTGAAGTGTGTGTTCCGGACGTGATAAACGATCCTGTGGATACCTTTATAATGGACTGCTGATAAGCTGCCGTGTATGTTTTCTATTCGATACCATTGTCAAGACTATAATTGGATTTTAAAGGATCTTATAGTGTATAGTGTGCTAGGCCGGGCCGCGCGCCTCACCGATTGTAACGTTAGGAGTACCGCTGGGGCGCCTGGAGCGGCGGCTGAGGCACCCCCCCCCCTCGCGTCGGCTCGTATGGGTTCTGTGGTGGCACAATGACGATGGAAATATGTGTTAACGGTACGGATGTCAATGCGCCTGTATTAAAAAAAAATCAGACGAGGTTGCGAAGGTATCTAAACGTGTCGCGGACTTTCAGGAGCGCCAACAACCCGAACGCCAAGATCGCGGCCCTCAGCGGCGGAAGCGTGGAAGAAAGCAAGGTGCCGCCAGCCAGCTATAACGGCAACAACTATGGCGTCAGTAGAGGATTCTAGTATAAAGCGGTGGGAAAAAAGCTCACGGAGCGGTTAATGGCGTCGCGCTTCCCAAGTCTTGCGAACGCGGATCACAATATTATTATCACGCGCAACGAAGGATTGACCGTAACCAAGCTGTCGGCGCCAGCAGTTGGGGGAGCAGTCATGATGGTGGAGGCCATTGCGTGACTAAAATGTCCGGAGGAGGATAAGATGGTTCTGAGCGACAAGCATGTGACACACGCAACGGGGACGATGAGAAGAAAATGTTGGGGCTGAAGTTCATAAAGCTGGACGGAAACGCGGGCGGAATGTCGACACAAAAGGCGGCGCGGAAGCTGTGGCATCGATCTTAGGCTCCCTGAGAAGGAACTGGAAATGGCTTTCTCATACCGAAAGAATCATCCCATTCTTGGTTTGCGGAGGATCTGCAACTCCAACGCGGTGATCATCGCTTTTGCTGGGGACTATGTGCCGAGGTCTATGATCTGTTTCGGGGCGCCTGTGTAGTGCTTTGTCTAAAGAAAAAAGATATGAAGTGTGTAACAGGTGTGCTGAGCTGGGACCTGCATCCGACGTGTGCGACAGTCGGCATGCAAAGTACAGAGGATCTGGAGCGACTTTCCGATGACAAAAGACCCCGTGCGTGACCAGAGGTGGCGATAGTAAGGATAATATAACCGGAAACAAGAGGTGCAAGGCACTTTTGCGAACACCTTACATTTTCAAGAAGCGATAGTAGGAAATGAATCTGGTAGAGAAAGCGCGAGAGCAAGAATGGCGACGTAACGTCGACGCGGAAAACCAGCGGTGTAGCACTGGTTTTCGGATTTCGAATTTCGAAATGGTTTTCGGACTTCGAATTTCGTTTTCCGATTTTCTTATTTCGAAAGACTGGTTTCCAGATCGATCGCCGAGTTAATCCAAGAATCGTCGCAAGTCGACAGGGTGTTCGGAATCCTTCGAAAGCCTGCTATCGCTGGAGCAGCAAGGACCTCCCCGAAAAGAACCCCAGGGCAGTGGTGGTGGCGCCCAATGAAGCCAAAGTCCACTAACCAAAGGTGGACTGGGTTGCTAAGGTCTCCCATGATGCAGGAAAGATTATTGCTATTAAAGGGCAAAACAGGATTTCACAAGAGCAAAATGAGGAAATACGCAAACAACTTGATGTGATTAAGAAACAACTAGCCGGTAAACATGAGCCGGAACCTAAAACACCATTGCTTACTAATCATCCACCCTTATAGAAGAGGGCTAAGCAAACAAAAGTCGAGGATAATTACGGAGCAAAATCGTAGCGCTTGAGGTTGAAACAAAGTATTTCCGTGGAAGGCTTCAAACGGTACTTGAGCAGATGAGACAAGTAGTCACCGTTATCGAGCAAATAAAGGTTGAATTTGCAGTCGGCACGGTAGATGCAATGGCTCTGCGAAAAGTGCAACAACTCCAGCGAGGTGACTTTGCACCATTGTAATATCACGGTTTGGCAACTGAACTGCAGGTATTTCTTGTGTAAAAGGGTGGTTTTGCAGTCTTTCTTAACCAATAGTGTTCTACCGGTGGTTACTGCGGCGCAGGAGTGCGGTAAAATGCAAAATTAGCGAGATACAAAATTTTTCCCCGGTCGGGTAACAGTACACAAGTGTCTCACTCTGCAAAGAGAAACATTTCAACGCTGGAGCGCGAGACTGGGAATGCGCAGATCGATCATGTTATGGTCGAAGTCATCCCTCTTAAACATAAAGACAGGAATCTTTTCCTATACTGAACGTCTACACTTTCCTTAAGCAGTGCAAATGTAACTTCGGTTATCTTTTCAAGAAAACAAAGGCTAGAAAACAAAGTCCACTTTTGATAGTGGGCGATGCTAATGCGTACCATCTGGCATGGGGTTATACATACATGCAGGTTAAAAGCAGAGGCCTGTGCGACAAAATTCAACAACATGGGCTGATCCTCATAGCGGACTCGATGTGGCTGACGAGGAAGGGGTGTAGCTTATCCGAGGATACGACACAAGATCTAACCTTGGTCGGTAGTGGTATCACTGCCACATTGTGGAACACCGGAGAAGACCTAGGTAGTGACCATATGTTTTTAGAGATCATAGTTGACAATAGCCCACTGTTTATCAATAAGTGAAGAGTTGGGCATACAAATTGGAATGCCTTTAAAAATTTCGGATTGGGACGGGACATCATAAGTGATAATAAAGATTTGAGCAACGGCGTTATTTAATCTATTCAGACCGCTGCTTAAACGATTTCATTTGAAGGAAAACAGGAAGTTGTTGATAGACAACTCGTGGGCTTATGGAATAAAAAGAAGTATGGAGCAAAATATCAGCCAGAAAAGAGCTGACAGGAATCTGTAAAAGCAACTTGCTTCGTTCAACAAAAGAAACTCAGGAGCATGCTATCCAAGCAAAATTGGAGTAATATTTCTGATCAAATGGATAGGAAAATTGGCAGTGCCACAACATGGCAGTTACTGCGACATCAATTATATCCAGAGAAAACAAAGTCTGAGGCGCGACAGCAGCTTCAAAAGCTCTTGCACAAATATGAAGATGCGACGAAGGAACTGTTCATGTTAAAACGTTTGCGCGCAAACAAACAGGCACGCAGAATAGGAGCAACACAAGGGCGAGGGCTTTCTAAGAACTGGTTTTATTTTTGAAGAACAACCTGCTTAAATGCCCACCGATCTGCGCGATCTTGTCAACAGAGCACGCCTATAGCGCATATGATACCCGCCGATCTGTCCGATCAAGTCAAGAGAGCACGTCAATAGTACATACAACTCTTGTGATAAAAAGACGTGGACAAAAGTCACCCGGTCAACATAAGAATAGCAAGGTGCATGAAACAACCACTTACAATAAAATGCGTTAACGATGTGGTGTGATGTGAAGATGTAAAGATGAGATGGGAACTGTTACACGAGGTTAGGGACAATATATCAGCCGTGCTGGAGTTGAGCCTCCCTCATTACGCGGGGTCAGAAGACCCAGTCCTGGTCAGACCCATCACGATCGGGGAAGTGAGGGCTGAAATCAAATGGCTCAAAACAAAAATGGCTGCCGGGTGGTATAATGTCGCATATAAAATAGGACCATATAATCTTGGAATCTGTACGCAAGGATGCTACGACAGTGGAGAGATACTGCAATCGTGGAAAACTGTGAACCTTGTCTTTATTTTGAAGCCATGGAAGAAGCTGAGCTTTCAGCATCTCGGAACCATCTCCATGACATCCTGTTTAGTAAGATTCGTTGCGCAAGTATTCCAGACTAGACTGATTAGAGTCATGGAAGATCAAAACCTTTACCCTGGTAACATGATACGCTAGAGATCAATCCTGTCGGTATTCGATGTCCTGCTGCCGCTGAAGCACTAGGTAATCAGCAAAAAATTGGTAGTAGGGTCACTGTGAGACTTGAGGCCTCCAATGCTTTTGATAATATCAAACACGCGGCCATACCCGAGAACCTTAGCGCGCTAAACGTAGGTGTCAAGACATATAAATACGTAAGAGACTTTCTCTCAAATCAGGCTTCCACAATTAATGAATGTTTGGTTCTTATTGGGCTGCCACAATTAGCCTGGGCGGGCGGTCGCTCGAAAACGTTAAACTTCGAAAAAGAGGGATGCCGCAAGAGTCCTTCTTTCTCCTTTCTGACCCTGTTTAATGTAGCGATGATCGGGCTTCCAGGACAGCTGGACGGAATCACTTACCTGCGAAACACGATATACGTAGACAATTTGACGTTGTGGGAGGACAGCTGTATTGACGGACCAATTGAAAGCACGCTTCAAAGGACTATAGATATTATAGAAAATATCTCGATCCGATTGGGTTGAAATCAGTGGCCTCTTTCCGTGTTATACCCGCCGTGGTTGCTCAGTGGCTATGGTGTTGGGCTGCTGAGCACGAGGTCGCGGGATCGAATCCCGGCCACGGCGGCCGCATTTCGATGGGGGCGAAATGCGAAAACACCCGTGTGCTTAGATTTAGGTGCACGTTAAAGAACCCCAGGTGGTCAAAATTTCCGGAGTCCTCCACTACGGCGTGCCTCATAATCAGAAAGTGGTTTTGGCACGTAAAACCCCAAATATTATTAATTATTATTCTTTCCGTGTTATCTTAAAAAAGGAAGAATGCGACAATGAAAGAGGCTAATCTTTTGAGATCTCTCCAGACTTTCGTCGTACGTCGTTTGCTAAACTTTGCCCCTTATCTCAAACTGCGCCAATCAGAGCAGAGCAAATTTGAAATCCTAATAAGGAAAGCGATCAAAACCGCACTAGGTCCTCTGCCGAAAGCGTCGACGGTAAAGCTTCGAAGGCGAGGCTTCCCAAAAAACCTGGATGAGCTCATGGACAGCTTCCCACATCAAATATTTTTGAGAAGCAAAACTGAAAGAAAAATCAGCAGAGCCACCGGGGTTCGCAACCTCGGCGTGTTCAAAGTGGACAGATAACGTGCCTAGCCCAACTAGGGACAGGATCCAAATTCCTCCGCTGCTCAAGAACATGCACCTCATATTTCATGGAGTCAGACGCAAAGACACAGCTGTTGCCCTGTAAGGCTACACGCACTGTGGCAGCGGTCATTAGAGCAGATCACCTGTCGCTTGATGCACCGTTAAAAACACAAGGACAACTGAGGCAGACATTGATCTAGCAATAAGAAAAACAAACGGTTCAAGGATGATTGTTAGTGGCTATAAGGCAGCCATAAAAAGTATGATATGAGCATGATAGAATCTCTACTGCAGCCGTCAAGATTGTGATAGAAGGACAAGTAACCGCATAGCAAAACTTGCGAATATGGCGCCCTGCCCATCAGGGCCTGTAGGGGAACTCGAAGGAGCACGCAACCACCCTACCAGTCAGCATGCTGCAGGATAAATTTTGCATTATCCTATTAGACCTAGAAATGATTTCAGAGCCTTTTTGTCATTTGGCTGTAGCGCCTCCACAATTGCTTGGATTTCGTTATCCATCGGCGAAAGGCCATTTGCAGAAATTCTTATTTAGTTCTGGGACACTGAATACACACTTGGGATTCAACTACATACCTGCATTGCTTATTATCGAGAGGATAGTTTGCAAATTTCTATGGTGGTCACAAAGTGCGACTACAAAAAAGAACATCATCAAGGTAGGAAAAGGTAGCTGCACAGTTCTATAAAACTGGTGACACGATCTGCTCCAAAGCGGAAGGCGCAGATGGCCATCCGAAATACAAACGCTTGAAATGAAAATACGGTCATGTGTGCTGACAGTAGAAATCTCACGGCTTTTCTCAGAAAATAACATCTGGTAACGTGCGGACTGTATGTCAAACTTACTGAAGACAGTAGCATCAGCCAGTCTATGCAGCAGTTCATCGGTCCTCGATAGCGGAGAAACTTTGACCACGAGGGGGGGGTGGCTTCAGTTGCCGGAGATCGACACAAAGTCGAACGGAAATGTCCTTCTTCCGAACCCAGACGAGCGGGAAATTCACTCGGGCGTCTACACACATTCGATGATATCAGCTCATTCCTGTTCAGTGCAGACTTTCTGACGGAGAGCCAGAGCTGGAGGACGTAGTTTCGCTGAGGCTGGTTGTCCTGAACCTCGTAGACGAATGCTATGGGTGAAGCCCTTCAAAAATCCCAGTTGGGTTGAGAACAGACGAGATAATTCCGTTCGAGCATTGTGGGGTAGATACGATGACTGCACGCTAAGGTGAGCTGGAATTACTGACAGTTTGAATGTCGATGCCCAGTGCTTGAATGCCGTCAAAGTCGCAAAGGAAACTATCCTGGTTCCTGAGGGGTAGTATCATTACTGCAGCCTTATAGCGGTAGCTGACGACCAAAGAAGAATTGTGTTGAATGTATTATTTCTTGTTGAGAGTAATTCTTTAGGCGGACGCTCGAAAGAGAGAATGGGAAACCCCTGAACGTTCTTCGTGCATAGCTCACATCATCAAGGATACTGTACCTCCGGTATGATTGAGTAATTAGAGCGAAGTGTTCGGAAAAAGGACTTCATTATAAATAATTTGCGGACGGGAATTTGGTGCTTCAATTGTTCACACGGAAGAAACTTTACTTGTTGATTCTGCTTCAGCTCAAAAGGAAACGCGCAGAGGTAGTGCCAAGGATTACTCTATGCGTTTGTTTGCATGAACTGCAAGCTATAGCGTAATGTACCACTTTTTCGCACGCGTGCCAGGTAACGCAGTTAGACGGTTAGACTGGATCAGATGCTAATGGGTTACTTGATTTGCATTGGTAGCAATGGACAGTAGAGTCTTGACTGACCATGCGAAATTCTTGCTGGACACCTTGTTTGCAGGCTTCTCAAGATCGCGGTTTCTCGCCATGTTGTTAGACGCAATTTTATCCCGTCTAGTTTAGGATGAAGATTGGCGAAGACTGCAATCTTGAGCACCCGGGCAATGAAGGGGATGGTTAGCGACGTAATCTTGACGCTATGTTGAGGCGCGATATACGGGCGAACTCTTTAAGTTCTTTGTAAACTTTTTCAACAATCCTTCCAATTTCTACGGCCTTGTTTGGCGTTAATAAATGTCCTTCAGTACAACAGCTTTTCATGGATACTTGTAGCCACGACACCTTGTAGTAGTTGGCCTCGGGGGGACTAGTCATGCCAAGCACCGAACACACAAGCAGGGACCAACCTTTGTAGCGCAGTGACCAAGGCCTCGGAGATTTCTCCTGGTCTTGGGTCACGGAAGGTCACTCGATATACCAGAGAGCTGGTACTTTCATTGTACTCGTTGTCGAAAATACGCAGGATGTCTTCATTGGTTGAAGTCACTCGTAATTCGTAATAGAAACACGCAAGTTCCTAATACAAACACGCAAGTTCGTAATACAAACACTCTCCTTCGAAGAAGGCTATGTTACTCAGTAGCAAGGCCTTCTTCCTTTCATCCGGTAGTGCCTCGCCTCCCGTGGCCTGAAGGAATATTCAAAAAGAGCGTTTCCACATTATCCAAGGCAGAGTAGGAGGCGTAGAAGGAATGGCGGCTGAGCAGGAGCGAACGCCATTCTCAGAAGGCTGAAGAAAGGAAGCGAATTTGATGTCCACGGAGGAGATGTGGTGGAAGCGGGCCAAGTTTTCTCCAAGCGGGCAGTAGAGAAGTAGTAGCAGAGCAAATCAGCACCAAAGGTTTTACCTCGTCACCAGTTGTATCGCAGCTGGATTTATGACCTACGGCCGCTGAATAGGGACGTGCGACTTCTTTGTGGTCCAAATATAGACTGAGTTTTATTTCAAGTAGCCGGAAGACAAACGACCAAGCACACAATGTTCGGCTCGGCGTGGTGCTAGCGGTGAACTCGTTTCGAAACCGCAACACAAGATGCAACAAACATGTATATATGAAGTAAGTTGGTGTCAGTTTCACGTGTTGAGGCTTTTTCGTGCTCAGTGAAAAGGTAGAGGTGCTCAAATACTCATACAGAAAATTTGGTTGAACTCATAAAGAATTCTTCGCAATAAAATTTAACACCTATTTGGGCAATACATCAGTTGGCTGAAATGGCATGCATTACATGTTCTAACGGGATTATTAATCGGCAATGTCAAATGGAAGAGAGAAAAGGCATTGTAGCAGCTGGACTTCTTACTGTGTTTAAAATAAAGTCAGATTCTTTGTGGTAAGGCAGCATACACGCCAAAGCAACAGTGACGCAATGTGTTAAACAAGAATTTAAAAATTGAAGCAGCTATGCCTGACTATCGCAATATTCCTGGCATTTTAAATGTTGCGTATTTACATTTAGGCGCATACCAATGCCATGTGCGTTATCTTGTAGTTGGAACTAATTGGAGCTATCAAAAACATTGTTTCTGTCAACTCGTGCATTTCCACTTGTTCTACTACGTCATCGTTGTTTGCGTTGCTGGTCAAGATGCCAAGAGCCTTGCGACAACTTTATCCTAGAATAAGTATCTATTATTTGAGATGAAGCCCAACATTTACCTTATCTCAAATATTATTGCGAATAGTAAATTATTAGCAAAATACACAATAACAACAATTGCAATTAAAACAACGAACGTCATATTACTGTATGCAGCTTTATTATTTTACAGCATCAAGCCACTGAAAATAAGAAGCGCATTGATTTTAAGGCCTTTATTTGAACCGATATATATTTAAACTCAAACTAGAGACACAGGTTCCAGCAAAGGAAATAGAGTACTGGCTGATTTCACTGTTCTCGCATCTAGTCCCACAAGGTCAATGATTAGAGGTTCAATGGTGTATATTTAGAAAGCCCATACATTTTTTTTCGGATATCAAGAAAATGTTAGATGAGCCGCTGCTAGTAATATGGCTCCGTAAAAATCTCAAAAGCATAGGCATTTTTCGTTGGTTAGTTCATAAATTGAGCGGAAGAGGCGGGGAAATATAGAATGAGAGAAATGGCCAGACAACAGCTTTTAGCACAGAAAAAAATGTCAACTTTTTTCACATCTCCTCTGTGCAGCAAAACCGAAGAAAAGGGCGTACACAAAAACAATAAGGACTTACATGAAGGATATGCGCAAGTCTCGAACTGACGGTTACATGCTGGAAGAGAAGAAGTCCATTTCACAAACAACAATCACGTAAACCCCTATTATTGCATTTAAAGATACATGTGGGTAATGCTGCGTCGATATAATTTAGCTGGACAACTGTGATATTCGTAGAAGGAGTAAGGTTTGTTCAGGTACTTTTCGCTCAGAATTCCATCTATTGAAACACCGTATACATGGACACTTCACATAATGAAGTTATAAGTACGGTATCATTTATTCCTAAGAACAGTAAAAACAGATAAGCGTAAGAACAGATAAAACTTGCAAGGTAATTTCACGCGTACTTCAAGTAAATCAACTTGAGTCTCGTTCTGTCCTATTCATATATTCATGTCTAAAAGAAAACAGTGGCTCGAAATGATGCGGGTGATAAAGAATGTGTGGTGACCTATGTGATCGAAATAATATTGTTCTATCGATAATCGGTCTCATTTTTTTATCTAGAGGTATATCGATATAGGTATATCGCTTAGTTATAATTATTGTACGTCTTCTCAGCTTGGGTTCCTCGGCGGGCCGTAATGCGGCATTTAATTCATTTGAATTTAAATGAACGCACTTGAATGCCATTGCAAAAGAATTACTTCTCTAGTTTTATGCATAAAAACTTCTTGGTATTCATAAGAAAATAAAGGGTCACTTATCATTTGACTCTAAGAAACATCCCTTTATAAAATCCTAATTGGCACCTCATAATAATAAAAGTAAATTTCAGAACCCTTCAATAATTGTAAATATGCGATTCACCAAAATTTACTTTTACGAAGGTCCACAAAGGATTGAAAATCAAGTAGCGAGCAACGCAAAACGCAGCTTAGAAGTGCGTCATTTTAGCCATCTCTTCTATTGGAGATGCCTCTGCTCTTTTCCTAAATTTCAATGACAGTTTGTATTAGGACCATGATCAATAATTACTCAATGTAAAAATGATAAATTGTTCGCTTTCTTTAAATAGCAAAAGTAATAGATTGCAGCATGTTAAAGGTCCATATTCGGTAGTACGTTTCTCCACCAGGAAACAAAGCGTATTGTATCAACCCCCGATTCTCATGCAACTTATCAAAGAAAAGAAATGATCGTAGCAAACTATTATCTAGAAAGCCATCAGTGTATATAACTACTTAAGATTTTTCTGTCGACAGAGGAGCGTCACAAATGAAGGAAATATATTTATACCTCTTCCACCGCTTCTAGGCTCCACATCAGCTGCTGCATATGTTCCTTGGAGAAAAAATAACATTATCGGCACCATAATCATCGTGAACATATTCGCAGATGTCTGCACTTCTGTCGATGTGTCTCTCCAAGTTGGGCTCAAAGAAGAATCATGGCGCTTTTATATCCTCAATGATTATGCCATTGCTATTTCAACATTTGATCGACCAATCAGAGGCTCTTTCCTGCTTCTTTATGATGCGTCAGCACAAAACATGTTTAAATGTTACGGTTCAACCGTGACAGCAAGGGCTTGCCAGCCATTTCAAATCGCATTCTGTTCTGTTGATTTATGAATATTTCATCAGTCTACGTATGGGCTCTTAGAGACATTAGTGATAGTATTTTTTTGCTCCTGCTAAGCATCGGGCGCGGGCTAAGAGCGATCTTTAGCTAACAAAGCTTCATTTTATTTTCCTATGCATGGTAGGCGCTGTCCCTGTGAGCCAGTTCCTTCCATTATCTGAATTCTTGGCAGAAGTAGCAGTGCTTTGACCAGAAAAAATATGGAGGCATTTCCTATTAGAATGAAAGAGAACGATTGTATTAACGATACGGCGGTTGTTTTGCGTAGCAAAGAAAAAGAGTTTTAGATATCATGCTGTAATATATACAATATTTTATTTGACTCATTGGTTGGCTTTATAAACATAAAGCTATCGCGATCCCTCTTTGATGTGTATTTAGGTAGCCGAAATCTTCAGAATAAAATTTATTTGCGAGTTAGCGCTTGTCATGCGCATCGCTGTCTTTCTCCTAAAACTGCGCTTACCAGTATTCGTTTAATACTACTAAGCAATTTAAGCGAGATTTGAAAGTATAGACGCTCAGGATAGAACTTGACAAGAACGAGTCCTTCGCTATGCGAATCCTTTTGTTGTACAGCTGTTCCTTGTACTGGAACTCCATTTCTACTATGGAGGAAGAGAGGCCTGTGCGTGGGGCATAACAACTACTCGCTGGAGCGCAGAACTCGCGCGCTTGGCGCCGTGCCTTCGATGAACAGACCTGCCTGGGTGTACGTTTCAGCTGTTAAATATGTTGTGCAGTATCAGTTACAGCCAATAACTATCAATTACAACAAAAAAATACAATTACAATTACAACCAATAACCAAAAAACATTAGCAGATACCATTGAGTCAGTTCAGAAGAGGTCATCACTTTTCATCCTTTCAAATTATTCCCGCACAGCTAGCGTTTCTTTATTGAAATCAAACCTTGGCCTTATAATTTTGCAGATTCGAAGAAAAACTTCGCGTCTCTGCCCTTTTTAAAAATTTTATTAACAAAATAACTCGTTCTAACAAGTCTTCATTTCACATCCTTCGTACATGTCGTCACGTCTGCATCACCGGTTTAAAGTGTTCATTGCTTTCTGTTGCACATATGTTTTCTCTGAATCCTTTCTGCCAAAAACCAGGGCCGAGTGGAACCGCCTTCCCCCATCCATCGCCTGCATCAAGGAGGCGCCATCTTTCAAGATTGCAAGAACTGATTATGTTTTGAGTTTATTAGTGAAATACTAATAATTGTTTGAACGTGTTGTATTTTTTCTATTATTGTAGACACCTCCTCGGTAACAGCCTTCTGTGCCCTGAGGATGCTGTAAATAAAAAATAAAACAGACAGCCAGGCCTGTTGATAGAAAGATAAGGTACTGAGCGCCCAAGCACACTCCTTCAGCTTTGTGCTTTTGGCGCGCCCTATACACATGACTGCATCCTTCGCTAGAATAGAAAGATTGTTCTTAAGCTGCACATGCTTTTTTTTCGAAATCATCTTTGACATACAGGGGAATTGAAACCCTTAAACTAAGTTACTGGATGAGGTGAACGTTAATTCAGGGAGCAAGCAATAAATATCTAAACGCCACAATAAAGTTTTTTACTAATACTTTAGATTACTATTGTCTCCTTGTAGTGACGGTGAAGAACGACACAGTGTAAAAAGTTTGAAGAGCAAATCTACCTTTTTACTGGGCGGACTTGCGCCCAGCAACACTAAATAACGCTCATGATCAACGATAGCAACGAGCAAAGTTGACGTGCGGAGAAAATGTGAACAATGGCAGGCATATCGCTCTTTTTACATGACTAGTCGGAGCTTCTAGCCTAATACCTGGTGCCTGCATGCCTTCCGGAATGTGCTACACATTCATGTGGAGCCTACGCTCTGTATACACAAGGTTCCGTTACAACAGTCAGAGGCGAAAACTATTAAAACAATTCGCGAAACTTCCGGTACATGCGCCCATGTCCTGCGCAAAGCGGTTACGTTCAAGGTTTCTCAGCCGGCGAAAAGCGGTCACCCGAGAAATTTGGGCAAGTATGGGTGTAAATATGCAAATTACAAATCGAAGAGTATGTGAGAAAGTAATGTGTAAGGTAAATATAAAAAATCAAGCCCATGAAATCACTACGCAGAGATGCAGTGCTGTTGCAATTACTTCTTTACTAAAACGGAGAACGCTGCTGATGCGACACTTAAAAGAGGATGTCTAAATAAAATAGATCGTATTGTGGACCTACTTTGCAAACACAATGTTCTAATGGTTACCAAGCAGTCGCACTTTGCTACCATGTAATGCGTGTGTGCCGCGCGCTACAATGTTCATAAGAAAAGAAGTCAAGTTTAACTGTACGCATATGCCACATAGTGTACATCTCACGTTTATGGGGAAACGCGAAGCCACACAAAACCGTCAGGTTACGCTTACGATGTGAAAAACCCAAGGGACACAGCAAACTTGGTGTACATGTATTTCTAAAATGCAAAAAGTTTGAGTTGGAAGACCTCGAACTTGTTTTCAAATTTCTTCATGCTAATCATTCAGTTTACGAGCTTGAGAAAGAAACCTTCATAACAATATCTTTACCTTCAATCATTGTAGGCCACTACCACCCTTCAACTTTCAACGAAAAAGTACTTCGGAGAAGGCTATTAGTTAGCGGTTTTGTCATAGTTGAAAACGACAATATGACAGCCTTAAATTCGCAGCTGCTTATAAAAAGGATACCTATTCCGAGATTTGTTTGTTATTGATGAAGAGTTTCTCGAAGCGAGTAGCAAGAGAAGCTAGAAACCACCGTGACGTGCATTTGGCCACATTTCGAGACACACGTACACATTCGTTGCCTTGTCCTCAAATACAGCTAGGGTTGTGAGAAACACCTCAAGTGCCGGGTAGCAAAGAAAGGAAAGAAATAGCTTCCGGAACAAATAATTTTTTTCAACTGCAGCTAAGGAA
Source organism: Dermacentor variabilis (assembly GCF_050947875.1). Taxonomy (NCBI): domain Eukaryota; kingdom Metazoa; phylum Arthropoda; class Arachnida; order Ixodida; family Ixodidae; genus Dermacentor; species Dermacentor variabilis. Next base: position 94,974,459 of record NC_134574.1, on the reverse strand, counting down.
ACGCTTCGTCTACTCCAGCAAGTGTTCAACGTGGATCGAGGCTCATGGGATAATAATCTGTCAGCTTTAGTGATAAAAATGTTAGGTGTTCAATGGAAGGAGCATTTTATGGCATTTCAGATTTCAGTACAGGGCATGCACACGTAGATCACTTTTGATTGATGTTGTGATTGCGTGTAGAGAAATGTGATTGTATTTACAGTGACTTCTGTATTAAAGGCGTTGAAAGCTCAGTAGCTCGCTTACAGAAAAAAACTTCCAGTTTTGCTCGAAACGCGGAACGTAGAAATTAGCAGACAGGCGAACGAACAAAGGATAGTAGCTTTATCGGTCGTATAAACTTCTAATGATCGGCGTAGTAACCAAATTAACAAGACTTGTGTTAGGCGAGCAAAAGAAAGCGTGAGCACATCTCGCCCGATGACCACGGAAACTCTCTGTCAAAACGCTGAAGTGACGAAGCAAGGCAACAGCAGCGAGCGAACTGAGCTTCGTGTTGCGTGTGGAATCAACGCACATGGCTTTCCAAATACAGCAACCCTGACGTTCAGGATCGCTGTGACGTAAAACACAGCGAATCTAAGAAGTTCGCTCTAAAAGCGGACAATTGACTATTTCATTGACTAGTGATTGCGCATGGTCCTAATTTAAATTGTGTTTGCAGTTTAGGGAAAGCGAAGTAGCATCTCTAATAGAGGGAATGGCTAATCATGACGCATTTGTACTGTGCGGTTTGCGTTGCTCGCTGCTTTATTTACTGCAGTTTGTGCACCTTCGTAAAAGTAAGTTTGGGTGAATCGTATATTTGCATATCTTGATGTTCGGAAATTTAGCTTTATTATTATGAGGTGCCAAATAAATTTTATGAACGGATGTTTTTAGTGACAAATGGCAAGTGACCCTTTATTTTCTCAAGAATACCAAGAATCTTTTTATGCAAAAAACGGGAGCAGCAACCTTTCTGCGTCTGTTTTTAGGTGCGTTTATTTAAAATCATAACAATTATTTGCCTCAATACGAACCGCACAGGAACGAAAACAGAGAGGACGTTCGCTAAGCACACGTGAGTGATTTATCGTGTAGCGTACAAGAAAATGAGCCACATTATGGATAGAGCGTTAATATGTCGCTGATGCAAGTCATCACAGACTGTTTTTCCTCCACACCATTTCGCTCCAGTTTCCTTTTGGACATGAATAAATACTTAAGCTAGAAAAGATTCAACCAGATTTACTTGACGAACACATAAAATTTTCTTGAAAGCTTTATCTTTAGCCACAAAGGAGACATCATACATCAACCCGTATGCATCGTACCTTCAACATGTGAAGTTTTAACGTATACAGTGTTCCAGAAGCTGATAATCTCAGCCAAAAGTACCTGAGCAAACTGGTCAACTTCTGCGAATATCACTATTTTCAAGCAAAAATTCTACAACGCAGCATTATCTACATGTATCTTTAATTGCAATAGTAAGTGTTTACATGATTCTTTTTTGTGAAATGGACTGCTTCTCTTCGAGGATGTGACAGTCCAATCGATATTTGCTCATATCCTTCAGGCAAGTCATTACTGTTTTTGTCTACGCTTTTTTTCTGTGTTTTTGCTGTGCCCCACCTGTGGGTTTTATGTGCGACGACGCGAGCGCCGCTCGTTAGCGTGGACTTTCTTTACTTCATAATACCCATAGAATAAAGCGTGTCTTATAACAGAGGAACTGCAATATTAAGAAGTAATTATACTTCACTTGATGACAGTCGACTTGTCTGCAGTCATCGCTTGACTTCACTTTGAAGTATCAAGATTCACCGTAAGGCCTCACCACATACTGCTTTTTCTGACTTTCTTTCCCAATTTAAAATACATTTCCTAAATGAAGCACGAACAGCGTACTGAATGCGGCACAGTAAAAATCGTAGTTATTTCATTTCCATGAAAGTCTAAGAACATGTTCTGGCCAGTTGCCTCTTCCTTTAACCATGAAAGCTCGAAAAACACATTTTCCGGAGTGTTTGCAGCTGTTATTGCAGAGCAATGAGAGTGGGCCTTCATTTATTGGGAACCACTGCAGAATTGTTCTCCACAAACCATGCTGTTGAACTAGGTTCTGCCATTTTCTCATCATCAGAACATTTTCGTGTTGCGCTGTATGTGCCCTAGCGTGTTTCACGGTTTATTCTGTAGTAGTATCAAAGTGGCCCATCGAAAGAAATGGAGGCTTCTGAACAGTGATTCTGCGGTCCAGAAAGAAAAATGTTTCTTTGGCACAAAAATAATCGGTACAGCTAAGTTCATAAGCGTAAGCGTTTCTGCCGAGGTAGCCGTATATTTACCAACACGTACCTATCCAGCATAACCATACTTGCATTTTACAAAACTAGTGAGATGGAACGATGTTGTCTTGGGGCGTACTCACTGAAAATTAAGAAGTTTGAAGAAAAACTTATATGTGAGTCCTCGTCTTCACCCTTTCAATTTTAAGTTGCTTCGCGCCTAATTGGCCATCGGTAATGTTTGTAAAGCAATAAGAATATTTTACTTACTTCAGCTGTTTTGAGCCATCTATCTATCTATCTATCTATCTATCTATCTATCTATCTATCTATCTATCTATCTATCTATCTATCTATCTATCTATCTATCTAGTGTATGTCTGTGTCTGTCTCTGTGTCTGTCTATATATCTATCTATATATGTAGCTAGCTTTTTAGCCAGCTTGCTAGCTAGGCTACTACGCCAGCCCGTTAGCCTCAACTGTCTGCAGCTTGGCCAACAAAGTATGTGTTCGTGATCATGGTGCAATCATCTTTTGTACTTGGCCCTACCAGCTTCGTGATGGAAGTGCCGTGACGCTGTTATCGATGCAGATTCTGCTCGAACCAGTGGCCCAAGATGTCTAAGAACTAGATCTCTTGGATCAGTTGTCATGGCATCGTCGTGACAATTGCTTCGTCGTCCTTCAACCAAACTGGGAATAGTCTTCTTATGTGGTCGTCACACTATCAATGCCATACAGTCGTCATGCACATTTTGTAACATCGCCATAGGGGGGATATCGTGATGGTTCCAGCGCCATCTTTCCAGATTCGATATCTGGCTTTCATCATGGCGCCATCGTCAAACCTTGTACTTTGATAAGGCGACGAAAGTTGTATATTTGCTTCAGCCACTACAGATTTGCTTCTTATCCCTGGGCTTTCGCGGTCACTGCATCGTCGTCCATACAGTTATACCACCGAACATAGCAATGCCGTCTTTTAATATCATAGATGATATGCTATCATCCCGCACTCGCTGCCCCACCACTACTATGGTGTGACTATGGTTCTAAATTATTGTTGGCATTGTAACTTTGCCATTCGGCTATCGTCATGCTCTCGCCATCAAGACACCATCTTTATGCCATCGCCATCAATTCAGTAAAGCATTGTCATCATGGCATTGCCGTAATAGCGATGGCAGTCAGATTGTCGTCATATAATCATGATTATAGGCCACAGTTTTTAACTTCGTAGTTTCAAAGCAACTATGATGCGTTAGTTGCCCGATCGCAGTCATGGTCATGCTATTGTGGTGGTGTCATCGTCGTCACTCCACCATGGTCATAAAAATTTGGTCGTCCTGCTATCATCGAAAACTGTTCGTAGTATACTGGTCGCCACGCCATCCTCCTTAAGCACTCGTCGTCATCACAGTGTGCACGTCACTTCGTCATGCCATCGTCATCACATAGTTGTCATCGTGGATTAGTTGCCGTGCCGCCGTCTCGATGCCGTCGCGGTCCTTTCGTTGTCCCCCCAGTGTACTCACCATAGAATTATCGTCATGCCGTCGTCACCGCACTGGCGTCGTCAGCACATTGATGTAATTTACTGATCGTAATTACATCGCAATTGTGTGGACGTCATCGATATGTGAATATGCCACTGTTTCATGTCATCGTCTTCGTTGCATCGTCCGACAACGCTTAGCGTGCATCCGTTGTGGCACCACCATAATCACCCTGCACTGGTTGTGCCATCGTCGTAATCGTATATTCGTTGTCCGGTTTCGAAACCCCATCACCGTTATACGTTCCTCGTCATTTAAGCACCATCATCTCATTGTAGTTGCCGTCGTCGTTATATTGCACCTTGTTATTTCCATCGACTTCGTTCCTTCGCGTTTGTATTGTTGCCCTGCAGTGCTATCATGCAGTCGTCTTCATGTCGCCATGCTGATGGCCGACCTTGGCAAGCGACTTCCATTGACATAGTTGGACAATTAATTATGTTGCATATAACCGAAGCAAACAAAGCCTTGCAATGAACGCTGCACATATTAAACACCCTTGGGTTTAGGAATACGGTGTACTGCTACATTACTCGCTTCTAATACCGTTAACACTGAGCGCCATGGAAAGGCTAGTTTTATTTTAATTTTCGTTCATCAACACTTCTGTACGAGTTCAGGCACCTTCTCAACATATCAGTTTCGGTTCTATAAGCTGGATGGAATATTAGTTCAAGTACGCTTTTTAGTTACTTACAGCATTTGGCTGGACGCCCTCAGTGGTCTTTTTCATTGAAAGAATTTATCGAAATAGATTATTTCTTATAATTGGAGTCGATAACAACCCCCTCATTATCCTTCGCAGGAATTCAATAAATTAGCGCGCATGTATATAAAAATTCCCCATTATGACCTACGCCGTTTTCAAGCGCTCCTTCTCTTCCTAGCTACTTCAAAACACCTTCAAAATGCAAATGAGGTACTCGAAAATATATCGCACCATGCTATGGCTTGAAAATCATGCGTTGTTTTTTAGTACCGTGCGTCAAAGACCATATTATAGAAGGTCCTCTCAATCCATTCAATCACTAAGGTTCGAAGCGAATTTACATGCAAACATTGAAAATGGGAGCACTTGTCTCACGATACCTTCCAAGAGTTGAACTGGCTAAATAACTGTAAAAGTAACACGGGATAAAACATATGAACGTGTCATCTTAGGATGTGTTCGGATCTAGAGAGCCGAAAATATAAGATAATTTAGGCTGCAGAGAACACAGATCCGAAACATTCAAATCATTTATACTTGTTTGAACCGTTTCCGTCCTGATAGCGTTTACTGTCGCGGAATCGTTTGCCTTGGACAAAGCTCGCCACCTTTTGCTAAGTTCATCAAAAATCATATAACAAGAATATCGCCTTCCTAATAATTTGGTAGCTCCTGCTTTCACCTCATTTTCAAACAGCCTATAGATGCTTGATCGCTGTAGAACAATGCGAACAGCAAAATTTTACCAAGCAGCATCTGACCTAATTTTGATGATGTTTGCAGACATCGTTCCATGGGATCGTTTGAGCTGTTTTGGCCGATAGTGGGCCTCGCAAGGTATTTCATAAAATGCATCCCATATTGTATTGATATCAAAGGGTTCCTATGTAATACAAGTTGGAATATGACATGAGGAGTAATGAAATCAATAAATTGTCCAGCTATGCTGATACAAAAGGCACCAGCCATATGGTCTTACCCTATGATACACTTTAGCTGCGCCATTGTATGTGTTCGTAAATTTTAATAGAAGTGAAAGAAAATACAGAAGAGGTTATCTCACGTTGACTGCCCTAGATAATGCAAATAACAATATAGGAATATCGCGAGAAACCGTATTCCTGAAGCCGCACTTTTGAGTATTGACCGTTCTGAGGCATCGGTTGCTTTGGGTATATGCTACATACTGTGGTATCACGCGAATCTGTTCATTGCAGTCACTAGCCTAGGTCGATCATGAGCATGACGGCACGACGACTACTCCAACTCTTTTTCTGCGCGTGTTACGAAAGAGCAAAACTTTCAGAGGTGCCAGTGACATTTCATGAGGTTCATTTTGTCGACTATAGGCCCCGGGAGGCCGTTGCACGCCGTTACCCATGCGTCACCAAGAGCGTCACTGCAGCGAAGTGGCGAAACGCAGTTCGACGCACAGTTGATACGTAGACGGTCATGACATTCCCCGTGCTGCTTAGCCGCGGCTTTGAAGGCCTCGTGAACTGGAGAACATACTTTAGGACTGGTAACTTGTGCAATATATGATATTTACATGAAGCAGGGCATGTTTGTGGATCTACGTGAGTGGTAGGATAAAATGCCTTAAGCACGATATGTAATTGTGTTCCCCAAGAGAAGCTCGCTCTGCTGAGCAAGGATGCAGTCCTAGTTTTAGGCGTACATTGTCAGCGCCTTGCTTTGTTTACGTTTGACGACCCTTTTGTATATACGAAAATATTTTTGCAGCTCGACAAAGCAAGTATCATGAAATCAGTAAAATGTTCTGGTGAAGTTGGGGTCGATGCGCGCTGAAAGCTTGCCAGCAATGCGGCCATTGCAAGTAATTAAGAGAGAAAGAAGTCATGCGCAATCAGAATTCAATGCTGCTAGTCTAGAACAGAAAGGCTTATCCAAAAGTTTCTTGTTAGTGTTAAGTCACCGACAAATGGACATTGGTGTAGCACTCACTGCCTCAAATGAAGGAATACATGATGACTATGCACAAATGAAAGTCTCAAGCTAAACGCCGCAATCAAAAATGGCTAATGCCAAAAGGGGTGATAGGCTACGATGTAGGCATGATTGCTGTTGTCAATGCGACAGTCAGCTTGAGTGAAGTGTTTGGGAACACTGAAGATCCCGTCGACGCTAACAACCTATTGCTCACATTAAAAAGAAACACCTCCATCAAAATGCGCACCATGATGAAATAATTGCTTGATTTTCAGCAGAAATAAATGAATCCGATAAGCTGATTAGCCCCATGTGATCTAGAAAACACAACGTTATTATGCGGCAAAATATATACCGACAACTATTCGTACAGTGCTTAAGATGGACCTCTACAAACAAAACGACCAACCGGTCGGCCTACGAGGGAAACGTATAACATTATTTGATATTTTTTGATAATTAACAAAGCAGTGCCACTGCACAGGAGGGTGCAGACATATAGAAGAATCAAACATATCATCCACAGTGCATCCGCCACTTTTTTTTATGCCACTCACTGCGCAGTGTACAACGAAATTTTATCGTGACGCGCAGTTCAAATTTCACTTCGTATATTAACGTAGACGCTAAGGCATCCAATTTTGGTGCCTAGACAATGTCAACGTAAGCAAACAAGCTTGACCTTTGCGAGTCACCGTGCGCTTAAAAAGTGGTTTCGTCCCGGTACCCCGTGGGGGCCGCGGCAGCTACGGTACAATTGCAGACAGCAGTTATCAATAGCATCCGTGTATGGGAACGTGCTATATTTAGAAACAAAGCGTCCAGGACAGACTAAGGAACAGCCTTCTGTTGAAAAGAGATCGTTTGAAATAAAGGTGATTTTGCGCTCCGCTTGCGATCTCACCTCACCGCATACGACACTCAAACTTCGCTATATCATAATATTATAATAATATCAGCATTGAAATATCATGTCAGACACATTTTCGGACCCCTAGCAGTGTTCATAAATGCTAAGCAGTAAGCAAACGGAGATCACAAAGCTTCATAAATGTAGTCACTCCAACTATGACGGCAGAAAGGTTTATGTTTTATTATCAAGGCAACCGCTCAAGCATACTTTTTGAATATAGATGCCGCCGTCAAATATTCATTTTTTTAATTTACTAATTCATAAAAGCGACGAAACAAAGTTGGGCCTACAAGTTTGATATTTTTGGCTACGAAGAACTGAAGAACGCCTTTGTGATGTGCTCATAAAGTTTTTGTTACAGTAGCTTGACGCTAGGCTTTGCCACTAATGTTTTTAGTCGAACACATGCATTGCGTTACCTACAAGCTGAAAGAAAGCGAGCACCCGAAAATAATTTTTTTCTTTCCACCACCACGCCGGTGTTATACGTGTTTACTACCGCCTTCAGTGCGCTCGGTAGGAATGAATTGAGGGAATGCACTTATGTAGGGAAGTGTGACAAATTGATATTTTGCTCGCACACATAGCTTCGGCTCATTGGTGTTTCAACGTAATCTTCTTAAATGCAGATGTGTTGCTCGAATCTGAAGCTCGAACTGTCAGGGATTTTGTTGTAGAAAACTGCTTCCAAATAAATAAATTACAAGTATTTTAAGAACCTTGCATATATATTAAGGAGAGAAACAAGCCTTAAAAAATGCATATGGAGTCACTTCCGTCACGATGCCTCGCAAATGTTGGCAAAGATAAGAACATGTGTAAGTGACCTTCAGAAACTGTTTGCATGATTTGAAGCTGTTTATTGCAGGAAATAACGTACGAAAAGTTTGCCAATACTTTTATTCTGGTCTACATCATTCCATCTTGTCACTTGCGCATGACTGAAGGCACAACTACATATTCACGATATTGGAACTTTGCCATGCTAAGTAAAAATCTATTATGCTAATAAGTACGAGACACAGAAACACCTAGAATGCTTGTTTTCTTTTAAATGTTCAATCTATATCTGAAAAAGACACCTAGAATAAGCATATTAAACAAAAAGATCAGTAATAGGGGGAAACGTCAGGCAGGAAACTACAACTGGGCTTCACCTCAAGCCACCTACGGTTTCGTTTTCAGTTTTTCTTGACAGATCTCATCATTTGCCAACCATAAGTATATATTTCATTTGCGTTGTCATACATGCGTGACACCACGGAGCAGGAAACCTTCCAACGGCCTGTCTCCTCTGAACTTGCTTACAACACACAGTGAGTCGTGTCACAAACTTCTTCCTCCTCGTCCAGTGTTCCGGCTCGAAACCAACAAATGACGCTTGCTGGCTGTGATTCAGTATGGACTGAAGACAGACCGAATCTTCGGGCTAGTATTGAAACTAAGAACAAACTATAATGAATGGTCCGGCAGTTTTTGTTGAGGTGGCCTCAGATGGGGACTCGAGGTCCTTGGATACGATCCGCATCTTCGGCTTGCTGGACGGCTCAGAGCTAGTCTGCTAACAATCCACTTTTAGGAGCCGCCTACCAATGGTGGCGACGCCGATGGAGAATGTCCCCGGCGGCCCCCGCAGCCGGGGCGGCGTCGGGAAGGGGCGAGCTCGAGGCTTCCCATACTCTGGCAACGGCCTCGATTACTGACGCGTCGCGAACGGAGGTGGTTTCATTACCGTTGTTGCCGGCACATTCCCAGAGCATGTGTCGCAGCGTTTCTCTCTGTCCGCAAGCTTTAGACGCATCTGTTAGATATAAACCTGGGTAGCAGTGATGTAAGACGGCGGGGTTAGGGTAGGTGTGTGCCTGCAGCGAGCGAAAAGTAACGTCCTCGTTCCTGTTTAATTTATCGTGTGGTGGCAGGAATGTGCGGTTTTCCAGTGTTGGGTGAGGTCTCTCAACGTGGTTAGGCTGTCGCTCCACAGCCATTGTGATTCTTGTTGCTGCACTTCTACGTAATGTCCCGATCCGGCAGATCCGATGCCGCGCTCTCGGGGGTGGAGGCAGCGGCCACCTACACTGCGGCGGCTCGGGGTGTGAGACCTCAAGCCGTGGCGTGGGCCGCCTCGTTGCCCGCGAGCGGGACATTGGTCTGTGCCGCGGTCCAGAGGAGGAAGGCCGTAGAATTTTGGGGTTGTGAAGGCGATTACGAATCAGCGAGAATTTTTTTCTGGTTCGCCGCATGTAATCAATGCTCGTCAATAAAGGATTAAATGGGCTTTTGTATTAGTAGCCCTGTGGTGTGTCGTACTTCATATCACCTCCTAACCTACGGTGGTCACACGAGCAGTTTAACAACAGTGCTAAAAGAAATTCACCAAGAGGGGGCAAAGGCTTTTTATTGAGGACTTTTGGCAATCCGCTCTGAGATAATATGACTTCATGTAGAAACTGGAGATAGAATTACGCAAGCAGCGGAATGTTTTAAACAGAAAACGCACTGCAATAAATCCCAAACAGAACTTGGTGCTCGCTGTTGGTTGAGCGCATCATAATTTCTTGAAATGCGCATAGTTGACGCCGATAATTTCAATACCTTGTGAACCGGGCAAGCATGAAAAGGAGGCTAGCCTGAGGGTCGGCTGACGGTGCACGTTTATTGACCAGCTTGGTTTTCAGGTTATGAATGGTTACGTGAAGTTCGTCTAGTAGAGACACAGATCACGTCTACCGCAGACTGGACGAAAGAACATATACTAAACAGCTAATGATATCTAAGCAATAGACAATTATCACGCACGTTATACTAAAACCAGGAGACAATGTGGCGGCATCGCACGTCACGCAAGAGAACATGCGGTATATTAAGAGATGAGTCAGTTCACCGGTGCCCGAGGCAGCCAAGACGGTGAAGTAAGCGGCGAGGCTAGCACGGTGGCACAATGGGATCGAGTGGCGGGTTATGGTTGGCTGGCTTGACGCAATTCGCAGCAACACCTCTGACACTTGCATGAGCCCACTTCTATAGCAAAAAAACTTGGGAGTTTACACACACTAATATAGCCCAGCAGTGAGCTTTTGCTTCTAATAAAACACGAATGTTCGGCGATAGAACGCGAATCCTTGGTATCAACTGGGGCTCTTGTAAAGTTGCACAACTTCTTTCACTGTGTGCAGCTTGATGTTCAAACTGATCATGAACCATTGCGATATTTTGCGCGGGCAAAAACATCAATAGTATACGATGTTGCGCTGGAGCTAAGAGCATACCTGCAGTATAGAGCACATAAAAACATCCGGAAATGCTGGAGTGAACTACACGAAATGATTCAAATCCATGCAGGATAGTCTTCTGTGGGGTTAAAATGTCACGTTAATATTGCTGCAGTCTTTTGTACTAGCGTATTTAAGTGTTTATAGATAGTATGATTGCGTATATCCAGTGAATATTGCATGGAACTTGCCGGTCACTTTGAATTTAATATCATTTGGTAGGCATACAAGGAATTAAGCAGCCATATTTTTTCCTCATCTTTATTAAAAATGAGTCCCTCAAGCGGGGGCTTGTGTGATGAGTGTAGTGGACTAAACCAAGTGCCGTGGATGGTGAGACGAAAAGATGACCACAAATATTGCATGCGTGAACCTGGGACAGTATTTGACAAAAGACTTTGAAACGACACCCAAGAGTTGCATGGACGAAAATACCCTTTTCAAGTATTAAAAGCAAAAGACAAAAATTATTCTTCAAATCCACGGATGTCCATAGAATCTGTCATTGCTAAACGCGGTGTTTTGAGAATCATTGACTCTGCAAATACACAAAGGCCAGAGGGGAAGTAAATGCGATTTGTTTTGCCGCCACCATGTTTGTCTGCTTTGGGACAATGTGCGTTATATTTGTCTCGTGCTCAGGTAAGATATGGCACTTAATAATTGCTTTGACGTGCTGTGTGCAATAACTGGTTATATTGTGCGTATCCTCGGACGAATGGCTTTATGGTTGACTGGGCACTCTGAAGTTCCACCCAATGTACCCATCCAAGCCCTTATAGGAACCTGCATCACACATTTGCCTCCGCTGCGACAGGACCGCGCCATTAATTGCTGTGGCTGTTGTCTGAAGAGCCTGAAAATTTGAGGATTAAGTGGGTGTTAATTGCATTGGCAAAATGCAAGGGCTTTGAGCGAGTTGAGTTGCCATTACAGTTTGGCAGTGCGTAGAAAGGTATAACGCTAAAACGAAATTATTCATGCTTAAAAACACCATTCCGACGAATGTACCAAAATATAACTCTCAAGGACAAACAAAAAAATATGTGAATATTTCAATATTGATAATCGTTTAGGATTTCACCAAAATGCACGCTATCAGAAGGAGAAGTTCTGGGGAAACAGGCGATTCGTAAACATTTTCAACCCACTTAAGGAACGTAACGATTGAAGGTTTTTGTTCCTCATGTCACATCGACGCAGTTTTGTGCAAATATTGAGCTCGCACCACTTGTGGGGCTGCAAGCGGAATGGAGACACTTTTTCCATCCTATGAAAAAACGCCTCGAAAGTGGCCGAGAACGAGCGCTTACGCACTTTACTTTCCTCGCTTATACTTGAACATCACCCAGAACATTTCTTATAGCATTTTTCCGAAAAATAAACCTACGTCATCTTCTGTTCGATTGTCATAACAAGTGAAATCATCCAGAAAGCAATCTTGAGAGCTTGCAGTCGGCAAAAGAGCTTCACTTTATTATACTATATACTACTATATTACTTTAGCGCTGTCCTGTGTGTTCCTGCCTTCTGTCGTCGTTTTTTCGCGCTGCCCCTTCAAGAGGAAGTCATTCTCCCTGAACGCTTGTAGATAGGAGAAGGGATCAGAATTTGGTAGAAAAGAAGATAAAGTTCGCTTCAATGCATTCCTACAAGTAAAAAAAAGATAGGCACAGAAACTTTAAATACTGAAGGGTAAACGCATCACTGGGGCGACTCGCGTATCTATGGAGCAGGCCAATCGCTCGCTGGTATTCTTTTTCTACAGTTGAGTGCGCGCAGCCGACAATAGTTCATGCGAATGAAACATGGCTACCACGTGCATGAAGAGCGACGTTTCGTCTGGGTCATCTCCAAACGTAGCGCTGGCTCCTCTGAAGGCGAAAAAAGCAGCGGAGGTGATCCAGCACTGAGGAGGACCTCCGAATCCTGCGATAGATTTTAGCAACGAAGCCTTTTTGGAAGATTTGAAATTGATGGCCGCGGTCATATTAGATATAATCATAATAGATATGAAGAATCATTCCACTAATTTCGAGCGCTCTGGTACGCAATTAGGTAAGGAATACTGGAAAATAAACTTTCGGAGAAAACAACCACTATCACGATATGGCCTAATTTATGTAACCATATAACGAAGATGCGAGCTTGAAAGTGATTCATAGATCGCGACATTTGTATATTCGGAATTCCTATAACTCTTATGAGTGATATATCTATGACATAAAGTAAGACTGCTAATTCAACCGCAAGTATTAAAATTTCTACTTTGGTACAATATTAGTAATGCATTGAATTATTAAGGCTATATTTTTACAGAAATGAACATTAAAAGGGGCCTTGAAATAATTTTTAATGAACGGAGGGAACGCATTTGAAGTTAAAATGGGGCATTTGAGAAATACTTCGGCGCATTAGGTATTTCAATGGACTCACCAGAAGTGGAAGTATTAGTAATCATAGATGGGCCTGCACAGTGCTGACGCTCCTTCTCTTTAGCCACGCACTGCTCAGGTTACGGTGGAACGTGGCGGGCACACAACGGCCCAACTTCTAAATATCACCATGGCACGCAGTTCAAATTTCATTTGAGATGTTAACATGTACGCTAAAGCTTCCTGTTTTAGTGCCTAGGCGCTGTACGTTTAAGCGAGACGCGGTTGACCTTAGCTAGTCGCAGTGGGCATAGCCAGTGGACCCGTCGTGGTACCCCTTGGTGGAGGCGGCTGCTACGCTGCGTAGCAGACAGCAGCTACAAATAAAAGCCGTGTACGGGAACCTGCTTTATTAAAATATAAAACCTTCAGAAGCGACTAAGGACCAGTATTCTGGTAAAAACAGACTGTTTGAAAGAAAGGTGACTTCGCGCTCCACTTCCAACCTCGACTAACCGTGTACGACACTCATACCCGAGTAAGATGTTCACAGCATCGCATGCTATCTGCGGAATACTTTATTTCACTTATCCCGACGGGTGATTCAGAACTGGGTGGTTCAGAACTGCTTTCCATAATACCAGTATTACTACATCATGGTAGACGTATTTTCGAAACCCCCCCCCCCCAATGTTCATCAATGCTAAACATGAAAGCTACTGTTATCACAAATGCTCCTAAATGCATTCACTCCGACTATGAAGGCCCAAATGTTTATGTCCCATTTACAAGGGAACGGCTAGAGTCCACTTTTTCAATGGAGATGCCATCGTCATTTATTCACATTTTTGATTGAGGCATATAGGCGATGAAACAATGCGTTGGCCCAAAGTTTTTATATTTTTGCTTATGTAGATCTGAAGAAACCTTTATGGAGCACGTGTTAAGGTTTTCGTTACAAGACCACGGTACCAAGCCTCACCACTCGCATTCCTGAATCAAGAACGGGCATTGGGTTATCTAGAAGATGAAAGAAAGCGAGCACCCGAAATGTTATTTGCCTTTTGCTTAGTTCACCACATAGTCGTTTTACGTGTTTACCACCGACCTCTGTACCCTTTCTAGGAACAAAATGATCGAGTGCCCATATGTAGGAAAGTTTGCACCATTTGACATTTTTCTCTCTCATAGCGTCAGCCCCGTGCTTCTTCAACGTACTTGTTTAAAATACAAATGTGTTGCTCGAAGCTGAAGCTCGAGCTGCCTCGTCATAGAGAAGTGCGTCAAAAACCTAAATTACGAGTTTCTCTAGAACATTTCACAAATCAAGGCGACAAACAACCGTTAAAAATGCACATGCATAATTTTCGTCACCATGCCGTGCAAGGGCTGATGAAAGTAAGGACAGGTGTAAGTGATTTTGAAAACATGTTTTTGAAGATTTGAAGCCATTCATTGCTGAGCAACACATGTACCTGAAGGTTGCCGCGACATTTATTCCTGTCTACATCCTTCCATCTTGTCGCTTGCTCATGATTCCAGACTCAAAGGCACCCTCACGACATGGCAAGATTTTTATGCTGAGCAGAAATCTCTTAACTTCTAAGGTTGAGAAACATAAATACAAAAAAATTCATGTTTCTTTTTCTATTTTCTATCTAAATCTCAAAAGCGCAGCTTGAATAAGCATAATAAGACAAAAATCAGAAGTAGGGGCTAACCTCAGGCCGGGAACTAAAAGTGGGCGTTACGCGAAGCCACATATGGCGTCGTTTTCAATCTTTCTAGACAGCACTCATCATTTGTCAACCGTAGGTAAACATTTCATTTGCGTTGTGACCCATGTGGGACACCACTGAAGCAGCGTACCTTCCAATGTCCTGTCTTGCTTTCAAGATAGAGTTAGTCGCGTGACAAAATTCTTCCGCCTCGTCCAGTGTTCCTGCTTGAAACCAACAAAGGGAGCTTGTTCGCTGTCGTTCAAGGTTAGGCGAATACATTTGGACAGAAACTTCGTACTCAGTACTAATACTCGGCAAGACAAAAATTTTCTTTTATGTTGCGTGTAGGCAACACTCGTCAATAGATGTTAAATGGGCTTTTGCATTCTTAACCATGTGGTATATAGTGCTTTCCCATCCCCTTGTAACCTACTGTGGTCGCCCGAGCAGTATAAGATCAATGCTAATAGGAATGGAACGTGAGTACAGTATTTGACAAAAAACAACGACGCCCAAAAATTGCACAGAAAAAATATCGGTTTCAAGTAAATAAATAAAGGAAAAATTTACTCTTGAATATCCCCGAATATCCAAAGAATCTGTCAGTGCTGAACGCGGAGCTTTGAGAATCACCAACTATGGAAGTACACAACGGTCAGAGGGCAAGAAAGAGCGATGTGCTTTGCAGCCACCATGTTTGTTCGCCTTGGGGTAATGTGTTTTATATTTGTCTCATGCTCAGGTTATATTTGGCGTTTACTAACTGCTATGCCGCGTTGGTGTGCAATAAATTATTATATTGTGCGTTTTCCTGGGATTAACGGATTTGTTGTTGGCTGGCTACTCTAAAGTTACGCCCCAGGTACCCGTTCAAACCCTCACAAAACCAGCCTCAAAAATGTGCCTCCAGAGCGACTGGACCGCGCCGTTGGTTACTGTGGTCGTTGTCTGAATGGACACAAAAGTTGAGGATCACGCGTGTGTTAATGGTTTTGATATAACGCAAGGGGTTTTAGGGAGCTGATTTGATGGCACGCTACGAGCAATAGGAAGCGCGAGATCGGGAAGAATGGTATAACGTTGAAATAAACTTATCTATGCCCAACGACAACACCCCAATGAATGTACCGAATATTTCACTGTGAAGCAGAACCTAAGAAAAATGCGTGAAGGTTTCCTCATTAATATACTATTAGAATAGCAATAATATAGACGCTATAAGACAGGAAAGTTCTGTAGAAACAGGTGCTTAGTAATCATTTTATACCAAATAAGGAACATAAACGATTGAAAGTTTTGATCCCTTGTGTAACATCTACGTAGTGTTCTGCAAATAAGAAATTGGCAGCAGTTGTGCGGCTCCAAGCGCAGTCGAAATACTTTTGCTAGCGTATCAAAGAGCACCTCTAAAATACCGAGAACGAGCGCTTAGGCAGTTTACTTCTCTCCGTTATCAGCCAACGGACCTGAATATTTGCCAGAATATTACTTCTGGCATTTTCCTCTTTCCTGAAGAATACACGCCCGTTGTGTTCTCTTTCTTTTTAATAAACAAGCGAAATGTTGCTGATAGCAATCTTGAAAGCCTGTAGTCGGCAAAACAGCGTCACTGTAACATGTCCCAAAAGTGTCCGATGCCATTCTCCCAGAACACATATAAATGAAAGAAAAGATCCGCATTTAGTAGACAAGAACATAAAGTGTCCTCCAATGCATTCCGGCAAGCAAAAAAAAAAATATGCAGAGAAACTATTTTGGATACATTAGGGTGAAGGTGTCGCTTGGTTGGCCAGAGTGTTCAAGAACGAACCGCTCGCTCTCTCTTATCCATTCCCCTGTGGAGCACGCGTAGCCGAGAATAGATTTTCCGACAGAAACATGGTGACCACGCGCGCGGACAGCCCCATTTCGTAAGGGTCGTCTACGAACACAGCGCTTGCTGACCTGAAGGGGAAAAGGTGTTTCACCACTGAAACGGGCCTTGGTATCCTGTAACAAATTTCAGCAACTAAGGCGTTGGGCGAAGATTTGAAATTGATGGTCGCGCTCAAGAACCAGAAGCGAACGTACCGATTCTCTCCTAGTAACTCCAACCTTGTTCGACAGCAGGTGAAGCCAAGAACTCCGCTCGACCGAGGGAGGGCTTGCTGAGCAAAACCTCCGCGTTTCATTTGGTGCTGCGCTGCCGTATCCGTTCGCCCACTGGCCGTACTTGACTGTAAATTCCCTCAGATGTAATTATCCATCCCATCGTCTCCAAATACCTGCTTTGCCGAGTCTTAATGCTGCCATTAATGCCTCTGAATTGCGCATATTGCACAAAAAATGGTTTGTAGGAATGGAAAAGAACAGTAGTCGCCTTGGTGGCCTCAAACTTGCGCTTAGGCAAGGCAGGCAAGAAAAAAAAACACATATCCCCCGCTGTTTGCGGCCGTTCGTACAGAGCATTGAAAGTGTGCCTGCATTTATGACCAGACACTGCAGAATTGTTCTACACAATCCACGTTATTGAACAACCGGTTTTGCAATTTTCTCACCTCCAGAATATGGTCTTTCTTTTGCTACGAATGTCCTAGCATGTGGATTTCACATTTGATCCGGTGGTAGTAAGAAATTGCCCATTGAACGAAGTGGACGATTCAAATCAAACGGTCATTCTACGTTCCACAAGAAACGTATCTACGGCACAAAAACAACCGGTACCACTGAGTTTATAAGTGCAAGCGTTTCTGCGAGTTAGCCGCATAGCTACCAACACGTACCTATCCGGAATCCCCACAGCCACACTTTGCAAAAATAGTGAGGGGCAACGATGTGGTCGTGTCATAAGGTTACTCAATAGCAAGAAGGTCGAGGGATTGCATATTCGTATAGGTACTCGTTTGCACCCGTTATATTTGATTTGTTTCGTACCTTATTCGCCATTGGTAATATTGGTAATGCGATTAGCAATCTTTACCGACTTCGGCTGTTGAGAGTCTATCTATCTATCTATCTATCTATCTATCTATCTATCTATCTATCTATCTATCTATCTATCTATCTATCTATCTATCTATCTATCTATCTATCTATCTATCTATCTATCTATCTGTCAGTCTGTCTGTCTGTCTGTCTGTCTGTCTGTCTGTCTGTCTGTCTATCTATCTATCTATCTATCTATCTATCTATCTATCTATCTATCTATCTATCTATCTATCTATCTATCTATCTATCTATCTATCTATTTATTCATTTATTTATTTATTTATTTATCTATCTATCTATCTATCTATCTATGTAGCCGTCTACGCCAACCTGTGAGCCCAATCTGTCTACATGCTTGGGCCACCAGGCAGGCGTCAGTGGTCATGACATAATCGTGGTCCTTTCGTAAGCACTCCTCCCAGATTCGTGATTTGCTCTCATTGTGCTGTCGTCGTGATTCTGACCGACCCAGTTGCACAAAGCACTAAGACCATGAACTCATTAGATCGTCATCATCATCATCATCATCAGCCTAGTTACGCCCACTGCAGGACAAAGGCCTCTTCCATACTTCTCCAACTACCCCGGTCATGTACTAATTGTGGCCATGTTGTCCCTGCAAACGTCTTAATGTCATCCGCCCACCTAACTTTCTGCCGGCCCCTGCTACGCATCCCTTCCCTTGGAATCCAGTCCGTAACCCTTAGTGACCATCGGTTATCTTCCCTCCTCATTACATGTCCGGCCCATGCCCATTTCTTTTTCTTGATTTCAACTAAGATGTCGTTTACCCGCGTTTGTTGCCTCACCCATTCTGCTCTTTTCTTATCCCTTAACGTTACACCCATCATTCTTCTTTCCATAGCTCGTTGCGTCGTCCTCAATTTCAGCAGAACCCTTTTCGTAAGCCTCCATGTTTCTGCCCTATATGTGAGTACTGGTAACACACAGCTGTTATACACTTTCCTTTTGAGGGATAGTGGCGACCTGCTGTTCATGATCTGAGAATGCCTGCCAAACGCACCCCAGCCCATTCTTATTCTTCTGGTTATTTCAGTCTCATGATCCGGATCCGTGGTCACTACCTGCCCTAAGTAGATGTATTCCCTTACCACTTCCAGTGCTTCGCTACCTATCGTAAACTGCTGTTCTCTTCCGAGGCTGTTAAACAATACTTTAGTTTTCTGCAGTGTAATTTTCAGACCCACCCTTCTGCTTTGCCTCTCCAGGTCAGTGGTCATCTCTGAGCAGTGGTCATCATATCAGTGGTCATCATATCGTCGTGCTGATTTCATCGCCGTCATTCAAGCCATGTCGGAAGACTCTCTTGATGCCGTTGCCGTCACACTATAAACGTCATAGAGTCGTGATGAATATCTTGTAACACATCCTTTGGGATGACGTTATTATCGCTCAACCGCCCTCTTTTCACCTTCGAGATGTGCCTATCATCATGCCGCAGTTATCAAGCCTTGCACTTTGATTCGGGGAAACCAAAGAGTATATTTGCTTCAGCCACTGCAGCTGTGCTTGTTATCGCCATGCTGTCGTGGTCATTGCATCATCATGCATACAGCTTTATCCACCGACCCTAGCAATGCCGCATTTTTATTACCATAGAAGCCAAGCAATCTTCGCGCACTCGTTGTCACACCACCATTGTGATGTGATTATTGATGCAATGATTGTTGTCATTCTTATTTGTCATTCCACTCTCGTCATGGCATTGTCATTACGGTATCATCATATGCCATTGTAATCAATTCTATAACGTTGATCTATTGTGACCATGGCATTGCCGTAACAATGCCTTCTTCTCTGCACCGACGTATGTCTTTGTCATTTGAATGCAGTTTTGTTGTCGTCATTCAGTCGTGATTATGTGGCACCGTTTTTATAACCTCGTCATTACACAGCACCTATGGCGCATCAGTTGTCCGATCATGTTTGTCGACATGCAACCGTTGTCGTTTCAATGTTGTCAGTGCACCATCCTGTCGTCGTACACGCTTCGGGTTACAATGGTCAGTGCGCCATTGTCCTAATAGACTCAGATACATATCACTGTCCACATAACTCTACCTGTCATCGTCGTCACACAGTTGTCGTTATAAATTTACTGCCGTCCCATCACCTTGATGCCGTCGCAGTCATTTATTGTGGCCGGAAGGTCCCTGTCATATAGTTATCGCCCCGTCGCCACCACCACACTGCCTTCATCGACACATCGATGTCATTATCTCATCATCATTACACCGCAATCAAGCTTTGAAGCGTTGTCCCTGCGCTGCAGTTGCCTTCATGCCGCCATGCTGATTTGTCGTCCTTGGCAAGTCAATTCTATTCAAAAAGTTAGATCATTTATTAACATGCAGCATATATCCGAAGCAAACAAACTCTGGAAATGCCCGCTGCAGATATTAAAACACGTGGTTTTAAGGATACAGTGTATGGACTGGCTGCAGCTTGCTAATCCCGTTATGATTGAGTGGCATGGGTAGATGAGTCCAAACAGTGAAATTGTTTCGTATAGTGCTCCGTTCTGTTTTTGAAAGGTTTCCGGCAACATTGTTTGGGTTCGTTAAGATGAAACATTTTATTAGTTCAAAAGCGCTTACCTTAGGTTAAAAGCTGTACATTCTGATATGTCATTCGCTTTAAAACAAATAAGCCAAAGGGAAATTTACTTGTTGTTGAACTCTAAAACAACGCCCTTATTGTCCTTGACAGTAACGCACTAAAAGAGTTCACATGTTTATGAAAACTTTCCATAGGGTCATAAGCTGTCTTGCACTCCCCGCCCCTTCTCTTCCTAGATACTTCAAAACCACTCTAAAATGCAAATCACTTCACCGAATCTCTATCGCGCAATGCTTTGGCTTCAAGTACCTTCGGTGTTTTCGTAATAACGTGCATCCAAGGCCATGATATAGAAACTCCTCTCAATCCGTTAAATCATTACGGTGAGTTTAAATACAAAGAATAAATGCGGAAGCACTTATCTCACGATGCCTTGTGAGAGCTATTCGGGTAATCATCTAAAAAAGTAACACCGAATAAAACATTTGCGCGTGTCATCTTAAGATGTTTTCGGCTATAGAGAACACGTATTCAAAATTCGTCATATCATTTATTCTTGTTTACGCCGTTTCTGTCATGACACTATTCTGACCCCATACTCATATGCACTCGACAAAGACCATGAAATTTAGCTAAGTTGATCATCAATCACATAACTACCATATCGTATTCCTGGAAATTTTGTAGGTGTGATTGCCTCTTCACTTGAGAACTTGTTGTCACTGCTTTATCGCTACAAAACAATGGGAACAGCAAAAGCTTACCAAGCAGGTTGCGACCGCATATTTTAATGCTGGTAGGCAATCTTCCAGGAAATCGTATGACCTGCTTTAGCACAATGTGTGGCGTACAATGTGTTCCACGAACTTTGTCCGAAATTGTAAAAATGTCAAATGTTCCAATATAATAGAATTTAGAATATGAGATGAAGTAACATGAAAAAGGTGTTCTGATACAAGGGACACCAGACATATTTTGGTACCCCATGATATACTTTCAGCCAGCCATTATATGTGTTCGTACACTTTACTAATATCAAAAAAAAAGCTACAGCCGAGATCATCCCGTTTAGAGTGTCGACGTTATCGCAAATATGAATCTAGGGAGATCGCGACATATGGCATTAATAAAGTTACGTTTAGGAATCTATATTTTATGAGACTGAATGACTATATGGTATAGTCTATACATTTAATGAGTCTATGTGAGTCTATATAAGACATAGGTAAAGGATATGCCAAAACGGCCTAAGTAAGCCAATGTACTTACTAATGAAAGAAAACTGCAGGTCTCTTCTCACCATGATTCCTGAAGCATCCATTGTTTCGTTTATGTACATATACTCCGATATGCCAATTTGTCCATGGCACTACCTCGCTAACGTCGCTGAAGAGCATGATGGCGCGACGATGACTGTACTACACCGACGCAGTGACGGTGATCCAGTTTCAAGAAACGAGACTAGCAAGGAACGACAAGAGTCAAAAACGGGAACGGCATGGTGGCAGTGAAATGCCGATGCTTAATTGGCAATTTTACTGTGACAATGACAGTGTGAAAACAATGGGATGGTGAAGCTGGAATTATGACCGTCGTACAAGCACGGCAGCATTAAAATGACAGTGCCACAAAAAAATATGATAACGATTGTCCAACGAAGCAATAAGGAAGGCAGCATCACAGCGCTGAGAAATTTGCAATTGAATAATAATGGAATGACTGTTATGGAGGGGCGATGAAACTATGCCATTTATTGATCCATGAAGACCGTGTGACGACAATGGCATGGCAAGAACTGTATCATAATCACTATGTGACGGCTATGGCGGGACGAGAACGGGTTGTCGAAATGAAAATCATGATTATAGAACAGCCGTGATGACGTCAAGATGTAGAGGCTCTCCCCTGAGAGAGTAACGTCAGTAAGGCCTTTAAAACCATTTCTTGTATTTATTGTTACAAGTGTTTAAAAATCTTCAAATACCCATTTTGCCTTGATACATCGGCTACACCGTAACTTCCAGCTCTGGAATGCGTTACGGTAGCCCTCCTCCGGAATGGACTTTAATGCTGCGGTACAAGCTGTTTTGATGCCGTCCAGTTTGCCAAAATGCTTGCCTATCAAGGGCGTTTTGAGGCGTGGAAACAGAAAAATGCCAGGCCGAGCGAAGTCCGGGCTTTACGTTGGCTGGGGGATCGTTGGTACCCCTGATTTAACCAGGTAGTCGGTGACGAAGAAGGCACTGTGGGCCGGCGTATTATCGTGGTGCAACTTCCAGTTGTATGCGATGCCCGGCCGCATAAGTTGAAACCTGTTTTTTATTCTTTTAAGAGAAACCTTTGTGTATGTCTCAAAAACCGAACCAATTTGTGAGAATGAGGCTTGTTTATGGGGGTCGTAAGGGTGATTAGTTCTAAGGCTTGACAGCAGCTTT
Source organism: Dermacentor variabilis (assembly GCF_050947875.1). NCBI lineage: Eukaryota > Metazoa > Arthropoda > Arachnida > Ixodida > Ixodidae > Dermacentor > Dermacentor variabilis. The sequence continues at coordinate 94,951,709 of NC_134574.1, read as the reverse complement.
GTAAATTTTTCCTCTTCGGCAGTAATAATTATTGACCTGGTGGTGATCCGGCCAGCTGCTACAAATTACACAACTCAGAATAACTTTGTTTTATAAAAATACAACTCAAAATTGCTAGTTTGTATGAACGAACTAAGCCTGAAAATAACACTTAGCCAGCTTTTTCAGCTATTGTCGCTTATAAAAATGCAGGCCAGGCGATCGATGCTTCTAAAACATGAACAAAACAGCTTTTATTAAACATCCTGACAATATAACTCGCGCAAATGCGTGTGTTGCTGAGACTTTCGCTGACTAATCGCGCATGAATGCGTCCAAATTGTGCACATTACGCCCTGCCAATGTTTCGTAGTAATCAGAGGTCGTTGTAGTCCGTTTGCCGTCGGTAAACCTGCGCCAAACCATGGCACGCAGGAAAAGCACATTCGCCGTGCTGTTTACAGTTGCTGTTACTAGGCACTGAGAAGGTCACGGCCTTTATTATCAACCGCTCCATCATTATTCTCCAGAAGAAATGCTGATGAACTATTGTGTTATGACTTGAGGGCACCATCTTTTTTCGTTCTTTGTGCCATGGCATGTGGGTTTCGCGGTTTATCTGGTAGCAGCAGCAACGTGGCCAATCGACCGAAGTGGAGCATCCAAATAAAAGGGTGATTCTACGGTGCCCTAGACATAACTTTCCCGTGGAGGAGCACAAATGATACAACCGAAACCACAGGTGCCAGCGTGTCTGCCGAGGTGGCCGTAGTTACCTGCTGGGTGATTTTATTCTTATACTCCTTCTTGACAAAACGCGTGAGCTTTAACGATATCGTCTTTTGTAGTGCCGAAGACAAAGTAAAAAGCTCAATGAATCGCTTCTTTTTGAGATCTCGTTTGCACACTTTACCCTTTACGTATATCGTTTTTAATTGAAAATCGGCGATATTTTGATGCGACTAGGATTATTAACCTACTTCAGGTCTTTGAGCCTCTCTTTCTATATATATATATATATATATATATATATATATATATATATATATATATATATATATATATATATATATATATATATCCTCCTATGCTAACCCAGTGACCTTAGCTTGTTCAGTGACCCTAGCTGGCCACTTGGTGCACGATCGTGGACGCGATGCTGTCATGGTCAGACCATCAAGTCTCATTAAATCTTAGTTATCTGACTCTCGTCATGCCGTGGTCATTACGGCTTCTGCCGACCCAGTAGTCAACGATGGCGAGTGATATGGGCTCCGGGATCTAAAGCCAAGTGCTCTTGGTGATTAGATTATCCTTACTAATGCTTCGTCCGAAAACTGCTATCACGTCGTCATTGTCACAGTTTTCGCAATATAGTGTCATCATTAATTTCCTGTAACAACACCGCTGTGAGGACGCCGTGGTTGTTCAATCATCATCATCATTCCATCTTTCAGATCTGGCTCTCGTTGCTCCGCAATCTGCAAGTCTTCTACTCCGATTAGAGAAGAAGAAGAAAGAGGAAATGCAGGGAGGTTAACAGAGGAAGATCAGGTTTGATATTCAACGCATGCAGAGAAGGGGGGAAACATACTCAATCAGAGTCGGTCACCGTCGCTTCACTCTGTCACCGCACACACAGTAAGGCTTATAGCACTATAAGCGACAGTTCAGGCTACAGACGCTTGTCCCAGGCTTCTTGTTGACCAAAAATGCATATATGTTTGCCAGCTGGATATACATGGCTGATCATGGATATACATGGATGATCGTGATGCCATCGAGGTCACTCTATAGTTGCCAATACAGTGTTTTCAGCCGACCAGCAGCATGTCATCCTGTTTATGCAACAGATGTCGGGTCATTAGTAGGCACACCACCATCATGATGTTGTAATGGCCGTTTTATTATTTGTGACCGTTCCATCTTTTTCATTCAATCTTAGGTAGTATGCTCGCCGCACCTGATTTTGGACGCAGTTAGTTTCCCGTGTATTGAAACTTACTCTGACAAGTTTCATCGCTTTCTCTGGTCCCCAGCATTACTGGAAATAATTCCGTTACTTTTAGGGGTGCTTTCGCGGTACGCGCTTACCGTGCCTGGTGTTCTCACGCAGTTAGCGAAAAGCAGCTCGCTGGTGGTAAGAACGTAAGTTCAGCGTGTACTGAATATTGCTGGCACAACTACGTGACGCATTGTTTGAACCCCAACATCATTATAATATCGTTACTTACTTTCTGGGATACTTCTTAGGTACGCTCACCGCTCATGGCGTTGCAGCGCAGTTAGTAAAATGCACATTGGTCGTGGGGAGAAAGTAGGTTTGCCCTGTACTGAAGCTCCGTGGGACAATTTCTTGATGCTTTTGGTAGTCCCACAATATATGCCTTCTTTCGGTAATCACCCTTGCGGAAACGAGACGAGCGATTGCCAGGAGTGACAACACTGGACTGTAACAAAAGAGACCCGTGCTGAAAGTTTTTAGCGCAAACAAACACACGACAAGAAAGAACGCACACAGGAAACAGCGCGGTTCGTGTGGCTAGCACCGGCATAACGCGCAAAAGAGAAAAGCTCAAAAAACAGAAGCTGCGAAATTCGGTCTTCTGAATGACTCAAAACAGGTTTTTCACCCATGGAGTTGTCAAGATTGCGAGTGGAAGAAATTCTGCTTGTGTCTCACATGGTCTGCATGAGAGCCTGTATTCCGTCTTATTCTGTGTATGGGACATCGCGCCTGCATGTTCCAAGTTGTGTAAACGTGCAGTCGCGCCTAACAAAAATTGTTCTTAAGTAATTGAAATGTCATTCAACGTCAACAAATGACATTGAAAGAATATTGGAGATTTGTTGAAACATTTTAGAGGAAACTGTTGACAAGTGTTGATAATTGACCTGAGACATGTTGTCGAAACATCATTGCGGCCTTTCAATTTGAAAGATCATTGGAGTATTGTTGAAACTACAATGTATTTCAATGTTGAAAGCCGATTCAAAGACTTTTGAAGATGAGTTGTCTCAAAATTCAAAGTCCTTAGAGGTATTATTGGAATGTGTTGTTTGTCAATATCGAAAGTGCATTCAAGCGTTGTTACGGATCTGCTGAGTTTGAACATTGAAAGTTCTTTGAAATATTGTTGCAGCTGTTTTGAACGTCAATACTCAAATTATGTTAAAAACCCTTTATGCCACAGTGTGCATTTCGTATTGTCTAAAACTGCACTTTTCATAAAATACTACGGATCTATGTTCTGTTGCATATAATTATCTTTGATGTAACATTGATACGTTTGCTGTGAGAACGTAGGGGTAAAATTTAAACACGCGCGTTTTTGTATTACTGGCCTCGGTCACCATAGGCTCAAAAGCATTCTTCTAGATTGTCTGTAATAAACTATACTTTAAAGCTGCTGGCAGTGCTACTATGCCACTTTCTTCAATTGTCCAAGTGAATGGTCCTTCACGAAATCAAGAGTGCTGAACTGATGCAGACAAAAACCATTTTTCTAGGTGAAGTGTTTATCCGTAGTCAAACATCTGCGCAAATGTACAACCATTTGTAGGCTTAGAACCTCAGAAAGATGTTAAAAACTATTACAAATTACAAGCTTCCTGCAGCTTGACACCTATGAGTTGTGCTGCCCACCCATAGAAACATGTTCAATACCGAGCTCGCCCAGCTTGCCGTGATAAACCATAACAAAATTTAATACTGACAGATGTAGTCTGTGTGGCCCTCAAGTAAACAAATTTCGCAAAACAAATATAATCTTAAAAAATAAATACCTGAATAAATGAATGTACAAGCACACTGACATGACTGTAAATAAGAACACTCAAAAAAGGTTCTTGCTTTCTTTATAATGTAGCCATTGGTACTATAACCGTTGAACGATTCGCTTGAACACTCCGCACTCACTGAGAGAATGATGTGTAGGATACTTACCTTTAAGTTTGATGGAATTTTTAAAGACTGGGTGGTGCAGCAAACGTAATTTTAAATCAAGAGAGCTAAACATTACTTACATGAAATATCAGGACGCATATTAAGCTAATCGACAAAAACTCACTTCCAAATAATTTTTTTACGAATTGTAGCTAGTAATTTTACAAGGTGTACGCCTTTGAATGAATTTTCAGAATGACACCAGCAACGAGACACTTGCCATCAAACTGGCTGTACACATCACTGTTGTTGCACTTACATTTTTTTAACAAAAAGCGCTGTTATGCATTGAAGCACAAAAGTAACTGTAATGCCCATGTATTTGTCTCCCAATAATGGAAAAATCTCGAAACTGGTGTCATCCTGGCAACTAATTTAGAGTGAATACGTCTTTCAGACTCACTGGCTACAATTTTTAAACTGCAGTATGTGCGGTAATGTTATAAGTGCATTAGTAAATTTGAGAGGACGAGTTGAATATTTCGATTTCTTGTGCTAGTAATGTCCATCTCTGAATAATACAGCTACCTGGCACAGGTAACTTTAAAAAATCTGTAAAACTGAAAAAGGATCACTCTGTACACTCTTATTTGTTGGTTAAATGGTGTGTGTCAATTTCAGTAAACCTGATCTACTTTTGAAACATGGCAATCGCAATGAGTGATGCTATAGGAGAAGTTTATTATGCTCCATTGCTGTTGCACGATCGAGTTGTGGTTTTCTGCCATGATAACGTTCCCATGCAGGTCATTCTATATCAAGCGACTTATTCGTATTGACTGCTTCAAATTTTCGAACGAAATAAAAAAAATCAGCCATTAGTGACATGGAGGAATACTACAAAATTATTCCTTGTGTCATGAAAGCAAAGTGTAGACGTGTTATCTTAACAAAGATTTCTTGTAATAGGCTGCTGCTGTGTGCATGTTCAACATTTTACATTTATGAAGGGATCCCTATTATGATGACGTTTATCAAGACATGGGCGTTGTGCTATTTTGCCACCCTGTTCTTGTGCAGGCGTAGTTATTTTGAGTCTCTTGCATGCTCTTCGCATGTGTCAACAATATGACAGTCTTATGGTGCCACTACTGTATAGAGAGAGAGAGATGCAAATGAGAGAAAGGCAGGGAGGTTAACCAGACTTAAAACCTCCGGTTTGCTACCCTGCACTAGGGGAAGGGAAAGGGGAAGTAAAGACGGAAAGAAGAGCGTGACAAAAATGAAAGCGTGAGAAAAAATATATGAAAAGGGATGAAATGGGGTCCTTATAGTCTTTCTAATAGGCCACAGTCACGTAGAAAAGTCAACAAAGCCTTGACCGACTTTTGCTGCGACGACAGTTCACGTCGGCATTCCAAAACTGACTGTTCTGAAAGTGGCCTGTCGTCAAGGCGTGCCAACGTGGTCGCTAGTGACAGCCGGTGCGCGCTGTATTGAGGACAGTGGCAGAGCACGTGTTCGATGGTCTCCTCGCCGCCGCAGTGTCTGCAAGCCGCGCTGTCGTCCATACCGACTCGGAAGGCGAAGGATCTTGTGTAGGCGACACCAAGCCACAGTCGGCAAAGTACTGCTGTTTCTCGTCGAGAGAGTCCAGATGGGGGTCGAAGTCGAAGGGATGGGTCCAGTCGGTGTAGACGTGTATGCTGTAAGCTTGGTGTGTTCCATAAAGTTTTGATGGATTCATTTGCAAGCACACGAATTTTCGTTGCAGCGTCTGTTCTTGATAATGGAATGGAGTCTTGCAAGCCCTCCTCATGTGCAGATCGTGCTGCTGCGTCGGCAAGTTCATTGCCCATTATGCCACAGTGGCTTGGAATCCACTGCAACGTAATGCCGTGTCCTTGCTCGACGAGGTGGTGAAGCAGCAATCTGATTTCTAGAACTAGTTGTTCGTGGGGTCCTCGGCGTAAGGCAGAAACCAAACAATGAAGTGCAGCCTTGGAGTCAGTGAACACGCTCCATTTCTTGGGTAGTTCTTCAGAAATTACACGAAGTGCACAACGAATAGCAGCAAGCTCCGCGGCAGTCGATGTAGTCTGGTGAGAGAGTCGAATCTTTATGGTGGAAGGTTTCGCAGGAAAGATCACCGATCCTGCAGACCCATTCACCGTGGTTGAAGCGTCAGTATACAGCTGATGATGATCGTTGTACGTCTCGTACAGCAAGAGCAGTGAAAGCTGCTTGAGTGCTGGAGACGAGAGTTGGGCTTTTGTTCGTATGCCTGGTACGATAAGTCGAACCTTTGCTTGAGCCAAGCACCATGGTGGAAACGGAACTTTCGCTGGAGCTGTATAACCTGATGGAAGGTATGCACGATAGGGCAGGACAGTTTCACAAAAGACTACTGTATATTAATGCATTATTCATTTTGGGGTGTTAATGCCATGACGCACAATAGCTTCGACATGACAGAGGAGCCCCCAGAAATGCAATGAGCTTGTGGTACCTTTCGGAGCAACATGGCGTGTAATCTGGATAGTCATGTCAGGTATTTGTGAAGCGGGCGCGTTACATAAAGTAGCCTCTCGGTATCATTCGTGCATAAGTTTATCGACATATTATGCAACGCAGCTTACTAAATAGCCTAGATGTCAGCAAGAGGAACTTAATTCCTGTTGCTGGTTATTTTGTCCGTAGACAGAGCACATATTACCGTGTTCTATGTAAAACTTGACCAAACATGCCCTGACGTTTAGTACATTTTCTAGCATGAATGGCTTGGCTGCAAGATAAGTTTTCCTTTGCTTAGTGAAAAGTGTTGCTACATATCTTGGTTTTATTGATTTGAAACTGTTTGCTATAATGTTGCTTTTATTTCTGCATTTTTTCTTCGGTGAATGCCACACGCATGTGCAGTTTTTCTGCATGTAAAAATTCAAAGTGTAGTGTACCAAATATTTCACAACTCTAAGTACGCAGTTGCAACCATTGCTTCAGACTGACATTTACAATTATTTCTGTCTTCTTCACAGAGAAAAAACCCTGGCCAACACACATTTAATGAGCTTGAATTGCCTGAAATGAAATATACAGCCAGTATTCACTGTGTTGCAGTTATTTCAGTAGTGAGGTGTTTTCTACTAAGCGCGTTGTTTTTTTTCCTCTTCCTTTCTTTATATTGTCACAAGCTGTCCTTATTCGTGCAGGTAGGCATTGAAGAAGTTGTGAGTTTGCGTCCACTGTTGCAATGTCAAAGCCAGCTTGCACGCGCTACAGTATGCCAACACATAGCAATCATTGTATTTGTAAATTTCTCTGAACCAGCCGAGTTTGATAGGTGCAATTTGTAGTGTCCTTTTGAGTGGCTGGTCAGTTCAAGTAACCTTTCAGGAAAAAATTTACCCACGGAGAGAAGGGAGACCATAGAATATACCGTAACTTAAAAAAATGACTTTATTTTGATGGAATGACTAAAAATTACCACTGAATGCGCGCTTGTATTGTGCACAAGCTAATTTCACAAGGAAGGCATAAGTTAGAGTACAAAGGCATAAAATATCGATAAACGGTTTGTTCCTAAAAGAAAAGGTGAATAGGCACGAAATATTTCCTGTCCATTGCAATCTAGAAAAGGCGCCTTTTCTCGTGCATTGATAATGGGAAGTGGCTCACACGTCTTGTTATTTATGTAGGGTGCCCCACAGATTTTTGTTTTCAAATTTTTGTGCATGGGTGAAAAGAGATGAACAATCCTATTCCGGCCTGAAACTCCATCATGGCAATGCACTGCCATGTCCGAGGATCGTAATGGTCTATTGAGTAAAAATTGGGGACCCCATAGGCTCATATTTATGCACCGGCCAGTCTGCGATATGTACATTTGACTACACGTGCAAGAATACCGTACACTACCTTTGACCCACAGTGGACAATTTTGGTGGTATCTGTTGGTGGTATTTTGGTGGCACCTCTGTTCATGGATATCTTTGGCTAAATTTCCTTGGGCCAGACTGGCCCGTGTCTCGCCTCGCCCGTCGCTTGCAAAGCAGCACAATTCAGTCAAGGGACCAATGTGTTCGTCGCACTTGACCATGCACAGGTGCGACGAGCTGTGCGCCGCATTTAAATGGTTCCACGTGTTTTGATCACTAACGGCAACCGCTTGCCCAACAATATCAGTGAAAAGTTCGACGTGAAAAAATAGGACATGTGTCAGCCAGTGCTAATTATGATCGTAGTGTAAAGAGGAATGCACTCTAAATGACATGAAATAGCAATCACTATACCATTTTTGTGCAAGTGCTACTTACGATACTTTGAACAACTGTAGTGCAACTTGTGCCCTATCGTTGACAGCATGTTTGTAAAAGTGCACACGCAGTGTACATAATTTCCTTAGTCCTTCCATCAAAATAAATATTGAAAGCCTTTGTGCCCGTTGGTCTCCCTCCTGCTCCTTGTTGTCTTGCAGTCATAAGTTAAACATGAACATGTACAAGCTTTCACAGTTATTGGTTATTCGTTGTTGATAAACTTGAAACTTTGTTTATAGCCGGTGCAACCTTACCATTGTTGTCACTTCCAGTGAGCGCAGTATTATTCCTCTGGTTTCTCATAAAGCATGCTATTATGTACTTGGGCTTTTGACAGTATGGTTTACCTAATGATAGCCTCATTGTAAAAGCCGTGGGTCATAGGGATACATGCTGTATTTTGGCTTTGTCTACTTGCTCAGAAGGTGATCAAAGGCAAATACTGGGAGAACTTTTCTTCTGGATGGCCGGCCCAACCTGTACCTCTCTCTGCACTGCTTATGTGTTGTGTGCATAGTCCTTCAAAAATTATTTTGAAAGAAAGGTATCCCACATATTTCCCGTGAAGCGCCTACACTAACGCCACTGCGCATACTTGGCCTTTCATTTAGATTTCCTTTGCTACCAGTACCTAATGACAAAATTTGTTATGAGGAAACCTTATTACATTTTTCGATGTCGCCAAGATTCAAAGTGAAGTAAAAAGTTACTGTTGTTTTTTGTTACTTTTAGGCTGTTCTGTATCTCTGGTGATCAATAGAATATGTGACCTCTCAACCAGAAAGCACCATGCGAGCACACCAAACACACTGCATCCAACACAAAAAGGATACCACGGCAGGTAAACTAAACACACCAGACTGAATTAAAGGTAAACACCAGGTCTGGTGCAAGCTGGCCAAAAGTGTGCAGGCATTGAAAATGGTTAATAATGTACTACGTTAGGATAGCACTGAACAACAAATATATTTTTTGACCTGGGTACCGCGAACATGCCGTTGCATGACTTGCAATGCAGAAGTCAGCATTGCGGCCTTCAATGTTGATGCACAATTCGCAATAGACTCACCTTACGGAATGCATCACAAAGCATATTATTACAGGAGCGTGAGCCAATCTGACTATTGTGACGCATAAAGCCATCGGCCTCCCCATCCGGCAACATTAAGTTTGTGTATAATGGTGGTCTTACTGTTTTCGCAGCACGGTCGATAACATCTGCAGGAAGCCTTCGCGGAACAGGTCCCACGTCGTCAGTGTTGATTCCCGATTCGCGATACCACATGCCAATGCCTACGTGTTCTAAGGCCCCCTTAGTATCTCCTAATGATATTCATCACGTACATTGAACATGGGGAAGGCGGGAGATAATAATTCAAGACGATGAGCAAAACGAAAACAAGGTAAATGCGGGAGCCAACGTTTCGACAAGTTGACTTGTCTTCAAGGCCTTGATGACAAGGCTTGAAGACAAGTGAACTTGTAGAAAACTTGGCTCCTGCTTCCACTTTGTTCTCGTGTTGCTCATCATTATGAGTTTTTGAAATATCTGTGTACTGAGTAACTACGAAGATAATATATCTTTGGCAGCATACACCAAGCATTCATACATCCGCTCCTGTTTTCATCATCATCATCATCATAATCATCAGCTTGGTTACGCCCACTGCAGGGCAAAGGCCTCTGCCATACTTCTCCAACTATCCCGGTCATGTACTAATTGTGGCCATGTTGCCCCTGCAAACTTCTCGATCTCATCAGCCCACCTAACTTTCTGCCGCGCTCTGCTATGCTTCCCTTCCCTTGGAATCCAGTACGTGACCCTTAATGGCCATCGGTTATCTTCCCGCCTCATTACTTGTCCTGCCCATGCCCATTTCAGTTTCTTGATTTGAACTAAGACATCATTACCTCGCGTTTGCTCCCTCACCCAATCTGCTCTTTTCTTATCCCTTAACGTTGCACCTACCATTCTTCTTTCCATAGCCCGTTGCGTCGTCCTCAATTTAAGTTGAACCCTCTTCTTAAGCCTCCAGGTTTCCGCCCCGTACGTAAGTACTAGAAAGACACAGCTGTTGTAAACTTTTCTCTTGAGGGATAATGGCAACCTGCTGTTCATAATCCGAGAATGCCTGCCAAATGCACCCCAGCCCATTCTTATTCTTCTGATTATTTGAGTCTCATGATCCGGATCCGCAGTCACTACCGGTCCTAAGTAGATGTATTCCCTTGCCACTTCCAGCGCCTCACTGCCTATCGTAAACTGCTGTTCTCTTCCCAGACTGTTAAACATTACTTTAGTTTTCTGCAGATTAATTTTCACACCCACCCTTCTGCTTTGCCTCTCTAGGTCCGTGAGCATGCATTGCAGTTGGTTCCCTGAGTTACTAAGCAAGGCAATATTGTCACGTGGTAATGACGGTGAAGAAAACAGCAATACGGCGGAATACAAAACTAGCTTTTATTGGGCGAACCTGTGCCCACAAAAACAGGCTACACTTATAGCACAACGATAGCGGCGAACACGGTCGGCGATCGTCGGAAATGTGATCAGCGGGTCAAGCGCGTCGGCTTTTATAGAGCAGTCGTCGAATGTTCCAGACTAATCGTTCGGACCCGCGTGCCTTCCACAATGTTCTACACCATTCGCGTTACGCGATGAAATTAGATAACACAAGGTTCGGCAACAGCAGACAGCCGGGTAGAAGCATCGATAACTTTCCAGAAACGTCGGATACATGCAGGCGTGTTCCTCGCTGTGCGATTACAGTGGTTAAGCGGCGAAACGTGGTCGCCCGATAAAGATAAGTACACGTGTCAATACCCCCCTCTTAAATAGCATCGACCCGATGCTTCAAACAAACGAAGGTAATAAACAAAAGCACTCGTAGCAAAGAAAATAACAAAAATGGCGAAGTTCGTCAGCGTCCGTAAAAGGGTTTAAGGCGCACCACGTGGACCACTTCAGATCGTGCGCGGCGCCGCTGTGAATGCGAAATGCCGTCTGGCACGACCTCATAGTCCAGAGCGCCAATACGTCGGATGACCTTGTAGGGTCCGAAATAGCGTCGGAGTAGTTTCTCACTGAGTCCTCGTCGGCGTATCGGGGTCCAGACCCAAAGACGGTCGCCAGGTTAGTACTCGACGAAGCGTCGTCGGAGGCTGTAGTGTCGGCTGTAGGTACTCTGCTGGCTCTGGATTCGCAGGCAGGCGAGCTGTCGGGCTTCTTCGGCGCGCTGGAGATAGCTAGCGACGTCAACATTCTCTTCGTCAGTTACGTGCGGCCGCATGGCGTCAAGCGTCGTCGTCGGGTTCCTGCCGTAAACCAGCTTAAACGGCGTGATCTGTGTTGTTTCTTGCACCGCCGTGTTGTACGCAAAGGTTACGTACGGCAGGACCGCGTCCCACGTCTTGTGTTCGACGTCGACGTACATTGCTAGCATGGCGGCGAGGGCCTTTTTCAGGCGCTCCGTGAGACCATTCGTCTGCGGATGGTAGGCAGTTGTCCTCCTGTGGCTTGTCTGGCTGTACTGCAGAATGGCTTGGGTGAGCTCTGCTGTAAAAGCCGTTCCTCTGTCGGTGATGAGGACTTCTGGGGCACCATGTCGCAGCAGGACGTTCTCCACGAAAAATTTCGCCACTTCGGCTGCGCTGCCTTTTGGTAGAGCTTTAGTTTCAGCAATACGGGTTAGATAGTCCGTCGCCACGACGATCCACTTATTCCCAGATGTTGATATCGGAAACGGCCCTCACAAATCCATCCCAATCTGCTGGAATGGTCGGCGAGGAGGTTCGATCGGCTGTAGTAATCCTGCTGGCCTTGTCGGTGGTGTCTTGCGTCGTTGACAGTCTCGGCATGTATTGACGTAACGGGCGACGTCGGCGGTCAGACGCGGCCAGTAATACCTTTCCTGTATTCTCGACAGCGTCCGGTAGAATCCGAGGTGCCCAGCGGTTGGATCGTCGTGTAGGGCGTGCAGTATTTCTGGACGCAGCGCTGACGGTACAACAAGAAGGTAGCTGGCGCGGACTGGTGAGAAGTTCTTCTTCACGAGCAGGTTATTTTGTAGCGCGAACGAAGACAACCCGCGCTTAAATGCCCTAGGGACAACGTCGGTGTTCCCTTCCAGATACTCGACGAGGCCTTTTAGCTCCGGGTCGGCTCGTTGCTGTTTAGTGAAATCTTCCGCGCTTATTATCCCAAGGAAGGCGTCGTCGTCCTCGTCGTCTTGCGGCGGGGGATCGATGGGGGCGCGCGATAAGCAGTCGGCGTCGGAGTGTTTTCTTCCGGACTTGTATATTACCGTGACGTCATATTCTTGTAGTCTGAGGCTCCAGCGCGCCAGCCGTCCTGAAGGGTCCTTTAAGTTAGCTAGCCAACACAATGCGTGATGGTCACTGACGACTTTGAATGGCCTGCCATAGAGGTAAGGGCGGAATTTAGCTGTAGCCCAAATGATGGCGAGGCATTCCTTTTCAGTCGTAGAATAGTTGCTTTCCGCTTTTGACAGCGACCGGCTAGCATACGATATCACCCTTTCAAGTCCTTCTTTCCTCTGGACTAGGACGGCACCGAGGCCTACGCTACTGGCGTCAGTGTGGATTTCGGTATCGGCGTCCTCGTCGAAGTGTGCAAGTACCGGCGGCGACTGCATGCGTCGTTTTAGTTCTTGAAATGCCTTGGCCTGAGGCGTTTCCCACTTGAACGCGACATCACATTTGGTTAGATGTGTTAGCTGCTCCGCGATGCGTAAAAAGTCCTTGAGAAAGCGCCTATAGTAGGCACACATGCCAAGGAATCTGCGCACTGCCTTCTTGTCGGTTGGCAGCGGGAACTTTGCGATGGCAGCTGTCTTCTGTGGGTCGGGGCGTACTCCTGATTTGCTGATCACGTGGCCTAGGAACAAAAGCTCGTCGTAAGCGAAACGGCACTTTTCCGGCTTCAGAGTGAGCCCGGATGATTTGATGGCTTCTAACACTGTCGCAAGCCGCCTAAGGTGATCGTCGAAATTTCCGGCGAAGACAACGACGTCATCCAGGTAAACAAGGCACGTCTGCCACTTAAGACCGGCTAATACCGTGTCCATGACGCGCTGAAACGTTGCAGGCGCCGAGCATAGTCCGAATGGCATGACCTTGAACTCGTAGAGGCCGTCTGGCGTGATGAAGGCAGTCTTTTCGCGATCTCTCTCGTCGACTTCTATTTGCCAGTAGCCAGACTTGAGGTCCATCGACGAGAAGTATTTAGCGTTGCAGAGCCGATCCAATGCGTCGTCTATCCGTGGAAGGGGGTACACATCCTTCTTCGTGATCTTGTTCAGTCGACGATAATCGACGCAAAAGCGTAGGGTTCCGTCCTTTTTCTTTATCAGAACTACAGGAGAGGCGCACGGGCTTTTCGACGGCTGGATGATGTCGTCGCGCAGCATTTCGTCTACTTGTTGCCTAAAAGCTTCACGTTGTCACGTTGAAACTCGGTAAGGGCTCTGGCGGAGTGGTCGAGCGCTCTCTTCGGTTATTATGCGATGCTTTGCAACTGGTGTTTGTCGAATCCTCGATGACGTCGAAAAGCAGTCTTTGTATCGTCTGAGAAGACTTCTGATCTGTTGCTGCTTACTCATAGGAAGACTTGGATTCACGTCGAAGTCTGGTTCGGGCATAATGCTCATCGGGGTAGATGCGGCTGAATTCGAGAGGACAAAGGCATTGCTGGTTTCCACAATTTCCTCGATGTATGCGATTGTCGTGCCCTTGTTGATGTGCTTGAACTCTTGGCTGAGGTTGGTTCGCATAACTTCCCTTGCCCTCCGTGGAGTCGAGCGATCCCTCTTGCGACGCAAATTTCACGGTCGAGCAGTAGATGTTGGTCGCCCTCGATGACGCCTTCTACGTCAGCGGGTGTTTCACTGCCGACGGAAATAATAATGCTGGAACGCGGCGGGATGCTCACTTGATCTTCGAGTACACTCAAGGGGGGCCCTCCCTTGCAGTCTTAACCTTCTTCAACTGGGCGGCGATGTGTCCACTCATTACGGAGTAATCGGCCCCTGTGTCGACTAAGGCAGTCACTGCGTGGCCGTCGAGAAGCACGTCGAGGTCGGTGGTTCTTTGTCTGGCGTTGCGGTTAGGTCGTGGCGTAGGATCACGGCTGCGTCGTGCTGAAGTCAAGTTGGAACGTCGCGTCGTCAAGTCGTCGTTCGTCGGTGTAGTCTTGCCTTCCTGACTTCGTCGGGACGGCGGAGTGTCGTTGTTATGTCGTCGAGATCGTTTCTTCGTCGTCTTCGTCGGCGGCGGAGGATCTTCGTCAGTTCGACGAACAGCAACCGCACCTCCATCGGTTGCTGCTTTTAGTTTTCCGGATATGGGCTCGCTGACCGGCCCCGGGCTGGGCCAGTGTATGGTCGGCGCTGCGGCGACAGGTAGCGGCCTGGTGATGGCGAACGCGATGGTCGTCGAGTGCTCCACTGAGTAGCGGCGAGGTAGTCGGCGATGTCACGAGGTCGTTCACCATCCCTCGGGCGCTGTGCGTTCATGGCGAAGCCTCGGAATCCCAGGTCGCGGTATGGGCATAGGCGGTACACATGGCCGGCTTCGCCGCAGTGGTAGCAGAGTGGGCGGTGGTCGGGGGCACGCCAAATGTCCGTCTTCCTCGCGTAGGTTCGCTGGGCGACGGGTGGGTGTGCTGGCGGCGGCGGTGGAAGACGGAATTGCGTCGTTGCAGGGCCCTGGCGTGGTCGCGGAAGGGGAGCTGGACGGCTTGCGACGGCGGCGTATGTCATCGCTTCTGGCTGGCGCTGCGGTAATTGTGGTTACAGTTCAGGTACTCCTAGCGATCAGTGCACCGCTTCTTTCACGATGTCGACGATCGAGGCCACTTGAGGCTGCGACGATGGCAAGACCTTGGCGGCGTCCTCCAATGGCGGCGTCCTCCAATGCTAAATAGACATGTCGTAGCTTGTCGTCGCTTGCCCAGTTGTTAAACGTAGCGACCCTCTCATACGTTTCCAGCCAGGTTTTCCGGTCCTCAAATGTGGAACCGCGGAACGTCGGTGGTTCCCTGGGCTGCTGCAGCACGATGGGGGACGCTGGGGCTGCCATTGGGGTTGCCTTGGCCACAATCTTCTTGGTCTTCTCAGGTAGAAGTCCGTGCTCCGGGGGCAGTCCTTGCAGTCTGCGGCTAGCACGGTCTTGGGCGATGTTGGTTCTTTCCTCGGGCTTCGGGCTTGGATCGCGGCTTTGCGGGGGCGTTCGGTACATGAACGCACAAGCACCTCCACCAGATGTCACGTGGTAGTGACGGTGAAGAAAACAGCAATACGGTGGAATACAAAACTAGCTTTTATTGGGCGAACCTGTGCCCACAAAAACAGGCTACACTTATAGCACAACGATAGCGGCGAACACGGTCGGCGATCGTCGGAAATCTGATCAGCGGGTCAAGCGCGTCGGCTTTTATAGAGCAGTCGTCGAATGTTCCAGACTAATCGTTCCGACCCGCGTGCCTTCCACAATGTTCTACACCATTCGCGTTACGCAATGAAATCAGATAACACAAGGTTGAGCAACAGCGGACAGCCGGGTAGAAGCATCGATAACTTTCCAGAAACGTCGGATACATGCAGGCGCGTCCCTCGCTGTGCTATTACAGTTGTTACAGTTGATTACGCCCAATAAGTTACAGTTGATTACGCCCGGTAAAGATAAGTACACGTGTCAATATCATCAGCGAATCGCAAGTTACTAAGGTATTCTCCATTAACTCTTATCCCCAATTCTTCCCAATCCAGGTCACTGAATACCTCCTGTAAACACACTGTGAATAGCATTCGAGAGATCGTATCTCCCTGCCTGACGCCTTCCTTTATTGGGATTTTGTTGCTTTCCTTATGGAGGACTACGGTGACTGTGAAGCCGCTATAGATATCTTTCAGTATTTTTACATACGGCTTGTCTACACCCTGATTCCGTAATGCCTCCATGACTGCTGAGGTTTCGACAGAATGAAACGCTTTGTCGTAATCAATGAAAGCTATATATAAGGGTTGTTTATATTCCGCACAACTCTCTGTCACCTCATTGATGGTGTGAATATGGGTTATTGTTGATAAGCCTTTACGGAATCCTGCCTGGTCCTTTGCTTGACAGAAGTCTAAGGTGTTCCTGATTCTATTTGCGATATTTCCCTGCCTGACGCCTTTCTTTATTGGGATTTTGTTGCTTTCTTTATGGAGGACTACGGTGGCTGTGGAGCCGCTATAAATATCTTTCAGTATTTTTACATACGGCTAATCTACGCTCGTGTTTTAGTATATCCCAAAGAAATTCATTGACTACATGTTGAATGGCTCCCTTATTATCCCCAAATGATATTCATAAAGTACATTATGATATTTTGAGACCTCTGTGTACTCAGGTACTACAAAGATAATATCATCTAGGTATCTACTTCGTCTGAAATCTTTCTGTACCTTTTCATAATATTCCTTGCCTCCGTACACTGCGGCACCTGTATATTTAAGGCTTCCAGTGGCATTCAATTTATTACCGAGTTTGCAGCCATCAAAGTCCCAGAGAAACCAGCCCAAACGAGGCTCTATTCTTTCATCTAGTGAAAGTGCTCACGCGTCCCCGTCACTGCTCGTGCGCCATTGACTTAGTAGAGCCACATGGGAATTGCACCAGCACTTTTCACAAAAGCATTCAAACTGTTCCAGATATTTTTCACGGATCATGTTTTACGCCAACATTTCCAAGAAGAAAGATTTACTACAAGAATTAAGTTTAAGAACGAGCAGTTGGCATAGGTTCATTAAGACGAATACAACATCCTACAAGGTTTCACAAGCGTGTTTAAATGTTTGGGACCCTGTCGTCATTAGTGGCCGAAGGAGGGGGGGAGCCGCAAGCTTGCGTTGGGATTTGCTTCGAACGTATCTAGGTTAACAGCGTTGTCGCGCAATCTATGTAGCATATGTGTCACGCGTAAAGAGACCAAGGTAGCGCGTTTCGTCCTATATAGAGTACTCAGGTTGACTTTGGCGCGAGTTTCAGATTTGTTTTTACAGTGATGTTTGGTTGTGTCCTCGTAGTCGGTATTCTATGTCAGCCAGAGCACCGGGAAAAATGTTGCTAGATTTGGTATGACTGCGGCATAAGTGAGAACGCGCAGCCGACTCTCGCATTGGTTTGGCGCCGCATAGGTCAGCTTCTCACGCCTTTCTACACATCGACGGTTGCGATTTCTCTTTGCATTTGCCTTGTTCTTGCGTAGATGTTCTACCCGCCTTTTTTTTGAAAATTTGAGAAATAATGGGCCCAATAGTTTAATCCCAGTATTATATAATATATTCACCAAAAAATCTCCAATAAAATCAGGACAACACTAGACCCTAGCAACCCAACAGAACAGGCTGGCTTAAGGAATAGATAATGCACAACTTATCATATCCATATAAATAATCAGTTTATCGAGTAATCCGCACAGTACAATAAGCCTCTCTATATGGTTTTCATTGATTACGAAGAAGCATTTAATTCAGTAGAGATACCAGCAGTCATAGATGCTTTGCGTAATCAAGGAATACTGACCCCTTTCTTAAATACCGTGGAAAATATTTACTGCGGTTCTGCAGCCATCGTAATACTCCACAAGAAAAGTAGGAAGATACCTATAAAGAATGAGGTCAGAGAAGGAGACAATCTCTCCAATGCTATTCACTGCGTGCTTTGGAGAAGTATACAAGCGTTTAAAATGGTAAGGAATAGGAGGAACGATCGACGGCGAATACCTCAACAACCTTCGGCTTGTCGATGACATTTTTCTATTGAGCAACACAGTGAACGAGTTATAACAAATGATTGAGGACCTTAACAGGGAGAGTGTAAGAGTGTGGTTGAAGATTAATATGCAGAAGACAAATGTAATGATAAATAACCGGGGAAAGGAAGAAAGTTTGTAAACAGGGATAGAGTGCTTCAGAAAGGCTGGCCAATGTTTCGTTAGGACTACCTGTCTTCGTCAAAGGCGGCCCCGTCATCCTAGGCATCTTAGTTTTGAAGGGTTAGTGCAGTGACGTCACGTGCGGGTGTTGTCGGTGGCGGTTGGTTTTAAAGGGAGATACTTGAGAGGTATTGAGCGCTGTAGCCTGACGTCTGTGAACGTCGTTCCAAAGACGAGGGGACAAGAGCGGGAGAGTGGAAAAGCGAGGAGAAAAGAAACAAAAGGAGAAAAAACGTGGGGCACGATGAGGTGAATCAAGCAGAAAGAACAAGAAAAAGTAAGGAAAGAAGGGCGGCATGGGGGGCGTTCGGGAAGCGAGAAATTAGGGAGCATTCAGGGGTGTCGCGTGCGGCATGTTTTTGTGGCATTAGAAGAGCAGGTCAGGCGATCAGTGTGCGAATAAGACAAAGGACAAAAAAGACCTGAGGGCAAAGACTGACTTGAGTAGCATAGCAGCAATGCCTCGAGTAATTTTGAAGTAGTTACGATGTCGACAAGCAGTCTGCGCTGATATGTAGGGGGTAGCTGGAATGCAACTGCATGGTCTTTCAAGGGTCGTTAGCCCCAGTCGCTCAACGTAGGTGTCGTTACGGCGGTATACAGAAATGGCGATACCCTGTGTGGCTGAGGCGCCGAAAAAGGGGTACTAGGGCCTGCGACTTGGGAAAGTGTTGGTGAGTGTGTTCAAAAAACATATAAAAACAGACAAAAAAGGACAAGAGAGGGGGGAACCGAAACCGGAGTAACAAATAGGAGGGTGACGTGCGCAGAAGTGGAGGGATGCAATATTACATGGCAAAACGGGGTCGTACAGTTTATTTAAACGTAAAAACACGAAAAAGTATAATAAATTGAGAAGTAGGAAGAAAAACATTTCCAGAATGGACCCCCTTGTCGCATGTACGCCTGCCCCCGCCCTCCTTCTGCGCACGTCATCGTCATACTATCGCGCTCGTGTCGTTGTTGTCACTCCACAAACATCATTCAAATCTCGTCATCCTGTGGTCGTCGTACACGCTTCGTGATACACTGGTCGCCAAGCCGTTGTGCTTAAGCACACGTTGTCATCCATTTGTGCACGTGACTTTGTCGTGCTATCGTCGTAATACAGTTGTCATCATGAATTAGTTGCCGTGCCGTCGTCTCTATGCTGTCGTGGTCATTGCATTGTCGCCGCAAGGTCCTCGTCATAAAATTATCGCCATGCCATCGTCACCACACTGGCTTTGTCAACACATTGATGTAATTTTCTGATCGTCAATAGATGGCGATCATGCCGTTGTAATTGAATTCTCATCAGGCCATGGTCTCATGTCATCGTCTTCAGTGCATTGTCGACAACCCTCATTATTGCATTGTCGGACAACCCTTATCAGGCGGCCAAGGCGGCTTTCCCACTGCGCAGGCCACTAACCCTCTCGTCTTTGTAAGGCTGGTGCTCGGTCCACTCATCGCATGTCTTTTCCTTCTTGTACTGGCGACTACGCCACTCACTCATTATGGATATATCAGGCACCCGTTAACGAACTACTGCCAATGTTTTACCCATCTTTGAAACAACTATACATTCGGACTATGCTTACTCGCCCCTCGCACCGGAATAGCAAGCGCCATCGCATGCGACATCACTCCTAGGGCCAGCTATAAAACGGGAGCAGCCACAAGGGGCACCTTGCGGGCTTGGCGGCTTTGCAACTGCGCAGGCCACTAATCATTTCGTCTTCGTAATGCAGGTGCTCCGTTCACTCATCGCATGCCTTTTCCTAACTATACTGGCGACTACGCCACTGACTCCACGTGGATATATCCGGCACCCGTCAACGAGCCACTGCGAACGTTTTATCCGTATTTGAAACGACTATGCACTCGGACTTTGATTACTCGCCCCCTCGCAGCGGAATGGGAAGCGCCATCACATCCGACATCACTACTAGGGCCAGCTATATAACAGGAACAGCCACCAGTGCCACTTCGTGGGCTTCGCAGCTTTGCCACTGCGCAGGCCACTAATCATTTCGTCTTCACAATGCAGGTTGGTGAACGTCTCAGCGTCTTCATAGTACAGCTGTCAAGCCCACGGTGCCTTAACTTTGTTGTGATGAGTGTATTCATGGTGTTTTTTCTCTTCTACTTCTACTTTTCGGTGATATAGAAACTGAACCCGGTCTGGATACTGCAACTATCCTCACTGAGCTGATGAATATATCTAGTGGCCAGTCCAAGCTTATTTCTGAAGTTCAAGATCTCAAATGTGATATATTAGCGACAGAACGAGAAGAATCTGACCTTCGCAAACGTATGGCCGCACTTGAGAGCCATTACGAAAGCCTACTAACACATCGAACAAATACAGAAACTATACGCGCCTGCGCAACTAAAGCTACTCGCAGAATTTCAAGACTAGAGGCACGTTTTGATGCTGCCGAAAACGGAACGCGAAGGAACAACTTAGTATTCAACTCTCCATATATTTTTGTGAGCGTGTTACATAAGGGCAAAGCTTTCAGAGTGCCACTGACCGTTTTGTGAGGTTTATTTCGTCGACTATAAGCACCGGGGCGCCGTTGTATGCCGCTATCCATGCGTTCCCAACAGCGCCACCGCCGCGAAGTTGCGAAACGCAGTTCGACGCAGAGTAGCTAACGAGACGGTAATGGCATTGCCCATGCTACTTAACTGCGGTAGTGAAGGCCTTGTAAATTGAAAAACATTCTTTAGGACTGGTAACTTGTGAAAGATATGATATTTATATATCTACGTGAGCGGTAGGATAAAATGCCTTCAGCGGTATTTGTGTGTTCCCCAAGAGAAGCTCGCTTTGCTGAGCAAGGATGTAGTCCTGGTTGTAGGAACACATCGTCAGCGCCGTGGGTTTAATACGTTAGACGACGCTTTCGTATATATGGAAATATTTTTGCAGCTCGACAAAGTAAGTATCATGAAATCAGAAAATCTTCTGGTAAAGTCCAGCTCCACTGCAAACATGCCAGCACTGTGGCCATTGCAATAAATAAAGTGAGAACGGAGTCATGCGCAATCAAAAATAAAGGCTGCTAGCCTAGAACAGGAAGGCTTATCCAGGAGTTTGCTTTTAGAGTTACGTCAGCGAAAAATGGGCATTAGGATTGCAATCTGTGCCTCAAATGAAGGAAGACAGGATGACTATGCAGAAATGAAAGCAGCAGGTGACATGACGTCATCAATCCGGCTAATGAGCAAATGGATGAAATGGATGAAATGGTTGGTTGTTGTAGTCAATGCGAGAGTTAGCTTGAGTGAAGTGTGAGGGAACACTGACAGCCCCATGGACGCTAACAATCTATTGCTGACTTGAAAAAAGAAACACCTCACTCAACGTCCGCAAGATAATGACTTGCTTGATTTACGTCAGGAAGCAATGCATCCAAAATACTGATTAGCCTCGTTTGACCTAAAAAACACGATAATAATACACGACAAAAATATAGCGCAAACTATTCGTACAGTGTTTAAGATGGACCTTTTAAAGAAACTGGCCGATGGGCCTACCAGGGGAACGTATAATATTTTTTTTATATTTTCGGTAATGAATAAAGCAGTGCCAAGGCACAGGAGTGTGCTGACCTACCACAAGGCGCATTATCGTTGCAACGTGCTGCTTATTAAAATACAATAGCAACGCATTTGCAGCCAACGCGGATGCTGCTGAATTCATGGCCGACCTAATAGCTTACTACGGTAAAAATTCAGCCAGGAATAAATTACATGGAAGAATTCGACCACCACGTGCCCATGGCAATAGGTGTCGTCCATTTTGCGTAGAAATGCTGTATTGAAATTTGTATAGGGTACATATCAAATCAGCTGTCAAAAAATATTAGGATACAAGTGTGCACGATCATTCTTTTCAAACTTTTAGGGGGCCGATAATATAGTACGGACTTACAGAAGACTTACATCGTTTATTTTCATGTGAAATATGGCGTCGCAGATTAAGTTCAATTTTTCTGTTTTTGCAGCGTTCACATATAAAAAAAAATGCTTTAAGCAGCCCGAAAAGAGCATATATTTTACAAGTTTTCCTACACCTAGCCACTCCATCATTGCACACCCATGGCGGACACTCAGAGCAGTTGTAAACATGTTAAAGCAGAGCTCTAGTGCAAAAAAAATCAGTAAAGAAAATACTTTTGAAGCCTACAAATATTCCAGCTGCTCCTAAACATGGAGTTGACGCGTCAAAGAAAGCTTACTTTTTACGATCGTTTTGATCCATAATATATCAGTTAGTGTGTTTAATGGTAAAGCATAAACGAAGTAATGCACCTATTACAAGAACACAGGATCGTAGGGCGCACTTTGTCTCACTGTAATGGAAAACAGTTAAAGATGTAAGACATATTTTCGGACTCCTAGCAGTGTTCGTAAATGCAAAGCAGAATACAAGCAGAGATATTTAAGGTCATAAACGCAGTAACTCCCGCTATGAAGGCCGAGAGGTTTACATCTTATTAAGAAGGGAACCGCTCGAGCCTACTTTTTAATATAGATGCCGCCATGAAATATTCAACTTTATACTTTACTAATTCATACAAGCGACAAAACGATGTGTGGGCCCAAAAGCTTTATATATTTGGCTAGGAACATCTGAAGATTCTATTTGTAATGCAGTTATAACGTTTTTGTTAGAGGAGTTTAGCACAATGCTTCGGCAATCCCATTTATGAGTGAAAAACATGCAATGTGTTATCTACAAGCTGAAATAAATTGCGTATCCAAAAAGGATATCTTTTGTCTTTCGCTGCCCCCGTCTGCGTTTTACATGTTTAGTACCGCCTTCAGTACACTCGGTAGGAATGAAATGAGGGAACGAACATATGTAGGAATGGGTGACAAATTGACATTTTGCTCTCCTATAGCTTCTGCTTCGTGCTTCTTGAAAGTCTTCTTCTTATATGCAAATGTGTTGCTCGAAGCTGAATCTCGAACTGTCTGTATCGTAGACAGGTGCGTCCAAAAAATAAAGTACAAGATTCTCTAGAAATATGCATATATCACGGCAAGAAACAAGCCATATAAATGCAGATGCAGTCTCTTCTCTGATGATGCCTCCCGAGAGCTGATAAAAATAAGTACACGTGTGTGTGACCTTGAGAATATGTTTTCCAAGATTTGATGCCGTTAATAGGAGGACAAAAGATGTACTTGATGTTTGCCGGTATGTTTATTCCTGTCAACGTCATTCCATACTGTCGCTTGCACATGACTGCAGGCACAACTACATCTGCACGACATGGGAACTTTGCTATGCTAATCAATAACCTCTTAATCTCAAGTCACTAAGGACGAAACACATATACAATTAGAATTATTGTTGTTTGTCTAATTTTCAATCTCTATCGGAAAAACACTCATATAGTAAGCATAATAAAGGAAAAAAAGATCCGCAATAAGGGGCAACCTGAGTCAGGAAAATGAAATTGGGCTTCACCCCTAGCCACGTATGGCTTCGTTTTCAAGGTGCACAGCTCTCATCATTTGTCGACCATAGGTGTACATTTCATTTGCGTTACAACAGATGTGTGACACTACTGCAGCAGCACACCTTTCAATGACACTTTCTCCTCTCACCTTGCTTTCAAAATACAGTCAGTCGCGTCATAACCTTCTTCTTCATCGTTGAGTGTTCGTGCTACAAACGAACAAATGAAGCCGGCTGTCTCTCATTCAGTATGGGCTCAACATATTTTGGCAGAATCTTCGTTCTAGTATTGAAACTCGGCAAGAAAAACTTTTGTGGCATGCTGCCTCTAAGCAATACTCGCCAATAAAGGATTAAAGGGATTTTGTATTTTTAACCCTGTGGTGTGTCGTACTCTCACATCACCTTCTAACCTACTGCGGTCACGCGAGATGTATAAAGCAATACTAACAGGAATTGTCCCGAAAAGAGTGCAATGGGTAATCCATTTATTGAAGACTTTCGCCAATCCGCTCTTAGCTAATGACTCCATGTAGAAACTAGAGATATAATGACGTAAGCAGCAGAATGAATAAAACATGGCACGCAATGCAATAAATCCCAAAGCGAGACTCGGTGCTCGCTGTCCCATGAGCTCGTCATAATTTCCTGAAATGCGCATAGTTGCCGCCGACAATTTGAATACCTTGTGATCTGGGTGAGCAAGAAAAGGTCGCTAGCTTGATTGTCGCCCGATGGTGCATGTTTATGATCCAGGTTGGATTTCAGGTTAGGGATAGTTACGTGATGCGGAACCCCAGAGTACGCAATAGGGGACAAAAGAGTTCGTCTGGTGGAAAGAAAGAATACGTTTATCGTCCACTGGACGAATGAACTTATAATAAACACTTAATGAAATCTAAGCAAGACACAATTATTATGCGCATTATATTGAAATCAGGACACAAAGTGGCGGCTTAACATGCAGCATGGGAAAACATGCGGTATACTGAGATTTTTATTAAAAAGCAGTCCTTCGAGCGCGCGCTTGTGTGATGAGTGTAGTAGGCTAAACGAAGTGTCGTTCATGGTGAGACAAAAATATGAGTAAAAAAGTGCGTGCGGAAACCTGAGTACAGTATTTGACAAAACACAATGACATGAAAAACTGGCACAGACAAAAATACATTTTTGAAGAAAAAATAAAAGAAATATTAAATCTTCTTGAAAATCCAAGGATCTACAAAGAATCTGCAATTGCTTAATGGGTAGTTTTGAAAATCAACAACCCTGGAAACACACAAGTTTCAGAGGGGAAGAAAACGCGATATGTTTTGCCGCCACCATGTTTGTTTGCTTTGGGGTAATGTGCGTTATATTTGTCTCGTGCTCAGGTTATATTTGGAGTTTATTACCTTCTATGCCGTTTTCTGCGCAATGGATTATTGTAATGTGCGTTTTCCTGGGACGAATGGCTTTGTTGTTTTCTGGGTACTCTGAAGTTCCGCCCTAGGTACCTGTTTAAACCCTTATAAGAACCTGTATAACAAATTTGCCTCCCCGGCGACAGGACAACGCGGTCAGTCACTGTGTTTGTTGTCTGAAGACCCTCAAACGATGTCAATCAAGCGGGTGGTAAAGGTGTTACAGAACGCATTAGGTTTCAGGGAGCTGAGTTGATGGCGCGGTGCGAGCAGAGTAAGCGTGAGATCTGGAAGAATGCCATGAAACTGAAACAAAATTACCTATGCTACAAGACAACAACCTAACCAGTGTACCGAAAATTTCACTCTGAAGCACAAACCAAGAAAAATGCGTGAAGGTCTTCGTATCAATAATGCTTTAGAATAGCAACAAAATACACGCTATAAGATAGGAAAATTCTGGGTAACAGGTGCTTCGCAAGCATTTTCGAACCAAATAGGGAACGTGCGCGCTTAAAAGTTTTGCTCTCTCATCCCACATCGATGCAGTTTTCTGCAGATGATAAATTCGCACCACTTGTGCGACTCCAAGCGCAGTGGAAAGATTTTTTCAACGTTATCAAAGAACGCCTGGAAACGGACTGAGAACGGGCGATTAGGCCATTCGCTGTACTGCCTTCTACCTGGATAGTCGCATCAACATTACTTCTAGCATTTTCCTCGTTCCAGAAAAACAAACGTCTGTCGTTTTCTCTTTCATTTTCTTAAACAAGTGAAGTCTTGCAGATAGCAATGTTGCAAGCTTGTTGTCCGCAAAACAGCTTGAGTGTAATATATCCCGAAAGTGTCCGATGTCATTTTTTCAGGACGCCTGTAGATAACAGAAGAGATCCGCATTTGGTAGACAAGAAGAGAAAGCACCCGTCAATGCATTCCTAAAAGTAAAAAAAATAGGCACATTAAATATTTTAAATACTGAAGGGCAGAGTTGTCGCTGGGGTGACCCGCTTGTTTACCGAGCGGTTGCTGGCTTGCTGGTATCTTTTACCAGACGGAGGGCGAGCAGCCGACAAGAGCTTTAGAGAAACAAACATGGCGACCACGCGCACGAAGAGCGACATTTCGTCGGGGTTGGCTTCAAACGCGCCGCTGGCTTCGCTGCAGGTGGAAAGGCAGCGGAGGTGTTTCTTCACTGCGGAGGACCTCTGTATCCTGTGTCAGATTTCAGCACCGAAGCCATTTGACGAATATTTGTAATTGATGACCATGCTAAAGAACCTGAAGCGAACGTGCTGATTTTTTCAAAGCAACTCCAAGCTTGTTCAATTGGGGGTGAAGCCAAACATACCAATCGACCGTGGGAGGGCTTTCGGAGCAAAATCTCTCCCTTTCGTTCGATGGTCCGCTGTAATCTCCCTTCGCCCTCGGGGCGTGCTGGCCCGTAAAACAGTTGACCTATAATTATACATCACATCCAACTCCAAAACCTCTTTTGCAGAGACTTGCGCTGACTAAGCGCGCAGCAATACGTCCGAATTAACGCACATTGCGCCCGAAAAATGTTTTGCAGGAGTCTAAAAGCGTTGTGGTTGCCTTGGAAGCGTCAAACAGCGCTTAAGCATGGCAAGCAAGAAAAAAAAACACAATTTGCTCACCGTTTTTACCCACTCCTGAAGAACATTGAGAGCGTGCCTGCATTTTCAGCAAGCACTGCCAAATTGTTCTCCACAAACTGCGGTAATGAACTTCCAGTTTTACCATTTTCTCATCTAAAGAACATGGTCTTTGTCTGCAACGAATGTGCTAGAAAACGCCTTTCACAGTTTGTCCGGTAGTAGTAGCAAGATCGCCCATCGAAAAAAGTGGAGGCTTCAAATTAAACGGTGATACCACGGTGCGTCGTCCTCAATTTGAGTAGAACTCTTTTCGTAAGCCTCCAGATTTCTGCCCCGTAGGTGTGTACTGGTAAGACACAGCTATTATAAACTTTTCTCTTGAGGGATAACGACAACCTACTGTTCAGGATCTGAGAATGCCTGCTGAACGCACCCCAGCCCATTCTTATTCTTCTGATTATTTCCGTCTCATGATCCGGATCCGCCGTCTCTACCTGCCCTAAGTAGATGCATTCCCTTACCACTTCCAGTGCGTCGCTACCTATTATAAATTACTGCTCTCTTCCGAGACTGTTAAACATTAGTTTTCTGCAGATTTATTTTTAGACTAACTCTTCTGCTTTGCCTCTCCAGGTCAGTGAGCATGCATTACAATTGGTCCCCTGAGTTACCACGCAAGGCAATATCATCAGTGAATCGCAAGTTACTCAGATATTCTCCATTACCTTTTATCCCCAATTCATCCCAATCCAGGTCTCTGAATACCTGCTGTGAACACGCTGTGAATTGCATTGGAGAGATCATATCTCCCTGCCTGACTCCTTTCTTTATAGGGATTTCGTGGCTTTCCTTATGGAGGACTACGGTGGCTGTGGTGCTGCTATAGCTATCTCTCAGTATTTTTACACACGGCTCGTCTACACCCTGATTCCGTAATGTCTCCATGACTGGTGAGGTTTTGACAGAATCAAACGCTTTCTCGTAATCAATCAAATCTATGTATAAGGGTTGGGTATATTCCGCACATTTCTCTATCACCTGGTTGATAGTGTGAATATGGTCTATTGTAGAGTAGCCTTTACGGAATCCTGCTTGGTCCTTTGCTTGACAGAAGTCTAAGGTGTTCCTGATTATATTTCCGATTACCTTAGTAAATAGATTGTAGGAAATTGACAGTAAGCTGATCGGTCTATTATTTTTCAAGCTTTGGCGTCCACTTTGTTATGGATTAGGATTATGTTAGCGTTCTTCCACGATTCCGGTACGCTCGAGGTCATAAGGCATTGCGTATACAGGGTGGTTAGTTTCTCTAGAACAATCTGCCCACCATCCTTCAACAAATCTGCTGTTACCTGTTCCTCCCCGGCTGACTTCCCCCTTTCCATATCTCCTAAGGCTTTCTTTACTTCTTCCGGCGTTACCTGTGGGAGTTCGAATTCCTCCAGACCATTTTCTCTTCCATTATCGTCGTGGGTGCCACTGGTACTGCATACATCTCTGTAGAACTCCTCAGCCACTTGATCTATCTCATCCATATTAGTAATGATATTGCCGGCTTTGTCTCTTAACGCATACTTCTGATTCTTGCCAATTCCTAGTTTCTTCTTCCGTGCTTTTAGGCGTGCTCTGTTAATGAGAGCATGTTCAATTCTACCCATATTATACTTCCATATGTCAGCTGTCTTAAGCTTGTTGATTAACTTCGAATGTTCTAGCAGTTCTATTCTAGCTGTAGGGTTAGAGGCTTTCATACATTGGCGTTTCTTGATCAGATCTTTCATCTCCTGCGATAGTTTAAGGGTATCCTGCCTAACGGAGTTACCACCGACTTCCATTGCACACTCCTTAATGATGCCCACAATTTGTCGGTCATTGCTTCAACACTAAGGTCCTCTTCCTGAGTTAAAGCCGAATACCTGTTCTGTAGCTTGATCAGGAATTCCTCTAGTTTCCCTCGTACCGCTAACTCTTTGATTGGATTCTTATGTACCAGTTTCGTCCGTTACCTCCACAAGTCTAGGCTAATTCGCGTTCTTACCATCCTATGGTCACAGCAGCGCACCTTGCCGAGCACGTCCACATCTTGTATGATGCCAGGGTTAGCGCAGAGTATGAAATCTATTTCATTTCTTGTCTCGCCCTTCGGGCTCCTCCACGTCCACTTCCGGCTATCCCGCTAGCGCAAGAAGGTATTCGTTATCCGCAAAATATCCTGTTCTGCTAACTCTACCAGTAATTCTCCCCTGCTATTCCTAGCGCCTATGCCCTATTCCCCCACTGCCTTGTCTCCAGCTTGCTTCTTGCCTGCCTTGGCATTAACGTCACCCATTAGTATAGTGTATTTTGTTTTCACTCTACCCATCGCCGAATCCACGTCTCCATAGAAGCTTTCGACTTACTGGTCATCATGACTGGATGTAGGGGCGTAGACCTGTACAACATTCATTTAGTACCTCTAATTTAGTTTAACAAGACCTGCCACCCTCTCGTTAATGCTATAGAGTTCCTTTATGTTACCAGCTATATTCTTATTAATCAGAAATCCGACTCGTAGTTCTCGTCTCTCCGCTGAGCCCCGGTAGCACAGGACGTGCCAGCTTTTTAGCACTGTATATGCTTTTTTTGGACTCCTAACTTCACTGAGCCCTATTATATCCTATTTACTGCCCTTAAATTCCTCCAATGGCAATGCTAGACTCGCCTCACTAGATAACGTTCTCGCGTTAAACGTTGCCAGGTTCACATTCGAATGGCGGCCTGTCCGGAGCTAGGGATTCTTAGCACCCTCTGCTGCGTCGCAGGTCTGACCGCCGCCGTAGTCAGCTTCTTTGTAGCTGCTGGGTGCTGAGGGCCGGGGTTTGATTGTGTTCAGATAGGAGGTTGTGGCCAAGTACTACACCAGGGTGGCCAATCCTGCTCTGGTGAGGGAGTGCGTTACCGGTTCTGGTCACCGGGATCAGGCCACACTCCAGGCCTGTTTATGCATTTTTATCAGCACGCGGATTTTTTTTAATCCCGTCGAAAATTGCCGGCACAGTCATTCGAACCACGGACCTCTTGCACGCGAGGTGGGTGTTCTACTTCTACGAAACCGCTGCACCCGCTATGGAAACGAGCTATGGAAAGAAGAATGATGGTTGTAACATTAAGGGATAAGAAAGGAGCAGATTGGGTGAGGGGACAAACACGAGGTAATGACATCTTAGTTGAAATAAAGAAAAAGAAATGGGGGCATGGGCAGGACATGTATTGAGGAGGGAAGATAACCTATGGTCATTAAGGGTTACGAACTGGATTCAAAGGGAAGGGAAGCGTAGCAGGGGCCGGCTGAAAGTTAGGTGGGCGGATAAGATTAAGAAGTTTGGAGGAACGACATGGCTACAATTAGTACATGACCGGGGTTGTTGGAGAAGTATGGGAGAGGCCTTTGCCCTGCAGTGGGCGTAACCAGGCTGACGACGATGATGATGATCCACGGTGCACACAAAACGACGTTTCTGTGGCACTAAAAGAACCGGTACCGCTGAGTACATAAGTGCAGTGCAGTCGCAGAAACAGCCGTAGAGCTACAACAGGTACCTATCCAGCATCTCCATACTTGCACTTCACAAAACTAGTAAGGTGCAACGATGTTGTCGTTGGGTATGCTGCCTGAAAAGTAAGAAGTTGGAGGAATCGCTTATATATAGTTCCTCGTTTGCGCCCATTATATTTCAGTTGTTAACGTGCCTAATTGGCCGTTGGTAATACTTGCAATGCGATTAACATTGTTTAGCAAATTCACCTGTTTTGAGCCTATCTATCTATCATTCTATCTATCTATCTATCTATCTATCTATCTATCTATCTATCTATCTATCTATCTATCTATCTATCTATCTATCTATCTATCTATCTATCTAACTAGCTTGAAAACTTTCTAGCTAGCTTGCTAGCTAGCCTTCTACGCTAAACCATTAGACACAGCTGTCTACGCGCTCGGGCCACAAGGTAGGTGTTCATGATCACTACGTAATCCTGGTTCTTCGGTCAGCGCTCCTTAGAGCTTCGTTGTGTTACTTTTGTCGTGTGTCGTCGTTGCGTATTCTGACCGGCCCAGTGGCCAAATGTCTCTAAGACTTCGAACTCCTAGATCAGGGGTCAGCATATCGTCATGATGATTGCATCGCCGTCATTCAAGCTATGTCGGAAGACTTTCATCATGGCGTTGTCGTCAAACTATCGACGCCATACGGTGATCATGCATACCTGTATGTTGTAACACCTGCTTACGGATAACGCCTTGATCGTTGAAGCGTCATCATTCCGGCTTCGAGATGTGCCTCTCATCATGGCACCATCTTGAATTCTTGCACATCAATAAGGTGTCCAAAGGGGCATATTTGCTTTAGCAGCTAAAAGTGTGCTTGTTATGGCGATGGTGTTATTGTGATTGCATCGTCATCCATGAAACTTTTCCCGTCGACCCTAACAAAGCCGTCTTGTTATTGCTATAGAGACGTTGCAACTGTCTCACCGTCGTTGTTATACCATTGTGGAGTGTTTATTGTTCCAATTATTTTTGCCATTCTAACTTGTCATTCTCATCTCGTCATGCCACCTTCATCACGACATCATCATATGCCATCGTAATGAATTCAATAGCGTCGTCACGTTGTTATCATTGCATTGCCGTAATACCGCCTTCTTCTTTGCATCGACGTCTATCTTCGTCATTTGAGTGCATTCATATAGTCGTCATTGAGTCGTCAATATATGGCGCCTTTGTTAACCTCGTCGTTATGCAGCACCTATGACGCATCAGCTCTCCGAGCAAGTTTGTAGTCATGCAACCTTTTCCGGGTCATCGTCGTCAATCCACCATCACCATGCCAAACTCGGTATTCTGTCGTCGTCGTACACACTTCCTGATGCAAAGGTCACTGCGCCACTGTCCTCGTCGACTCATAGTTATGTCATCGACCACGTAACTTTGTCACGTCATCCTTGTCATACAGTTGTCTTCATGGATTTGTTGCCGTGCCATCGTCTTGATGCCATCACTGTATTTTCATTTTGTGCGCAAGGGCCTCGTCAAACAAATATCGTCATGTCGTCGCCACCATCCTGCCTTCATCGACGTATCCATTTAATTATCTGATTGTTATTACATCGCAATCATGCTGTCCTCATCGAATTCTGATTCTGCCGCAGTTTCATGCCATTGTCTTGATTGCATTGTCCGAGAGCTCTTATCAAGCATGCGTTGTTGCACCACCGTATTCATCTTGCAATTGGCAAGAATCAGATGTATGCGTTAAGAGTCAAAGCCGGCAATATCATTACTATTATGGATGAGATAGTTAGAGTGGCTGAGGAGTTCTATAGATATTTATACAGTACCAGTGACGCCCACGAGAATATGGTGACATCGAATAGTCTAGAGTAATATGAAATCCCGCAATTAACGCCGGAAAGAAGTAAAGAAAGCCTTGGGAACTATGCAAAGGGGGAAGGCAGCTGTGGAGGATCAGGTAAAAGCATATTTGTTGAACGAGGGTGGGCAGACTGTTCTAGAAAAACTGCCCACCCTATATACGCAATTCCCCATGACCTCGAGCGTACCGCAATCTTGGAAACACGCTAACATAATCTAAATCCATAAGAAAGGGGACGCCAAAGACTTGAAAAATTATAGAGCGATCAGCTTACTGTCAGTTACCCACAATCTATTTAATAAGGTAATCGCAAATAGAATCAGGAACAC
This sequence comes from Dermacentor variabilis, assembly GCF_050947875.1. Taxonomy (NCBI): domain Eukaryota; kingdom Metazoa; phylum Arthropoda; class Arachnida; order Ixodida; family Ixodidae; genus Dermacentor; species Dermacentor variabilis. The sequence goes on along the minus strand of NC_134574.1, from coordinate 94,919,302 downwards.
CTTAGACTTCTGTCAAGCAAAGGACCAAGCAGGATTCCGTAAAGGCTAATCAACAATAACCCATATTCACTCTATCAATCAGGTGATAGAGAAATGTCCGGAATATAAAAAACCCTTATATATAGCTTTCATTGATTACGAGAAAGCGTTTCATTCTGTCGAAACCTCAGCAGTCATGGAGGCATTACGGAATCAGGGTGTAGACGAGCCGTATTTAAAAATACTGAAAGATATCTATAGCGGCTCCACAGCCACCGTAGTCCTCCATAAAGAAAGCAACAAAATCCCAATAAAGAAAGGCGTCAGGCAGGGAGATACGATCTCTCGAATGCTATTCACAGAGTGTTTACAGGAGGTATTCAGAGACCTGGAGTGGGAAGAATTGAGGATAAATGTTAATACAGAATAGCTTAGCAAATTGCGATTCGCTGAGGATATTGCCTTGCTTAGTAACTCAACAGACCAATTGCACTGCATGCTCACTGACCTGGAGAGGCAAAGCAGAAGGGTGGGTCTAAAAATTAATCTGCAGAAAACTACACTTTTGCTTAACACTCTCGGGAAGAGAACAGAAGTTTACAATAGGTAGCGAAGCACTGGAAGTGGTAAGGGAATACATCTACTTAGGGCAGGTAGTGACCACAAATCCGGATCATGAGACTGAAATAATCAGAAGAATAATAGTGTGCTGGGGTGCGTTTGGCAGGCATTCTCAAATCATGAACAGTAGGTTGCCATTATCCCTCAAGAGAAAAGTGTGTAAAAGCTGTGTCTTACCAGTACTCACCTACGGGGCAGAAACCTGGAGGCTTACAAACAGGTTTCTACTTAAATTGAGGACGACGCAACTAGCTATGGAAAGAAGAAGGATGGGTGTATCGTTAAGGGATAAGAAAAGAGCAGATTGGGTGAGAAAACAAACCCGACATATTGATATCTTAGTTGAAATCAAGAACAAGAAATGGGGGGATGGGAAGGACATGTAATGAGGAGGGAAGATAAGCGGTGGTCATTAGAGGTTACGGAGTGCATTCGAAGGGAAGGGAAGCGTAGCAAGGGACGGCAGAAAGTTAGGTTGGCGGATGAGATTAAGAAGTTTGCAGGGACGACATGGCCACAATTATACATGGCCGGGGTTGTTGGAGAAGTATCGGAGAGGCCTTTGCCCATCAGTGGGCGTACCCAGGCTGATGATGTTGATGATGATTATGATTCAGCTTGCAGTGGCTATGGCATCGTGGTAATTATAGCTTGTTTATTCGGCTTCGACGCACCATTATCGTTATATCATCATTCTCATATAACATCAGCATGTAATTGGCGCGAACGCCGACGCTATATTGCACCTTGTTGTACCATTGACTTCATTCTTGCACCTTTCCATTGTTCTCCCTGCGCTGGTTTCATGCAGTTGTCTTCATGCCGCCATGCTGACGTGCGACGTTGGCAAGTTACTTCTATTGACAGAGTTGGATCATTTATTATTATGTCGCATATATACGAATCACACCAACTCTGAGAAAGACCGCTAGAAATATTTCGAGCACGTTTTTTTAAGAACACGGTGTACTCCTACGCTGATCGCTTGCCAATCGCGGTAACATTGAGTGCCATGGGTAGCTGAGTTCGGTGGAGATTTCGTTTCGTTTAGGTTTCCGTACTGTTTCGCGAACTTTTTGGCATATCCGTTCTCGTTCGTTAAGATGAGATAGAATATTGGCTTAAAAAATGCTTTTCAATTCGCTTTCGATTCAGCTATACACCCTAATGTGTCATTCTCTTTAAAACAAATTAGGCGAAGTGAATATTTGTTGTAGTTGAACTATAAATGGACGTCCTATTGTGCTTGACGGGAATGCAATAAGAGTGCGCATGCGTATGGAAAGTTCCCATTGGGACCTACGCTGTCTACTAACTCACTGTCTCTTCCTAGCTACTTCAAAACACTTCTAAAATGCAAATGGCCTCACGGATTTTGTATCGTCCCATGCTTTCGCTGGAATTGCCTAGGGTGTTTTCATAATAACGTGCATCACAAACCATATTATACAAGCTCCTCTCAATCCGCTCAATCATTACGGTGTGAATCGAATTTACATACAAAGGTTGAAAACAGAAGCACTTGTCTCACGATGGCTTCTGGGAGCTGCTCGGGTTAAGTATGTGCAAAAGTAACACCAAATAAAATATTTGCATGTGTCATCTTAAGATGTATTCGGTTGTGGAGAACACGTATTAGAAGTTGTCATAACATTATTCTAGTGGAAGACGTTTCTCTCGTGAAGGTGTTTTGGCCCGGCACTCATATGCACTCGACAAAGCTCGCGAGATTTAGCTAAGTTGATCATAAATCATACAACGACCATATCGCAATCCTAGAAATTTGATACGTGCGGATTCCTCTTCATTTTACAATGTTTTGTCAATCCTTGATCACTATAAAACAATGGCAACGGCAAACGTTTACCAAGCAGGTTCCAACCTAGTTTTATAATGCTGGTAGGCATTCGTCCAGGCAATCGTATGAGCTGTTTTAGCAGAGTATGCGCCGCACAAGGTGTTTCACAATGTGTCAGAAGTTGTATAAATATCAAATTTTCCATTATAGAGGAATGTAGAATATGTCCTGAGGTAAAATAAAAAGAAAGTCGTCTAAGTGTGCAGATACAAAGGGCACCAGCTATATAGTGGCACCCCATGATATACCTAAGGTCTGCCATTCTATTAGTTAGTAGGCTTTACTTGAAATGAGCGAAAATTTCAGCTGAGGTCAATTCATTTCGAGTGTCGATGTTATCGCTAATATGAATCATGAGACGTCGCAACACACTGCATTACAGAAGCCAGGTTTATTAATTCGTATGTATGCGACTAAATGAGTGTATGTTGTAGTCTGTATATTTTGTGAGTGTCTATGGGTCTATGTCTATGTCTACGCGACATGGATAAATATATGCCTAAATTTTCTTAATTACGCGAATGTGCTAATAGGATGGAATTAACTGCACAACTCATCTCACAATGACTTCTTGAAGCATCCATTGCTTCTTCTATGTGCGACATGCTCCGATATTATGTCAATCTCTCCATGGCACTGGCTCGCTAACGTCGCTGATGAGTATGACGGCACGACGATGACTGTACGACACCGACGCAGTGACGGTGATGCTGAAGATAGATAGATGTGCTCAAAACAAATTGTTTAGGCAATGTTTCTAATCGCATGGAAAAAAAAGCAGCTGAACTCATCGCACGATGATCGTCGCCGATAATGTGACTGACCCACGAGGAATTAGCGACACACATAGTTCTTAAGGTTACATTTATTTAAAGTGTGCTGGTGGTCGTATGATGGCAACTGAATGAAGATGTTGGAAGAACGGAATTGATGGACGATACTGAAGTGCCAAGAATGGTGAAACAACTGCGTGACGACGACGACATGACAACAACACAAGACGAAGGAATGAGAGAAGTCGGACGTAGTATTTACAGCGCTGACCTTAGATCGACCACCACGACGTACCATCGACGATATGACAAGGAAAACATCACAACGATTGTAAGTAGTGACGACGACAATCCCACGGACGCCATGTTGCCTGGCCAAATACGACCTTCATCAGACGAGAAAATTGAAATTTTCCACTGCGTACGGAGATTTCGTACAAGCAGTAATTCGCCCACATAGCGATAGCGTTATCGTAAATTACTTATCGGAAAGTAGCCATAGCACCGTGATAAGAAAAATATATGAAGCATTCCTCAACAGAGAGTAGTTAAGGGATGGGCTGCCCTGGTTCAGATAAACATTTATGTATGTCTCGAAAACCGAATTATTTGTGAGAATGAGGCATGCTTGAGGGAGCCATGAGGGTGATTGCTTTCAACGCTTTACAGTAAAGGTGTAAATTTTCGCTCTGTTTCAGTAATTATTACTGGGCTGGTGGTGATCCGGCCAACTGCTGGAAATCGCACAACTCAAAATACCTGTATTTTCAATAATTACAGCTGAAAACTTCTAATCTTTATTAAGGAATTAAGTCACCAAGTAAAATTTAGCCAGTTTTGCAGCTCTTGTTGCTTATACAAATTCAGACCACGTGATTGATGCTTCTAAAACATGAGCGAACCCAGGTTTAAATAAATATCCGGACACTATACCTCGCGCAGATGCATGCGTTGCAGTGTGTTCCGCTGTTGAAGCATCTATGAACGCGTACGAATTGTGCCCATCACAACCTACGAGGGTTTTGCAGATTGAAAAGTAAGAAGCTCGAAGAATCGCTTCTTTTGCAGGCCTCCCTTCCACACTTAACCCCTGACATAAAGAGTTTCAATCTTACAAACGGTAATATTTTGCTGCGAATACCATTCTGTACCTACTTCAACTCTGTTGAGCTTATGTATCTATCGATATATATATATATATATATATATATATATATATATATATATATATATATATATAGTTTCAATCTTACAAACGGTAATATTTTGCTGCGAATACCATTCTGTACCTACTTCAACTCTGTTGAGCTTATGTATCTATCCATATATATATATATATATATATATATATATATATATATATATATATATATATATATATATATATATATATATATATATATATATATATATATGCGAGCTGTCTGACAGCCTCGGCCACTTAGTGCGTGTTTGTGGTGGCGATGCTGTCGTTGTCATTTCATCAAGGGTCATACCAGGTCCGTTATCTGATTCTCGTCATGCCCTCGTCATTACGGCTTCTGCCGACCCAGTAGCCAAAGATGTCCAATAGCATTGGCTCGTGGATCTTAATTCATGTCGTCGTGGTGATTGCATTGTGCTTATTAAAGCACCATCGGAAGACTGTTATCATTATGTCATTGTCATATTTTTCTCGTCAGGCATCCGTCATTTTTTCTTCTAACATCATCGTTGGGATGACGCCGGGTTGTTCAATCATCATCATCATCATCATCATCATCATCATCATCATCATCATCATCATCATAATAATAATAATAATAATAATAATAATAATAATAATAATAATAATAATAATAATAATAATAATAATAATAATAATAATAATAATAATAATAATAATAATAATAATAATAATAATAATAATAATAATAATAATAATAATCCCCACCACCATCATCATCATCTTCATCATTATCATCATCATCATCATCATCAAAATTCCAGCTTCGGGATCTGGCTCTCGTTGCGCCGATATCTTCAAGTCTTCTGCTCCGATTAGAGAGGAAGAAGACAGGGGAAGGCAGGGAGGCTAACCAGAAGATCTGGTTTTATATTCTACCCATGAAGAGAAGGGAGAGGAGTACACATACGCAATCACAGTCGGTCACCGTTACTGCACACTGTCACGGCAAAGCACATTAGGGCTTGTAGCACTATAAACGACAGTTCATGCAATGGACGTTTGTCCCAGTGTTTTTGTTGCCCAAAGATTCACGTAGCTCTGCCCACGGGATATATAGGGTTGGGATCTTGATAGCATTGCGGTCACTGCATCTTTATTCATACAAGTTTGTCAGCCGACCCCTACCACGCGGTCATGTTTATGCAACACATGTCCCGTCATTCGTAGTCACACCATTGTGGTGGTGCTGTTTTGTTATTTGTCACCATTCCAACTTTTTCATTAGATTTTCGGTACGCTCGGCGCATCTGGCATTGTGACGCAGCTAGTTTCGCGTGTACTAAATTTTACTTGGACAAGATTTAACGCTTTGCTTGAACCTGAGCATTATTGAAAATAATTTCGTTAGTTCTCGGGATACGTTTGACGCACGCTCCCCGCGCCTGGCGTCCTGACAAAGTTAGCGAAAAGCAGCTTGGTCGTGGCTAGAATCTAAGTTTGGCGTGTAATTCATTTTGCTGAGATAAGTTCGTGACACATTCTCTGACCCTGAACATCATTGCAATATCATTGCTTACTTTCCTGGATACTTTTGAGGTACGCTCACCGTGCCTGGCATTGTGACGCAGTTAACAAAATGGAGCTTGGTCCTGGTGTGAAAGCAGGTTTGCCGTGTACTGGAGATCCGTGGGTCAACTTTTCGCCGGTTTTCGCAGCCCCGCAACAACATATATCTTCTTTCCTACTCAACGTGACGAGCAATTGCCAGAGTGATAAAAATTATGGGGTTTTACGTGCCAAACCACTTTCTGATTATGAGGCATGCCGTAGTGGAGGCCTCCGGAAATTTCGATCACCTGGCGTTCTGTAACATGCACCTAAATTTAAGCACACGGTAGTTTTCACACTTCGCCCCCATCGAAATGCGGCCGCCGTGTCCGGGATTTGATCTCGCGACCTCGTGCTCAGCAGCCCAGCACCATAGCCACTGAGCAGCCAAGGCGGGTGATTGTCAGAGTGATTAACGGGAGTGTAAAAAGAGACTCGTGGGCTAGTGGGTATTGCATGTTAACAGTTTTTAGCGCAAATAAACGCACGAGAGGAAACAATGCACACAGGACAAAGCGCAGTTTGTGATGCTTGCGCCGGCAGAACGCGCAATATCGAACAGCTTAAAAACCACGAACTTAAAAATTCGGCCTTCTGAATGACTCAAAACAAGCGTTGCACCCATGCATGTGTTTAGAGTGCGAGTAGCAGAAATTCTGCTTGTGTCTAGCATGGTCTGGCTGAGAGCCTGTGTTTGGCCCCTTCTGTGTATGGAGCTTACCATGGCGTTGGCCAAGGTCAATTTTCTAAAACGCGCAGTCGCCGGCGTATTTGTGTTCTTACAGTGCAGAAAATAATGACCGGGAAAAGGAAATGCTTGCAGATCAGTTGTTTTCATAATTTCACGACTCACAAGCAGCAGGAACTGTTAAAACAGGACAGGACACCTTATCTGCACCAAACTGAAAAACGATTGCGGAGAGGCCTCGCTTTTTTTCTGCAATGCGCGACATCTTCGTCTTTCTCTACGTGCCGCGTATTGGATATGGCAATATTTGATGGTATTGCTTTGGATAAGTCGAGTATGTTCAACACAATGTATGTAAAACAGAATTCCTATTGTTTGCGATGCCGACTGTTAAATAGTTTTGCAGGGTTGCCCATTACACGCATTATTCTTTTAAGGCGTAAATACTTATATCCAAGCTTGTTCAACAGGGGGCGATTCCAAGCCCACCACTCGATCGTGGGAGGGCTTGCGGAGCAAAAGCTATCCCTTTCGTTCGGTGGTCCGCTGTCAGCTCCTTTGGCCCTCTAGGTATGCTGGCCCGTAAACCAGTTTCCCTGCAATTATACATCACACCCAACCCCAATACCTCTTTTACAGATACTTGCGCTGACTAAGCGGGCAGAAAAGCGTCCGAATCACCGCGCATTGCGCCCGAATAACAGCGCTTAAGCATGGCAAGCAAGAAAAAGAAACACATTTTGCACGCCTTTTTTAGCCATTCCTAAAGAACAATGAGAACGTGCCTGCATTTTTTAGCATACACTGCCAAAGATCGCCCATCTAACGAAGTGGAGGCTTCAAATTAAACGGTGATTCTACGGTCCACGCAAAAAACGTTTCTGTGACACAAGAAGAACCGGTACCGCTGAGTACTTAAGTGCAGTGCAGTCGCAGAAACAGCCGTATAGCTACGAAAATTTACCTATCCAGCATCCCCATACTCGCACTTCACAAAAGTAGTAAGGTGCAAAGATGTTGTCGTTGGGTATGCTGCCTGAAAAATAAGAAGTTCGAGGAATTGCTTATATATAGTTCCTCCTTAGCACACATTATATTTCATTTCTTAAGGTGCATAATTGGCCGTTGGTAATACTTGCAATGCGGATAACATTGTTTAGCTAATTCAGCTGTTTTGATCCAATCAGAATCAGAATCGGTTTTTATTGAGATCATTAAAATGATTAGAAGTTGTTAATATTCAGGAGGAGGTCCCGGAGTCAAAGACGGCAATGGGACCTCCTTTACAAAGTAAACGTAATAAAACAAAAGTACAGCAGTTTTCAACAAATTGTTAACATAGAAAAATTACAGGTTTTAGTATGAATACCATGATTGAAGACTTACATATGCATAAATGTCATGAAAAAGAGCACTGTAACACAATCTCGTAGACAACTGATAAAGTAACTGCGTATATGACGTTAAGAACACAGTAGAATTGGTTAACTCGAATGTATATGTGAGGCAGAAACAGAAACTTAACTGTATGGCATTGAAAATGAAATGAAGGCACCCTGAAAGGATGGTTGTGAGTATGGACTAGGCATCAGTATTCGACAGAATGTAATCTTTTAGTTGTTTCTTGAATTCGTGAATTTTAGGTGTTTTGATGTATAATGGTAGTGTGTTCCAGAATGCGACAGATGAAAAATGGACGCTCTGTTTGCCATAATTAGTATGTATTTTAGGTAAAAGGAAGTTCCTATTTATTGCAAACCTGGTAATATTAGTATTTAATAGAGAAGATTGTGGTAACAAGCTATCGCATTGTGTGTAATTGATTTGATAGAACAAAAAGGTACCTAGATTATATTTAACGAATTGTGTGACTGTAAGAATGTGATTATTTCGTAAGAGATATGAGGCGTTGTTGTTATATGGGCTAAATGTAATTATCCTAATAGCGTGATTCTGTAGAATTTGCAAGGAGTTTAAATGGGTTACGTAAGTGTTTCACCAGCAAGTAAAGCAGTAATTAATGTGGGATTGAATAAATGAAAAGTATAATGATAGTAATGTTTGATGGTCAAATATGTTTCGTGCTGTTAGAAGTACCCGAATCACGTAGGTAATCTTCTGTTTTAGTTTGGTTATGTGTTCAGTAAATTTAAGATGTTTGTCAACTTCTATGCCAAGATAATTGCATGAAAAACTTGCAGGGATAGGACTTCCGCCCAATAAGATAGGAGGAATAGAGTGAAGTGTTTGTTGGTGAGAAGTGAACACAACAAATTTTGTTTTAGACGTGTTTATCTGTAGCTGGTTAGTATGGCACCACTCCAGCAGGCTGTGTAAGTCGCCATTAAGGTTAGATACTAAGGTTGTAATACATTTATTGGAATTAATAATAGTAGTATCATCTGCATAAAGTATACATCTCGAAAAGGACAGGCAGTTAGGCAGATCATTGACGTATAATAAAAATAAAAGCGGACCCAATATGGAACCCTGGGGCACGCCAATATTAGTGAACATGGTTTTAGAATGAACGGCTGAAATGATTAATACCTGCATTCTGTCTGTTAAGTAATTTTGTAGTAACAAGAGTGCTGGGCAGGTGATTCCCAATGATTCAAGCTTACGAAATAAAATGCGGTGATTTATTTTCTCAAACGCTTTGCTTAAGTCTACAAACACTGAAGCTGCATAATTCCCTTCATCGATAGCGAGTTTTAGTTGATCGGTTAGAGCAAGGAGAGCCAGTTCGGTCGAGTAACCCGAGCGAAAGCCGTATTGGAATGGTGTGAGAATGTTAAATGTTGTAAGGTAATTAGTTAAACGTATGTCTATTAGCTTTTCGATTACCTTACTAACGAAAGGTAATACACAAATGGGGCGATAATTGGAAATTAAAGAGCGGTCACCTTTCTTAAATATGGGTGTGATCTTGCCTTGTTTTAGTTCTTGTGGGAATGTGCCTGATTTAAACATGACGTTGATTAGGTCTGCAAGGACATCACTTATTAGGGGTGCAATTAATTTTATATGGGAAGGGTGTAATTTATCTAAGCCGGCGCCAGTTATTTTCATGTTGTTTATAATGTTTAGAACTTCCTGAGATGTAGTTGGAAATAAAAAGAAAGAATGTGGCAGGCGCTGGGACACAGGATTGTCATGCGCAGGTGGCTATAGCTCGCTGCTAAAGAAGAAATCAGCAAACCCATCAGCTATTTCTTTGGCGGTCTTGTACACCATACCCTGATATGCAATTTCTTGTATAGCTTCGCGATTATTTGTCCTGTTTAAGAAGGTGTTAACAATCTCCCATTTCTTTTTTATGTTTTTACCGCATTCCAAAATTTTTCTTTCGTACCATGTTTTTTTAGCTTTTTTCAAAGTGGCAGAAAGCTGGTTAGAAAACTTTTTGTACCGAATGGCTAAATTCTTGTTAAATGGTTGTCGTTTGGTTTTCTTATAAAGATTATCCTTTTTGCGCATTGAAGCTAAGAGCTTATCTGTTATCCATGGATTTTGAGGCGACGCGTACTTCTTTTTGCATTTAACTTGAACGGAATGACGATCAACACATGACTTAAGCATAGAGATAAACAGTGTAAATGCTTTTTGTGGATCATTTGTAGAAAAGATGTGGAACAGTCAAGGTTCGACACGGCGTCCAGGAATGCTTGTTTGTCTAATATAAACTTCGTGTACGTGATTTTTTCGGAGCCATGAGTATAGTGAAAATTTTAAAATATAGGATAGTGATCAGTTATGTCGGTCATTATAACACCTTCGTCTGGTGGATATGCCAAATTTGATAATGCATGGTCAATTAATGTACCTATGGGGTGGTTAGCACATCGTGTCGGTATCTTAATTAAACATTCATAACCAAAGCTGTTAAAACAATTAGAATAATGTAAAGCATTAGTAGACGTACTATCAGCGAGGTTAATGTTCATGTCGCCTATAATTATTACATTTTTGTTTTCATCTGCTAGCAGTCCCATGACTTTAGGGAGAGCAGTACAGAAGTCTGTTGCTGATGACGAGGGTGAACGATATATGCAACCAATTATTAGGTCTTTGTTCTCTATGTTGAGGAAGTCATTTTTTAAGTTCAATCCAAACGTCTTCACAATTAGTTACATGAAGTTCAAGATCGTTCCTTCGGTTGTAAGTAATACCTGAATAGATATACAGCGCTGCGCCGCCATGGTTGCTGAACGAACGATTCGAGTGTTTAGGAACAAAACTAGAAAAACAGAAAAGGTGTTTATCGTGGTCGCTCAACCAAGTTTCAGATACTCCGATGATTGAAAATGGGAAGGTGAATGAAGTAACGAGATCGGAGAATTCATCGAAGTGCTTGCGCAGACTGCGCGCATTGAAGTGCAAGACAGATCGCTGATGATTTCTATCTATCTATCTATCTATCTATCTATCTATCTATCTATCTATCTATCTATCTATCTATCTATCTATCTATCTATCTATCTATCTATCTATCTATCTATCTATCTATCTATCTATCTAGCTAGCTAGCTAGCTAGCTAGAAAACTTTCTAGCTAGCTTGCTAGCTAGCCTTCTACGCCAAACCATTAACCCAAGCTATCTACGTGCTTGGGCCACTAGGTAGGTGAAGATGATGATGACGTAATCGTGGCTCTTAGGTCATCGCTCCTTAAAGCTTCGTTGTGTTACTTTTGTCATCTGTCGTCGTGGCGTATTCTGACCGAACCAGTGGCCCAATGTCTCTAAGACTTAGAACTCCTAGATCAGTGGTCATCATATCGCCATTGTGATTGCATCGTCGTCATTCAAGCTATGTCGGAAGACTTTCATCATGGCGTTGTCGTCACACTACCAACGCCATACGGTCATCATGCATACCTGTATGTTGTAACACCTCCTTAGGGATAACGCCATGATCGTTGGAGCGTCATCATTCCGGCTTTGAGATGTGCCTCTCATCATGCCGCCATCATGAATTCTTGCACATTGATAAGTTGTCCAAAGGGGCATATTTGATTTAGCAGCCACAGGTGTGCTTTTTATGGCGATGCTGTTATTGTGATTGCATCGTCATCCATGCAACTTTCCCCGTCGACGCTATAGCTATAGAGACGTTGTAACTGTCTCACCCTCGTTGTTGTACCATTGTGGAGTGGTTATTGTTCCACTTATTTTTGCCATTCTAACTTGTCGTTCTTACCTCCTCATGCCACCTTCTTCACGCCATCATCATATGCCATCGTAATTAATTCAATAGCGTCGTCACGTTGTTATCATGGCATTGCCGTAATACCGCCTTCTTCTCTGCGTCGGCGTCTATCTTTGTCATTTGAGTGCATTCATATCGTCGTCATTCAGTCGTGAATATATGGCGCCTTTGTTAACCTCGTCGTTATGCCGCACCTATGATGTATCAGCTGTCCGAACATTTTCGTCGTCATGCAACCTTTTCTATGTCATCTTCGTCCGTCCACCACCCTCATGTTAATCTCGATATCGTGTCGTCATCGCACACGCTTCTTGATGCGATGGTCACTGCGCCACTGTCCTCGTAGGCTCACATTTATGTCATTGTCCACGTAACTTTGTCACATCATCCTTGTCATACAGTTGCCGTCATGGATTTGTTGCCGTTCCATTGACTTGATGCCCTCGCAGTAATTTCATTGTGTGCGCCAGGGTCTCATCAAAATATTATCGACATGTTGTCGCCGCCACCCTGCCATCATCGACGTATCCATGTAATTACCCGATTACCATTACATCGCAATCATGCTGTCCTCATTGAATTCTGATTGTGCAAGTGTTTCATGTCGTTGTCTTGATTACATTGTCCGACAACTCTTATCAAGCATGCGTTGTTGTACCACGGTATTATTCTTGCAGTGGCTATGGAATCGTCGTAATTATAGCTTGTTTATCTAGTCTCGAGGCACCATATTCGTTATATCATCACTGTCATTTGACATCAGCATGTAATTGGCACGGCCGTCACCGTTATATAGCACCTTGTTGTACCATCGACTTCATTCTTTCGCCTTTCCATTGTTGTCCCTGCGCTGGTTTCATGCAGTTGTCTTCATGCCGCCATGCTGACGTGCGACGTTGGGAAGTTACTTCTATTGGAAGAGTTGGATCACCTATTTTTCTGTCGCATATATTCGAATCAAGCAAACTCTGGGAATGACCGCTACGAATATTTCAAAACACGTGGTTTCAAGAATACGGTGTGCTCCTACGCTGCTCGCTTACTAAACGCGTTAACATTGAGTGGCATGGGTACCGGATTTTGCGGAGATTTTGTTTCGTTAAGTTTTCCGTACTGATCCACAAACGTTTTTGGCATATCGGTTCTGTTTCGTTAAGATGAGGTAGTATATTGAATAAAAAACGCTTTTCAGTTCACTTTCGATGCAGCTACATACCCTAATATGTAATTATCTTTAAAACAAATTAGGCAAAGTCAAATTTGATTGTAGTTCAACTCTAAAGCAACGCCTTTATTGTGCTTGACGTGAATGCAATAAGAGGGCGCATGTGTATGGAAAGTACCCATTGGAACCTACGCTATCTACTAACTCACCGTCTCTTCCTAGCAACTTCAAAACACTTCTAAAATGCAAATCACCTCACGGATTTTGTATCGCGCCATGCTTTGGCTTGAGTAGCCTGCGGTGTTTTTGTAATAACGTTCATTAAGACCATAATATAGGAGCTCCCCTCAATCCACTCAATCATTGCGGTGCGAAGCGAATTTACATACAAAGGTTGAAAATGGAAGGACTTGTCTCATAATGCCTTATGAGAGCTGTTCGGGTTAAGTGTCTGCAAAAGCAACACCAAAGAAAACATTTGCATGTGTCATCTTAAGATGTTTTCGGTTGTAGAGAACACGTATTTGAAGTTGTCATAACATTATTCTAGTTGAAGACGTTTCTATTGTGAAGGTGTTTTGGTCCCGCACTCATATGCACTCGACGAAGCCACGACGTTTAGCTAAGTTGATAATAAATTATACAACGACCTCGACGCATTCATGGAAATTTGATACGTGCGGATTCCTCTTCACTTTACAAATTTTTGTCAATGCTTGATCACTATAAAACAATAGGAACACCAAACGTTTACCAAGTAGGTTCGACCTAATTTTATAATACTGGTACGCATTCGTGGAGGCAATCCTAAGAGCTGTTTTAACAGTATATCCACCGCACAAGGTGTTTCACAATATGTGTCCGACATTGTATAAATATCAGATTTTCCATTGTAGTGGAACGTAGAATATGTCACAAGGTAAAATGAAAAAAAAAACAGTTGTCTTGGTGTGCTGACACAAAGGGCACCATCCTTAATGTGGCACCCCACGATATGCCTAAGCTCAGCCATTCTATGAGTTTGTAGCCTTTACTAGAAATGATCAAAAATCACAGCTGAAGTCATTTCTTTTCGAGTGTCGATGTTATCGCGAATATGAATCCAGGGCCGTCGCAACACACCGTTTATGAATCCATATGTATGCGACTAAATGACTATATGTTGTAGTCTACATATTTTGTGAGTGTCTATGAGTCTATATTCTACATGGGTATATATGCACAAAATTACCTAAGTAAGCGAAAGTGCTATTAAGATGAAATGAACTGCACAACTCATCACACAATGACTTCGTGAAGCATCCATAGCTTCGTTTATGTGCGACATACTCCGATATTATGCCAATTTGTCCATGGCACTGGCTCACTAACGTCGCTGATGAGTATGGCGGCACGACGACGACTGTACGACACCGACGCAGTCAGGCTGATACAATTTCAAAGAACGAAAGACTGGGAAAGAATGACAAAGTTCGTAAACGGTAAAGGCATGACCACAGTGAAATGCCGATGCTTAATTGACGATTTTATTGTGACAATGACGGTAAGAAAAGAATGGGAAGACGAAGCTTGAAGTGCGACCGTCGTGCAACCAAGGCAGCATAAAAACGACAGTTCCTGGACAAATATATAGTAGCGAATGTCTAACGAAGCAATAAGGAAGGTGGCACTACAACGGTGGAAAATTCGCAATAGAATGGTAATAACATGGTTGGTATAGAATGGCGATCAAACTATGACATCGATGGATCTATGAAGAGAGTGTGGCGACAATGGCATGGCGAGAACTGTATCACGATGTGTGACGGCAACGGTGGGACGAGAGCCTGATGTCGAAATCGTATTCATAATTATAGACTCGTCGCGGTGGCACCAAGACGTGGGTACGGCAGCGAATGCATGTCGACTACTGTTTTGCGGTGATAACATAAGAAATGTATGGTTTTAAAACCATGGCGGCGACATGACAGGCGCCAAATGCTAAGCCTAGAGTGACGATGTAGTCGAGACCACAATGGCGTGCCGACGCCAACCGTCTCAAAACACATGCACGATAAAACCTGTCTAAAGACGATGGCATGAAGCTAATAACTACGATTTAATGACGTGCAGATGATTACGCTAGAATTTAGAAAAATGTAGTCGGTGAAACGATGAGGGCACTATTACGATGAAGGCACTATTACGAAGATAGCACGATGAAATGGCATGACAAAGATGGCGTCATGACGGCATGACGAGAATAAGGTAATGAAGCTTGAATGACTAATAGGGAATGGCAGCAATGGTATCACAAGCACGGACGCGTACCTTGTAGTCCAAGCACGTAGACTGCTTGGGGCACAGGATTATCGTAGGAGATAGATAGACAGGTAAATAGATAAATAGAGAGAGAGAGAGAAAGACAGACAGACAGACAGACAGACAGACAGACAGACAGACAGACAGACAGACAGACAGACAGACAGACAGACAGACAGACAGACAGATAGATAGATAGATAGATAGATAGATAGATAGATAGATAGATAGATAGATAGATAGATAGATAGATAGATAGATAGATAGATAGATAGATAGATAGATATGCCCAAAACAAATTGTGTATGCAAAAGTGCTAATCGCATGAAAAAAAACTGCTGAACTCATCGCACGATTATATTCGCCGATAATTGAATGACCAACGAGCAATTAGCGACACATCATGTTCTTTATGCTACATTCATTTAAAGCAAGCTGCTAGTCGTATGACGCCAACCGAATGAAGATGTTGGAAGATCGGAGTTCATGGACGATACTGAAGTGCCAAGATTGGCGAAACAACTGCTTGACGACGACGACGTGACGACAACAGAAGACGAAGGAATGAGAAAAGGCGGACGTAGAATTTACTTCGCTGACCTTAGATCGACCACGACGACATACCGTAGACTGTATGACAAGGAATACATCACAACGAGTGTAAGTAGCGACGACAATAATCCCACGGAAGCCATGTTGTCTGCCCATATACGACCTTCATCAGACGAGGGAAATTGAAATTTTCCACTGCGTACAGAGATTTCGTGCAAGCTGTAATTCGCCCGCATATCGATAGCGTTATCGCAAATTACTTATCGGAATATAGCCACAGCACCATCATCAGAAAAAATATTTGAAGCATTCCTCAACAGAGCGTAGTTAAGAGATGGGCTGCCCTGGTACAGATAAACGTTTATGTATGTCTCGAAAACCGAAATATTTTGAGAATGAGGCATACTTGAGGGAGCCGTGAGGGTGGCTGCTTCCAACGCTTTTCTGTGATAGTGTAAATATCCCCTCTGTTTCAGTAATTATTACTGGGCTGGTGGTGGATATCCGGCCAACTGTTGGAAATCGCACAACTCAAAATACCTGCATTTTCAATAATTACGGCTCAAAACTTCTAATCTTTACTAAAAAAGTCAGCCAGCAAGTAAAATTTAGGCAGTTTTGCGGCTCTTGTTGCTTATACAAATTCAGGCCACGTGATTGATGCTTCTAAAACATGAACAAACCCAGGTCTAAATAAACATCCGGACAATATACCTAACGCAGATGGATGCGTTGCTGGGTGTTCCGCTGGCGAAGCGCCTATAAACGCGGGTGAATGGTGCCCATCACAACCTAGGAGTATTTTGCACAAATGAAAGGTTCTGTAGTCTGTTTGCAGACGATAAACCTGCACTGAACAGTACCGCGCAAGAAAAGCACATTCTGTGCGCCGTTTACAGCTGTTGTTACCACGAACTGAGAAGAGGATGGCCTTTGTTAGCCACAATTGCGAAAATATTCTCCAGAAGACATGCTGATCAACTGATGTTTTGTGACTCGAGGACACCATATTTTTTCGATACTTGTGTCCTGGCATGTGGGTTGCGTGGCTTATCTGATAGTAGGAGCAACGCGGCCCATGAGTGAGTGAGTGAGTGAATAAACTTTTATTTGGTCCAGCACAGCGCGATAAAACGCGCACCCGGCCAATCCCACGACGGGACTGACAGATCCAGTCTGCCAGCCCGATCGCGGGCGCGCTGGACGGCCAGGATTTGGTCCTCAAAGATGGGACTTCGCAGGAGCGCGTCCCGCTCTTCCTTGGTGAACTTCGGGTCCAGCAACCCGCACTGCCAGAGCATATGAGGCAACGTAGCTACCTCAACACAGGCCACGCAAGAACAATTCGGATAAATCTCCGGATATATGATATTAAGCGACCCCGGATTTGGGTACGAGTTCGTTTGCAGAAGTCTTAGTGTGACCGCCTGCGGCCTGCTTAGCTTGGAGTGAGGTGGGGGGAAAACCCTTTTCTCTAAATAAAAGAATTTCGTGATTTCGTTGTGTGTGAGAGCAGCGTCTCTGTGTCCGGGGAGAGAGTCGCCCGATCCGAGTGCAGCGCGGTCGGTAAAGCCACGCGCAGCCTCGTGGGCAGACTCGTTGAGGTTCAGAGGAACCCCCTCAATCGCCCTGACGTGTGCAGGGAACCAAAGGATCGAGTGCATGGAGGCGTTGTCGTGTTTGGCGCCTTTCAGAATTTGAACTACCTGCCAGGCTACCCGGCCTATCTGGATTGCCCTGATGGCGGCTTTCGAATCGCTATACACCCTGTCTCTCCGACCGTCTTGCATGGCGAGTGCAATTCCACTTGCTCGGCCACCTCTGGGTTCGTTGTCCGGACGGAAGCACATTTGATGACTTTGCCCAGCGTGTCAACGACGGAAACCGCAAAAGTCTTGCCGTCTTGGTATGCAGCTGCGTCCACGAAGCTTGCTGCGATTTTGTCCTTGCTTATTTGCTTTAGAATATTCAATGCTCTTGACTTGCGACGACCTGCGTTGTGAACGGGATGAACGTTGCGGGGCAAAGGGGCGACCACGATCTTCTCCCCTATTTCTCTGGGGATTTGGGTGTCTTCAGCCAAGTTCTTGGTTGGTGCGAGTCCGATCTCCTCGAGGATACGCCTGCCGGCCGGCGTGGTGGACAGCCGAGCTAGTTGGGCCCGTTCCTGAGCCTCGGCTATCTCCTCCATGGTGTTGTGTATGCCGAGCCGAAGGAGGTCCTCTGTATGCGTTCTGACGGGCAGCCCGAGGGCTCTCTTGAAGAATTTTCTAATGAGGGCATTAAGCTTTTCCCGCTCGGCTCCGAGCCAGTTGTGCATGGCCACCGTGTAGGTGAAGTGACACAGCACAAAGGCGTTGATGAGCCGAAGCAGGTTGCCCTCCTTGAGACCAGGATGTCTGTTCGTGACCCTTCGGACGAGGCGAAAAGCATTGTCGGTTTTCGCAATTATCTTGCGTAACGCAGTGCCGTTGCCGCCGCGTGATTCTATGAACATACCCAGGACTCTGATGGTGTCGACCATGGGTATCGGGTCACCGCTCCGAGTGAACAGGTGAGTGTCACTTTCCGAGACCGGTTTCCAGCCCTTGCGTCTGCGGCTTTTTTTCTTTTCTATTAAGCAGAAGCTCAGATTTGGTCCGGGAGCATCTGAGTCCAGTGGGCAGCAGGTACTACTCCGTGACGTCTACCGCTGCCTGCATGGCGCTTTCCACTTGCCCTTCACTACCGCCGGTGCACCAGATGGTGATGTCGTCTGCGTTGATGGTGTGTTTGATACCTTCAACTTGGGTCATATTCCTCGAGAGGCCGATCATGCAGATGTTGAAGAGAGCAGGCGAAATGACTAAGCCTTGCGACGTGCCCCGTGGGCCCAGGAGCACCTCGTCGGAGACAAACTCGCCGATCCGCAGCTTCGCTTTCCTCCCCGTCAGGAACGAACGGACGTAGTTATATAGTCTGGGGCCCAGCTCGAGGTCTGCCACGGAGGCCAGAATGTATTCGTGGAGAACGTTGTCAAACACTTTCTAGAGGTCGAGTCCGAGCAAGGCCCTGGTGTCTCTGGTACTGCCGTCGATGATTTGATATTTGATCATCTCCATGGCTTCCTGCGACGAGAGGCCGGCACGAAAGCCAATCATGTTTTGAGTATAGATGTTGTTCTCTTCGAGATATCTGTTTAGTCTGTTGAGGACGACGTGCTCCGCCATTTTCCCAACACAGGAGGGGAGAGAGATCAGCCGATTCAGGCGGGGAACGCCTTGTCCGTGATGAGCGTGAGGTCCATTTCGTTGGCGTTCTGCCAGAGACCCTGGCCCTTGCTCGTGTCGTAGATGTACCCCCACACGCCATACGGTGTGTTGAAATCTCCGACGACGACCAAGGGATGGGTGCCGGCCAGGTCGACGGACTTCTTGAGTATCGTTTTGAACTGCTGTTGCGAGTCCCAAGGATTGCTGTAGATGTTGAGTATAAACACGCTGTTTCTCCGCTTGTTGCGTTGTCTCGTGTTTAGCAGAACCTCCGCCATGACGTATTCGACCTTGCAACTCACCAGCTTCAGGTCGTGAGACAAGTGTGTAAGCCTCTTGTAAACTAACGTGCACACTCCCCGACCTTCGGCCTGCACGGAGACGGCACGATAACCAGAGAGGGATGTCAGGTAGCGATCTTAAATATTGCTGCAAAGGAGCCCTCTTATTGGAGTACCCCCTGCAGTTCCACTGCCAAATTTTGAACTCCTCTTTGGAACTATCCATGATTAGATAAATTGTCCGGGGTACCCGCTGTAAGCACAGGCGCACGGAAGAAGTTCCCCCCACTCTGACGTGCCGATGTGCTCGTAGCCCTGATTTGAGTCCCCGACGCGTTCGGAACAACGACCTGCATCGGAGTTACGGACGCATTATCTGGGATCACCAGACGCTCGAGGGCGTCCATGCGATCGGCCAGCGCGCCTAGTCCTCTCCTCGGGTCTCCTAGGGCGACGGTCCCATCGACAGTAGTGAAAAATTAAAATGAAACGGTGGTTCTTCGGACAGATTTCCCGCGGCGCAGCACAAGTGCGAGCGATTCTGCTGAGGTGGCCGTAGTTACCAGCTGGTTCCTGTTTTTATACTCCTATTCATTCGTAACAAAACTCCTGAGCTTTAATGATGTTGCCTTGTATCGTACTGACTTAAAAGCGAGAAGCACGAAGAATCGCTTCTTTTGCAGGCCTCCCTTGCACACATTACCCTTGACATAAAGGGTTTCTAACTTACAATCAGTAATATTTTGGTGCGACTACCATTCTGGACCTTCTTCAACACATTTGAGCTGATGTATCTATTCATATATATATATATCCGATCTGTCTCACAGCCTCGGCCACTTAGTGCATGTTCGTGGTCGCAATCCTGTCGTGGTCGGTCCATCAAGGGTCATTCCAGATCGGTTATCTGATTCACTTCATGCTGTTGTCAATGGGGCTTCTGCCGACCCAGTAGCCAAAAATGTCGAATGGCATTGGCTCGTGGATCTAAGTTCATGTTGTCGTGGTGATTGGATTGTGCTTATTAAAGCACCATCAGAAGACTGTTATCATTTCGTCATTGTGATACTTTTCTCGTCAGAGTTTCGTTATTTTTTGCTTCTAACATCACCGTTGGGATGACGCCGAGGTTATTCCATCATCATCATCATCATCACAATTCCAGCTTCGAGATCTGGCTCTCGTTGCGCCAATATCTTCAAGTCTTCTGCTCCGATTAGAGAGGAAGAAGACAGGGGAAGGCAGGCAGGCTAACCAGAAGATCTGGTTTGATATTCTACCCATGAAGAGAAGGAAGAGGAGTACACATACGCAATCACAGTCGGTCAACGTCACTGCACACTGTCACGGCACAGCACAGTAGGAGTTGTAGCGCTATAAATGACAACTCTTGCTAGAGACGTTTGTCCCAGTGTTTTTGCTGCCCAAAGATGCACGAAGCTTTGCCCACGGGATATATATGGTTGGGATCTTGATAGCATTGCGGTCACTGTATCATTGTTCATGCAAGCTTGTCGGCCGGCCATTACCATGCCATCATGCTTAAGCAACACATGTCCGGTCATTCGTAGCCACACCATCGGGGGGGGGGGGGGGTGTTGTTTAGTTATTTGTCGCCATTCCAACATTTTCATTAGATTTTCGGTACGCTCGCCGCACCTGGCATTGTGACGCAGTTAGTTTCGTGTGTAATAAATATTACCGGGACAAGATTTGGCGCTTTGTCTGACCCCGAGCATTATTGCAAATAATTTCGTTACTTTTCGGGATACTTTTGACGCACGCTTCCCGAGCCTAGCGTTCTGACACAGTTAGCGAAAAGCAGCTTGGTCCTGGTTAGAATGTAAGTTTGGCGTGTAATTTGTTTTGCTGGGATGAGTTCGTTACACATTCACTGACCCTGAAAATCATTGTAATATAATTACTTACTTTCCTGGATTCTTTTGAGGTACGCTCACCGTGCCTAGCATTTTGACGCAGTTAGCAAGATGGAGCTTGGTACTGGTGCGAAAGCAGGTTTGCCGTCTACTGAACATAAGTGGGCCTACTTTTCGCCGCCTTGCCTAGCCACGTATACCTTCTTTCGCTATTCAACTTCGCGAGTGATTGCCAAAGTGATAAAAATTATGGTGTTTCACGTGCCAAACCGCTTTCTGAGTATGAGGCACGCCGTAGCGGAGGACTCCGGAAATTTCGACCACCTGGGGTTCTTTAACCTGCACCTAAATCTAAGCACACGGGTGTTTTCGCACTTCGCCCCCATCGAAATGCGGCCGCCATGGCCGGGATTCAATCCCTCGACCTCGTGCTGAGCAGACAACACCATAGCCACTGCGCAACGACGGTTGGTGATTGTCAGAGTGAAAACACGCGAGTGTAACAAAAGATGCTCGTGGGCTAGTGGGTATTGCATGTTAATAGTTTTTAGTGCAAAGAAGCACACGAGAAGAAACAATGAACACAGGACACAGCGCAGTTCGTGTTGCTTGCGGCGGCAAAACGCGCAAAATCGAGCAGCTCAAAAACCAAGAACTTAAAAATTGGGCCTTTTGAATGACTCAAAATAGGCGTAGCACCCATGCATTTTTCTAGAATGCGAGTAGAAGCAGTTCTGCTTGTGTCTAGCATGGTCTGGCTGAGAGCCTGTGTTGTGGCCCCTTCTCTGTATGGGAGCTTACCATCGCGTCGGCTGATGCCGAGTTGTTTTGTAAACGCGCAGTCGCCGGCGTATTTGTGCTCTTACAGTGCACGAAATATTGACCATGAATGGGGAATGTTTGCAAACCAGTTGTTTTCGTATTGTGACGATACACAATCGACAAGAACTGATAAAGAAGGCAGGGCACTTTAATTGCAGGCAGACTGATCAACGATCGCACGGGGACCTAGTCTTCTTTTCTGCAATGCGCGAGATCGTCTTCTTTCTCTACGTGCCGTATTTTGGATGTGGCAATTTTTGGTGTTATTGTTTTGTATGAGTCGGGTATTTTCTACGCCATGAATCAACAAGAAAATTGATTTTGTTCGTAATACCGACCATTAACAACTTTGGCATGTTTCGCCACTACAAGGAATATTGCTTTAAGGCATTAATAGCGAAATCAAACATGCTTGTTCTTTACTTTCTGCAGCTGACACTATCCCGTAGAAGTTCGAACTGGAACTCCTGCTGCCTACATTTTGCCACAACATTGGATAAACACACAAAAAGGATGGAACAAGCAAAATAAAAGTAGCACAAATAGAGAAAAACATTTCCTCATTTACAATGTGTCTTGCGTCTACTTTATGTACGGAATTGCACGTGGCACAGATTTGGTGGAGGCTTGTAAAGATCATTCGCAATGACTTGTAGTAAATAAAATGATTCCGTACTAAGAACGCACACAGTTGAGTACCAGAAGAAGAAAAAATGCCGTCTCGATTAACGTATGCGGCGGAATGCGGGGCAGCTAGCGTTGGAATCCCGGGCGCCCAAAACCGATACCGCAAGATGTGAATTCCATATGCTTGGGGCGCTACTGTCGTTGCGGCCACTGGGCTCTTTGTGAATGTCCGCTCTTGTTGAATGTCGTTCTCTATGACTGGCATATATGAAGGAGCGATAATCAAATACAGCCGTTTATCTTTCAAAGGTATCATGGAGGCACATGTGTAGCGGCACGCGAGCGTGCATCTATTTCATATTTCGCGTATTATGCGGGCTTTTGTTTTTTCTTAGAAAAAAACAACCATGTACATTTCAGCAGAACTTTGGGTGCTCCAGAATTTTGTAAAGTACATGTTTGCGATTCAAGCAATAACTAAGAAGGTAACTAATTGAAACAGTAACGTATTTATTACATCGCGATGAAAATATACTGGCTGTAAGTACACACGACAGCCGCTACTATGATATGAGTACGATTTATGTAGAGCTGTTGATTTTTAAAAAAAATGTTGGTCCACTTTAACTGGGGTTCCCGGTATATCATGTCATGTGCGCGGCCTGAAGTGGAAAGGATGCTTGTGTTATCTGCACGATATAGTTATTTTGTCATCTAAATTTTCCCAGCACCTGTTACGTTTGGACAAGATTCTCACATGCCTCGCTAACGCTGGTCTCCAGCTTAACACCAAAAAGTGCCGTTTTGCAAGCAAGACAATCAAGGTGTTCGGTCAAATTGTTACAAGGATTATATCCGACCTTATCCTGAGAAAATTGCGCACTTGCTTTCCTCGACCAGGAAAGACCTAGGAACTACCGAGTTTCCTTGGCATCACTTCCTATTTCCACCTATTTATACGTGCCTTCGCCTCTATAGCTGCTGTTTTGCACAACCTACATCGTTCTGGTGTTCCCTTCGTGTGGTCACCGGAATGTGAAGCTGCCTTTGACAAGCTGATGGGCGCCCTCACATCTGAACCTGTCCTGTGTCATTTTGATGGGACTTCGCCCACAATCTTACACATGGACGCTGGCGGCCATATAATTGGTGTGTTCTCCTCTAGCAAGACACCTATTTGCTTGAGAGATTCCTTGCATACGCAAGCAACGTACTCACACCTGACGAGAAGAACTATACCATCACAGAGCAGGAACGCCACGCTGTAGTTTGGTCCATCAAGAAGTTTCGCCCTTATCTCCACGGCCGCTATGTTACCATAGTTGTTACGCCACCATGTCACGCATTATGTTGGCTCTCGACACTCAAGAACTTGTCAGGAAGTCTTGGCCGCTGGATTCCTCGCATGCAAGAATATCACTTTGAGGTCGTCTACAAGTCTGGTAAAATGCACCAAGACGCCGACGCTCTTTCTCGCTACCCGCTTCCTACAGCCGCACTCATCAATGACTCCCCAACCACTTACAGGGACGAAATCCCTGACGTCTCTTCTACGGCGATTTTGTCATTCGCCACTCTCGACCATCTCATTTCGAACGACCGTGAAAAATTTTCGCCTCAACAACTCGCCGATTCATACTTTCGACGTATTATAGATCGCCTTCGTGGAGCTTTGCGCCCGCCTCACACCAGGCTCCGTCGACAGGTGACACAGTTGAATTGACAAAACTCCATACTATCCCTCATCCTTCCAACTTCCCTTCCTGACTTCCCTCATCTTCAACTTCCCTTCCTGACTTCCCTCATCTTCAACTTCACTCATCCTGACGGACAAAGCTGGGTGCCCGTACTGCCTCGCTGCCTTCGTGCTCGTGTCCTTCAGGCCTCTCGTGACGATTTCACTAGTGGCCACCTTGGCATTAGCAAAACCTACGATCGCATAAGAAGTCGCTTCTACTGGCGTGGCCTCTCTACCAGTGGAGCGAGATACGTATCTTCCTGCGCCATTTGTCAGCGCCGAAAGCGGCTAACATCAGCCCCTAATGGTACCAGCAAACATACATACCCAAGAAAAGTAGATGGGGAAACGGCGCTGCGGTAGCTCAACTGGCAGAGCATCGCAGGCGAAATGCGAAGGTTGGAGGGGCATTTACTACGGGCTGCATGTTGTTTTTTCATCCACTTTTCTTTCCATTATTAGTCATTTCTTTATTTCATTTATTAGGCACAAGTAATTTCCCCTACGTTGTCATCGGTGTCAGTGTTTGTTGGCTTCTTATGACATGTATAATGAAAAATCGGGCCCCTCGGTTAACCCTCTTTCTTTTCGTTTATTATTGTGTAAGGCATGCAATAGAACTCCACAGGTCTCATACTCAGCTTAGCCAACGCAAGGGACATGTAACTGCCTTGACCACTGAAGGTCTGTGCCTACAGGAAACCAATCTATGTCCGAAAAACCGCCGCCGCTGTCGAGGAGCACAGAACATGCACGCCTGCCTCGGCGTCTTACATGCGCCACACCATGTTTCAAGCTTTGCTGCATTGTCGGTGTCCGCAACGCACCAGCCAGAGATTGACAGAACCGGAGTCATTGCAAGTTTCAGTATTTAGGCAATATAGTGACAGCGGTTATAAATACGAAAGTAGAAAACGAGATGGGGATACTGATAGCGACACTGAAGTCTTCAAGCAGCCTATGCTATTGCTTGTCCCCGCCTCGATGCATAGAATATGCGAATAAACACGACCAGTTTGGCCGGTGCCGATACACAAGCAACGAATTTAAAAATATGGACACTGGCACTCTGAAAGTTTTGATCTATTACAACCCGTGCAGAAAGGGTTTACAAGTACACAAGCAAACGTATTACATTTTCTGAAGCTTGCAAGAAAGTGATAACCCCTTAGACTATTTTTTGTTTATTTCACCATGTTGGCTTTGAATGGATGGATGTTATGAGCGCCTCCTTTCAAATGGGTCGTGGGTTGTACCAGCCAGCTCATGTTATTAAAATGCCTAACTTCTACCTATAAAAAAAATACACGAAGGACCCCCATCAGCAAAGTTTCCGAACCCCTATTGGTAGTTTCGTTTTTGTACCCTTGCGCTCTTTGTCATTGCCCTACTATTTATCCACCAATATTCTACTCCCTGCCTACTAATCTACCCTGCGGACATGTTTACTTTCCCACTGCCCTCTCTGAAAGCATGAGCTGCAAGGAGGCCACAGTTGTCTAATTCGACCGCTATCGAGAAATCTCCACATGGTCTTCGTGTTTACTACCGTCTTAAGGGCCATTTTTAGGAATGTAATCAGGGAGTGCACGTAAGAAGGAAAATTCGATAATGCTTGCGTCGTGCTCTCCCAGAGCTTCTGCTCCATTTCTATTCAAACAGCTCTTTTAAAGTGCCACCCTGCGGCTCAAAGCTGAACGTCAAACAGCCTCTGGCATTATCAATCTACAGTGGGTCATAAACGCTAAATAAGAAGCCTTCTCTGGATCTTCCAATATAATATGGCTAGAAACGACCATTACGAAATTGAGATCCAGTCACTTCTCTTTTGATTCCTTCAGTGAGATGATAAAAATACCGGCATGTGCATGTGAATTTCAACACGTGTTTTACAACATTTGAAGCCATTTCGGGAACAATGGAACTTGCATATAAAATTAGCCATGACTTTGATTCATTACTACATCGTTATCGCCACGTCGTTTATTCCTGACCCAAGACTCATTGCCATCCACATGAGATGGAAACTTTTTCACGCTCAACATAAATGTCCTAAAAGGATATTGTATGCAACAAAATGTGCTTTATGACGCTTTCAGAGGAACTCACGATTGAATTGCAGCAAGACGATCCGAATTACAACAGCACCGACAGCACAAGTTAACCAAGGAAGCGTGCAACCTGAGGAATTTATTAGCAGAGATGCGCGATGTGTTCATTCTGAGTTATTATGGCTTGATGCAAATTTAGAAGGAGGAATATGTAAGCTGCACAATCTTCTTAAACGAAAATCAATGCGACACATTTCATATCGAGACCAACTTCAACATTAATCTTTTCTTATTGTACGCAATCTAAATGCCCTCCTCTGCTGAACGCTGCAGCGAGCTTCTAGACTGGACACGTGGCCGCGATTAACTTGGTGCACGCTTGTCGATAACATCATTATCGTTTAAAGAAGTCAAATAGGTGGCGCAGATAATTTTATTACGGTAAAGCAAGCATGCAAGCAAAAGATAAAGAGGACAACAATGCATCTTTGTTATCCAGGCTCTTTTTCAGGTTCTGAATGGGTCTCTGGCTTGTAACCTCAGAGTATCTAATCAGCGATAAATACAGTAAAAGTTACAGTACGCAGATAGTATTGCAAGCACAGGCACTCCTCTACCATTTCATCAGGAAAAGAGGTACAGACACTTGAGTTGAATACATATTCTAATTAAGGTACCTTGGCTTGGCTGAGACTGTTCTGGATTACTGATGAAACATCGTATTCACTTTTTTAGGTTTAGAAAAACAAACACAAAATCTTCAATCTCGAAATAGAATTTTATCTTGCGGATTTTAACAACGCTCTACGATACACAAAAGTACTCGCTCTTGCGCCATGATTGTTCTTGCAGTAAAATTTATTAAAACTAATTAGCTATACCTATTGTTACATTGGCTTTTGTAAAACGCAAGATACTAATCTGCTAAGAATCGACATGTATACACTTGTGACTGCTTTGTATTATAAGCGTTATTGTTAGTATCAGCTATAGACTTGCTAGGCTTGCAAGACACATGCCTAATTATTTTTTGTTGTGCAAAACCCGCATTTTGTCATTACCGACGCTCTTATAGTCCATAGCAGACGTAAATTGGTCAAATTGGCGCACTATTCTAAGTACATGTGCCTGAATCACTCACCCGATAATGAAAAACACCTGCATAGCTCAGAAAACGTGTAGATCAGGGGTCATTTTTAGAAGACCGTTACGCTAGACTGTCCTGGCCGAGAGCTTTAGAATTATTCAGCTCACACCGTTTAGAAGGCTACCCATAAATTATGGCGAAAGACAAACACATGAAGATTCATCATTCACACTCGTATACAAACCATTTTTCCAGAGTTGGTAAACAGAACCATCTGTTTAGATTTGAATATATGGGTTGCGTGGAAATTTTAAGCCACTGAATTCTATTAAGAACGTATCGTCTGAGAAACATATGACCTTTATTCCTATCAGCATAGCTGCTATAGTGCGATTTTTATAATGCCACCAGGCAACCAAATGTGCAGCCGCTATGTAGCATGTTTATCTTCCTTATAACTGCTTTTCTGTTCAAAAACAGGCCAGTACATTGTGAAACTCTGTTCTGTCTACATTATTTCTGTGTCCACATCTTTGGTGTGCCTATATTTTAACTCAAATACGTACGTCAACCAGTTAACTCAACTGACCATCTTACTGTAGTGTCTTCGCCTAACGAGGTCCATGCAACAATATTCTGCCTTATGATTTCACCCCACTTCAGTACTGGCTGCCACTAGTTCAACGTTGTACAAAAATGAGAATATCGTATGTCCACTAGGTAGGACCAGAAATAACTCATTATTTATCTAGAGTTTCACTTAGGTCCGGTGCAAATTCATTTCGCATAATATAACAACGTATGCTGGTGTTGCGTTCCCTTGAGCAAGAATTTTGCATTGTCTAAAGCGGGCCAATTAATGTGCAGTCACATAGTTGTTATTCATGAAAAAGTGTATCTGGTGCATCAGTATGTGGAAGATGAAGTACGTGCTTTTAAAATAGCGCAATACCTCTTGAGCTAAAGTATGTGCAACCGTAATATTTTAACTCCACTGCATTCAACTGGCTACTGACACGAATCCTCCTCTCTCCATATGAGCAAGTCACTGCTTTCCTTAGTAGCTCTTGATGGATGCGCAATGTCATTTTCGTCGAGCTTTCCTACATCATCTTCATGATTTAGTTCGTTTCTTAGATATCGTTGCTCACTTCCAGCCCATATTTTGACAGCATACCGGTGACATTTCACCTGCGCGCACTCTTCATTCGTCGTTTCGGTATCGTGGCACCTATTTTTAATGGACCAGAACAAAAAGCGTAAGCGTCTTTTTTTTTTTGGGGGGGGGGGGCGCAAAACAATTATCCTTGCTGTGCTCACGAAGCCAACTGAGTGGTCAACACACTAGGAGATGGTGAAAACGTAATAAATGAGCTGAGGATATGGTGACTCATAAGCTGTAATACCATTCTAAATTAGAGTATCATCAATTAAAATTTAGCGGCTAATGTGATGGTTTGGTTGTTTTAACAAGGACTAAACAAGATGACTGCTATAACCACATAAAATTCTGCAAGGCTTTCCAACTTTGTGCTGTGATGGAGGCATTCTACAAGCGAAAATGTTTAGGAAAAGACTAGAACACTTCGCCCCAACCTACCCCTTGCGATCACCACTGATTTAGGGAGGGCTCTGCTGCAATGCATACAATAATCAAAATATTCCGAATGATAATTTTTATGAACGAAATGGTGAATAAGACAGTCACACAAGATTACTTTATCTTGTTCGCGAGCTTGTTTTCTTAGCCTTTCCAACGTTTCACTTTCTGTGCGTCTCTTTTCTTTCATTCTCGCAAATGTGACACGGTGTATCTGATTTATACTGAAATCTTTTTCCCATCCATGGCTGAATAGGACCCAAGCTACAAGAATGAAGACTTCGGCCTCGACCCGCTAAAACCCTAAAAAAGTCAATAAAGTTTTCCATTCCATTTCCATTCCATTCACAAGAATCAATTATTTCATTTTAGAAGACATAATTAAGAAGTAAGTAAGCACAATATTGTTTTAAGAACAGCAACCTATGCAATCTATTCGTTCAAACAACAGCACAATGTCCAAATATAGGAAGAAGATACACAGCCGAAATACAATAAAGCATTTCTTCGAACAATACGGACTCCCCAATACCCCTCCATACTTGTAGCGTACCAAATTGCACTCAGTCTGGTTAACCTCACTGCCTTTCCTTCCTCCCTTTTCGCTCTTTTCCTCTCTGTCGAACATTATGCAAATACCAAATACGCCACATATATTAGATTTGACTATGCTTTGCCATGCAAAAAAAAATATATTCGATCATTGTTCTTAGCGCCCATACACAGACTCTTGCAATATTCATGAACCAACCAAACCGAATGACATTGTCAATGCTTGGCAAGCCCTTGATGTCACGGTTGGACCGCTACATTTAAACTTGTTTGGTGCTGACGCATAAGAAAGCAGCAGATAAATGCCTACAAGTCATTGCTGATACCTTTAAATGAGAAATGTCATATTTATTGACTATATAAAAACACCGTGTTTCTGCTTTGGGCCCAACTTGGAGAGAAACATCGACAGAAGCAACGATATCTACGAATATGCTGACGGTGATGACGCTGCCGTTGGTGCTTTTTCTCCAAGGAACATATGCAGCTGCAGATGTTAAGGCTAGGCGCGAAGAATCAGGTATGAATATATATATATATATATATATATATATATATATATATATATATATATATATATATATATATATATATATACATCCTTTCTTTGTTATGCTTTATTGCCGACAGGAAAATCTATCAAAATTATATGGATTGATATATTCCTGAACTATCATTACGGTGCAGCCATTTTTTTCTTTCATAATTTGCATGAGAATCGGAGGTTGATGAAACATGCTTTGTTTCCTAGTGTAGAAATGCACTTCCGAATACGAACTTTAATATTCTTCAGTAAATGACGTTCGGTAGCGATAGAAAGCGGACAATTCACCATTTTTGTATTGAGTGGTGACTGCGCATGGTCCTAATTCAAATTGTCATCGAATTTTATGAAAAGATCACTAGCCTCGCATATAGAGGCTATGACTAACAATGACATAACCTAGCATTGTATGTTATGGTACGATAAAACTGTATCCTGTTATTTTGGAACGCGCGTCAACACGTAGAGGGCCGCTCCCACATAGGTACAGAAAGGCCGAGCCTCTCTGCTACGTCGCGGGCCCGATGGACAGCCCATAGCTGTGCTTGAAGATCGGGGCTGCTTAGGGCAGCCTCCCATTTCGACGACGCGATGTTGTCGCCGTCGTGTAACCTGGTAGCTTACAAAAAATAAGCCACAATATTCATACAGCGTTAATTTGTCATTGACATAGGTCCTCAGAGATTGTGTTTCGTACCCATCATTTCAAGCCACTGTTTCTATTTTTTGGACATGAATAATTAAACCAGAATAAGATTCAACTTTATTCACCTGAAGCGCACGTAGAATTTCCACGAAAGTGTTATCTGTAGTCACAACGGAGACATTGTACATCATACTGTATGTGTCGTAACTTCATAATGTGAATTTTTGATCTATGCAGCTTTTCAATCTCTGGAATTCTTTGCAAACGCATGAGAAGAAAGTGAGCTACTTATACGATTATTAGAATTATCCAGTAAAAATAACAAAGCGCAGCATTACTTCCATGTATCTTTATATGGAATACTAGCGGTTTACATGAGTTTTTCTTGCGAAATGGCATTTCTTCCTTCCAGGATGTGACATGCGGGTAGATTTCTGCGATTATCCTGAAGGTACGTCATAATTGTTCTCGTGTACGATCCTTTTCTTTGTTTTTTTCTGCTGCGAGGAGAAAGTATTTAGTCCTCTATTTATGTTTAGAATAAAGGACCATGTGTTCTATACTCTACTGCATATTTCACGAATAGTTCTTAAGATTATTTTAAAAAATACGAGATGCGAAAAAAGTCATTTTTTTATTGCTAAAATTACGAAAAGAGAAGAAGTCAGAAACGAACAGACAACAACTTTGTTGTCTGGCGATTTCTCATATTGCGTATTGGCCGCCTTTTGCGCTGAATTCATGAACCAAACACCCAATATGCCTAACCTTATAACATTTTTATGGAGCATTATTACTAGCAGCAGCTCATACAAGATTTACCGTTGCATTGGAAAATATGTTCGGACTTTTGAAGTATACGCAATTAAACATTAATTCATTGACCTTGTGGGAGTTGATGTGAGGACAGCAGGGACATCAGTCAGGAGCTTTGTTCCTTCGCTTGAAGCTGTGTGTCAAGTGCCAGTTTAAATATATATCGATTCAAATTATGGCCTCCGAATCAATGCGCTTCTACTTTTCAGCACCATAATCATGTACAATTAATCAGCCTCCATACAGTAAGATGACGTTAGTTGTTAGAAGTGAAATTACTGGCGTTGGGCAGATTGCTAATATTCTACTATCTAGGATAATATTCGAGATAAAAAAAGATAGCTTTGCGTCCCAAACAATCAATTTTTATTTTATGCGAAATTTGTCGCAAGGCGCTTGGTATCTTGACCACTAACACCTAACAAAGATAGCGTTGTAGGACTAAAAGGATTGCACGTGTTACTGAGACAGTTTTTCATAGCTCCAATTAGGTCCCAGTAAAAGATAACGGCCTACGCCATCGTTTTACGTCAAAGTGCATATACCCATCATTTAAAACCTGCCCTCATGCGATAATCACGTAGAGCTGTTTCAAGTAGAAAATGCGTGTACCACTTTTCGTCAGCGCTGCCCTGGCTTGTATGCTGCCTTACCACAAAAATCCTGACGTTATCTTAAATAGGGTAAAGAGTT
Source organism: Dermacentor variabilis (assembly GCF_050947875.1). Classification (NCBI taxonomy): domain Eukaryota; kingdom Metazoa; phylum Arthropoda; class Arachnida; order Ixodida; family Ixodidae; genus Dermacentor; species Dermacentor variabilis. Next base: position 94,886,794 of record NC_134574.1, on the reverse strand, counting down.
CATTTCAGCCTATGAACATTGTCACGTTTACTCATCCCTGCAGGGGCGTCAGCGTCAGCAACAGTTTGGTGTGTTGCGACACCACGTACCCGAGCACATGAGGGTTGGACACTGCCGCGTCAACCGTGCGTGGCTTAGCCGTGTCCGGGAAAAGGGGGATCCGGGGGGTTGAGCCAATGCCCGGTGTTTGGACCTTTACAGCCCCTCGGCAGAGGCAACACACCCCTTTCGCATCGGCTTCACGTAGACTGCACCTCCGGACTGACCCTCCCGGGGGAAATCGGTAGTTGCCTCTTCCTATCCTCCTCTCGAATCTTCGTTTTTCTCTTGCTTTCGGTTTTTCCTGTCTCCTCCTAGCTTCCATTTTATTTCCACTTTGCCCAGGCAGCAAGGGTTAACCTTGCGTGGTATAGCCAACCTTGGTTATAACAGATTTAGTTATAGCAGCGTTGTACAGCTGGCGCGTGCGGGCCATGTCTTTTCACGGTCCTGCAGCATCCCCTTGTTGGGCTCCACGGTGGGTGGCTGGTGGTGCTACCCAATTCCCGCATATATCTATGGAATGTTCTTTTACACCCCTTCCTGATCGCCCTCTTAAGCGAGGGTGCACCGAAGAAATATTTAGGTTCTATGGTCGTCATAATGAAAGCTTTCCCGAATTTCATGTCATTCACTCGGAGAAAACCGCAAAGTCAGCGAGAATGATCTCTCCTCTTCTAGTGTCTAAATCAATAACCCATATTCTTGGCGAAGGCTTTAAATTACCAAACTTGCAAGTGGAGATCTCTTTTTGGCACTCCGGGTTAAAAATCAGTTTGAAAAGCTGTCGAATCTTGCCTCTTTTGGGGACGTTCCTGTGAATGTGACACCGCATCGCACCATGAACACCAGCCGTGGTGTGGTATCTGATAGTGACCTGACTGATCTGACAGAGGCTGAACTACTTGAAGGCTGGAGTGACCAGAATGTGATCAGTGTAAAGCGAATTAAAATGAGGCGCGATGATAACGAAATTAAGACTAAGCATCTTATTCTTACATTAGGTTCAAGTGTTTTCTCGAAACAATGGAGGCAGGCTATATGAAGATTAAGGTGATGCCGTATATCCCAAATCCCCTCAGATGTTTCAAGTGTCAAAGGTTTGGCCACAGTTCCCAGAACTGCCGTGGCCGACTAACGTGTGCCAAATGTAGCTACCATGAACATCCGTCCGAGTCGCGCAAGAGCACTCCACACTGTGTGAATTGTGAAGGGGAGCACCCGACGCACTCGCCGTCCTGCCCACATTGGAAAAAAGAAAAGGAAATAGTGGCAATCACAAGCAACGTGAATATTTTGTTTAAGGAGGCATGCAGGCGCGTATCCTTCTTTCCGAAGAATAGCTTTGCCGAAGTGGCGCGTCAGGGGGCAGCGCCAAACGGCCTCCTGTGGCTGTCCCGCCCACGCGGAGTGAGCTGGCGGTGACGTCACCTGCTCCCTCGGCTATTGCGGCTAGCGCTTCTCCGTCATCCGAAAAGCGGCCGTCGACCTCCGGGCTCGTGGCCTCAAGGGCCTCATCCTTTGAGAAGAGGCTTTCGCAACAAACATATCGCTCACAAGAGCGGGTGTCCAGCGCTTCGCAGGAGGCGATGGACACAACACCAAGTCAAACGGCGCCACTAGCGCCTAAGTAGCGGCGAGAATCGCTCGACCGCTCCTAAAAAGAGAAACATCGCATTACAGGACCGGAAAAGGGTCCTGTAACCTAAATTCTTTTTCTAGACACACAGCACTAACCTCGTACCCGTTATGGATGCCCAAATAATACAATGGAACGTGAGAGGACTTCTTCACAATCTTGATGATGTTAAATAACTCATTCGCTAATTCACTCCAAAGGTGTTGTGTGTCCAACAGACACACTTAAAAGTAACACAGACCAACTTTCTAAGGCAATATGCGAAAGTGCCAAACGCGACTGTTGTGCGCATCGGGAACCTTCTGCGATTTGTAGCACAGTGTTGCTAATTCATGAATCTGTTGTCTTCCATCCGACATTCACGTGGAACCCTGTGTCAACTAATCTATAGCAAAGTACGCTCATTGTGATCGCTTCGCATAAATTCTGCGGATTTGTAAAGCCGAGAATACCTATTGTCCCAGGGTATGCGAACCTACTCTATATGCATGTACATTTGTTTATGTATGCATGCGTAAAGAGACACATCGATTGTAATACACACGACTTCATAAAAATACCCCTTTGCTAAAGAGCACTTCTTTGATTTATGACAAACCAATTTCTACAAAAGCAAGTAGGGTTGCGCACCGCAGATGTCAAAACGTGAATTTTCAAGTGAATGTATAGCTACAACTTCCCCGTGTTTCGTTTTTTCTTGCTATTGTCCTCTCAAGCAGAAACAAACAATTTTCAACTATTCACTGTCCTACTATACACGAGGGTACCATTTTATGACTATGAAGTGAAGGGCATGGACCTAAACACACTGGCGACATCGCTACATGAGGCAATCCCGCAAATATGTTTGTGCATCTATGTGAAAATTAAAATATAACATATAAGTTTCAAAGCGTGCAATATAAAATAATGCGAAACATTTATTAATAAGGTGCAGACATTTATCTTGTTCTTTGCATTCCCTTACGGTTCTCGCACAAGCGAGACCGTCGCACATTTTACGCATTCTTCAAAAGCCAAATTGCGTCCGAGTTTGATTAACGAGTGTCGTCGTCTGCTGTATCGTCTGACAGCGTTCCTTAGAGACTGGTGATCAACCTCGGCAGCAAATATATGGCGAAGCACGGGAAATAAGTATGTACAACATCTGTGCGGAAACAGGCGAACGGAAAGAGAAACTGCAAACGTCAAAATTGACAAATGTGTGAGCAAGCTGACTTATGCGACGCCAAAACCAATGCCAGAGTCGGTTGCGCGTTCTCACTTATGCCGCAGTCATGCCAAAAATAGTCACTTCAAGGCTTCTACACAAGCTACGTTTTCCCTTTGCTGTATATTACACCAAATACCTACATCGACGCCAGCAGAAAACATCACTTTTAAACAAAAATGACTCTGGTGATAAAGTCAATCTAAGTATTTACGTAGAACTACTAAACGTGCTAATCTTACTGATGTGTGACGTACATGCTATACAGTTGAAACCACAAGCTTGTTTGGATTCCTATGACCGTAAATACGTTACAAAAAGCTAACGCCGGCTTTCCGCGCCCCTCTTCCTCTCATCCTTCTCCTCCATGGGGTGCCGTTAGAGACCCCACTGTACCGAAACTCTAAACACCCGTGGAAATACATTTGACTCTTTGTATGTACAGTAATAAAGTTATTACTATTATCACGTAGAACACGATGGCATTCAGAAATCCTTGACTGCATATCACACTTTCCGGCAACTTCTACCTAAGTAACCATAACGTTTATTTGGAAACTTTGGCGGCGAACGCTGTGCATGACGGCGGGCTTTCTGGTAGAAACAAGGCTTCTTAAGTGAGCCGCGATGTGTGAGCCCCGAGTGCCATCTGGAGATCTAGCAAGGAACCGGGCGCGCCGTGTTAGGGTCATTGATATTGGCGCGCGCTGCCGGCTTGTGCAAATCTCGGAGGCCATGGAGGGTTTATGAAGGGTAGAAACGCTGGAAAAGGGGTTTGTGTTTTGAGCTATCGCGTAACAGAACTATGCTTTCTCGTACACTCCAACGATACCAACAAACTACAATCCAACGTTACCTAATCTGTAGGTTATGTGGAAGTCATACTTTACAACTTTTGCGACGTATTTTACCTCGAGAAATTCAGTGAGTTCACTGTCCTCCTTGCGCTACGTGGAGTGTCTAGGTGGTTGGGTACTCGTGGTTAGATGTCACTTTTGCGTAAAAGACGGTAGGCGCTAAGCGCGGGACGCCGGCGCTAAATATTCTGCGGCACGGGACCATGAAAGCTATCCCGCTTAAAGAATGATTTGCCAGACGGATTCCAACTCTTGCTCTACGTAACGTGCATGTATTGGCGAGCGCCTTCTACCGTTCACTCATTACACAAGAGGAGTGATACATTTATATTCCTGCGTATTACTTACGTAGCTTCAATGACGTTGCACACTATGTATGAAGTGTATATATGAAGTGTATACATAACGCATCATGTCGAAATAAACCGGAGGAAGGTGCCACGTGAAGCGTTTCACAGCATTCGCGCGCACTAGCACGGCATGCTGTTTTGGAGACCACGCGGAGGCTTCGTGGCGGCACCGTTACGCAGAACCGAGTGATTTTGCGGAAACATGAAATATGAGTTCTGCCGGTGCACATGTGTCCGGCATAAGTCTTTTTTTCGATGTCCACAGGTGTTGTTGCAATAGGTCGCTGTCCAATCATATACGCAATAGCAGGGATAGTCATTGCGAGTTGTGCCCTTCCAAATTTGTTTTTATCAATGTGATTTTGGCACGATATTCTGGGAGCATGCATTTTTAATGCTATTTTTGTTTTGCAGCATGCGAATGTAATCCGAACGACCCACTCGGATATCGGAGGCCAGATTATTTTCATTTCGATAAAGTTAACCGCAGATGTGAACGAGGAGCATGGACTGCAAGCTGCAACTCATTTTCAGCAAGAGTGAACTGCGAGGGAACCTGTCTTTAAAAAGAAATGTATGAAGTATGTATTTCCTCACTGCGCGTCTGCTGAACCGCGGCTGCAATGGGGATGATATTTCCTGATTCGCAATACATTTTAGGGGTTTGCCGTTGAAATAAAGCTTTACAGCAGCATTTCACGAACTTTTCATGCATATATAGACGAAGCGAAGATGACTGTTGCGGAATCATGCGCAACGTCTCGCTAACCGCAATCTTCATTCATTTTGTTGAAGTGTTTCCGAACGTCCCACCTCTTCTCTGCACCGTCTCTAACTGTGTATAATGCTGCCGAGAAAGTTTGGTTGAGCTACATCATGTGCAAAATGTTACGAGATGGTAGCGTAGAATATTAAGCACCGTAGATTGGTGCGGACGGATGTATTGCGCCAATAATAACTTCTAAAGTGCCGTTAAAGACAATGAAATCTCGTAGACTGGAGGGTGGGCCGAAGCAACCTCGCGTTGTCAGTCAGTCTGCCATCTCCGAAAAGGACGTCTGCATGTTAAGTGCACAAATGCGCAAACCACTCCTGACATGGTCGAGTATTCATGCCTTCACATTGTTGGCTACCTCAAGCACATTCACGGGGACCCCTATTAATGTATGCTCATAACTATCCATTTTGCTCTCCAGATGGGTATCGAGGTAGTCAGTGGAGGAACGGACAGCGCTTCGGGCTGCGTGTGCATTTAACAGAGTTTGGAGCAAACCGATGGCCAAATTTCGGTCCCTCAGTAGGTCGCAATGCGCACATATCTGGCGCTCTACATCGAACACTTTTCACGCCGGCATCGGTCATAGTAGATACGGAAACTCTTACGTAACGCTGAGCAAAGAATCGCTTTGAGGCCGAAATTTGCTACTGAGTAGAGGTAAGCGGGTTTATTCCGCTCTTCATTGAGGGCCATATTATTTAGCTCTAAGCGGTAACTAGGCATGAGTCACTGAGAATATGCAGCTTCACAGTGACGAGAAAGATCCCGTAAATTTTCACGAGGCTGAGAGGAATCGAGCTAACGACTCAAACGTTCCTCAAGATAAGAAACCAGTGCATTAGCAGGCTGCGCCACAAGAGCACGAGGTATGCGTAGCTTTTTGAAATAATGTTGTTACCGCGTTAATAATGTCATTAACTCGCGTTTTTCCGTCACCCGAGATTACCGAAAGACGTTTGATTAAGTAGACATACCAGCAGTCATAGAGGCATTACGTAATCAAGGAACACAGAAATAGCTGGGAAAATATCTACAGAGGTACTACAGCTATCTTAATTCCACAAAGAAAAGCAGGCAGACAGCTATAAAGAAAGCGGTCAGACAGGGAGACACATTCTTTCCAATGCTATTTACTGCGTGCTTGCAAGAAGTATTCAAGCTATAAAACTGGGAAGGCTTAGTAGTAAGAATCAACGGCGAATATCTCAGCAACCTTCGGTTTGCCGATGACATGGTTCTATTCAGCAACAATGCAGACGAGTTACAAGAAATGATTGAGGACCTTAACAGGGTGAGAGAGTAAGGGTGGGGTTGAATATTAGTATGCAGAAGACAAACATAATGATGAGCAGCAGGGCAATGGAACAACAATTAAGGATCGCCAGCCAGCCCCTTGAGTCTGTGAAGGAGTACGTTCACCTAGGTCAATTATACCACGGGGAACCCTTATCGTTCAAAGGAAATTCATAGAAGAATAAAAATGTGTTGGATCGCTAATGGCAGATATTGCTGAATCCTGACTTGAAGCTTACAATTATCTTTGAAAAGTAAGGTGTACAATCTGTGCAATTTACCAATTTACCATATGGGGCAGAGACTTCCGGACTGATAAACAAGCTTGACAGCAAGTTAAGGACCGCGCAAAGAGCGATGGAATGAAGATTGCTAGACGTAACGTTAAGAGACAGAAAGAGTGCGGTTTCGGTCAGGGATGAAAAGAGTATAGACGATATTCAAGTTTACATCAAGATAAAAACATGGAGCTGGGCAGGTCGTGTAAATCGCCGGTTAGATAACCGTTGGACCATTAGGGCTAAAATGAAATTATGGGGTTTTACGTGCCAAAACCACTTTCTGATTATAAGGCAAGCCGTAGTGGAGGACTCCGGAAATTTCGACCACCTGGGGTTCATTAACGTGCACATAAATCTAAGTACACGGGTGCTTTCGCATTTCGCCCCCATCGAAATGCGACCGCCGTTGCCGGGATTTGATCCCGCGACCTTGTGCTCAGCAGCCTACCACCATAGCCACTGAGCAACCACGGCGTGTCCATCAGGGTTACAGAATGAATACCAAGAAAAGGGAAATAAAGTCGCAGACGGCAGAAGACTAGGTGGATCGATGAAATTAGGAAAACACCGGGCGCTTGTTGGAATCGGCTGACTCAGAACAGGGGTAATTGGAGATCGCAGGGAGAGGCAATCGTCCTGCAGTGGACATAAAATAGGCTGATGATGATGATGATCATGATATATAAAAAAGATTTAGAGTGCTTTTATTTAAGATTTTTGACTCACTTTATTACGGTAACATTGTATGCAGTTCAATCTCTAAGTCTCATAAAGACATCTGCATTTTAAAGACAGGCCGTGCCTCTGGCTAAAAAATTAAACCTCAGTTCATTCATAGTCCCTGTCATTTATTTTATTAGCTTCAGTGGTTTCAGTTCATTTACTGTTTAGCATTTTGTAACACTGCCACATGCCCGAAAGTGCACCCGTCATGCTTAGAAAGTAGCATACCCATATTATTTTAATCCCCATTCACGCAAATATTTTGTTAGAACAAGAAAGATTATTGGATTTACCTTTTTGTGAAGTCAATTCTAACATTTTGGTCATTTTGTTAGCAGTCTTTATTTATGCCGCAGATAGATCAGTGACAGGAGTTATACGAATGTGCAACATGAAAGGTTGCGAATCCTAACTTATATTCTGGTTGTGCCGTTTTCATCCTCAGGGGCCAGAAATTCGGTCATATCGAGATAGTAAGTCGTGATTCCGAAATTCGATTTTTCAGGGTATTCAAAGCATATTTTCATACCAAAGCACTCAATCTTCTGCGATACGCCTTCTAGATGCATTATTATTGGCTATTCAAATTGATCGATACCATTATTCCCCAATGTTTGTTTTTCAAAAATTTTTCAGAATGTAACGTTGCTGAAGTAATGCTAAAGTCTTGGTTGCGCTATGATTTTCTTTATGCAATTCAAACCCATTTCTACGCTTGTTACAATATAGAAAAACTTTCAGAGTGCCACAAACAATTTTGTGTTGTTCCTTTGGTCGATCATTTGCACCGGGGCGGCCGTTGTACGCCGCTACCTGCGTCACCACTGCAGCGAAGTAGCGGGACGAAGTTTGACGGACAGCACATAACGAGACCATAATTGCATTGCCCGTGCTAATTACCTGCTGGTTTGAAGGCCTCGTGAAATGGAAAACATTCTGTAGGACAGGCAACTTGTGTGTGAGATGACATTTATGCGAGGCAGGGCATGATTATCGATCTATGTGAGTGGCAGAAAGAAAATACCTTAAGTAGTATTTGTAAGGGTATTCCCCAAGAAAAGCTCGCTGTGCTGAGCAAGAATGTAGTCCTGGCTGCACGCGTATTTAACAGGGATAGGCGGGCTATTGGTGGTCGATATTGGAATACATCATGTAACCGCGCAAACACCAAAGGGCAAAGAAGGGCAAAGGGCAAGTTCGCGTACTTCGCCAACGCCGTCGCTTTATTGACGTAGGACGACGCTTGTCTATATATGCAAATATTTTTGCAGCTCGACAAAGAGAGCAGCATGAAATCGGTAAAATGTTCTAGTAAAATCGGGGTCCCGGTCAGTGAACACCACTGTGGCCATTGCACGTAATGAAGAGCGAACGGAGTCATGCGCAATCAAAAATCAAGGCTGCTAGCCTAGAACAGAAAGGCTTATCCAGAAACTAGTGGATAATTACGTTAGTGTTACGTCACTGACAAATAGGCATTGGAGTAGCGCTCACTGCTTCAAATGAAGGAAGATATGATGAGTATGCAAAAATGAAAGCAGCAAGCGACATGACGCCATCAAGAATTGTTACTGAGGGAACGGATGGGATGCTACGATGTAGGCATGATTGGTATAGTGAATTTGACACTCAGCATCAGTGAAGTGTGTAGGAACACTGAATGTCCCATGGGAGCTAACAAGGTGTTTCTCACTTACAAAAGAAACATCTCTGTCAAAGTCCGCACAGTGATGAACTAACCGCTTCATTTTAATCAGGAAAAATGTATTAAAAACAGGTTATCCTCGTTTGATATAGAAAACACAATATGAATATGCCGTAAAATATCATGCGCAGCCTATTCGCACATCTACATCTATAAGACTCTACAAACAAAAGGAATAGCCGGCCTGCCGGCTAACGTATAACGTATAATAATTTTTCATACATTGGCTAATGAACAAAGCAGAGCCAATAGACTGGAAATGGTGTGCTATTATAAGACCAAATATTGTTACAGCATCCTAGTTATTAAAATTCAAGAGCAACACATTGGGGGCTGACGCCGATGTTGGTGAATTCGTGGCAAAGCTAAAAGCTTACTACGGTAAGTATTAAGCGAAGAATAAGTGACCTGCTATAATCCGAAGACCTCGTGCCAGTGTGAATAAGCGGGTTCTATTTAGCGTATAAAAGCTGTATCGAAATTGGTATAGGGTAGGTATGACATAGGCTGTCGAAAAATATTAATACAGGAGTGTGCACAATTATTCTTTCCAACCTTTCTTTTGGAGACCGATAATACACTAGGGATTTACAGACGACTTATATCGCTCATTTCAATGTGAGAGATCGCTTGGCAGATTAAGTTGAACTATTCTGTTCTAGCAGAGTTTAACTATACAAAAATGCGATAAGCAGCCAAGAAAGAGCGTTATTTTACACTTTTCCTACACGTAACCGCTCCATCATTGCACACCCATAGCGTATACTCAGAGCGACTGTAGGCTTGCAGAGCACATGTCTAGTGAAAAAAAACCAACAAAGAAATCATTTTTGAAGCCTACAAATGTTCAAGCTGTTCCTGAAGCATGCAGTCAACTCTTCAAAGAAAGAAAAACACATGTGTCGGCACGTGCAGGTTTCTTATATTTGTTTTTGTCCATAATATGTCATTGAGTTTATATAATTATAAAACCTAATAAAAGGAATGCACCTTAGTACAAGAACACAGGATTGTTGGGCATTGCTTGTCTCGGTGTGATGTAAAACACCTAAATATGTAAGACTTATATGTCGACTATTTGGACGCGCATAAATGCCTAGGGAAAAATGATAAACGCCCTTAAAGTCAACTATGTGCTGTTTCATGATTAATACGCAAAAAAGAAGGTAACTAGGAAAATGAATGGACATGAAAGGTCCATTCCATTGACGTTCGTAGTCTCCGACTCTCTTGCGCCTGACGTATCACTCCTGTCCATGCGCTGTCAAAGGGAAGTTGTTTTGAACTTATGAAACATATATAACATATTCCTTTCCCTGATAATGTGGCCGGGACAATGACTGTGAATATAATGCTCTCTATCTGTTGTAATTTGATATGATTGTCTTCTTTTTAAGTGGTGCGAAACACTGCACAAGCACCTTCAACTTAAAGCCCTCCCTTCGCGCTGCGTATTACTTAGCACATAGTGGGATGGCGATATGACACCTTTTATTCCATCATAAGCTGGGAGTAATTATTATGATGACATGTAGGCATGTTATCGCTATCATGACTACCATCGTAGCTTCTCACACAATTCTTCAGTAGCCAGTCATGGTGGCATCATGTCGCCTGCTGCTTTGATTTCTGCATGGTCATCATGACTTTTTTTCATTGAGGACAATGCTGCCCTAAAATTTATTTCTTTGCAGCGTAATATTAACAACAAACTTTTGGATACTTCCCTCTGCTTTCGACTATAAACTCTGATTTTTGATGGTGCATTACTCCGTTCTCTCTCCATTACCTGCGATGGCCAAAACATTCACTTGTTTGCAGAGGACCTCTACCATTTATTTGCAGAAACATTTTACTGATGTCATACTCCTTGTATGTCCGAGCTGGCAATAATGTTAACGTATATGCAAAACAGATCGTAAACTGTAAATGCAATCAAAAACCTGCTGATGTATGCATGCATCGTTGACCACATCTAACTCAGATCAGTGAGCTTCTCTTCTCTAACACGCTTCTCAATAATGGCGATCATGTCTTCCAGCCGCTCAAGTGAATGGACAAGAAAGCCATGACTCTTTTGTCAGCGCTCTCCTAAACTAAACTTCTAAGGAACCTTTTTCCAGTTCACCATGCTTTGATAGCCACGCTCAAGGAACACGGCTAAAGCCAAAGCCGCCTCGTCGTCTGCTATGTGTCACACCATAGTTCACAGCTTTCCCAGAATGGCGCTGTTAGCAGTCTCACCGGTAGCGCAGTACAACGGCAACCCGGTGCCTCTAGGCAACCAAACGATCCTCACAATATGTACATTTTCAGTCTGAGGGCGTTGCTCTGTTGTGAAACGTAAAGGAAGGGGTTGGAGTCCACAAATAAATGAATCTGCATATAAGACTTCAACATTATTTCATTAAAGTATTTTCTATAATTAACACTGAAAAAAAAGCAATGTGTAATACATGTGTCGACCAATCTGAATACCAAATGTTATTGCATGTAAAAATATATCCGCTAATTTCTAGCGCTGTGCTACGAAATGACGTAATATTCTGAATAGTGGAAAATTAATTTTCAACATAAACAACGACTATCACGATATGGCGCAATTTATGTGTCAAATAACGAAGATGGAGGAGCCTGAAGTTGAATGTGGGTTCGCGACAACACTGATCCATATGTGGCGTGATATACGGCTGCTAGTAAAATCGAAAATATAATAAATTCCACTTTCAAGTATATTTATGCATTTAGTGTATTTTTCTAGCGCTTCGCTGTTTCTTTAGCCATTTCATGGTGAGGCTTCGCTGATTTGCGATTCTGCGTTCCTTTTTTTGAAAAGCATGTACTATTTTGCATAGAAACAGTTAGCTTAAGTGCAGTCTGTGGGAACACTGAAAGTCCGATGGACGCTAACGAGCTATTGCTCACTTACAAAGGAACATTTCTGTCCAATCCCGCACAATGATGATCTAATTGCTTCATTTTATTAAGGAAAACATGTATTAAAAAAACTAGTTAGCCTCGTTTGATCTAGAAAACACAATATGAATATGCGGAAAAAATATCATGCGCAAACTATTCAACTATTCGCACATCTACACCTACGTCTACAAACATCTGTAAACAAAATGAATAGCTGGTCGGCCTGCTAAGAGAACATATAATAAGTCTTCATATTTTCGAATATGAACAAAGGAGTTCCAATACACTGGAATGTGGTGTGCTATTATATGGCCTCATATTGTTACAGCATCCTAGCTATTAAAATTGAAGAGCAAGACATTGGGGGCTGAGGCGGATGCTGGTGAATTCGTGGCAAAGCTAATAGCTTAGTACTGTTGAAGTTGAAGTTGAAGTTGAAGTTTATTTATATCGCCAAAAAATCAACGATACGGGTAGGCCCGGGCAAAAAGTGAACACAATCACTTGAGCGACGCCCGAGCCCCCCTGTACAAGGCATACAGCGAAAACGTAAAGTGTAAAAGTCATAGTAACACTCTGGCTATTTAACAAGGGCAATAATATCTCGTATATCCATGAGTTTGTGGACAAAGCATAAACAGAAAAAACACAGCATAATAGTAAGAAAAAAAACACAGACATGCATAGCAGCAAGATACAATTACACAGGATACATCGCACCAAGATACGAAAAAAAATAATACATGAACGCGGCTTCAAAAAGAAGATATTAGTGAATTAGTGCACTTCTCATGTCAACAAGTGAACATGTTTCAGGAATTATACCCCTTGACAATAATTTATTCAAAACAGTGGGCAGGCTATGTCGGAGCATCTGTTGCCCGTACATTGTACGGGAGAAGGGAATGTGCCAAATTTCTTTTCTGCGAAAGGAGTATTCTGAAAGATTTTGACTGAGACAGGGTAATTCAAGAAAACTAAGCTGGTTATTTTGGATACAACGCTTGTATTTTAATGCTAAGTAATATTCGTACACGGTATTAATCGGCAAAATTTGGTAACGAGCAAACAGTTCCTGAGTGTGAGCAAGGTAGTCTACTCTCGCAATGTAGCGTACAGCTTTCTTTTGAAGCATGTATATTTTATTAATATTTGTTTTAGTGGTAGTACCCCAAACCAAGAAACAATAATTTAGGTGGGATACAAACAGCGCATTGTAAATAATTAATTTTATGCGTTCGGGCAGAAAATGCCGAAATTTTGCGAGAATTCCGGTGCACGTTGCCAGTTTACTCATAATGAACTGAACTTCAGTGTCCCAGCTCATTGTCTTGCTAAAAATTATCCCCAAAATCTTGACAGTGTCTACAAACTGGACACGTGAATCGCCTATGTATATATGTATATCGGGTTGAGTGGGAAACTGTCTTGTGCTGAATAGAACCGCTTTAGTTTTTTTCGTGTTTGTGAGTAAAGAGTTTGCTTTGAGTATGCAGCAAAGAGTATGCAGCAAGGAATAAGTGACCTGGTATAATCTGAAGACCTCGTGCCGATGGGAATAAGCGTTCTCCATTTAGCGTATAAGAGGTGTATCGAAATTTGTAGAGGGTACATATCGCATAAGCTGTCGAAAAATATTGGGACGTAAGTGGGCACTATCATTCTATCAAACTCTTTTTTTTGAGGGGAGGAGGAGGGGCGATAATGTACGAGAGACTTACAGAAGACTTACATTGTTTATTTCAATGTGAAATATGGCTTCGCAGAATAAGTCAATCTTTTCTGTTTTTACAGCGCTCAACTACAAAGAAAGAATACGAGTAGCTAGAAACAGCGCCTATTTGACAAGTTTTCAATCACGTATACCCTACATCATTGAACACTCATGGCGGACACTCAGAGCAGTTTTAAACATGAAAAAGAACAACTTGTGTGGAAAAAGTAACGAAAAAATATTGTGACACCTACAAACATTCTAGCGGTTCCTGAAACACGGAGTTAACTCTTCAAAGAAAGAAATACACATGGGTTGGACCGTGCTTACTTCTTATGCTCGTATTAGTCCATAATCTATTACTGATCATATTTAATGGTAAAGCATCATCAAACAAATGCACGTTATTACAAGGAGACAGGATCGTTGGGCGTTTATTGGCTCAGTGTAATAAACAACAGAGATGTAAGATGTATATCGCGAACATTTTTTTAGAATTAAACGATTAAGGAAAAGTCTAAACAACGTAACGGTGAACAAGATCCTGTGTCATAGTTAACACGCAAGATGGTGACTAGGAAAAACAGTGGACGTAAAAAGCCCAGTCCACTCCTATTCCTAGTCTCCAACCTTCTTTCGCCCGACGTATCGCGTTTGCCAGTGTACTGTCAAAGCGTACGTGGTTCGAGCTGATAAAATATCAGTAACATCTTCACTTGCCTGAAAATGCGGCAGTTGGGCATGTTCTCACTTTCATGCCCACATCGTACCTTCTCACCCATTTCCTCAATAGCCAGTCATTTTGGCGTCATGTCTCTTGCTGCTTTCACTTGTGTATAGTCAGCATGACTTTCTTCATTTAATGCAGTCAATGATGCCCTGAATGTCATATCTCGGTAACGTAACATTAACAAAAAAATTTTGGATAAGCCTTTCTGCTTTCGGCTACCAACTCTGATTTGTGATGATGCATTACTCGATTCTTTACCCAATCGATGCGATGCACAAAGCAGCCAATTGTTTGCAGAGCACCTCTACCGTGAATTTGCAGAAACATCTTACTGATGTTGTGTTGCTAGCATGGTCGAGCTGCAAGAATTCTTACCTAAATAGAAGAAAAATCGTCAACTGTAAATGCAATCGTTAAGCTGGTGATGATTGCATGCATCCACGACTACAGCTTATACCACAGCGAGCTTTTCTTCTCGAAAACACTTCCCAATAATGACGATGGCGTTGTCTTCCGACCGCTAACGTAGATCGATAAGCATAGTCTGATTCTTATACGTGTCAGCGCTCTCCTAAACTAACCTTTCAAATTAAGTTTTCCAGTTCGCGAGGCCTTCATAGCCACAGTAAAGGAACAGGGGTATTGCCAAGGACGACTCGTCTGCTATGCGTCAGACCACGCTTCACAACTTCACCGTAGTGGCGCTATTCGCAATCTTACCGGTAGTGCGTTAAAACGGCCACCCGGTGCCTGTATGCAAGGAAACGAAGCTTACGATATGGACATTGGCACTCAACAAACTTTGCTCTATTGTAACAAGTGAATGACGTGGTTTGGAGTACACAAATAAATGAAACTGCGCGTAAGTCTTTAACATTACTTCCCCAAAGTTATTTTCTCAAAGTAACACTGAAAAAACATCGCGTATTACTAGTGTCCAACGACCTGAATGCAACATGCATGCTAATAGATATATAAATTGTATCCACTAATTTCGAACGCGCTGGTAGCAAATTGCGTAATAATACAATGAAATAAATTTTCGGCATAAACAACGACTATCACGATATATACTAATTTGTGTCGTATATACTAATATTGCGGAGCCCGAATATGAGTCGGTTTGCTTTGGCGTGAAATAAGGGGTCTAATAGAACTGCAAATATTTTAAATTTCAGTATATAAAATAAGTTATGACGGGTTGTTCTTGTTCGGGCAATATATTTGCAAGCATGATCAATAAATTTGCCCTGAACTGCTTTTTATCTAATTGGGGGAACGCATTTGAAGGTAACACAGGACATTTCAGAAATGCTTGGCGCACAAAGCACTTCAATGTGTTCAACAGAAGTAAAGTTACACAGAATCAAACATGGCCACCACCGTGCATCCGCCACTTTTACGCCGCGCACTGCAGTCTACAGAGAAGATGCGTGGTCAAAAAAGGTCCCCCTTCTAAATTTCACCGTGGCGCGCAGTTCAATTTTAACTTCGGATATTAACGTAGACGCTAATGCTTCCTATTTCGGTGCCTAGACGCTGTAACACGGTTGACTTTAGCGAGTCGCAGTGGGCTTAGCCAGTAGATTCATCTCGGTACCCCGTGGTCATCGCGGCAGCTACGGTACATGGCAGACAACAGTTACCGATAGCATCCGTGTACGGGAATGTGGTTTACTAAGAAACAAAGCGTCCAGGACAGACTAAGGAACTGCCTTCTGTTGAACATAGAGTGTTTAAAGTAGAGTTGATTTTGCACTCCGCTTGCAATCCTGCCTCACCGCGTACGACACTCACACTTGGTTGAAATGTTCGCAGCATCGCATGCTATCCACGAAATATGCTATTTCCCTTACCATGACGGGTGGTTCACAACTTCTTTAAAGTATTATCAGTATGTCTACATCTTGGCAGACATATTTTGCAACCCTCAGAGATGTTCATAAATGCTGAGCAGAATACGAACAAAGAGGACAAAGGCTCATATATGTGGTCACTTCCACTATCAATGCCGTGAGGTTTATATCTTATTAACAAGGGAATGGCTCAAGCGTACTTTTTGAATATAGATGCCACCGTCATCTATTGACATTGAAATCTGACGAAGTCATAGAAGCTACGGAACAATCTATGAGCCAAAAAGTTTGATTGTTTTGACAACGAAGATCTGAAGAATACCTTCATAAAGTACTTATAACCTTTTTTGTTACAAGAGCTTGATGCCCTGCTTCACCACGGCTAGGTGAGAACGTAGAAACAGATGAATTTATCGATAACATAAAGGAAACTTTCGATACAGAATGGCGCTCATCACGTTTAGGGATAACATTAACATAGATTCGTCGCAAAAGAACATGGTCACCGGAAAAAATATATATGTACCCGCGGGAATATATTATTCCTTGACTATGTAATGGTAATGGTATCTGCTTCAAACTTCTATGATTTTACGTGCCATGCCGTGGTCTGATTTTGAGTCATATCGTATTGGGCAACTGCTGATAAATTTTGACTAGCTCTGTTTTTTTTAACGGGTACCCAATGCACCGCCAATGTTTTATATTTTATCAATGCAATACAATTGTTTTTCACCCTAACCTTTTATTTTACTTTGTCAGGCTGTACCTGCGATTGGCGTTCAAGCTTCGGAGAACTATCGGCATATTGGTATCACTACAACCATGAAACGAACAATTGTGAATTACAAGGAGAGGAAAAGAACTGCAATGGATTTCCATCGGAAGAAGACTGCATAGAAAAGTGTGTTACTCGAGCAGGTTAGTCACCTCCCGCCCTCCCAAGTTATCACCACTCACTTAACCGTAGTTCGTAATAAAGTAGGTGATAGCAGCAGTAGAAAGCCCTCGTTTCCTTTCATCGACTGACGCCTCTCCGCCGTTAGAGATATATCATTCCGAATTGTGTAATATGTTGTGATTGGGGTGCAAAAGTGAAAAAACAAATGTGAAGCAAGGTTTCTTATACACTGTGTACATATCATTGCAACGTGAATGGACGGAGTAGTATACTGCGCAGCATCACGTTTACGGTCGCCTTAATCACCCAACGCATGTATGCCGCTCGTGAAGTCTATTCTTGTCTGTACTGTCTCGACCCAGCATATTCGCGCAGAGTCCCGCACTTAAATTTTGTATGAGCCAGCATACAGGCCCGGTGTCAGGAGACCGAAGCATAGATAGTAAAGGCTGTCCAACGGCATGATCAGATAGGTTACGTAACTAAGGTGATATGTCGCAATAAACGCTCTCCAGAAATTTATCGACAGCCCATAGTGTCCAGAAAAAAAAACAACACAAACAAGGCACAAGCGGAAGAGTCGGTGCGGTTTTCATAGATGTTCTCCTAGGCTCCGTTCTGTCACATGTGAGCGAATTGGTGATATAAGTGTTACGTTAGAGTGATTTAAAGCATAACATTCCTACATTGCAGTGGGTGAAGGAAAGAAGGTAAGGTCTGGAAAGGTAGAGCGGAAAGCGAAAGCACCGGCAAGTTAAAAAGCAAGAAACTATAATAAGCAGGAAATAATTTGTCAGATAACGTAAAGCAAGATGCTGTACCAGTGAATATGATTGTAATGATAACACATTGCTAGCGTGTGCCTAGGTTTAAGCATTGTCTGTCCAGTAGACTCATACAAGGAAAGAAAATGGAAAGGCGCCAAACTTTTTTGCGCGTTTGGTTTCAGCAAAATGGTTTGTTAATGAGACTGCACTTGGCGGCTACATGCATATATCCCTTCTGAGAATGCTTGATGGCGTGAAGGTCACGCGTGCCCGTGCAGTCAAAACATTATTTTTATAATGTGAATATTAGTCCTGGCATTTTAAGACCTTTTTTACGAGTCTATCCCGTCAATAGAACTCTCTTAAAACAAAAGCTGATACTGATGTAAGCGTTCTCAGAAAGTTGATCGACGCCGAATACAGTTCTGTCTACAGTTTTTTATTAATTTACGCTGCTGAAGAGAATTGAATGTAGTCCCACCGGTTCTTCAAGCACAGTAGCTCAACGCCTTTGCGTGCGACGCCACAAATCACCACCCACAATGACGGAGGGAATATACATAATTTTTTGTCCCCACTGGACAGGCATCAGTGCTCAATGGATCCTCCGCGATATCGGGGACTTCGCAAAAGACTTCCCGTGTACTTTACGGCAGGCCAAACATATGGAGCAGGTGCCAGAAGCTAAGGGAGGTAGACAAGCGTGACTGCAGCAAATTTCTCATGTGACAATGAATGTCGCGTCTATTGGTGCAAAGGGTGCCAGGCCAGTGAATTGCTCAGTGAACCTTCGACTTAAAAGCAGTAATGATGACCAAGAAGCAAAGCGGCCTAAAAAAGGTTACTTTAATGTAGGTAAAATACAAATTACATGAATTATGGCAATGGCTAAAGAGTTGTATTAGGGATATGCAAGGTACATTATGATAGAGCGATGACATAATAAAATATGTCAGATTCAAATGTTTGTAAGAAGCACTAGTCCATCAAGAAACCCCTTTAAACGTCTTAGCCTGAAGGCGTTTGCCATATATAACTAGAAAACAGCCGCATTCTCTCGAGAGAGCACTGACTACGAATTTGTTGGGCTTATATCATGTAACGCAAGATCTTCAAGAAACCTAGGACTTTTTGAGTTCAAAACAAGGTTCTGGAGCAAAAAAACACTACCCGATGAAGACGGATGCGCTGCCTGTGTACAGAAAAAGAGTGTACAGAAAAGAGGAGGACGTGGAGGACGCGCAGCCTCTCATTGCATATACCCCCAGATGGAGGTTCATTACCATTTAGGAAACATCTGTCGGAGTAATATAGTTGCTATTCTAACACGAGAGAATGGGATATCAGTTCGTAGTGTTTTCGTTTTGGAGGGCCAGGGACATAAGCGGACTTTAATTACGTGAAACATATTATTTGTTTTTGCGTCCCACAAGCACTATCAGTGGGTTTTCAGTTTCTTTAGTAGAAAAGGCTTGAGATCAATGGAAGGGACAACAGTGGTAAGATTCATTGCGTGCGATGCAATTGATGTGACAAGTGCGTTCGCTAGCATATTACCTTCAATATACCTATGCCCAGGCACGCAGCATATAATGACATACCGCTTAGACATATATGTTGTGCAAAGAACAGGATGGAACTCGCAAAGTACAGAGTTTCTGTATTTACGCAATAAGATATGCGCAGTCTCTAAATTGAATTGTTTCTGAAGTTTTAAGGAGCTTAATGTTTTTCAGCTGATAATCGTGTGTAGGCCTCCGGCGTAAACAGACTTGTTTACGGATGCAACATATCCATTTCCGAGAAATATGAACCGATTACTGCACAAAGCACGCCGACTGGCGACTTCAAAGCGTCGGCTTAAAATTCTATGCAAGTTTACATTGGCTGAAGTTCTTGAAAATGCATTCAAATGTCTGGCTCTGCAGTGTGTTTTGTCGCACCTACTAACGATGTATCGCATTATGTGAGCTCACAACCACGGCGGCTATAGCTGGGACATGAGACCACTGTTATCTTCAAGAATTCAAACTTCAATTTCCTCCCAAAGTTTTATCAAGCGCCCAGCGAATTGTTCTCCGGCTGCTGGTCGATTATTAAACAACGTTGCGGATTTCGCATCGTTGAAGTTTACATGAGGCATGGCCGCTGCTTGCGTTCCCTTACAGAAGATAGAGGAACTTGAGTATGACAGTGCAACCAATTCGGGTTGTTAGTTAGACACCATAGAAGGCTACTGGGCAGAAACCGACTGGGACAAAGGAGGGACACAAAGTACGCAGACGCTGCGGCTGTGTACTTTGCCTTGTAAAAGAGTACACTCTGTGAAGTTGAAGGGGACACTCGTTAGCTTAAATGTAGCGACTGTCTACACGACTCATCCTGAAGACACCGGTCACCAGCGACTACCTAGGTTATAAGCAGGATTCAACAATGTCAAGCAGAAAGGAGTAGCCCATCGGTACACTATGCCCCGTAATCTAAGAGTATTCGCACACGGCTTTTGCAAAGGTGTACAATGCACATTCTGTCGCTGCCCCCCCCCATTGTATATAAATAAATTTTAAGAAAGTTCAGGCATTTCGGGCATATTTAGTTCAAGTGCTAAATAAACATTTATTTCTTGTCTCAAATTAAATATAAAACATTGTGCTGTTTGTTTAGAGGAAACATTTTAACATGTAACTCAATATAGAGGACGCAACCTGTCGCTGCAGACCCAACCGTACGCAGGAACAATCCGTGCCCACTAGATCAGCCCTGATCGACAAAAGTAAAAGTAGCAACCGATGGATGTTCCTTAGTGTTCGTGAAAATGCAGGAAATCCTCCGCCACAAACAACGACGTTGCGAGAATCACCTTGGTGATACCGCAACTAACCGACGCCTAACAAAAGACGTCTCAAAGCCAAGCAGGCGCCGTCTCCAGAGAGCCCAATGACGCGACGTCACAGCAGCAGGACAAAACGGCAAAGCCGTGCAAAGACATCATGTCATAACCGCTACTAAAGGTGAACAACATCCTACGTCGACCTGCTTGTCCGCGCCACAACGTCGCCTCTGCAGTGGACACAGGAGACGACTACTCCTTCGTGAGGGATCATTCGTTGCCCTATTGAAGAAACTAAAAACTGCGCGGGATGGTCTTCAAAGCCCGACAACACCACCCAAACAGATGAGTGTGCTTCAAAGTCAAATCAATATCCCGCCTTGCTTAAGAATTACACTTTCCATCGGCACCCAAATACACCGGTAGACATAGAAATCATCATCAAGGCGACCATTATCTACTGCGAGACCGTGAAATTTCCGCCGGGAGGGGAATCGATCGAATACCCGCACCAAACGTTGTTGGTCCCCCTTGCTGGTCCTCCGCACCAAACGTTGCTGGTCCCCCTTGCTGTGTTGACGGAGCAGCTAGCGCTGCTGCGTCAACACAGCAAGGGGGACCATCGACCCCGAAGGTGGGCGCAGCCGAGGCTGCCCCAACCTCCCCGGCCCCTTCCAGCGCTGGCAACAGCCGGCGCAGCCAAATCCCGCAGGGTGCCCCATCGACCTCCGGGCTCTTGGACGCAGGGGTCTTGTCCTCCAAGGCAGGACTCTCCCTTGTAACTTCTCGCTCGCAAGAGCACGTGCCCGGCGCCTCACAAGAGGCAATGGACACAACACCTATCCTCAAGGCGCACCAAGCGCCTAAGGAGGGCCGAGGCTCCCTCGAACGCTCCAGAAAGGGCAGAACACCCGTTACAGGGCCTCGAAAGAGTCTGTAACCTAAGGCATCACCTCCGTTTCCGTAAACACAGCACCAATATTTCTTTAAATATGGATACACAAATCATTCAATGGAACGTCAGAGGTCTCTTTAGAAACCTTGACGATCTACAAGAACTCATCCACCAACACAATCCAAAAGTGCTGTGTTTACAGGAAACACACTTAAAACCACAACACACAAACTTTCTTCGGCAGTATGTTACTTTTCGCTAAGATCGCGATGATGCTATCGCATCGTCGGGTGGTGTTGCCATTGTAATTCTGAAAAGCATAGCGTGTCAACGTTTGCAGCTACAAACAGCCCTCGAAGCAGTGGCGGTTTGAGTTGTCCTGCTAAAGAAACTCATCACTATTTGTTCACTTTACATACCCCCACATTACAAACTAAACAAACCTGAATTTCAGTCCTTCATACATGAATTGCCAGAACCTTATGTTGTTCTTGGCTACTTCAATGCACACAACACCTTGTGGGGAGACTCTCGTATCGATGCGCGAGGTCGTCTCGTTGAACAGTTCCTTTTTTCTTCTGGAGCGTGCCTTCTAAACAAGAAAGAACCCACATATTACTCTCTTGCAAACAGAACCTTTTCGTCAATAGATCTTAGTATAGTTTCCGCGTCTATACTGCCCGAACTCGAATAGGAAGTTACGAGCAATCCTTACGGGAGCGTAAGGATTGCTCGTAAAGCTTTCCCGTACTGCTAAGAACATCCAAAGAAAATGAATTTCCTCCACAAGCTTCTAGGTGGAAGATTGACACAGCAGACTGGGAGAAATTCCGAAACTTGACTAGTATATCACGGGATGACATGTCTTCTTTAGAAATCGATGCCGCTGTGGAGTACTTCACAGCCTTCATATTAGATGCCGCATCAAAATGCATATCCGAAGTGAGTGGTCTGGCAGGCAAACGACGTGTACCATGGTGGAACAGCGAATGTAAGATCGCCCGTAAGAATCAGAACAATACGTGGGAGTTGCTACGCGCTTCGCCCACTGCATAAAATCTTGTCAACTTTAAAAAAGTAAAGTCCCAAGGTTAGAGAACCCGCCGACAGGCCAGAAGAGAAAGTTGGCACAAGTTTTTATCGAGTATTAACTCGTTTAGAGATGAGGCCAAAGCCTGGAACAGGGTGAATAGGATTAGAGGGCGCCAAACATATTCACTCCCTCTGGTAAACACACAGGGCGATACAGTGAAAGACCAGGCAGACTCACTTGGGGAGTATATTGAGAGCGTGTCAAGTCCAACAAATTATTCGCAGTCCTTCCTCAAATACAAACAAATAGAAGAATGTAAGCCTTTCATCAGAAAATGTCGTCAGAATCAACCATACAACCGTCCTTTTAGTTTTAGTTTTAGTTTTAGACTTTAGAGCTGCCTTGAGCGCATGTAAGAGCTCTGCACCTGGATCTGACAGAATAATGTATGAAATGATCAAAAAACTACACAATGACACGCAAGTTGCACTACTCGCACTTTTTAGCACTATTTGGGCCGTGCGATACCTTCCAACCGCATGGAAACAAGCCATTGTGGTCCCTGTTTTGAAACAAGGCAAAGTCCCTTCGTCAGTGGCAAGTGACCGCCCGATAGCCCTTAGAAGTTGCGCTTGTAAGGTATTCGAAAAAATGATTAATCGCAGACTCATACGTTACCTTGAACTGAACAACATGCTTGATCCCTATCAGTGCGGCTTCGAGAAGGGCGCTCCACAACCGATCATCTCGTACGTGTTGAAGGGAATATCGGGGACGCATTTATACATAAACAGTTCTTCCTATCTATATTTCTCGATATGGAAAAGGCGTATGACACAACGTGACGTTACGGAATCTTAAGAGACCTGTCAGAAGTGGGCATCCACGGTAATATGCTTAACATAATAGAAAGCTATCTGTCAAATCGTACCTTCCGTGTAAAAGTCGGCAATGCACTCTCACGTCCTTTTACGCAACAAACGTGTGTACCCCAAGGTGGCGTGCTCAGCTGCACACTCTTCATCGTGAAGATGAACACGTTTCGCGCTTCATTACCACAGGCAATCTTTTATTCTGTCTACGTGGACGACATACAAGTAGCTTTCAAATCTTGTAACCTCGCAGTCTGCGAGAGACAGGTACAGCAAGGCCTGAACAAAGTCTCAATGTGGGCAGATAGAAATGGATTTAAGATCAATCCTAACAAAAGCTCTTGCGTTCTTTTCACAAGAATGAGAGGACTTATCCCAGATCCTTCCTTAGAACTATGTGGACCACAAATACCCGTAAACAAAGAGCACAAATTTCTAGGTGTTATACTAGACTACAGACTCATTTTCGTCCCCCACATTAAACATCTTAAAGAAAAATGTCTGAAAACAATGAACCTAATGAAACTTCTATCCCATACTTCGTGGGGTAGTGACAGGAAGTGCTTAATTAATCTCTATAAGAGCCTGATTCGTTCACGATTAGATTATGGTGCCGTGATCTATCATTCTGCCGCCCCGAGTGCGCTAAAGATGCTAGGTCCTGTTCACCATCTAGGTATCCGTTTAGCCACAGGAGCTTTCAGAACGAGTCTCATACAAAGTTTATATGCAGAATCGAATGAGTGGTCACTTCATCTGCAGAGAACATACATCAGTCAAACATATTTTCTGAAAGTACACTCTAATCCTTAACGTCCGTGTTTTAATACCGTTAACGAATAACGTTAACTCTCTTGACAGATGCCATGTTAATGATCGTCCAATCCCAGCCTCTCGAGACGGCCGCGTACCGGTCGCTGCGCCCGTACTGGGCCGCGTCTAAAAAAGTGTCTCCGAGCGGAGTTGAGACACTTTTTTAGCCCTATCAAAATACGCCGCGAAATTGGCCGAGAACGAACGCTTAGGCACTTCACTTTCCACGCTTATATTTGAATATTAGCCTGAACATTACTTATAGCATTTTTCTGAAAAATAAACGTACGTCATCTTCTGCTTGATTGTCATAACAAGTGAAATCTTCCAGACAGCAATCTTGAGAGCTCGCAGTCGGCAAAAGAGCTTCACTATAATATATCCCGAAAGTGTCTGAAGTCATTCTTTCTGGACACTTGCAGATAAGAGAAGGGATCCGGATTTGGTAGACAAGAAGATAAAGTACCCTTCAATGCATTCCTACAAGTAACAAAAATAGACACAGAAAGTATTTTAAATATTGAAGAGTAAACATGTCGCTGGGGCGACGTGCGTGTCTACAGAGCAGACCAATCGCTCGCTGGTAGTTTTTTTCCCCGTGGCAATAGTTTTTGGGATATAATCATGGCGACCACGTGCACGACGAGCGAGGTTTCGTCGGAGTCGTCTCCAAACGCGGAGCTGGCTCCTCTGAAGATGAAAAAAGCAGCGCAGGTGCTCCAGCACTGAGGAGAACCTCCGCATGCTGTGACAGATATTACCAACGAAGCCGTTTGGCGAAGATTTGAATTGATGGCCGCTGATTGATTATATTAGATATAATCATAATAGATATGAAGAATGATTCAACTAATTTCGAGAGCTCTGGTACGCAACTTGGTTATGAATACTGAAAAATAATCTTGCGGAGAAAACAGCTACTATAACGATATGGCCTAATTTATGTCACCAAATAACGAAGATGCGCAGCTTGAATGTGATTCATGGTTCGAGACATTGTATATTCCGAATTCGTATAACTGTTATCATTGATCTATCTATGGCATAAAGTAACGCTGCTAATTCTACCGCAAGTACTATAATTTCTACATTGTACAATACTATAGCACTGCATTGTTTTTATTTAGGCAGTATTTTTCCAAAACTGATCATTAAAAGGCCCCATGAATCCATTTTTATTGAAGAGGGAGAAAACATTTGAAGTTAAAATGTGGCATTCCCCTAATGCTTGGCCGCAATATGTATTTCAACGCGTTCAGCACAAGTGGAGGTATTGGTAATCAAAGATGGCCTGCACAGTGCTCACACCCCTTGTTTTAAGCCACGCACTGCGCAGGTTACAGTGGAACGTGGCGGGCTCACAACGGCCCACCTTCTAAATTTAACCATGGCGCGCAGTTCAAATTTCATTTGAGATGTTAACATATAGGCTAAAGCTTCATACTTTAGTGCCTAGGCGCTGTAAGTTTAAACGAAACGCGGTCGACCTTAGCTAGTCGCAGTGCGCTTAGCCAGTGGACGCGTCGCGGTACCCCTTGGCGGGGGCGGCTGCTACGCTGCGTAGCAGATAGCAGCTACAAATACCAGCTGTGTACGGGAATATGCTTTATTAAAATATAAAGCCTCGAGAAGCGACTAAGGACCAGTATTCTGTTGAGAATAGACTGTTTGAAAGAAAGGTGACTTCGCGCTCCGCTTGCGACCTCGACTCACCGTGTACGACACTCATACTTGACAAAGTTGTTCACAGCATAGTATGCTATCCGCGGCATACATTATTTCTCTTATTCCGGTGGGTGATTTAGATCTGGGTGGCTCAGAACTGCTTTCCATACCATTAGTATTACTACATCATGGTAGACATATTTTAGTAAATCCACCAATGTTAATCAATGCTAAACAGGAAACCAACAGTTATCACAAATGTTCGTAAACGCAGTCACTCCGACTACGAAGACCCAAATGTTTATGTCCCATTTACAAGGGACCCGCTCGAGTCCACTTTTTCAATGGAGATGCCATCGTCAATTATTCACATTTTTGATTGAGGCATATAGGCGATGAAACAATGCGTTGGACCAAACGTTTTATATTTTCGGTTATGTAGATCTGAAGATACCTTTATGGAGCACGTGTAAAGGTTTTTGTTACAAGACCACGGTACCAAGCCTCACCACTCGCATTCCTGAATCAAGAACGGGCATTGGGTTATCTAGAAGATGGAAGAAAGCGAGCACCCAAAATGTCGTTTTCCTTTTGCTTAGTTCACCGCGTAGTCATTTTACCTGTTTACCACCGACCTCTGTGCTCTTTCTAGGAATAAAATGATCGAGTGCATATATGTAGGAAAGTTTGCCAATTTGACATTTTTCTCTCTTTACCGTTTGCCCCATGCTTCTTCAACCTACTTGTTTAATATTCAAATGTGTCGCTCGAAGCTGAAGCTCGAGCTGCCTTGGATGTCGTCATAGAGAAGCGCGTCAAAAACCTAAATTACGAGTTTCTCTAGAACATTTCACAAATCAAGGCGACAAACAACCGTTAAAAATGCAGATGCATCATTTTCGTCACCATGCCGTTCAAGGGTTGATGAAAGTAAGGACGGGTGTAAGTGATTTTGAAAACATGTTTTTGAAAATTTGAAGCCATTCATTGCTGAGCGACACATGTACCTAAAGGTTGCCGTGACGTTGATTCCTGTCTACATCCTTCCATCTTGTCGCTTGCTCATGATTCCATAGTCAAAGGCACCCTCACGACATGGCAAGATTTTTATGCTGAGCAGAAATCTCTTAACCTCTAAGGTTGAGAAACATAAATACAAAAAATTCATGTTACTTTTTCTATTTTCTATCTAAATCTCAAAAGCGCACCTTGAATAAGCATAATAAGACAAAAATCAGAAGTAGGGGCTAACCTCAGGCCGGGAACTAAAAGTGGGCTTCACGCGAAGCCACATATGGCGTCATTTTCAATCTTTCTAGACAGCACTCATCTTTTGTCAACCGTAGGTACACATTTCTTTTGCGTTGTGACCCATGTGGGACACCACTGAAGCAGCGTACCTTCCAATGTCCTGTCTCCTCTAACCTTGCTTTCAATATAGAGTTAGTCGCGTGACAAAATTCTTCCGCCTCGTCCAGTGTTCCTGCTTGAAACCAACAAAGGAAGATTGTTCGCTGCCGTTCAAGGTTAGGCGAATACATTTGGACAGAAACTTCATACTCAATGCTAATACTCGGCAAGAAAAAAATTTTCTTTTATGTTGCGTGTAGGCAACACTCGTCAATAAATGTTAAATGGGCTTTTGCATTCTTAACCATGTGGTATATAGTGTTTTCCCATCCCCTTGTAACCTACTGTGGTCACACAAGCAGTATAAGATCAGTGCTAATAGGAATAGTCAGGAAGAGGGCAGAAGGCATAAATATTTCATTGAAGACTTTCGCCAAGAGTTCCTCTGTGCTGATGTGACTTGATGTAGAATAATAAAGATAATTATCTTAGGAGCACAACATTTTTACCAAAAGGCAATGCGATAAGTCCCAAAGCAAGATTTGGCGTCCGATGAGCTCACCGTACTTCATAGAAATCCATATTGTTGACGCGGAAAGTTTTAATGCCGTCGATCGAGCATAAACCGGGTGAGAAGGAAAAGGACGCTAGCTTCAGTGTACCCGACGGTGCATGTTTATGATTCAGGCTCTATTTAAGCTTATGGATAGTTTTGTGAGGCGGTATCCTAGAGTTCCCAATAGGAAACAAAGTAGTGCGTCTGTGAAAAACACGGAATAGATTTATTGCACACTGCACGAAAAGAGATTGAATAAATACACATCGAAATCTAATCAACAGACAGTTATCATGCACATTATAATAAAACCGGGAAACAAAGTGGCGGCATAACACTTCTCATAACACTTCGCATTTACGATTCATAACACTTAGTATAGTAAGAGCTAAACTAGCTCACCATGTGCTGACGGCAGTTGAGGAGATGAAGTAAGCGGTGAAGTGGTCAACGAGGCATGATGGGGTTGAATGGCGGGTTATGGATGGTTGACTTGAGGTATTCCCCAGCCGGTGGAGATCAAGATTGCAGAACTACACGACCCGGCACTGCGAGCACTGTTTTTCCTTAGGCTGGTGCGATGCTGTCGCGAGTTGATATCGCCCTACCCGGAGGAGGCACGACATCTTGACAAAATGAAGAACTAGCGTTTTGCGAACGTCGAAACAGAAGTGGCTTTTGCAACGTTCAGCGAATCGCTAGCTACTGGACAAATTGTTGACGTTTCTAGTCGAAAGGAGTATTCGTACTTCGCAGGGACACATCTGACAGCTCCACGGCCACACTTCTAAAGCACCAATACGATGTAGTTTTAGACCCAGTATCAAACGCCAGCCGTGAGCTTCTGCTTCTAGTGAAACGCGAATGATCGGCAATAGAACGAGAGTGCATTGTTTCAGCTTGGGCTATAGAAAAGTTCCACAACTTATTGGACGGTGCAAAGCTGCATCTTCAAACTGATCATCATCTATCGCGAGATTTAGAGTGGCCAAACTCGTTTACAGTAGGGTACTGCGATGGAGTGAAGAGCTTAAATGAAGGATAGAGCATAACAAAGTATCCGACATTGATGGCATGGACCACACGTACAGATTACAGTGTTGTTGCAGCTGTTTTGAACGTCAATACTCAAATTATGTTAAAAACCCTTTATGCCACAGTGTGCATTTCGTATTGTCTAAAACTGCACTTTTCATAAAATACTACGGATATATGTTCTGTTGCATATGATTATCTTTAATGTAACATTGATACGTTTGCTGTGAGAGCGTAGGGGTAAAATTTAAACACGGGCGTTTTCGTATTACTGGCCTCGGTCACCATAGGCTCAAAAGCATTCTCCTAGATTGTCTGTAATAAACTATATTTTAAAGCTGCTGGCAGTACTACTATGCCACTTTCTTCAATTGTCCAAGTGATTGGTCCTTCACGAAATCAAGAGTGCTGAACTGATGCAGACAAAAACCATTTTTCTAGGTGAAGTGTTTATCTGTAATCAAACATCTGCGCAAATGTACAACCATTTGTAGGCTTAGAACCTCAGAAAGTTGTTAAAAACTACTACAAATTACAAGCTTCCTGCAGCTTGACACCTATGAGTTGTGCTGCCCACCCATAGAAACATGTTCAATACCGAGCTCGCCCAGCTTGCCGTGATAAACCATAACAAAATTTAATACTGACAGATGTAGTCTGTGTGGCCCTCAAGTAAACAAATATCGCAAAACAAATATCATCTTAAAAAATAAATACCTGAATAAATGAATGTACAAGCACACTGACATGACTGTATATAACAACACTCAAAAAAGGTTCTTGCTTTCTTTATAATGTAGCCATTGGTACTATAACCGTTGAACGATTCGCTTGAACACTCCGCACTCACTGAGACAATGATGTGCAGGATACTTACCTTTAAGTTTGATGGAATTTTTAAAGACTGGGTGTTGCAGCAAACGTAATTTTAAATCAAGAGAGCTAAACATTACTCACATGAGATATCAAGACGCAGATTAAGCTAATCGACAAAAACTCACTTCCAAATAATTTTTTACGAATTGTAGCTAGTAATTTTACAAGGTGCACGCCCTTTGAATGAATTTTCAGAATGACACCAGTAACGAGACACTTGCCATCAAACTGGCTGTACACATCACTGTTGTTGCACTTACATTTTTTAACAAAAGGCGCTGTTATGCATTGAAGCACAAAAGTAACTGTAATGCCCATGTATTTGTCTCCCAATAATGGAAAAATCTCGAAACTGGTGTCATCCTGGCAACTAATTTAGAGTGAATACGTCTTTCAGACTCACTGGCTACAATTTTTAAACTGCAATATGTGCGGTAATGTTATAAGTGCATTAGTAAATTTGAGAGGACTAGTTGAATATTTCGATTTCTTGTGCTAGTAATGTCCATCTCTGAATAATACAGCTACCTGGCACAGGTAACTTTAAAAAATCTGTAAAACTGAAAAAGGATCACTCTGTACACTCTTATTTGTTGGTTAAATGGTGTGTGTCAATTTCAGTAAACCTGATCTACTTTTGAAACATGGCAACCGCAATGAGTGATGCTATAGGAGAAGTTTATTATGCTCCATTGCTGTTGCACGATCGAGTTATGGTTTTCTGCCATGATAACGTTCCTATGCAGGTCATTCTATATCAAGCGACTTATTCATATTGACTGCTTCAAATTTTCAAACGAAATAAAAAAAAATCAGCCATTAGTGACATGGAGGAATACTACAAAATTATTCCTTGTGTCATGAAAGCAAAGTGTAGACGTGTTATCTTAACAAAGATTTCTTGTAATAGGCTGCTGCTGTGTGCATGTTCAACATTTTACATTTATGAAGGGATCCCTATTATGATGACGTTTATCAAGACATGGACGTTGTGCTATTTTGCCACCCTGTTCTTGTGCTGGCATAGTTATTTTGAGTCTCTTGCATGCTCTTCGCATGTGTCAACAATATGACAGTCTTATGCTGCCACTACTGTATATTAAGGCATTATTCATTTTGGGGTGTTAATGCCGTGACGCACAATAGCTTCGACATGACAGAGGAGCCCCCAGAAATGCAATGAGCCTGTGGTACTTTTCGGAGCAACATGGCGTGTAATCTGGATAGTCATGTCTGGTATTTGTGAAGCGGGCGCGTTACATAAAGTAGCCTCTCGCTATCATTCGTGCATAAGTTTATCGACATATTATACAACGCAGCTTACTAAATAGCCTAGATGTCAGCAAGAGGAACTTAATTCCTGTTGCTGGTTATTTTGTCCGTAGACAGTGCACATATTACCGTGTTCTATGTAAAACTTGACCAAACATGCCCTGACGTTTAGTACATTTTCTAGCATGAATGGCTTGGCTGCAAGATAAGTTTTCTTTTGCTTAGTGAAAAGTGTTGCTACATATCTTGGTTTTATTGATTTGAAACTGTTTGCTATAATGTTGCTTTTATTTCTGCATTTTTTCTTCGGTGAATGCCACACGCATGTGCAGTTTTTCTGCATGTAAAAATTCAAAGTGTAGTGTGCCAAATATTTCACAACTCTAAGTACGCAGTTGCAATCATTGCTTCAGACTGACATTTACAATTAATTCTGTCTTCTTCACAGAGAAAAAAACCCTGGCCAACACACATTTAATGAGCTTGAATTGCCTGAAATGAAATATACAGCCAGTATTCACTGTGTTGCAGTTATTTCAGTAGTGAGGTGTTTTCTACTAAGCGCGTAGTTTTTTTTCCTCTTCCTTTCTTTATATTTTCACAAGCTGTCCTAATTCGTGCAGGTAGGCATTGAAGAAGTTGTGAGTTTGCGTCCACTGTTGCAATGTCAAAGCCAGCTTGCACGCGCTACAGTATGCCAACAAATAGCAATCATTGTATTTGTAAATTTCTCTGAACCAGCCGAGTTTGATAGGTGCAATTTGTAGTGTCCTTTTGAGTGGCTGGTCAGTTCAAGTAACCTTTCAGGAAAAAATTTACACACGGAGAGAAGGGAGACCATAGAATATACCGTGACTTAAAAAAATGACTATTTTGATGGAATGACTAAAAATTACCACTGAATGCGCGCTTGTATTGTGCACAAGCTAATTTCACAAGGAAGGCATAAGTTAGAGTACAAAGGCATAAAATATCGATAAACGGTTTGTTCCTAAAAGAAAAGGTGAATAGGCACGAAATATTTCCTGTCCATTGCAATCTAGAAAGGGCGCCTTTTCTCGTGCATTGATAATGGGAAGTGGCTCACACGTCTTGTTATTTATGTAGGGTGCCCCACAGATTTTTGTTTTCAAATTTTTGTGCATGGGTGAAAAGAGATGAACAATCCTATTCCGGCCTGAAACTCCATCATGGCAATGCGCTGCTATGTCCGAGGATCGTAATGGTCTATTGAGTAAAAATTGGGGACCCCATAGGCTCATATTTATGCACCGGCCAGTCTGCGATATGTACATTTGACTACACGTGAAAGAATACCGTACACTACCTTTGACCCACAGTGGACAATTTTGGTGGTATCTGTAGGCAAAAAAAGCCTTGCTTGCATTGTTGCCTTCCTCTATTCAGTGCCTTCCTAGATTCAAGACACCCAGGCAATGGATGTCTCTATAGCTAGATATGCCCCAAATTTGTGTTGTGCCTTCGAGGAGTTGTGTAGCGTATTCCTCTGTTCATGGATATATTTGGCTAAATTTCCGTGGGCCAGACTGGCCGGTGTCTCGCCTCGCCCGTCGCTTGCAAAGCAGCACAATTCAGTCAACGGACCAATGTGTTCGTCGCACTTGACCATGCACCGGCGCGACGAGCAGTGCGCCGCATTTAAATGGTTCCACGTGTTTTGATCACCAACCGCGACCGCTTGCCCAACAATATCAGTGAAAAGTTAGGCGTGAAAAAATAGGACATGTGTCAGCCAGTGCTGATTATGATCGTAGGGTAAAGAGGAATGCACTCTAAATGACATGAAATAGCAATCACCATACCATTTTTGTGCAAGTGCTACTTACGATATTTTGAACAACTGTAGTGCAACTTGTGCCCTATCTTTGACAGCATGTTTGTAAAAGTGCACATGCAGTGTACATAATTTCCTTAGTCCTTCCATCAAAATAAATATTGAAAGCTTTTGTGCCCGGTGGTCTCCCTCCTGCTCCTTGTTCTCTTGCACCCATAAGTTAAACATGAGCATGTACAAGCTTTCACAGTTATTGGTTATTCGTTGTTGATAAACTTGAAACGTTGTTTGGAGCCGGTGCAACCTTACCATTTTTGTCACTTCCAGTGAGCGCAGTATTATTCATCTTGCTTCTCATAAAGCATGCTTATATGTACTTGGGCTTTTGACAGTATGGTTTACCTAATGATAGCCTCATTGTAAAAGCCGTGGGTCATAGGGATACATGCTGTATTTTGGCTTTGTCTACTTGCTCAGAAGGTGATCAAAGGCAAATACTGGGAGAACTTTTCTTCTGTATGGCTGCCCAACCTGTACCTCTCTTTGCAATGCTTATGTGTTGTGTGCATAGTCTTTTAAAAATTATTTTCAAAGAAAAGTGTCCCACATATTTCCCGTGAAGCGCCTACAGTAACGCCACTGCGCATACTTGGCCTTTCATTTAGATTTCCTTTGCTACCAGTACCCAATGACAAAATTTGTTATGAGGAAACCTGATTACATTTTTCGATGTCGCCAAGATTCAAAGTGAAGTAAAAAGTTACTGTTGTTTTTTTTTACTTTCAGGCTGTTCTGTATCTCTGGTGATCAATAGAATATGTGACCACTCAACCAGAAAGCACTATGCGAGCACACCAAACACACTGCATCCAACACAAAAAGGATACCACGGCCGGTAAACTAAACACACCAGACTGAATTAAAGGTAAACACCAGGTCGGGTGCAAGCTGGCCAAAAGTGTGCAGGCATTGAAAATGGTTAATAATGTACTACGTTAGGATAGCACTGAACAACAAATATATTTTTTTACCTGGGAACCGCGAACATGCCGTTGCATGACTTGCAATGCAGAAGTCAGCATTGCGGCCTTCAATGTTGATGCACAATTTGCAATAGACTCACGTTAAGGAATGCATCACAAAGCGTATTATTACTGCAGCGTGAGCAAGTCTGACTATTGTGACGCATAAAGCCATCGGCATCCCCATCGGGCAACATTAAGTTGGTGTATAATGGTGGGCTTGCTGTTTTCGCAGCACGGTCGAGAACATCTGCAGGAAGCCTTTGCGGAACAGGTCCCACGTCGTCAGGGTTGATTCCCGATTCGCGATACCACATGTCAATGCCTACGTGTTCTAAGGCTTCCTTAGTATCTCCTAATGATATTCATAATGTACATTGACCATGGGGAAGGCGGGAGATGATAATTCAAGACGATGAGCAAAACGAGAACAAGGTAAATGCGGGAGCCAACGTTTCGACAAGTCGACTTGTCTTCAAGACCTTGATGACAAGGCTTGAAGACAAGTCAACTTGTAGAAAACTTGGCTCCTGCTTCCACTTGGTTCTCGTGTTGCTCATCATTATGAGTTTCTGAAATATCTGTGTACTGTGAAACTACGAAGCTAATATATCTTTGGCAGCATACACCATGCATTCATATATGCGCTCGTGTTTTCATTATCATCATGATCACCATCAGCTTGGTTACGCCCACTGCCGGGCAAAGGCCTCTCCCATACTTCTCCAACTACCCCGGTCATGTACTAACTGTGGCCAGTTGCCCCTGCAAACTTCTTGATCTCATCCGCCCACCTAACTCTCTGCCACCCTCTGCTACGCTTCCATTCCCTTGGATGCCAGTGCGTAACCCTTAATGGCCATTGGTTATCTTCCCTGCTCATTACTTCTCCTGCCCATGCCCATTTCTGTTTCTTGATTTCTACTAAGACATCATTAACTCGCGTTTGTTCCCTCACCCAATCTGCTCTTTTCTTATCCCTTAACGTTACACCTACCATTCTTCTTTCCATAGCCCGTTGCGTCGTCCTCAATTGAAGTAGAACCCTTTTCGTAAGCCTGCAGGTTTCTGCCCCATACGTAAGTACTGGAAAGACACAGCTGTTGTAAACTTTTCGCTTGAGGGATAATGGCAACCTGCTGTTCATGATCCGAGAATGCCTGCCAAACGCACCCCAGCCCATTCTTATTCTTCTGATTATTTCAGTCTCATGATCCGCATCCGCAGTCACTACCGGTCTTAAGTAGATGTATTCCCTTACCACTTCCAGTGCATCACTACCTATCGTAAACTGCTGTTCTCTTCCGAGACTGTTAAACATTACTTTAGGTTTCTGCAGATTAATTTTTACACCCACCCTTCTGCTTTGCCTCTCCAGGTCAGTGAGCATGCATTGCAGTTCGTCCCCTGAGTTACTAAGCAACGCAATATCATCAGCAAATCGCAAGTTTCTAAGGTATTCTCTATTAACTCTTATCCCCAATTCTTCCCAATCCAGGTCTCTGAATACCTCCTGTAAACACGCTGAGAATAGCATTGGAGAGATCGTACCTCCCTGCCTGACGCCTTTATTGGGATTTTGTTGCTTTCTTTATGGAGGACTACGGGGACTGTGGAGCCGCTATAGATATCTTGCAGTATTTTTACATACGGCTCGTCTACGCTCGTGCTTTAGTACATTCCAAAGAAATTCATTTCCTACATGTTGGATGGCTCCCTTATTATCTCCAAATGGTATTCATAAAGTACATTATGATATTTTGAGACATGTGTGTACTTAGCTACTACAAAGATAATATCATCTAAGTATCTACTTCATCTGAAATCTTTCTGTACCTTTGCATAATATTCCTTGCCTCCGTACGCTTCGGCACCTGTATGTTTATGGCTTCCAGTGGCGTTCAATTTATTACCGAGTTCGCAGCCATCAAAGTCCTAGAGAAATCAGCCCAAACGAGGCTCTATTCTTTCATCTAGTGGAAGTGCTCACGCGTCCCCGTCACTGCTCGTGCGCCATTGACTTAGTAGAGCCACATGGGAATTTTACGTGCACTTTTCACAAAAGCATTTAAACTGTTCCAGATATTTTTCACGGATCATGTTTTACGCCAACATTTCCAAGGGGAAAGATTTACTACAAGAATTCAGTTTAAGAACGAGCAATTTTGATAGGTTCATTAAGACGAATACAAAATCCTACAAGGTTTCACAGGCGTGTTTAGAAGTTTGGGACCTTGTCGTCATTACTGGTCCAAGGAGGAGGGGAGCAGCAAGCTTGCGTTGGGATTTGCTTCGAACGTATCTAGGTTCACAGCATTGTCGCGCAATCTATGTAGCATATATGTCACGCGTAAAGAGACCAAGATAGCGCGATTGGTCCTATACAGAGTACTCAGGTTGACTTTGGCGCGAGTTTCAGATTTGTTTTAACAGTGATGTTTGGTTGTGTCCTCGTGGTCGGTATTCCATGTCAGCGAGAGCACCGAGAAAAATGTTGCTAGATTTGGTATGACTGCGGCATAACTGAGAACGCGCAGCCGACTCTCGCATTGGTTTGGCGCCGCATAGGTCAGCTTCTCAGGCCTTTCTACACGTCGACGGTTGCTGTTTCTCTTTGTATTTGCCTTGTTCTTGCGTAGATGTTGCACCCGCCTTTTTTTCAAAATTTGAGAAATTATGGACCCAATAGTTTAATCCCAGTATTATATAATATATCTGCCCAAAAAATCTCCAACAGAATAAGGACAACACTAGACCCTAGCAAACCAAGAGAACAGGCTGGCTTAAGGAAGGGATAATGCACAATTTATCACATCCATATCAATAATCACTTTATCGAGCAATCCGCAGAGTACAATAATCCTTTTTATATGGCTTTCATTGATTACGAAAAAGCATTTAATTCAGTAGAGATACCAGCAGTCATAGATGCTTTGCGTAATCAAGGAATACTGACCGCTTTCGTAAATACCCTGGAAAATATTTACTGCGGTTCTGAAGCCATCGTAATACTCCACAAGAAAAGTAGGAATATACCATTGACGAATCAGGTCAGAGAAGGAGACAATCTCTCTAATGCTATTCAGTGCGTGCTTTGGAGAAGTATACAAGCGTTTAAAAAGGTAAGGTATAGGAGTAAGGATCGACGGCGAATACCTCAGCAACCTTCGGCTTGTCGATGACATTTTTCTATTCAGCAACACAGTGGACGAGTTATAACAAATGATTGAGGACCTTAACACGGAGAGTGTAAGAGTGGGGTTGAAGATTAATATGCAGAACACAAATGTAATGATAAATAACCGGGGAAAGGAATAAAGTTTGTAAACAGGGATAGGGTGCTTCAGAAAGGCTCGCCAATGTTTCGATAAGACTACCTGTCTTCGTCAAAGGCGGCGCCGTCATCCTAGGCATCTTAGTTTTGAAGGGTTAGTGCAGTGACGTCACGTGCGGGTGTTGTCGGTGGCGGTTGGTTTTAAAGCAAGATACTTGAGAGGTATTGAGCGCTGTAGCCTGACGTCTGTGAACGTCGTTCCACAGACGAGGGGACAAGAGCGGGAGAGTGGAAAGGCGAGGAGAAAAGAAAGAAAAGGAGAAAAAACGTGGGGCACCAAGAGGGGAAACAAGGAGAAAGAACAAGAAAAAGAAAGGAAAGAAGGGCGGCATGGGGGGCGTTCGGGAAGCGAGAAATTAGGGAGCATTCAGGCGTGTCATGTGCGGCATGTTTTTGTGGCATTAGAAGAGCAGGTCAGGCGATCAGTGTGCGAGTAAGACAAACGACAAAAAAGACATGAGGGCAAAGAGTGACTTGAGTAGCATAGCAGCAATGCCTCGAGGAATTTTGAAGTAGTTACGATGTCGACAAGGAGTCTGCGCTGATATGTAGGGGGTAACTGGAATGCAACGGCATGGTCTTTCACGGGTCGTTAGCCCCAGTCGCTCTACGTAAGTGTCGTTACGGCGGTATACAGAAACGGCGATACGCTGTGTGGCTGAGGCGCCGAAAAAGGGGTACAGGGGCCTGCGACCTGGGAATGTGTTGGTGAGTGTGTTCAAAGAACATATAAAAACAGACAAAAAAGGACAAGAGAGGAGGGAACCGAAACGGGAGTAACAAATAGGAGGGTGACGTGCGCAGAAGCGGAGGGGTGCAATATTACATGGGAAAACGGTGTCGTACAGTTGATATAAATGTAAAAACACGAAATATTATAATAAATTGAGTGATAGGGAGAAAAACATTTCCAAAATGGACCCCCTTTTCGCATGTACGCCGGCCCCCGCCCTCCTTTTGCGCACGTCATCGTCATACCATCGTGGTCGTGTCATTGTTGTCACTCCACAAACATCATTCAAATCTCGTCATCCTGTGGTAGTCGTACACGCTTCGTGATACACTGGTCGCTAAGCCGTTGTGCTTAAGCACACGTTGTCATCCATTTGTGCACGTGACTTTGTCGTGCTATCGTCGTCATACAGTTGTCATCATGGATTAGTTGCCGTGCCGTCGTCTCTATGCTGTCGCGGTCATTTCATTGTCCCCGCAAGGTCCTCGTCATAAAATTATCGCCATGCCATCGTCACCACACTGGCTTTGTCAACACATTGATGTCATTTTCTGATCGTCAATAGATGGTAATCATGCCATTGTAATTGAATTCTCATCAGGCCATGGTCTCATGTCATCGTCTTCATTGCATTGTCGACAACCCTTATTATTGCATTGTCGGACAACCCTTATCAGGTGGCCAAGGCGGCTTTGCCACTGCGCAGGCCACTAACCCTCTCGTCTTTGTAAGGCTGGTGCTCGGTCCACTCATCGTATGTCTTTTCCTTCTTGTACTGGTGACTACGCCACTCACTCAGTATGGATATATCAGGCACCCGTCAACGTGCCACTGCCAACGTTTTACCCATCTTTGAAACGACTATACACTCGGAATTTGATTACTCGCCCCTCGCACCGGAATGGGAATCGCCATCGCATGCGACATCACTCCTAGGGCCAGCTCTAAAACGGGAGCAGCACGAAACAGGAGGGGCACTTTGCGGGCTTGGCGGCTTTGCAACTGCGCAGGCCACTAATCATTTCGTCTTCGTAATGCAAGTGCTCCGTGCACTCATCGCATGTCTTTTCCTTCCTATACTGGCGACTACGCCACTGACTCCACGTGGATATATCAGGCACTCGTCAACGAGCCACTGCCAACGTTTTATCCGCATTTGAAACGACTATGCACTCGGACTTTGATTACTCGCCCCCTCGCAGCGGAATGGGAAGCGCCATCACATCCGACATCACTACTAGGGCCAGCTATAAAACAGACTATAAAACAGAAACAGCCACCAGTGCCACTTCGTGGGCTTCGCGGCGTTGCCACTGCGCAGGCCACTAATCATTTCGTCTTCACAATGCAGGTTGGCGAACGTCTCAGCGTCTTTCAAAGTACAGCTGTCAAGCGCACGGTGCCTTAACGTTGTTGTGATGTGTGTATTCATGGTGTTTTTTTCCCTTCTACTCCTACTTTCCAGTGATATAGAAACTAAACCCGGTCCGGATACTGCAACTATCGTCGCTGAGCTGATGAAAATACCTAGTGGCCAGTGCAAGCTTATTTCTGAAGTTCAAGATCTAAAATGTCAGATATTAACGACAGACCGAGAAGAATCTGACCTTGGCAAACGTATGGCCGCACTTGACAGCCATTGCGAAAGCCTACTAGCACATCGAACAAATACAGAAACTATACGCGCCTGCGAAACTAAAGCTACTCGCATAATTTCAAGACTAGAGGCACGTTTTGATGCTGCCGAAAACGGAACGCGAAGGAACAACTTAGTATTCAACTCTCCAAATCTTTTTGTGGGCGTGTTACATAAGGACAAAGCTTTCAGAGTGCCAGTGACCGTTTTGTGAGGTTTATTTCGTCGCCTATAAGCACCGGGGCGCCGTTGTATGCCGCTATCCATGCGTTCCCAACAGCGCCAGGGCCGCGAAGTTGCGAAACGCAGTTCGACGCAGAGTAGCTAACGAGACGGTAATGCCATTGCCCGTGCTACTTAACTGCGGTAGTGAAGGCCTTGTAAATTGAAAAACATTCTTTAGGACTGGTAACTTGTGAAGATATGATATTTATATATCTACGTGAGTGGTAGGATTAAATGCCTTCAGCAGTATTTGTGTGTTCCCCAAGAGAAGCTCGCTGTGCTGAGCAAGGATGTAGTCCTGATTGTAGGAACACATAGTCTGCGCCATGGGTTTAATACGTTTGACGACGCTTTTGTATATATGGAAATATTTTTGCAGCTCGACAAACAAGTATCATGAAATCAGAAAATCTTCTGGTACAGTCGAGCGCCACTGCAAACATGCCAGCACTGTGGCCATTGCAATAAATGAAGTGAGAACGGAGTTATGCGCAATCAAAAATAAAGGCTGCTAGCCTAGAACAGGAAGGCTTATCCAGGAGTTTTTTTTAGTGTTACGTCAGCGAAAAATGTGCACTAGGGTTGAAATCTGTGCCTCAAATGAAGGAAGACATGATGGCTATGCAGAAATGAAAGCAGCAGGTGACATGACGCCATCAATCCGGCTAATGAGCAAATGGATGAAAGGCTACGATGTAGGCATGATTGTTGTAGTCAATG
This sequence comes from Dermacentor variabilis, assembly GCF_050947875.1. NCBI lineage: Eukaryota > Metazoa > Arthropoda > Arachnida > Ixodida > Ixodidae > Dermacentor > Dermacentor variabilis. The sequence continues at coordinate 94,846,370 of NC_134574.1, read as the reverse complement.
CGAGAGTTAGCTTGAGTGAAGTGTGTGGGAACACTGACAGCCCCATGGACGCTTACAATCTATTGCTCACTTGAAAAAAAAACCTCTCTCAACGTCCTCAAGATGAAGAATTGCTTGATTTTCTTCAGGAAGAAATGCATCCAAAACACTGATTAGCATCGTTTGACCTAAAGAACACAACATTAATACACGACAAAAATATAGCGAAAACTATTCGTACAGTGTTTAAGATGGACCTCTTAAAGAAACTGGCCGATGGGCCTACCAGGGCAACGTATAATATTTTTCTCATATTTTCGATGATGAATAAAGCATTGCCAATGCACAGGAGTGTGCTGACCTATCATAAGGCGCATTATTGTTGCAACGTGCTGCGTATTAAAATACAATAGCAACGCATTTGCAGCCGACGCAGATGCTGCTGAATTCATGGCAGACCTAATAGCTTACTACGGTAAAAATTCACCCAGGAATAAATTACATGGATGAATCCGACCACCACGTGCCCATGGTAATAGGTGTCGTCCATTTTGTATAGAAAAGCTGTATTGAAATTTGTATAGGGTACATATCAAATGAGCTGTCGAAAAATATCAGGATACAACTGTGCACGATCATTCTTTTCAAAGTTTTAGGGGGCCGATAATATAGTATGGACTTACAGAAGACTTGCGTGGGTTATTTCCATGTGAAATATGGCTTCGCAGACGAAGTTCAATTTTTCTCTTTTTGCAGCGTTCACATATAAAAAAATGTTATAATCAGCCCGAAAAGAGCGTATATTTTCCATGTTTTCCTACACCTACCCACTCCATCATTGCACACCCATGGCGGACACTCAGATCAGTTGTAAACATGTTAAAGCACAGCTCTAGTGCAAAAAAAAATCTGTAAAGAAAATACTTTTGAAGCCTACAAATATTCCAGCTGCTCCTAAACATGGAGTTGACGCGTCAAAGAAAGCATATTTTTTATTATCGTTTTGATCCATAAAATATCAGTGAGTGTACTGAATGGTAAAGCATAAACGAAGTAATGCACCTATTACAAGAACACAGGATTTTTGGGCCATGTTTGTCTCAGTGTAATGGAAAACAGTTAAAGATGTAAGACATATTTTCGGACTCGTAGCAGTGTTCGTAAATGCAAAGCAGAATACAAGCAGATATATATAAGGTCATAAACGCAGCCACTCCCTCTATGAAGGCCGAGAGGTTTACATCTTATTAACAAGGGAACTGCTCGAGCCCACTTTTTAATATAGATGCTGCCATGAAGTATTCAACATTTATACTTTACTAATTCACACAAAGGACAAAACGATGTGTGGGCCCAAAAGCTTCATATCTTTGGCTAGGAAGATCTGAAGATTCTATTTGTAATGCAGTTATAACGTTTTTGTTAGAGGAGTTTGGCACCATGTTTCAGCAATCACATTTACGAGTGAAAAACGTGCAATCTGTTATCTACAAGCTAAAATAAAGTGCGTATCCAAAAAGGATATCTTTTGTCTTTCGTTGCCCCCGCCGGCGTTTTACATGTTTAGTACCGCCTTCAGTACACTCCGTAGGAATGAAATGAGGGAACGCACATATGTAGGGATGGGTGACAAATCGACATTTTGCTCTCTTATAGCTTCTGCTTCATGCTTCTTCAATGTCTTCTTATATGGAAATGTGTTGCTCGAACCTGAATCTCGAACTGCCTGTGATGTTATCGTAGACAGGTGCGTCCAAAAAATAAAGTACAAGCTTCTCTAGAAATATGCATATATCTCGCAAGAAACAAGCCATAAAAATGCAGATGCAGTCTCTTCTCTGATGATGCCTCCCGAGAGCTGATAAAAATAAGTACACGTGTAAGTGACCTTGAGAATATGTTTTCCAAGGTTTGATGCCATTAAGAGGAGGAGAAAAGATGTGCTTGATGCTTGCCAGTATGTTTATTCATGTCAACGTCATTTCATGCTGTCGCTTGCACATGACTTAAGGCACAACTACATCCGCACGACATGGGAACTTTGCTATGCTAATCAATAACCTCTCAATCTCAAGTCACTAAGGACGAGACACATATACAACTAGAATTATTGTTGTTTGTCTAATTTTCAATCTTTGTCGGAAAAACACTCATATAATAAGCATTATAAAGGAAAAGAAAGATCCGCAATAAGGGGAAACCTGAGTCAGTGAAAATAAAATTGGGCTTCACCCCTAGCCACCTATGGCTTCGTTTTCAAGGTGCACAGCTCTCATCATTTGTCGACCATAGGAGTACATTTCATTTCCGTTACAATAGATGCGTGACACTACTGCAGCAGCGCACCTTTCAATGACACTTTCTCCTCTGAACTTGCTTTCAAAATACAGCGAGTCGCGTCATAACCTTCTTCTTCTTCGTTGAGTGTTCATGCTACAAACGAACAAATGAAGCCTGCTGTCTGTCATTCAGTATGGGTTCAACATATTTTGGCAGAATCTTCGTTCTAGTATTGAAACTTGGCAAGAAAAATTTTTGTGGCATGCTGCCTCTAAGCAATACTGGTCAATAAATGGTTAGAAGGGATTTTGTCTTTTTAACGGTGTGGTATGTCGTACTCTCAAATCACCTTCTAACCTACTGCGGTCACACGAGATGTATAACAGCAATACTAACAGGAATTGTCCCGAAAAGGGCGCAATGGGTATTCCATTTATTGAAGACTTTCGCCAATGCACTCTTAGCTAATGACTCCATGTAGAAACTAGAGATATAATGACGTAAGCAGCAGAATGTATTAAACATGAAACACAATGCAATAAATCCCAAATCGAGACTCGGTGCTCGCTGTCCCATGAGCTCGTCATAATTTCCTGAAATGCGCATAGTTGACGCCGACAATTTCAATACCCTGTGATCTGGGTGAGCATGAAAAGGACGCTAGCTTGATTGTCGTCCGATGGTGCATGTTTATGATCCAGGTTGGATTTCAGGTTAGGGATAGTTACGTGATGCGGAACCCCAGAGTACGCAATAGGGGACAAAACAGTTCGTCTGGTGGAAAGAAAGAATACGTTTATCGTACACTGGACGAAGGAACTTATAATAAACACCTAATGAAATCTAAGCAAGACACAATTATCATGCGCATTATATTGAAATCAGGACACAAAGTGGTGGCATAGCATGTAGCATGGGAAAACATGCCGCATACTGAGATGACGTAAACGGTGAAGCTCTCACAAAGGCATAAATGGGTTGAGTAACGGGTTGTGGATGGCTGGCGTGAGAACCTCGCTGACACTTGCATGGGCACATTTCTAATGCAGCAACAGCATGTAATTTTACACACAGTATTACACGCCAGCCATGAGCATGGGCTTCAAAATGCGAATTTTCGGTAATTGAACCCGATTCCTTGTTATCAGCTTGGGCTATAGAAAAGTTCCACAACTTCAACTGTGCGAAGCTTGATGCTCAAACTCATCAACAACCATTTCAATATTTATCGCGGGCAAAAACATCAACAGTACAGGGTATTGTGATGATGTTAAAACATAAATGGGGTATAAAGCATATTAAAGCATTCGAGAATACTGGGGTGTACTCCACGAGAAGATTCAAGTGTATACTGGGTATGTTACCAATTTACGTTAATACTGCTGTAGTATTTTGTGCTAGAGTATTTAAGTGCTTAGATAGTTTGATTGCACACAAAAAGTGCATATTGTATGAAACTTGCCGCTCAATTTGGATTTAAAGTGATTGAGACAGACCGCGTACTTAGCGCCGTCTTTTTTTATTTTTATTAAAAAGCAGTCCTTCGAGCGCGCGCTTGTGATACGAGTGTAGCAGGCTAAACGAAGTGTCGTTCATGGTGAGACAAAAATATGAGTAAAAAAGTGCGTGCGGAAACCTGAGTACAGTATTTGACAAAACACAATGACATGAAAAACTGGCACAGACAAAAATACATTTTTGAAGAAAAAATAAAGGAAACATTAATTCTTCTTGAAAATCCAAGGATCTACAAAGAATCTGCAATTGCTTAATGGGTAGTTTTGAAAATCAACAACCCTGGAAACAAACAAGTTTCAGAGGGGAAGAAAACGCGATATGTTTTGCCGTCACCATGTTTGTTTGCTTTGGGATAATGTGCGTTATATTTGTCTCGTGCTCAGGTTATATTTGGAGTTTATTACCTTCTATGCCGTTTTCTGTCCAATGGATTATTGTACTGTTCGTTTTCCTGGGACGAATGGCTTTGTTGTTTTCTGGGTACTCTGAAGTTCCGCCCTAGGTACCTGTTTAAACCCTTATAAAAACCTGTATAACAAATTTGCCTCCCCAGCGACAGGACAACGCAGTCAGTCACTGTGTTTGTTGTCTGAAGACCCTCAAACGATGGCAATCAAGCGGGTGGTAATGGTGTTGCAGAACGCATTAGGTTTCAGGGAGCTCAGTTGATGGCGCGGTACGAGCAGAGTAAGCGTGAGATCTGGAAGAATGGCATGAAACTGAAATAAAAGCACCTATGCTACAAGACAACAACCTAACCAATGTACCGAAAATTTCACTCTGAAGCAAAAACTAAGAAAAATGCGTCAAGGTCTTCGTATCATTACTCCTTTAGAATAGCAACAGAATACACGCAATCATATAGGAAAATTCTGGGGTAACAGGTGCTTCGCAAGCATTTTCGAACCAAATAGGGAACGTGCGCGCTTGAAAGTTTTGGTCTCTCATCCCCCATCGATGCAGTTTTCTGCAGATGATAAATTGGCACCACTTGTGCGACTCCAAGCGCAGTGGAAAGATTTTTTTCAGCGTTATCAAAGAACGCCTGGAAATGGACTGTGAAAGGGCGATTAGGCCATTCGCTGTACTGCCTTCTATCTGGATAGTCGCATCAACATTACTTCTAGCATTTTCCTCGTTCCAGAAAAACAAACGTCTGTCGTTTTCTCTTTCATTTTCTGAAACAAGTGAAGTCTTGCAGATAGCAATGTTGAAAGCTTGTTGTCCGCAAAACAGCTTGAGTGTAATATATCTAGAAAGTGTCCGATGTCATTCTTTCAGGACGCCTGTAGATAACAGAAGAGATCCGCATTTGGTAGACAAGAAGAGAAAGCACCCGTCAATGCATTCCTAAAAGTAAAAAATAGGCACATTAAATATTTTAAATACTGAAGGGCAGAGTGGTCGCTGGGGTGACCCGCTTGTTTACCGAGCGGGTGCTCGCTTGCTTGTATCTTTTACCCAGTGGAGCGCGCGCAGCCGACAAGAGCTTTTGCAAAACAAACATGGCGACCACGCGCACGAAGAGCGACATTTCGTCGGGGTTGCCTTCAAACGCGCCGCTGGCTTCGCTGCAGGTGGAAAGGCAGCGGAGGTGTTTCATCACTGCGGAGGACCTCTGTATCCTGTGTCAGATTTCAGCACCGAAGCCATTTGACGAATATTTGTAATAGATGACCGTGTTAAAGAACCTGAAGCGAACGTGCTGATTTTTTCAAAGCAACTCCAAGCTTGTTCAATTGGGGGCGAAGCCAAACATACCGCTCGACCGTGGGAGGGCTTTCGGAGCAAAAGCTCTCCCTTTCGTTCGACGGTCCGCTGTAATCTCCCTTCGCCCTCTGGGCGTGCTGGCCCGTAAAACAGTTGACCTGTAATTATACCTTACATCCAACTCCAATACTTCTTTTGCGGAGACTTGCGCTGACTAAGCGCGCAGCAATGCGTCTGGATTAACGCACATTGCGCCTGAAAAATGTTTTGCAGGAGTCCAAAAGCGTTGTGGTCGCCTTGGTAGCGTCAAACAGCGCTTGCGCATGGCAAGAAAGAAAAAAAAACACAATTTGCTCACCGTTTTTACCCACTCCTGAAGAACATTGAGAGCGTGCCTGCATTTTCAGCAAGCACTGCCAAATTGTTCTCCACAAACTGCGGTAATGAACTTCCAGTTTTACCATTTTCTCATCTAAAGAACATGGTCTTTGTCTGCAACGTATGTGCTAGAATACGCCTTTCACAGTTTGTCTGGTAGTAGTAGCAAGATCGCCCATCGAAAAAAGTAGAGGCTTCAAATTAAACGGTGATTCCACGGTGCGTCGTCCTCAATTTGAGTAGAACTCTTTTCGTAAGCCTCCAGGTTTCTGCCCCGTAGGTGTGTACTGGTAAGACACAGCTATTATAAACTTTTCTCTTGAGGGATAATGGCAACCTACTGTTCATGATCTGCGAATGCCTGCCAAACGCACCCCAGCCCATTCTTATTCTTCTGATTATTTCCGTCTCATGATCCGGATCCGCCGTCTCTACCTGCCCTAAGTAGATGCATTCCCTTACCACTTCCAGTGCCTCACTACCTATTGTAAATTGCTGTTCTATTCCGAGACTGTTAAACATTACTTTAGTTTTCTGCAGATTAATTTTTAGACCAACTCTTCTGCTTTGCCTCTCCAGGTCAGTGAGCATGCATTGCAACTGGTCCCCTGAGTTACCACGCAAGGCAATATCATCAGCGAATCGCAAGTTACTCAGGTATTCTCCATTAACTTTTACCCCCAATTCTTCCCAATCCAGGTCTCTGAATACCTGCTGTAAACACGCTGTGAATTACATTGGAGAGATCATATCTCCCTGCCTGACGCCTTTCTTTATAGGGATTTCGTGGCTTTCCTTATGGAGGACTAGGCTGGCTATGGTGCTGCTATAGCTATCTCTCAGTATTTTTACATACGGCTCGTCTACACCCTGATTCCGTAATGTCTCCATGACTGGTGAGCTTTTGACAAAATCAAACGCTTTCTCCTAATCAATCAAAGCTATGTATAAGGGTTAGGTGTATTCCGCACATTTCTCTATCACCTGATTGATAGTGTGAATATGGTCTATTGTAGAGTAGCCTTTACGGAATCCTGCTTGGCCCTTTGCTTGACAGAAGTCTAAGGTGTTCCGGATTATATTTGCGATTACCTTAGTAAATAGTTTGTAGGAATTTGACAGTAAGCTGTTCGATCTATTATTTTTCAAGCTTTGGCGTCCCCTTTGTTTTGGATTAGGATTATGTTAGCGTTCTTCCAAGATTCCGGTACGCTCGAAGTCATAAGGCATTGCGTATACAGGGTTGTTAGTTTCTCTAGAACAATCTGCCCACCATCCTTCAACAAATCTGCTGTTACCTGTTCCTCCCCAGCTGCCTTCCCCCTTTCCATATCTCCTAAGGCTTTCTTTACTTCTTCCGGCGTTACCTGTGGGATTTCGAATAACTCCAGACTATTTTCTCTTCCATTATCGTCGTGGGTGCCACTGGTACTGCATAAATCTCTGTACAACTCCTCAGCCACTTGAATTATCTCATCCATATTAGTAATGATATTGCCGGCTTTGTCTCTTAACGCATACTTCTGATACTTGCCAATTCCTAGTTTCTTCTTCCCTGCTTTTAGGCTTCCTCTATTCCTGGAGCATGTTCAATTCTACCCATATTATACTTCCATATGTCAGCTGTCTGAAGCTTGTTGATTAACTTCGAATGTTCTAGCAGTTCTGTTCTAGCTGTAGGGTTAGAGGCTTTCATACATTGGCGTTTCTAGATCAGAGCTTTCGTCTCCTGCGATAGCTTACTGGTATCCTGCCTAACGGAGTTACCACCGACTTCCATTGCACACTCCTTAATGATGCCCACAATTTGTCGGTCATTGCTTCAACACTAAGGTCCTCATGTTGAGTTAAAGCCGAATACCTGTTATGTAGCTTGATCAGGAATTCCTCTAGTTTCCCTCGTACCGCTAACTCTTTGATTGGATTCTTATGTATCACTTTCGTCCGTTCCCTCCTCAAGTCTAGGCTAATTCGCGTTCTTACAATCCTATGGTCACTGCAGCGCACCTTGTCGAGCACGTCCACATCTTGTGCGATGCCAGGGTTAGCGCAGAGTATGAAATCTATTTCATTTCTTGTCTCGCCCTTCGGGCTCCTCCACGTCCACTTCCGGCTATCCCGCTTGCGGAAGAAGGTATTCGTTATCCGCAAAATATCCTGTTGTGCTAACTCTACCAGTAATCCTCCCCTGCTATTCCTAGAGCCTATGCCCTATTCCCCCACTGCCTTGTCTCCAGCTTGCTTCTTGCCTGCCTTGGCATTAACGTCACCCATTAGTATAGTGTATTTTGTTTTCACTCCACCCATCACCGAATCCACGTCTTCATAGAAGCTTTCGACTTCCTGGTCATCATGACTGGATGTAGGGGCGTAGATCTGTACAACATTCATTTAGTACCTCTTATTTAGTTTAACAACAAGATCTGCCACCCTCTCGTTAATGCTATAGAGTTCCTTTATGTTACCAGCTATATTCTTATTAATCAGAAATCCGACTCCTAGTTCTCGTCTCTTCGCTGAGCCCCGGTAGCACAGGACGTGCCAGCTTTTAAACACTGTATATGCTTCTTTTGGACTCCTAACTTCACTGAGCCCTATTATATCCTATTTACTGCCCTCTAATTCCTCCAATGGCAATGCTAGACTCGCCTCACTAGATAACCTTCTCGCGTTAAACGTTGCCAGGTTCACATTCCAATGGCGGCCTGTCCGGAGCCAGGGATTCTTAGCACCCTCTGCTGCGTCGCAGGTCTGACCGCCGCCGTAGTCAGCTTCTTCGTAGCTCCTGGGGACTGAGGGCCGGGGTTTGATTGTTTTCAGATAGGAGGTTGTGGCCAAGTACTGCACCAGGGTGTCCAATCCTGCTCTGGTGAGGGAGTGCGTTACCGGTTCTGGTCACCGGGATCAGGCCACACTCCAGCCCTGTTTATGCATTTTTATCAGCACGCGGGTTTTTTTAATCCCGTCGAAAATTGCAGGCACAGGCATTCGAACCACGGACCTCTTGCACGCGAGGTGGGTGTTCTACGCCAGCGCTGCACCCAGTATGGAAACGAGCTATGGAAAGAATAATGATGGTTGTAACATTAAGGGATAAGAAAGGAGCAGATTGGGTGAGGGAACAAACACGAGGTAATGACATCTTAGTTGAAATAAAGAAAAAGAAATTGAGACATGGGGGGCATGGGCAGGACATGTAATGAGGAGGGAAGATAACCTATGGTCATTAAGGGTTAAGAACTGGATTCCCAGGGAAGGGAAGCGTAGCAGGGGCCGGCTGAAAGTTAGGTGGGCGGATGAGATTAAGAAGTTTGCAGGGACGACATGGCTACAATTAGTACATGACCGGGGTTGTTGGAGAAGTATGGGAGAGGCCTTTGCCCTGTAGTGGGCGTAACCAGGCTGATGATGATGATGATGATGATGATCCACGGTGCACACAAAACGACGTTCCTGTGGCACTAAAAGAACCGATGCCGCTGAGTACATAACTGCAGTGCAGTCGCAGAAACAACCGTAGAGCTACAACAGGTGCCTATCCAGCATCTCCATACTTGCACTTCACAAAACTAGTAAGGTGCAACGATGTTGTCGGTGGGTATGCTGCCTGAAAAGTAAGAAGTTGGAGGAATCGCTTATATATAGTTCCTCGTTTGCACCCATTATATTTCAGTTGTTAACGTGCCTAATTGGCCGTTGGTAATACTTGCAATGCGATTAACATTGTTTAGCAAATTCAGCTGTTTAGAGCCTATCTATCTATCTATCTATCTATCTATCTATCTATCTATCTATCTATCTATCTATCTATCTATCTATCTATCTATCTATCTATCTATCTATCTATCTATCTATCTATCTATCTATCTATCTATCTAGCTAGCTAGCTTGAAAACTTTCTAGCTAGCTTGATAACTAGCCTTCTACGCTAAACCATTAGCCACAGCTGTCTACGCGCTCGGGCCACAAGGTAGGTGTTCATGATCACGACGTAATCGTGGTTCTTCGGTCATCGCTTCTTAAAGCTTCGTTGTGTTACTTTTGTCGTGTGTCGTCGTTGCGTATTCTGACCGAACCAGTGGCCAAAGGTCTCTAAGACTTCGAACTCCTAGATCAGGGGTCAGCATATCGTCATGATGATTGCATCGTTGTCATTCAAGCGATGTCGGAAGACTTTCATCATGGCGTAGTCGTCAAGCTATCGACGCCATACGGTGATCATGCATACTTGTATGTTGTAACACCTGCTTAAGGATAACGCCTTGATCGTTGAAGCGTCATCATTCCCTCTTCGAGATGTTCCTCTGATCATGGCGCCATATTGAATTCTTGCGCATCAATAAGGTGTCCAAAGGGGCATATTTGCTTTAGCAGCTACGAGTGTGCTTGTTATGGCGATGGTGTTATTGTGATTGCATCGTCATCCATGCAACTTTTCCCGTCGACCCTAACAAAGCCGTCTTGTTATTGCTATAGAGACGTTGTAACTGTCTAACCGTCATTGTTATACCATTGTGGAGTGTTTATTGTTCCACTTATTTTTGCCATTCTAACTTGTCATTCTCATGTCGTCATGCCACCTTCATCACGACATCATCATATGTCATCGTAATGAATTCAATAGCGTCGCCACGTTGCTATCATGGCATTGCCGTAATACCGCCTTCTTCTTTGCATCGACGTCTATCTTCGTCATTTGAGTGTATTCATATAGTCGTCACTGAGTCGTCAATATATGGCGCCTTTGTTAACCTCGTCGTTATGCAGCACCTATGATGCATCAGCTCTCCGAGCATGTTTGTAGTCATGCAACCTTTTCCGGGTCATCGTCGTCAGTCCACCATCATCATGCCAAACTGGGCATTCTGTCATCGTCGTACACGCTTCCTGATGCAAAGGTCACTGCGCCACTGTCCTCCCCTGTCCCTGTCATCGCCACTGTCCTCCCCGCCACTGTCATCGACCACGTAACTTTGTCACGTCATCCTTGTCTTCATGGATTTGTTGCCGTGCCATCGTCTTGATGCCATCACTGTATTTTCATTTTGTGCGCAAGGGCCTCGTCAAACAATTATCGTCATGTCGTCGCCACCATCCTGCCTTCATCGAAGTATCCATGTAATTATCTGATTGTTATTACATCGCAATCATGCTGTCCTCATTGAATTCTGATTCTGCCGCAGTTTCATGCCATTGTCTTGATTGCATTGTCCGAGAGCTCTTATCAAGCATGCGTTGTTGCACCACCGTATCCATCTTGCAATTGGCAAGAATCAGACGTATACGTTAAGAGTCAAAGCCGGCAATATCATTACTAATATGGATGGGATAGTTAGAGTGGCTGAGGAGTTCTATAGATATTTATACAGTACCAGTGAAGCCCACGAGAATAATGTGACATCGAATAGTCTAGGGGAATATGAAATACCGCAATTAACGCCGGAAGAGGTAAAGAAAGCCTTGGGAGCTATGCAAAGAGGGAAGGCAGCTGTGGAGGATCAGGTAAAAGCATATTTGTTTAACGAGGGTGGGCAGACTGTTCTAGAAAAACTACCCACCCTATATACGCAATTCCCCATGACCTCGAGCGTTCCGCAATCTTGGAAACACGCTAACATAATCTAAATCCATAAGAAAGGGGACGCCAAAAACTTGAAAAATTATAGAGCGATCAGCTTACTGTCAGTTACCCACAATATATTTAATAAGGTAATCGCAAATAGACAAAGAGAGTTTATTCAGACAACGTGGTACAGTTGCCTTGGGCGCAGACCAAAAGGCAAGTGGTTGCCTGACAAGGAGTCTGTGCCCTTGCTCCCATTCGAGAGCACAAGACATTCAGCGCATAAAATAACAACTAAACAAGATCGAAATACAGAGTGGTTGGTAACATTGAGACGAGAGTTATTTCATATTGAATATGTATGTACAATTGGGAAAATTGCTGTAAGAGACAACAGAAAACAAAAACAAAAGGAGTGGTTATGCCTGCAGTGACAATAGATACATAGTGATGTTATTTTTTAAAGCTTTGAATGATTTACTTTCTTGGATAATGTTTACAGCAGGATGGTGATCGTTTAAAAAACTGGAAATTCTGTAGCTAAGTTTCTGGGTGCCGTAGTTTGTACGTATTTTTTCCTTATTGTAACATATGTGCCGGGTGTTGTAGGTGTGTGCTTTCGTTAGATATTGTTGAAAAAAAGCCGCAGGATCGGAATGCATTTGTAGGTAACTAGCTAACGCTATCTTTTTGTTTATAACATTCCACAGTGTAAGCAGTTGATGTTTTCTAAACAGTGGGGCAGTGTGGCTAAGGTATGGTGTATTATCTATTAGGCGCAAAAATTTCTTTTGTAATAAATATATGTTTTCTATGCTTGTTTTAGGTGCTGTGCCCCAGACAAGAAGACAATAGTGGAAACGCGAATGTACCAATGTGTAGTATAGTTGTTTCTTTAGCCAGATAGGCAAAAGGCTCTTTATTTTATGCATGATACCAATGGACCTAGATATACCAGTGCGAACTTTTTCAATGTGAGGTGACCAGTCAAGATGCTCGTGAAAGATGACACCAAGAAATTTATGTGTTGGTACACGTTCGATAAATTCATCGCGAAATTGGATAACTATTTCTTGTTTTGTACACTTGTTACGAGCGCGGAATATAATGTACTTAGTTTTTTTAGTGTTTAACTCTAATTCATTACCGTAGAGCCACGTGGACAAATTTTTCAGCCATACATTGGTTTCTACTTGGAGGACTTTTAGGTCTTGTCCGCGGAAGAATACATTGGTATCATCAGCGTACATTATTATTTCTGGTGTAGAGGGCACGTTAATTATATCATTTATATAGAGCAGAAATAACAGCGGCCCAAGGATTGATCCTTGTGGATCCATAATGTATCTGACCTAAGCTGGATTTTGCATTCGTAATATTCGTGTACTGGTGACGATTTAGGAGGTAATTCTTTAATGATGTGAGAGCCGTTCCTCTAATGCCATATTTATATAACTTGTACAGTAAAACAGAGTGCTTAATGGAGTCGAATGCCTTTTTAAAGTCTAGGAAAACACCTATTGTATATATTTTCTGCTCAAAGTTGTCTATTATCTTATCCTTAATTTTTACTAGCGCCATTTCAGTAGATTTCTCTTTCTGGAATCCGTATTGCTGCTCGGCGATGACATCGTTTCGCTTGCAGAAGTTTAGTAGCCTGATGTTTATAACTTGTTCAACTACTTTCGAGAGAATTGGCAGGACTGAAATTGGCCAATAATTATTTATGTCATTTCTATCACCTCCCTTGTGTATGACAGATTTTTGCAATTTTTAGTTTATCTTGAAATATTCCGGTACTCAGAATCAGGTTGCATATATGCATAAGTGGCTGACTAATCATGTGACTGATGGATTTTATAGGTTGAACTTTAATATCATCAGCACCACATGCACTGTTATTTTTTAGGTTTTTGATTACTGTACAGATTTCTAATTCAGTAGTGGGAAACATGAAGATTGAGCTTTGGATGTTGGACGTGATATACGTTGTAAAATCACAATTACTTGCCTGAGGCTTACTTGAAGCCCCTGATATAAGAAAGTGCTCATTAAGTTTGTCAGCAAGCGACGCCCCTGTGTAAGGCACTCCATTTATAACGAGTTCAGAGATGCCGTCTCTTTTGTTGTTGGACATTAGCTGGTTTACTGTATTCCATACTTGTTTAGGGTTGTTGCAGATATCAACAAACTTATGTTCGTAATAACTAGTCCTGGCTTTTTTAATATCAGAGCTTAATTTATTACGAATTTGTTTGTATTCAGTCAAACAGTCCATATTTTTCGTTCTGATAAAAGAGGCAAATAGTCTGTCACGGTCTCTAATTCTTTTTAGAAGGTCGGCATTTATCCATGGCTTTCTGGCTTTTTTACACTTTTTGATTTCTACGGTAGGGAAGGCTTGATTGTAGAGCTGAGTAATTGTTTTAATAAAGGCGTCATATGCTGCGACGGGGTCAGATAGTTGAAGAATATCTGCCCAGCTTGTTTCTGCTACTAAGTTTCTAAATATTGTGGTCTTAGCTTCATTAACGATTCTGTATGTAATGGGTGCACATGTTTTGGAGAGACTCTGTGGTGTATGGTAGGGTTTAAAGAACATAAAAATAGGTAAGTGGTCACTAATCTTAGCTATTAGTACACCTGCTTGCACATCATCTTTTTTGTAACTTGTAAAACACACATCTAGTAAAGTATGGCACATGTCTGTCACTCTAGTTGGCATATGTATTACATTTTCACAACCAAACGAGAAAAAAATATCAAGCATTCTTTGTTGATTACAATCAAGCAATAAAAGATCGATATTAAAATCACCACAAATAACTACGGGCAACTTAAACTGCATGCACTGTTCTAGCATGTTTTCAAGAAATTCTAAAAAAGTAGCCTGTGATCCAGAAGGCGGCCTATATACAACGGCAAGTATGGTACCAGCACACTTTAACATGAGACATTCAAAAAGTTGATTGATTATACAAAACTCTTCTATGGTGACATAATTTAGGTAGTTCATTATATAAATAGCCACACCTCCCCCTCTCTTATCACTCCTTGAAATTGATACGCATTTGTATCCTGGAAACTGTATAACATCATAATCGTTGGTGAACCAAGTTTCAGTGAAAGCTAAAATTTCAAATTTATGGTATAATTCATTTAGGAAGATTTCCACAGAATCCTGTTTCTTCCGAAGGCTGTGAGCATTGAGATGGAATAAGGAAATTTTTTTTTCTCGTAGGTGCTTTGAATGTTTGAACGAATCAGCATCATGATAAGAATATGTGAACGGGACTGTCATTTTCAAGGGTGTCAGTTCTATCAGTTACTGCGATGCGTGTACCGCCAGTTTCTCAACGTATCTTGTCCAGATCGTTTGTCGTCCCAATCCTGATAGCTCGGCTGCGGGGGCCGCGACGGACAAACATTTTTCCATTCTTTAGCCAGGCAAACACAGACTCCTTTTCTTTCGCCATTTTCTTCATTTTCCAGAAGAGCGTCTTGTTTTGTCCTGTCAGGTTTTCATTAAAGAAAATTTTAGATTTCGTTTCCTTTAGTTGTCCTTTTTTTGCAAGCCATGCGTCTCTAGTTGAACGGGATACGAAGCGAACAAGAACAGATGCAACCTTCTTAGCACTGTCCCCGACCTCAATGTCATTGATAGACCGTGAGGGCAATCGATGAACAGCCTCAACATCTGCCTCGGAAAGGGGTGGAAGTTCGACATCAGTGGCCAAGACATTAAGCTTTTCCAGCAAGTTTTCATTATCGTGATAGGGAAGCCCAACTATTTCTAAATTTTGACGTCTGCTGTACTGCTCTAGTTCGTTAACTTGTTGCCTTAATTCCTGGTTTTCTTGTTCTGTTACCCGAGCCTCGAGTTTTTCCACTCGCTTTCCGAGGGCAGACATGTCTGCATCCTGCTGTTTTATTTTTGACAGAACTTCGTCGTATTTTGTGGCCATTTCTTGCATAAACTGCTCAATACCATCCACAGTCGCCTTTATCTCACCTAGTGTATCTATTTTTGACTTAATCTTAAGTACTTCTGTGAGCACGAGACGAATATCCGCAATTTCACTTGCAAGATTTGCTTCCGGTTCCTCGCTTGTTTTCTTACCGCTCTGGTTGCTTCGAGCCTTAGCTGTTTTACATGTTGGGCATTTCCATGCCTTTTTTGCACTTTCTGTCTTCTTCTTGTATGCGGCTTCATTTACCCCTGAACATGTGCCAATATGATACACAAAATGACATTCCGAGCACGTTATGAACACTGCATCCTCACAAAGCTCTTCGTTGCATGTAAGACATGTGTCAGTCATTTTTTCGACCGTCACAGACCGAACAGTCAGCAGCAGCGGCTACCAAAAAAAAGAAAAAAAAAAGAAAAATGCAGAAGACCAACCTGCAATTTAGGGCGAAGTTTTTAGGGCCCGGATAGCAGCTCCTGAGGTGCCGCTGCTGCTGAATGCTTGTGAAGCAGGTCTTCGGTGGCGAGCTGCTTTTATAGCTGCTGGGTGGTTACGTCAGAAGCTACGTTGATACTAGCAGCCAATTTCCATGGCACGTTTCCGATAGCCAGTCAATCTTCGGTAGCTCATCCAGGCTAGGCGTACGGAATCAGCTCCTGCAATTTAGGGCGAAGTTTTTAGGGTCCGGATAGCAGCTCCTGCGGTGCCGCTGCTGCTGAATGCTTGTGAAGCAGGTCTTCGGTGGCGAGCTGCTTTTATAGCTGATGGGTGGTTATGTCAGAAGCTACGTTGATACCAGCAGCCAGTTTCCATGGCACGTTTCCGATAGCCAGTCAATCTTCGGTAGCTCATCCAGGCTAGGCGTACGGAATCAGCTCCTGCAATTTAGGGCAAAGTTTTTAGGGTCCGGATAGCAGCTCCTGCGGTGCCGCTGCTGCTGAATGCTAGTGAAGCAGGTCTTCGGTGGCGAGCTGCTGTTATAGCTGCTGGGTGGTTACGTCAGAAGCTACGTTGATACTAGCAGCCAGTTTCCATGGCACGTTTCCGATAGCCAGTCAATCTTCGGTAGCTCATCCAGGCTAGGCGTACGGAATCAGCTCCTGCAATTTAGGGCGAAGTTTTTAGGGTCCGGATAGCAGCTCCTACGGTGCCGCTGCTTGCTGAATGCTTGAATCAGGAACACCTTAAACTTCTGTCAAGCAAAGGACCAGGCAGGATTCCGTAAAGGCTAATCAACAATAACCCATATTCACACTATCAATCAGGTGATAGAGAAAAGTCCGGAATATAAACAACCCTTATATATAGCTTTCATTGATTGCGAGAAAGCGTTTCATTCTGTCGAAACCTCAGCAGTCATGGAGGCATTACGGAATCAGGGTGTAGACGAGCCGTATGTAAAAATACTGAAAGATATCTATAGCGGCTCCACAGCCACCGTAGTCCTCCATAAAGAAAGCAACAAAATCCCAATAAAGAAAGGCATCAGGAATGGAGATACGATCTCTCGAATGCTATTCACAGAGTGTTTACAGGAGGTATTTAGAGACCTGGAGTGGGAAGATTTGAGGACAAATGTTAATACAGAATAGCTTAGTAAATTGCGATTCGCTGATGATATTGCCTGGCTTAGTAACTCAAGAGACCAATTGCACTGCATGCTCCCTGACCTGGAGAGGCAAAGCAGAAGGGTGGTTCCGAAATTAATCTGCAGAAAACTACACTCTTGTTTAACACTCTCGGGAAGACAACAGAAGTTTACAATAGGTAGCGAAGCACTGGAAGTGGTAAGGGAATACATCTACTTAGGGCAGGTAGTGACCACAAATCCGGATCATGAGACTGAAATAATCAGAAGAATAATAGAGGGCTGGGGTGCGTTTGGCAGGCATTCTCAGATCATGAACAGTAGGTTGCCATTATCCCTCAAGAGAAAAGTGTATAAAAGCTGTGGCTTTCCAGTACTCACCTACGGGGCAGAAACCTCGAGGCTTACAAACAGGTTTCTACTTAAATTGAGGACGACGCAACGAGCTATGGAAAGAAGAAGGATGGGTGTAACGTTAAGTGATAAGAAAAGAGCAGATTGGGTGAGAAAACAAACCCGAGATAATGATATCTTGGTTGAAATCAAGAACAAGAACTGGGGGGGGATGGGCAGGGCATGTAATGAGGAGGGAAGATAAGCGGTGGTCATTAGAGGTTACGGACTGCATTCGAAGGGAAGGGAAGCGTAGCAAGGGACGGCAGAAACTTAGGTGGGCGGAGGAGATTAAGAAGTTTGCAGGGACGACATGACCACAATTAGTACATGGCCGGGGTTGTTGGAGAAGTATGGGAGAGGCCTTTGCCCGGCAGTGGGCCTAACCAGACTGATGATGTTGATGATGATGATGATTAATCTTGCAGTGGCTATGGCATCGTGGTAATTATAGCTTGTTTATCTGGTTTCGACGCACCATTATCGTTATATCATCATTGTCATATAACATCAGCATGTAATTGGCGCGGACGTCGACGCTATATTGCACCTTGTTGTACCATCGACTTCACTCTTTCGCCTTTCCATTGTTGTCCCTGCGCTGGTTTCATGCGGTTGTCTTCATGCCGCCATGCTGACGTGCGACGTTGGCAAGTTACTTCTATTGACAGAGTAGGATCATTTATTATTATGTCGCATATATACGAATCACACAAACTCTGAGAAAGACCGCTAGAAATATTTCGAACACGTGTTTTTAAGAACACGGTGTACTCCTACGCTGATCGCTTGCCACTCGCGGTAACATTGAGTGCCATGGGTAGCTGAGTTCGGTGGAGATTTCGTTTCGTTTAGGTTTCCGTACTGTTTCGCGAACTTTTTGGCATATCCGTTCTCGTTCGTTAAGATGAGATAGAATATTGGTTAAAAAATGCTTTTCAGTTCGCTTTCGATTCAGCTATACACCCTAATGTGTCATTCTCTTTAAAACAAATTAGGCGAAGTGAATATTTGTTGTAGTTGAAGTATAAATGGACGTCCTATTGTGCTTGACGGGAATGCAATAAGCGTGCGCATGCGTATGGAAAGTTCTCATTGGGACCTACGCTGTCTACTAACTCACTGTCTCTTCCTAGCTACTTCAAAACACTTCTAAAATGCAAATGGCCTCACGGATTTTGTATCGTGCCATGCTGTGGCTGGAATTACGTAGGGTGTTTTCGTAATAACGTGCATCACAAACCATAATATACAAGCTCCTCTCAATCCGCTCAATCATTACGGTGTGAATCGAATTTACATACAAAGGTTGAAAACAGAAGCACTTGTCTCACGATGGCTTCTGGGAGCTGCTCGGGTTAAGTATGTTCAAAAGTAACACCAAATAAACATTTGCATGTGCCATCTTAAGATGTTTTCGGTTGAGGAGAACACGTATTAGAAGTTGTCATAACATTATTCTAGTGGAAGACGTTTCTCTCGTGAAGGTGTTTTGTCCCCGCACTCATATGCACTCCTAAAAGCTCACGCGATTTAGCTAAGTTGATCATAAATCATACAACGACCATATCGCATTCCTAAAAATTTGATACGTGCGGATTCCTCTTCATTTTACAATGTTTTGTCAATGCTTGGTCACTATAAAACAATGGCAACAGCAAACATTTACCAAGCAGGTTCCAACCTAGTTTTATAATGCTGGTAGGCATTCGTCCAGGCAATCGTATGAGCTGTTTTAGCAGAGTAGGCGCCGCACAAGGTGTTTCACAATATGTGTCAGAAGTTGTATAAATATCAAATTTTCCATTATAGCGGAATGTAGAATATGTCCTGAGGTAAAATAAAAAGACAGTTGTCTAGGTGTGCAGAAACAAAGTGCACCAGCTATATAGTGGCACCCCATGATATACCTAAGGTCTGCCATTCTATTAGTTCGTCAATTCATTTCATTTCGAGTGTAGATGTTATCGCCAATATGAATCCTGAGACGTCACAACACACCGCATTACAGAAGCCACGTTTATTAATTCATATGTATGTGGCTAAATGAGTGTATGTTGTAGTCTGTATATTTTGTGAGTGTCTATGGGTCTATGTCTATGGCTACGCGACAAGGATAAATATATGGATCAATTTTCTTAAGTAGGCGAATGTGCTAATAGGATTAAATTAACTGCACAACTCATCTCACAATGACATCTTGAAACATCCATTGCTTCTTCTATGTGTGACATACTCCGATATTATGTCAATTTCTCCATGGCACTGGCTCACTAACGTCACCGACGCAGTGACGGTGATGCCATTTCAACACACGAAAGACTAGGAAGGAATGACAAAGTTCATAAACGTCAATGGCATGGCCGCAGTGAAATGCTGATGCTTAATTGGCGATTTTATTGTGACAATGACAGCATGAAAAGAATGGGAAGGCGAAGATGGAAGTGCGACCGTCGTGCAACCACGGCAGCATAAGAACACCAGTTCCTCAACAAATATATGATAGCGAAAGTCTAACGAAGCAATAAGGAAAGTGGCATGACAACGGTGGAAAATCCGCAATTGAATGGTAACAGCATGATTGCTATAGAATGGCGATTAAACTTTACATTGATGGATCTATGAAGAGAGTGTGGTCACAATGGTATCGCTAGAATTGTATCACGATAACTGTGGGAAGGCAACGGTGGGACGAGAGCTTGATGTCGAAATCAAATTCATTATTATAGAATGGTCGCAATGGCAGCAGGACTTGGGTACGGCAACGAATGCATGACGACTACTGTATGGCAGTGATGACATGAGAATCGTATGAAGAAATAGCGTGAAGGCAATTGCATCTAAGGCCTGCACGATGAACATGGCGGGACGATCATAGTGTGATGGTGACGACATGACTGGAGGCAAATGCTAGGCCTATAGTGACGATGAAGATGCGACCACAATGGCATGACGACGCCCTCCGTCTCAAAACCGATGCATCATAAAATATGTTTAACGACGATGGCATGAAGATAATAGCTAAAATTTCATGACGTGGAGAAGATTACGCTAGAATTTAGAAAAATTTAGTTGGTGAAATAATAGCACGATAGCACGATGAAATGGCATGACAAAAATGGCGTGATGACGGCATGACGAGAGTAAGTTAGTGAAGCTGGAATGGCGAATACGGAACGACAGCAATGGTATCACTAGCATGGACGCGTACCCAATAGTCCAAGCAGATAGATGACTTGGGGCACAGGGCTATCGTAGGCGATAGATAGACAGCCAAATAGATAAATAGACAGAGAGGCAGGCAGGCAGATAGATAGATAGATAGATAGATAGATAGATAGATAGATAGATAGATAGATAGATAGATAGATAGATAGATAGATAGATAGATAGATAGATAGATAGATAGATAGATATGCTCAAAACAAATTCTTTAGGCAATGCTTCTAATCGCATGGAAAAAAAAAGCTGCTGAACTCATCGCACGATGTTTGTCGCCGATAATGTCACTGACCCACGAGCAATTAGCGACACACAATTTTCTTAAGGTTACATTTATTTAAAGCGTGCTGGTGGTCGTATGACGGCAACTGAATGAAGATGTTGGAAGAACGGAGTTGATGGACGATACTGAAGTGCCAAGAATGGTGAAACAACTGCGTGACGACGACGACATGACAACAACACAAGACGAAGGAATGAGAGAAGTCGGACGTAGTATTTACAGCGCTGACCTTAGATCGACCACCACGACGTACCACTGACTATTTGACAAGGAACACATCACAACGATTGTAAGTACTGACGACGACAATCCCACGGACGCCATGTTGTCTGGCCATATACGACCTTCATCAGACGAGTGAAATTGAAATTTCCCACGGCGTACAGAGATTTCGTGCAAGCAGTAATTCGCCCACATAGCGATAGCGTTATCGTAAATTACTTATCGGAAGGTAGCCACAGCACCGTGATAAGAAAAATATTTGAAGCATTCCTCAACAGAGAGTAGTTAAAGGATGGGCTGCCCTGGTTCAGATAAACGTTTATGTATGTCTCGAAAACCGAATTATTTGTGAGAATGAGGCATGCTTGAGGGAGCCATGAGGGTGATTGCTTTCAACGCTTTACAGTAAAGGCGTATATTTTCGCTCTGTTTCAGTAATTATCACTGGGCTGGTGGTGATCCGGCCAACTGCTGGAAATCGCACAACTCAAAATACCTGTATTTTCAATAATTACAGCTCAAAACTTCTAACCTTTATTAAAGAATTAAGTCACCAAGTAAAATTTAGCCAGTTTTGCAGCTCTTGTTGCTTATACAAATTCAGACCACGTGATTGATGCTCGTAAAACATGAGCAAACCCAGGTTTAAATAAATATCCGGACACTATACCTCGCGCAGATGCATGCGTTGCAGTGTGTTCCGCTGTTGAAGCATCTATGAACGCGTACGAATTGTGCCCATCACAACCTACGAGGGTTTTGCAGACTGAAAAGTAAGAAGCTCGAAGAATCGCTTCTTTTGCAGGCCTCCTTTCCACACTTAACCCTTGACATAAAGAGTTTCAAACTTACAAACGGTAATATTTCGCTGCGAATACCATTCTGCACCTACTTCAACTCTGTTGAGCTTACGTATCTATCCACATATATATATATATATATATATATATATATATATATATATATATATATATATATATATATATATATCCGAGCTGTCTGACAGCCTCGGCCACCTAGTGTGTGTTTGTGGTGGCGATGCTGTCCTGGTCATTTCATCAAGGGTCATACCAGGTCCGTTATCTGATTCTCGTCATGCCCTCGTCATTACGGCTTCTGCCGACCCAGTAGCCAAAGATGTCGAATGGCATTGGCTCGTGGATCTAAATTCATGTCGTCGGGGTGATTGCATTGTGCTTATTATAGCACCATCGGAAGACTGTTATCATTATGTCATTGTCATATTTTTCTCATCAGACTTTCATAATTTTTTTCTTCTAACATCACCGTTGGGATGACGCCGAGGTTGTTCAATCATCATCATCATCATCATCATCATCATCAAAATTCCAGCTCTCGTTGCGCCGATATCTTCAAGTCTTCTGCTCTGATTAGAGAGGAAGAAGACAGGGGAAGGCAGGGAGGCTAACCAGAAGATCTGGTTTTATATTCTACCCATGAAGAGAAAGGAGAGGAGTACACATACGAAATCACAGTCGGTCACCGTTACTGCACACTGTCACGGCGCAGCCCATTAGGGCTTGTAGCACTATAAACGACAGTTCATGCAATGGACGTTTGTCCCAGTGTTTTTGTTGCCCAAAGATTCACGTAGCTTTGCCCACGGGATATATATGGTTGGGATCTCGATAGCATTGCGGTCACTGCATCTTTATTCATACAAGTTTGTCAGCCGGCCCCTACCACGCGATCATATTTATGCAACACATGTCCCGTCATTCGTAGTCACACCATTGTGGTGGTGCTGTTTTGTTATTTGTCGCCATTCCAACTTTTTCATTAGATTTTCGGTACGCTCAGCGCATCTGGCATTGTGACGCAGCTAGTTTCGCGTGTACTAAATTTTACTTGGACAAGATTTAACGCTTTGCCTGAACCTGAGCATTATTGAAAATAATTTCGTTAGTTTTCGGGATACGTTTGACGCACGCTCCCCGCGCCTGGCGTCCTGACACAGTTAGCGAAAAGCAGCTTGGTCGTGGCTAGAATCTAAGTTTGGCGTGTAATTCATTTTGCTGAGATAAGTTCGTGACACATTCTCTGACCCCGAACATCATTGCAATATCATTGCTTACTTTCCTGGATACTTTTGAGGTACGCTCACCGTGCCTGGCATTGTGAGGCAGTTAACAAAATGGAGCTTGGTCCTGGTGCGAAAGCAGGTTTGCCGTGTACTGAAGATCAGTGTGTCAACTTTTCGCCGGTTTTCGCAGCCTCGCAACAAGATATACCTTCTTTCGCTACTCAACGTGACGAGCAATTGCCAGAGTGATAAAAATTATGGGGTTTTACGTGCCAAACCGCTTTCTGATTATGAGGCATGCCGTAGTGGAGGCCTCCGGAAATTTCGACCACCTGTCGTTCTGTAACGTGCACCTAAATTTAAGCACACGGTAGTTTTCGCACTTCGAACCCATCGAAATGCGGCCGCCGTGGCCGGGATTTGATCCCGCGACCTCGTGCTCAGCAGCCCAGCACCATAGCCACTGAGCAACCAAGGCGGGTGATTGTCAGAGTGATAAACGGTAGTGTAAAAAGACACTTGTGGGCTAGTGAGTATTGCATGTTAATAGGTTTTAGCGCAAATAAACGCACGAGAGGAAACAATGCACACAGGACACAGCGCAGTTCCTGTTGCTTGCGCCGGCAGAACGCGCAAAATCGAGCAGCTCAAAAACCAAGAACTTAAAAATTGGGCCTTTTGAATGACTCAAAATAGGCGTAGCACCCACGCATTTTTCTAGAATGCGAGTAGAAGCAATTCTGCTTGTGTCTAGCATGGTCTGGCTGAGAGCCTGTGTTGTGGCCCCTTCTCTGTATGGGAGCTTACCATCGCGTCGGCTGAGGCCGAGTTGTTTTGTAAACGCGCTGTTGCCGGCGTATTGGTGCTCTTACAGTGCACGAAATAATGACCAGGAATGGGGAATGTTTGCAAACCAGTTGTTTTCGTATTGTGACGATACACAATCAACAAGAACTCATAAAGAAGGCAGGACACTTTAATTGCAGGCAGACTGATCAACGATCGCACGGGGACCTAGTCTTCTCTTCTGCAATGCGCGATATCGTCTTCTTTCTCTACGTGCCGCATTTTGGATGTGGCAATTTTTGGTGGTATTGTTTTGTTTGAGTAGGGTCTTTTCTACGCCATGAATCTACAAGAAAATTGCTTTTGTTCGTAATACCGACCATTCACAACTTTTGCATGTTTCGCCACTACAAGGATCATTGCTTTAAGGCATTACTAGCGAAATCAAACATGCTTGTTCTTTACTTTCTTCAGCTGGCACTATCCCGTAGAAGCTCGTACTGGAATTCCTGCTGCTTACATTTTCCCACAACATTGGATAAACACATAAAAAGCGTGGAACGAGCAAAATAAAAGTAGCAAAAATAGAGAAAAACATTTCCTCATTTACAATGTGTCTTGCGTCTACTTTATGGAATTCCACGTGGCACAGATTTGGTGGAGGCTTGTAAAGATCATTCGCAATGACTTGCAGTAAATAAAATGATTCCGTACTAAGAACGCACGCAGTTGTGTACCAGAAGAAGAAAAAATGCCGTCTCGATTAACTTATCCGGCGGAATGCGTGGCAGCTAGCGTTGGAATCCCGGACGCCCAAAACCGATACCGCAAGATGGGAATCCCATATGCTTGGGGCGCTACTGTCGCTGCGGCCACTGGGCTCTTTGTGAATGTCCGCTCTTGTTGAATGTCGTTCTCTATGATTGGCATATATGATGGAGCTATAATCAAATACAGCCATTTATCTTTCAAAAGTTTCATGGAGGCACATGTGTAGCGGCGCGCGAGCGCGCATCTATTTCATATTTCGCGTATTTTGCGGGCTTTTGTTTTTTCTTAGAAAAGAATAACTATGTGCATTTCAGCAGAACTTTGGGTACTCTAGAATTTTGTAAATTACATGTTTGCGAATCAAGCAATAACTAAGAATGTAACTAATTGAAACAGTAACGTATGTATTACATCGCGATGAAAATATACTGGCTGTGTGTACACACGACAGCCGCTACTATGATATCAGTACGATTTATGTAGAGCTGTTGATATTGCCACGACCTCGACACAGCTGACAGCCACTCGGTGCAAGTCGGTGCCACATGCTAGGCACGTTGGGTGGCTCCGAGAAGAAGAGAACGACGAAGGTGCCAGGACAGCGATAGATATAAAAGATCTCTAGCGTCGACCGAAGTCTTTTGTGGCTTTGTCTGTGACAATATTTAAAAAATTTTGGTCCAATTTAACTAGGGTTCCCGGCATATCATGTCATGTGCGCGGCTTGAAGTGGAAAAAATGCTTGCGCTATCTGCACCATATAGTTATTTTGTCATCTACATTTTCCTTATTTTGTCATCTACATTCTCCCACTAATTTGTTACCACTTTACCTCCCCCTCCCCTCTCTCCCCAGTGTAGTGTAGGCAACCGCATCTTTTTCTCTGGTTAACCTCCCTGCCTTTCCCCTTTCCTCTCTCTCTCTCTCTCTCTCTCTCTCTCTCTCTCTACATTTTCCCAGCACCTGTAACGTCTGGTCAAGATTCTCACATGCCTCGCTAACGCTGGTCTCCAGCTCAACAACAAAAAGTGTCGTTTTGCAAGCAAGGCAATCAAGGTGTTCGGTCAAACTGTTACAAGGATTATATGCGACCTGATCCTGATAAAATTGCGCCGTTGCTTTCCTCCACCAGGAAACACCTAGGAACTACATAGTTTCCTTGGCATCACTTCCTATTTGCACCTATTGATACCCGTTTTCGCCTCTATATTTGCTGCTTTGCACAACCTACATCATTCTGGTGTTCCCTTCGTGTGGTCACCAGAATGTGAAGCAGCTTTTGACCAGCTGATGGGCGCCCTCACATTTGAACCTGTCCTGTGTCATTTTGATGGGACTGCGCCCACAATCTTACACATGGGCGCTCGCGGCCATATAATTGGTGCTGTTCTCCTCTAGCAAGACACCTATTTGCTTGAGAGAGTCGTTGCATACGCAAACCTGCCGAGAAGAACTATACCATCACCGAGCAGGAATGCCAAGCTGTAGTTTGGTCCATCAAGAAGTTTCGCCCTTATCTCCATGGCCGCTATTTTACCATAGTTGTTACGCCACCATGTCACGCCTTATGTTGGCTTCGACACTCAAGAACTAGTCAGGAAGTCTTGGCCGCTGGATTTCTCGCATGCAAGAATATGACTTTGAGGTCATCTACAAGTCTGGTACTACGGGCTGCATGTTGTTTTTCATCACTTTCATTTCCATTATTAGTCGTTTCTTTATCTCATTTATTAGGCACAAGCAATTTCCCCTACGTTGTCATCGGTGTCAGTGTTTGTTGGCTTCTTATCACACGTATAATGAAAAATCGGGCCCCTCAGTTGACCCTCTTTCTTTTCGTTTACTATTGGGTAAGGCATGCAATAGAACTCCACAGGTCTGATACTCAGCTTAGGCAACATAAGGGACATGTAACTGCCATGAGCACTGAAGGTATGTGCCTACAGGAAACCAATCTATGTCCCACAAACCGCCGCCGCTGTCCAGGAGCACAGAACATGCACGCCTGCCTCGGCGTCTTACATGCGCCACACCATGTTTCAAACTTTGCTGCATTGTTGCTGTCCTCAACGCACCAGTCAGAGATTGACAGAACCGGAGTCATTGCAAGTTTCAGTAATTAGGCAATATAGTGACAGCGGTTATAAATACGAAAGTAGAAAATGAGATGGGGATACTGATAGTGACACTGAAGTCTTCAAGCAGCCTATGCGATTGTTTGTCCACGCCCCGATGCATAGAATATGCGAATAAACACGACCATTTTCGCCGGTGCCGATACACACGCAACGAATTTCAAAATATGGACACTGGCAATCTGAAAGTTTGATCTCTTACAACCCATGCAGAAAGGGTTTTCAAGTACACAAGCAAACGTATTACATTTTGTGAAGCTTGCAAGAAAGCGATAACCCCTTAGGCTATTTTTTTTTATTTCACCTTGTTTGCTTTGAATGGATGGATGTTATGAGCGCCTCCTTTCTCATGGGTGGTGGGTTGCACCAGCCAGCTCATGTTATTAAAATGCCTAACTTCTACCTATAAAAAAGATACAGGAAGGATCCCCATCAGCAATGTTTCTGAACCCCTATTGGCAGTTTCGTTTTTGTACGCTTGCGCTCTTTTTCGTGTCCCTACTATTTATCCACCAATATTCTACTCCCTGCCAACTAATCTACCCTGCGGACATGTT
Source organism: Dermacentor variabilis (assembly GCF_050947875.1). Taxonomy (NCBI): domain Eukaryota; kingdom Metazoa; phylum Arthropoda; class Arachnida; order Ixodida; family Ixodidae; genus Dermacentor; species Dermacentor variabilis. The sequence continues at coordinate 94,818,970 of NC_134574.1, read as the reverse complement.
TACTTTCCCCCTACCCTCTCTGAAACCATGAGCTGCAAGGAGGCCACAGTTGTCTAATTCGACCGCTATCGAGAAATCTCCACATGGTCTTCGTGTTTACCACCGTCTTAAGGGCCATTTTTAGGAATGTAATCAGGGAGTGCACGTAAAAAGGAAAATTCGATAATGCTTGCGTCGTGTTCTCCCAGAGCTTCTACTCCATTTTTATTCAAAGAAGGAAGGAAAAAGTGGAAAAGGAAGGCAGGGACGTTAACCAGTGTAGCCTAACCGGTTTGCTACCCTACACATGGGAGCGGGATAAGGAGGATAAAAGATGGGAGGAGAGAGAGAGAGAGCACATAACAAAGCAAACACATCGTCAGGTAAAACCGTCACTCTTGCGCGGTACGCGACGTCACTGTCACAGCCGCTTGTCCAAGCCCGTATCCTTCATAAACCGAAGTAGTCCCTTCGTCGCCTTCCGCTGCGATTTCTATTTAAACAGCTCTTTTAAAGTGCAACCCTGCGGCTCAAAGCTGAACGTCAAACAGCCTCTGGCGTTATCAATCTACAGTGGGTCAAAAACGCTAAATAAGAAGCCTTCTCTGGATCTTGCAATATAATATGGCGAGAAACAATCATTATGAAATTGAGGTTAAGTCACTTCTCTTTTGATTCCTTCAGTGAGATGATAAAAATACCGGCATGTGCATGTGAATTTTAACACGTGTTTTACAACATTTGAAGCCATTTCGGGAACAATGGAACTTGCATATAAAATAAGCCATGACTTTGATTCATTTCTGCATCGTTATCGCCACGTCGTTTTTTCCTGACCCAAGACTCATTGCCATCCACATGAGATGGAAACTTTTCCACACTCAACATAAATGTGCTAAAAGGATATTGTATGCAACAAAATGTGGTTTTTGATGCTTTCAGAGGAACTCACGATTGAATTGCAGCCGGACGATCAAAATTAGAACAGCCCTGACAGCACAAGTTAACCGAGGAAGCGTGCAACCTAAGGAGTTTATTAGCAGAGGTGCGCGTTGTGTTCATTCTGAGTTAATATGGCTTGATGCAAATTTGGAAGCAGGATTATGTAAGCTGCACAATCTTCTTAAACGAAAAACAATGCGACACATTTTATATCTAGACCAACTTCAACATTAATCTTTTCTTATTCTATGCAATCTAAATTCCCTCCTGTGATAAACGCTGCAGCGAGCTTCTAGACTGGACACGTGGCCGCGATTAACTTGGTGCACGCTTGTCGATAACATCACTATCATTTAAAGAAATCAAATAGGTGGCGCAGATAATTTTATTACGGTAAAGCAAGCATGCAAGCAAAAGATGAAGAGGACAACAATGCATCTTTGTTATCCAGGCTCTTTTTCAGGTTCTGAATGGGTCTCTGGGTTGCAACCTCAGAGTATCTAAAAGTTACGGTACGCAGATAGTATTGCAAGCACAGGCACTCCTCTACCATTTCATCAGGAAAAAAGGTATACGCACCTGAAGTGAATACATATTCTAATTAAGGTTCCTTGGCTTGGCTGAGACTGCTGTGGATTACTGCTCAAACATCGTATTTACTTTTTTAGGTTTAGGAAAACAAACACAAAATCTTCAATCTCGAAATAAAATTTTATCCTGCGGATTTTAACAACGCTCTACGATAGTTAAAATTACTCGCTCTTGCGCCATGATTGTTCTTGCAGTAAAATTAATCAAAACTAATTAGCTATAACTATTTTTACATTGGCTTTTGTAAGATTCATGATAATAATCTACTGAGAATCGACATGTATACACTTGTGACTGCTTTGTATTATAAGCTTTATTCTTAGTATCAGCTACAGACTTGCTAGGCTTGCAAAACACATGCCTAATTATTTTTTGTTGTGCAATACCCTCATTTAGGTTATTACCGACACTCTTATAGTCCATAGCAGGCGTAAATTGGTCAGATTGGCGCACTATTCTAAGTACATGTGCCAGAATCACTCACCCGATAATAAAAAAGACCTGTATAGCTCATAAAACGTGTTGATAAGAGGTCATTTTTTAGAAGACCGTTCCGCTAGGTTATCCTGGCCGAGAGCATTAGAAATATTCAGCTCAAAGAATTTAGAAGGTTGCCCATAAATTATGGCGAAAGACAAACACATGAAGATTCATCATTCACACTCGTACACAAACCATTTTTCGAGAGTTGATAAACAGAACCATCTGTTTGGATTTGAATATTGTGGTGGCGTGGAAATTTTAAGCCACTGAATTCTATTAAGAACGTATAGTCTGAGAAACATACGACCTTTATTCCTATCAGCATAGCTGCTATAGTGTGATTTTTATATATCCACCAGGCAACCAAATGTGCAGTCGCTATGTAGCATGTTTATCTTCCTCATAACTGCTTTTCTGTTCAAAAACAGGCCAGTACGTTGCCAAATCCTGTTCTGTCTACATGGTTTCTGTGTCCACATCTTTGGTATGCCTATATTTTAACTCAAATACGTACGTCAACCAGTTAACTCAACTTACCATCCTACTGTAGTGTCTTCGCCTGAAGAGGTCCATGCAACAATATTCTGCCTCATGATTTCACCCCACCTCAGTACTGGCTGCCACCAGTTCAACGTTGTACACCAGTGAGAATATCGTATGTCCACTAGGTAGGACCAGAAATAACTCATTTCTTATCTAAAGATTCACTTAAGTCCGGTACAAATTCATTTCGCATAATATTACAACGTATGCTGGAGTTGCGTTTCCTTGAGCAATAAATTTGCATTGTCTAAAGCAGGCGAATTAATGTGCAGTCACATAGTTGTTATTCATGAAAAAGTGTATCTGGTGCATCAGTATGTGGAAGATGAAATAGGTGCTTTTAAGAGAGCGCAATACCTCTTCAGCTAAAATATGTGCAACGGTGATATTTTAACTCCACTGCATTGAACTGGCTACTGACGCGAATCCTCCTCTCTCCATACGAGCAAGTCATTGCTTTCCTTAGTAGCTCTTGATAGATGCGCAATGTCATTTTCGTCGAACTTTCCTACATAATCTTCATGATTTAGTTCGTTTCTTAGATATCGATGCTCACTTCCAGCCCATATCTTTACAGCCTACCGGTGACATTTCAGCTGCGCCCACTCTTCATTCGTCGTTTTGGTATCTTGGCGCCTATATTTTTTAATGCACCAGAACAAAAAGCGCAAGCGTTTTTTTTGGGGGGGGGGGCAGAACAATTACCCTTGTTGTGCTCACGAAGCCAACTGAGTAGTCAACACACTAGGGTATGGTGAAAACGTAATAAATGAGCTGAGGATATGGCGACTCATAAGCTGTAATACCACCCTAAATTAGAGTATAATCAATTAAAATTTAGCAGCTAATGTGATGGTTTGGTTGTTTTAACGAGGACTAAACAAGATGGCTGCTATAACCTCATAGAATTGTGCAAGGCTTTACAACTTTGCGTTGTCATGGAGGCATTCTACAAGCGAAAATGTTTAGAAAAAGACTAGAACACTTCGCCCCAACCTACCCCTTGCGACCACTACTGATTTGGGCAGGGCTCTGCTGCAATGCATACAATAATCGAAATATTCCGAATGATAATTTTTATGAACGAAATGCTGAATAAGACAGTCACATAAGATTATCTTATCTTGTTCGCGAGCTTGTTTTCTTAGCCTTTCCAACGTTTCACTTTCTTTGCGTCTCTTTTCTTTCATTCTCGCAAATGTGACATGGTGTATCTGACTTATACTGAAATATTTTTCACCAGAATCAATTATTTCATTTTAGAAAACAAAATAAAGGAGTAAGTAAGCGCAATATCGTTTTAAGAACAGCAACCTATGCAATCTATTCGTTCAAACAACAGCACAATGTTCAAATATAGGAAGCAGATACACAGCCGAAATACAATAAAGCATTTCTTCGAACAATATGGACTCCCCAATACCCCTCCATACTTGTAGCTTACCAAATTGCACTCAGTCTGGTTAACCTCACTGCCTTTCCTTCCTCCCTTTTCGCTCTTTTCCTCTCTGTCGAACATTATGCAAATACCTAATACGCCACACATTTTAGATTTGACTATGCTTTGCCATGCAAAAAAATATATTCGATCATTGTTCTTAGCGCCCATACACAGACTCTTGCAATATTCATGAACCAACCAAACGGAATTAGATTTTCAATGCTGGGCAAGCCCTACATGTCACGGTTGAACCGCAATATTTAAACTTGTTTGGCGCTGACGCATAAGAAAGCAGCAGATAAAAGCCTATAAGTCATTCCTGGTACTTTGAAATGAGAAATGTCACATTTATTGACTATATAAGAACACCGTGTTTCTGCTTTGTGACCAATTTGGAGAGAGACATCGACAGAAGCAAAGATATCTACGAATATGCTGACGGTGATGATGCTCGCGATGGTGCTTTTTCTCCAAGGAACATATGCAGCTGCAAATGTTAGGGCTAGGCGCGAAGAATCAGGTATACATATATATTTATATACATCCTTTCTTCGTTATGTTTTTCTGCCGACAGGAAAATCTATCGAAATTATATGGATTGATATATTCCTGAATAATAATTACGGTGCAGCCATTTTTTTTCTTTCCTAATTTGCATGGGAATCGGAGGTTGATGAAACATGCTTTGTTTCCTAGTGGAGAAATACACTTCCGAATACGAACGTTTATATTCTTCAATAAATGACGTTCGGTAGCGATAGAAATCGGACAATTCACCATTTTTGTATTGAGCGGCGACGGCGCATGGTCCTAATTCAAATTGTCATCGAATTTAATGAAAAGAGCACTAGCATCTCTTATAGAGGCTATGACTAACAATGGCGCAGATCGAAATTGCATTTGCGCGCTCCATTTTTTCCTGTACTTCGATGAGCTTTGCAAGAGTACATTTAGGTGAATCGCATATTTACAATTACTGAATAGTTATGAAATCTAGCTTTTTATTATGAGATGCCAATTAGGTTTTTTATAAAGGGATGTTTATAGTGTCAGTGATACGTGAAACCTAATTTTGTCATGAATGCCAAGAACCTCTTTATGCATAAAACGGGAGTAGTAACGGTTTTGCGATTCAGGTGCGTTCATTTAAAATCAAATATCATACGGGTGGCATTTATACCCCGCGTATGGAATAAATACGGGTGGTATTTAATCAATACCACCCGCACAGGAACCGAAATGAGAGAACGTACGCGAAGTACATGTAAGCGATATACCTAGCACTGTATGTTATGGTAGGATAAAACTTTATTCTATTATTTTGGAACGCGCGTCAACACGTAGAGGGCCGCTCCAACATTGGTACAGAAAGGCCGAGCCTCTCTGCTACGTCGCGGACCCGATGGACAGCCCATAGCTGTGCTTGAAGATCGGCGCTGCTTAGGGCAGCCTCTCACTTCGACAACGCAATGTTGTCGCCGTCGTGTAACCTGGTAGCTTACAAAAAATAAGCCACAATATTCATACAGCGTTAATTTGTCGTTGACATAGGTCCTCGCAGATTGTGTTTTGTACCCATCATTTCAAGCCAATGTTTCTATTTTTCTGACATGAATAATTAGACCAGAATAAGATTCAACTTCCTTCACTTTAACTGCACATAGAATTTCCACGAAAGTGTTATCTGTAGTCACAACGGAGACATTGTACATCATACTGTATGCATCGTAACTTCATATTATCAATTTTTGATCTATACAGCTTTTCAATCTCTGGAATTCTTTGCAAAAGTATGAGAAGAAAGTGAGCTACCTATACGATTATTACAAGAATCCAGTAAAAATAAGAAAGCGCAGCATTACTTGCATGTATATTTAGATGCAATACTAGCGGTTTACATGAGCTTTTCTTGCGAAATGGCATTTCTTCCTTCCAGGATGCGACATGCGGGTCGATTTGTGCGATTATCCTGAAGGTACGTCATAATTGTTCTCGTGTACGATCCTTTTCTTTGTTTTTTTTTCTGCTGCGAGGAGAAAGTATTTAGTCCTCTATTTATGTTTAGAATAAAGGACCATGTATTCTATACTCTACTGCATATTGCACGAATAGTTCTTAAGATTATTTTAAAAAGATACGAGATGCGAAAAAAGTCTTTTTTTTTCATTGCTAAAATTACGAAAAGAGAAGAAGTCAGAAACGAACAGACAACAACTTTGTTGTATGGCGATTTGTCACGTTCTGTATTGCCCGCCTTTTGCGCTCAATTATTGAACCAAACACCCAATATGCCTAGCCTAATGACATGTTTATGGAGCATAATTACTAGCAGCAGCTCATACAAGATTTACCGTGATATTGGAAAATATGTGCGGACTTTCGAAGTATACGCAATTAAACACTTATTCATTGACCTTGTGGGACCAGATGAGAGGACAGCAGCTTTGTTCCTTCGCTTGAAGCTGTGTGTCCAGTGCCAGCTTAAATATATATAGATTCAAATTATGGCCTCCGAATTAATGCGCTTCTTATTTTCAGCAGCATAATCATCTACAATTAATTAGGCTCCATACAGTAAGATGAAGTTGGCTATTCTAAACGAAATTACTTGCATTGGGAGATTGCTAATATTCTACTATCTAGAATAATAATTGAGATAAGAAAAAAATTGCTTTGCATCCCAAACAATCATTTTTATTTTATGAGAAATTTGTCGCAATACCCTTGGTATCTTGACCAGTAACACATAATAACGATAGCGTTGTAGGACTAAAAGAATTGCACGTGTTACTGAGACACTTTTTCATAGCTCCAATTAGGCCCCAGTAAAAGATAACGGCCTATGCCATCGTTTTATGTCAAAGTGTATATACCCATGATTTAAAAACCAGCACTCATGCGATAATCACGTAGAGCTGTTTCAAGTAGAAAATGCGTGTACCAGCTTTTGGTCAACGATGCCCTGGCTTGTATGCTGCCTTACCACAAAAATCCTGACATTATCTTAAATAGGGTAAAGAGTTCCGTTCAGCCTATGAACATTGCCACGTTTACTCATCCCCGCAGGGGCGTCTGCGTCAGCAGGCGTTTCGTGTGTTACGACACCACGTACCCGAGCACATGAGGGTTGGACACTCCCGCGTCTAACCGTGCGTGGCTTAGCCGTGTCCGGGGAAAAGGGGATCCGGGGGGTTGAGCCAATGCCGGGTGTTTGGACCTTTACAGCCCCTCGGCAGAGGCAACACACCCCTTTGGCCTCGGCTTCACGTAGACGGCACCCCCGGACTGACCCACCCTGGGGAAATCGCTAGTTGCCTCTTCCTATCCTCCTCTCGAATCTTCGTTTTTCTCTTGCTTTCGGTTTTCCTGCCTCCTCCTAGCTTCCATTTTATTTCCACTTTGCCCAGGCAGCAAGGGTTAACCTTGTGTGGTATACCCACCTTGGTTATAACAGATTTGGTTGTAGTAGCGTTGTACAGCTGGCGCGTGCGGGCCATGTGTTCTCACGGTCCTGCAGCGTCCGATTGTTGGGCTCCATGGTGGGTGGCTCGCGGTGCTGCCGAATTCCCGCATATATCTATGGAAAGTTCTTTTACACTCCTTCCTGATCGCCCTCATAAACGAGGGCGCACCGAAGAAGTATTTACGTTCTATGGCCATCATAATGAAAGCTTTCCTAAATTTCATGTCATTCACTCGGAGAAAACTGCAAAGTCAGCGAGAATGATCTCTCCTTTTCTAGTGTCTAAATCAATAACCCATATTCTAGGCCAAGGCTTTAAGGTAACCAAACTTGCATGTGGAGATCTCTTTTTGGAACTCTGATATAAAAATCAGTTTGAAAAGCTGCCGAATCTTGCCTCTTTTGGGGACGTTCCAGTGAATGTGACACCGCATCGCACCATGAACACCAGCCGTGGTGTTGTTTCTGATAGTGACCGGATTGATCTGACAGAGGCTGAACTACTTGAAGGCTGGAGTGTCCAGAATGTGATCAGTGCAAAACGAATTAAAATGAGGCGCGATGGTAAAGAAATTAAGACTAAGCATCTTATTCTTATCTTACAATAGCTTCAATGTTTTCCCGACACAATCGAGGCAGGCTATGTGAAGATCAAGGTGAGGCCGTATATCCCAAACCCCCTCTGCTGTTTCAAGTGTCAAAGGTTTGGCCACAGTTCCCAGAACTGCCGTGGCCGACTAACAAGTGCCAAATGTAGCGACCATGAACATTCGTCCGAGTCGCGCAAGAACACTCTACACTGTGTGAATTGTGTAGGGGAGCACCCCACGCATTCGCGGTCCTGCCCACATTGGAAAAAAGAAAAAGAAATAGTGGCAATCAAAAGCAAAGTGAATATTTCGTTTAAGGAGGCATGCAGGCGCGTATCCTTCTTTCCAAAGAATAGCTTTGCCGAAGTGGCGCGTCAAGGGGGCAGTGCCAAAACGGCCTCCTGCGGCTGTCTGGCCCACGCCTAGTGAGCCGGCGGTGACGCCACCTGCCCCCTCGGCGGTTGCGGCTGGCGCTGCTCCGTCATCCGAGAAGCGGCCGTCGACCTCCGGAGCTCGTGGCCTCAAGGGCCTCATCCTTTGAGAAGAGGCTTTCTCAACAAACAAATCGCTCAAAAGAGCGGGTGTCGAGCGCTTCGCAGGAGGCGATGGACACGACACTAAGTCAAACGGCGCCACTAGCGCCTAAGGAGCGGCGAGAATCGCTCGACCGCTCCTAAACAGAGAAACATCGCATTACAGGACCGGAAAAGGGTCCTGTAACCTAAATTCTTTTTCTAGACACACAGCACTAACCTCGTTCCCGTTATGGATACCCAAATAATACAATGGAACGTGAGAGGACTTCTTCACAATCTTCATAATGTTAAATAACTCCTTCGCTAATTCACTCCAAAGGTGTTGTGTGTCCAACAGACACACTTAAAAGTAACACAGACCAACTTTCTAAGGCAATATGCGAAAACGCCTAAAGCGCCTGTTGTGTGCATCGGGAACCTTTTGCGATTTGTAGCACAGTGTTGCTAATTCATGAATCTGTTGTCTTCCATCCGACAATCACGTGGAACCCTGTGTCAACTAATCTATGGTAAAGTACGCTCATTGGGATCGCATCGCATGAATTCAGGGGATTTGTAAAGCCGAGAATACCTATTGTTGCAGGGTATGCGCCCCTACTCTATATGCATGTACATTTGTTTATGTACGCATGCGTAAATAGACACATCGATAGTAATCAACACGACGTCATAAAAATACCGTTTTGCTAAAGAACACTTCTTTGACTTAGGCCAAACCGATTTGTACAAAAGCAAGTAGGCTTGCGCACCGCAGATCTCAAAACGTGAATTTTCAAGTGAATGTATACCTACAACTTCCCCATGTTTCGTTTTCCTTGCTGTTGTCCTCTCAAGCAGAAACAAACAATTTGCAACTATTCACTGTCCTACTATACACGATGGTACCATTTTATGGCTATGAAGTGAAGGGCACAGATCTAAACACACTGGCGACATCGCTACATGAGGCAATCCCGCAAATATATTTGTGCATCTATGTGAAAATTAAAAACTAACATATAGGTTTCAAAGCGTGTAATATAAAATAATAGGAAACATTTAATATTAAGGTGCAGATATTTATTTTAGTTCTTTGCATTCCCTCACGGTTTTCGCACAAGCGAGACCGTCGCACATTTTACGCATTCTTCAAAGGCCAAATGGCGTCCGAGTTTGATCGACGAGTGTCGTCGTATGCTGTATCGTCTGACAGCGTTCCTTAGAGACTGATGATCAACCTCGGCAGCAAATATATGGCGAAGCACGGCAAATAAGTGTGTACAACATCTGTGCGGAAACAGGCGAACGGAAAGGGAAACTGCAACCGTCAACGTGGACAAATGTGTGAGCGAGCTGACTTGAGAGTCGGTTGCGCGTTCTCACTTATGCCATGGTCATGCCAAAAATAGTCACTTCAGGGCTTCTACGCAAGCTACGTTTTTCCCTTTGCTATATCTTACACGCAATACCTACTTCGACGCCGGAAGAAAACATCACTTTTAAAAGAAAAGTGAGTCTGGTGCTAAAATCAATCTGAGTATTTACTTAGGACTACTAAATGTGCTAATCTTACTGATGTGTGACGTACATGCTATATAGATGAAACCACAAGCTTGTTTGGTGTCCTATTACCGTAAATAAGTTACAAAAAGCCAACGCCGGCTTTCTGCGCGCCTCTTCCTCTCATCCTCTCCATGGGGTGTCGTTGGTGACCTCATTGTCCCAAACCTTCAAACACGCGTGGCAATACATTTGACTCTTTATATGTATCGTAATAAAGTTATTATTATTATCGCGTAGAACACAATGGCATTCAGAGATCCTTGACAGCATATCACGCTTTCCGGCAACTACTGCCTAAGAAATCATAACGTTTATTTGGAAACGTTGGCGGCGAACGCTGTGCATGACGGCGGGCTTTCTGGTAGAAACAAGGCTTCTTGCGTGAGCCGCGGTGTGTGAGCCACGAGCGCCATCTGGAGATCTTGCAAGGAACCGGGCGCGCCGCGTTAGGGCCATTGATATTTGCGCGCGCGGCCGGCTTGAGCAAATCTCGATGCCATGGCGGGTTTATGAAGGGTAGAAACGCTTGAAAAGGGGTTTGTGTTTTGAGTTATCGCGTACCAAAGTTAAGCTTTCCCATATATGCGAACTATAATCCAACGTTACCTAATCTGTAGGTTATGTAGAAGTCATATTTTAAAATTTTTTCGACGTATTTTACCTTGAGAAATACAATGAGTTCACTGTCCTCCTAGCGCTACGTGGAGTGTCTAGGCGGTTGGGTACGCGTGGTGAGAAGTCACTTTTGCGTAAAGGACGGTAGACGCTAAGTGCGGGACGCCGGCGCTGAATATTCTGCGGCACGGGGCCATGAAAGCTATCCCGCTTAAAGAATGCTTTGCCAGACGGATTCCAACTCTTGCTCTACGTAACGTGCATGTATTGGCGAGCGCCTTCTATCACTCACTCATTACACAAGAGGAGTGATACATTTAATTTCCTGTATATTTCTTACGTAGCTCCAATGGCGTTGCACACTATGTATGAAGTGTATATATGAAGTGTATACATGACGCATCGTGTCGAAAAAAAAAGCTTTAGGGAATTGCCACGTGAAGCGTTTCACAGCGTTCTCGCGAATAATAACGGCGTGCTGTTTTGGAGACCACGCTGAAGCTTCGTGACAGCACCGGTACGCAGAAGCGAATGGTTTTACGAAAACATGAAATATGAGTTCTGCTGGTGCACATGTGTCCTGCATAACGCTTTTTGTCCAATCAAACAGGTGGTGTAGCAATAGGTGGCTGTTCAATTATATAGGAAATAACAGTGACAGTCATTGCGAGTTGTGCCCTGTCAAATTTGTTTCTTGTCAATGCGATTTTAGCATGATTTGTTTATGGTATTTTTATTTTGCAGCCTGCAGGTGTGATGCGAACGACCCACTTGGACAGTGGAGACCACATTGGTTTCATTACGATAAAGAAAGCCGCAGATGTGAACGAAACGCATATGGTGGAAGCTGCAACTCATTTTCAACAAGAGAGGAGTGTCAGCAAGTCTGTGGTTAAAAACAAAAGCATGAAGTACGTATCCCCTTAATGTACGTCTGCCGGAGCACGGCTGCAATGGGGATACATATTTACTATTTCCCGATTAGCAATATATTTTGGCAGTGTTCCATTGAAATAAAACTTTAAATCAGCATTTCACGAACTATTCATGCATATATAGAAGAAGCCAAGATGACTGTTGCGCAATCATGCGTAGCGTCTCGCTGACCGCAATTTTAATTCCTTTCACTGAAGTGTTTCCCAACGTCCGCCCTCTTCTCTGCACCGTCTCGAACTGTGTAGACTGCTTACGAAAAAGTTTTATTCAGGCCACATCGTGTGCAAAATGTTACGTGATGGCAGTGTAGAATATTAAGCCCTGCAGATTGTTACGGAAGGAGGTATTACGCCAATAAAGACTTCTAAAGAGCTGTGTAACACAATGAAAGCTCTTTAGAAAGTTCTAGACGACGACACTCGCTCTATGGACGAGCACGACAAACAGGCAAAGAACATACGTGCTGATGGGGGTGGTCTCAGCCGCCCTTTATGGCTCACTGTGGTTCCCAGAGGCATACATAGGCAGTGTGGCGTGTTACATAAAACCCAGCCTCAGTATCATTATCATACATTGTGGTACGGTGCACAAGAGAAGGTTGTAGCGTAGCATCCAGAGAGGTAAATCAGATTGTACCCTAACGTATGGGTGAAATAGCGTCAATCCAATCAGTGATGTTTTCTCACCATGAATGGTTGAAACACCTGAAGTTGGGGAAGCTGATTTCTAAGTGAGGCTTGTCGTGAGGAAACGTATTGGTGAAACGTATGTTGGCTTTGGGATATTTGAACCAAAAGTAAGGCGAGGTTTTATTTAAGGAACATACTTTAACATACAGTGGCCACTGCGAACAGCGGTAATTTGCCAGCATACATTTATTTTGACGTCGAAAGCATAGGTATGTAAATGAAAGCCATTTGCCTAAACATGTTGACCTATTTTGCAGAGAGAGCGTTAATTAACTTGCTCAGTAATAGAGACAATTTGATCCATGGTGGTGGGTATTTAACCATGTTGATATTTCAGAAATGTGCGTATTTGCTGGCGGCAACACATACTGCAAATATTCTTGTAACATTTCTTTGCTCAAGTTTTTTTTTATATTGTGAAAAAAATTTCGGGATACCTTGTACAAGATCCAGTAGCTGTTCTTTAGTTTCATTAACGCTGTTGTACAGCGTTAGGTCAGTCAATAGTCCATCGTCTTATAGGAAGATCATCGGTCAGTAGTGCTGGTAAATCCAGTTCGGAACCAAAATACAACTCAACTCTAAATATCTGGAAATTCACTGTGGGTTCATGGGAATCATCGAATGAATAAACATTACCGACTTGCACTAGAGGGCCAGTGCTACTCCGCATTTGACCCAGTTGAAGATACCTCTTTTACGCGAACTAGAGGCAGTCAGTAGCGGCAATGCATAAGTTGTGCTCGTCACTGAGCCTTTTTGACTCCTACTTTCATTATTCGTTGTATGCTTTTGAGTGTGTGCTGGTCTTGAAAGACGAAAATAATATTCCTTCAATTAGCTCTATTTAGGGGTGGAATGTAATCTACGTCAAGTATTTTCACACATATATTCACGCATTTGCCATATGTGGATTTCCCGGCAATGTCACAAGGTGGCGGGATGTTCCCAGTGGGAATAGGGGCCTCTATAACCCCCTCGCTCATCCCTAATGCAGGGTGGTAACCATGGAGGAAAGAAAAATATAGTTGGCAGCTTTACTTACGCGTTGTCTGTCAGTCTGCCATCTCCGAAATGGACGTCTGTATGTTGCGTTTACCAGTACGCGAACCACTCCTGAAATAGTTCAGTATTCATGCCTTCGAATTTTTGGGTACCTCACGCACTTTTACGGGGACAACTATTACAGTATGCTCATATCTAACTATTTTACTCTATAGATGGGTCGTCACGTAGTGGGTGGAGGAACGAGCAGCTCTTAGGGCTGCGTGTGTACTTAGGAGGATTCGAAGTGAACCGATGGCCGAATTTGGGTCGCTCAGTGTGTCGCGATGCGCATATATCTGCCGCTCTACATCGAACACGTTTCTCGGCAGCAGGATTCACAGTAGACATGGAAATTCTTACGTACCGCTGGGCAAGGAACCTCTCTGAGGCCGAAATTTACTACTGAGTATACGCAAGTGGTACGCGCGGTGGCACCTAGGTAGAGCATCCGCCTCGCGTGCAAGATGACCGTGGTCCCGTGCAGTGCAATTTTCCAGCGAAATAAAAAAAAAACACCTCGTGTTGATAAAATTGCATAAGCAGGCCCGGAGTGCGGCCTAATACCGGTGACCAGAACCGATAACGCACTCCCTCACCAGAGAAGGATTGGCCATCCTCGTGCAGTACTTGGCCACAACCTCGTGTACAAATACGACAATCAAACCCCAGCCCTCAGTCCACACTAGCTGCGAAGCATCTGACCACCGAGGCGGTCAGACCTGTCACATAGCAGAGGGTGCTAAGAATGTCTGGGTCCGGGCAAGCCGCCATTGGAATCTGAACCTGGCACCGTTTACCGCTAGAATGTTATCTAGTGAGGCGAGTCTAGAAGTGTTATTGGAGGAATTAGCAGACACTGAATGGGATATAATAGGGTGCAGTGAGGTTAGGCGGACAAAAGAACATACACACTGCTAAAAAGCGGGCACGTCCTGTGCTACCGGGGCTCAGCGGAGAGACGAAAACAAAGAGTCGCATTCCTTATTAATAAGGATATAGCTAGGAACATACAGAAATTTTATCGTATTAACGAGAGAGTGGCAGGTATTGTTGTGAAATTTAACAAGAGTTACAAATTGAAGGTTGTGCAGGTCTACGCAACAACATCCAGCCATGATGACGAGGAAGTCGAAAGCTCCTGTGAAGACGTGGATTCGGCGATGGTAAAGTCAGAACAAACTACACAATACTGATGGGCGAATTCAATGCCAGGGTAGACAAGAAGCAGGCTGGAGACAAGTCAGTGGGGCAATATGGCATAGGTTCTAGGAATAGCAGGGTAGAGTTATTAGTAGAGTTTGCAGAACGAAATAATATGCGGATAATGAATACCTTCTCACGAAAGCGGGTAGGCGAAAGTGGACGTAGAGGAGTCCGAATGGCAAGACTACAAACCATATAGAGCTGATTCTCTGCGCTAACCGTGACATCATACAAGATGTGGACGTGCTCGCAACGTGCGCTGCAGTGACCATAGGATGCTAAGAAGTCGAATTAGCAGTCTTGAGGAGCGGATGGAGGAAACTGGTACATAAGAAGCGGATCAATGAGTTACCGGTATGAGGGAAAATACAGGAATTCTGCATCAATCTACAGAATTCATATTCGGCTTTAAATGAGGAAGATGACCTTAATGTGGAAGCAACGAACGACAATTTGATGGGCATCATTAAGGAGTGTGCAATCAAAGTCAGTGGTAACATCGTTAGACAGGATACCGGTAAGCTATATCAGGATACGAAAGATCTCAATAGGAAATGCCAATGTATGAAAGCCTCTAAACCTAGAACTAGAATAGAACTGGCATAACTTTCCAACTTAATCAACAAGCCTAACCCAGTTAACATAAGGAAGTATAATATGGATAGAATTAAGCATGCTCTTAACGGAAGAAAGCTAAAAGCAATGAACAAGAAACTAGGAATAGGCAACAATCAGATGCATGCGTTAACAGAACAAGCCGGAAATACCATTACTAATATGGATGACATAGTTAAATTGGCTAAGGAGTTCTATAGAGATTTATACAGTACCAGTGGCAACCACGATAATAATGGAAGAATAGTCTAGAGAAAGTTGAAATCCCGCTATTAATGCCGGGAGAAATAAAGAAAGCCTTGGGGCTATGTAAAAGGGGAAGGCAGCTGGGTAGGATCAGCGTCGATTTCTTGTAGCAAAGGCCAGCCAAAATATGAGATTGTGATTGTAACGTGGCTAGATTCCTAAAAGTGATCGAAGGAAACGGCTGATTGCCAACAGCCGGCCTTAGAGATTTTAGGGCCGCATTGCCGACAGTCACTTTGAAGAAAACGAGCATTAGTGACAAAGTAATTTCTCTGAGGTTGGGACTAGTTGTGAGACCTGCGGTCTATCATGAAGTGACCCATTACCAGTTTTTCATTGGCGCGCGCCATGCCAGATGTTTCTCTTCATTGCTGTAAGTTATGCGACCGGGCTATATTGTATTGATCCACTATGTTTGACAGCGCAAACTTGGATAAATATTGGCAAAATGAGGGCTACAAATGGAGACATTCGGTGTCTCCGTACGTCGCCTCTTTCGCCATCCGTTTCCATGTTGATGCTGTCAAACAATATGTTTGACTTCATCACGGTTATTGTTTCTGTGCTAGTTTTCATATTCGTGTGACGCGTTAAAAACTTCTTTATTGTTACCGACTGCTCAGAGAAAACGCACCTGAAAGCTGGTTGTAAAGGACAGTGTATTCAGAATATTGCCGAGAGTGGGTGATACATAGATGCAGTACAACCGGTAGCGCTGTAGATTATTCATGTTAGTTCTGTAGTTATCGAGGGAAAATATTGGCATTGTTAATGTGGGTAGAAGAGAAGTACCGACCGACCCGTCGCCAGGGCATTTCATAACTTTTCCGTACCGCAGCGAAGTAGGGGCGCTGCGCTGAGTAGAATGGGGCTGACCCGCAAATGCCTTGGTCAGCTTGTCGCAGACAGTCCGCAACAAATAAAGTATTAAACAATTGTCAACTGAGGTTGTCAGTTATCAGAATGAGGTCCGACTGGTTATTAAAATCACGCATTTAGAAGTTCCTAAATCTTGCGGCAGTTCAGCAGAGAAAATGTAAGCTGCAGCGTTAGTGAAGGCTCATCTCCTCGGCCGAATCAACAGACGCCGTAACATTGAGTCCCGGTCTTTCTGACGAAAAGGAGATGAACAAAAACAATTATTTCTTCACTCTGAACCAGAAGTCAAAGGGCATAAAACAGTGTTCTTGCGAGCGCCGACAACAGAAACCACGAAGGATACGTGTGCGTCATGAACGGTGTTGCTAAACTGTGATTTCGTCCATGCGGTCACCCTATTTTGTAAAATATGCATTGGTGTGATACTTCCGTTCATCTTACTATATGTTGCCTCAGAAAAGAAGCGGAAAACATTGTTTTCGACTATAATCTCACATCTTAAGACAAGAAACACTGATTTACGGCGAAAAGCTGCACGATAGAAACCAACGAGAATTGAGACGTCAACGTTTCTGTGCAGAGCCTTGATTAGGTAATGAGTGAATATGTACTGGCCTATGCCTACTGTATGTCAAAGTCAAAGGCTCTAGATCGGCCCCTTATTGTGTTCGTGCGCGCACAGACTGTACAACTTCAGCGTCGATAACATTCACTATTAGCCGTATGAATTTATATACCATTGCCGTGCCATGAGCAAGCCAGGAAAGAAAGTTCGCTTGCTGCTGACACAGGCACACTGTGGTCAGTTACAGCACTAAAGACAGTGAAAACGCTTTACAAAGCTCAAGGAAAGGCGAACGACATCGCATCTTCACTATACGGGAGTAGTAAGTTCAGCTCCAAGTTAAGTAATTTATTCTAAACACTTATCGCACGCCCTAATGGGTCACTGGTTGTATTGCTGTGCAAAATGAGGTCCGCGATTCGATTACCTGCCGTGGCGGCCTCATGCAGAGGGGTCTTAAATTGAAAGCGCTCGTGACGTGGGGTTATATAAACGTTAAAGAACCCCAGGTAGTTATAAAGCATTTGCGAATGCGTCAATGTGGAGTGTGTGAAAGCCAATGTGTTCAATATTTTTAGTCAGCGGAGCTCACAATTTACTCACTTCGAATATAATTAAATTGAATTCGCCAAAGAACCTACGTACGTGTTAACAGTCTGAAAGTTAAAAAATAGGGCCACACTTGATCAAATCCAATAAAGATATAGCGACAGGTTCTTTCTCTTCAGTTGAAGAAATGGGCTAGAATTTAGAAAACAATAAATCACGATAATTTACGTGCCAAAACTACAAGCTAATTGAGGCGCGCCGTTGTGGTGGAATGCGAAATAATTGAGACCACACGGGGTTCTTTATCGTGCACGTAAATTTAAGGATATGGGTGATTTCGCATTTCGCCCCAATCGAAATGCAGCCGCCGTAACAGGGATTCGATCAAGCAACCTCGCGCTCAGCACCACAACACAATAACACCGACAGCAACCACGGTGGATCAGAATTTTGTGTCTTCTGAGAATAAATTTTTTCCCATCCACCATTTTGTGGGCTTATAATGTTGACATTTTTAATAGTTGTAAATAACAGTGATATGCTCAAACACGCTTCCTGTCTATGCTCAGTGTGAACGTCGGCGCGCCCATGAGCATCGTTCCACTCATATGATGATGATGATGATTTATTGTATTGCCTTTGGAAAAAATTGGCAGAGGCTTAGCCTAGTGGATTGCGAAAGGAATCTTCTGTTCAGGTTGTAGAGTTCCATACTGCTCATCGAACGTGTAGATGCAGTCTCGTCGCCATTTAAAGCATCCATAAGGCTTGCTGTCGAACGATCAGGTGTCGCCAAAGTCGCGTCAGCATTGAGAGCATGCATGATACTTGCAGATACACCGAGATCAAGACATGTTGAACGCATTCGCCTGGCTGCATAATATGCACGCCATTTAGCTAAACGTTGTTCCCGCTCTTCATCCGTTTCTTCCGCACGCCGCCGCTTCTTAGCTGCAGCACATCGTTGCAGCTTCGTTGCAACCGGGAGACAACGTGGCGGCATAGCAGGCCTCGCATAAGAACATCCAGTATAGTAATAGCTAAGCCAGTTCGCCAGGGCGTCGAGGCAGGCAAGATGATGAAGTAAGCGGTGAAGCTCTCAGAGTGGCACAAATGGTTTGAGGGTTTGAGGGTTGCGGATGGCTAGATCGAGGTAGTCCACAGAAATACCTCTCACACTTGCATGGACACGCTTCTCATGCAGCCACACCGTGGGATCTTACGCACAGTATTATATGCCAGCATTGAGCTTCTGCCTCTAATAAAACATGAATGTGCGGCGACAGAAGGCGAATGCTTGGTATCAGCTTGGGCTATAGAAAAGTTGCACAACTTCTTGGAATGTGCGCAGCTTGATGTTCAATCTCATCATCAACCACTGCAGTATTTAGCGTGGGCAAAAGCATCAACAGTATAGGGAATTGCCATGGAGTCGAGAGCATAAATGGAGTATGGAGCATAATGAAGCATCCGAGAATGCTGGGGTGGACTACACAAGAATATTCAAGTGTATACAAGATATTCTTCCTTGGGGTTACCATTTTGCGTTAATACTGGTGCAGTGTGTTGTGCCCGCGTATGTAAGTGTGTTTAGGTAGTTTTATTGCGCACATCCAGTGAACGTTGTATGGAACTGCCGGTCATTTTAATTAAATGCTGTTTGGTAGACATACCACGCAATAAGCAGCCATTTTTCTTTCTGTTTATTAAAAAGGACTCCTTCAAGCGGGTGCTTGTGTGATGAGTGTAGTGGGGTAAACCAAGCACCGTACAGACGAAATTACTTCTCTAAATAAAGAAAGTGCTTGAATATTGACGGATCTCCAAAGAGTCTGTCATTGCTAAACGCGGAGTTGTGAAAATCACCAACCCTAGCAATACACAAGGGCCAGAGGGAAAAAAAGCGATGTGTTTCGCCGCCGCCATGTTTCTTTACTTTGGAACAATGTGCGTTGTATTCGTCTTGTGCTCATATTTGATCATGATCAATCGCACAATACAATCAATGATGGTATTGTGCGTTCTCATCGGAGGAATGGCTTTGTTGTTGGCTGGGTACTCAGACGTTCAGACCTAGATACCCTTAAAAACCCTCATAAGAGCCTGCATCAAATATTTGCGGGCACAGCGACGAGACCACGCCATCAGTTACGATGGTTGTTGTCTGAAGAGCCTCAAATTACACTTAGTGGCACGTTATTGGTGTTGGAACAACGCGTGGGGTTTGAGGGAGCTGAGTTGATGGCGCGGAACAAGCAAGAGGAAGTGCGTGTGAGATCGGCAAGAATGCTATGATGCGGAAACACCACAATGAATGTACCGAATAGTTAACTCTGAAGCACAAAGTAACAAAACGTGTGAAGGTTTTTATTTTATTAATCCTTTAGAATAACAACAAAATACACGCTCTAAGACAGGAAAATTCTAAGGAAACAGGAGCTTCAGAAACATTTTAAAACCAAATAAGGAACGTAAGCGGTACAAAGCTCTGGTCCCTCTTGTCACATCGACGCAGTTTTCGGGAAATGATAAATGATAAGTGTAGCGGAAAAACGTTTGTTAGCGCATCAAAGAGCGTCGCTTTACTGGTCGAGAATGAGGGCTTAGGCAATTTGCTTTCCTTCCTTATATTCCAAAGAACAGGCACATTTGCCACAATATTACTGCTAGCTTTCTTCATCTTTCGGGGAAAATTAATGTCCGTCGTCTTCCTTTTCTTTTTAAAAATTAAGCGAAGTCTTCCAGATAGCAACTTTGAGAGCTTGTAGTCGGCAACACAGCGTCACTGTTATGTATCCCGAAAGTGTCCGAAGACATTCTCCTATGACGCATGCAAATAAGAGAAGAGATCCGCATTTGGTAGACAAGAACATAAAGTGCCCTTCAATGCATCACATAAGTAAAAAAAACTAGGCACAGAAATTGTCCTAAATATTGAATGGTAAAGGTGTCGCTGGAGGGTGTGCGGATATTTATGGAGTGTGCCAATCACTCGGTGGCATCTTTTCCCCAGTAGAGCGCGCGCAGCCGACAAGAGTTTTTGCTAAACAATCATGGCGACCACGCGCGCGAAGGGCGACATTTCGTCGGGGTCATCTTCAAACGAGACGCTGGCTTTCCTGAAGGTGAAAACGCATCCTCCATGTGCCAGAGGCATCCAGAGGTCCTCCATTGAGGAGGACCTCTGCATCCTGCGACAGATTTCACTAACAAAGCCATTTGGCGAAGATTTGAAATTGGTGACTGCCATCAAGGACCTGAATCGAACGTACTGATTTCTTCCCTAGAAACTCCAGCCTTCTTCGACAGGGGCCGCCGCCAAGAGCTCCACTCGACCGAGGGAGGGCTAGCTGAGCTAAACATCCCCCTTTCGTTTGGTGCTCCGCTGTCATCTGCGTTCGTCCTCTGGGCGTGCTGGCCCGTAAACGCATCACATCGTACCCATTATCCATCACAGCGTACCCAAATACCTGTTGTATAAAGTCTTTAGCTAACTAAGTTCGCATAAAAGGGTACGAATTGCGCACATTGCGCCCGAAGAATGCTTTGGAGGAATCGAAAAGCGTTGAAGTCGCCTTGGATGCGTCAAACGGCGCCTAAGCATGGCAAGCGAGAAAAAAAAAACAGATTGTCCCTGCCGTTTTCAGCCGTTCTCACAGAGCAACAGGCGTGCGCCTGCATTTATGAGATTGTGAATTATTGAGGTGCTTTACACATTATGCATTTGTACTTTCTGTTACATTTCTTCCGAAGCTTTTTTTACTCCTTAGCCAATCTATTGTTTCTTTTTTTTGTATGTACTTTTCCCCTCCTGTCGGGGCCTTCTTAGGCCCGCAGTATTCTTCATAAATATATAATTAAACACTGCGAAATTCTTCTCCTATTCCGCGCTGATGAAATGAAGGTTTTGCCATTTTCAGTTCTCCAGAAAATGGTTGGTTTCTGATGCGTATGTCCTCGCTAGTGCATTTCGCGGTCTATCCGTTAGCAGTAGGAAGATGGCCCATCGAACGACGTGGAGGCTTCAAAATAAAGGGTGAATCTACGGTCTTCACGAAACAACATTTATCTGGCCCAAATACAATCTGTACCGCTGAGTTCATAAGATATAGCGTTTCATTGATGTAGCCGTACCAGCACGTACCTATCCAGCATCCCTATAGTCGCACTTCACAAAAACAGTAAGGTGCAATGATGTTGTCCTGGGCTAAGCTTACTGAAAGTAGGAAATTCTGGGAGTCGCTTATGTATAGGTCCTAGTTTGCAACCTTTGTATTTGAGTTGTCTCGCGCCTAATTGGCCGTACGTAATATTTGTACGTAGCATTCTTTAGCTACTTCAGCTGTTTCTAACTGGCGTGTATATCTATCTATCTATCTATCTATCTATCTATCTATCTATCTATCTATCTATCTATCTATCTATCTATCTATCTATCTATCTATCTATCTATCTATCTATCTATCTATCTATCTATCGATCTATCTATCTATCTATCTATCTATCTATCTATCTATCTATTTTGTATCTATCTATTTAGCTAGCTTTCTAGTCACCTTACTAGCTAGCCTGCTACGCCAACCCATTTTCCCAAGCTGTCTACGTGCTTGGGCCACTAGGTAGGTTTTCGTTATCATAACGTAACCGTGGTTCTTCTGTTATCGGTCCTTCCAACTCCGTGATGTGACTCTCGTCGTGCTGTCGTCGTTACGCATCCCGACTGACCCAGTTGCCCAAGGTCTTTAAGACTTAGAACTCCTAGATCAATGGTCATCATATCATCGTGGTGATTGCATCGTCCTCACTCAAGCTATGTCGCAAAAATATCCTCATGCCGTTCTGATGCTATCAGCGCAATACAGTCGTCATCCATATGTTGTAACAGCCCCTTAGTGAAGACGCCATGATCGTTCAAGCGTCATCATTCCAGTTATGAGATGTGCCTCTCATAATGCCGCCATGGTCAAGTTTTGCACTTCCATTAGGTGACCAAATGGGTATATTTGCTTCAGCAACTACAAATGTGTTTGTTATGGCGACGCTATCCTGGTCATTGCATTGTCATCCATACAGCGTTAGCCACCTACGACAAGAATGCGGTCTTGTTAATACCCCGAGGCGTTGCAATCCTTGAGTATTCGTTGTCATACCACCATTGTGGTTTGATTGTTGTTCCAATTATTCTTGGAATTCCAACTTCTCATTCCACGCTTGTCATGACATCGTCATCTCGCCTTCATCGTATGTCGTCCTCATCAATTCAGAAGCGTCGTCCCGTTGCCATTGAGGCATTGCCGCAATACCGCCTTCTTCTCTGCACCGACGTATATCTTCGTCATTTCAGTGCTGTCATATGGTCGTCATTCAGTGGTGATTATATGGCACCAATCTTATAAGTTCGTCGTTATCCACAATCTATGACGAATCAGTTAGCCGACCATATTCGTCGTCATGGAGCCGTTGTCGTGCCGTCGTCACTCCACCACTGCCATGCAAGCCGTGCCATGCGGTCGTCGTCGTGCACGCCTCCTGATCACCGCACCATTGTCCTCATAGACTCGTAGTCATATCATTGTCCACGTAACTTTGTCATGTCGCACTCGTCTCGCACTTTTCGTCATGGATTTGTTGCCATCCCATCGTCTTGATGCCGGCGCAGTCATTTCATTGGGGGCGAAAGGCTTTCGTCATAACATTATCGCAATGTCGTCACCGCCACATTGCGTTCATCGACACATCGATGTCATCATGCGATTATCATTACAACGTAATCATGTTGTCGGTATTGAATCTGATTATGCAACTGTTTCATTCCATTTTCTTCATTACATTGTCCAACAGCGCTCATCAAGCATCCGTTGTGTTACCACCGTATTCATCTTGCAGCGGCCACGACATCGTCTTAAATACAGCTTTGTTGTCCGGTTTTGTCCCACCATCATTGCTGTATCATCAAAGTAATTTAGCATTATCAACTAATCGCCGTTGCCGTCGTTGCTATATTGCACCTTGTTGTACCATCCACTTCATTCTTTCGCCGTTGCATCGTTGTCCCTGCGATGGTGTCATGCAGTTGTGTTCATGCCGCCATGCTAATGGTCTACCTTGGCAAGTCGCATAAATCAGAAGCAAGCACACTCTTGAAATGACCGTTACACATAATAAAAACACGTAGCTTTAATAATACGGTCTACCGTTGGGCTGCTGTCTTGATAATCGAGTTAACTTTGAGTGGCATGGGTAGCCGAGTTCTACTGGGATTTCGATTCGTTTAATGTTTCGTACTGTTTCACGAACATTCCTGGCATATCGGTTCGCGTTCGTTAAGATCAGATAGAATATCAGTTCGAAGACATTTTTTGGTTTATCTTTAGATTCAGCTTTACCCCCTGATATGTCATTCACTTCTAAACAAATTAGGCAGTCAAATTTCCTTGTAGCTGAACTAAAAAACAAGGTCCTTATTCTCCATGACCTGAATGCAATAAAAGAGTGCGCATGTGTATGAAAATTTCTCATTGCGATCTACGCGGTCAACTCCCTTTATCTTCCTAGATAGTTGGAAACACTTCTAAAATGCAAATGATATCACCACAAATGTATCGCGCTATCCTATTGCTTGAACTTCTTGCGCTGGTTTCGTAAATATTTGCATCAGAGACAATAATATAGAAGCTCCTCTCAATCCGTTCAATCATTTCGATGAGAAGCAAATTTAAATACAAAGGGTGAAAATAGAAGCACTTGTCTCCCGATGCCTTCTCAGAGCTGACCAGGTTAAGTATCTGCGAAAGTAAAAAGGAATAAAACGTTTGCGCCTGTCATCTTAAGATGTTTTCGGTTGTAGAGAACACGTATGAGAAGTCGTGCTAACATTATTCTAGTTGACGACATTTCTATCGTGAAAATGTTTTGGCCCCGCACTCATATGCACTCGACAAAGTTCGCGACATTTAGCAAAGCTGATCGTAAATCGTATAAGGACCATATCGCGTTCCTAGCAATTTTAGACATGAGGTTTCCACTTCACTTTACCAACTGTGGACAATGCTTGATCACTACCGAACAATGGGAGCAGCAAATGTTTACCAAGACGGTTATGACCTCATTTTACAAAGAAGTAGGCATTCTTCCAAAGAATCGTGTGAGCTGTTTTAGCAGATTATGCGACGGCCAAGGTGTTGCATAACATGAGTGCGAAATTGTATAGATATCAAATGTTCGAATATAGTAAAATGTAAATTACGACTTGAGGAAACGTAAAAAAAGGTTTATAGGCGTGCTGATACAAAGGTACCAGCCATTTGGTGGCACCACATGATATACTTTAGGCAGCCCATTTTACCAGTTCGTAAACCTTACTGGAAATGAACAAAAAATTAAAGCTGAGGCCCTCTCAATTTGAGTGTCCATGTTATCACAAATATGAATGGAAGGAGGTCGCGACGCACTGCTCTACTGACTCCACGTTTATGAATCTATATGTATGTGACTAAATGACTGCATGTTACCGTATATATAGTTGATGAATCTATATGAGTCTATATGGGACATGATTAAATAGGTATGCCCAAAATAGCTCAAATAAGCAAGTGTGCTAACCGGATGAAAAAAAAAACTGCAGAACTCTCCTCGAATGTCTTCCTGGAGTTTACATTGCTTCGTCTATGTGCGATATACTCCGATATTATGCCAATTTGTCATTGGCACTCTCTCGCTAACGTTGCTGATGTGCATGACGGCGCGACTATGAGTGTACAACGCCAACGCTGTGAGAGTGATGCAGTTTCAATGAACGAATGACACGAAAGGAACGACAAAGGTCATAAACGACAGTGGCATGGCCGCAGTGAAAGCGGATGCTTCATTGGGTATTGTATTTTGACAGTGAATGCATAAAACAATGCGATGGCGAAGCTGGAATTACGACCGTTGTACGACCACGGCCGCAGAAAAACGACAGTTCCACAACAAATGTATGATAACGAATGTCCAAAGAAGCAATAGCGAAGCTGGCACAACAACGGTGGCAAATAATTCTATGATGACAGCATGAATGCTATAAAATGGCGATGAAAATACGCCATTGGTAGATCCGCGAAGGCAGTATGACGACAATGGCATGGCAAAAGTGGTATCGCGATGACTGTCACGGCAATGGCATGACGCGAGCATCTTGTCAAAATGGAAATCATGACTATAGAATATCGACGATGGCATCAAGACGAAGGTACGGCATGACGACGACTGTATGCTGACGGCGACATGACAGAGGGATGAAGGAAATGGTGTGACGGCAATTGTATTAAAGTCTGTACGACGACGACGATGGCGGGACGAGCATGGTGTGACATGACATGAGTCGAATAAAAAGCCTACAGTGACGATGAAACGTGACCACAATGGGGTGGCGACGACATTGGTCGCAGAACAGGTGCATTACAGGAGTTGTCTGACGATGATATCATGAAGATATTGTTACGTGGACTGGAACCAGAGCGCCAGGCCGGCATTTACTCGCGCCAAGGGCCCAAACCCACTTCGTCGTCGTTCTCGCGGCGGCTCGTCCCTAGAGCATCGCTGGATGATATCGTAATACTACCCCCCGGCGGCAAAAGCGCTGGCACGGGGCTGTTAAATATCCAAGCGGCGTGGGGAGTTGTAGGGTTTGAGTCGGGCGACGTGGACAATGTCACTGGTTGTCACAGTAGAGGACGTAGTGGGCGTGGCTAGAACGATTTCGTAGGTGACATCGGTCACTTGGCGAAGCACGGGATATGGGCCCGTGTAGCAGGAAAGCAGTTTTTCACAAAGGCAAACTTTACGCGATGGTGACCAAAGCAACACGAGGGTGCCGGGCACAAAATTTACATCACGATGACGAAAGTCGTAGCGTTCCTTTTGTTCGCCTTGAGAGACTTGTAGACGAGCGTGCGCAAGTGTGCGAGCATGGTCAGCATGGGCGATACCATCACGGGCATAAGCGCTAGTTTATGCTGTGGTGAACGGAAGCACAGTGTCCAGTGGTAGCGTCGGTTCACAGCCTAACAAAAGGTAAAAACGAGAAAATCCAGCAGTGTCGAGACGGGAAGAGTTTTAAGCAAAGGTGATGTAAGGTAGAACCTGGGCACAGTCACCATGGTCGTCTTAAACGTAGTTGGATAGCGTGTCTGTAAGGGTGCGGTTCAAACGCTCAGTTAGGCCGTTCGTTTGATGGTGGTAGGAGGCGCTAAATTTATGCTGTATTGAACAGGCACACATTATGTCGTCAATGACTTTGGCTAAGAACGTACGGCCATGGTCTGTTAGCATTTGATGCGGAGCACCATGAATCAAAATGATGTCATGCAGGAGGAAGTCCGCAACATCATTTGCGCAACTGGTCGGAAAAGCGCGGGTTACGGCGTTGCGGGCCGCGTAGTCCGCCGCGACTGCAACCCACTTGTTTCCTGATGTAGATTCCGGAAATGGGCCGAGAAGGTCTAAGCCAACACGATAGAAGGGCTTGGCAGGGATGTCGAGTGGCTGCAGGTAACCAGCGGGGAGCTGGGGATGCTTCTATCGTCGTTGGCAAAGTTCACAAGAAGCGACGTAACGTCGTACGTAACGGGCAAGGCCCAGCCAGGAAAAAATGGTGACGTTCTCGTTCATACCTTCGAGATACGCCGAGGTGTCCTGCCGTTGGTGCGTCGTGAAGCTCTTCTAGAACACTTGAGCGGATGTGTTTAGGTATGACAAGTAGGAAATCAGAGCCGTCCGGATGAAGGTTAGGACGGTACAGAGTACCGTCGCGGAGGACGAAGAGGCGTAGTGTGGCGTCGGCCGGAGAGTGTTCAAAACGGTCGATGAGTGCTCTGATGTAGGCGTCACCAGGTTGCTCATCGGCGAAATGAAGCAGCTACGACACAGAGATTACGCAAGCAGCACTGGTATTATTGGAGGAGACAGGGTCGTCAACAGGGTAATGCCGCAAGCTGTCAACGTCTTGGTGCTGGCGGCCAGACTTGTGGACCACGGAATATGACAATTCTTGTAGCCTCAAAACCCATCGTCCAAGCCGGGCTGTAGGATCTCTTAGCGATGAGAGCCAGCAGAGAGCATGATAGTAAGTGACTACGGAAAAAGGGCGACCGTAAAGGTAAGGACGGAACTTCGCCACCGCCCAGGCTACAGCAAGGCATTCTAGTTCCGTAATGGAATCGTTGCGCTCAGATTGTGTGAGGAGACGGCTCGCATAAGTAATAACGCGATCCTGGCCACGCTGACGCTGGGCTAAGACGGCACCTACGCCATGACCGCTGGCATCTGTACGCAATTCTGTAGGGGAATCAGGGTCGAAGTGGGCGAGAATGGGTGGTGAGGAGAGAAGAGTAACGAGATGAGAGAGGGCGGCGGCTTCTGCAGTACCCCACGAGAATTGTACGCCTTTCTTGAAAAGATTAGTGAAGGGTCTAGCAATTACCCCAAAATGTTGAATACAACGACGAAAGTATGAGCATAGCCCTACAAATCTTCGAACGTCTGCAGCTGTCTTCGGTCACTAAGCAGCTAGGCAACGAAAGCAACAAAACAGGGAAAGAATGTGCCTACAAACTCATATAAGTTGAGTCTTGGAATTAGCAGTGTGGCTATGAAAGCAAAATAAAAAGAATGCGTGTTTTCTCGTGAAGGCAAACAAAGTTCTGTTATCACCTCCAGTTAAGAGAATCTAGATGGCTTCCCAATAGCCCCAGCAGGTAATACGAAAATACCCTATAGCTTAGGGTTCTTGCACTCAACACCGTGCCCCTTTACTATTGAAATCACCTCCACCGAACACAATACACCTTCTTAATGTCCTGCCAAAAATTCCTGCAGACAACAATGAAATAGAAAATGGGGAAATTTGCACGAAATAGCTTGCTTACGCCACATGTAAGCGTGAAATTGGAGCTTGCTAAAGTTGTTTTCAAACGATTTTTATTTAAGTTAGGGTTTCCGGCTTCTAGAAGGTGTTTTGTCAGGAGGGCTGGGACACCTGTTGTCCTTTTTATTCTGTTGTTACAAATATCAGCAGCAATTCATAAGACTTTGTTTCGTTTGTGATTCTTGACGTACGTTACAACCGAAAACCCGCGGCGGCTGCTATTGGGAGCTCTAGATCTCAAGGATGCATCTGTGCTTTAAGGTTTTCGCTAAAATTGTAAGGGGAATTTGAAGAGGCGAGGAAGATTTGACGTCAATTTGAAAGCATTTCGATAAATAGAAACTCCGTCAGCAGCTCACATGCTGAAAGCCTAAGGTTTGTATATAAACAAAAAAGAAAGGACTCTTGGCATTTCAGAGAGTCCTTCGGCTCTGGACAGATCGACTCAACTGCCGCATTCTACCACAACTAAGAGAAAAAATAAATTTTGCTTTCCAAGTTTCTTTCGGAAATATTTCGTTTTAATCTTTGCTGCGGTCTACACAACGACTCACTTGTTTAAAACTTTTTTCTACAAAGGAAGGATATATTGATAATTAAGCAAACAAGATATATCTACGTTTTCTCGAACAGTCATGTCCTCTTATGATAGTCAAAAAGTTGTAGTGCCCCTTTAATAAAGAAAATCTGACTTTTCATTTGCGACGCAAGCAATTTCGTTTATCGACGACATATTAATGTGCGCTTTGCACTTGAAATTATCTACTTGGAAAGACAAAACCACTCTGTGGCATACACAATCAAAGTGTCCAGCTCTTTTGGGGTAAAATTACGACGTTTTTGGAACCCTATGTTTGCAGCACATTGAGAAAACACTTATGCTCCTTCTCGCTGTTCTTAATTTCAGCGCTTCAACTCATGTATTTTTTATAATCTTGGATAATTTCGGGTATACTCGTTTCTTTTCGTATACGTGAATTGTTGTCTTTGGCAAGGTTAAACACCTACACATCCAATGTAACTGCATCATGTGATGCAAAATTAACTTGAAACTTGGTCTGTTTTGACATCTTTCAAATGGAGTTTTTTCCAAATGTAATATTATCTCCATATGCAGCGGTGGCGTAGAGGTAGAACATCCGCCTCGCGTGCAAGAGGTCCGCGGTTCGAATCCTGGTGCCGGCAATTTTCCACCGGATTTAAAAAAAAATCCGCGTGTTGATAAAATCGCACAAACGGGCCTGGAGTGTGGCCTGATCCCGGTGACCAGAACCGGTAACGCACTCCCTCACCAGAGCAGGATTGGCCACCCTGGTGCAGTACTTGGCCACAACCTCCCATGAACACAACAATCAAACCCCGGGCCTCAGTCCCCAGCAGCTGCGAAGCAACTGACAACGGCGGCGGTCAGACCTGCAACGCAGCAGAGGGTGCTAAGAATCACTGGCTCCGGACAGGCCGCCATTGGAATATGAACCTGGCAACGTTTAACGCTAGAACGTTATCTAGTGAGGCGAGTCCAGCAGTGCTATTGGAGGAATAAGAGGGCAGTAAATGGGATATAATAGGGCTCAGTGAAGTTAGGAGGCCGAAAGAAGCATAGACAGTGCTAAATGGCGGGCACGTCCTGTGCTACCGGGGCTTAGCAGAGAGAAGAGAACTAGGAGTCGGATTCCTGGTTAATAAGAATATAGCTGCTAACATACAGGAATTCTATAGCATTAACGAGAGGGTGGCAGGTCTTGTTGTGAAACTTATTAAGAGGTACAAAATGAAGATTGTACAGGTCTACACCACTACATCCAGTCATGATGACCAGGAAGTCGAAAGCTTCTATGAAGACGTGGAATCGGCGATGGGCAGAGTGAAAACTAAATACACTATACTAATGGGCGACTTTAATGCCAACGTAGGCAAGAAGCAGGCTGGAGACAAGGCAGTGGGTGAATATGGCATAGGCACCAGGAATACCAGGGGAGAGTTACTAGTAGAGTTTGCGGAACAGAATAATATGAGGATAATGAATACCTTCTTCCGCAAGCGGGATAGCCGAAAGTGGACGTGGAGGAGCCCAAACGGCGAGACTAGAAATGAAATAGACTTCATACTCTGCATCCCCTGGCATCATACAAGATGTGGACGTGCTCGGCAAGGTGCACTGCAGTGACCACAGGATGGTAAGAACTCGAATTAACCTAGACCTGAGGAGGGAACGGAAGAAACTGGTACATAAGAAGCCGATGAATGAGTTAGCGGTAAGAGGGAAAATAGAGGAATTCCAGATCAAGCTACAGAACAGGTATTCAGCTTTAACTGAGGAAGAGGACCTTAGTGTTGAAGCAATAAACGACAATCTTGTGGGCATCATTAAGGAGTGTGCAATGGAAGTCGGTGGTAACTCCGTTAGGCAGGATACCAGCAAACTATCGCAGTAGACGAAAGATCTGACCAATAAACGCCAATGTAGGAAAGCATCTAACCCTACAGCTAGAATAGAACTTGCAGAACTATCGAAGTTAATCAACAAGCGTAAGAAAGCTGACATAACGAAGTATAATATGGATAGAATTGAACATGCGCTCAGGAACGGAGGAAGCCTAAAAACAGTGAAGAAGAAACTAGGAATTGGCAAGAATCAGATGTATGCGTCAAGAGACAAAGCCGGCAATATCATTACTAATATGGATGAGATAGTTCAAGTGGCTGAGGAGTTCTATAGAGATTTATACAGTACCAGTGGCATCCACGACAATAATGGAAGAGAAAATAGTCTAGAGGAATTCGAAATCCCGAAGGTAACGCCGGAAGAAGTAGAGAAAGCCTTAGGAGATATGCAAAGGGGGAAGGCAGCTGGGGAGGATTAGGTAACAGCAGATTTGTTGAAGGATGGTGGACAGATTGTTCTAGAGAAACTGGCCACCCTGTATACGCAATTCCTCATCACCTCGAGCGTACCGGAATCTTGGAAGAACGCTAACATAATCCTAATCCATAAGAAAGGGGACGCCAAAGACTTGAAAAATTATACACCGATCAGCTTACTGTCCGTTACCTACAAAGTATTTACTAAGGTAATTGCAAACAGAATCAGGAACACCTTAGACTTCTGTCAACCAAAGGACCAGGCAGGATTCCGTAAAGGCTACTCAACAATAGACCATATTCACACTATCAATCATAGAGAAATGTGCAGAATATAACAAACCCTTATACATAGCTTTCATTGATTACGAGAAAGCGTTTGATTCAGTCGAAACCTCAGCAGTCATGGAGGCATTACGGGATCAGGGTGTAGATGAGCCATATGTAAAAATACTGGGAGATATCTATAGCGGCTCCACAGCCACCGTAGTCCTCCATAAAGCAAGCAACAAAATCCCAATAAAGAAAGGCGTCAGGCAGGGAGATACGATATCTCCAATGCTATTCACAGCGTGTTTACAGGAGGTATTCAGAGACCTGGATTGGGAAGAATTGGGGATAAAAGTTAACGGAGAATACCTTAGTAACTTGCGATTCGTTGATGATATTGCCTTGCTTAGTAACTCAGGGGACCAATTGCAATGCATGCTCACTGACCTGGAGAGGCAAAGCAGAAGAGTGGGTCTAGAAATTAATCTGCAGAAAACTAAAGTAATGCTTAACAGTCTCGGGAGAGAACAGCAATTTACAATAGGCAGCGAGGCACTGGAAGTCGTAAGGGAATACATCTACTTAGGGCAGGTAGTGACGGCGGATCCGTATCATGAGACGGAAATAATCAGAAGAATAAAAATGGGCTTGGGTGCGTTTGACAGGCATTCCCAAATCATGAACAGCAGGTTGCCATTATCCCTCAAGAGAAAAGTATATAATAGCTGTGTCTTACCAGTACTCACCTACGGGGCAGAAACCTGGAGGCTTACTAAAAGGGTTCTACTCAAATTGAGGACGACGCAACGAGCTATGGAAAGAAGAATGATAGGTGTAACGTTAAGGGATAAGAAAAGAGCAGATTGGGTGAGGGAACAAACGCGAGTTAATGACATCTGAGTTGAAATCAAGAAAAAGAAATGGGCATGGGCAGGACATGTAATGAGGAGGGAAGATAACCGATGGTCATTAAGGGTTACGGACTGGATCCCAAGGGAAGGGAAGCGTAGCAGGGGGCGGCAGGAAGTTAGGTGGGCGGATGAGATTAAGAAGTTTGCAGGGACGGCATGGCCACAATTAGTACATGACCGGGGTTGTTGGAGAAGTATGGGAGAGGCCTTTGCCCTGCAGTGGGCGTAACCAGGCTGATGATGATGATGATGAATATTTTCTCCAAGGGTAAAGAGGTAGCTCTGGTGCATCTAATGGCTGAAAGAAAGGCAAGCGATGAATAAACATTTCATGTTAAAGTGCTCATATCCTCACACATAGATCGCAGGCAATATCTAATGAGCTCATGGTACATCGGTTGTGGAGTTTCGTCAGCTGTACGCACGCGAAGAGTACGTTTGTTTTGTGTGAAACTCTTATAGCTCATTTTTAGTTTCTGTTCTAAAGAACGCGAGAACGCACATGTGTTCACGCAAATATTAGTCACCTTAACTGATTACTTACAAAAAACTTTGCTACCCTCAAGAAGACCCCTTGAACAAACATTCCTACGAAAAATTAGGAGAATTTCAGGGCAAAAGAAGATGCTGAGTACAGTTAGAGGCAATCTTTGAAGAGCGGACCGTACATGATCTACTATACTTTTCATAGCAGCCGCAAATGCAGCAGCTAGCGTAGCAGCCAGTGTTGCTTTCGGCTGCAGAAAACGCCACGTTTCGATGGAAGTGCATAACGAAAAAGAAGGAATGAACAAGGCAACAAATTGTTTAGAAACGATCGACGATGAGTCGTATAAATGAAGAAGACAACACTTCTATAACAGCTTTTATTGATATAATCCACTTGATGCAGCATATTTGGTACAGTGAGAACATTTAGTTAGCACTGGTTGTTCCATTGCATATTTCTTTAGAAAATACAGCTGATTATTAACAGTATAAAAGTATTTAATGAGGTTATTCAAATGTGTCTTGTCTCCAGAGGGAACAGGCAGCGGCGTGGATTGCGATCCCCATTGTGATCTCCCGTTGCAGCACTTTATCATACTTGTGACATAACGAGACGGTGGTGCGCGCTGTAAAATAGACTCAACTGGCGTTTCCCTCCGCTCAGCAACACATTCGTTCGGAAAAATTTCTGCTGCACCGAAGCTGCAACAGGCTGTGTGTTTATTCCACAGCTTTGCTTTGTCTAGCTGTTCACATGCTGGCCCGCTAGCTCCTTTGCACATGCTACGACTTTCCTTTTAGAATACTAACTCAATCGTTCTATTATGAAAGGCCCCTACTGCACCTGTATATAAATATGAGAAGCATGCACGCGTATGTTTGATGCCTTTTGTTGAATTTAGCCTTCAGGGAAATTTGTGTCTGACAACATTTAAAGTGACATATTAAGATCGCAATGCTTACTTTTGCCCCGTAACCTACCCAGAAATCTTCTGGTGGAGCTACGTGGCGGAAATATGAATCCTGAGCTTACTGCTCATTACTTGTCTTCGACGGGGTTCGAGCGTGGAAACCCTCCCTCAATTGGCGTTGAAAAATACGTATAAATCATAGATGATTTTTATCTAAGCAGCCTGAACGAAGACACGGACGAAGAACGAGAAAGCGAGTGACTGTCTACCACGTCTCATTGCCGCCAATCGCAAAAGCAAAGGGGCCAGAGAGTAAGCACCATTTGAATCAGCACATCCCCTCACCTTCTCAGTTTCTTTATGTTAGCCGGGGAGAGCGAGCGCGTCAACTTCATGCGCTCCTTGCTTTGTCAGTGCCAACGCTCGCCTGCTTCGGCGGTGTATATGTCATGGACGGGCAAGAATTAGCTATGAATCCTAATCTGCCTAAACGCCCCTATGGGCTGGCCACCACCGGGTGGCTAGCTACACGTGCGTCTAGCGAACTAGTGAGCGACAGCCTGCCATCTTCCTTCTCCCTTTTCATCCCCTCTACTCGCTTCGAGTAGAGCACGAGCCCTTACACCATCGTCATCCCTCGGCAAACGAACCAGCTAGCTAAGGAGCTGCAGTGCGGCCCGTACGCTATCTAGTCTTTCCCTATATTTCTTTTCCCTACCCCTCTTCCCAGCTCATTTACACGAAATAACGCACAAAATGCTCGAATAATCCTCCGAAATGGCTACTTCTAATGTCTGAACTAAAAAAAAAAACTTACTTTCGAACCGTCGTATAAACAGAGGGATAGTGATGAAAAAGGGATATCATATTCGGCAATATATTATGTAGTTAATATAGCAGTGTGGGGACACACAATGTCATGGTCGTGGAACCAATGTGGAGGTGATGACCAAATTGACAGCACAGTCTAACATTTGGCAGGAATATTCAAACATGTAAATCTTTGAATGCTGCTGTAAATTTTCTCCATAGGGCAGATATTCTTAGCGTTTGAAGCTTCTAGCACCTACAATTTCAATAATATATTTTTTAAAAGAAAAAATAGTCAACATATCTAATAGGGACAAAATAAACGACATGAAGTTAAAAATACAGTCACCCAAGGCACAGTCGCACGGAGGCGATGACAGCGACGCTACCATAACGACGAGCCGGTACGGCGAACACAATGAATACCTCTTCATGACAACAAGACTGGAGCGACAGCAACGAGAACCCTGTCTTTATGACACTGTCACAAAGAAATGCCACTGCCTGAATAAAAAGAATGTTATCACAAGCCCGCCGTGGTTGCTTTGCGGTACGAGTGCTGCGCTGCTAAGCAACGAGTTAGCGGGAAGAAACCAAGGCCGTGGCGGCCGCACTTGCACCGGGCGAATTGCAATGATGTCCGTGACCCGTGCTTTTGGGGCACCTTGGAGATGACCTAGTGGTCAAAATTATTCCTGAGTCCCCAGTTACGCCGTGCCTCTTAATCAAATCGTGGTCTTCTCCCGTGAAGCCCCAGAATTCAATTCAAAGACATGGCGCTCTGTATACGGAAATCTAAGAATCCTTCAGAGCAGTTTCGCTAAAGCGAAGTTGATATTTATTACTGCTCCGAAAGAGCCCTCATGAACGACCGCAGCAGATGAAGATTTCAATGGGTCCACATTTAGCGAATATATATTTCTATGTCAAATCCCCAGAAATAAAGAACATCATTCATTGCTTTCGCTTCATTGAATCTCTGACAGTTTATGTTGTGTGCAGTTGTTTCATAGCCCTTGAGGTAAACTAGATGCACCTATGTTGCGCTGATTGTGGCATTCGAAACTTACACAACAGAAAAACAGACGAATAAGTGAAATGTCACGAGATAGTATAGTTTTAATAAAGTGAGGACTTCAGTTTGTTGCTTTGTCAAACTCCGGGGTCTGCCAATTTATTGCGATATATGTATTTTATTTTCCAACTACCTGGTGTGTTAAGATAAGTGCGGATGCAGCTATCTTCGTTGTCTCTTTGTTGAGGCAGTCCACTAATGCAGAATATTATCGCTCACAATAAACAAACGATAAATTAATATAATTATTTAGCAATGCCTTGTTCTTTGCACATAATTTCGATCAGAATTGTAGGAAAGTAGTAACAGACCCTTCGCACACAACAAGTGGATGTTAGGTTTCTACAGTGAAATCACTATTTAAGAAGGTTCTATACTCAAAACATCGGTGAAATCAAAGGATTTGGTTGATTTTCTGCCTTTTGCACGTTACAATTTTCGCGTGGTATTTCCTTAAAAAGCTTATTCCGCTCGACTTCTATATGGGCATGAAAGGTGAACAATTTTTTGTTTACCATACATCTAAATTAAAGACACAGATATAAAGCCCACCTGCATGTAATCGATGTGGTTATGGTGCTCCTAAATCTACGAAAATCTACGCGATCGTTCTAAGCTATTTTCGAATTTGTCGCTGGTATCTATACCATTGCAAGTCTCCGAATAAATATGTTCTGTGTCAGTGCGGCGGTTACTATTCCCAGAAAAGGCAATTTTCAACTTTCTCGAAGTTGTCAATGCTCAATAACTTTAGGCATAAACAGCTGTGAGCGAACGCTTTCTTCTGAAAGAATTACGAAGGTAGAGGACGAGACGTCAGAATCGGCCGAAGTTGTACTTCTTTTAAACCGATGCGTTGTTCACATTGTGTCCTTTCTTTGCCTGTTATTGCTTGTTTATCAGATTTTGCATGTGTTCTTGGTCAACTAGAGCTTCCTGGAAG
Organism: Dermacentor variabilis; assembly: GCF_050947875.1. Taxonomy (NCBI): domain Eukaryota; kingdom Metazoa; phylum Arthropoda; class Arachnida; order Ixodida; family Ixodidae; genus Dermacentor; species Dermacentor variabilis. Next base: position 94,782,339 of record NC_134574.1, on the reverse strand, counting down.
CAAAGAACAGAGGTAAGAGCTTGTCTCACTAGTGTGACGACACAGTCTACGAAAACAGAATGATGTCAGCACTAAGAAAAGCAAAACTGCAACTTACAAGTACGAAGCCAGCGCTACTCTTCAATGTCCATGACCTTTTGCCCTCAAGCGAGTATGGCATAAGTAGTAGCCCACGGCACACACAAACAGAAATATGGTTTCGTAAAGCCCAACCACCATCTTTTTATTTCAGCATGCAATAGTGTCAAAGGACGTAAATGATGTTATAGCTGTTCACCGCGGTCTTGCCAGAGCAATTCTGGCAAAGGAGTCTTTGCGTAGTATTTGATACATCGAGACTGCAGTCAGCCACAGATGCCTCACCTCTTAAGCAGGAGTTTCAAGAGCATCGAAAACAAGAGTGTTTGTATCAAGCACCAAACATACGCCGAAATGTAAACATAGAACAGATGCATGTGTTCACGTCGTTATAATGTACCTCCTACACTTCTACAGTGTGATAGATCTCTCTTGTTTATTTTAGATTTCTTCTTGTACTTAGGTTTTTCAACACCACTGACGAGATCCATATCGCTTCATCACAGTGTTTACTCTTGTTGTAGGGAATTTGCGTACCTATTCCCTTTCAGGGGACACAGCAAGTCCTTACCTTTTCATTGCAGCGTCGCTGCAATGAAAAGACAATTCCCAGCATCCTGGAAAACCACAAAACTCAATATGTTTGACGAACAACAAAATCGAGAAAACAATTCGTTGTTAAAGTTTGCTGTGCGGAGTAAAACCTAGGTGGCTAAGGGTAGCCTGTGTTTGCCGGAACTTGAACATCAGCCAATTTCCCGTCTCGGCTTCCTGAACGCCATGACAATGCCTAAGAAACTTTGCCCTAACAGACTGCTTCAACAAAAATAAATTTATGAGCTGAATCTCTCTGTTAAAAGTTAAATTCATTGCTTTGCGATACGTTCCCGTTTACTTTTCATGTTTTGTTGCACAAGCCAACACAAGTTCACTTTTCATTGCACAAGATCATACTCGTGATGGAGCTGTGAAAGTTCTGTGTACAATTGTAAAAAAAATAGCACTACCGTATATACAACTAAAACAGTCAAATGTTTGTTGTAGCTTCTGTAGCGGGCACGATTAGAATAAGACCCTTGAAATGCTTTTCGCAAAACAATACAGAAAAATTCCTTTTTTTTTTATACGATAGTAAGTGCCTCAGGGCATACAGGGGTATGGGATGGGGTGAATAAGGGTTATTAAATGAATGAAAAAAATTTGCTGATTTAATGAAGAGTAAGTGGGATGGATAATGTTATCCCTGCGTCCGCTCTGTGCAATCGCTCGGATTATGCGGCGAAACTCTCGCTGCTGTGACGTGCCGGAGCCTCGTCGGTTTCAGTGCAGGGCAAACCCACAGCGGGTGGTGGATGTCGGCTTCAGCATTTCAGGACTTGCAGAGTGGACACCCAGGGCGAGGTAATAACGGGCATCTTCCAAATCTTTATTTACTTTACACTTGCAAATGATGTGAGCTTCTCTGGAATAAAGTGGCGAAATGATTTTTGCTTTGATTTCTTTCTTTAATTATCGCATCGAGGTTGGATATCAGCAAGTCATTTACTTCACAGGCATAATGCCATGGGTTTAAGAAATATACGTTAAATTGAAATATCACATTTGTCAAAATGATATCAGACTAGTGTTGCTGGTCTTTATGGCAGTATCGGGCATTTTTTTTGTGAGGTACAATCAGTTTTAAAATCAAAATGTATTCCAGAAATGGCGTACAATTGAGAAAATCAAGCAAAATGATCCTGTTGTTTTCACTACCCATATGTTTAAATAAAAAGCTGTACAAACGGAATGACGAATAGATTTGGCAGCCCGCGGCACTGAAGCGCTAGGCCAATGCTGCAGACAGCGAGGAGATAAAGAAGACTGCTCGCGGGGCTGGACCGAGGGTGACCTCGGACACCTGATGGAAGGCGGCGCGGAGCGGGTCGGTGACATCGATGACACAGTTGCTCTTTTTCCAGCCAGTTTTGGTTTGTAGGGGGATTAATTGTTAGCGCAACTCCCACATGAATTCCGCAATGATCAACATTTGATCGTTAGGCTAGGTAGTGTTGAGGATGGGCACCAAACTACTCATTTGCTGTAGCCACCTATTATTGATACTTAGAAAGTTAATTAGTGTAACTTTCCTAATTACCCACGTAATTGCGGAAATGCTTTATATCTACACGCTGCCAATCCGCGAACTCGAACGGCAAACGTTACGTTACAGTGATAAATATCCTTATAATCTTAAAAATTTTACGCAGCTAGAACAAAAAGCATGCCGTATGCTACAACGACATTTTTTGCTTATTATCACGTTGGTTTGTTTCCATCCCACAGCTAAGATATTGTAATACATTTTATTTGTATTCTAAGACTGGCACACACTCAGTCGCGCATTGTTAGTGCCAAAAGTTACCGTCAAATAGGTTTAGTTTATGTGGGCCATACCCAGTTCTAGACAGCCAAGATAACGGCGAAAATGTTCTTCGAAGAGCACTGCATACTGAGATGCACGTACCCAGTTACTCAAGTTGGAGTAAGAGAGATAGAGAGATAGAACAACTTTACTCGCCAAAAGCAGAATTGACCATGTGACCAATTAGGTTGCAGGCCCGCAGAACCTGCCCGCGAAGTCGTGGGCGTGTAGGAAGGTTGCTGCCACGATGCCGCTGTCGGTTGATCGAAAAAGGCAGCCATTCGGTTTCAGGACGGCGATTGCAAGACCTAAAAGGGAGAAGGGAAAGTCCTGCATTCCTATAGAACGTGGGATAATTTGAAGTGTACTTTGCAGGACTGGCCGTTAGGCTCATATTCGTCCGGATAAATTCGGAGGAGTATGTAAGGATTAGAGAAAGAGGCTGTTTTTGGCTTGATACTACTCAGTAGCATGCTGGCTGGTAAGACGAGTATGAGGGGAGTAAAGATGCGTAAAAAATATTTATTGAAGAGCGGCACAATGTCATTGGCGCTACCCAGTGACAAACGTTGGCGCAGAAAGAGGTTCAGTGAGGACGGGCGCGTACTCTGTAACAAACGTTAGATAGAACTGAGTTTATTTTCTGGCAGAGAGGCATATACATCTCGGCGCATAGCTAATTACCTCGGCTTGACTGACGGTTGGTTTTTGACCAGGTTCTCTCTGCCCAGTTGCCCGATGTTCAGCATATTTTGCCACATACTACAAGGTGACGCCATGAGGCCAAGCAGTTTACGCGGTGGTAGTAATGTGTAATGAATAATAGGTATACAAATTTCTGAAGGTTGTACTTGCCTTTGTGGAACGTTCAAACAAACGGCGTGCTTTCATTGAAACAAAACAGAAAATCGTTAAAGTTGCATCAACACATATTGTGTGCTTTGTAATGATGTTATAGTGAGCCTAATGACGTTAGTGATGGTTATAGTGAAGGTATGGACGTTATGTTTTCATGAGATTATTAGTAAAAATAAGGAGAGTTTACGTTATTAGCACAAGTTCCCGCCTATGCGTGCCCTCGGCAGTAATATTTGTACTGGCATACCTGTTAAAAGTGGTTTCTTATTTCACGTAACGAAAAGCAACTTACTAGCAGCCTTTCTTTAGTAATGACTCGTGGGAATCAGGGAAAGATTTGATTAGAAAAGTTGACAGTGGTAAGAGCTTTTTTCCTCGTAGAAATTGCAATTTAGCATAAATTGCAGCTTTCTAACAAGAGGGGATTCCCTGTTTATGACCCGTTTTAGCGTGTCTTTCTAACCAAATTGTTTTCATCTTTGACTGATAAATATTCAAGTTTCTAGATGCACATTCAACCTAGTTTTTCTTAATATTGCAATGCAGATCCAATTTCCCAGGCTTGCATGTTGTCAGTGCGAAAATACTGATTTGCCTAAAGTTCGCGGTTAAAAGTATTGTTACAAAGAAATCGCATTTACTTACGAAGAAATATCGTTCATAGCCCGGACATATTTAAAAAAAAAGAATCTCACAGCTTATGCACTGAAGCACATAAAACACATAAAACTACACAATGTGCTGCATATGCAAAAATTACAAATGTGATCGACATCACGCGCTTCTATATTAAGAATCTGAAGCAAGTGCTAAAGGGCTTGAATTGGCACATGCAAAATGAGTTCGTTCTGATGTATCAAAGAATACAACTCAGAAAGGCCCATGATTGGTCCATCGCGTTTTCAGCTGAGAAACGTCAGAATTGAGGAGCAAATATAAAGGATGTGCGTCTTGATCTGCGCTAACTCACGGACGAACATTTGCCAAAGTAATGTCTTCTACAAATATGCTTCTGATCATGGTGCTGCCGGTTATGTTAATCTTTGGTCACGGTTATGTTAATCTTTGGTCAATTTTAGATATGCTACTTGGGTATAGTCTCATGCAACTGGAATGCATCCCTACCCCATTTCAGGACAGCCCTGTCCGGCGCCAGCCTAGTCCAACAAGCGCCTGAAAATTTTCTAATTTTTTTCACTCCACCTTGTCTTCTGCCGTCCTCTACTGCATTTTCCTTCTCTTGGTATCCACTTTGTAAAACTAATCGTCCTATGGTTATCTAACGGCAGCCTTAGTTGGCCTGCCCAACTCCATTTTTTCTCCAAATGTCAATCAGAATATCGGCTATACCCGTTTGCTCTTTGATTCACTCCCCTCTCTTCCTGTCTCTTAAGGTTGTTCCCAGATATCTTCGTTCCATCGCTCTTTGCGCGCCCCTTAACTTGTTCTCGAGCTTCTTTGTGAGTCTTCAAGTCTCTGCTCCATACGTCATCACTGGTAAAATGCACTGATTGTACGCCGCTCTTTTCAATGAAAATAACGAGCTTGCAGTCAGAAGCTGACAATGTCTCCTTTGTGCGATCCAACCCATTTTATTCTATGAATTTCCGTCTCATGGTCAGGGTTCCCTGTGATTTTCAACCTAGGTAACATACCTTTCACAGACTCTAGAGTTTGACTGGCGATCTTGAACTCTTGTTCCTTTGTCCGTCTATTTATATCTCGTGATAAATCAGTTCTGTGACCATTGCACCTGCCGGGCCTCGTCTGTCATCATGGCATGGTAAAAAGTGTTGTTGCATTCAACAGCGCAGATGATGCAGCAATCATGACGTATAACATGGACAAATTTGAATATTCTTCTGTCTTTGTTTCTGTCAATGCTCAACCATAAATAAGTTATGATTACAATTCCCAACATTCGTCGTGCAATGTTTCGTGAACTTCGTGCCTACAGCGCAATAACTGGCAAAATCCTAAATTCTGGATTACGTGCGAAATATTTCATGTTAAACGTAAACTCGTAGGGTTAACAAAGACTAGAAAGTCCTCTTGATCACGTAAATAAACCACTCAGATATCAGCATTGAGTAAAATACTAAAATGCAGAAATACGCTATTCGAGTTGTACTTTACTGTTACCATTTTAGCAAGCTTCAATAAAACTTCACCAGGAAAATGCAATATTGTCTTGATGTTAGAACTGGGCCCTAACGGCGTTGTTGAAGTAGAAGTACACATGATTGAACTTGCTCTCGCCGTTTTGGTTCTTAACAATCGAGGTCCTTTCGAACGTGTCGACCAGGTTACAAGATCATTGGACAAAGATGTACAGATAATAGGAGGTTCCTTGGCTGCGGAAAGACGATGTGCGTAGTCGATACCGGAGCTATCATCTGATATTGTTCATCTTTTCAGATAGCGGTACGTGTTCCAGAGGTACTGTTTGCTGTCTGAGGATAACTCGAAGGTCTAGGATGACGCTGGCCTTGTTTTCATGATGTGGGCTTGGTTCGTGGCTTCACGTGGACGTCTGGTGCATGAACGCAGATGCTCCTCCACTTGTCACTTTGTCGTAACGGTGAAGTGCCCAATCTTGGCACAACGGCGAATACCAAGACTAACCCTTCATTGGGCGAATCTTTGTCCACAAGAACAAGCTGCCCTTGGAAAGAACCACAGTAATGAACACACGCATTGATCATCGAAACATCATCTGCGGATTAGACAGTTTCGCTATTTATACCTGGGTAAAAGAGCATTGCAGCGTAGTCGCTGGTGCTTGCGTAAGTCGAAGAATGTACAACACTATATGCGTTACGCAGACAATCTGATAACACAAGACTAGGTCAGAACGCATAAACAGATGGAATTATCGATAACATAAAGAAAACTTTCGTTACACAATGGCGGCCATCGCGCTCAGCGATAACTTTCACATAGATTCGCCGCAGAAGAACATTGTCACCGGAAAAAAATATATATGTACCCACGGGGCTATATTATTCCCAGACCATGTAATGGTAATGCTATTTTCTTGAAACTTCTATGATTTTACGTGCCATGCCGTGGTCTGATTATGAGGCATGTCGTAGTGATAAATTTTGACAAGCTGTGTTTTTTTTAACGTGTACGCGATGCACTGACACTTTTTATATTGTATCAATCTAATACAAGGGTTTTTTAAGTTGTTGTTTTACCCTAACATTTTATTATACTTTGTCAGGCTCCCTCTAAGCTAATTATTATGACTACGACAAAGAAACGAACAGATGTCAAATACAAGGCGAGGAAAATAACTGTAATGGATATTCTACGGAAGACGACTTCATACAGAACTGTGTTACTCCAGCGGGTTAGTCCCCTCCCACACTCTGAAGTTATCACCATTCGCTAAAACGCATTTCGTAATAAAGTAGGTGAAAGCAGAAGTAGAAAACCCTCCTTTCGATTTATTGAAGGCTGACCGTCCTCCACGTCCTCCTGGAGTGTTTCGAAGCAGATGTCACATGTTGAGAGTAAGAAACACTCTTCTCTAGTATAACAGCCGCGCACGCGTCTTCATCGGGTAGTGTTTTTTTGTTTCAGAACCTTGTTTTGCGCTGAAACTCTCCTAGGTTTCTTGAGGATGTTGCGTTACATGTTATGAGCCCAATAAATTCGTAGTAAGTGCACTCTCGAGAGAATGCGGCTGTGGTTGTAGATTTTATGGCAAACGCCTTCAGGCTAAGGTGTTTAAAGGCGTTTGTTAATAAACTAGTGCTTCTTACAAACGTTTGCCTCTGACGCTCACTACATATACCACAAGATTGAGGCTCATTACTACTAAGGAAAAATCTGTCGGAGTCATATAGTTCCTATTCTGAGACGAGAGAATGGGATATCAGTTCGTAGTGTTTTCGTATTGAAGGGCCACGGACATAACTGTGTTTAATTCATCATCATCATAATCATCATCATCAACCTGGTTAGGCCCACTGAAGGACAAAGGCCTCTCTCATACTTCTCCAACTACCCCGGTCATGTACTAATTGTCGACATGTTGTCCCTGCAAACTTCTTAGTCTCATCCGCCCACCAAACTTTTCGGCGCCCCCTGCTATGCTTCCCTGCCCATCGAATCCAGTCCGTAACCCTTAATGACCATCGGTTATCTTCCCTCCACATTACATGTCCTGCCCATGACCATTTCTTTTTCTTGATTTCGACTAAGATGTGATTAACTCGCGTTTGTTCTCTCACCCAATCTGCTCTTTGCTTAGCCCCTTAATGTTACACCCATCATTCTTCTTTCCATAGCTCATTGCGGCGTTCTCGATTTGAGTAGAACCCTTTTCGTAAGCCTACAGCTTCTGCCCCGCACGTGAGTACTGGTAACACACAGCTGTTGTACACTTTTCTCTGGAGGAATAATGCCAACCTGCTGTTCATGATCTGAGAATGCCTGCCAAACGCACCCCAGCCCATTCTTATTCTTCAGGTTATTTCAGTCTCATGATACGGATTCGTGGTGACTACCTGCCCTAAGTAGATGCATTCCCTTACCACTTCCAGTGCCTCGCTATCTATCGTAAACTGCTGTTCTCTTCAGAGACTGTTAAACATTACTTTAGTTTTCTGCAGATTAAATTTTAGACCCGCCTTTCTGCTTTGCCTCTACAGGTCAGTCAGCATGCATCGCAATTGGTCCCCTGAGTTACAGGGCAAGGCAATATTATCTGCCAATCGCAAGTTACTAAGGTATTCTCCTTGAACTCTTATCCCCAATTCTTCCCAATCCAGGTCTCTAAATTCTTTCTGTAAACACGCTGTGAATAGTATTGGAGAGATCGTATCACCAAGCCTGACTGCTTTCTTTATTGGGATTTTGTTGCTTTCTTTATGGAGGACTACGGTGGCTGTAGATCCGCTATAGATATCTTTCATCATTCTTAAACTTGGCTCGCTACACCCTGATTCCTTATTGCCTCAATGGCTCCTGATGTTTCGATTGAATCAAACGCTTCCACGTAATCAATGAACGCTATTTTTAAGGGTTCGTTATATTCCGCACATTTCTCTATCACGTGATTGATAGTGTGAATGTGGTCTATTGTTGAGCACCCTTTACAAAATCCTACCTGGTCCTTTGGTTGACAGAAGTCTATGGTGTTCCGGATTCTATTTGCAATTACCTTAGTAAATACTTTGTAGCCAAAGGAGAGTAGGCTGATCGGTCTATAATTTTTCAAGTCTTTGGCATCCCCTTGTTAGCGTTCTTCCAAAATTCCGCTACGCTACGCTCGAAGTCATGAGGCATTGCGTATAGAGAGTGGCCAGTTTTGTAGAAGAATCTGTCCACCATCCTTCAACAAATCTGCTGTTACCTGATCCTCACCAGATGCCTTCTCCCTTTGCATAGCTCCTAAGGCTTTCTTTACTTCTTCCCTGTGGGATTTCAAATTCCTCTAGACTTTTCTATCTTCCATTATCTTCGTGGGTGCCACTGGTTCTGTATTAATCTCTGTAGAACTCCTCAGCCACTTGAACTATCCCATCCATATTTGTAATGATATTGCCGGCTTTGTCTCTTAACGCATACATCCTATTCTTGCCTATTCCTAGTTTCTTCTTCACTGTTTTTAGGCTTCTTTCCTTCCTGAGAGCATGTTCAATTCTATCCATAATGTACTTCCTTATGTGAGCTGTCTTACACTTGTTGAATAACTTGGAAAGTTCTGCCACTTCGATTCTAGATGTAAGGTTACAGGCTTTCACACATTGGCGTTTCTTGATCAGATCTCTCTTCTGCGATAGCTTACTATCATCCTGTCTAACGGAGTTACCGCCGACTTCGACTGCACACTTCTTAATGATGCCCATAATATTATCGTTCATATCTTCAACAATAAGGTACTCTTCCTGAGTTAAAGCCGAATACCTGTTGTGTAGGTTGACCCGGAATTCCTCTATCTTTCCTCTTACCTCTTACTCATTGATCGGCTTCTTATGTACCAGTTTCCTCCATTCGCTCCTCAAGTCTAGGCTAATTCGAGTTCTTACCATCCCATGGTCACTGCAGCGCACCTTGCCGAGCGTGTTTACATCTTGTATGATGCCAGGGTAAGCTCAGAGTATGAAGTCTATTTCATTTCTAGTCTCGCCATTTGGGCTCCTACACTTCCACTTTCCGCAATCCCGCTTGCAGAAGAACGTATTCATTATCAGCATATTATTCTGTTCTGTGAGTTCTACTAATAACTGTCCCCTGCTAATCCTGTAGTCTATGCCATATTCCCCCACTGACTTGTCTCCAGCCTGCTTCTTGCCTACCGTTGCATTGAAGTCGCCCATCAGTGCAGTGGTTTAACGTCAAGCATATGCGTCAAGCATTACGTCTCACAAGCACTTGTAATGGTTTCCCAGTTTCTTTAGTAGAAAAGGCTTGATATCTATGAAAGGGGCAACAGCGGTAGGATTCATTGCGTGCGACGCAATTGAGGTGGCAAGTGCGTTCGCTAGAACATTACCCTGAATGTTCCTAAGCCCAGGCACGCAACATATTATGGTATACTGCTTAGACATATATGTTGTGCAAAGAACGTGCTAGAGCTCGCACAGTACATCGTTTCTGTATTTACGCAATTAGATATGCGCCGTCGGTAAATTGAATTATTTCTTGAAGTTTTAATGAGCTTACATGTTTTACATCTGACATTCGTGCGTAGGCTTCTGGCGTAAACAGACTTGTTTATAGATGCAACAAATCCATTTGCGAGAAAGATGAATGGATTGCTGCACGAAGCGCGCCGACTCGCGACTTGAAAGCGTCGGCTTAAAACTCTATGCAACAATACATTGGCTAAAGTTCTTGAAAATACATTCTAATGACTGGCTCTGTACTGTGTTTTGTAACATCGACTAACAATGTATCGTTTTCTATGAGCCACCACTATCACGGCGGCTATGGCTGGTACATGAGGCCGCACATTATCCTCAAGAATTGAAACCCCCCAAAGTTTTAATATGCACCCAGCAAATGGTTCTCCGGCCGCTGCTAGATTAATAAACAGCATTGCGTATTTCACATCGTTGATGGTTACATAAAAGGCATGGCTGCTGTTTGCGTTCACATACAGCAGATACAGGAACTTGAGTATGACAAGGCAACCGACTGGGGTTGTTAGTTGAGCACCATAGAAGGCTGCAGTGCGGGAACCTACGGGGACAAAGGAGGGACACAAAGTACGCAGACGCTGCGGCTGTGTACTTTGCCTTGTGAAAGAGTACGATCTGTGAAGTTGGAGGACAACTGGTCAGCTTAAATGTAGCGACTCTCTACACGACTCGGCCTGAAGACACCGGTCACTAGCGACTACCTAGGTTATAGGCAGGATTCAAAAATTTGAAGGAGGAAGGAGTAGCCCATTGATACACTATGCCCCCGTAGTCTAAGCGTATTCGCACGCGGCTATTGTAAAAGTGTATGACGCACATTCTGTCGCTTCTCCCTTCTGTGTAACTTGTCTTGCCTTGCCTAAAGTTTTTTGTCTAAAATTATATCTAAAATGGTGCTGTTTGTTTAGAGGTTATTTTTAACAATATGGAGGACGCAACCATTCGCCGCAGCCCCGACCATACGCAGGAACAGCCCGTGGCCACTAGATCAGCCCTAATAGACAAAAGTAAAAGTAGCAACCGATGGATGTTCCATGCTGTTCATGAAAATGCAGAAAATCATCCGCGCAAACAACGACGTTGCGAGAATCACCTTGGCGACGCCACAACTGACTGCCGCCTACCAAAAAAGTCTCCAATCCAAGCAGGTGCCGTCTCCAGAGAGCCCGACGACGCGACGTCGCATGGGACAAGACGGGAAAGCCATGCACAAACATCATGGCCTAACCGCCACACCACTTGAACAACCACCTACGTTGACCTGCTTGTAGGTGCCACAAAGTAACCGCTCCACTGGACACAGGATCCGACTACTCCTTCGTGAGGGATAATTCGTTGCCCTATTGAAGAAACTGAAAACTGCGTGGGGCTGTCTTCAAAGCCAGAAGACGCCACCCAAACAGGTGAGTGTGTTACAAGGTCAAATAAACATCCTGCCTAGCTTCAGAATTATCCTTTCCGTCGGCACCCCACACGCCCGTAGACATAGAAGGCACCATCAAGGCAAATAATATCTATGGCGAGGCCCTGAAATTTCTGCCGAAGGGGGAATTGTTCGAATGCCCGCAGCAAAAGATATAGTAATGCAGACAAACTTCAGTCATGAATTTAAACCCCTCAGCAATGGCACGAAGATTGCCAGCATGGAAGAAGGTACAGGAGCAAGTGAGACGTTGGCCCTCTCAGATTAAGCTGAAACTACAACTACGTTTGTGTTACTGAAACAGCTTTCGATATTAATCTATGTCTTCCGAGGCATCCAAAGTCTCCTCAAGCAAGGAAGGGATCCATGAAATGAAACAATAGCTACTTCAGATGCCTTGCCTTTTGGACTTGGGACATCATTCATTCGGAGGCAAACGAGTGGCAAGTTTTCTGTCATCGCTTATGCCTCATCATTACTCTCCCGGACCGAGAAGCGTTACTCGGTGGACCGGGCATATGACAAGTTTAGTTAGCCCTAACGGTGCATTGTCTGCGATCTGGCAACTGGCGCTACTTCTTTTTCAGAGAGAATAGCTCTAATAAGTCGTTAAACTTGTGGCTTTAAGACTCGTTGTCCGCCCGTCTCGCTCTTCCTCCTGAGTACAACATGGTGTCAGAAGAACAGGTGCTACCAGCAAACATCGACTACTAGTCATCCTGAGTGCATAGGGTGACTCCAGCAAGAAAATACCCGCAGGTGCGCCCTGTGTGACATCTTAGAACTCAAGTAAGGCGAACGCCCGATATTCGAGGCTATCCTTTCATTAGTAATTTACCTGGCGGACGTCTTGAATTTTACGTTTCCGAAGGAGCATACGAAATTGAAAAAAAGATTTTAACGTTTCTGAACCTGTTCAGGGTGGTGCGTGAAGGCCGAGAAACATCAAGTATACGCGCAACCCTAAATTAAGGGCGAGTGAGCCGAAGAAAACTACACAACCGCTGCTGTCTTTGAAGAGAAGAAGAAATTCGACGCAGTTGCAGAGCAGTTCGACAAATACTTCGGCTATCTCGCTACGCAATGTATTCTTTAAACGAGTCACATATAACAACAGAATGCCACAAGACGGTGAGTTGGCTAAAGATTTCGTTACTGCGCTTCACACGCTTTCAAAAGATTGCTATTTCGGCTCCGTTCGAGATAAGCAGTTATCCGCCACTCTTCAAAAGACTCTTGCGTTCATCCGCCACACTGACAGCCGAGCTCTACAGCAGGTGCCACCTGTGAAGAAAGAGCGAAGAAAACCAGCCCCAAAACTAGTTCGCGTCCTTCAAAACAAGGCAACAAGGGCTGATATCTTAAGCGGCACAAACAAGCTATTTTCATCCTATTGTATAAACTGGTTACAGAAACTATGTCGTTGGTATGGTCAAGAGTGTAATCCTCGCATTTTCTGCCCAGCCCGCTCAGAAGACTGCAGGAATTGGCGAAAAAAGGGTCACTACGCCTGCTTATGTGTGTCGCGGATCCTCGATTGAATTGGAAACCGACAAGCAATAATAAAAGCAGGATTCTTCGGGGTGTGAATACGTGGGAATATGAAACCTGAGACGCCACAGTCTTTGTTCAGAGTCAGTAAGTGATCTTCAAAAATTGTTACTGGCACTGTTGAAACCATCCTCTCGGAGCAAATATTCCAGACACTCAAGGATAGACTTCTTCTGTCTGCTCCTCCTCAGCAGCTACATAGTCTAGATAGAAACGGCGCGAATGACGGGACACAGAAGAGAGGCACATGACACAGGCGCTGACTTCTAACAAGTATGTTTATTGCATGAGCGCTGAATATATAGGCGGGGAAGTAATAGTAAAACCTAATTTGCATGAAAAGACGAAAAGAATAACTTATATAACACTCGGTTTAACAAGCTAAGTTGGCAGATGTGCGATTTATTTGTCTAATAACTGGATGGATGGTAAACTGATGCGTGAAGGACCACGTTGAGAGATGGCAAATACTTTGATAATTTGCTCGTGCGCTGATCAGCGTGTACATAAATTCCTCCTGAGTAACTTTTCTAAAATCGGGGATGCATTTGCACGACCTGCAATGCAGAGCAAGATTGCTACTGTAAATTTGTTTTATGTTACTGGCGTGCTCCCAGAGGTGATCATTGAGGCAGCGTCCCGTTTGACTTACGCAGGCGCGCTCGTACCTGAAGGGTATGTAATAGACGACTCCTGTGATGCTGCTGCTGAGCGGCTTCAGATGCTGTTTGTCGCAAATTTTTTTTTGGGAGGGGGGAGCTGTCTTGGCTTACACTTCTGCATAAGGCTTTCAGCTTTCCTGGGGCTGAAAAAAAAAACAAATGATAAACCCACCCTTCCCGCTGCGTCTCTCCTTCCAGCGGCAGAAGTGGTACGACTCGACCTCATTTACCGTAAACGTCCCAGTAAAAAAGTTCGACAGAGTGATCTTGTTACATCCACAGATCCTTTGGGATTTCTTGTTGGTGCCCTTCCAACACCGACAATATTTCTGATGGTCCCTCAGCACAGCCTGTGGGAACACTCCCACACCAACACGATTCTTGAAGGTCCCTCAGGATGCTATATGCGCATGCTTTCCACACCAATAGGATTCCTGAAGGCCCCTCAAACCTGCTGTTGGCGAGCCTCCAACAGCAATGTGCTCGTTGGGTTTCCCTCAAGGCTTTGTATGCGCGCGCTTCCCACACCAATAAGATTCCTGCAGGTGCCTCAAGCTTATAGGCGACCCTCCAACACAAATCACATTTTGAACATGTCGCTTCAAGACCCCTTCCAACAACAATACGATTGCGAAATCATATATGCGCACGTATGTGCTGAGCATTTATGGGCTTCTTAAATACGTTTCACAAACTAGTAGGCAGACCACTAAATGTAGTCATAATAGGCCGACAACGACGTGACTGACAAACGCAAGTCCTCGCAGTGTGTGGGCTTCTGCGAACTTCCATGCAATACCGACGAAAGTGCCGATCAACTGCCGTACCAGGTAAAAGCCATCTATCGACAGCGCAATTTCCACAATGCCTGCGTGTACATTTATACTTTCTCATGCTCCGAAAGAATGTAACCATTCCTCGAGAGCTGGAATGGACAAACTTCGATCAGCCATTTTACGATCAGCGAAGGATATATGTCTGTCGCAGTCAACGAGATCGTACGCGCACGTCACCGGCGGATTTGAACGGACAACTGCTTTTATGATTCAGTATGCATTCGTAGCGATTTAGAACAGACCACATCTTCTTTCGCACAGTGCAAGCGAGAAACGGCGACACGGCGTGGTGCCCATGCCACTGTTTCGGCGAAAGCTGCCGGCACGTCGCACTCGATCGCCGCGGAGCTTCGCTGAATGAAATGTGGCGGTTTAGAAGGCTGTATTTGTGCGCAATGTTGTGCTAACACACTTAGCTTTTCAGATAAAGTGGTCTCTTTTTATTATATGCGATACCGTCAGATGGCGCCGGCGATTTGACACAGCAGCCTCGCTCACGTAAAATGAGTGCGCTCGTGAAAACCACTTCGATCTGCATGTTAAATTTCGGCTCGATCGAGCACGCACTTCTACGACGCAGAGCTACTATAGATGGCATTGTTTCGATGCTTCTTTCACGTTAAGGCGCTAGAAACTGACGTGAACGAGCTTGTTTTATTCGCGCATTTGCTTGCCCTTTCCGATTGCGTAACGCTGCTGGTGTGCAGCTTCGTTGACGATATCAGCGGGCGCCAAATGCGCGAGATAGCCCTGCCATTCCCTGTGCGCACTGCCTGAAAGACTACCGCGATAATCGTACCTTTGCGGTATCGATTTTTCAAGTAAGTCATTCTCGAAATTTACGTCCTTTACATATATTGTACGGTACCTATACGTCCGAACTGCAGCCAGCGAAGCATGAAAAAACTTAATTACGCTTAACAATTTGGCAGTGGCGTAGCAAGTCCGTCTGGCAACCAGAGCCCATAGGTCATCTGTCGCTGCAGCTCCCCCTCCCCCACCCCCATGTAGTCAGGTGGGCAAGGATATCGAACATTTCCGGGGAGTGTGAGGTGGTGTTTCAGAACCAGCACAAGCCGCCTTGGACCCTCCCCTTTTCGCTTTCATTCCCAGAGTTCGTTAGTAGCAGTATGCAGGCTGTTTTATTTTCCGCACCAAATAGCACAGCTAGGGCGCTGCACTGATAACTTGTGATAGGCGCCTTTGCACATCTACTGTGAGACAGTGAGGCTTCGCAGCCAATACAAATAAAGTTTTAATTAGCAATTTAAGAGGTGATATCGCATTTGAAAAATTGAAGCCCGACAATCACATGTTGACCAAAAAACTTGCCCTGAAAGCCATTGGAAGACGATGTCATGTCCGTTTATGAGGGCTTGGTGGAGAACCTCTCTGGTCTAAAACAGCAGTTGTTCATGGGTCTTGCATCGTAAGCCTGAGTGCATTTGCTGAAGGGCTTCCTTGGAGCTACAGAAAACAACCCCCTCTCAAGGTTTGGTTTGTGCGATGTAATTAACAGCGCCCTATAATGCGGCAAGTTCTGTTGCCGTAGAGGTCATTATGTGGGACACTGCTGGTGACTTATCAATCAGTGCAAATCTGCAGTTTTTGTTCATGTGTCTTGTTCAGTAATGACAGTGTCAAGTTCTGGTGCCATAGACGTGGTTATATTGGACACTTTCAACGTAATTGTGACTTGTAAGGTCGGGATGATAGCAGTGCCTGAAGAGCTGGTGGCCGAGACAGATCAGTGTGAATCTGCATTTTTTGTTCATATGTCTCGTTCAGGAATGACAGTGTGAACTGATGTAGAGCCACTGTTGATTGATGGGTCTTCTTCGTAATTGCCGGAATCGTGAGGCATACTTGTGGCTGCCTTAGGCACGAGAGGGTAAGAGTGGTCCTGCTGTTGGGTAAAGCCCGACGGCAGGTAGCCTTGATGGGTCGCAACAAGTTTGCAAAATGTGGCTTGAGGTATTTGTAGTGGCGAAGCAGCAATATAGTGACTAGGTAATGTGTGTTTAAGGTTGTCAGTCATTAAATGTATTTTCACCAAGTAGTTTCTAGTAAGCATGAGTGTTGCACGAGCCGAGGCACATCGTGGTAGTCCAAGACGTGTCCATAGAGCCTACGAATACGCAGAGTCTACGAGGGTACGACTTTTTGTTTTACATGTGTTCGCCAAAACAAGGCAAGCTGTACTGTAAAGAGCCCAGAAACAGTGCTCTCTAAAGCTGCAGCATGGAACATGCCGGCGTGCCCCTGGTTTTTCCGCGCAGGAATCTCCTTATATGTGCAATCGAAATTAGTCTCCGCTTCACGTAGATGCAATGGGGGCTCCATGAAAGTTCCCGGTCAATAATTTCACCTAAGAAGCGGTGATACTTCCACTATTTGATACCCTGGGCATTGAGAGAAAGAGGGTACAGTGCCATGAGTTTGCAGGTAAACGTGGTTAATAGGCATTTTTCGTTGGACATATTGAGGCCTTGTTTGGGGAGATACCAACAAGTTAAGGTGACTGGCCGCTGAATTCTTCTGGACACATGAAGACGAGTCGCCGGCAGGAGGCCAAAGATAAATATTATCAGCTTACACTGGTGAATTGTCTTGGTTAATATTTCAGCAAGGCCAACCATAGGTAAAGTAAAGAGAATAGGGCTCAATAACCTGCCCTGTGGGACGCCACCGTTGCAACAACAATATGACAAAGAGATGGTTAGCTATGACTAGGAAACAGTGTTCTTATTCCATACCGCGAAACTGATAGAAACCTAATGCAAACGATAGAAAACTGATAATTGGAACACTGTATTAATATTTATGACACACAAACCATGGTGGGACATAAGCGCATCGCATGAGCACCCTGGCGATGAACCATCCCGCCACCATTTACGCCCAGTCAAGCTGGCATATATGTCAGATATATGTGACACTCCAACTGACGCCTGACACCCAAGGCCCACAGCCTCCCGCCCAGTGTCGTTAATACCCCCTTGCAACTTGGTATTTCATTAATGGCATAAGCCTTGTCAGTGCACATAGACATAGAGAGAGAGAGATAATTTAATTGAAAGAAGGCAGAGAGGTCGGCCTGAGCTAAGGTGCTCTAGCCTGCTACTCTGCACAGGGGGAGGGGGAACGGGGACATAAAGATGTGATGAGAGATGATGATGACCTAGCAAGAAGGATGCGCAAAGGTGAAAGCAAGTGCAGCACTCTGATGATAAACATTCACAAATGTCGTCCATGAAGCCACAATCAGGTTTCGCTTCAAGTCTGTAGTCATTAATTCGAGTGAACTTAAAAATAGAGGCACTAGGACGAAGCTGGGTGTGGGCCTCCCCTGCGGGAACAGCACAAGCGCCAAACAAAATCTTTATAGCATATAAAGACCTGCAATAAGCAGCTCTAGCACGGCGAGCACTTGTAGGGCACTTTTAGCGGCCGGAGTCTCGAGACCACCGAGAATCACGCGCATAGACTCGACTAGGTGCTTTAGCATTTTTTGTACATTCTCCTTCTCGTGTTCATATCCTTGCTTGTCCGTAGTGTCACCGGTTTCATTGGCCCTATAATTCTTGGCTTCATGGCGCGGAGGACCGCTAGTGCCCGCAGGCATGGCCGTGGGCCTAGAGGGCAGCAAAGGCCATTCCGTGTCTGTATCAGCCGGAGGAGGTGAATGTTTGCCGCGTGCTCTCGTGGACCTTGAATTATCAGTAGACGCCGTTACCGTCTTTGATGCACGCACAGGCAGAGGTGGTCGTGGTACTTGCGACACGCTAGGTAGTTCTCCTGAAATGGTTTTGTGATGCTTCTGTCGCGAGCGTTGGTCACTTTGGCGAACAGATTGAGCAGCCTCTACGTGAAGATTGGTCTCTGGCCATTTTTCGAAGAATACGAACCTCTTGTTTCATCTTCGGGCATTCCTTCGAAGTCGCTTCGTGAGAGCCAGTACAGTTGGGACATTTATATGAGGACGTCTCACAGCCGGTGGTATCGTGCTCTCCGCCGCAACGCGAGCAGGTGGCTTTGCTTCTACAAACAGCGCTCACGTGTCCTATCTTGTGACATTTCCGGCACTGAATAGGCCTCGGAACGAACGGTCGTACTCGGTGTAAAACGTAGCCCACTTTGACAGACGCTGGTAATGTCGAAGAAGCAAATGTTAACTTGATACATCGAGACTGCCCCAAGCGGTGAATCTCAAGAATGCGCACCGATGACCTCAAAAGAGTCTTGAGGTCCGCATCCTTGATTTCAAGCTCCACGTCGGAAATCACTCCAGTTGTAGTCTCCTTCCCGTAAGTAATAAAGGAGCGGACGAGGATTGCGCTTAATTGTGGAATGGTCTTTAACTTCTCAAGTACTACGGAATTTTTTACATCTATTGTCAGGATGTTCTTGCGAGCGTTGATCCTGATCTCGTTAATTTGCCCAGGGGCCACACTTTCAAAATATTCGGTTAGAAACTGTCTGCTGAGGGAGTTCATGCTGTGTGACGTCGAGAGCGGCACGTAAAAAACCATGAAGGATTCTTGCTCACTCTGATGCGATGAAGTCGCCTCAGTCGGCATACGGCGCATCTTCTTCTTACGGCGGCCCATGACAACGGTGTACTCGCTGTCAGAGTCCATGACTTCTGGCGTTGAGCTCTCCCAGGAATCGAGCTGGTCCGAGCTTCCAAAGGCACGTCGTCCAAAAATGAGCGATGAAGTAGACGACTGACCTTGTTCAGGTGGTCGTGGAAACATGTTCTCACTCATCCTTGATGCAATGATTCTCACGAAAATGGCAAGAACGTAAAAAAATGCATAACTGCGAGAGGCCCAGAGCACCAGTGAGCTCTGGGCACTTCTTTCTCTTCCTCTCGCCCACATAGACATAATATATTTGTCTCGTATGTTGAAACAGAGGTGATTTTCGATGAACGGTATACTCTTTGCACTGCACCAACACAACTGAGCCATACAGCGTGCAGTTTAAAACCAATGATGTGCCGTTAATAGATGTATACACAAACTATCAGGTTGTGTACACGTAATGGATATGCATCTATTATATAATCAACATTTACATATACAAACCCACTGTTCCTTCAGCCTAAGTATTACATGCTCATTCTCTTTACACACTGCTGAAATGTGTGTCGAAAGAACAGTATACTTTCACTGGAACAGCTGATTTGGTTTAGATATGTTCAGTAATGGATGGTGCATACTCTTCATAAATCAAACACCCGCCCAATCTCGAGATAGCCTATTGAGCATATACGAGAATCTGCACTAACACTGTCCGAGATAGCAGTTGTCAAGCACAATGTTCTATAAACCTATTAAGCTAGGAAATCCTTCAAATCCACGCTAAAATACACAGATAAATGAATTTAATATTTGCATTTAATTCTATGTGAAATAATGTCACTACTGAAATATATGTCATTAACTCCAATTTCACATGGTCAGCCAGCAGCCACCTATTGTTTGAGAAGGAATACACCCTTTGGCCTCATAATCAGCCTTTACATACTAACTTTTTTTTTATGTTATTTAGTGCTCATGCAGTCTTTAGCTTGCCTCATGTTTTGATTTTACGTGTTTGCGATGTGTAGCAACCATGCAAACAACTCATCTACTGCAGCAGCAAGCCCTTTCCTGGCCACCTCCATAACAGCCATTTTGAACCCGCATACTCAAGAAAATAATTTTTTGAGTTTGCAGATCTTTAGACGTCACGCACCTTAAACGTCACACAAATGCCCTTTTACACGCAAATGCCCTTTTTTGTGCAGGTTAGTTGCCTGCAACACGCATCTTGCTGTTGTTCTAGTGATCGCTTCTTGCTTGCGGTGTCCGGCACCCCAGACATCCGTGACCGTTGGCGTATTGCGCTTGGCGAGCTATTAAGTTCAGTTGCTACTAATGCTCATGTTGTGTGCTTATTACTTATGTTATCTAGAGGCATTGAGGTAAACACCAGTCCTGGTGTCCTCCAAACACCAGTCCTCGAAAGAATATGTAGCGCTATTTATCGCCTCGAAATGACGCAGAATTCCGTCATCAGTGAACTCGCCTTAATCCGTATTGTGCAGTCAAGTGCAGATAGCCTAGTTGGACGTCTTGCCACCCACAATCACAAGTTAGAGCAAACCGTCGAAGCAAATAAGGCTTTCCATCCTATCCGTGGCACTGAGGTTGGTCCTGTTATTTCCAAGCTTTCGTCGGGTGTGCAAGCGTTAACCGAAAAATGCGACGACACGGAGAATCGACTGCGGCGGTGCAACTTGGTCTTTTTTGGTCTCCGTGACGTGGTTGGCGAGTCTTGGGAACAGTCCAAATCCAAATTATTTCATTCTGCCTTGGCAAAGCGGAGGTATCAATTGATACTAATAACATTGAACGTGCCCATAGACTAGGTCGATTCCAAGAAAAGAAGAACCGCTCTATTATCGTGAAGTTTGCGCGGAATAAAGACAAATCCCAAATTCTCTCCTGTGGCTGGAAGTTAAAAGGCACATCGTTTGCTATACGCGAAGATTATTCCGCACGTGTGCGCCTGGCTCGGATAAAACTCTATCTTTACGTGCAGGAGAGAAGGCTTCCTTTTAAGATTTTGTTCAATAAGCTCATCGTAGGCAATAAGCGTTTTGTTTACGATGCTCAGACTGACTCTGTTATTGAATTCGAATCCTATGCAGCAACACGTGCTTGCACTGACTCGTTTTCATCCTTCGCCCTTGATTCTCCCATTCCTGTCTTTGAAGCAATTTATCACTTTATGCAAGGTGTGCTTACGAACGTCCGTAGTTACTTACCTAAAAAGGATCTCGTGGAAGCACTCCTTCAGGATAATGAAATGAACTTTGCCATCTTTACCGAATCATGGCTAACTCCGGATATCGAAAGCGAGGATCTTTCGCAGGATGCCGCCTCATCCATTACTTAAATATACGATAGGACTTCACGCAGGGGTGGTGGTCTACTGGCCTTTGTTCAATCCAATATAGCCTCATGTTTCGTTGCGATTAACTAACTGCAGCCTAGAGATTATCTGCATTAAATTGTCCTTCAAAAGATGCACGAACCTATTTATAGTATGTTCTTGCCCTCCGGACTGTGGTCGCAGCTTCACAAATGACCTGCACTGGTTCTAGTTATTTTGACTTCCCGGTTTCCTAATGCCAATTACATCCTTTGCAGCGATTTCAACTTCCCTGATATTGACTGCAAGAACTTAACCGTATCCTCACGGTTATCCAAGGACTTCCTTCAATTAACCCTATTTTTCAACCTTACTCAAGCTGTCCACTCGCTCACTCGGGGCTCTAACATACTCGACGTTGTTCTTGTTTCAAACCTTGACTTAGTTTCATCAGTGTCTCTTGTCATGGAACTAAGTGATCACAAAGCCGTAACATTCCACCTATCTTTTGCTATTAAAAAAGGCAATAAAAATATGTCAGGAGCTACAAAAAGGCCAACTTTTCTGCAATTACCTCCGAACTAGAATATTTCTATGAATGTTTTCGACGATCTGCTTCTTCACGATCAGTTAACAATAACTGGCTGTTGTTCAAGCAGCAAATTCAAAATCTAATAGACAAACACGTCCCTCTGTTACGCATTCGAGGTGATGCAGGCAAGTCCTGGTATTCCAACGCGCTAAAGAGACTATCGCGCCAGAAAAAAATATTGTAGCGTGTCGCCCGGAAATCGTCCTCAGCATCTAAATAGAAGAAATACTCAGATTGCCTGCTCGAATATGCCTGTTTTTTGAGGCACTCGAAATGCAATTTTCATCATGGGGTTCTAAAAGATATCCTGAGTGTTAGCCCCAAAAAATTTGCATCATTTTAAAACCAAAGAATCGGTCCCATGACATTGCGCTCGTTTATCCATATTGCTGACGTTCCACTTGATCAGCGGGCTAATGTCATTAATTCCTATTTCTCGTCTCTTTTCACCTCTAAACCTGTTCATGATGTACTGGCCCTACTTAGAGCAAATATTAGTGCAATGCCGCCGGTAGTGATCACAGTTGAAGACATTTGTTGCCTTATTAACAAATTATAAATTTTGAGCGTTCCGGGACCTGACAATATTCCTGAAAAATTCCTTAAAAGTACTAAGGACGTGTCGAGTCGCATCTTGCAGATAGTTTTTGAGCAGTTCCTTTTAATAGGTACAATTCCGCACGACTGGAAGACTGCAAAAGAAACTCCGGTTTTCAAAAAGGGCAACCGCTCAGACCCGTCAAATTATCGGCCTATATCGATGATATGCGTTGCATGCAAACTAATGGAACACATCATATATTACCACATCGCCAGTCATCTCGATAATAATCCTTTCTTTTTTTCTTTTTCCGCAGACAGCACGGCTGTCGCCCCGGGTTATCATATGAAACACAATTATTCGAATTTGTTACAGACCTTAACTTGAACTTGGATTCGTCTTTTCAGACCGATGTCATTTACATTGCTTTTTCAAAGGCATTTGATCGCGTAGCTCATCGTCGTCTCATGGCCAAACTCAGTTGCCTTATTCTCGACCCGCTTACATTGTCATGGATCAAAAGCTTTCTAACAGTACGATCTCTGTTCACAGTCATTGGCGGTAAGTTTCCAACAGCAGCACAAGTAGCATCTGGCGTCCCCCAGGGATCAGTTCTTTGCCCGCTTGTAATTCTTATCTTCATCGATGACTTGCCATATGAAATAACGCCATCTATTCGCCTCTTTGCTGATGATTGCGTTGTATATCGTTGAATCTCAAACAGTACTGATCAATCATTACTACAATGTGACCTAAACCTAAACGAAACGTGGTGCTCACGCTGGTTGACGGAGCCTAATGACTCAAAGCGCAAATGCATGGTTGTGTCATGCAAAACAACTAATCTGTTCTTTCAGTATTCTCTCAATTCTACAGCTTTATCATTAGCTAGCACCTACCTATACCTGTGCGTCCTCATTAACAGTAAACTGACTTGGTCAGAGCACATCTAGAATGTTCTAACTGATACCTCAAGGTCTCTAGGTTACCTAAAAATTGGAGGACGCTGAAGCTTCGCCTTCAAGAGTGGAACGCGACAGCGTTCCCGTCGACCCGCCAAGGGGTATTGGGCTACGGCGCAGCGACTACGCGCCCCGCATCGGACGCGGTGAGCGTCGAGCAACGCAGCGTTCGGCGCGACAACGAAATGTGCGCCTCAGCAAGCGACGCACGCCTGAGCCTTAGAAACAGCTCGTTTCTAAGGTAACACCGCGTTCACTAGAGGCGCTTTTGTACCGCTTTGAAGCATCGAACTCGTGGCTCAGTGGTAACGTCTCCGTCTCACACTCCGGAGAGCCTGGTTCGATTCCCACCCAGCCCTTCTTGGAAGTTGCTTTTTATTTATGAAGTGCCTGCCATGATTTATCGCTCACGGCCAACGCCGCGGACGCCGACGCCGACACCGACGCCGACGACACCGGCTTTTCTGCGACACGAGCTCCTTAACGCTATCGCGTTAAAAAGAACACTACGTCTGTCCCGCTCCCCGGAAAGCAGAAAAATAGCCTAAGGAACCTTCGTTAGGAGCAAACTCGAATATGCTTCCCCCTTTTGGAGCCCCTACCAAGATTACTTAATTACCGCTCTCGAGTCGGTCGAAAATCATGCTGCCCGATTTATTTTCTCAAACTATAGCACACACGTCAGCGTAACCCACATTAAGTCAGCTCTTGAAGTACCCCCTTTAGTAGTAAGACGCAGAATCTCACGGCTCAGCCTGCTCCATAAGCTATATCACAACTTTTCTAACCTGCATGGTACACTGTTACTGCCATCCGCTCGAACTTCTCCCCGCCTGTTCAACTCCAACAGCGTCCTATGCCTTCAGGGTTCGACTCTTGCTTTCAACAAATCGTTTTCTTCCGCCGCAGTCGTTGATGACTGGAAACGCCATCCCAAACAAGGTGCTCTTCAGAAAAATCCAGAAAAATTGAGGCAGTCCTTAACTGAGCTCTTTATAAATAACTTGGAGTACACATTTCTTCTTTTCTTGCACCACTTTTGCGCTACAGGCGTTGTTCAATAGAAGATATTGATTTGCATGATGCTTTCTATACTCTGACTTGTATTTCAATGTTCGGTTGGGTGTCAATCTCTTATCATAATTTATCTCTTCGTTTGTTAGCCAATTTCTAATTTCTTGCTGGATCTCATCATTGCGTTTTCCTCTGCTCTTTACCGTACCCCTCTTTTTTTGTGCGCTCTGTACTTATCACGTAGTTGGTTAATTGCTGAATAGCATTCACTGCATTATATGGTGTTTCAGTACTGTTCCCCACCTTATGTAATGCCCTGTAAAGGGTCCTTAAGGGTTCACAAATGATGATGATGATGACGTAGTAAACACTGTCAGAAAGCCTGTCTATTGTCTTCACGATCGAGTAAAGAACTATGCAATTATTAAAATTTATTTAAAATATGGGACTGTACATGCCGAAATTGCAATTGAATTATCAGGTACACCATAGTGTCGGACTCTGAAATAATTTTGACACTGTAGTCTTTCTTTAAGGTTCCCATAAATCTAAGTGCATGAGCATATTTTATTTCACCCCCGTCAAAATGCAGCTTTCGCAATCAGTATCAAACCCACGACCTCAAGCGCTGCCATAGCCACAACGCTACTGCAGCGGCCACTGAAGTGTTGATTTGACGTGTGACAACTTCCGTAGTGTCGCCATGACCCTGAAGTTGTGCTTTAATGCGGCTCTGCTTCAGCTCACCCCGAGTAAGTTGTCCGCTTGACAAATTGACATGGTGCTTATTTTTCAGAAATAGCAGAAACCTTGAACTTAAATTTATTCCGTTTGCCTGCAACCAGGGACATGTCGACATCAGCGTTTCCTTGCGTTCTCACGTCACCTTTTCCCTAACCCCATTCCATTGTATTGGACCCGCAAGTGAAGAGTGGCAAGGCTGGTTTTGCGACTGCATTAGTTCTTTCTTCTCTACCACACTTCTTCCATGTATATACGCGCTCTGGACCACCCCTCGATGCGGTGTGCCAGACAGCAGCAGCAGCAGTGAGAAGGTTAATGAAAGAGGCAAAGAAAACTTCACCTTTAAAAGATAAAAGGCCGATGCAAGTCTCCGCTGATTCTCGGACCAGCACCTTCAACTTTTCTACCAGCTCTTCCTCTCTATCCACCTTTTCTCATCTGGGAGCTAACCTCTGCTGCCCCACGCATTGCACTGCACCAAGGAGAGGTTGGAGAGTATGGCTAGCTCCCTTAGCTATTGCTATTTGCTCCATAAACCAAAACAGGGAAGCCTAAAATGCCACTTGGCTTCCACCGCACACTTCCTTAAGCATACAGTAACTTTGAGACCTCTATTTTTCTTTCCTTCCCCCATTATCCCAACGCAGTGCATATGTAGGAATTTCTTTATGACATTGAATTTCAAAAGGTTTTGCGCCATAATGCCGCTGTGAAGCTCTAGCCAGCAGTAGTGTCGAAAAGAGTAAGTGAATCAAAACTGCTGAAAAACCAAGCATTTCACATATGTCAGTGCCATCGTTTATTCTCACACGAAAGTATCTCTCTCAATATGGGGCAGAGATGGCGAAGACACGAATTGTTACACTCAGCGGCCACTAACCATAGCACACACACACACACACACACACACACACACACACACACACACACACACACACACACATATATATATATATATACATACATATATATGTATATATATATATATATATATATATATATATATATATATATATATATATATATATACACTCAAACACAAGTAAGTCATCGAAACCTGCCAGCATGACAGCACATGTAGGAATCATACAGGTATACACTAAGCAGAGTCACAGTGAAGTCTATTGCTGAATATCTCCATCCGAGACTAATTCTGAGTATGATAAGGGAAAATCAAAATTACACATGAACAAGCTTCGCAGTCCACTTATTACTGCAGCAATGCTGAGGAACATAGTTCTAGACTAATTACTCATAAAATATAATAAACAATAATAACTTCAACATCACAATACTAAAACCATTCCTTTAAAGTACTTGAGTAAAAAGTGGCAAATCAGTACAGGAGAAATGCAATAGGGGGGAACATTCTATAAAAGCAATAAGTCATGCAAACAAGAGTAGCACAAAGCTTCATGATACTGTCTGGTGGGTAACTCGCTTCTCATTATCCAAAAGGCATAATGTCGCACTAGGTCATGTTATAGTATGGCGACTGATTTGGTTGGTAATCTATGTTTGCTGAAAAAAGTTGTAACACTTGTGCCTACTAAACACTGATCTCTGAACAACAAACTTTCTTCTACATCAATCCTTGCACTTCGTGCCAAAGTTCAATTAACAATATCAGGATTCAAGTAGATAATTCAGTCTCAAACTAGGAATTCTTGAATTTTGCACTTTTACGTGTCAGAACCATGATTCGATTATGAGGCACGCCATAGCGAGGGACTCCGCATTAATTTTGACCACCAGAACACCTTTGGCGTGCCGCCAATGCTCGGGACACGGGCATTTTTGCATTTCGCCCCCATCAAAATGCCGCTGCCTTTGCCGCGATATAAATAATTATTCATATCCTTGACACACTTTTATTATACATAGTCATCCTATACAATCTTTGTATGAATGTCATTCAAAAGACTTCTTTATTAGCATTTTCTTTACTGCTTCTGGCACACTGCACACATCACACATGCCTTGGAAACAGGCCTACGTAAACATCAGCGCGATCGGCTCTGAAGGCGCTGATGCGGTATTAAAAAGATACTGAATTTTCTGACAGGTTGTGTCTTCACTGTTTGAAGCAGGATTGTACCGTAACACTGCATAACACTAGGAACACCTTTGTGGGCTGCGTGTGAGTGCCCACAGAAACAGTTTCTGTGTATGTGCATGTGTGTGTAGTTTATTTATTTATTCTTAAATCCTTCTCTCTCTCACCTATCGCATCCTCTTGCCCCTCCCCCAGTACAGGGTAGCAAACTGGAGGTAATCTCTGGTTAACCTCCCTCTCTTTCTTTTGCCTTTCTCTCTCTCTCTCACACACACACAGCCAAGTGACAGGCCCCATTAGGTTTCTATTGAAGCCATAAATACACAATCCTGCCAAGCAACACTGGCTTTAGGTAGCCTTTGCGAGAGAGACACGGGCAGGCCCTAGTCACAAGGTCGCCTGCACTGCCATGTGCTTTCATGTTTTGCTCCGTGTCACTAGTGGTCCTCCAATTATGTTTTACACGCCTACCTACTGCTCTAAGTAACTACATAAGCATTGCATTGCTGTCATCATACAAGAGAAACACGGAGGAAACTGGACAATGTGACCATAAGCGTGATGAATCAGAACCAGCTGGGATCGAGGTGAAACTACAGCCGGGCATATGACACCTGTTGACAGTACAGTAAACTCAGTATAATTCATATTGATATGTCGTGCTCTCAGTTCATTTAAACAGATCTATAATTTTTGGCTGGCACACTATGTTGTCAATGTAGTTAAAGCCAATAATTCAAACTGCACCATTCGGTTGAATTTGTTCATTCATACTTTTTGCTTTTCCATACCAGACGTATAAGCTGTTTTAGACACTTCTAACTGAACATTTGCGTTCATATGAAAATGGAGCCAACTACCCGTCTACACTACTCAAAACGGTGAAAACCACAAGCAGAAAAGCTGCCCTCGTTGGAATATAAAAGTTTTTGTTTTGATGTCACTTGCTGTAAGAGAGCAGTCACGAATTTGCAATTTATTTTCAATAGACGATTAAATAGATATTTCATTACAGTAAAAGCTTATGCGTTGCCCCAAGACATCTTCATACCTGCATCTGAAATTCAAACAAAATAATGGGGCCCCTCGAGTTTAAATTATCCGAAATCTACGGCATATGTAATCAGTTGTAAGCAACGAACACGGCGCCGTCACTACCAGGCCCCGTTTTTCTCAGAAGCCGAGGTGCCTCAAAGACATTGAGGAGGCATACCCGAGCGTCGCGCTGCATGCTTGCAGCTTCGCTGCCATCTCCGGTTCGACCCCCTTCGCTGACCGCAGGCATCTCCCCTCCGCCTCGAGCCCAACAACTTACGATCGCGGCAGTCTACAGGCGCCTGTGCCACAGAGAGTAAAATTGCATTTTAAAGAGAAAGGTTGTGTGTCTGTCTGCTCCCCCAAGTTCGCAAGGCACCCTTTTTGCGTGAAAGAAGCTTGGGGTGAGTGTGCGCCCGTGCCTTATTTTGCATCGAGTGTTTCTGGTCCACAGAGTGCATATTCGCGGGTCATTGTCGAGCAGAGCTAGTTTTTTAACCAAGTGTGCAGCTAGCTAGCTGAGTCCACTGTCGAGAACTTTTACACAGTTGTGAGTCCGTTGACCCAGAGATGGAAGAAAAAATCTAAATTGGTCAAGTGTCTCAGCACGCATGCTTGCCCAAGAGAAATCCCCAAGGGTGTTCTATGGGGCTTGCCGGAGTACATATCAGTGGTGTAGCGGTTAAAATATCCTACTACTGTGATCGAGGACCTCTGATCAAATCTGGCAAGCGGAAAGTCTCCTGTGTATTTAATAATATTTGTAATAATGCAGTAAATTATAAAA
This sequence comes from Dermacentor variabilis, assembly GCF_050947875.1. NCBI lineage: Eukaryota > Metazoa > Arthropoda > Arachnida > Ixodida > Ixodidae > Dermacentor > Dermacentor variabilis. The sequence continues at coordinate 94,753,216 of NC_134574.1, read as the reverse complement.
ATAGAAAGTGACCATAGTGTGCAAAGCGAATAAGAGAATGTTGATACAAATCCACATAAGCAATCATACCACGCTAGCTAAAGCGCCTTGTACGCAACTCACGTGTGCACTAATATTACACTTTTGTGAATTATAGTCTATGGTAACAACAGCCGTTATGTACCAACGCGGACATGCTGATGCAGCATGTTCATACGGCCTCAGCAAGAGACCATACTAGAGTTCCAACATTCGTGACTTCCTCAACAAACTCATCATGAAAAGGTGCATCGGTGGATGAGTCCTTGGGAAGCATAGCCCTGAGATGAGCACGTTTTGCCACCACGTCAAAACTGGCGGCTCATTTATCATTACTTGAACTGGCCAAATTGTGCTCTTGCTCGAATCGAACAGAGGTGTCATATAACTGTTGAAGGTCAACGTGATATCACTCCATGCCATGTTCACCTGCTTTCAAACACTATGGTACAAACTTCCATCGGTGATGCCAGAAAAAGCGCCTGGCACTAGAAGCCCTGGTGACAGCTTCAGTAAGTTAGTGTGGAGAGGTCTGCCAACGTGTTTTAAGAGTTCCAGCAACTGCTGTCACGAAGAAACTCCCAGAACTTATTGGCTCTTGAGGCCTCTTTTCTGAACCACATGAATCACAGTTGACACTGGGCTTGTTTTTGGCTTGCAAGATAGGGAGAGGTATTTATGGAAGGCTTTACAATATAAGTGCACCCATAAAGCTCCTTTCTTGCACTTCCACAGCTTTTTCAGGGAGTAGGTAACGCATGGCTTTCTCCGCAAACAGGACATTTATCAAAGTTTAAAAAAAATTATGGGGTTTTACGTGCCAAAGCCCCTTTCTGATTATGAGGCACGCCGTAGTGGAGGACTCCGGAAATTCAGACCACCTGGAGTTCTTTAACGTGCACCTAAATCTAAGTACACGGGTGTTTTCGTATTTCGCCCCCATCGAAATGCGGCCGCCGTGGCCGGGATTCGATCCCGCGACCTTGTGCTCAGCAGCCCAACACCATAGCCAGATTTATCAAAGTTTGAAGCCCTCGAACTTGTGCCTATTTATGTCCTGCAGTTACAACGTATTAAGCACCAGCAGGAAGGCTTATGCTTTTGTTGTTGCCTGATAAGGTAGGGTTTCCTGTCGGAGTCTTCCAAAATACTTAACGAAACCATCTCCTGCAGCTTGACTCCCACTTCCTTCACCCTCGTGCATCTGTGCACTTTCTTCATCTCTGCTGCCCATTTCATCCGTTTCTTTTACAGGCTCACTTCGGAGCTCAACTCAAAAGCAAAATTGTGTTCACTGCCACTGAAGCTTGTTGCGCCGTCATCACAAAGAACATCTGTTTCAATTGTAGCTTGGCTAGTTTCCACTTCTTACACATAACTGGCGGTTGCACCGGTATTCGCAGCAGCACTTATTCCTGTAAGGCTGGAGCTGTTTTTCTTTTAATCACTACTGTAGTCTTGAGTGCAAAGGCCAAAAAAATAGGATTCTCCAGGAACTTACGTACGGCGATAGAGTGCTAAGTGGTAAACCTCTCGCGGAAGTATTCAATCAGCAGTTCTTGTGCTTTGGCTCCTTTGACTCAGAAGTTAGCAACAACTTCAAGGACTATATTAACACCAGTTTGCAAAATACTATGTATCTTCGTCCTGTTACACCTACAGAAATAGCACACATTATTAGCAATTTAAAGAACAGCTCTTATTGTGGTTATGGCGGTATTAAAATAGCACCAATTAAAGCAGTCGCGGATTTATTATGCAGTGTCCTTTGTGACATAACAAATATTGTGTTTTCTACAGGCACATTTCCGGATAACATGAAAATTGCTAGGATCGTCGTCTTGCATAAAGGTGGCGAAACTGATTGCATCAGTAATTACCGGCCGATATCAATACTTCCAGTTTTTTCAAAAATTATTGAAAAAGCCTTAAATTCTAGAATAACTGGACACATGCAAAAGCATAACCTTATATCCCCGAATCAGTATGGCTTTCAAAGGGGTAAATCCACTGAATCTGCGTTACTTGAAATACGTGATAAAATTGTTACCAATATAGAAAACCAACAATACACGATAGGCTTATTTTTAGACTTTAATAAAGCATTCGATTCAATTAAACATGACATACTTTTTTCTAAATTACCCTTTTATGGAATTAGAGGCATTGCTTTAGACTTACTGCGTAGCTATCTATCGCACCGCTCCCAATTTGTGGAAATCAACAGCATAAAATCAGATTTAGCAGACATTAGGTACGGCGTCCCGCAGGGTTCTATTATAGGTCCTACGATTTTCCTTCTTTATATCAATGATAGAGTGGCAATACCAGGAACACCCGATATTGTAATATATGCCGACGATACAAACGTTTTTTTCTCCTCTGATAACATCTCTACTCTAATTCCTCTTATTAACAACTGGTTAAATTCCCTTTCAGTGTGGCTATCGGCTAATCAGTTGAGCCTAAATGTTAAAAAAACAAAGTATATTGTTTTTACTCCTATTAACAAACCAGTTAAGTTCGCATCTTCTTTAATATTTCAATCACAACCACTTGAAAGGGTTTCCCAGTACAAGTTCTTGGGTGTACTCTTCCATGAAAATCTACGGTGGACGCATCACGTAAGTTATATTAAACGTAGCATAGCACAATTAATTGGTATGCTCAATAAGCATCGCACGCTGTTACCTTTAAAACTTAAACGTCAGTAATACTTTTCTACTATCCATTCTAGACTCCACTATTGTCTACTTATCTGGGGCGTCACTTCTAAGGCTAACTTGGAAACTCTATTCCGAATGCAGAAGAAGTGTGTTCGTATTATTAATAACCTATCGATGTACGAACATACCTCTGAGTACTTTCACCAGGACAGTATTTTGAGTGTCGCTAGTTTGTATAAGCAAAAGTTATCCGAAAAAGCTTTTTTAGAATTCATAAGTAATCGTGAGAACTTTTTTTCTATATATACTAATACCAAACCAACTACACCTTAAGAGCTAGGAATTTTATTAAGGTAAAAACTAGAACAAACTACGGCAATCAGCTTTTACAGTGGCAGATTCCTAATTTACTTAATTATGAGCATGCTTTATTTGATATCATGCAAGATTCCTCAACCATTTCAATGTTCCGAAAGAAATCAAAACTGTATTTTTCCAACAAATGACACCTGTTTTTTGTAATTTATTTCCTGTTTTTTTGATTGATATGCAATTTCATGCGTTGCAAGACTTTTTGTTCCCATGTGGCCTTTTGGCCTTCCTGTATCTTTCTGTACGCACTTTATTTCTTCATTTTCATTATTTACACTGATTGTGTTGCAATGATTTCTTGTATGTATAATTGTAACATTCGTATATATAAGTATGTATATGTGTGTAACTTGTGTGTATATATATGTATATATTTTTTGCACTGTTGTCTGCTGCGCTCGTGGCGCCAGGGGCCTAGTCAGGCGTGTATAGTCACGCCTTTTGCTCCGGCGCCATGACAATCTTGTATTGTCAAAACTGTAATAAACTTCAAACTTCAAACAAGTAAAATCCATGGGAGGGCTGTGCAGGTTGGCTGGCGTGTTCTGAAATACCATGGAACAAATGAAAAATGGGATATTATCACACTGACATCATTTGAAACTAAAGTGTTATATCTTTAAATGCTGCTTGCAATGAAGCTTTGAAAAATATTGACACACACTAACTAAATTGTACAAGGTAAAACATATGCAAAGCACCATGAATAACATGCGAAGTCGGCTGCGTCCGCTTTTTTAAATTCTTATTTATATTCTATTCCGGAAACTGGCAGTAATTAGCTGTGTATTCAAGGGAATTTCATAAGTCTTCCGCTGCAAAATGTCCCGTCATTAATGTTTAATACCTTCTGCACCTTCAGCGTACCGTCTCAGCGCAATCCGGCAACGTTAAACAAAATAAATCCTGGAGTTCTACGTGCAAAAGTTAACATCTGATTTTGAGGCACGCAACAGTGGGAGAGTGACCTGCAGTTAAACTTAGGTACACTATCATTTTTGCGTTCCGCTTACGTCGAAATGCGGCCGCCGTGGCCGGGATCCGACCTCGAGCTCTGCAGTGAAATGCCATTCTCTACCGCAGCGGGTGCCGGGGCCGCGTTCTTGCATATTTCACAGGCCAAAAAACGGGCTTTAAATGACCGATGGCAACAGTGGCACAGTACCGAAAATGTTCCGTGGCCCACAAGTAATTTTTCCGATAGTCATGCTAGATGCAAAGACGGCGCTTGGTGCGTCGTTTTCGTAACATATCGCATAGATATTGCTGCTTGTTATGCGCTCCTAATTTGATGTTTGTACTCCAATGAATTCTATAAAGTTGAAGCTTCCGATGCACACATACGTACCTTAGTAGTAGCGGAGGCGAAGTGTAGTTCTTTTTGACGTGTACTTCAGAGTTTGGCTTCGGACTTGGCTGCTCGATCCAGGCTGCAGATACTGCCAGTAACGTGATCGCATTATTTGCGACACTTCATGCACTACTATATTTCTGTCTAGCGGCCGTACGTGCGTCTGTCACGCAGCAGGAAGGGTCATTTCTCGTTTGACGCGTAGATAGATGTCATTGTTTCCTAGGTTTCCTACATCGAGCAAGGATAGGTGCATGAATGCTATGAGTGTTGCCTTTGGAACTGGGTAATGCGTTGCAGCATCAAGCCCTTGTACCAAACTATCTGAATCCCTATTGAGAACTTCGTTTTTGTGCACCGTCATTGCTTGTCGTTTGCCTAATTTTCTTTGACCAATCTTTGAATCGCCTCTTACAAATCTCTATTACGGACATGTTTACTTTCCCCTTGCTCTCGCTGAACCCAAGCGCTTCAAGAGGAGGAAGGAAAGAACATGCAAGGGCCCTTGTATGCAGGAGATGAACGAAATGCTTCAAAGAAATGTGGCCGTTATTCGTGTTGTAAATATGCTTGCTACAAAGAGCATTTATATGCTCGTTGTAGTGAAAACATTTTACTGGTATTCTACAAAAATTGGATAAATCCTTGATGGTGCATGGATGTGGATACAAAATATCACTAACAGTTTCTGTGTTGTTTGGGCACGCTACACATCGCCAAATTTTCTTCATGTGCATCCTGATATGGCTCCTGTCCTTTAGGTTACCGAAACTCATTCTATCTTAACTTTGGAATACACACGCGCCCGGGTGTCAATTAGGTATTGACTACCTTAGGATGTCATATGCATCTTTTAAAAAAAAACATCACATGACAATTTTGTTCGCAGCTGTACTTTCTCACGCAAGTCATAGGCACACGCTTGCTTTTTATCATTTCTTTAAATACATATCCATACACTTCAATCACACAGATGCAATATTCTTGCAATAAACGCCATGTTCCTGTACGACCGCGCAAGCTGCATGCTTTTGCGCTAAGGTGCTGAACACCAGACTCTGGATGACGTAGTTTTGGGTATGCTGATGCATTTACAGTGGTATGCTGACACATTTACGGCCGGGATACTAGTCACGAGTTAAAGAAGAGGCGCGGTTTAATTCCAGCTGCATCCCTCGTTTCATGAGGTTGTGGTGGTGGACTAGTTGCATGGAGGAAAGGAAAAAGTTTTATGACAACGCAGGACAGACATGCAAATACGAAAATGTTAAAAATCGCCAAAAGGATGAAAAGAATGAGACAATTAAACGCCTGCGTCTGTCTTGTCCTTTTCGTTGCTCATGCCTGTGTTTGCACACCTGCAATTTCAGTGAGATGAATCCATACCAACTCACTCTAATTTATTTCAGTGATGAAAAGCTTTTCTCTTATCTTGTTGAGTGGATGGGGAGCGAGGCTTGTGCTCGCAAAACACACTCGATAATTTGCAGGGATTTGTAGTGCGTTCCATTTATTCTAGCTAGACGAGCATTCTGCCTTACTGCAACACTCTGTCTATGCGGCCTCTCCGATGCACAGAACTAAATCCAGCGTACTTGACGTAAAAATTGTTACAGCGCAATCACATGCAACCACAAAGTATGAAGGACGGGACACAAGCGCTGGCTGTCAACTAATTCCTTTCCCCCTTATATAATGCCTTTCCCCTTATATAAGGCATCCGTCTTCCGTCAATAAAATTTAGTTGACAGTCAGCGCTTGTGTCCCGTCCTTCATACTTTGTGGTTGCATGTGATTGCGCTGTAACAATTCTTATGTCAAGTATGCACCAACTCGCCCTGAAAGAAGTTTTAATGAATAAATCCAGCGTACAAATGTAATAAAAAATAAAGTGGTGTATGGCTTGCAGTGGTGTATGATTACTGTCATAAAATACTGAGCTTTTTGGTGTTTTAGGTTTCGTTTCTACAGATCAACGACCACTAGGAGCGCGATTGTAATGGTTCGGATTTGATCGCTTGGAGTCGTATCCATAGGTCGTCGCTGTCTGTGCGTTTGTTTTGTTTCTTTAAACGAACTTCTATAAAGCACATTCGTCACGATCTTCTAGAGTGCTTTCCCCGACAAAACGCTGGTGTGTGCAGTACGAGGTCGACTCGAGAAATGAGGCTTATCGACCCGGTGTCATAAGAGACTTTAATCCGACAAGCGTTTCCGATTTTGACGGCGCCAAATCATACGAATCATGGTGGACCGGCAACGACAGTGTCTTCGGTGGATAATAGAAAGCCAAGGTACTCCACGTGGCAGGTAAGCTGTTACACAAACAGTACTGTGTCGGTGGATAGTTACATTGGGTTGCCGAAAAGGCTAAGTAAAAGAAAACACTGAATCTAATTGGAGTTTTCAATGGGACCCAATTTCTCGCAATTGGCCATCATTGCAAGTGTAAGTTCGTATAATAGGACATCATTGGGGTTTCACATGTCAATTGAACTAAATTCGAAGTCAATGGATGAGCAATCTCGTGAAAGAAGAAAATTTGATAATCATAAAGTATAATTATAATGTGAGCCTTCAAATTTGGAGAGAAGCATTTAGTGTTTCGGGAAGTTACAAATCTGCCTTGGAACTTTAACCTCATCTTTGAAATACTGGCATCACTTGGCATCACACCCGCGCAATGCTTGTTATGTTAATATTCTCCTACGTAGTTCTAGCAGGTAAAAATTGAATCGCCTGCAAATCTTGCCATTGTATATGATTCCAATGCTTGTCAATAGTTGAATATCACATCTAACTAGATTAGGGAAGACTTCAGTGCAAGCTTTTGTTGTAACGGGAAATTTGTGTTGCAAATACCAAAAGGAGAAAAATGTTAATCTGTGCGGTCAGTGTTGTGTATGCATTATGAAACATTATTTCATTTATTTGCTCAAACGCCGCTGCTTTCTCGTGCTGTGCAGCAACATAGGAGGAAATGGAATTGTTCCTAACCAAAAGCCCTAGAAAAACAATGAATCTCAATAAGGGGAAAGGGAAGAAGAGGACAAAAGGGAAGGTACAATTACCCAACACTCCTTTTTTGGCACTTATGTATCGGACCACAATGACACCCGTACTGCTTGGTCTGTTCGACGAAAGCATATAACTTCTGCCCATTCTGTGCATCGAACACATTTGACCATCATGACGTGACAACTTTCATTGCACGTGTAATGCAATGTGCAATGTGCATTACAGAAATACATGCTTGAGAGAGCGAAGTGTAGAAGCAAGGCTGCAATAACCCTTCGTCTGAGCAAAGCCATTTTGTTTACTTGTAGCTTACAGAGTGCTTGAGTGAAGTATTGCCAGCATGTGTCTTTTTTTTTTAATTTGCACTTGCCCCTCCAATGTTGTGGGAACAGTATGAATGCTAGATTTGAATTATTATTACTATCTTGAAATTGAAAAGCACAATGTGATGTTAGAAGTTGGTCAAGAAAAATAAAAAGCCATTTTATCTGCTTTCAGTCTTGACGAAAGTACGTGAGCTTCAATTACAAAATCACAAAGCGTTTAAGGACTATTAAAGGGACTGACAACGAATTTTCATGGTACCTATTTCTTAGTGCAACAGAAAGTTTACCGATCAGAGTGACTAATCATAAAAAACACGGGGAAGGTGGGAGATGGAAATTCAAGATGAGCAAAATGAGAACAAGGTAAAAGCGGGTGGCAGTATTTCGACAAGTGGACTGGTCTTTTTCAAGCCGGCATATGCTTTCCTCGGCATAATATATAAAGGTAGGGTTCGTCTAAAGGGGAGAGGGGTTAAGGCAGGTGGGCAAGGCAATGACCAAATGAATTATGGGGAAAGAAAAAATTGTCTGAGTCACTATAGGCTATTTTGAATAATATTCATTCATTTCAGTTCGCTTTGACGCGCCTTCATTTTTAAGTTCTTTGCTCAAGTTATGTGGGACACCCTGTATACACCATGGCCACACATGTACGAACGTAATCGGAATGAACACATCATTTGTGCCAGGCAGTTAACAGAAATGTGAGTTTAAAAACACACTCTACAGCGCAAAGAGATAAGGATGTGTCACTGACAGTCATCTGCTTTTTTCTTTATGTGGTAACCTTTAGTGTTAATTTCGCGTGCTCGCTTTTGCTTTGCCAAAGAATTAAGGTCTGATGAAAGCGTGGTGCACAATTAAAGAGGGAAAGGTTTTAAAGGTTTTTAGATACTTCGACGAGTTTTTAATGTTTTAGCGTGTGAGTCTTCCTACCTGGATACTGTTAATGCGGTTTTAAGATTTTTAGTCAGTGTGGTCAAAGACTAACATTTACCCACGAGCTACCCCAGGGTAATTATTTGCAGTTCCTTGATTTTAACCTAAAGTTGTGTGAATGTCGTGTTTGTTGGGTTTACCTTCGTCGGGCACAAAAGGAACGTTTGTCTTTCAAGTCGGAGCATTCAAGAATTGTCAAAAAAGGCATAGCATCACAATGCAAGGAATCAGCTCTCAATAAATCGTGGGTGCAATAAAATGCAGGCAAGTTATGATAATCAGGTTCGACGGCTTTCGGCAGCAGGGATCCCTATAACATTTTTGACAGCTATAGCCGAGAGTGTGTTACAGAGGTTGAAAATCAGAAAGCCGAGTGCGAGTTAGATTACAGAACGTGGAGCATTGAGACCTATATTGGGGCCTTAAATACATAAGTTTTCCCACGACCTTAAGAAAGTTGCAGGTAGGCAGCGTGTTCCTCTGGATTTTGCTGCTCCGAATAAGTACGCGAAACTGTGCCCGCACATGCAGTGATAACAGACGAGGCGGCCAAATTAAGCGTGGGATATCGTACGTTCCCTATGCAATATGACTTGTTTATGCGCTGCCTTTATCATGTGAAAATACATACATCGGTGAGACCAGGCGATGCATCAATGGGAACATGCCAGAACATGTCAGAAAAGCAAATAGTAATGCTGACATAGGGGCACATCTTGCATCCCATTCGAATACTTGCCGCAATTGTGCACCGCGCTTGATGAGGCTTTGATTCTGGGCGAAGCGAAAGCGAGCAAGCGCGATTAGTACTAGAAGCTTATTACATAAAGAAAAAAAGCGGATGGCTGTGCCAGTGAAACACCGTTATCTCTTTAAGTTGCAGAATGCCAGTTTGTAAGCTCACATATCTGTTAACTGCCTGGCGTAGGTGATGTGTTCATTTCGATTACATCTGCGCATGTGTGGCCATGATGTATACATGTGCTTTGTAGCGGGAGAATCAAAGTAGTTGTTAGTAGCACTTCTGTTTGTGTCCCTCTCATTTTGTGGTCGTCCTGCTTTGCGTTAATATCTTTTACTGGATAATAAGGTACTTCAGGCCCGTAAATTGGTTCCGCACTGTGTGCAGCAGTGTCCAAAGAAAGTGTGTAGTTAACATGCTACCCACTGTGGTGCCTTATTGGCTTTTGCCTTGTGCTGCTAAGCATGTGGTTGCTAGTTGGATCCCTGTCCATGGCAGCTTCATTTTGACGGGGGTTAAATGCAAGCACACTCTTGTATTTAGATTTAGGTGCACATGAAATAGCTCATGTGGCCAAATTAAATTCAGACTCTTCCACTATGGAATCTTTGATAGCTGCAGTGTTGCTTTGAGATGTTGAAACCAATGAATCAACCCATTGGAAGAAGCTCATGTTGAATGCGTCAACATGACCTTAGATGCTATGTGCTTGCATCAGGCATTGCGGGATGCAGTGACCTGCGAACTCGGGTCAGGAGTACGTATTTACCAATATACACATTTTCTTCTCAGTAAATGGCGTACAAGGGGCTCCAGGTTTAGACATTCTGAATAAATGTGTACACGTGATGAAGATGTCTAGATGATAGTACATAGGCATGTGCCCAAAACAGGTGAGAATTCAAGCAAAAGTTTGCACTACACCCAGTAAAGAGTCAGCGCAGCTCTTGCTTACCATTACTTTGTCCGCATTGCACTAGCTCACAGAACAACCGGGGTTTTCTGTGAAATGCACCCGAGCAAATTTGGAAATGTTCCATGCAGAAGAAATGAAAGAAAATGTGGTGGAGATTGTAACATTACCATATCATGGGCTCTTGGCTCCATTATGAAACAAAGCTATGGAAGAACATTGTATGGATAAGGTATGATTCTCTGTAGTTCCTTTCTGGCTCAGAACGAAAATGTGTCTGTAAGATGTAGAGCTTAAGTTCGTCGAAGTTATGACCTGGTTGCTTGAAATGCTCGGTGACGGCTTTGGGAAGCTTTTTAGCTGTGTCCGTGCAATGTCCGTTAAATCTGGCGTTCATTGATTGTCCCGTTTCACCGATATATTGTTTCTTACAGAAGGAAGATTCAAGTATATAAATCACATTCGAACTTGTGAAAGTGAAGCTAGATTTGACTTCGTGTGTACAGTCGCTGAGTGATTTTTCGGACTCCGAAAATTTGGACATGATCGATTATTCGGTCTGCTTCGCTGCACCGCCATTCTCCCCATAGACAATAACGTATACCTGCCGAAAGCTCGGACAAATTGCAATCTCTATTCTGATTTTTTGGACACTCCTTTAGCCAACTTATTCGAGAGCACCATGCACTGACTCTGACCGGTGCATGTTTCCACTTGCTGAACGCAATTTTTGTTTGCGGAAAGTATTTTATCCTACCGCTCACGTAGATCCATAAGCACGCCCTGTCTCACATAAATATCATATTTTTTTTCAAGTTACCAGTCCTAATGAATGTTTTCCAGTTCACAAGGCCTTTAAAGCCGCAGTTAAGTAGCAAGGGCAAAGCCATGATGGCCTCATTATGTGCTGTGCGTCAAACTGCGTTTCACAGCTTGGCCGCAGTGGCCTTATTGGCGACGCATGGGTAGTGGCGTGCATCGGCATGCCGGTGCCTACAGTCGACAAAATGAACCTCACAAAATTGTAACTGCCACTCTGAAAGCTTTACTCTTTTGTAACACGGGCAGAAAAAGATTGCGTCATACACATGAGCGTCCTAGGCGAGCGACTGACATGGGCAGATTCTCAAGATATCAGAATATGTAGCATGCACACCAAGCAAGCGATGCCTGAGCACGCCCAGTATTCCAATACGTGGCTTCAGGGATACGGTGCCTTGCGACATCCCTCGATTGATATTTGCGTTACCTTGGACAGTCAACGTAAGATGACCTCTTCTGTAATTATTTTGATTTCTATAAAAATTTACAAACACATACAATGGCTCAGCTAGAGCATAGCATGGGGTGCCGCAATATGGCTGGTGCCTTTTGTATGAGTATAGCTAGACAAATGATTTATTTCATTTCGCCTCCATGTCATACTCTTCTTTATATTATATTCGAAGCCTTTGATATCTACACAATCTGCGAGGCATTTTGTGAAATACGTTCCTCGGCGTACTATCGGCTAAAACACCTCGAACGATTCTATGGTTGGATGCCTACCATCACTTTAAAGATAAGGTCAGATCCTGCTTGGTAAAATTTTGCCGTTCCCATTGTTCTATAGCGATCAAGCATTCATAATATGCAGGAAATTGAGGTGGAAGCAAGAGCTACCAAATTATTTGGAATGCGATAAGGTCATTATATGATTTACGATGAACTTAGCTACAGGTCGTGAGAAGTGTTGAATGCAAATGAGTCCGGGGCCATAAAAACTGTCCCGGTGGAAACAGCGCAAACAAGCATACATGTTTTGACAGTTTCGCATCTGTATTTTCTACTGCCGAGAACATGTTAAAACGAAACGCGTAAATTTTTTTCTTCAGTGTTACTTTTCCAGATTTTTACCCCTATCAGCTCTCGCAAGGTATCATCAGACAAGCGCTCCCATTTTCAATATTTGTATGTATATTCGCTTCTAACCGTAATGATTCAACGGATTGAGAGGACATTCTAAATTGTGGTCTTTGACGCACGTTTCTTCAAATCTACCGCATGAAGTTCAAGCCCTAGCATGGTGCGACACGCTTAGTGCGACGTCATTTGCAATTTAAATGTGTTTTGAAGTTGATAGGAAGAGCAAGACAGCTTGAAAACAGCGCAGTTCCCAATGGGAAATTTCCATATACACGCGCACTCTTTATTGCGTTCGGCTAAGATTTCACTTCGGCTAAGATGTTTTCAAGAAAATGCCATATCAGGGTGTCCAGCCACATGCTCTGCGTAACCAAAAAGTGCGCTCGAACTAATATTCTACCCGGTCTTAATGAACCGCGAGCGATATGTTGAGAACGTACGGAATTCTTTGCAAAAGAAATTCAAAATAGACCTGGTCACCCATGACGCTCTGTGTTAACGGTACTAGCAAGCGTGCAATGTAGCAGTACGCGGTAGTCCTAAAATCAACGGTTTTTATTATGTGCAGCGTTCATTCCAAGAGTTTGTTTGCTTCGCCAATATGCGAGATGATTAAGTTATCCAGTTCTGTCAATGGAAGTCGCTTGCAAATGTCTGCCATCAGCATGACAGAATAATGACGACTACATGATACCAGTGTAGGGACAACGACGCAAAGGCGAACGAATGAAGTCTATGAAATAATAATATTGACACGGGCAACCACGTTTCGCCGCCTAACAAATGTAATCACACAGCGTGGGACGCACCTGCATGTATCAGAAGTTTCTGGAAAGTTATCGATGCTTCTATCCGCTGTCTGTTGTCGCCGAACCTTATGTTATCTGATTTCATCACCTGACGCGAATGGTTTAGAACTTTGTGGAAGGCACGCGGGTCTGCAGGATTAGTCCGGAACATTCGGCAACTGCTCTATAAAAGCCGACGTGCTCGACCCGCTGATCAGATTTTTCGACGATCGCCTACCGTGTTCACCACTATTGTTGTGCTATAAGTGTAGCCTGTTTTTGTGGGCACAGGTTCGCCCAATAAAAGCTAGTTTTGTATTCCACCGTATTGCCGCTTTCCTCACCGTCACTACCACGTGACATCTGGTGGAGGTGCTTGTGCGTTCATGTACCAAACGCCCCCGCAAAGCCGCAATCCAAGCGCGAAGCCCGAGGAGAAAACCAACGTCGCCCAAGACCAGCGTGCTAGCCGCAGACTGCAAGGACTGCCCCCAGAACACGGACTTCTACCTGAGACGACAAGAAGATCGTGGTCAAGACAACCCCAATGGATGCCCCAGCGCCCCCTGTTATCCTACAACAACCTCGGGACCCACCAACCTTCTATGGAGCAGCGACTGAAGACCCGGAATCATGGCTGCAGACCTACGAACGTATCGCGACATTCAACAACTGGGAATCTGACGAAAAGCTGCGGCATGTATACTTCGCCTTAGTAGACGCCACCAGAACATGGTTCGAGAACAGGGAGTCGACCTTGACAACTTGAGACCTGTTCCGTAGCGGCTTCCGGCGCACCTTTACAAGCGTCGTGCGCAAGGAAAGGGCCGAGGATATGCTGGACGTGCGAGTGCAGCTACCAAACGAGAACGTAGCCATCTTTACGGAAGAAATGAGCCGTTTGTTCCGCCACGCCAACCCGGATATGGCCGAGGAGAAGAAAGTCCACCTACTGATGCGTGGTGTATAGGAGGAACTTTTCTCCGGAATGGTAAGAAGCCCACAGAAGACCGTCGAGGTGTTTCTTCGTGAGGTGACAAACATTGAGAAGACACTCGAGATCCGAAACCGGCAATTTGATCGCCGCACGAACTCAACAAACTACGCCGGGGATCAATCACTGGCTACCGACGATCTACGCGAGACTATCAGAGCGGTCGTACTGGAGGAGCTGCAGAAGTTCTACCCAAGGGCGCAGTCCCAAGTGGATCCAATCGATGAAATCGTTAAAGAAGAGGTTCAGCGATCGCTTGGTGGCCCTGAGGTGCAGCCACATTCACCGCAACCTCAGCCGGAACCGATGACCTACGCCGCCGTCGCTCGATGTCAAGGTCCCCCTCCGCGACAACGCCAGGGCCCTGTAACGCCGCAATTCTGTCGTTCACCGCCGCCGCCACCAACAAGCCCACCCTTCGCCCAGCGCGGCTACGCGAGGAAGACGGATATTTGGCGAGCCCCCTACCACTGCCCGCTCTGCTACAACTGCGGGAAAGCCGGCCATGAGTACTGCCGATGCCCATACCACGACCTGGGATTGCGAGGGTTCGCTGTCGATGCACCGCGCCCTCGGGAAGGTGAACGCCCTCGTGACATCACCGACTACCGCGCCGCTACTCAGTGGAGCCCCCGACGCTGTCACCAGGCCGCTACCTGTGGCCGCAGCGCCGACCATACACTCGCGCAGCCCGGGGCCGGTCAGCGAGCCCATACCCGGAAAACTAAAAGCAGCAACCGATGGAGGGGCGGTTGTTGGTCGTCGAACTGACGAAGATCCACCGCCACAGACGAAGACGACGATGAGAACATCTCGACGACATAATAACAACACGCCGCCGTCTCGACAGTTGGGAAGCCAAGACTACACCGGCGAAAGCCAACTACACGAAGCGACGTTCCAGCTTCAGTTCAACATGACGCAGCCGCGATCCGACGCCAAGACCTAATTACTATGCCATACAAAGAACCACCGACCTCGACGTGCTTCTCGACGGACAAGCAGTCACCGCTTTAGTGGACACAGGAGCCGATTACTCCACCATGAGTGGACCCATCGCCGCGCAGTTGAACAAAGTTAAAACTGTATGGGAAGGCCCTCAAGTTCGGACCGCTGGAGGACACCTCATCACGCCGACTGGAATTTGCACGGCAAGAATAACCATTTATGACTAGACTTACCCTGCCACCTTCGTTATTCTCCAACAGTTTTCACGAGACCTCATTCTCCGTATGGACTTCCTGGGCCAACACGGCGCAATCATCGACCTGAAGTCGAAGTCAATAGCGCTGTCGGAAGATCAAGCGATGCCGCCGGAGAGCCCTCGTAGTCACCACGCCTTGAGTGTGCTCGAAGATCAAGTGAGCATCCCGCCTCGTTCCAGCATTGCATAATCATCGAGGAGTGCGCTCGACCACTCCGCCAGAGCCCTTATCGAGTTTCGCCGCGAGAACGTGGAGCTATAAGAGAACAAGTAGACAAAATGCTGCGCGACGACATCATCCAGCCGTCGAAAAGCCCGTGGGCATCCCCTGTTGTCCTGGTGAAGAAAAAGGACGGAGCCCTACGTTTCTGCGTTGATTATCGTCCTCTGTAGAAGATCACGAAGAAGGGCGTATACCCCCTCCCCCGGATAGACGACGCATTGGATCGGCTCTGCAACGCTAAATACTTCTCGTCGATGGACCTGAAGTCTGGATATTGGCAAATAGATGTCGATGAAAGAGATCGCGAAAAGACCGCCTTCATCACCTCAGACGGCCTCTACGAGTTCAAGGTTATGCCATTTGGACTGTGCTCGGCGCCTGCAACGTTCCAACGCATGATGGACACGGTTTTAGCAGCATTGACGTGGCAGACCTGTCTGGTTTACTTGGATGACGTTGTTGTCTTCGCCGGAAATTTCGACGATCACCTTAGGCGGCTTGCAACCGTACTAGAGGCCATCAAGTCATCAGGGCTTACTCTGACGCCAGAAATCTGCCGCTTCGCTTACGATGAGCTTCTGTTCCTAGGCCACGTCATCAGCAAGTCTGGAGTCCGCCCCGACCCGCAGAAGACAGCTGCCATTTCCAAGTTCCCGCAGCCCATCAACAAGAAGGCAGTGCGTAGATTTTTTAGCATGTGTGCCTACTACAGGCGATTTGTCAAGAACTGTTCACGCATCACTGAGCCGCTGACAAAGCTAACTATACGTGACGTTGAGTTCAAGTGGGAAACGCCGCAGGCCGACGCATTTCAAGAACTCAAACCGCGCATGAAGTCGCCGCCCGTACTTGCGCACTTCGACGAGCACACTGATAGCGAAATAGACTGACGCGAGTAGCCTCGGCCTCGGTGCCGTCCTAGTCCAGAGAGATGGACCTGAACGCGTGATAGCTTACGCTAGCCGGTCGTTGTCAAAAGCGGAAGGCAGTTATTCTACAACCGAAATGGAATGCCTAGCCATCGTTTGGGCTACAGCGAAATTTCGGCCTTACCTCTGTGGCAGGCCATTCAAAGTGGTCAGCGACCAGCACGTGTTGTGTTGGCTAGCTAACTTAAAGAACCCTTCAGGACGGCTGGCACGGTGGAGCCTCAGACTACAAGAATACGACATTACTGTAACATACAAGTCCGGACGAAAACACTCAGATGCCGATTGCCTATCACGTGCCCCCATTGACACGCCGCCGCAAGATGACGAGGATGACGGTGCTTTCCTTGGCATAATCAGCGCGGAAGACTTCGCCGAACAACAACGAGGGGACCCAGAGCTACAAGCCCTAGTCGAGTATTTAGAAGGGCACACCCACGTTGTCCCTAGGGCTTTTAGGCGTGGATTATCTTCGTTCACGCTTCAAAACGACCTACTCGTGAAAAACTTATCACCAGTCCGCGCCAACTACCTTCTTGTTGTTGTGTCGGCGCTGCGTCCAGAAGTACTGCACGCCCTTCATGACGATCCGACCGGTGGGCACCTCGGTCTCTCCCGGACGCTATCCAGGATACAAGAAAGGTATTACTGGCCGCACCTAACCGCCGATGCAGCCTGTTACGTCAAGACATGCCGAGACTGTCAGCGACGCAAGACACCTCCGACAAGGCCAGCGGGATTACTACAGCCGATCAAGCCTCCTTACCAACCTTTTCAGCAGATCGGGATGGACTTGTTAGGACCGTTTCCGACATCAACATCCGGAAATAAGTGGATCGTAGTGGCAACGGACTATCTCACCCACTCCGCTGAAACTAAAGCTCTACCGAAAGGCAGCGCAGCCGAAGTGGCGAAACTTTTCGTCGAGAACATCCTGTTGCGACATGGTGCTCTGGAAGTCCTTATCACCGACAGAGGAACGGCTTTTACAGCAGAGCTCACCGAAGCCATTCTGCAATACAGCCAGATAAATCA
Organism: Dermacentor variabilis; assembly: GCF_050947875.1. NCBI lineage: Eukaryota > Metazoa > Arthropoda > Arachnida > Ixodida > Ixodidae > Dermacentor > Dermacentor variabilis. The sequence continues at coordinate 94,735,793 of NC_134574.1, read as the reverse complement.
CAGGAAGACAACTGCCTGCCATCCGCAGACGAACGATCTCACGGTACGCCTGAACAAGACTCTCGCCGACATGCTAACAATGTACGTCGACGTCGAGCACAAGACGTGGGATGCGGTCCTGCCGTACGTAACATTCGCTTACAACACGGCGGTGCAAGAAACAACACAGAGCACGCCATTTAAGCTGGTTTACGACAAGAACCCGACGACGACACTCGACGCCATGCTGTCGCACGTCAGAGGACGAGAAAAATCTTGACGTCGCTCCCTATCTCCAGCGCGCCGAAGAAGCCCGACAACTCGCCCGCTTGCGGATCAAGGACCAGCAGAAGACCGACAGCCGACACTACAACCTCCAACGACGCTTCGTCGAGAACCAGGCCGGCGACAGTGTTTGGGTATGGACCCCGATACGCCGACAAAGACTCAGTGAGAAACTACTGCGACGCTATTTCCGACCCTACAAGATCATCCGACGCATTGGCGCACTGGACTATGAGGTCGTGCCAGACGGCATTTCGCTATCAGAGCGGCGCCGTTCAGGACCTCAAATAGTCCACGTTGTGCGACTCAAGCCGTACTACCAGCGTTAATGAACTTTGGGGCTTCGCGTAACTGGCCTTTGGACTTTGTTTCTTTTCGTTGTTTTGTTACTTTTGTTTAATAAGTGTCCTTTTGTGTTTTGTGTTAAAAGCATCGGAACGATGCTTTTAAGAAGGGGGTATTGACACGTTTACTCATCTTTATCGAGCAACCACGTTTCGCCGCTTAACAAATGTAATCGCATAGCGTTGGACGCGCCTGCATGTATCCGAAGTTTCTCGGAAAGTGATGTTATCTGATTTCGTCACCTGACGCGAATGGTGTAGAACTTTGTGGAAGGCACGCGGGTCCGAACGATTAGTCTGGAACATTCGACAACTGCTCCATAAAAGCCGACGCGCTTGACCCGCTGATCAGATTTTCCGACGATCGCCGACCGTGTTCGCCGCTATCGTTTTGCTATAAGTGTAGCCTGTTTTTGTGGGCACAGGTTCGCCCACTAAAAGCTAGTTTTGTATTCCGCCGTAGTGCTGACTTCCTCACCTTCACTGCCAAGTGACAATATATGAAATAATTTAAAATAATTGTCTTTGAAATAATAAGTGCAATATAGCGACTACGGCAACGGCAACGAAATGATGATACTTAAATGACCATCATAGTATAACGGTGACGGTGTTTCGAGTCCGGGTGACGAAGATATGATTACGACAATGCCATGGCCACTGCAAGATGAATACGGTGGTACCAGAACAGTTGTGTGATTTCATTTCATTTATTTATCTTAAAGACCCCACTAGGGAATATTACATAAGGGGTGGGTGTACATAAAGAATAAATAAAACTCTCAAATTTGCGACAACAGGTACTCAGTCACAATAGCAGAAAAAGTTGATGGACAGATGAAAGCGACGATGTTGTGAGGAAGGCCATTCCTGTCTTTGGCTGCACGAGGTAATAAAAGGTGCTGGAAAATAATAGTGGCAACTGGTGACCAGTGCGACGAGATATGTAGGCGGGCGTTGCGATGTAAGAGCACTGTTAAGTGCATGAATTGTAAAGCTTATGGAATAGACAAAGTGTTGCTATGCGTTGGAGGAGGGATAAAGATTCCGCTTTGAGGGGGGTAACACTGACTTCGTGAGAATAATACAAGTGAACAAATCTGGCGGCACAAATTTGTACCGCTTCAAGGTAATCTACTCTACGAGGCACACTTGATGCGGGGACCATATGGCTCTCTCATATTCTAGCTTCGAACGAATAATTGACTTATAGGCTAGTAATTTAACATGTTGCGTTACGTTACGAAGGCGACGTTTCAGAAGACCGAGAGTTATATTTATCGATTATATGAGCTTTGTAGTATGTTCACGTAATGACTGGACCTTTCATTCCTTCATGGTGTGTGCGCGGTACTCAAGTAAACCTTAGAATCCCAGGATTTTAGAAAAATTCAGACTTGCCGTCATCAGTACTGAATCAACTAACTTTACTTCTCTTGTTCGAGAAATATAGCGACTGCACACACGTCTTTGCTGATCGATAAACTGCATCAACAAGTTCCTGTGGCGCTGCAGTTATACAAACAATAAGAATAACCCAGCAGTTCAAGACTTCCCATGTCACTACGTCTACAGCTACCGAGCTCGCAGCTCTCCGCGACCTGCTTCATGCGATAAATGCTGAAAGTCCTAGAAAATGGGGAGTAATTTGCGATTCAAGGTCGGCCTTACAATGTGTGCTGTCGTTTCTCCGACACTGAACTCATGATCAGATCTTTTGCGAAATTGGGGTACTTGTCCATCACTTAAGAGAAAAAGGCCATGATATCTCTTTTCAAAGGAAACCCGGTCACTGCGGTATCATAGAAAATGATGACGCAGATAAGGCAGCTGGGACGTCAAACCAAGAAGACCGCTGCGTCCCCATTCATCTCTCAAGGACCGATGCCAGGGGACAACTTCGCAGTCTAGATCGAACAATCTCCTTAGCAGAATGGAATACCGCTCATACAAAGCGCACAAGACTGCACAGACTAAACATGTCACTCTCGGTTGTGACTTGGAGTTGCCCTCCCGAATGCCTACTCAGCACTAATTTGAATGGCTGATAGTCCTGCACGGGATCTTTGCGAATGGGAGGAAAACATTGACCACTTATTGTGCCATTGCCTAAAATTTCAAGCGCCAAGACAATCTTCGTTCAACACATTGAGGAAATTAGGTGATCGTCCTGTGAGTAAACAGGCAGTACTAGAGCACCGTACCCATCGATTATCGGCTCAGAAGGCAGTGGAGTTACATTTGTGGTTTCTGAGAACGTCTGGTTTGCGCGAACGGCTTTTACAAAAGTACTGTGCGTAGATGTCTCCACGCCTTCTCTCTCTTCCCCTCTCTCTTAACAGCTTGGATTTAATTTTGCGCACGAATGTTAAGCCTTTACTGAAATAAACTCTGGCCCGTCAATCGACGTGAACACAGCCTGGCTCCATTTTAAGAATATGGTTTCCTACTGCGCAACTAACTATGCCCCGATAAAAGAAAGCGACCACGAAGAACACGCCTGTACTGGAGCGCAATATCGTGCCTGGAAGTCAACCAGTGCGCATGTGCAACACGCCCCCTACTTATCGCCGTGCTCCTTATGTACCCGGCTGCATTTCGGAATAATGTGCTTTTTGTTACCTGCTACTCGTCTGGCTTACATGGTGTCAGAAGTGGGCACGGCAGTTAGTTCCTGCCCATGCGGCAAGTTTTGCCATAGGATTCCAGCTTAACAGCAGTATTAATTCCCATGAACGAGACAAGGGCTCATCCGGAACGAGAACCAGAAGCCACAACGATGACTTCGACTCTGCTACCACCGCCCAAGCCGCTCGACGTTACTGGCGACATTTTCCACAACTGGAACATGTGGAAAAGTGAGTTCGAACTTTTTGCAACAGCGACAAGGCTGAGTCTACAGCCCCATGATGTTCAGACCGTTACATTTTTAATGACTATCGGTGAAGATGCGAGGCGTGTTTTCCGCACCTTCAAGTTTGAAAACGAGGAGCAGAAGAATGATCGGAAAGTATTAATGCAGAAGTTCGAAGAACATTACAGACCAGTTACAAATCTCACCTACAACGAGTTTCGGTTTGGCTCCAGGAACCAGCGCGAGGGCGAGTCATTTAACGAATGGCTCACAGAACTGAAGACTCTAGCTGCGCACTATGAATTGGCGAGATTGAAGATAGACTTCTACGCAGTAGAATAATCCTTGGAATAAGAGACAAAGAACTGCAGCAGAGGCTTATTTCTGAAAATCCGAACTACGCAAGAATGGTTGAGATCTGCCGTGCTAAAGAGCAAAGAACAGTTCGCTGAAATCCGAGGCAGCCAGGGCGGCAGCACTTTTCAATCGGAAATCAACATTGACGCTGTAAAAGCAAAGACTGCTACCTGCCCGAAATGTGGCTTACAACATCAAAAAGCGGCAAGATGCCCAGCAATAGGGAGGTATTGCAAAAATTGTAATGGCCGAAACCATTTTGCTTGTGTATGCCGCACACGAAGCTCGAAAACACAGCCAGAAAGACTGCACGTGCGACAGGTGGCAATGACTGGTGACGAAGATGGGGCTGGCGACGAGACATACTTCCTGTAAGCGTTGGAAGTTCAAGCGGTCACGAGTGACGAGCACTGGGTGTCAGTGTTAAATGTGGCTGGTATCATGACCAAATGTAAGATAGACACAGGCGCGAACTGTTGTGTTATGCCCGAAACGGTCTTTCGAAAGTTGTCCGCGGCGCCTGCGCCGAACTGTTACGCAACCTTGCGTACGTTTTTCTGCGACACAGAACAAGCAATCGGAAAGATAAACCTGCTCATATCTAATAATACTCGAAGCACCGAGGTTACGTTTTTTGTTGTTGTCCAAGATGTACCAGTTACATTAAGCGGACACGTCGCTGGGAAACTGGGCCTGATAAAACGCATAAATGCCGTCAACGAAGTGTCCGAGATCCTCATATCTGGCTTTGAAGTCGTCTTCCAGGGTCTTACACAACTTGAGGGCATCGCCTATCGCCTGCAGCTGAAGCCCGATGTACGATCAACCATAAAACCAGCGAGGAGAATTCCCGTCGCCGTCCAAGATCCCGTGAAAGCGAAGCTCAACGAGATGGAACGCGATGGCGTCATTGCAAAGATGATAAAGCCTTGCTCGTGGTCTAGATTTGGTCGTAGTACTGAAAAGGATAAGATACACATGTGCTTGGATTCTTCCGACTTAAATAGGGCGATTTTGCGGGAGAATTACCATATGCCTACATTGGAAGACGGACTGCCGCGGCTGCAAGGAGAAAATATTTTTTCTACCCTCGATGCCGCGTCAGGGTTCTGGCAAATAACCCTCGACGAAGAAAGTTCGCGCGTTTGCACCATGAGCATTTTTTTTATTTGGGGTTTTACGTGCCAAAACCACTTTCTGATTATGAGGCACGCCGTAGTGGAGGACTCCGGAAATTTTGACCACCTGGGGTTCTTTAACGTGCACCTAAATCTAAGCACACGGGTGTTTTCGCATTTCGCCCCCATCGAAATGCGGCCGCCGTGGCTGCACCATGAGCATGCCGTTCGGATGGTACAGCTTTCTGCGCATGCCATTCGGCATCACATCAGCACCAGAGGTTTTTCAACGCACCATGCATGAGGTCGTTGGAAGCTTGGCTGGCGTAGCTGTCGTAATGCACGATATATTGGTCTGGGGAAAGACAAGGCAGGAGCACGACACGAACCTCACCGCCTAGTTTGAACGCTGTAGGGAACGTAATCTAAAGCTCAATAAAAAGAAGTGCCAATTCTTGCAGGCCAGTGTACGTTACATGGGCCACCTCCTCACCGCTGAAGGACTGTCACTTGACCCAGACAGAGTTCACGACATCATGCAAGTTCCACCGCCGAAGAACCGTAAGGAGCTTCAAGTGTTCCTTGGAATGATAAACTTTGTGTCTCCGTTCATCCCAAACCTGTCAGTCGCATCTGCACCTATTCGGGAGCTACTTAAGAAGGACGTCGCTTGGACGTGGACAGAAGTGCAGGAAAGCAGTTTCCAAAAGTTGCGAGCTAGTCTTGCCACAGCATCAGTCCTAGCATATTTTGACCAGTCTAAGCCAGTGAAACTGTCCATGGACGCAAGCCAGTACGGTGTCGGAGCAGTCATCTTGCCAGATGACCACCCCATTGCATATTCGTCCCGCTCCTTAACTGCCACACAACAGCGGTATGCACAAATTGAAAAGGAAACCCTAGCCATAGTTCATGGCTGCATGAAATTCAAGGACTACATACTCGGTCAACCAATAGTCACGGTAGCATCAGACCAACGACCACTGGAATCTATTTTCCAGAAACCACTTTGCGATTGCCCTCTTCGCCTTCAACGCATGCGCCTCACGCTTCAAAGATTCCCTATCAGCGTGATATACAAACCAGGAAAGGAACTGTCTTTGGCCTACGCACTTTCACGCTTTACTTGCAAAAGAGAACTGGTGGATGAAACAGAGCACTTTCAAGTCTGTTGTTTCTTCGTTACCTGTTTCAGATCAACAGCTGCTCAGTATCAGAACGGAGACTGATAAGGACACCCTCATGACCGAACTCTGCCGTTACGCAAGTACAGAGTGGCCGAAACGCAAGCAGCAGCTCCCGGATGCCTTAAAGCCGTATTGGAGCTACCGTGATGAGCTGCACGTCGAGGATGGGCTGCTTCTTACAAGCAACAAGCTTGTAATTCCTCCATAAAAACGCAAGGAAGTTCTCGGCCTGCTCCACGCTGCACATTGCGGCGAAGGCAAAATGAAGGCGAGAGCAAGACGGGTAAGGTACTGACCAAACATGAACGTCAACATTTCTAATGTAGCGAAGTCCTGCGCTGTTTGCGACAAGTACATAAAAAGAATTGCAAGGCTGCCCATGCTGAGCCACTAACTACCGAGTTTGCCATGGCAGGTTGTCGGGGTGGATCTCTTTCACCACGAAGGCAATCATTACCTCATAGTGGTAGATTCTTACTCGTTTTTCTTCGAGGTTCGCAAGCTTAGTCGGACTACTGCTGCTGCTGTGATCAACGCAAGTGCAGAAATCTTCGCGACACATGGCGTTCCCACCAAACTGTGTACTGCAAAGGCCCTCCTTTCAACAGTGCAACATTTCAAGCATTCACAGGTCAGTTTAATATCAGCCACACCACTTCTAGCCCGTACCATCCGCGCGCCAACGGCTTGGAAGAGCGTGCCGTTCAGGAAGCTAAACATCTGCTAAACAAATGCCCGTTTTCCACCCTTGAATTTTACAGTGCGTTGTTGGAGTGGCGGAATACTCCGAGGGACCAACAGTTGCAGTCGCCAGCTCAAAGGCTCATGGGACGTCACACCAGAAGCCAACTCCCGGTCCTCAACTGTCACCTGGAGCCCACGACGATACCCACGGAAGCAGTTCGTCAGCGACTACAAGAAATACGACATAAACAGCGTTCCTTCTACAACAGAACGACACGGGCTTTGCCAGACCTTCGTAGCGGAAACAGTGTCAGTATACGACACCCACCGCAGAACGTGGGCCCCGGCCATGGTAATTGGTCCTGCAGGGCCACCGCGGTCCTACTTAGTGGCTACAGACAGTGGACAGCAGTTACGCCGTACGAGAGAGCATCTTGGGGCCACAGATGCTGCTCAGCTTCTGAATCACAAGTAGAAATGCGAAGACAGGCTGTACCAAGTACCCCAGCAGACGCAATTCAAGGCCCACTTCGAAGAAGTGAACGGCTACGCCAAGAGCCGCAACGTTATCCATTTCCTGAACGTAAATAGCAAAGCAATCCTTGTTTGGAAATGAAGATGTTCATCAATGTTCCTTCTTTTTCTTCTTCTTTTTTCCCAAAGAAGGGAAGATGTACTGGAGCGCAATATCGTGCCTGGAAGTCAACCAGTGCGCATGTGCAACACGCCCCCTACTTATTGCAGTGCTCCTTAGATACTCGGCTGCTTTTCGAAATAAAGTGCTTTTTGTTACCTGCTACTCGTCTGGCTTACAACGCCCATGGATAACTATGGAAGTCATCCCCGCAAAGTGTCATGTAAAAAGCTACATAACTCTATAAAAATTATGGATCACGCCCATCCAAAACTAACAAACCAGCATGCGCAATAGCACATTTTCGACAAACAGCCAAAGAAGCCAAGGAACAACATTTTCATGTACGGCTGCCTAACATTCTGAGAAACAGCCCTCAGCGATCCTGCAACAATTTCCGCCCTACTAAAGGTACCTTATCGGACCTGACTCTTGAGGAAAGAAACTAACAGAGCTAATGCCTACAATAACTGTTTTCACTCGAACTTCGCAAAATATAAAGGCAACCTTTCAGACTTGAGTAGCAGTTCAACATCACGCATTGATCCTTTAATCATACCTGACGTGGGTATCTTTAACATGTTGCTCAACCTTGACCCTAAAAAATCGTGCGGACCAGATAACATTCTAAATCATTTTCTGAAGAGATACGCAAAATGGTGCAGACGATACTTGGGCCTACCCGCCGTGGTTGCTCAGTGGCTATGGTGTTGGGCTGCTGAGCACGAGGTTGCGGGATCGTATCCCGGCCACGGCGGCCGCATTTCGATGGGGGCGAAATGCGAAAACACCCGTGTGCTTCGATTTAGGTGCACGTTAAAGAACCCCAGGTGGTCAAAATTTCCGGAGTCTTCCACTACGGCGTGCCTCATAATCAGAAAGTGGTTTTGGAACGTAAAACTCCAAATATTATTATTATAATACTTGGGCCTGATATTAGGAAAATCCCTATCACAGTCATTCTTCCGCGTCGACAGGAAAAATGAATAAAAATAATCACAATACACAAAACAGAAGATAGCTCACTGCCCTATAATTATCGACCAATATCTCTCACTAGTACCGCCTGTAAGATTCTCGAGCGTATCATCAATAAACACCTAACAAACTTTCTTGACACTGACAAATTTTAACGCCACACCAGCCCGGATTCCGCCATGCACTTTCAACCATACCGCAGCTTACGGAAGTTGTGCATGACCTCGCATTTAACATCAATAACTGTAGCCAGACTGATATAATATTATTAGACTTTTTGAAAGCATTTGATCGCGTATGCTAAAGTAAATTATTAACAAAATCTTGAGGTTTTATTGAGAATGGGGAAATTTTAGACTGTGTAACCGATTTCTTAACAAACCGGACACAATTCGTACTATTAGAGCATGTGCAATCTGCGACAGTGCCTGTCACATCAGAGGTCCCTCAAGGATCCGTGTTGGGGCCACTGTTATTTTTAATTTTCATTAACGGCATAACCAGAAATATTGACTGTAACATCAAACTGTTTGCTGATGACTTCATCATCTACCAAACAATTAACACATATGAAGATCACGTTTCACTTAGCAATTCAAAATACCAGCTAAATGAATGGTGTAAAAAATGGCAAATGACAATAAGCACAACTACAACAGTTTGCATGACGGTAACAAGAAAAAAACGACCTTACAATTTTCCGTACTTTATTAACGGCACAATGCTAACAAAACTTCACAAGCGTAAATACTTAGGCATCACTCTAACTTCTGACTTGAGATGGGATGCGCACATTGCCAACGTGAGCTAGCAGACATTACCGAAGCTATTTTATCTCCGAAGTTGTCTCCGCCTCGCACCCACGTCGACTAAGTTTCTCGCGTATACTACTTTCCTTAGACTGCTTTTGGAGTACGCTAACACAGTTTGCGGTGGCGGGGGGTTTCCGCACTCATTAATTAATGTAACGACACTGGAAAAAGTACAGCGAAAAGCACTGCGGTTTATTCACAACAAGTATAAGCCCACAGATTCACTCGCTAACCTTGCGGCAATATCGAGTTTACCAACGCTGTCACCAAGAGCGAAACAAGCACGGCTCAAATTTTTACTTGATTCGCAACTATTATAAGATTGACCTAACAAAATACATATGTTTCTCGCAGTCACGATCATCGAGACATAAACGTGTACACGCTTTAACAGAATATTCATGCCATAATGACACATTCATCTACTCTTATTTGTCCCTCGTGATAAGGAAACGGAATCGCCTCGATCCTTCAGTCATTTCTGCAGACTCATTATTTCAGTTCACATCACGGTTAGAATCCATATCAAGCAATCAGTAACGCAGTCTTATTCACATAATATGCATTGCAACCCTTGTTAGCCGTGCTGATTATTGTGAAGGTGTTTACTGTTATTTTTTCGCGTTTACAGTCCTTGTCATGATGTATTTTCTGTATTGCTAGACATGTGATAACTATATTTGTCTTGTTTTGTGTATTCTTATGTTGTTCCTCTGCGTTGCTTGTTTGGCTTATTGACACGCAATTTGTACGTGCACGTTTATTACCATGTATTTCATTTTTGTATGTCCACCTAGCATGGTCCCTAATGGGACTGGCAGTATTGAAAATAAATAAATAAATAAATAAATCCATCTATCTACATATCCCTATATGTAGCTAGCTTTCTAGCGACCTTACAAGCTAGCCTGCTACACAAACCCATTAGCCGAAGCGGTCTACGTGCTTAGGCCACTAGTTAGGTGTTGGTGATCATGACGTAATTCTTATTCTCATTCAAACTTCTTGATGCTCATTACAACTTCGTGATGCGACTCTCGTCGTGCTGTCATCGTTACGCAGCCTGAATGACCAGCGGCCCAAGGTTTTTCAGACCTAGAAATCCTGGATCAGTGGTCATCATACCATCTTGGTGATTGCATCGTCGTCACTCAAGCTATGTCGGAATAATCTCCTCATGCCGTTGTCGTCACACTATCAGCGCAATACAGTTGTGATGCATATGTTGTAACACCTCCTTAGTGACGAAGCCATCGTTGTTCAAGCGTCATCATTCCAGCTTCAAGATGTGCCTCTTATCATGCCGTAGCCATCAAGGCTACCACTTTAATTAGGTGACCAAAAGGGGTATATTTGCTTCAGAAACGACAGATGTGCTTTTATCGGGATGCTGTCGTGGTCATTGCATTGTTATCCATACTGATTTATCCCCCTACGCTAAATATGTCATCTTGTAATGCCATAGGGGCATTGCAATCGTCCCGCACTCGTTGTCACACCACCATTGTGGCGTGATTATTGTTCCAATTATTTTTTTTTCATTCTAGCTAGCGTTTATCCTCTCTTCATGCCATCGTCAACACGCTATCATCATATGTCCTCGTCATCAATTCTATAGCGTCGTCCCATTGTGATCATGGCATTGCCGTAATATCATCTTCTCTGCACCGACGTATATCTTCGTCATTTGAGTGCTGTCATATTCTCCACCTTCAGTCGTAATTATCTGGCGCCGTTTTTATAACCTCGTTGTTACACAGCACCTATGCCACATCAGTTGTCAACAATGCAACCGTTGCCGTGTCATCGTCATCAGTCCACCATCATCATGCAAATCCCGCCGTCATGTCGTCGCCGTACACGCTTCGCAATACAACGGCCACCACGCCATTGTCCTTACAGAATCGCAGTCACCTCATTGTCCACGTAACTATGTCATGCCACTGTCATCAAGCAGTTGTCGTCATGGATATGTTGCCGTTCCATCGTCTTCATGCCGTCGCAGTCATTTCAGTGTGGGTGCAAAGTCCTGGTCAACATTATCGCCATGTAGTCGCCGCCCCATTGCTTTCTTCGACACAGATACGTCATTATGCGAACGTAATTAAAACGCAATCGTGGTGTCGCCATTGAATTCTGATGATGCCAATGTTTCATTCCATGTTCTTCATTGCATTGTCCGGCAGCTCTTATCAAGCATCGTTGTGGTACCACCGTATTCTTCTTACAGCGACATCGTCGTAAATACCGCTTGGTTATGCGCTTTTGTCACACCATCATGGTAGTGTAATCATTGTTATTTAGCATCATCATCTCATTGTCGTTGCCATCGTCGCCATATTGCACCTTGCTATACTTCCGACTTCATTCTTTCGCCTTTCCATCGTTGTCCCTGCGCTGATGTCATGCAGTTGTGTTCATGCCACCATGCTGATAGGCGACCTTCGCAAGTTACTTCCACTGACAGAGTTGGATCACTTAATAATGAGCCGTATATATCTGAAGCCAACAAACTCTCGAGATGCCCACTACACATAACAAAAACACGTGGTTTTAATCATACGGTCTACTGCTGCGCTGCTGGCTTGATAATGGCGTCATCATCGAGTGGCATGGGTAGCTGAGTTCTACTGTGATTTCGTTTCCTTTAGTGTCCCGTAGTGTTTCAGGGATGCTTCTGGCATATCGGTTTGGGTTCGTTAAGATTGGATAGAATATTACGAATATTAGAAGATAGAATATTAGAGAGAACTTTAGGAAAGCGAAAGCACTTTTTGGTTTAGCTGTAGATTGAGCTGTACATCTTGATATGTCTTTCCCTTCATAAGAAATGAGCCAGTCATAGTTCCTTGAAGTTGAACTATAAAACAACTCCCTTATTGTCCTTGACGGGAATGCAATAAAAGAGCGCCCATATGAATGGAAATTTCTCATTGCGACTTACGCTGTCTGCTAACTCCCGTTCTCTTCCTAGCTACTTGAAAACAGTTCCAAAGTGCAAATGCCATCGCCGAAAATGTATCTCGCCATGCTATGGCTTTAACATCCTGCGGTGTTTTAGTAATACCGTTCATCAAAGACTATTATATGGGAGCTCCTCTCAAACCTTTCAATCATTTTGACTAGAAGCGAATTTAAATACAAAGGATGACAATGGAAGCACTTGTCTCACGATACCTTCTGAGAGCTGATAGGTTTAAGTACCTGTGACAGCAATATTCAATAAAAGATTCGTACGTGCCATCTTAAGATGTTTTCGTTTGTAGAGAACACCTTTTCGAAGTTGCCATAATATTATTGTTTCTTTCGCCGTTTCTATTGTGACAGTGTTCTCGCCCCGTACTCATATGCACTCGACAAACCTCGAGACATTTCGATAAGTGTATCATAAATCATACAAGGACCATATCGCATTCCTAGAAATTTGGAACGTGCGGTTTCCACTTCAGTTTACAACTTGCTGACATTGCTTGATCACTACCGAACAATGGGAAGAGCAAACGTTTACCAAGCAAGCTCTGACCTCATTTTATAAGGCTTTAGGCATTCTTCCAAGGAATCGGTTGCGCTCTTCTATCAAATTATGGGCAGCCCAAGGTGTTACACTAGATGTTTCCGAAATTGTATAAAAAATAAATGTTCCAATATATTAGAATGTAAATTATTACATGAGGTAAAATAAAAAGAAAAGTCTAGGTGTGCTGATACAAAGGGTACCAGCCATATGGTGGCACCCCATGATTTACTTTACGTCACCCATTCTATGAGTTCGTAAACATTACTGGAGATGAACAAAAAAATAAGGCTGAGGCCATCTCAGTTTGAGAGTCGATGTCAGTGCAAATATGAATACACGGAGGTCGCGACACACTGCACTACTGAATCCACGTTTGTGAATCTACATGCATGTGACCAAGTGACCCTATGTTACGATATATATATATATATATATATATATATATATATACATATATATATACATAATCAGTCTATATAAGTCTATATGGGACATGATTAAATAGATATGGCCAAAAATGGCATAAGTAAGCAAATGTGCTAATCGGATGAAAAAACTGCAGCACTCTAGTCGCATGTCTTCCTGAAGTGTACATTGCTTGGACTATGTGCGACATACTACGGTAATGTGCCACTTTGTCCGCGGCTCTGGCTCGATAACGTCACTGATGAGGGTGCAGCATTGACGCAGTGACGGTGGTGCAGTTTCAATGAACGAATGACTAGAAAGGAAAGACAGAGGTCATGGACAACTGTGGCATTGCCGCAGTGAAATGCCGATGCTTAATTGCCGATTTTATTGTGACAATGATGGTATGAAAACAATGCGATGAAGAAGCTTGAATTACGACCGTCGTACGACCACGCATGCATAGAAACGACAGTTTCACAAAAAATCTATGATAGCGAATGTCTAAAGAAGCAATAAGGAAGTTGGCATGAAAAAGGTGGAACATTCGCAATTGTATGATGACAGCGTGATTACTATAAAATGTCGATGAAAATTCCACTGATGGATCTGCGGAGGCAGTATGACGACAATGACATGGCGAGATCGGTATCACGATGGCTGTGCGACGGCAATGGCAGGATGAGAGCGTCATGTTAAAATAAAAATCCTGACTATGGAATGGCCACGATGACATCAAGATGAAGGTACGGCAACAAATGCATGACGACGACTGTAGGGTGACGACGACATGACAAAGGTACGAAGACAATTCCCTGACGGCATTAGTATATAAAGCCTGTACGACGACTACGACGGGAGAAGCATGCTGTCACATGACAGGAGTAAAACGAGAGACCTGCAGTGACGACGAAAACGCCACCACACTGGCGTGGCGAAGACACTGGTCTCACAGCAGATGCATTGCGCGAATTGTCTGAGGATGATTTCATGGAGATATTGATATAATCACTGTTTAATGACGTGGATAAAATTACGCTACAAAAATGAGTGAAGTGGGTGCAACGATGAACGCAGAATTAAGAACATAGCATGACAAAAATGGCATGACAAAGCTGGCATAATGACGGCATGACTAGAGTGGGGCTATGAAGCTGGAACAACGAATATGGAATGACACCGGTATCACTACCTCGGACGGCTAACTAGTAGTGCAAGCGGGTAGACTACTTGGGGCTTAGGGCTATAGTAGGAGCTGGATAGATAGATAGATAGATAGATAGATAGATAGATAGATAGATAGATAGATAGATAGATAGATAGACAGATAGATAGATAGATAAAATCATAAGCCGTTATCGCTTTTAAGCGCATTACACATTGTTATAAACACCAGTATCAACCGCCTCCCAACTTACTCAGGTGGCGGCTTCGTGCGGCCCCGCCGCGCTGGCTGCAACTTCAAAGGGATTTGTGATTACGACAAAGAGTGTTTACTGCTGCTAATCTGCTGAGGTCTGTTCTCGCTGCCGAGTTAGCCTTGAAGACAGTCGCGCACCCTTATCTTGAAATTTATTAGCGACAGCGGCGGAGACAAGCGTGCGTTGAGAGCTCCTGGAGCGCTAGTTTCTCGCCGTTTCGGCGGCGCTTAAGGGAGAGGCTCCACAATCGTCCAAGGCAATGGACGAAGGGACCGTTTTGAAGTTAGGTGAAGCGTGAAAAAAAAAAGGAAATGACCCGTTTGCTCACGTCAAGCCGATCATTGTATATATTTTTTTTACTTTTCTCTTCAGGATTCTGTAATTTTCAGGGGAACATTTTCTTGGTCTAGACAGACTGTCAATCAACAGTTTTAATAGAAACTTCAACAGCGATTCGAGAATATTTGTGAGGAATACATGAAAAAATTGTGGAACACCTTTGCTTGCTTTTCCCATCCCGACGGCGCCACAGTTCAAACTTTTCTAATAGTTTGGTATTTAACCTCCCAGGGAAGGCCAGGTTTTCCCGGCGTACCTTATCTACCAAACGGAGCTCGTGGGATTTGTTTTATGTTAAGTAAATAAACTTTCATAAGGCAAGGACCCTACCGCACGAGATCTTGAAAACAGCGCAATGACTGTTCCGAAACAGTATTCTTACTGAGCCATAGAGATTTTTAAAAGTAGTTGAAAATGCGGGATCACTGCGACGGTTTCGTGATAAATTTTATTCAAAGAAAACAAATGCTTTATTTAAAACAACGATTTTCTTAAGTGATCGCAAGGCATTGCCGACATGCGAGATTCTGACAATATCTATCTATCTATCTGTCTGTCTATCTATCTATCTATCTATCTATCTATCTATCTATCTATCTATCTATCTATCTATCTATCTATCTATCTATCTATCTATCTATCTATCTATCTATCTATCTATCTATCTATCTATCTGCCTCTCTGTCTGTCTGTCTGTCTGTCTGTCTGTCTGTCTGTCTGTCTGTCTGTCTGTCTGTCTGTCTTATAGCCCCTTAGGCCAATCGACTGACTCAACTTCTCTACAACTTCAACCACTAGGTAGGCATCATCAACACAGCATCTTTGCCGCGGAGCCGCCGTCTCAACATTGCTACCTTGCCAACGTCTTCATACTGCTTTTACCCGCCGTGGTTGCTCAGTGGCTATGGTGTTGGGCTGCTGAGCACGAGGTCGCGGGATCGAATCCCGGCCACGGCGGCCGCATTTCGATGGGGGCGAAATGCGAAAACACCCGTGTGCTTAGATTTAGGCGCGCGTTAAAGAACCCCAGGTGGTCGAAATTTCCGCAGTCCTCCACTACGGCATGCCTCACAATCAGAAAGTGGTTTTGGCACGTAAAATCCCATATTTTTTTCATACTGCTTTTATGGTGGAACTGGCAACTATGGTCTTCCTTCAATCTGTAACACTCGTGGTGGCATCATTAATTTGTGGTTAGGCATCTACTGCCACACCATTGTCGTTGTTGGGCCGTTCTCAGACAGACGCTGTCAGGCATCTGTAGTGATACCGTTGTCGTCATGCTGAAGTGTTCATGCCATCTCCTTTGTGACAATTTCGTCATCTGGTTGATTTCACACCGTCGTCGTGCACTCCTCGTGATGCCGTTTTCCCGCTATCGTCGTTGAGCTAACATCACATTTTCAATATTGTCATCTCATTGTGGTGACGCTGTCGTCATACCACCCTATGTTTCCAGTGATGTCGTACCTTCTTCGCATTCGTAACGTCGTCGTGCAGTCCTCGATATCCGATCAGGAACGTGGGAAAATGTGTAAAGCGAGGGTTACGCCAAAACTAGCCAACTTTCATTGCTTTTCAATAGATTTTGCTAGTACTAGTAGAAAAGAGATAGCAACCCTTAATTAGTGGCTAAAACAAAGGTTACCTTGAAGTGTAGCTTTTCGAAAATGAATAATGTCAAGACATTATTACAGGAATTTCGAAAAGTACAAGTGAAGGTGAAAAATATTTCGGGCCAGAAAGACCGGCTCCTCACTTCTAATAAAAATTGTTCGTCTCTGCAAAGAGCACTGCCATTACCAAAATTAAAATTGATTCTTTCTGGCACCTGAAGGTACGCAACGTATTGTAATTCAGAAAACAAACAATCCCACACGCGCGTTTTAGGTACCATCCTCTCACAGTGATAATAAAAGAAAAAAAAGTGCTGTTCGTTATCGCAAAAGTGCATATATAGTTGAACTAAGCCAAAAAGAGACAATGAAAGCATATGTAAATTGATTTGTTTTTACTTTTCGACGAATAAATTTGACTTCTAAATCAGTGTTCCCTATTTTGTCCCGCTTCCCGCTATTAGGCGTTGTTTTAAAGTTCCAAGAAATTAATAGTGTTCTGTAGTCTCGATGAGGAACGGGGCGTTACAGAGCCGAAGAGTACGGACTAAGCCGAAGGTTCGTGACGCGGACATGAATACCGTGCCTGGGATAAAACCACAGTACGTAAACTTAGAGAAGGAAAACTCCACCTTCCACAGTACAGCACAAATAAGAGTAGCAGTGGCGTTGTGAACTAAAATATGCTACTTATAGATGGCGATGAAAAGATCAAAGCTATTATTATGATCATAATGCAGTTAGAGATATGGTCGTTGTGGTAGCGCCTCATAGGCCTGGTGGGGCTCGTTGCGCTGCTTGCCCGGTGGTTTTGGGCATATTGTGGCCGCTTTATTGAAAGTATTCCTCTCTACAGTACTCTAGCATAACTACAGATGTATTTTTTATGTCGAAGGTTCACCGAGAGGGCCTCATCTGGCAAAAAAAGGAAATGCTTGAAACAAGCAAGCTCACATTGCTTATTGTCAATGGTGAATGGTCACATTTTTCGTACAGAAGAGGTTGACTGAACGCTGTCAGTGACTAGGTTTACGACATCAATAAATTCAGGTAGCGATCTATTGAATGGAATTGAAAGCTGACATCAAGGTGGACCTTTCTCCGCGTGTTCGGCGTCGCGCTAAAGTCGGGAGAGCGATACGTCAGACCAATATATTTAGGCTTAAGTACACTCGTACTTGCACTTGCGTACAGTGCTGCTGGACGTGTTTCATACTATACATACATTTTCTGCGTTCGACCATTTTGTCAGGACCAAAAAAAGAAACGAAAAAAGTGCACGGCAACGATGTACTGTCAGCAAGACAAGCTCGAGCTGCAATATCCCATGAGTTTATTAGCACATTGGCGAAAGGGACGTAGTGTAGGAGGAAAAGTTGTGTGCTAAATTTTACTGCACATATTGTCTGCTCTTGATAATTCGGCTTTGACGAATGCGTAAAACGTCCGACTGTCACGCACGTGCGAAAAATCGCAACGGAAAACAAAGGATTAATATAAAATTTATGTCGCGGAATAGTACATTTTACTTATTATGTTCTGTTACGCACTTTGAAACTAATATGTCATTTTGAACATATATACAAGAGGCCAATTGCGGGACTACTCATAGTAGCGACGTCGCAAGTGCGTTTAAGAACCGTACCTTTCATTTCATACCCAAGAATTGGTATCCTCGGGTATAGTAGGGTAGTGATTAGTGGGAAATGACTTGTTCCTACTTTGGAGGACACCAGCAAGGAATGAATAACGTGGCAAAGAGGTAGTTACACAAACGCCTTTAAAGTTCATGTTTTGATATCTGGATTTTGCGAAGCATACTGGCTGTTCAGGAAAACTTTGCCATACATTTTAGACGCTTTCTGTAGCAAACGGTTATTTCTATGGCGTCGTGTGTATTCCTATCGATGTGTCTCTTTACCTATAAATACATAAACAAATGAGCATGTATGTATTGTAGGGGCGCTAACCCTGTGAGACCAGGTACGTTCGGCTCTACGAATCCCCACACCATCAGGGCGAAGCGAGCAGAATGAGTATACCTAACAAGAAATGAGTTACACTGGCTTCAACGCAAATGCCGGAAGGAAGACCACAGATTGGTAAACTACAAACAACCAACTACCAATCGGGGAACGCTCCGGAAGTATGCATCCACAAACCAAACGACTAGCCGTTGGCCCAAATTTGGGAACTTCTAATGAATTTTTATATTTTTACAATGAAGATCGCAGTGAATGCAGTGACAACGAATGCAGTGGCAATACATTGGAGGGTGGCCGACTACCATAAGGCCTAATATTGTTGCAACGTGCTACTTATTACAATACAAGAACAAACCATTGGACTCTGACGCTGATGCTGATGAATTCGTGGGAGAGCTAATAGCTTAATAAGGTACGTATGTAGCGAGAAATAAACTCCATGGTATAATCCGGACACCTTGTTGATATGAGAATATAGCCTCCACTATCTCTATCAAAATTTGTGTCCGTTACATAGAACTTAAGCTGTTGAAAAATATTAGGGTAGAACTGTGAACGATTATTTTTCAACATGTTTCTTTAGATGGGGGGAGGGCGATAATACACTAGGGACTTAGAGAAGGCTTACATTGTTCATTACAATGTGAGTCATGGCTTCGCAGCATAATTTGCACTTTTCTGTTCCGTGGTCATCATCATGTCATCGTTGTCGTGTCATCGTCGTCACTCCAACAACGTCATTCAAATCTCGTCTTCCTGAAGTCGTCGTATACACTTGGCGATACACTGGTCTCCACGCCATTGTGGTTATGTGCTTGATATCGCATTGCACACGTGACTTGGTCGTGCCATCGTCGTCATGCAGTTCTCATCATATATTAGTTGTCGTGCCGTCGTCTCTATGCAGTCGCGGTAATTTCAATGTCGCCGCAAAGACATCATCATCATCACCATCATCATCAGCCGGGCTAGACCCACTGCAGGACAAAGGCCTCTCCCATATTTCTTCACTACCCCGGTCATGTGCTAATTGTGGACATGTTCTCCCTGCAACCTTCTTAATTTCATCCGCCCACCTAACTTTCTGCCGCCCCCTGCTACGCTTCCCTTCCTTTGGAATTCAGTCCGTAACCCTTAATGACCACCGGTTATCGTCGCTCCTCTTTTCATGCCCTGCCCGTGCCCATTTATTTTTCCTGATTTCAACTAAGGTGTCATTACCTCGCATATGTTCCCTCACGCAATCTGTCTTGTTGTCCCTTGACGGTAAACCCATCATTCTTCTTTCCATAGCTCGTTGCGTCGTCCTCAATTTAATTAGAACCCTTTTCGGGAGCATCCACGTTTCTGCCCCGTAGTTGAATAGTTTTAACGCACAGCTATTATACACTTTTCTCTTAAGGGATAATGGAAACCGGCTGATCATGATTTGAGAATGCCTGCCAAACGCACATCAGCCCATTCTTATTCTTCGTATTACTTCAGTCTCATGAACCGAATCCATGGCCACTACCTGCCCTAAGTAGATGTATTCCCTTTCCACTTCCCATGCCTCGCTACATATCGTAAACTGCTGTCCTCTTCCGAGATTACAGCAAGGTACTGTTCATAAAATTATCGCGATGCCATCTTCACCACACTGGCTTCGTCAACACATTGATGTCATTTTTAATCATCATTGCATCGCAATAATGCTGTCGTCATTGAATTGTGATTATGGCACGGTTTCATGCCATAGTCATCATTGCATTGTCCGACAACCCTTATCAGATGGGCTTGGCAGCTTTCTTGCTGCGCACGCCACTAATCCTTTCTTCTTCGTAATGCAGGTGCTCGGTTCACTAATCGCGTCTTTTCCTTCCCCGACTGGCGACTACGCCACTGAATGCACCTTCAAGTTTGAAGATGGCATCACGATAATTTTATGAACAGTACCGTGCTGTAATCTCGGAAGAGGACAGCAGTTTACGATATGTAGAGAGGCACTGGATGTGGAAAGGGAATGCATCTTCTTAGGGCAGGTAGTGACCGTGGATTCGGTTCATGAGACTGAAATAATAAGAAGAATAAGAATGGGCTGATGTGCGTTTGGCCGGCATTCTCAAATGATGATCAGCAGGTTTCCATTATCCCTTAAGCGAAAAGTGTATAACAGCTGTGTGTTAAAACTATTCAACTACGGGGCAGAAACGTGGACGCTCCCGAAAAGGGTTTTAATTAAAATGAGGACGACGCAACGAGCTATGGAAAGAAGAATGATGGGTTTAACGTCAAAGGACAAGGCAGAAGATTGCGTGACGGAACAAATGCGAGTTAATGACACCTTAGTGGAAATCAAGAAAAATAAATGGGCACGGGCAGGGCATGTAAAGAGGAGGGACGATAACCGGTGGTCATTAAGGGTTACGGACTGAATTCCAAAGGAAGGGAAGCGTAGCAGGGGGCGGCAGAAAGTTAGGTGGGCGGATGAAATTAAGAAGGTTGCAGGGACAACATGTCATACTAGTGTCAGCCGTAAAACAGGAGCAGACACTAGTGGCACTTTGTGGGGTTGGCGGCTTTGCCACTGTGCAGGCCACTAATCCTTTCGTCTCCATAATGCAGGTTGATGAACGTCTCAGCCTCTTTGCCAAAAAGTCCAGTAACTACTTCCTAGTACAGCTGTCAAGCCTACAGTGCCTTAACACTGTTGTTCTGATTGCTTTAATGTAGTTTTTTTCCTGCTATGCCCACTTTCCGGTGGTATAGAAACTAACCCCAACTCGGATAATGCAGCTATCCTCGCCCAGCTACAGAAGATATCTACTGACCAGTCCTAGCTTACTTCTGAAGTTCAAGTTCTAAAATCTCAGTTACTAGCGGCAGACCGAAATGTATCTGACCTCGGAAAATGTATGGCCGAACTTGAGAGCCATTACGAAAGCCTTCTAACACTTAAAACAGATACAGAAGCTATCCTCACTCTAGCTACTCGCCTAATTTCAAAACTAGAAGCTCGTTTTGATGACACCGAAAATAGAACACGACGGAAGAACTTGGTATTCTACAGACTGCCTGAAACCACATCTTAATCGTACGCACAATCAGAACAACTTATCATTAGACATTCTCGCGAGCATTTAGATATAGAAATCGACGCAAACGTGATAGAGCGCGCCC
Organism: Dermacentor variabilis; assembly: GCF_050947875.1. NCBI lineage: Eukaryota > Metazoa > Arthropoda > Arachnida > Ixodida > Ixodidae > Dermacentor > Dermacentor variabilis. Next base: position 94,714,116 of record NC_134574.1, on the reverse strand, counting down.
ATCGTGTTGGACGTCATTCGAATGACCAGCCCTGTCTAGTAATAGCAAAATTCACATTTTTCGAAAAAAAAAAGAACCCGTCATACAGACCTCCCGCAAATTAAACGATACCAATTATAGTATTTGCGTCCTCGCCAATACTATAGCCACCTCGCAGCATGTGCCAGGAAGCAATAGGTCACCATTTACTCTGCGCTACAATACTCTACACATCTGACCAACGCGCTATGTGTTTGATAGTGTATCTCAAACTGTAAGCGAAGTGAAGTCCCACATACATCGTGCACCCGGCAAAATGTAGTTGCCAGCCCCCAAACCGTGCCAAGAAATACTCTTTCCTTGTCTTAAACACAAACATTCACAGCTTCCGAGCTAAGCGTGAACTTGTCTCTAGTTAGCATCATGATTTCTTCAAAAAGCACCATGTGGATACTAACCGAAACATGGCTTACCCTTGATGTCACTGATAGAGAAGCACGTGCTGACTTGCCAGGTACTCAACTTTTCAGAAATGACCGCAGACGCACTAGATGTGGCGGTGTCTTGATTGCTGTGGACCCTAATTTATCGTGAGCACCAATAGGCAATCTCTGATCTAGAAATATTTTCGATAATTTTTCGCTCATCAACGCAATCCGTTTTAGTTGCTATTTCCTACAGGGCTCCGCATACATTACCTAACTTTTCAAGTGAGCTGCACAGTATTTTGAACCATCTCGGTACTGCACACCCAAATTCGCGTATCTTGTTATTCTGAAATTTCAATTCTCTCGCTATCGAGTGGCAGAATCTAGCTTCCTTAGGTACAAACCACAGAGAAAAAAATATTTCATAGAAGTATGTTTGAATGCCAATCTCACTCAGTTAGTAAAGGAACGAACGAGTGTTGCTGGCGGCAGGGCTATTTTTTTTATCTTATACTAACTACGAATCCCGAGAGCTTATCACATATTACTTACTTTAAAAATAAATTAGCGATCCCAAAACTATCCACGTAGAGTTTTTGTTTTGCCTTGAACGCCACAAAAAACATAAATCAGTCCTCCTATATAAAAAAGGTATCTACGACGCAATTAAAAACAAGCTTAGCAATTCGTTCCTTTTATTTGAAGCCCAATTTTACAGCATGCCTATCCATAGACAGCTGGGAAGTATTCAAGTGCAAAATGCAGGACTTGGCCGACAAATACATTCCTAAAATTGCATTCCCTGGAAACCACCAAAAGCCATGGTTCAGTAAGACACTAAAAATATTAGAAGGCAGAAAAAGGCGCTTTTTTCCTACTGCTAAGGGGAAAGCCTCGTCTAACGCGTGGGAACGGTATCATACTGCCGGGAATGCCTACCTGATTTCTGTGCTCAATGCTAAATACAAATTTGTCAACTTCGACTTCACAAAATTGGTAAATATTAACCCATGAAAATTTCGGAAGGTCATCAGCACTATCGAATCACGCGCTATTACTCTGACCAACGAGTTAGGAGAAACCGTCGGGGACCGGGAAGGCGCTAACACCTTTAACATTGCTTTAACACAGCTTTTACCAAATAGCCCAGCACTTCTTTTCCTACGACACCGGCTAGAACACTATTTACTATGCCTGCTATCAGAATAACTCATGATGGAAGTTTATAGTTGTTGGATAAAATTAAGCTTTCTTCAACGACAAGCGCCGATGAAATTAATTCCAAGCTGGTAAAGAATATCAGACGTACCAATACTGCGTATCTGTGTATTTTATTTTCTCGTTCACGATATGTAGGTCACATGCCAAATGTTTGGAAAGTGGGGAAGGTTGTTCCTGTCTACAAATCTCGTAAAAATATATTCCCCACTAAATTACCACCCCATATCACTAAAAGGTGCCCCGTGCAAAAGAATTGAGCATGCCATTTATTCTCATATCATGGCATTTCTCGATAAAAATAGATTTTTTTCATCCATCCAACATGACTTTCGAAAGGGCTTCTCAAGCGAGATCCAACTGGCCATATTCATTGATGACTTGCATGTTAATCTCGCCAACAACATACAAACTCATGCCATTTTGTTAGATTAGGCAAACGCCTTTGATAAAGATCCGCATAACACGATTCATCTTAAAACTAAACCAGTTAAGGTTGGACCACAATGTTCTGGTTGGGGTCAAAGAATTATTCACTAACCAATCTCATCAAGTCCTTGTTAATATTCAGACCTCTGACCCTGTTCCTGTAACATCTGGTGTACCCCAAGGTTTTCTTCTAGGTCCTCTCTTATTTCTCAAATATATTAAGGACTTGCCTCAACACTTATCTTGCTTAATGCGAATGTTAGCTCACGACTGTGTAATTTAACATCAGTTTGTAATCATTGCGACGCAGCAAAACTTCCGCATGATCTAGACAGTGACCACGAATGGTATGACCAGTGGATCCTTAACCCGACTTAACGTAAATTTCTTTCCATTACCCGCCAAAAGCGCCCCGTTACACAGCCATATAAAATTGCTAACAAACCTATAGAAGCAGTAAAATTGTTAAATTATTTAGGCATTACTCTGTCCAATGATCTGTCATGGCATGAACATACTACAAACGTCATATCATCCACAAATAAAAATCTCGGTTTTCTGAAATCTCACCTTCGTAACGAGCCCCAACACATTAAATTCCTAGCCTATAAGTAATTTCACCATTCAAAACTTCCCGCCGGTCCCCGCATCAAGTATGTCTCGTAGATGACCATGAAACGGTACAAGATCTTGCGGCCAGATTCGTTCACTCATCTTATTCTCACGAAGTCACTGTTACCGCCTTCAAAGCGGGATCTGGGATGCACACTTATTCTTCCGCCGACCCACGGCAACACTTTGTCTATTCCATAAGCTTTACTAATCATCACCTAATAAGGCTCTTTACACCAGAACGCCCGTGTACATATCCCCTCGCACTGGTCACCAACTACAAGTTTCCCGTACAGGTGTGAGAACTATTAATTCTTTTGAATCTTTTTTTCCTCGTGAAGCCAAAAACTGGAACGGCCTTCTTCACAACATCGTCGCTTTCAACTGCTCCTTATCTCTTTATGCGAATGCGACTGATCCCCTTTTGTCACAAACTTTAGTGCTTTATTTGTTGTTTATGTATACCACTCCTTACGAAATGTCCCTTAGTGGTGTCTTTAATGTAAATAAATAACATGAAATGAAATCTTGCATCCGCTGCGGTACCACCGTATTCATTCTCCAGTGGCCATGCCATCGTCGTATTCATATCTTCGTCACCCGGTTTCGAAACACCATCAGTGTTATACCATCATGTTCATTTAAGCATCATCATCTCACTGCTGTTGCCGTGGTCTTTATATAGCACCTTCTTATTCCATCGACTTCATTCCTTTGCCTTTGCATCGTTGTCATAGCCAATTGTATCACGCAGTCCCTTCATGCCACCATGCCACCATGCCACCAGGCCGACCTTGGCAAGCGACTTCCATTGACAGCGTTGGATTTTTCTTATTATGTCGCATAAAACGGAAACAAACTATTGAAATGAACGCTGCTCATGTTAAAAATCCTTCGTTTTAGGAATACGGCGTACTGCTACATTGCTTGCTTGCTAGCCCTGTTAACACTGAGCGGCATGGGCAGGGGAGTTCTATTTTTATTTTCTTTCGCGAAGAGTTCCGTACACGTTTACGGAAAAACAAGGCCGCACACCAAGACACTTTAAGCTCAATAATTTGTGTTTAAATACCAGCCTTCCTTCCAGCTACGGCTTTTTTTTTAATCTCGAAGGCCGTGCTTTTCCAAAATGCACGCCCTAAAATTAAATGTAGATCTCGGAGGCTAAATTCACTTGTTAACCGCAGTGCGGCGCTGCCGCAGTGTGACGGTTGACGGTGAGCTAAGCCACGTTGTGTTGCTGTGAGCGGTGAGAGTGCTCGTTGCAGTTACACGGTAATTTAATCATATTTTCGAAGTGCCTAAGCAAACTGTGATCCGTACTGTGTGCATTAACCATCAGGAAACCTCTGGAGTCGTGTAACGCCATTAGTTCGCCTTATGTTTCCTGTGATACGCCAGAGTCTCATGTGTACTACAGCGCCCGTCCGAGCTGCCTTTGCTCTCTCCTGTGCGCGTTCGCTCGTGGAATACCTGGTACTGTGGCTTCGAATTATGGTGCGTGGAAGAATTTGTTGAAAGTTGTGCTTTCGTGCGCTGGTGTTTATCGGCAATGCGACAGTGTTCACTACGGAAAGAGCGTCGTCGTGTGGTGCCTGCGAGACGAAGCCGTTTGCCGACCACATTGAAGGTAAGCAGGTCTGTCGCTTGCGCGCATTCTCGCAGCTTTTGGTTCATGTAGTAAGCTTTGTGGAACGACAACAGAAGACTTTCTGAGCGTACGTTGACCATGTTGCTGTGCACATTTAGCAAAGCGTTTAACGAGGGGAGTTTCCTTGAAATGTATTATTTCTTACCGCTTACTTGCTTTATGGAGTGATGTGCTACCACCGCTGATTGTTGGGATTTAATGGGCAAATATTTACGTAAACGCTGAAAGTTACTGTTTTCTCGGTAGTTTCCCGGCAAGAAATTCTTCCGTAGATATGAATTTCCGCAATTTACGTCTGTAATGCATGTCGATGTGTCACGGGCATCGCGAGTTGGCACGCGACTGCGATGTTTGAAACTTGAACAGATATTAGATTGTGTGAAGATTACTTTATTGATAGTGTTCAGTTTGAAGTCCAGCTTCGCGAGAACTTGTCTGCATTGTTTGTTTTCTTCGACGTGCTCGCGTATTTGTCTTTTATATTGTAGGGCAAATATAGACCGACATTACAACAGCGAAATTTCTTTTTATTCGAGGCATGTCAATCAGACGCTCGTTTTTATTAATATTTTCATCCGAAGAACAGGATGTCAGTTCCTGCGATTGTTAAAGACAGTGGCTTGTAGCACTGCCTAACAAGGGATGCGATTTTGTTGCGATGCTTTGCGCTCGATGTTTGCCACTCTTATAACCCACCTTCCACGGCTGGCTGTTCTAGTCAATAACGATAGCGGAATGTCGGTCAGATAAATGAGCAAAAGGAGTAGCATCGGAAAAGGGATCGCTACATAATCGCGGCCTAGGTTTTAGACTGTTCATAATCGATTGTTCGTTTGATTTACTAGATAGTTAAGTTTTGGTGATAATTTCCCAGGTATTCTGATGTTTGCTGCTGGTTTTATTCTCGCCTGAATTTTACCATAAACAGTGTAACCTCTTGAGATATAACTACGAGACATCTGTAGAAGCAAGCACACAAAGGTTTATTGGCCAGTTGCCCACTTCTAAAGGTCATGTACTACTTAGCAGCTGCTGAAATAATGTTTAAAAAAATTTGTGAGCAGTTTAATACCTGAGTGGACTGGCAGCTCAGTCTGTTTCAAACAACAATTAGTTAAAAGCTTCTGTGTTGCCCTGATGTTTTTATGAGCTGTTTTTGACTGCTCCACGTTTCTTAGCTGGGTGCATACAGGCCCGGCTGTTCTTGCTTATATGAATATTTTTGAATAAGTGAAAAAGATTGGCTTTTCTTTTGTTTTTCAGGTGCCTTGTGAGCTCTCACCCAAGCACCACATTCCAGAGGTCCGCTGTGAGCAGACGTGGCAAATTGAAGTAACATCCAGATAGTCCAATAAACTGTTCGTAGTTTCAGACACACCATTGCAAAGTATAGTCAAAACTTTCTTTTAGAAGTGCAAGCACTGTTCTAACGTGATCTTTCTATCCAAACATTACATTTTATATTAGTAACAAAGACATAACTACAACAGCAGCACTGCAGTGAGGAACGTACAGTGGTACTCCAAGTGTTATACTGAAATAATCTATGAAGTCTAATTAGTTTGTAATTTTAGAACAAATTGGCATGAATTTCTCTGCCATAGCAGAGTTCCAATCCGTGCGCTGCATCTTGTAGGGAATAGCAACCTTACAATGAAAACCAATGCAAAACTTTTTAACTCAGGAAAAGTTTATAAATATATAATGTGTACACGGAACTCTTCATCTAAGCATGTCTACGTAAAATACAGGATTTAATCACTGCGGCCACATAAAGGATGCATAAAGGTAGGACACACGAAGGAAACATCAAAGCAGTGGCCAAATTTCAACATGGAGGAAACATAAAGTACGGTAAGATAAGGGATATATAAAGGGAGGACACATGAAGGAAACATAAAAGCAGTGGCCAAATTTCAGCATGGAGGAAACATAAAATAGGGTAACATAAGGGATACATAAAGGGAGGACATATGAAGGAAACATAAAAGCAGTGGCCAAATTTCAACATGCAGGAAACATAAAGGACATTTCCTCATGTGAACTGCAGGAAACATACAGTAAACATAAAGGACATAACCATTTTCATAAGGGCACCTCCTACCACCCTCAAACGAACGGCCTCACTGAGCATTTGAACCGCGGCCTTACAGACATGCTATCCAAATACGTTTCAGACGACCACCGTGACTGGGATTAGGCTCTACCTTACATCACCTTTGCGTATAACTCTTCCCGTCTCGAAACTGCTGGTTTTTCTCGTTTTTACCTCTTGTAAGGCTGTGAACCGACGCTACCACTGGACACTGTGCTTCCGTTCACCACAGCATCAACTAGCGCTTATGCCCGTGATGGTATCGCCCATGCTGACCATGCTCGCACACTTGCGCACGCTCGTCTACAAGTCTCTCAAGGCAAACAAAAGAAACGCTACGACTTTCGTCATCGTGATGTCAATTTTGTCCCCGGCACCCTCGTGTTGCTTTGGTCACCATCGCGTAAAGTTGGCCTTTGAGAAAAACTGCTTTCCTGCTACACGGGCCCATATCGCGTGCTTCGCCAAGTGACAGATGTCACCTACGAAATCGTTCTCGCCACGCCCACTACGTCCTCCGCTGTGACAACCAGTGACATTGTCCACGTCGCCCGACTCAAGCACTACAACTCTCCACGTGTCTTGGATATTTAACAGCACCGTGACGGCGCTTTTGCCGCCGGGGGTAGTATTACAATATTATCGGTAGATACCCGAGAGACGAGCCGCCGTGAGAATGACGACGAAGTGGGTCTGTGCCCTAGGCGCGAGTGAATGTCGGCCTGGCGCTCTGGCTGCTGTGTAGTGTAAATAGTCTGTAAATAGCCTCTTTTGTCTGTGTCTTTCTACACGTAACAATATATATATATATATATATATATATATATATATATATATATATATATATATATATATATATATATATATATATATACAGCTAGCTAGGTAGGCAGCTTTCGAGCGAGCTTACCGTAATCTCTCCTTAAAGCTTCGTGATATGAGTTTTGTTGTGCTGTGTTTGCGGATTATTCCAGACCCAGTGGCCCAAGGTCGCTAAGACCTCGGGGCACTAGATTGTTGCCATTCCAGCTATGTTGGAAGACACTCCTCTTACCGTTGACGTCATACTATCAACTCCACGCATTCGTCATGCATACATTTATGTTGTTATGCCTCCTTAGTGATGATGCCATAATCGTTGAGACCATAAGGCTTTGATATGTACCTCTCAACATTCCGCCACCAGGAATTCTTGCACACCTATTAGGTGTCCAAATGTGTATATTGCTTCAGCAGTTATATATGTGCTTGTTATCTCGAAACTGTTGTGGTCATTGCATCGTCCTCCATATACCTTTATCCGCCGACCCTAACCATGGCGTCTTGTTCATGTTATAGAGGCACTGTAATTGTCGCGCACTCGAATATTGTTCCAATTATTTTTGTCATTTTAATTTGCCATTCCACTCTTGTCATGCCATCGCTATCAGCCCATCATCATACGCAATCGTGATCAATTCAGCAGCGTCGTCCCGTTGTCATCATGATATTGCAGTGATACCGCATTCTTCTCTGTACCTGTACCGACATATATATTTGTCATTGACGAAAAACTCTATGATTCAATCCATTTGCATTACCTAAAGCAATTAAGCTCTGGAATGATCTTCTTGAGAACTTAATCTCTTTTCCTCACCCTGGACAGTTCAAAAAGCACCTCTGGAAGACTTTATCGCTTTAGTATTCACCTAATTGTGGTTTTCTGCGGTACAACTTCTTTAGTTGCCTTGTAGGTTGCTTTTTTGTACTGCTGTTTCAATTGTTCTTGGTGATCCGCTGTTGTCATTTTCGCGTTTGCGTTGTTTGTTAATCTACGTGTTTATATGGTATTCTTACGCCCGTATTGAGTTTCGTTTTACACTTGGTTTCACATTTGGTCATTTGGCTTATAATTTTGTACTGTATTCTATTGATATGCCCCGTGACGCAATGCTCTTGGGGGCCTGTAAGGAATAAATAAATAAATAAATAAATAAATTTAAGTGCATTGAAATCGTCGTTATTCACTCGTGATTAAATGGCATTTTTACGCCCGTTTTGAGTTTGGTTTTATACTTGGTTTTACATTTGGTCATTTGGCTGATAATTTTGTACTGTATTTCTATTGATATGCCCCGGGACCCAATGCTCTTCGGGGCCTGTAAGGAATAAATAAATAAATTTAAGTGCATTCATATCGTCATTATTCACTCGTGAATAAATGGCGCCGTTGTTATAAACTCGTCGTTATGCTGCATCTATGACGCATGAGTTGTCTGACCATGTTCGTCGTCATGCAAACGTTGTCGTGTCATCGTCATCACAACACCATTCTCATGCAAATCTCACCATCCTGTGGTCGTCGTACACGCTTTGTCATACAATGGTCACCACACCATTGTCCTCATACGCTTATAGTCATGTCATTGTTCACGTACCTTTGTCATGTCGTCGTCTTCATGCAGTTGTCGCCATAGATTTGTTGCCATGCCATCGTCTTGATGCCGTCGCAGTCATTTCATTGTGTGCGCGAGGTCCTCGTCAAACAATTAACGCCACGCCGTAACCGCCAAACTGCCTTCATCGATGTATCGATGAGATTATGTGATCGTCATTACATTACAATCATGCTGTCCTCATTGAATTCTGATTATGCCACCGTTTCATGCCATTGTTTTCATTGCTTTGTGCGACAACTCTAATCAAGCATCCGTTGTTGTACCGCCTTCTTAATGTCGCAGTGGCCGTGGTATCTTCAGAATTATAGCTTCGTTATCCGGTTTTGACACACCATCATCGTTATATGATCACTGTCATTTGGCCGCCTTCGCTATATTGCACCTGGGTATACCATCGACTAAATTTTTTCGCATATGTATCGTTGTCCCTGCGTTGGTTTTATGCAATCGTCTTCATGCCGGCAAGCTGATATTTCACGTTGTCAAGATACTTCTATTGACAACGTTCGATCGTTTATAATATGTTGCATATATCCGATGCAAACAAACTCTGGGCATAACCGCTACAGATATTTAGAACAAGTGGTTTTAAGAATACGGTGTACTGCTACGCTGCTCGCTTGCTAATCGTGTTAACATTGAGTGGTATAGGTAGCTGAGTTTTGCTGTGATTTTGTTTCGTTTGGTGTTCCGTACTGTTTCAGGAAAGTTTCTGGCACATCGGTTCGGATTCGTTAAGACGAGATAGAATATGGGTCAAAAGCGCTTTTTCGTTTAGCTCTGGATTCAACCATACACAATTATATGTGTATGGTTTCTCTTTAAAACAATTTGTCTTTAAAAAAATTACCCAAAGTCAAATTTTCTTGCAGTTGAACTCTAAAACAACGCCCTCGTTGTCCTTGACGGGAAGGCGATATGAGTGCGCCTGTGTATGAAAATTTGCCATTTGGACATTACGCTGCCTTCAAACTCCCCTTCTCTTCCTATGTAATTCAAAACAATTTTCAATGCAAATGACCTCGCCGAGTACGTGTCGCAACGTGCTTTGGATTCAGTTGCGCACGGTGTTTTCGTAATAATGTGCATCGAAACCACGAAATAAAAGCTCCTCTCAAGCCGCTCAATCATTACGGCGACAAGCGCATATACATACAAAGATATACATACAAAGATAGCTGCAAAAGTAACACAGAATAAAACATTTACATGGGTCATGTTAAGATGTTTTCGGCTGTAGAGAACACGCATTGGAAGTTGTCATAACATTAGTCTTGTTTACGCCGTGCATATCGTGACACTGCTCTGGCCCCGTATTCACATGCAATCGACAAAACTCGTGACATTTAGCTAAGTCTATCATAAATCATATAGCAACCATATCGTATTCCTAGAAATTTGGTTCATGTGGTTTCCACTTCACTTTACAACTTCTAGTCAATGATTGATCACTACATAAAAATGGGAACAGCAAATGTTTACCAAGTAGGTTCTGACCTCATTTTATAATGCTACTGGGCGTTCTTCCAGGGAATCGTATGAACTCTTTTAGCAGATTATGCCCCACACAGGGTATTTCGCAAAATGTTTCCCGAAAGCTATAAATATCATATTTTGCAATATTATAGAGGGAAGAATATGACATACGCTAAAATGAAATAAAGAAAGTTGTCTAGGTGTACTGATACACGGGCACAAGCTACATTGTAGTACCCCAACATAAACTTTCATTCTGCTATTCTATGAGTTCGTAAATTTTACTAGAAATAAAAAAAGAATGTTATAGCCGAGATCATCAGGCTTTTAGTGTCGATTTTGTTGCATATATGATTCCAGGGAGGTCGCGACACCCCGCATTACTGAGGCCATGTTGAAGAACCTATATTGTATGTAACTAAATGATTATATGTTATAGTTCATATATATTTTATGTGTCTATATGTGTCTATATGCGACAAAGGTGCATAGATATACCGAAAACGGCTCAGGTAATCATCTTTGCATATCGGATGAAAAAATTGCAGAACTCTTCCGACCATGTCTTCCTGAAGCATCACATGCTTCGTCTACGGGCGACATCCTGAGATATCATGCCAACTTGTCCATGGCACTGGCTCAGTAACGTCGCTGATGAGCATGAAGGTGCGGCGATGACAGTACTACACTGGCGCAGTGACGGCCAATAAATTTCAACGAACGAAAGACTAGGAAGGAACGACAAATGTAATAAAGGCAATGGCGTGGCCCAACTGAATTGCCGATGCTTAATTGGCGAATTTATTATGACAATAACGGTATCAAAACAATGGGATGGCGAAGCTGGAACTAGGACCGTCGTATGACCACGGCAGCATAAAAACGACAGTTCCACAACAAATATATGACAATGATTGCCTAACCATACAATAAGGAAGGAAGCATTACAGCTGTGGCAAATTCGCCATTGAATGATAACAGCACGATTCCTTTAGAATGGCGAAGAAACTATGTCATTGATGGATCTATGAAGACAGTGTGATGAAAATGGCATGGCGAGAACTGTAACCAGATCACTGTGCGACGGAAATGGGGGGACGAGAGCGTGATGTCTAAGTCGAACTCATGAATGTAGATTGGTCGCAATGGCAGCAAGACCTATGCATGGCAACGAATGCATGACGACGACTGTATGGCGGTGATGACATGACAAATTTATGAAGGCAATGTCGTGAGGGCAATGGTATTCAAAGCCTGTACGAGAAAGATGGCTGGACGACCAGATAACGGTGTGATTGCAACGAATTGACAGGAGTTGAATGAAAGACCTACAGTGACGACGAAGGCGCCACCACAGTAGCGTGACCACATCTGTCTCAAAACAGATGCGTGATAGTAGCTGTCTGACGACAATGGTATGAAGATAAGAACTACGATTGAATGACGTGGAAAAGATTAGGCTGGAATAAAAAAATGAAATCGGTGAAACGATGAAGGCAGTATTACGAAGATAGCATTACGGAAATGGCATGACAAAGAAGGCGTGATGACGGCTTGACGAGAGTGAGGTTGTGAAGCTGGAATGACAAATACGGAATAACAAAAGCAATATCACTACCACGGACGCGTACCTAAGAGTCCAAGCAGGTACTTTTAGCACAGGTCTATCGTAGGAGATAGATAGATAGATAGATAGATAGATAGATAGTTAGATAGACAGACAGACAGACAGACAGACAGACAGACAGACAGACAGACAGACAGACAGACAGACAGACAGACAGACAGACAGACAGACAGACAGACTCAAAACAAATTAGTTAAGCAAAAGACTTAATGGCATGGAGAAAAATTGCAGAACTCATCTCACCATCACTGTCGCCGTTTATGCAAATCGAAATCGAGGAATTAGTGACACGCCATTTTCGTCAAGTCACGTTTATTCAAAACGTGAAGTGGTAATTCTCGGAAATTCATGGCTTCGACTACACGCCAAACACTGCGATATATTACCACTTTGGTTTGACATGCGCTTGCCAAGGTAGGCAACTGGAATGGAGGTACGACGAAGTCTGCAAGACACCGACGGGGTGACAATGAAATGACGTAGAATTATTTGATTTAACGACAACGATGAACAACCACGAATACATAACGACAACAAGACTTCGAAAAGTAAAGTTTAAAGATGGGCAAATCACGAGAACGCCACAACGCCTTGAGGCCCATAAGATAACGACTTCTGTACAATGATGAAAGCGTTACTGTCACCGTATGACCGCAACCGAATGAAAATGTGGGAATAGCGAAGATAGAACGACCGAAGTGACATGACAACGATGGTAGGATAACACAGGCACGGTGGCAACTGTATGACGACGATACAATGATGACGATAAAAAGACAACGGAGGCATAATCACGCTTGAATGACTACGACAAGATTACAATATTATGACGAACAGGGACAGGCATCGATGGACTAACAAAGGTGGAATGACACCATGGCATTAGCACAATTGAAGGACGATACTGAAGTGATGAAAATGGTGACACAATCGCGTGACGACGACGATGACAAGACAACACCACTATAATGACGACGGAATGAGATGAGTGGGACGTTGAATTTGCAGCGATTATGTTACATCGACCACGACGGCATACCGTTGACTGTACGACAAGGAACGCATGACGACAATTGTATGGCGACAATGTAGTGATGATGACAATCCTACCTACACCATGATGTCGCACCATATCCGACCTTGATCAGAGGAGAGAAATTGAAAGCTTCCATGGCGTACAGAGATCTCGTGCTCATACAGAGATCACAAGCAGTAATTTGCTCATACCGATAGCGTAATCAGAACTTATTTATCGGAAAGCAGCCTCGGCACCACGATAACAAAAATAAAGAAGTATTTCTCAACACAGCGCAGTTAACGCATTGCCTGGGCAGGTACAGAGAAACGCTTATGTGTGCTTAAAGTACCGACACATTTGTGAGAATGAGCAGGGCGTCATGAGGGTCGTGATGATGATTGGTTCCCACACTTGATAGCCGCATTCTCAATTTTTCCTCTGCTTCAGTAATTATAACTGGGCGATGGTAATCCGGCCAACTGCTACAAATTGCAGAACTCAGAGTAATATTGTTTTAAATAATTACGTCTCAAAACTTCTATTCTTTATTAAAAGAAATAGGCCAGCAAGTAACATTCAGTCAGTTTTTCGGCTCTTGTTGCTTATACAAATGCTTGACATGTGATTGATGGTTTTAAAACATGAACAAACATATGTTGTAATAAACCTCCCGACAATGTAACTCGCGCAGCAGCATGCGTTGCTGAGCAATCCGCTGACAAATCACGTATGAACGCGTGTGAATTGTGCACATTACAACCTCCGAATCTTTTGCAGAAATCAAAGGTCGCTCAACCATGGCAAGCAAGAAAAGTACATTCTCTGCGCCGTTTACAGCTGCTGTTACCATGAACTGAGAATGCAACGGCCTTTATTAGCCACAACTACAGAATTATCCTCCAGAAAACGTGTTTGGGCCGTAGCGTGGGGGTTTTACTGTTTAGCAAGTAGTAGTAGCAACGCGGCCCATCCACTTAAGTGAAGGATTCAGGTCGCGAGGCTGTCGTGGTCATTCCGTCAAGATTCATTCCAGCTTAGTAATCTGACTCTCATCATGCCGTCGCCGTCACGGCTTCTCTCCGACACATTGGCCAAAGATGTGTAATGGCAGGGGCCCCTGCATTAAAATTCATGTCATCGGGGTGATAACAGTGTCCTTATTTAAGCTTCGCTGGACGAGTGTTATCATGTCATCGTCCCAGTTTTCTCTTTATAGTGTCGTCATTTTTTTCTCTGTAACATCTCCAGTGTGACGACACCGTGGCTGTTGAATCATCACCATCATTGCAGCTTCGAGATCTGGCTCTCTTTCCGCCGCAAACTTCACGTCTTCTACTCCGATTAGAGAGGAAGAAGAAAGGGTAAATCTAGAGAGGTTAGCCAGAGGAAGATCCGGTTTGATATTCTACTTTTGAAGAGAAGGGAGAGGAGGACACATACATAATCACAGTCGGTTAGCGTCACTGCACACTGTGACGGCACAGCACAGTAATACATGTAGCACTATAAACGACAGTTCATGCCACAGACGCTTGTCCAGTCTTTTTATTGATCAAAGATGGACATAGCTTTGTCCACAGAATATATGGTTGGGATCGTGATGCGATCGCCGTCACTGTATCTTTGTTCATGCAGGCTTGCCAATCGACCCTTGCCATGCCGTCATGTTTATGCAGCAGATGTCCGGTCATTCGCAGTCACACCACAGCCGTGGTATTTTATTGGTCGTTTCGTTATTTGTCGCCGTTCCAAATTTTTATTCGATTTTCGGTACGTTTGCTGCATGCGGCATTGTTACGAAGTTAGTTTCGCGTGTACAAAACCTTACTGGGACAAGTTTCAGCGCTTTGTCTGACCCCGAGCATTATTAACAATAATTTCGTTACTTTTAGGGATAGTGTTGACGCACACTCACCGCGCCTGGCATTCTGACGCACTTAGCGAAAAGCAGCTAGGTCGTGGTTAGAAAGTAAGTTTCGCATGTACTGAATTTTGCTGGGATAAGCTCGTTACACATTCTCTCACAACGAACATCACTGTAATATCGTTACTTGCTTTTTTGGACACTTTTGAGGCACGCTCACCGCGACTGGCTTTGTGACGCGGTTAGCCAAATTCAGCTTGGTCGCGGTGAGAAAGAAGGCTTGCCGAGTACTGAAGTTCAGAGGTATTACTTTTTGACGCCTTTCGTAGCCCCGCAACAGCATATACCTTCTTTCGCTACTGACGCTTGGGAAAACGTGACGAGCGATTGCCAGGAGTGATAACGCTGGAGTGTAACAAAAGAGACTTGTTGGCTGAAGGGTATTGCGTCTTAATAGTTTTTAGCCCAAAGAAACACACGACAAGAAAGAATACACACAGGACACAGCATGGTTTGTGTTGCTCGCTTCGGCAGAAAGCACAAAAGAGAGCAGCTCAAAAACCAAGAAATTAAAACTCGGTTTTTTGAATGACTCAAAAGAGGCTTTGTGCCCATGCATTTGTCTAGAGTGCGAGTAGACGGAATTCTGCTTGCGTCTAGCTTGGTCTGGTTGAGAGCCTGTACTGGGGCCCCTTCTCTGTATGGAGCTTACCATCGTGTCGGCTGAGGGCAAGTTGTTTTGGAAACTGCAGCAAATAATTACCGGGAATGGGGAATGCTTACAAATCAGTTGTTTTCATATTTGTCACAATTCACAAGCAGTGACAAATAATAAAACGGGGCAGGACACTTTTTTGCAGGAAAGCTGAAAAACGATCGCGCAGGGACCTCTTCTTCTCTTCTGGAATGTGCGAGATCTTCGTCTTTCTCTACGTGCCGCATATTTGATGTGGAAAATGCTACATCCAATATGCGGGAATATCCAGAAGAAGTATGCAAACTTTTTCTGGGGGCGAAAGTGCGAAACTATAACGCAAGTCTCTGCTCATCATTGACGTCGTGACTATACCACCGTTATCTTGCCGTCTTCTTTCCGTCACGTGCGAGACAGAGTACGATGAGGAAGGTATTGCGGAGCATATAATTACGCCTTATAATTATATAAATATAATTATGCCTTAGGTAATTAGCCTTGGTAGCTCACTGGAGATTGAGGAGTCAAAAGAGCCATCTGTGCAGGGCCTGGGTCTGCCATGTTGTGGGTCCTCGAGATAACAGGCAGACTTCCTGCAGGGGACCAAATTCTGCGCTTAGGCCTACTAGGCGATGGCTGGCGCAGTGAATGGCTGTTTCGAAACGCGGGAAATGTTCTGGGCTTGATATAGAGCTGTTGAGAGACGTCCCAAACATTTACCCCACACCTCCACCAGTGTCATAATTCACAAGCAGCAGGAACTGATAAAACCGGGCCGGACACTTTAATACCAGGCAAACTGAAGAACGATCGCGCAGGGACCCCGTGTTCTCTTCTGCAATGCGCGAGATCTTCCTCTTTCTCTACGTGCCGCATATTGGATGTGGCAATATTTTACGGTATTGTTTTGGATGAGTCGGGTATTGTCTACGACATGCATGTAAGAAAGAATTGCATTTGTTTCTGCTACTGATCATTCAACACTTTTGCAGGTTTCGCCACTACGCGCATTATTCCTTTAAGGCGTTAATACCAAAGTCACGCATGCTTATGCTTTACTATTCTTCAGCTGACTCCATCGCGTAGAACTTCGTACGAGAACTGGTGCTGCTTACCTGGTATCACAGCATTGGATCAACGCACAAAATCCTGGAACGAGAATTTAGATAGAGCAAAATAAGCATTGGCTCATTTTCAACGTGTCTTGAGTCTGCTTTATGAAATTGCACGTGCCGCAGATTCTGTGGAGGCTTGTAAAGGTCATTGGCGACATGATCCTCACAAAATTTCGGAGTGCTTTGCTTTTCTCGACCAGCAAAGTCCAAAGAACTACGCAGTTTCTTTTGCATGACCCGCTATTTTCGACGATTTATATGCGTCTTCAACTCTATAGCTGCTTTTACACAAACTGCTTCGTTCTGGTGCTCCCTTCGTGCGGCCACCAGTATGTGAATCTGCATTTGATCAGCTGAAGGGCGCCCTCACATCTGAATGTGTCCTTTGTAATTTTGATGAGACTACACCCACAATCTGGCACACGGATGCTAGCGACCATGCCATTGATGCTGTTCTCCCCCAGCGAGACAACTCTTTGCGTGAGAGCGTCATTGCATATACAAGCCGCGTACTCACACCTGCCGGGAATTATACCATCACCGAGTAGGAATGCATAGCTGTCGTTTGGTCCGTCCAGAACTTTCGCCCTTATCTTCACGGCCGCCATTTTACCATAGTTACGGACCATCACGCCTTATGTTGGCTCTCCACATTCAAGAATTTTTCATGACGTCCTGGTTGCTGGATTCTTCATCTGCAGGAATATGATTTTGAGATCACCTACAAGTCTGGTAAAAAGCACCACGACGCAGACGCTCTTTCTCGCTACCCACTTCCTACAGCCGCACTCATCGATGACTCCCTAATCACCTCCAGGGACGCAATCCCTGGCGGTTCTTCTACAGCAATTTTCTCTTTCGCCTTTCTCGACCTTCGGACTCACTTCGGACGGCCATGAATCATTTTCATATCAACAACTCGCCGATTCCTAATGTCGACGTATTATAAACCGCCTTAGTGGTGCGTCGCGTCCGCCCTACGCCAGGCCCCGTCGGTAGCTGACTCAAGTCAAGCTACAAAACTCCTTGGTGCACCTCCATATATGCTGTACGGCCAACGCTGGCTGCCCGCACTGCCTCGCTGCCTTCGTGCTCGTTTGCTTCAGGCCTCTCATGACGATTTGACTGCTGGCCACCTTGGCATCCTAACACTTACAACCGCATAAGAAGTCGCTTCTACTGATTTGGCGTGTATATCAGTGTGGCATGCGTCTCTTCCTGCGCCATTTGTCAGCATCGAAAGCGGCCAAAATCAGCTCCGGCAGGTCGGCTACTACCGGTCTCGTGTCCTGCGGAACCGTTCGAGGTTGTTGGCATTGATCTCTACGGGCCACTTCCGATGACTCCAGCCTGTAGTCGATGGATAGTTACAGCCATCGACCACCTCGTGGGAGATGCCGAGACAGCTTGTATAAGTTCTGCATCTGCTTCCGAAGTTGCTACCTTCATTCTTCAAGCCATAATCTTGCGTCACCTCGCCCCTCTTGTCCATCTGAGCGACCGCGAAAAAAATTTATTCAGAACTGGTAGCCGAAGTGCTCCCAGCCTCTGGCACACCTCAAAAGACTACTTCAGGTTACCCTCCTCAGACCAACGGCCTGACTGAACGGTTTTATCGTATGCTCAATGATAAGATAGCAGCCCATATTCAGCCAGATCACAGAAATTGTGACTCAATTGCGCAATTCGTCCCATTCCGGTATGACACCGCCGTTCAACGCACAACCGGTTACTCGCCATTCTACATGTTTATGGCAGTTCACCCAGTTCCTTTCTCAGTGTTTCTTCGTTTTCAGCCCCTTTAAGACCATCTCCCTCTTCCTACGAAGAATGTTTCCCGCCTTGACCATTGTCGCCAGCGTGCACGCTTCAACACCGAAGCCAGACAAGAGGACCGCAAAGATCATTATGACGGTTCTCATCGCGTAGTTTTCTACGAGCCCAGCGGTCACAAGTGCTGCTATGGCCACCAGTTCACACTCCTGGGTTGTGTGAGAAGATTCAGTCCCACTTTACGGGCCCATACATGGTCTGGCAAATACTTCTCCCGTTAATTATCGCGAGAGCCCTGTTGTATCCTCAAATCACCGCCATTGCGGCTCCACGGAATAGGTCCACGTTTCTCGTATGAAGTTTCTTATGCGGCGTTCCCCGTACCTTTAGTATCTCGCGCGGGGGAATATAGTGTGGCCATATATCGGGGACTTTTTCATCATCTGTCTATTATCACCAACATGTGTGTGCCCTTCTTCTTCATCGTGCGGGTAGTCGCATCATCATAGTACACTGTGCCTTGTGTCCTTCGCCACGTCTCTCAGGCTCAATAAAGGTCATTCCTTACTGTGACGTCACAAAATACATATTATTTCATAGATGTATCAGATGAGCACATTACCTGGGGAAAGCGAGACGTGGAGCTGTGACAAAGATAAGGCCGTATTTAAAGGCAGTATACTGGAGACGATCATAAAGGGTTATTCAGCGCCAACTGCTCCAGCTGAGTGATCGTGCAGCTCAGAACACTGCGATAGTATTCGTTCATATTTAGAAGTGTATATCCATCTATGCATATGCTGTTTCAAATTTCAATGACGTAGTTTCTATCTGCGCGGTGGCTTGATATAATGTCTATAATCTACAGGCGCAAGAAACCTTATAAGAAAAAAGCACTGTCAGACGGGCTATTGGTTTTGAGGTCTTGCTTAAATAAGGCGCTATTCGTTGAATTTTAACTGTCCTTAGCTTTTGTTTTGTCAAAAAATTCAGTTTGATGAAGAGTACCCGCTGTGATTGCTCAGTGGCGATGACATCATGTTGTTGAGCACAGGATTACTACTTTGACATGAAGAGTTATCCCTGAAACGCGACATTGCTGAAACATAGCTAGTACATGCGTGTAATAGCAGACGTTCAGGAAAACACTGCATACTACGTTTTAACAGCCTGGTATAGTCTTGTATACATATTATTATTAGGATATCATTGAGTGATGGCTCAAGAGACGAACCACCGCGAGAATGACGATAAAGTTGGTCGGTGCCCTTGGCTTGAGCGAGTGTTGGCCCGGATACCTGGCCCCAGTGTAGATAACCTGTAAATAGCCTCTCTCGTCTGTGTTTTTTCACACGCAACATCCTGGCGGAGGAGAAGCGGCATCCTTCCACGCCACGGAACTCCGAAGTGGTCAGCACATCGAGTTTGTCACCATGCCTCCCGGTGACTACCACGCCTCTGCAACGGCTTCGGCTTGTTTGACTAATCCGATCGTAAAAGTTGCCCCACATCGCGACCCTGATGTGTTCTCTGACTTGGAGGGACAGGACGTTGACAAATTGATCAAGCTCTTCGAACACGACAGCGCTAGTAACAGGTAGGACCCAACAATTATTCTCGCCAATGTCATCTTTTATCTCGGCGTCTGTCCACGCGTGTGGTACCAAACGCATGGCGACGAGATAAACAGTTAGGACAGTGTCAAATAAAAGCTGCGGGAACTATTCGGCGACCCAATTGGGCGCAAGGTTACCGTGAGAAACGGTCCTGCGTTTCATGTTCAGTCATCTGCAGAGCCATACGATTCAGACATCCTCGACAACTTGACTCTATGCCGCTAAGTTGACGATACTATGTCCGCAGCAGATAGAGTGACACATGCGCTAAAAGACATCGCCGACGACGCTTTCAATTTGCTTCTTTTCGGCAATGTCTCGACTATCGACGCTATTATAAAAGAATTCCGTCTCCTTGAAGAAGCTAAGAGTTGCCGTCTCTCACACCACATCACGCGGCTACACAACAAAGCTGCTACGTGGACACGTGAGGGTCAACCGCATCACACCTGTGTCGACATCACCCGTATTCTTCGCCGCAAACTCGAGGCCGTCTGTTCACCACCTTTCTGCGCGACACCTCCCGATCCGTCAGCAACCACCATTGCGATGAACCAGGCCATCGTCAGACAGGAATGGCAGGACATTGGTCTGAACTCCGTATGTTCCGCGTCTCAGCCCAGCGTTTCCCAGTTCTCTGGCGGCCCTCCTCGTCCCCGGCAGTCCTTTTCTGCTACATCTCGCCGCAACCCGTCCGAATGGCGTACCCCTGATTACAGGCCGATATGTTTCCGCTGCTGACGCATCGGCCGCGTCCTCGTCACTGAAGCAAGCGATGTCCACCACCTTGTCGGAAATACGCCACTGAGTACTACCGCAACATTGACCCTTCTGTTTCCTATACTACCTGCCATGTATCCACTGTGGCTGATTCACCTGCTACGAGCGTTCGCTACAGCCGCTCGCCCTCACCTCGACCCCATCAGTCTCGTTCGCCCCAGTCCCGTCACTTCTCTTCATGGCCAATCACCTCCCGGATGCAACCGGAAAACTAGGTACTGCAGCTTCTGGAGGTGAAGCTGTTTTGTCGACCCTGCCCTCAAATTCTCTGCTCACGTTACGTACGAACCAAATCCTTCTTACGTTGACGGCTATCCTGTCACCGCACCCATCGATAGTGGAGCGCATCTTTCTATTATGAGTGCTGCCTTCCGAGGACGGCTGAACAAGCTCCTCACCACCCATTCTCACCCACTTCAACCCTGATGCCCTTACAGAATTGCGTACAGATGCCAGTGATCAAGGCGTAGTTGCCGTCTTAGCCCAGCGTCAGCATAGCAAAGATCGCGTTATTGCTAATGCGAGCCGCCTTCTAGCATCATCGGAGCACAATTATTCCAGTATGGAACGAGAGTGCCTTGCTGTGTTCTGGGCGGTTGCAAAGTTCCGTGCTTACCTTCACGGTTGCCCTTTTTCCGTAGTCATTGACCATCATGCTCTCTTCTGGCTCTCATCGCTAAATGATCCTACAGGCCGGCCGGGACGATGAGCTTTGAGGCTACGAGGATTTTCATATTCCGTGATCCACAAGTCTGGCCGCCTGCAACAATACGCTGACAGCTTGTCGCATTACCCTGTTGACGACTCTGACTCCTTCAGCCAGTGCGTATTTCGTATTCTCTGTATCACAGCTGCTTCATTTCGGCGACGAGCAATATCGTGACGCCTACATCAGAGCACACATCTACCGTTTTCAACACTCTCCGGCCGATGCTGACCTACGCCTCTTCGTCCTCCGCGACGATACTCTTTGCCGTGGTAACCTTCATCCAGACGGCTCAATATTCCTACTTGGGATAACTAAACACCTCCGCTCCAACGTTCTAGAAGAGCTTCACGACGCACCAACGCCCGGCCACCACGGCATATCTCGAACCTATGAACGTGCAGGTCGCTGTTTTTTCTGGGCGTGCCTTGGCCGTTCCGTACGACTTTACGGTGCCGCTTGTGGACTTTGCAAACGACGCAAGAAGCCTTCCCAACTCCCCGCTGGTCACCTGGAGCCACTCGAGGTTTCTGTGGCGCCCTTCCATCGTGTCGGTTTAGACCTCGGCCCATTTCGGGAATCTTCATCGGGAAACAAGTGGGTTGCAGTCACGGCGTTCTACGCGACCCGCTACGCCATAAGCAGTGCTCTTCCGACTAGTTGCGCAACTGGTGTTGCGTACTTCCTCCTTACTTGACATCATTTTGACGCATGGTGCTCCGAATCAATTGCTAACAGATTGTGGCCATAAGTTTTTGGCCAAAGTCATTGACGATATCACGTGTGCCTGCTCAATACAGCATAAATTTACCACCTCCTACTACCCCCACACGAATGGCCTCAGTGAGCGTTTGAACCACATCCTTACAGAAATGTTATCCAAATGCATTTCAGACGACCACCGTGACTGGGACCTGGCTCTACCTCACATTGCCTTTGCGTAGAACATTTCTCCGTTTTTGGCTTTTCCAAATTTTGCCTATTGCATGACCGCGAACCAACGCTACCACTGGACACTGCTTCCTTCCGCCACAGTTTTAACTAGCGATTATGCCCGTGAGGCAATTGCCCATGCTGACCATGCTCGCCAACTTGCGCGTGCTCGTCGACAAGTTTTTTCAAAACAAACAGAAGCGACGCTATGATCTCCGTTCCCTTGATGTCCATTGTGTGCCCGGCACCCTCGTATTGCTTTGGTCACCATGGCGTAAAATTGATCTTGTGAAAAACTGTTTCCCTG
This sequence comes from Dermacentor variabilis, assembly GCF_050947875.1. Lineage (NCBI taxonomy): Eukaryota > Metazoa > Arthropoda > Arachnida > Ixodida > Ixodidae > Dermacentor > Dermacentor variabilis. The sequence continues at coordinate 94,691,357 of NC_134574.1, read as the reverse complement.
TTAGACAGGCCTACATCACGTGCTCCGCCAAGTTACCGTTGTCACCTATGAAATCGTTCTAGCCACTGCTACCGCGTCCTTCGCTGTGACATCCAGTGCCATTGTCCAGGTCACCCGACTCAAACCCTTCAACTCTCCACGCGCCTTCGCTATATAACATCACCTGGACGGCGCCTTTGCCACTGGGTGTAGTATTACGATATGATTAAGCGATGCTCAAAAGATGAGCCGCTGTGAGAATGACGATGAACTTGGTCGGTGCAGTGGCGAGAGCGAGTGTCGGCCTGGCTGTCTGGCGCCAGTGTAAATAGTCTGTATATAGCCTCTTTCGTCTGTGTCTTTCCACACGTAACAATATAGCATCATCATCATCATCATCATCATCATCATCATCATCATCATCATCATCATAATCAACAACAACAACATCAGCAGCAGCCTGGCTGTGCCCCCTGCAAAGCGAAGGCTTCTTCCATACTTCTCCAACTACCCGAATCACGTGGTAAATGTGGCCATGTGGTCCCTGCAAACTTCTTAATTTCATCCCCCAACAAACCTTCGGTCAGCCCCGGCCACACTTCCTTTCTCTTGCAATCCACTCCGTAACCCTTAATGACCATCGGTTATCTTCTCTCCTCATTACATGTCCTACCCAAACCCCGCCCCCCATTTCTTCTTTTTATTTCAACTAAGATGTCATTAACTCGCGTTTGTTCCTTCGCCCAATCTGCTCTTTTCTTATCCCTCAACGTTACCCCCATCATTCTTCTTTCCATAGATCGTTGGGCCCTCCTCAATTCAGGTCGAAACATTTCCGTAAGCTTCCAGGTTTCTGCCCCGCAGGTGAGTACTAGTAAGATACAGCTGTTATACATTTTCTCTTGAGGGATAATGGCAACCTGCGCCTCATGATCACAGAATGCTTGCCAAACGCACCCAAACGCTTCTGATTATTTCAGTCTCATTAACCGTATCCACGGTGACTACCTGGCCTAAGTTGATGTATTCCCTTTCCACTTCCACCGTCTCACTGGCTATAAAAAACTGCTGTTCTCTTCCGAGACTCTTAAACATTACTTTAGTTTTCTGCAGATTAATTTTAGACCCACACTTCAGCTGTGCTTCTTCAGGTCACTGAGTATGTATTGCAATCGGTCCCCTGAGTTAATAATAAATGCAATAGCTTCAGCGAATCACAGGTTACCAAGGTATTTTGCATTAACTCATCCCAATTCTTCCGAATCCAGGTCTCTGAATACCTCTTGTAAACACACTGTGTAGAGTATCCCTTGTAAACGCCTCTTCTATACCTCTTCTAAACACGCATTGAGAGATTGTATCTCCTTGCCTGACGCCTTTCGTTATTGGCATTTTGTTTCGTTCTTTATGGAGGACTACGGTGGCTGTGGAGCCGCTATAGGTATTTTGCAGTATATTTACGCACGGCTCGTCTACACCCTGATTCCGTAATGCCTCCATGAGTGCTGAGGTTTAGACTGAATCAAAAACTTTCTCGTAATCAATGTAAGGGTTGGCTATATTCGGCACTTTCCTCAATCACCTGATTTATAGTGTCCATATGGTCTATTGTTGAGTAGCCTTTACAGAATTCTGCCTGGTCCTTTGGTTGACAGAAGTCTCAAGTGTTCCGTATTTTATTTGCGCTTACCTTAGTAAATACATTTAGAAAACGGACCAAAACCTGATCGGCCTATAAGTTTTCAAGTCTTTGGAGTCCCTTTTCAGGTGGATTAAGATTATGTTCACGTTCTTCCAAGATGCCGGTATGCTCGCGGTCATGAGGCGTTCCGTATACACGTTGCCCAGTATTTTCGAACAGCATGCCCACCATCCTTCAACAAATCTGCTGTTACCTGATCCTCCTCAGCAGCCTTCTCCCTTTTCCAGAGCTCCCAATAGTTTATTTACTTCTTCCGGCGTTACTTCTGGGATGTCAAATTCTTCTAGGCTATTCCCTCTTCCATTATCATCGTGGGTCCCATTAGTACTGTTTAAATCTCTAGAGAACTCATCAGCCACTTGAACGATCTCATTCATATTAGTAATAATATTGCCAGCTTTGTCTCTGAACGAACTACATCTGATTATTACCTATTGCCAATTTCTTCTTCACTGCTTTTAGGCTTCCGTCATTCCTGGGAGCATTTAAAATTTTATCATATTATACTTCCTTATGTCAGGTGTCTTACGCGTCTTGATTACTTTGGAAAGTTCTGCCAATTCTATTCTTGCTGTACGGTTAGAGGCTTTCATACATTGCCGTTACTTGATCAAATTTTTGGACTCCTGCGATAGCTTACTGGCATCCTGTCTAACGGAGTTACCACCGACTGATATTGCATGCACCTCAATGATGCCCATAAGATTGTGGTTCACATCTTCAACACTAAGGTCCTTTTCCTGAGTTAAAGCCGAGCGCCTGTTCTGTAGCTTGATCTGGAATTTGTCTATTTTCCCTCTTACCCCTAACTCATTGATCGGCTTCTCATGTAGCAGTTCCTTCCGTTCCCTCCTCAAGTCTACGCTAATTCAAGTTCTTCCGATCATATGGTCCCTGCAGTGCTCGTTGCCGAGCACGTCCACATCTTTTATGATGCCAGGGTTAGCGCAGAGCATAAAGTCTGTTTCATTTCTAGTCTCACCATTCGGGCTCATCCACGTCCACTTTCGGCTATCCCACTAGCAGAAGAAGGTATTCATTATCCGTATATTATTCCGTTCTGCAAAGTCTACCAATAACTCTCACTTGCTATTGCTGGAACCTATGCCATATTCCTCTACTGACTTGTCTCCAGCCTGCCTCTTGCCTACCATGGCATTGAAGTCGCCCATCACTAAAGTGTATTGTTTTTTTACTTTACCCATCGCCGATTCCACGTCTTCATAGAAGATTTCGACCGGCTCATCATCATAATCATAACTGGATGTAGGGGCGTAGGCCTGTAGCACCTTCAATGTGTACCTCTTAATAAGTTTCACAACAAGACCCCCACCCTCTCGTTAATGCTTTAGAATTCCTGTGTGTTACCAGCTATATCCTTATTAATGAGGAATCTGACTCCTAGATCTCGCCTTCCCCTAAGCCCAGCTATCACACGACGTGCCCGCTTTTTTCCTAACCTCACTGAGCCCTATTATATATCCCAGGTACTGCACGCTAATTCCTCCAATAGCACTCCTAGGCTCAACTAACTATATATATATATATATATATATATATATATATATATAGAGAGAGAGAGAGAGAGAGAGAGAGAGAGAGAGAGATACATATTGAAAAGGCGCTTATTAGTCACCAGCGTTTGGTACTCACTGTCAGCGCCGGGCATGGACTCAGCAAGAGCGGAATTCACGAGCGAAAGCGCTGAATAGGACGACACTTTAGAAAAAGCAGAGGAGGACGACCCGCAATATCGTTCCAATCCTTCTGTGCAATTACCCCGGAGAATGAAAAGGCAGCCACCCGGCGGCCTAACAGCCTGTCACTATGAGTGGATCATAATAGGTTTGAGGCGACCGACGTTGCCAATGATAGGTCCACGACGACGCATGTCAGAAGATGATTCGACGGTCCGTATTACATAGTTGACCGGAGACACGCGTTTGACGACGACGTAGGGGTTCATACATGGACAGCAATTTTGACGACAGCCCAGGTGCACTGGAAGAAACCGAGAGCCATAAAAACTCTCCGGGGAAGGACGTGGTTGCAGATATGGTGACACCGGCCTCTTGGTGAGTCGAAATGAAGGCTTGCGAGAGATTGCGACGCTCTCCGAAATGTCTAGCTGCTGCAGAAGTAGCCGCACATTGAGATGCATCCGACTTGTACGGAAGGACTGTGCCGAATTCGTGAGACGGGAGCCGGCCGTACACTAAGGAAAATCAGTCAAAACCAGTGGTACTCTGAGTGGCGGCACTGTAAGCGTAGGTCGTGAAGCGCAGAATAGCATCCCAATTGGTGTGGTATTCGTGTGGTATTCGAGTGTATTGTTAAGCTGTTCTTTGAGGCCTTTGAGAAATTGACAATCTTGATAAGCGCTTTCTTCCGATGAGAAAGATTACATGCGCAAAAATCGTGTTGATGCGCGTCTTTGTGTAAGTTCCCGCTTTTCTCCTGAAGTTGATTGATAACCACGTTTCTGCCTCTTGGCAGAGTACTACTGCAATGATGTTTCCTCGCTTATACATGATCCGACCTAGAAAATGTAAGCAATCACAGCTTTCCACTAGTACAGATTTTTTGCAAGAGAAAGGCTGTCGCCATAATCAAACTAAACGAGGCAGGGAAAATTTGCTTAGACCACATCGTGAAAGGAAACTAGAATTGTCATGTAAACAAGCATTTCTTCTCATGGGCTGCTGCTATGTGCGTTTTCAATATTTTACATTGAAGCCGATGTAATGATAGCCTCATTGTACAAGCCATGGTTTATAGAAATACAGGCTATATCTTGCCTATGGCTAGTTGTTCAGGTGTTCCGGGGTGGATCCTTGGAGAACTGTTCTTCGGCATGACTGGCACAACCTGCACTTCTCTCTGCACTGCCCAAAGTGTAGGTTAGCTGAAACTGCTTATGTGTTGTGTGTATAGCGTTCTAAAAATGACTTCCAGCAAAGGTAACACACATAAATTTGCATGACGCCTCTACGCGAATGCCACTGCGCATGCCTCCTCTTCCTTTAAACTACTTTTGCTACGACTACATAATGAGAAAATCAGTTACGGGGAAACTTTGTTACATGAAAACAAATTTTTTTCATACCACCACTAAGATTTGAAGTGAAGTCTAAAGTTACATTTTTTCACCATAGTAAGTTCACCAAATCGTTCACCGTAATAAGTATGTATAAAGAAAGCAGGAGTTTCGCTTATGTTACTCACGCATTCGTTGTATATATATATATATATATATATATATATATATATATATATATATATATATATATATATATATATATATATACACATATATATATATATACATATATATATATATATATATATATCAAGCACAGAACAGCCAACACACCAGACTGGGCTCAAGGTACACTCCTGGTCGGGTACACCAAGCTGGCCGGAAGTGTGCAGGCATTCAGAACGGTTACTAATGTACTGCGCCAGGGTAGTATTGAACCACAAAAATATTTTTGAACTGGGTACCACGAACATGTCCTTATATGACGCCCGTAGGTATGTCCTTGTATGATGGTCGCATTTCGACCTTCAATGCTGGTGGGCAATTTGTAATAGACTCCACGTTAGGGAATACATCACAAAACGTATTACAGGGGCGTGAGCCACTCTGAGAATTAGAACGCATATAGCAATCAGCTTCTGCGTCGAAATGAATAAAATTTCGTCATAAGGGTGGGCTTGCTCATTGTGCAGTAGGCTCGAGAACATCTGCAGGAAGCCCCTGCGAAGCAGGTCCCATGTCTTCAGGGTTAATTCGCGGCTCTCATACATCGTCATGGTGGCTTCTTCAAAGGAGTACACATGCCGCAGCTTGTCGCCGGAATTCCATTGATTCAATGCAGCGACCCCTTCGTACGATTCCTGCCAGCTTTAAGGGTCTTTAGGTGATGATCCGCGGAAGGTGCTTTCCTCCCTCGGTTGTTGCAGCACGATGTGGATCGCTGACGCTGCCATTGTGGTTGGCAAGCTTACCAGAAGCCTCTTGGTTTTCTCGTTTAAAAATTCGTGCTCCGGAGCAGCTTTCGTAGCCTGCGGCTGTTTGGATGGCCCGAGGCCAAGTTGGTGCGGTTTTGTGGTTGGTGGCTTGGATCGTGGCTTCGCAGCATCGCTCAGTACATGAACGCGCAAGTACTTCTTCCAGGTATGAATTAGTAGTGACGGTGAAGAAAGCTGCAAAACATTGAATTACGAGTCTTGTTATCTATTGGGCGAACATATATCCTATAACAAACTAGACTCAAAGAACCACCTAAGCGGTGAAGACAGTCGGCGATCGTCGAAAATCTGATCTTCCGGTGAAACACGTCAGCTATTTAAGATCAGCCGTCGACTTTTGCGGAGTAATCGCTGGTCTCCGCGTGTCTCCGCAAACTACAATACAATTCGCGTCACGTATGCAATCGGATAACGAAAGCTCGGGTGACAACAGACAGTGAATAGACGAATCGTTATCATTCTAGAAACTTTCACAACATACAGGCGAACACGGAAATCAGCGATAACATTTGAGAGACGGCGAAACGCGGTAAACCGACAAACATAAACAAGTGCAAGTGTAATTGCCCCTCTTAAAGAGCATCATCCTGATGCTGCATGCAGAATACCGAAAAACATAAGCACAGTTTGTGAAAAAGAAGTAAGTAAGAAACATTTCAGTTGGTTCCAATCATTCAAGCGCGTCTTGCGCTGAGCGATAACTAAGTTGTTAGTGGGTGAAATGCAGTACCCCATATAAGGATTGAAGTGGTATGAGCCTTTGAACAGAAGACGAAGAAGCGAAGAATCCTGGGTACAAGAGGAGAGGGGAATGAAGTTTGATTAAAGATAGACAAGATAGACGCCAGGTCCACAGCAATGCTTTACGTCTGTTGTGTCCTTTAACGAGGAATGCTACAATATTTTGGCGCAGGCGACAACCGACATCAACATGTGGGTGACAATTTTCCTTGAGAAAACCTCTTCAGAGAACATCTTTTCGAGGTACCAAGCTCAAGATGAACCAATGGTGGAACTACCTTGTGAACTCAACTCGGCAGAACTCGTGAACCGGGTTTTAGAGAAGGCTTCCATGGACACTGCTGAACTACGTCGGGAGGGTGCTGCGAAAGTGAACTTGCGTCTGGTGATATTCGAGGAACTAGTTCTCCAACTGACACGTCCTCCAACGGACTCGGGATCGCGGTCTTCCACGGAAGAGGTGAGCCTCGTTTTGAAATCTCTTCAGCTACAAGACTAACAGATTGCTCAACCAAACCAACTGCTTACATCGCTTCTAAGCTCTCTAAAACCTGACAAGCCGGTGACTAAATTTCTGTCTAGAACGTTTGCTTGAATTCTATGAATATGACGCTGCGAAGCACAACTGGCACCCTAATGAGGACAAGATTACTGACATGCGTAGTTACTTAAGCGGTGTTGCACGGAAGTGGTACGACCTACACTTATTGAAGAAGCTGGCAACTTTTGGAACCAGTGGCAGAAAAAATTGTTGACGACATTCCGAAGCAACCCAGTGCAAAGCCCTGCTCAATTTTAAATTCAAGCAGTGCTCCCTTGTCGTGTATTGATTTGAGAGAGCTTAATCTTTATTTTCAAATTAATAAGATTCGAGTCCGGCGTGTTTCAGCGGGTGTGGGCAATTGCCGCTGACGACATTCCGAGACCTTGTCTCGAAGCAGCTTCTCGGCTCACTGGACGGCCCAGAGTTGTCCTCTCAGGTGCGAGCTGAGCAGTGCGGTCTTCCAGTGCGTGCGGAGGCTGGTAGTGGAAGAGAAGGGGGGGTCTGCGCTGCCCGACTTGATTGTTAACTCGTGACACTCCCATAACATGTGATTAAGTGTGGCAACCTCGCCACACGATATAGATCTGTTTGTAGTGTACAAGTCTGGATACATGGCATGCATGAGTCCGAGGTTCCTGTCAGAATTCGTTTGTAATTGTCTGAAGTGTGCTGCTTGCGTCCTGTCTTAACTAGCGTGAGGGAATGGGTATACACGTCTTTGTTACTGGTAGTGTGTCGCGATGACGTGGAACCTGGTCATACGCTCCTCCCACGCTTAGACGTTTGCAGTACCCCATGGGGGCTCTTCCTCCGATGATACTCGGTGAGTGAGGCATTGAGCAACGCGGTGGGACGTTTCGTTGGAGGTGCGCAATCCAGTGTGTGCAGGGATCCATTGCAAGTGGCTCCGGTTATCGAAGTCGGCCTCTGCCTGATAGATGGGATGTCACTGGAGTATTTCATACGGCTTTTGCGAGATGCGCCAATTTACAAAATTGCGAATCGCCGTTTGCGAATCGCAAATCACGTATGTCGCTGTGGTTTATGTGAGGGCCAATGCTATAAAAACGCAGCATTTTAAATCTGGCCGAGCCTATGCTTCCTTTTTCTGCCATAGTAGCACTAATAATGCACGGACTGCACGCGGAAGTCCTTAAGCACTTAAGTGCTAATACGATAACCTAAATCTATGGATGGGCTCCTGGAGTGCCCTCAGGAGATACCGTCTATAACCGCTTACTCAAGCAGTCGCTTGTGACGGACCAGCGCAGCATGGTCAAGCCGCAATCAGTGAGAACCGAACCACCTTGCAGGCAGCACAGATAACTTTGGTTTCCACGCTCCCAGGGGGCTGGTGAATAACGTCGACAAGGACCGTGTCTTCCTACTTTCGGATGCTCAAGAGTTTCCGACGACAAAAAAGTAATAAACAAAGGTGATCAGTCTGATGCGATGACCACTACTGAGACTGTTTATTTAACATTCCTGTCAAAGGGGGAAACAGACATATGATGGCCCTGGTTGAGAGCGGTGCTTCTGTGTCTATATTAAAGAAAGCAATAAGGCTGGTAAATGCAGGTCACCTGCATAGTGCAAGAGTACTACGAGCGCAAGATTACGATGGAAAAGTGGCAATGCATAATGAGTGGGCCTCAGTAGACATCGAGTTCCAAATTCATGAAATAGAGAGTGAAAGATTGGTGATAGATGGGGTGACGTATTACTTGCCTCTACCGTGACCAGATATAAAGAAACTAAATATCAACGTATACTAGGACGATTTGGTTTTAGGTGTAGGACTACCAAGGGAAGAGACACATCTGGGTAGACAAGGTAACCTACGAGTTGTCAAGTGCGCAGAGGATATTGCAACGACCTATCCTGAACTTGTATGTATAGGAAGCCTTCCACAAGCGATGAAGTCACAGAAGGTGCCTTTCGAACTAACTGACAAGACCGCCATCCGAAAATCACCTTATTACGTGTCAAGAGAACGAAAGAATTGCAGGAGATGCTAGACGCCGATATAATCCGACCTTCGGTGTCTCCCTTCGCCCCTCCCATATCGATTGCGCCAAAGGAACACGGAACTTTCAGACTGTGCACAGATTACAGGGTTCTCAATTGCCAGACAGAATTTATACCATTTCCCATGCCGAAGATAGACATGAGTATAGATGAAACAGGTGGTTGCCGAACTGCTTCACTTGTTGACTTGTGCAAACTCATCTGGTAGGTATCGCTAACCGAAGAAACAAGATGTACACTAGTTTTATGACACCCTTCGATCTGAACGAGTATAACCGGCTTCCTTTCGGCTGGAAAACCTCGCCAGCATGGTTCCAGGAGATTATGAGCTAAGTCCTGAAGCTGTTCCTAGGTGTATTTTTAACGTGTACATAGACGATATTATCGTCTTCTACAAAAAAGAGGCTGAGCATCAGGAGCTCCTGTCTCAGGTACTAAATCTCTTGAGCTTGTCACAACTCAATGTTAATTTTAAGAAAAGATGATTCTTTCAAAGAAAAGTAGTGCTTCTTGGAAGAGTATTTAGAGGGACTCCCAAAGCACGAAACAAAAGTCCGTCGAGAGTATATCCCAACTGGTAAAACCATATGACGTCCACTCATTGCGTGTGTTTTTGGGATTAGTGGGACATTTCAGACCCTTCCTAAAAGACTTTGTCATAAAAACAAGAAGTCTCACGCGCCTGACGCAGAAAGAAGTTCCATTTGAGTGGGATGAGGAATGTGAGAGAGTCTACGGTGATCTGGAGCAGAGAATCTCTGCTGACCCTATTCTACGCATACCAGATTTCACTTTACCCTTTGAACTCTATACCGACGCCTGAGACCATGGAACAGGTGCAGTCTTGTACCAAAAACCTCCAGAAGCACCCGGCTGAGAAAAGCGCACGTGGTAGGTTACAACTGCTACATCCTCAAGCCATCTGGATTTAACTACACCACTTCCGAAAAGGAAGCTCTTGCAGTCCTTAAAGCAATTCAGTACATCCGTGCGTACCTAAAAGTTGCGAAGTTTACTTTGTTCACTGATTACCAGGCCCTATCTCTTGAATATGACCCAACCTAATGGACGTGTCGCCAGATAGGGTAAACTACTTGCAGCAGTTCGATTTCACCATCTCCCACAGACCTGGATCCCTTTTGACTGATGCAGATGCAAATTCTTCACTGATGGCGCAGGCCAACAAAGAACAATCGGAAGAAATCAATGAACTAAAATTGTGGGAAGGCACAGAACAATTGATTTTTATGGAAAGTCGCTATCAATTCCCGCCAAGACTGTTATCCACTCCCGCTAACGCTGGTTTATTTGGGCCAGGATAGCCCAGAATCTAGACACGATGAATTTTGGGGAACCTACAACAAGCTAGTCAACAGACTTACGTGACTTCACAAGAAAGATGACGTCAGTCAATGCGTTCGTTCATGCCACATTTGCCAAGTCAACAAAGTGGAATCTAAGCAGCCACACGGACGCCATAATAATATCTTGCCACTAGAACGTGCGTTTTGATTTTATACACCTGGATTTCGCCGAGTTAAATGAGAAACGAGAAGGAGTCAGAAAAAACACAAGCTTTCCTTCTGGCCATAGAAGAATGCAAGAGGATGGTCGCGGCATGGGCAGGAAAAGAAGATGCGAATAGTGTCATCGCCCTCATCGAACGGGATATGTTTACGACCACCACGACGATTGCATGCGACAAGGTCCATCGTTCAAGAGTGAAAATTAGCAAGATCGGCTCGAGACCGCAATCTATCAATCAAATTCTGTGCGCCGCACCCTCCCGTGGCAAATGGGCTTAGAGAGCGTGCTGTACGAGAAGTGAGACAATACATTAGGATGTACGATAGTTTCTCTGCAGGATGGAAATGCTCTTTAGAAGCAGCTGTGAGACATCACAATCGCTCCTACACTAGTGGCTTGAGATACAGACCACAGTTCACTTCTTTAGGAGAAACACCTAAACTTCAAGGGGACCGTGAGATGGGGCTGTTAGAAAATCTCAAGATCGTCGAAGAGAGGAAACAAAAATTACAGGAGGAGAGTTACCCTAAACGAAAGACATTTAGGAAAAAGACATTGCTAAGATATCCCAGACATTCAAGTCACGGGCCTCGACCTTGTAAGGAAAGGAGTAAGAGAATCCAGTGCCAAATTTTATAATCCTTACTCTGTGACAAAGGTAGCCACTCAGAAAGGAATATGGAAGACTGTGTGGTACATTGGTGAATTTTGCTCAGTTTAATGTCCTTCGATTGGAAACGTTTTCAAGTATTACACCAGGAGGGGTTGGCAAAAGAAACGTGGATGGGTGAAGCCGTATCAGCCTTTGAATAGAAAACGAAGAAACGAAGGAACCTTGGTACATGAGGATAGGGCAATGAAGTTTGAATAAAGGTAGACAAGATGGACGTCGGTTCCACGGCAATGCTTTACGTCGAGTGTGTCCTTTAACTAGGAACGCTACAACGATGAGTAAGTATACGTGTCAATATCATTTATCACTGTCCACTTGACATATGTATATCTATGGCCTCCAATGACATTCAATATGTAATCGATTTAGCTGCCCCTATGGTCGGACGAAAAAAGAAAGCTTCAGTGTGGCGTTATCTTTTTTTCCTGTAGTTTCCGTGCTCTTGCGTACCCGCCAAGACATGTACGTCATTGGCTTAGTGGGATCCACATTACTAGTAACATCCACTGATCTCAAGTGCCCTGAAACCGTTCCAAAGTTTTTTGTTTAATTCGTGTTTCACGCCCACCTGAGCATGAATAAAAATCTGCTACTTTGAAAATGGTCTCAAAATGAGCAATAATAATAAATTTATTACTTCGTGTACCAAAAGTCAGATATTTTTGCATGTGTCATTAAAGGCTGTGGGACAATAGGGTCAGTAACGGCACTGCAGGCAACCTGATTCACGGTGTTTCAGCTTTCTTCCTCTGACCTTAGCATCAACAGAGAAAAATAATGGAGTCATATGTAACGCTTGCTGCACCCCTCGGTGAGTTTCGACTCCTTCCGTTCAGTTCCTACCATTTCATATGCCTGGTACTTCTTTGTCCTTGAACAGGTGTTTCATGTAAAATGAGCTAAAGTTGCGAAATGTTCAAATGCTTCGTAGCGTATCTGAACAAATATCAGATTGTTTGCCGTTGCTTGGGGATACTCCTATAATTTTTCGCATCCCGTATAATTAGATTGCTACTCTTGGTTAAACAATGCCTCGATAATAATTACATGAAAAGTATCAACGGGATAATTATAGGGCAGCCTGACAAACTGCGGATACCTGTTTCTATTGCTGAATAGGTGCTATATAGAAGTGTTTTTCCCTGAGTGAACTAAGCCTGAGTGACTAGCAAAATTGACACGTAACTTGCCGCTCGAGGCATTTTGCGTTTAATCGCGAGCTTTTTTCACGCAAAGAAAAAAATCCGTTGTGTAGAAAGTATAGAGCAGCAGAAACGTCTACCGGGAGTTTGCCATGGTCTTCGTAAATTTTCCCGTGCACTATTTTCCTTTAAAAATTAATTACTGAGAGTATGAATAAATATTTAGGACTAATTATCTAATGAAGTGAGACGAGTAACATGATCAGAGTATGTTCAAGCGACATGCAACTACTCTACCTTTGTACTGTCCACCTACGAGTTATTTAAAGATATTTTAGGTTTGGCTAAAGTTAGCAAAAACACCCTGTACAACTGTTTGGCAGCATCATCCAAAATTCAACTATGCGCACGTTCTTTAAAATAACACACACCAATTCCCTGCCCACGGGTTCGATAGCTCCATTAATATATCTAAATGATATATTAGGTCTATTATGTGTTTTTCAAATATCTCTCCATTGAGCTGCTACAAAGATAGTCACATGATCTCTTTGACAGCATGCACCAAACATTCATATATGGGCTGGTGTTTTAGAATACCACATACCAATTCCCCGCCTACATCTTCGTGTGCTCCCTCAATATCTCCAAATGATATTCATAAAGCACAATTTGAGTTTTTGAAATATGTGTTTACTGAGTTACTGGAAAGATATCATCGCCTCTTTGGCAGCATGCAGCAAACATTCATATATCTGCCCGGGTTTTTTTATTTACTCATACTGTCGGCCTGTAGGCCGTTGCAGGGTTGGTGAAAAGCAGCAGTTCAACAGTGAGTACAATACATAATATTCCAGTAATAAATATAGCACAAAAAATCGATGGCAATATTTCGGCAATTAGTACAGTACATGTATAAGGAAGTAAATGAATAGGCGAGCAAAAGCGAATAAGAAAGACACATAAGCTAAATATTCAGCACATACTCTGATGAATAATGCAAGACTATAAATGCAGCGTTTACAAACGAGCTCATACACCCCCCTCCAAAAAAAGTGGTGAGCACGCATACGTGCGTGCATCTTTTAATGTGCCTGTAAGTTTTTCTCAAATTCTACTGCACTGATTCTTTCTGGCGTTCGCACCGGTAATTCACTGCTTTCTTTAATGTTCTTGGGAAGAAGGAAAATGTGTGAGCGTTAGTGTGCATATGAGATATTTGAAAAGTATTATAGTGGCTTTTCTGTAGCGTTCTACTTTGTCGTGCTACGGAATACTGTTCACTATTACGTTGAATGTGTTTTACTGAGAAGAAAAAAGAATTTAAGCTATTCGCCTGGTGCATTCTATCAGCAGCCAGAAACGGTGGCGTCATCTTGCTTGCTGCTTTCATTTCTGCATGGTCATCATAACTTTCTTCTTTGAAGTCAGTCAATGCAACCCTCATGCTCATTTCTGCGCAACTTAGCACTAACAAGAAACTTTCGGATAAGCGTTTCTGGTTTCTACTACCAACACAAATTTCTGCTGCTGCAGTACTCTGTTCTCTCTCCTTTACTTGCAAAGGCAAAACGGTGGCATGTTTGCGGACAACCTCTACCACGAATTTGGAGAAACATTTCACTAATGTCATGCAGCTTGTACGATCATGCTGCAAAAATATTTGCATTTTTACAAAAAAAATTCAGCTGTTTATGCAATCAAAAAGCTGGTGATGTATGCAGAGACCACGACTACAACTTAGCTCGGCAAAGCCAGCTTCTCTTATCGAACACACTTACCAATATGGTATAACATTTTTAAACAGCAAGCTTTCCCTCAAGTCTAAATATTTTAAGGCAGTTTGTCGTGTGCGTATCATAGCCACGCACGCTTATATCGCCTTCCGTTTCTCTACCACGGGTGCGCTTTAAGACCATGGCGCTGCATTTTTGGCTTTCCTTTAATTCCTTCTTCTCTACCCTTAAACTGGCTCTCTTAACTATACTACACGCTGAGACAAAGCAACAACGGGTGCATTAGATCCCATAGATGAGATGAATATTTACAATTATTATTAGGGTTATAACTATATTCGAGTGCTGACTGCCGTGCTATCGTTTGTTAACGAAGCTTTATCTCAAGTCTAAATATTTTGGGGCAGTTTGTCGTGTGCGTATCATAGCCACGCACGCTTATATCGCCTTCCGTTTCTCTACCGCGGGTGCGCTTAAAACCACGGTGCTGCAATTTTGCTTTCATTTCCTTCCTTCTTGTCCGCCCTTAAACTGGCTCTCTTAACTACTACACGCAGACACAAAGCAGCAGCGCGCGCATGCGATCCCATAGATGAGATGAATATATGTGTATATATATATATATATATATATATATATATATATATATATATATATATATATATATATATATATATATATATATATATATGTATATATAGAGCAAATTATAAGTCAGAGCTCTCGTAGTATAGTCTTCTGGGCCGTTTCCTTTTTTTTCGAAAGTGGTTCTATTAGGCTTATTATAATTACACGGAGGTATTTCGCCCTCGTCAGCCGCAGTCCTTGAGATAGCTATTCAGGCGGCTAGCTTCCCACGCTATGCGTGCCGCCCTCGCACCCGTTTAAGCTTTTCCTAGACGCTAGAGTTATACTATGTCCGCGCAACCTTGAGCGATCGGAAAGCGCGTTTTCCCCGCTATATATATATATATATATATATATATATATATATATGAGATCGACGAGTATGCGTAGCAGCACCGCCAAGAAACGCATTTTATCAGTCGTCCAAGAGAACAACAACAACGTCTTCTTCGTTTCCCCCGCTTCACCTAAAACCCACGCTACTTCAGCGTCGTCCCCACCGGCGCATACCCGCTGAATTATGGTTCTGCCAAATATAGTTGCGTCATTTGCTCCCCCTTTAGAAAAGATCATCGGCCCGATGATAGAGGCTTGGAAAGCAGCGGTAAAGAACTGCGCAGTCTTGGCAGTCCTCAAAGTACGGCTTCGTGCGAAGCACGTGAACGACCTCGGGTAACTGCCGTCGGCGCTTTAAACAGTGCGAGCTGTCTGGAACGACTTCGTAGTTGACGTCACTGATGCGTCCGAGAACTATGTAGGGCCCGAAGTATTTACGTATGAGCTTTTCAGAGAGCCCACGCTGTCGAATAGGTGTCCAGACCCACACTTTGTCGCCGATATTGTATGCTACGGCTTTGTGCCGAAGATTGTAGCGTCTGGCGTCAATGTCCTGCTGTTCGTGGATTCGCAGACGCGCAAGCTGCCTAGCTGCCTCTGCTCGGTGTGTTATCTCTTCAGCACCCGTCTCGTTGTCGTCAAATTCATGCGGGAGCATTGCATCTAATGTTGTTGTAACCTCACGGCCGTATACGAGACTGAAGGGGGTCTTCCGAGTGGTCTCTTGACGAGCCGTATTGTACGCGAAGGTGACATAAGGTAAAATCTCGTCTCAGTTCCTATGCTCTACATCTACGTACATGCTTATCATATCAGCCAATGTCCTACTGAGTCGTTCTGTCAGTCCATTCGTTTGAGGGTGATACGCTGTTGTCTTCCAGTGGGCGGTACCACTTAGACGTAGAACGATATCTAAAAACTGGGTCATGAACGCAGTACCTCTGTCCGTGACGACAACTGCGGGAGCGCCATGCCTTAAAACGATGGATTCCAGAAAAAATCGCGCCGCTTCGTCTGCTGTTCCCGTTGCAGGGCACTTGTCTCGGCATATCTAGTGAGATAATCCGTGGCAACAATTATCCACCTATTACCAGTAGTAGACGTTGGGAAGGGGCCCAGAAAGTCCATGCCTACTTGTGCAAATGGTGTGGCTGGTACGTCAACAGGGTGCAGTAAGCCAGCTGGTTTGACGGATGGCGGTTTACGACGTTGGCAATGCAGACATGTCTGAACGTAACGTTTAACGACCGCAGTAAGTCTCGGCCAGTAGTAATTCTGCCGAATCCGTGCCAATGTGCGAGTGTAGCCCAAGTGCACAGCAGTCG
This sequence comes from Dermacentor variabilis, assembly GCF_050947875.1. Taxonomy (NCBI): domain Eukaryota; kingdom Metazoa; phylum Arthropoda; class Arachnida; order Ixodida; family Ixodidae; genus Dermacentor; species Dermacentor variabilis. The sequence continues at coordinate 94,674,962 of NC_134574.1, read as the reverse complement.
GCTCGTTGTGGCAGGCGTGTAAGATTTCACGTCGAAGCGGTGATGGAACAACAAGGAAGTAGTTGCTGCCGCTAGGCGAGAAATTCTTCTTGTAGAGGACGTAGCGACGCAAGCAGTATTATGCCACCCCTCTTGCAAAGAGCCTCGGGACGCGGTTGGTTCGTCCTTCGACGTAATCAATAAGCGGCAGCAATTCAATGTCATCCCGTTGCTGGCGTGAAAGATCGGCAGTATCCACGAGTCCCAGAAAAACCGTGTCGTCATCGTCTTGTGCTGCCGGCTCAACAGGAGACCGAGAAAGGCAGTCGGCGTCTGCGTGCCGTTTTCCCGACTTGTATGTAACAACAAAGTCGACACTTGGAGTCGAAGACTCCAGCGTGCGAGCCGGCCGGAAGGATCTTTCAAATTATTGAGCCAGCAGAGGGAATGGTGGTCACTAACAACGGTGAAAGACCGACCATACAAATACGGACGAAATTTCAGAACTGCCCATACCATTGCGAGGCATTCTTTTTCAGTGGTGGAGTAGTTAGCTTCGGCTCGGGATAGTGTCCTACTGGCGTAAGCAATCACCTTTTCGCTGTCGGCCTGCCATTGTACTAGCACCGCCCCTAGACCGACATTACTAGCGTCTGTATGCAATATCGTCGGGGCTTCCTTATCGAAGTGTGCTAATACGGGAGGCGATTGCATGCGTTGCCGGAGCTCGTGGAATGGCCGCTGCTGGTCTTCGCCCCAAGTAAAAGGCATATCTTCTCGGGTGAGCTGTGTTAACGGCCATGCGATACGCGAGAAATTCGCAATAAATCGCCGGTAATATGCACAGAGTCCCAGAAAACGTCGCACGGCTTTTTTGTCTGATGGAATCGGGAAATTAGCGACGGCGGCAATTTTATCCGGATCAGGTCGGACTCCTTGGCTACTGACGACGTGACCGAGGAACTGGAGCTCATGAAAACCAAAATGGCACTTCTCAGGCTTCAAAGTAAGCCCGGCAGAGCGTATCGCTTCAAAAACAGTTTTCAGCCTTCGTAAGTGTTCGTCGAACGTTGCGGAAAAGACAATCACGTCATCCAAGTACACCAGGCATGTTTGACATTTGAGTCTGGCGAGCACAGTGTCCATTAGACGCTGAAATGTTGCTGGCGCCGAACACAAACCGAAAGGAAGTACCTGAAATTCATAAAGTCCGTCAGGCGTCACAAAGGCTGTTTTCTCACGGTCTCTCTCATCCACTTCGATCTGCCAATAACCGCTTTTCAAGTCCATTGAGGAAAAGTAGCACGAGTTTCGCAACCTATCCAAGGAATCATCAATACGCGGCAGTGGATAAACGTCCTTCTTTGTGACCTGATTGAGCTTCCGATAGTCGACGCAGAAGCGCAGGCTACCGTCCTTCTTCTTCACTAAAACTACAGGTGATGCCCACGGGCTATTAGATGGTCGAATAACGCCATCTTCTAGCATCGTCTTCACTTGTTTTTGTATCGCTTTGCGTTCCTTTGGGGCCACACGCTAAGGGTTTTGTCGGATGGGTCTGGCGTCGACATCAGTAACGATGCGGTGTTTCGTAAGGGGCGTTTGACCAACTCGTGACGCAGAGGAGAAACAGCCCTGGTACTGCTTGATGAGCTCAAGCAGACGGTTCCTCTCAACGGCCATTAACGTCGGATTAACGTCTACAATAGGTCCAGCTGCGTGGATTGTAGAGGCCGACTCCTGCGCTAAGTGGCAGTCTTGTATTTCTGTCACTTCCTCGAAATAGGCGACAGCAGTGCCTCTAACGATGTGTCCGCGCTCCCTACTAAAATTTGTCAGCAAGAGTTCGGCGCTTCCGTCGATTCCGGCGCTTCCGGCGATTCCGGCGCTTCCGACTTGGCAATGGCGACGGAACTGTGAACGTCGTGTTAATTTATCTGCTTCTGTACAGGCTCACGTGCATTCATTCACCGGTGACACCCAGGTGGCCCAAGCGCCCAAGCTCGGACGCAAGGTTGGCGTGGAACAAGCTGCGCCTGCGTGCTGTCGGGCGCCTGCGTGCTACTACTGCCTCATACCACGTGACAAGCTACAGTCTACAAGAGGAGCATTCCCGTCAGCGGCTGCTTCACTTTGCAGTGGCGACGGAACTGTGAACGTCGTGTTAATTTATCTGCTTCTGTACAGGCTCACGTGCATTCATTCACCGGTGACACCCAGGCGGCCCAAGCGCCCAAGCTGGGACGCAAGGTTGGCGTGGAACAAGCTGCGCCTGCGTGCTGTCGGGCGCCTGCGTGCTACTACTGCCTCATACCACGTGACAAGCTACAGTCTACAAGAGGAGCATTCCCGTCAGCCGCTGCTTCACTTGGCAGTGGTGACGGAACTGTGAACGTCGTGTTAATTTATCTGCTTCTGTACAGGTCAGTGTTTAGGCAAATTGCATTTCTTCTAGCGAATTTTTCTGTTCAGTGTTCCGCCGCTGCTGCCAAGTTGTCAGTGCTATTCTGTGTGTTGCCGTATTTGTTTGTCATTTCCATACCTCGGTTTTAAAAGTCAGAAACCGATTTGTTATGGCAAAACTCAAAGAGGAAGTAAAGATGGAATGCCTGAAATTTAAGGAAGAAATACAGCAGGAACTTAAAATGTTCCGTGAGACTGTAGAAAGAGATTTCAGAAATGATATACGAGAATTGAAAACAGAGCACAGAAACATGACGAAACGTATCGACTATGCTCATGACACAATCGCAGACTTAAAGAAAAACTGGACGAAGCTGTCGCCAAAAACGTTCAACTCGAAACTGTAAATGCCACTCTGCGCCGAGAAAACGCGACCTTAAAAAACTCTTTGAATGATCTAGAGCATCGAGTAACTAGCAGTGAGCAGTAGTCTAGGAACGTGAATTTGGAACTGCAGGGTGTCATTAAGAAGGAAAACGAATGTGTCCATGACCTGCTGTGCAAACTTGGTGCAGCCATCGGTGAGCCGATTGCTAGAAGTGGCATGGAAGCATGTCACCGCGTATCAAGTAGAATAGAGAACAAAAGCCACATTGTTGTTCAGTTCAAGTCTCGTGTACAGCGCGATAATGTACTGAGAAAAGCCAAAAAGGCACGCCTCACTAATGCAGACTTGGGCATAAGCAGCTCAACACCTTCTTCGCCGCCTGTGTACGTAAATGAGCATCTTTGCCCGACGCTGAAAAGGCTGCTGTCACTTGCGGTGAAAAAGAAATATGAAATGAAATGGAAATCGGTGTGGTCCTTTAACGGAAAGATATATGCTAGACAGTCTGACGCAACACCTGTTGTGCACATACCAAGCGAGCGCGACATCGATAAGATTTTTGTAAGGCAGGGCGGTTGTTGAACTAGAGTAACGTGCTTGCCTGTATTTATAGTAACTTTTTTTTTTCTTCCTGATATGGATTATCTGGAGCTCGCCCTTCCCCAGTGCATTAGTTCACGTCATCAAACAAGTGACTCAGTTCTACATATTAATACAAGATCACTTAACCACAAGAAGGATGATGTCGCAATTCTTCTGGAACAATTTCAGTTAACCTTTAGCGCTATCATGTTGACGGAAACTTGGGGAAGAAATGATGATCAGGCATTCAATTTGGACGGTTACAATTTATTTTCCCTAAATCGTCCAAACAAACGAGGTGGGGTGTTTGGCCCTTCTCATTACAACAAAAAAGAATTGCCATATTGTGCCTCAATTTACTGTAGTAACTGATGATTATGAAATACTAACAAATTATTGTAAGCTTGAACTGTTTTCTGTACTGTATCGACCCCCAGGTGGAAGTATTACCAATTTCTTGCAGTTCTATGAAACTTTTTTGGAATATGTTTGCAATAACAGCTTACACCTGGTTTCTGCAGGAGATTTCAATATTAATATGATGGAAGAAACCAATGTCACCCGCGAACTAAACCTCCTGTTAAATTCCACTGGATTTACTAACTTAATTACGACGCCCACTGGTATTACATGCTCCCCAGCATCGGCTTTAGATCTTATTGTGACAAATATTGACACTATGGTCTACAGCGCAGGTACTATTACATCTGATATTAGTGACCACTGTCCTGTCTTTCTAAATTACGATAACGAACCACTAAATAAACATTTGCGACAGGAGCAGCTGATTATTCAACAAATAACAGCTGAGAGTATTGAATTATTCAAAAACGACATAATGAATCAAAGCTGGTCCACTGTAAAGGATAAGAAAACTGCAAATGACGCTTATGATGATTTCATTAAAATTTTTATTCGTATCTACACGAAACATTTTCCTTTCAAAACTTTCAAACCTGTAAAAAATTCTAAAAACCTTGGGTCACCCATGAGCATCTGAAAATGATAAAAAGTAAAAATATCTGTTATCATTCATTCTTGCGCACACGCTCTATGGAAGTGTTGAAAGAATTTAAGAAACTTCGAAATCGACTAAATGCAGAACTTAGACGTGCTAAAGAAGCCTAATATCGTCGTATTTTTGAACATGCTAGTCGACAACGATGTAACGCCACTTGGAAGCTCATCAATAATATACTTGGCCGTGAAAATAAACACGCTCTGCCTGAATCCTTAACACTTGGTAGTAGTGATTTAACTGGCACATCACTCGCAAATCACTTCAACAACCACTTTCTAAACGCAGTAACTCCATGTAATGAACATATGCAATTGGCTAGAGGACGCGGTAATATGAAGCAGAGCATCTTTCTTGATCCAACAGATAAAAATGAAGTGTGTCGGACTTTTATGTGCTTAAATAATACTAAATCACTCGATGCCGATAATTTGCAGATCTCTCCTATAAAACACGTTATACATTTCATCACAGAAGTTCTTGCACATATCTTTAACTTAATTATTGAATCTGGAGTTTTTCCAGAAGCTATGAAAAGAGCCAGAGTATCAGTCATTTTTAAGGGAGGCGATCGTAACGTAGAAAGTAATTACAGACCTATTTCTGTCCTTCCTGTCTTCTCTAAGTGCCTAGAAGAAATTATCTTTGTTCGAATTACGCGGTTCTTCAATAAATTTAATGTCCTAACAGACGCACAATTTGGCTTTCGAAGCGGCAGGTCTACTGAAACTGCATTGCTGACACTGAAAGAAGCTATAGTTCATCGCATTGAAAAAAACGAATTCACACTCGGTATTTTTTTTAGATTTCAGCAAGGCTTTTGATTCCCTTGACCACAGCATTCTTTTGCACAAACTAGAATCAAATGGCATTCGTGGTAGTTGCTTATCTTTACTAGAATCCTATCTTCAAAACAGATTACAGAGTGTACACATTAATAAATGTAGCTCGTCATTCTTACCTATCACTTGCGGTGTACCGCAAGGGAGTATTCTGGGCCCCCTGATGTTCAATGTTTATATCAACGATATCGTGAACACGGACACAACAGTTAAGTACGTAATATACGCAGATGATTCAACGATACTTATCTCTGACAATAACCTGCCTCATATAATATCCAGAGCTAACGACGTACTTTCGGAGATTTCCTCGTGGTCAAAAATCAATCGACTAAAGATTAATCCAAATAAAACTAAAGCTGTAATATTTCATGCTAAAAATAAAATAGTACCTACTCCCCAGCCGTTAATTCTTGATTCACAGCAAATAGATATTGTTGATACGCATAAAATACTTGGGGTTTACTTTTCATCGAAGTTAAGTTGGGATGCTCACGTTAATTACCTATGTAGGAAAATCTCATCTGTAACAGGAGTCGTGCCTCGCTGCCGTAGTCTGCTGCCACTCAAGGCCAAACATCAAATATATCACGCATTATTTAACTCGCATCTAAATTATTGTACGTTGATTTGGGGTACAACAACAAAAAGAAACATAAATAAAATAAACAAAAAAGGATAATTCGCTACGTTGGAAACATTGAACGTCTGGGAAACACACGCAAATCATTTGAAAGGTTCAATATCGTTCGGGTTGACAATGTTTACTCATACCGCTTGTTGAACACACTCTACTTTTCAAACAGAGAACTCTCGGACTTTATTACAGCCTTATCACGTCTAGATCGTCGTGTTATTACAGTACCTACAAGAAACACCGATATATGGTCTATACCGCGATTTCGTACCACTTATAAATATCAAACTTTGGCATACAACGTCCCAACAACACTAAACACGTATGTAAACACAACCAGTTGCAGTAAAAAACAGTTACGTTCTTTCTTTTGTTCTATTGTTTGCTAGTAAAAGATTCAGTATCTTAAAATATCTACTATATATAACATATATGCTGCTTGCAAATCGGTTATTAAAAACATTAATTTTTTGCAGCATTTTTAGAGTGCTTTTGTGAGTGTAAATATGCGGTACTATATGTCGAAATTTGCATATGCATTTTCATGTGCATCGTATTTCAAATGTATTTGTGTGATTTGTGAATGTTATATTATGCATTGTGATCTGCATCTTTGTCATTTTTTGTAACAGTGTATTTTGGTACTTTTCCTCTGCGCTCTGTATAGCCGCTGCCATGTAACGGTTACCTGGGCCCCGTCAAGCCGTTTTTACGGCTTTTAGCCCAGCGGACCTTCCAGCTTATTGTCTGGTAAATAAACTTGAATTTGAATTTGAATTACAGTGATAAGTGCTCTGGCAATGGACACACCGCAATTCAGTGCTAGCGCACTGATGTGTTCAGCTACTCCAGTCCCACTTTGCAGGCTGTCACAGCGCACCTGTACGAGGGAGCAACTCCGCGGCAAAAGTATGACGTCGTCCAGGGCAATACGTAAGCGAGGTTGTTGTGGCTTCTCATGGGTGACATTATCCGAACTCGTGGCAATTGTGGCGCTTCTGTCACGGATGTTAATCACGGCGCCGCACTCCCGTAGGAAATCCATACCCAGTATAAGTTCTTTACAACACTCAGTAAGGATGACGAGGGTGACAACGAAGGTTGAACCGGCGATTTAGAGTCGGGCCGTGCATTTCCCGACAGGTGTCATCAACTGACCTCCGGCGGTTCTTATGTTGGGCCCGTGCAATGGTGTCTTCACCTACCTCAGTTTGTCAGTGACCTGTAAGCTTAGGATTGAAAAATGGGAGCCAGTGTCAACCAGAGCGGCTATTTCGTGGCCGTCAATGCAAACGATGAGCTCGGCGCTGACGATGTCAGTTACATCTTTCGTACTTCTATTAGTCATATTCGTCGTTGTGCTGGGCGTCTTTTTCGTCAATGTAGTCTTCACGTCATCGTTCGTCGATAACGGGGGATGTGGAGCAGTTAGAGTATTGGCAACCTCACCCCCAGAGGTCGCTGCGGCTAGTTTCCCCGTCGAGGGCTAGGCGATCTGCCCCTAGTGTCGTCGGCAAAGCTGCGACGAGTCTGCGAATTGTAGCGCGCCGGAGATGGAGAAGGAGAACGTGGTCGGGGCGTCGTCGTATTTGGTGGCTGACTGTTCACAGGAGCGTCGTTGTAAGTGCGTCGACCGTCGTACGGAGAATAAGCATAGTTGGAAGGATAGCTTGGGTGTTGAGCGGCGCGGTAGTTGTTCCATTGGTGGCAAACTCTATAGACGTGTCCAGCTTCACCACAATGGTAGCACACTGGTCGACGGTGGACGGTGCGCCACAAATCGGTTTTCCGACGCTGGTAGTTCGGCGGTAACTCTCCATGGAGCCAAGGGGTGGCGTGCGCATGTCGAAAATACGGCGTTGTTTGTGCTGGCATGATCGGCGGGGTCGGTAGAGTCGACGAGGGTGACGATGTCGGCTCTATTTGTGGCGTAGGTGGTGTTGTAGTTATGGGTGTCAACGGCGTTGAAGTTGCGTTGCGTGGACGGCGAACAGCTTCCGCATAAGTGAGGCGCCGCGGAACGTTGCCACAGTCTGGCGCTGAAAAAGCTTGCCGGACTTCCTCCCGGACGACATCAGCAACAAAAGATAACGCTGGCGTCGGTTCGGTAGGCGCAACGACAAAGCCGAGCTGCCGAAGCTCTTCTCGCACCACTTCGCGGACAACTTCACGCAGAGACATGTCATTACTCGCAGCCAGTACGGAAGTGTTCGCCGTCGAGTTGCCCATGTCATGCTGGCGGTATCGTTGACGCAGGGCCCGTTCAATGGCTGTAGCCTCTTTTGTGAACTGTGCCACTGTTGTCGGTGGATTTCTCACAAGGCCGGCAAACAGTTGCTCCTTCACTCCTCGCAGGAGATATCGCAGCTTTCTTTCCTCTGGCATGTCTTGGTCTGCCCTACGGAAAAGACGGGCCATGTCTTCCGAGAACATAGCAACACTCTCATTGGGCTTTTGAACGCGGATTTCAAGTAGACGCTGCGCGTTTTCCCTCCTGTCGATGCTTGAAAAGGTATCCAGCAGCTGTGCGCGGAAGTCGTCCCACGTGGCAAAGCTCCTCTCCCGGTTTACGTACCACGTACGAGCATTGTCCTTCAAATAGTAATAGACACTCGAGAGTTTGTCCGCCGAGCTGGTCTTATGGTTATACAGGGCGACGCGCTCGAACTGGTCTAGCCAATCTTGGACATCTTCAAAGGCATCACCATGAAAGCTCTCCGGGACCATATGATTCTGTAGTGTTACTTGCGATGGAGCTGCGGTGGCCATGTTATTTGTAGGAGGCAAACGATTTCTCAAAGTTTCTTGCAGGGGACTGGACTCGGACGCTAAGCCTAGCAGGCGACGACTGAAGCGGTGGACCGGTGTTTCGATGCGCGATGGCGATTACGGGCTCGATCGTCGGCTCCGCGAAGGGGTGCCAAGCATGAAGAATACCCCGCACCTCCACCAGCGTAACGACGTGGGATCGACGAGTATGCGTAGCAGCACCGCCAAGAAACGCACTTTATCAGTCGTCCAAGGGAACAACAACAACGTCTTCTTCGTTTCCCCCGCTTCACCTAAAAACCCGCGCTACTTCAGCGTCGTCCCCACTGGCGCATACCCGCTGAATTATGGTTCTGCCAAATATAGTTGCGTCAATATGTATATGTATATATATATATATATATATATATATATATATATATATATATATATATATATATATATATATATAGCAAATTATAAGTCATAGCTCTCGTAATATAGCCTTCCGGGCCGTTTCCTTTTTTTTCTTTTTTTTCGAAAGTAGTTCTATTAGGGTTATTGTAATTACACGGAGGTATTTCGCCCTCGTCAGCCGCAGTCCTTGAGATAGCTATTCTGGCGGCTAGCTTCCCCCGCTATGCGTGCCGCCCTCGCACCTGTTTAAGCTTTTCCAAGACGCTAGAGTTATACTATGTCCGCGCATCCTTGAGCGATCGGAAAGCGCGTTTTCCTCGCTTGGCCGGCGGAGAGGGGAGGCTTTGTTCCGGCCGCAGAGCTCTCCATGTCTCAGTAAGGTGCCTGGTGGTGGTCTCGCGCGGAAGATGTCCTCTCGGTGAGCGCATATTTCCCCCCTCATCTTTTAAGAGGTTCAATACTTACAAGCATTTGTCTCGCAAACCATATTTCTTTCAAGGGAATTTTCCTCGTCTCAATAATCTCTCTCGTCGTATTCGAGTGCTGATTGCCGTGTTATTGTTTGTTAACGAAGCTTTCCCCTCAAGTCTAAATATTTTAAGGCAGTTTGTCGTGTGCGTATCATAGCCATGCACGCTTATATCGCCTTCCGTTTCTCTACCACGGTTGCGCTTTAAAACAACGGCGCTGAAATTTTGCTGCAGAGAGTTTCCTTTCCTTCCTTCTTCTCCGCCCTTAAACTGGCTCTCTTAACTACTACACACAGAGACAAAGCAACAACGCGCGCATTAGATCCCATAGATGAGATGAATATTTACAATTATTATTAGGGTTATAATTATATTCGAATGCTGATTGCTGTGCTAACGCTTGTTAACGAAGCAACTATCGCGGACAACGGCAGCCCCTTTCCACGAAAGTATGAGGCTCGGGGCAGGAGCTATGGCGCTTGAAAGTAACCTGGGGCTTGACGAACCAACCGACTGAGCTATCTTTACGGGCAGCATCAAAGGGTGACGAGTTCAAATCACCTCCTATGTTCCTGTTTTTTTCCTCCTCATTTTTCTTTTTTCTTTCTTTTTAATGTTTTTTCCTTTATTTTATCACTGTACGGGAACCCTCCTAAAAAACTATTTATATCCTCAATTATGTATGGCCACACACGTGCAGGTCATAAATACCAGGTTCTCTAGCCGAGTGCCATCCGTGCGGTATAACCGAGCTGAGATTCGTCCACCTTGACTGATCAAATAGGGCCCACTGTAGGTTAAATAGGGCGTACAACTCGTGCGGCACCCGCCGTGGTTGCTCAGTGACTATGGTGTTAGATTGCTGAGCACAAGGTCGCGGGATCGGATCCCGGCCACGGCGGCCGCATTTCGATGGGGGCGAAATGCGAAAACACCCGTGTCCTTAGAATTAGGTGCACGTTAAAGAACCCCAAGTGGTCGAAATTTCCGGAGTCCTCCACTACGGCGTGCCTCATAATCAGAAAGTGGTTTTGTCACGTAAAACGTCATAATTTAATTTTTTAAATTAACTCCTGCGGGGACGGTAGAGTATCCGTCTCCCGTGCAAGAGGACCGTGGTTCAAATCCCGGTGCCGCGCAATTCTCCACCGGAAAATACAAAATACAAAAAACGTGTGTTGAGAAAATTGCACGAACAGGCCTGGAGTGCGGCCTGACCCCGGTGACCAGAACCGGTTATGCACTCTCTCACCAGAGCAGGATTGGCCAGCCTGGTACAGTACTTGGCCACACCCTCCTATATGAATACAACAATCGAACCCCGGCCCTCTGTCCCCAGCAGCTGCGAAGCAACTGACCACGGCGGTGGTCAGATCTGTGACGCTGTTGAGGGTACTAAGAATACCTGGCTCCGGACAGGCCGCCATTGCAATCTTAACCTGGCAACGTTTAACGTTAGAACGTTATCTAGTGAGGCGAGTCTAGCAGTGTTATTGGAGGAATTAGAGAGTAGTAAATTGGATATAATAGGGCTCAGTGAGGTTAGGAGGACAAAAGAAGCATATACAGTGCTAAAAAGCGGGCACGTACTGTGCTACCGGGGCTTAGCGGAGAGACGAAAACTAGGAGTCGGATTTCTGAATAATGAGGAAATAGCTGGTAACATATAGGAATTCCATAGCATTAACGAGAGGGTGGCAGGTCTTGTTGTGAAACTTAATAAGAGGTACAAATTGAAGGTGGTACAAGTCTATGCCCCTACATGCAGTCATGATGACCAGGAAGTCGAAAGCTTTTATGAAGACGTGGAATCCGCGATGGGTAAAGTCAAAAGAAAATACACTATACTGATGGGCGACTTCAATGCCAGGGTAGCCAAGAAGCGGGCTGGAGACAAGTCAGGGGGGGAATATGGCATAGGCTCTAGGAATAGCAGAGGAGAATTATTAGTAGAGTTTGCAGAACAGAATAATATGCGGATAATGAATACCCTTTTCCGCAAGCGGGTTAGTCGAAAGTGGACGTGGAGGAGCCCGAATGGTGAGACTAGAAATGAAATAGACTTCATACTCTGCGCGAACCCTGGCATCATACAAGATGTAGACGTGCTCGGCAAGGTAGACTGCAGTGACCATAGGATGGTAAGAACTCGAATTAGCCTAGACTTGAGGAGGGAACGGAAGAAACTGGTACACAAGAAGCCGATCAATAGGTTAGAGGTAAGAGGGAAACTAGAGGAATTCCGGATCAAGCTACAGAACAGGTATTCGGCTTTAACTCAGGAAGAGGATCTTAGTGTTGAAGCAATGAACGACAATCTTGTTGGCATCATTAAGTAGTGTGCAATGGAACTCTGTGGTAACTCCGTTAGGCAGGATACCAGTAAGCTATCGCAGGAGACGAAAGATCTGATCAAGAAACGCCAAAGTATGAAAGCCTCTAACCCTACAGCTAGAATAGAACTGGCAGAACTTTCGAAGTTAATCAGCAAGCGTAAAACAGCGGACATCAGGAACTATTATATGGATAGAATTGAACAGGCTCTCAGGAACGGAGGAAGTCTAAAAACACTGAAGAAGAAACTAGGAATAGGCAAGAATCTGATGTGTGGGTTAAGAGACAAAGCCGGCAATGTCGTTACCAATATGGATGAGATAGTTCAAGTGGCTGAGGAGTTCTATAGAGATTTATACAGTACCAGTGCCACCCACGACGATAGTGGAAGAGAGAATAGCCTAGAGGAATTTGAAATCCCACAGGTAACGCCAGAAGAAGGAAAGAAAGCCTTAGGAGCTATGCAAAGGGGGAAGGCAGGTGGGGAGGATCAGGTAACAGCAGATCTGTTGAAGGATGGTGGTCAGATTGTTCTAGAGAAACTGGCCACCCTGTATACGCAATGCCTCATAACGTCGGGCGTACCGGAGTCTTGGAAGAACGCTAACATAATCCTAATCCATAAGAAAGGGGACGCCAAAGACTTAAAAAATTGTAGACCGATCAGCTTACTGTCCGTTGCCTACAAAGTATTTACTAAGGTAATCGCAAATAGGATCAGGAACGCCTTAGGCTTCTGTCAACCAAAGGACCAGGCAGGATTCCGTAAAGGCTACTCAACAATAGACCATATTCACACTATCAATCAAGTGATAGAGAAATGTGCAGAATTTAACCAACCCTTCTATATAGCTTTCATTGATTACGAGAAAGCGTTTGATTCAGTCGAAACCTCAGCAGTCATGGAGGCATTACGGAATCAGGGTGTAGATGAGCCATATGTAAAAATACTGGAAGATATCTATAGCGGCTCCACAGCCAACGTAGTCCTCCACAAAGAAAGCAAAAAAAATCCCAATAAAGAAAGGCGTCAGACAGGGAGATACGATCTCTCCAATGATATTCACAGCATGTTTACAGGGGGTATTCGGAGACCTGGAGTGGGAAGAATTGGGGATAAAAGTTGATGGAGAATACCTTAGCAACTTGCGATTCGCTGATGATATTGCCTTGCTTAGTAACTCAGGAGACCAATTGCAATGTATGCTCACTGACCTGGAGAGGCAAAGCAGAAGGGTGGGTCTGAAAATTAATCTTCAGAAAACTAAAGTAATGTTTAACAGTCTCGCAAGAGAACAGCAGTTTACGATAGGCAGCGAGGCACTGGAAGTGGTAAGGGAATACATCTACTTAGGGCAGGTAGTGACCACGGATCCGGATCATGAGACTGAAATAAGCAGAAGAATAAGAATGGTCTGGGGTGCGTTTGGCAGGCATTCTCAAATCATTAGCTGCAGGTTTGCACTATCCCTCAAAAGGAAAGTGTATAACAGCTGTGTGTTACCAGTACTAAGATATGGGGCAGAAACCTGAAGGCTTACGAAAAGGGTTCTACTTAAATTGAGGACGACGCAACGACCTATGGAAAGAAGAATGATAGGTGTAACGTTAACGGATAAGAAAAAGCAGATTGGGTGAGGGAACAAACGCGAGTTAATGACATCTTAGTTGAAATCAAGAAAAAGAAATGGGCATGGGCAGGACATGTAATGAGGAGGGAAGATAACCGATGGTCATTAAGGTGTACGGACTGGATTCCAAGGGAAGGGAAGCGTAGCAGGGGGCGGCAGAAAGTTAGGTGGGCGGATGAGATTAAGAAGTTTGCACGGACGGCATGGCCACAATTAGTACATGACCGGGGTTGTTGGAGAAACATGGGAGAGGCCTTTGCACTGCAGTGGGCGTAACTAGGCTCATGATGATGATGATGATGATGATGATGATGAAGGTTCCTCAGAGAGGCTGGCCAACGTTTCGTTAGGAGGACCTATGTTCGTCAAAGGCGGCCTCGTCATCCTCGGCAGGTTAGTTTTAAAGGGTTAGTGCAGCGACGTCACGTGCGTTTGTTGTCGCTGGTGGCTGGTTATAAAGGGAGAGACTTCAGAGGTAATGAGTGCTGCCACCTGACTTCTGTGAGCGTCGTTCCCGAGACGAAGGGACAAGAGCGGCAGAATGGGAGCGCCCGGAGAAAAGAAAAGAAAGATATGGAGAGAGAAAAAACGGGCCGACACCATGAGGGAAAAATGGAGGGAGAGAAAGAAGAAGAAAAAACAGGGGAACATTGGAGGGCGTTGGGGAAGCGAGAGGTTAGGGAGCATTCAAGGGTGTCTTCGGCGGCATGTTTTTGCGGCATTAGAAAAGCCGGTCAGGCGGTTAGTGCGCGAGTAACACCGAAGCCCAAAAACAAAACATGAGTTGAAAGAGTGGCTTGAGCAGCATAGAAGCAATCTGTCGGGAAATTTTGAAGTAGTTGGAATGGCGACAAGAAATCTGGGGGGCAATGTATGGGGTAACTGGAAGGCAGTGTAATATTTGTTCAATGGTCATTAGCCCCAGTAGCTCAACGTAGGTGTCGTTACGGCGGTATACAGACATGGCGATACCCTGTGTGGCTGCGGCACCGAAAGAGGTATATTGACGTCTGGGACTTCGGAATGTGTTGGTGCGGGTGTTTGAAGAAAGATATAATAATATAACAGACAAAAAGGAAGAAAACAGGGTTGGGGGGGAGGGATTTATAGCATTACGATAAAGAAAGTCTAGAAAATTTGTTTTAATTTTTTTTAATATTTGGGGTTTTACGTGCCAAAACCACTTTCTGATTATGAGGCACGCCGTAGTGGAGGACTCCGGAAATTTTGACCACCTGGGGTTCTTTAACGTGCACCTAAATCTAAGCACACGGGTGTTTTCGCATTTCGCCCCCATCGAAATGCGGCCGCCGTGGCCGGGATTCGATCCCGCGACCTCGTGCTCAGCAGCCCAACACCATAGCCACTGAGCAACCACGGCGGGTGAGAAAATTTGTTCAGAAACAAGGGAAAAAAGCAAACTTCAATCAAAAATCCACCTTCCAAGGAAACAGCCACCACGCGCCGACACGAGGGACCTCGAGTTCAGAAGTACTAGACGTGACGGAAACTTCCACAAAACTCAGTCACTCCGATGTTGCAGACATTTCAAAAACATTAAGTAAAAAAATAGGCGTACTCACACAAACAACACAATAAATGAATTCGAGCTTCACAAAGACCTTTCAGAATTTTCCAGAGGAATGCGTATCAGACACTTTTTCGCAGGCACACCCGACAACGGGACGAGATCACATAGAGCCCAAGCCGCTTGGACTCCCGAACCAGAAAAAGCTATAGAACTTTCCATATACCTTAAAACTGACAGCAAAGAAATTATAAGCCAATACAAGGCATCTAAGCGACCTAAAAACATAACTGCGTCGGAGAGTCATTTCATTTAAAATCTTAGTAGCCGGAATAACATTCTTATTAAGGAAGCAGATAAGGGTGGAATTATTGTTATTTCGCAAGTGGAAAAATACAAGCACGCGGCGCACAGACAACTAAACAACCCAGAACATTATCGTAACCTAGATAACGATCCGGCAGTATCCTACAACGTGATAATTACCAACCAGCTGAAATCACTTTTGGCTGGCGAATTGATAACACCATCAGAATACAAACTTAGCATTCGAAAAATTTATAACATTCTATCCACTAAACTACACACCGCTATTATCCCAGGTCGCCCGATAGTATCAAACAACAACACCCCGATAGAGAGCATCTCCACATTTCTTAACCACTTCCTTGGTGACTTGCCAAAAGCACTTCCTTCGTTTGTACAAGATATGCCCCACCTTCTGAGAATTTGAGGACATTAATACTAAAGGCACAATACCGGAAAACATAATTCTCACAACACTAGACGTCACGGCCCTGTACAAAATCATTCCAATCCCTGATGGTTTATCTTCCATAGAACAAATGCTGTCTCAACACAATGCACAACACTCTACTGAAGTCCACTTGTCTCCTTGAACTAGTTCTAACACATAACTAGTTCGAATGTGAGGAGAGTTATTACCTTTATATACATGGTATAAACATGGCTATGACTTTTGCAACAACCTACGCCAACAAATTTATGGGGATTCTAGAAACAGATTTGGTATTGCGCTGCACTGACCAGCCCCACACATACCTACGATACATAGGAGACATATTCGTAATATGGGGACATGGTCAAGACAGTCTAGATAAATATGTAGCATTTCTAAACTCTTTTCATCCAACAATAAAATTCACATCAGAATCCTCAACTGTCCGCATAAACTTTCTGGACAAAGCAATATACATTGACAATGGTGCGCTAAAGACAACGCTGTATAGGAAACCTTTCGACAAACAACAGTACCTAGAATATATGAGCCACCATCCCAGACATTGCAAGAAAATGCATCTTTAAACGTCAAGCCACACGACTACGTCGCATTTGCGTTGAAAACGAAGACTACAGAGATAGACTGGATCACTTTAAGGAAACCATATCAAACAGGAACCACCCAAACAGTGACCTTCAAAAAGCCTACACCGCTGCAAACAAACTAGATCGAGCTGAGGTCCTCAAGCCCCGCCCGAGGATCACAAGAACAACAACGCTTCTTCTTACTACTAAATTCTCAAACGCACTCCCAAACGTGCATAACATCCTGAGTAAATACCACCTAATTCTTACCGGCAACCAGAAACTTAAGATTTTTCCTGACCTGCTCAGGTTAAACTACAGACGCAACACTAATTTTAAAAATACTCTTGTGCATGCCAAACTAAAAACAAAGACGAAGTTGGGAACCTGTCCCTGTGGCCACCCCAGGTGTTCTACATGCAAACATATTCAGTCTACTACTACACTAAAAAGTAAAGCGTCGAATTACGCACACAAGGTAACTTCGGCTTTTACCTGCACATCCAGCAACGTAGTCTACTTTATAGAATGTGCCGTTCGTAGGAAACAATACATAGGTGAGACAGGACAACAAATTCATACAAGACTCAATAGTCACCGCGTGGACACCTAACATGATTTACCTAAAGCAGTAGCCAGCAACTTTAATGAACATGTTCATATATTCGACAAAGCAAGGCTCTATATACTACAAACAAGTACGCGTTCGCGTCGCGAAACGAGATAAACGGAATCATACCTCAGACACAAGCTTAACTGACTACACCCGGCGGGAATTAATTTGCCACGTGGCAACTTAGAATCTTTAAAAGCGGTAACTTAAATCAGAAAGTCTGATATCATGAACCAAAACACAAAACACATTATGCCACCAGCTAACCTTAATTCTTAACCTTACCTACTCTTCCATTTGGCAATTTTTTTCCTGCCTGCTAATCAATTTATATACTCTTTCATGTTTTTACGTTTATATGAACTGTACGACCCCCTTTTCCCTTGTACACCTGCCCCGCCGGCTTCTGCGCACCTCACCCTCCTATTTGTTATTATGGTTTCGGTTCCCCCTTCTCTTTTTTATCTGTTTTTTATTATATGTGTTTTGAAATGCACTCATCAACACATTCCAAAGTTTCAAACGTTAATATACCTTTTCCGGCGCCTCAGCCACACAGTGTATCACCATTTCTGTATACCGCCGTAACGACCCCTACGTTGAGCTACTGGGACTAAAGTCCCTTGAAAGATCATGCCGCTGCCTTCCAGTTACCTCATACATTGTACCCCAGACTCCTTGTCGCCATCTCAACTACTTCAAGATTACTCGATGCATTGCTGCTATGCTAGTCAAGTCACTCTTTGTCATATGTAAGAGGCATGCGGCGCGAAAAGAAAAGAAGAGGACGACGTGCGTGGAACGTCCCAATGGCACGAGCCCTCGAGGCGTGTGAAGCGAGCTGTGATCAGGAGAGAAGCGGCGTTGAGCTGGCATTATCACTTAGGTCTGGGCCAGAAGGTTGGAGCGTCAGCATCGTACTGGCGACGGAAGCCATGGAGGTTTGGTCAAGGCCGTGACGCTGGCGGTCCAGAATGTGGCCGTCCTCGTCGGCGACGTTCGAGTGAGGCTCCTTGGACCTGTTGCAGCCTCTCACGGCAGTGCCGGGCACTCCAGGAAGGATCCCCCTTCAAAGGCGGACTGACACGTACCATAGAACCCAGGGCGTCTTGTCGGAACTCGAAGAAGTAGCGGCGATACCCGGCGTTAGGCCTAGCCAGTGAGGCCAGAGTGCCGCGTCACCGACGGAGTTCAGAACGCCGGCATAAAAAAATGGACAGTTGGACTGGCCGACTTTAAGGCAGCGACGTCTACCGTGTCGGCGATGAGGAAGATCCGACAGGCATCAGACTCACAGGATACAGGCGACGACAAGAGGCTGTAAGGACGCGCCTTCCTGTTCGTGCGCAGCCATAGGATAGGGTTGCCTGACTTTCACCTAGGAACCGCCAAGGACGAACGCAGGCAAGGATCAGGACATTTAGGCTATGCAAGTGTGGTTTCATTTCTTGCCAACTGAGTTTTTGAGTTTTCCATTCTGAGTTTTAGTAAATTAAAATCAGTTTGCTGTTTCCCTGCATCTCCAAACTGCATCTCTTCCAACATCCGTAACACTCTTTCAACTCGTGTTTTTTGGGTCTTTTGTGTTACTCGCGCACTGACCACTCAACCGTCTCTTCTAATGCCCCAAGAACATGCCGCCAATGACACCCCTGAATGCTCTCTAACATATCGCTTTCCGAATGCCCTCCAATGCCCCTTCTTTTTTCTTGTTTTTTCTCCCACTTTTTCCTTTTGATGTACCGCCCCGCTTTCTCTCTCTCCCTTTCTTTCTTTTCTTTCCACCCCACCTTCCCACGCTCCAGCTAATGTCCCCTCGTTTCGGGAACAAAGGTCACAGACGTGAGGCGACAGCGCTCGTTAGCTCTGAAGCCTCTCTTTTTAAAACTAACCGCCCCCGACAACAAATGCACGTGACGTCACTGCACTAACACTTTAAACTAACCTGCCGAGGGTAACGAGTCCGCCTTTGACGAAGATAGGTCCTCCTATCGAAACGTTGGCCAGCCTTTCCGAGGCACATTATTCCTGTTGTTTACAAACTTTATACCACAGTGTGTTAGTCGTCTGCTATCCATCACACCACGTTTCCGACCTTCGCGCCGTGGCGCTGTTCGCAGTCTCACCGGTAGTGTGGTACACCGGCAACCCGGTGCTATTAGCAGCCAAACATACCTGACAATATAGACATTAGCACTCTGAGTGCTTTGCTCTACTGTAAAGCGTGAATGAAGTGGTTTGGAGCGAAGAAATAAATGAATCTGCATATAAGGCTTCAACGTTACCTCACTAACGTAATTTTCTAAAGGTAAGACTAAAAAACATTATCTATTACTAGTGTCGAACAATCTGAATAGCAAATGATTATAGGCATAATACATGCATCCACTAATATCATGCGCTCTTGTACGCAATTACGTAATGAATACAGGGAAATAAATTTTCGGAGTCACTTACTATCACTATATGGTCTAATTTGTGTCGTCAAATAATGAAGATGGCGGAGGCTGAAGGTGATTTGTGGTTTCGAGATATTGTTTATTTTAGAATTCCAGCAATTCTAATCAGTACCTATCTTTCGCATGAAATAGGGCTGCTAATGAAACCTTAACTAGTATAAATTCCACCTTGTGGAATCTCTTATCCATGCATTGTTCTCGTTCAAGCAATATGTTTCCATGAATGATCATTAAAAGTGGCCCTGAACCCCTTTTTATTGAAGAGGGTACGCATTTGGAATTAAAATGGAGTATTTGGGAAATACTAGGGCGCATTAGGCGATGCGCATAACGTGAACAAGGTGAATGCAGGAGCCAGCGTTTCGACAAGTGGACTGGTCTTCTTCAAGGCGACGCCCGCTTTACGCTTGCGTACGGCGCTTGCGTACGGGTATACGCTTGCGTGCGGCGACTTACGCTTTAAGAGCGGCGCCACAACACACACCATCCGAGACCTCATTGCTGCAGCACCACAGCACATCATACATTTCGTCATTCAATGCGGGACTAATGACCTTTACCACGACACCGGTGACAACACAGTTGAGGCCAAGAAAACGCTCATAAACGAATTGCACACCAACTGACCAAACGCAGAAATAACCCCGACAACAGTACTTCCCAGGATCGCAAACAAACACATGCCACTTATTCAACAATCAACGACACGCCTAACCCACGCACTGGGAACACGTAAGCTCAATGATTTTCTTCTTGACATTGGAAACCAACACGAAAACGTCGATATCATCCACCACGTTTACATACACCAGGACACCGACATTCATCTCGCCCGGGACGGACTACACCCTAATTTTTTTTGCGTCAAGGTAATGGCTAACAACATCAAGTACAGGCTCAAGGACTCTTTTAAATCGACGCAGCCTGCAAGACCAATAAATCCTGTGTCTCAGTTAGCTTCAACACAGAAACACACGCCTGAAATTTTCAACACCAGCTCGCACGCACGCTCCACCGAAGCTAGAACCCAAGAAGCATCTACACAAACGGTGGACGCGGAACCAACACAACCTTTACAACATCCGCACATACGGAAGCCCACAAGTTCACGCAAACAGCTACATACACTAATAAGCAAACCGATACGCAGACAGATGCACATACAGACATTGGTGCAGGCCTCGACAAGGAAATTAAGCGTCAAAAGACACCACCTGAAGATTTTTCGCCCCGGAGGTCTACCCGAACCAAACAGAAATGACTACCACGCACTAGGGATAGCACACGCAACAACAAATCTCGCCCTTTCCTCCAATCTCGCAAACTCGTCGCCAAACAAACGAAATTACAGATTTCACCTAAATACGTACACTAGCTGCTATAAACAGAGAAAAATCCCAAAAGATCTCAGAATTATGGTTAGATGCGCCCTCGGTTCTTTACCCTCCAGGCTATTAATAAAGTGGATGCTGTCCTAAAAAGTGCATCGCTCTCCCTTATTGACATTCTCGAAGAACACTGCAAGGAACAAGTTATGATAATTTCTGATCAACTCGACAGCATAATGTTAGTTGAACCGGAAAGAAGAGAACTTAAACAATTCGTCCAAACTAAGGAGGTAAAATAACTAAATAAATACCAGCGCAAAGACATTATAGCTGCAAATCCACCCAAAGAAACTATTGTAGCCCCTGCAGCACGTAGCTCCACCGACAATCCTACAGGCGAGCATCCAGAACACTGAAGCAATGTAGCAGACATTTCCCAGAGCCTAAGCCCCGAAGGAGCTGACTTCCTGACGCGTGGTCTAACGTTTTGTCCGACGAACAACGCCGTAAACGAATACGAAATCCACAAAGGTATAACAGAGTTTTCACAACGCATGCGCATCAAGGAGTTCTTTTTCGATAGATCAGATGTAGGAAAAGGAGACAGAAACTCCCTTAGACCACCAAGCGCGTGGACACCAGAAACCGAACAGTACCCAGACCTCAATTTATACATAAAACTGATATCAATAGAAATTCTAGAGTAAACGCGGTATTGCCGGAAACGCAAAAATTTGACCCCCGCTCAACACCAAATCCTTAAAGTACTTGCGAAAAGGAATGATATTGTAATAAAACCAGCAGAAAATGTCGGCAGCATCGTGATCTGGCCTATAGAAAAGTACAAGAATGCGGCCTTTAAACAACTGAGCCCCCACACCCATTACAGAAAACTCGACGCCAACCCAACTTCAGATTACGGCAATATCGTGAAAAACACAATAGCGGAGCACCTCACCAAGGAACTAATCACGCAATCTGAATATCGCTTCATGATGCCGAAGAACAAAACAGCAGGCCACTTTTATCTTCTTCCTGAAATACATAAAGTTCCGGGCGAAGAAATATTTACAGCAGAAATCCCAGGTTGGCCTATTGTGTCTGATAACAACACACCTACTGAGTCACTATCTAAATTATTAAATCACCAGCTGTCAAAGATACCCACCACCCTCTCATCTTTCCTTCAAGACACGCCGCACTTCTTTCGAATTTTCGACGGCATCAACGTCAACCAAATCCTTTCCGACCGCGCTATTCTAGTCACTTTGGATGTTCCTGCCCTTTACACCAACCTTCCCATGAGTGAAGTTATTGAAGCCGTTCGAGATCCCTCGCAATCAATCCCCAAGCGCCGCTCCTGAAGTTACTTATGGCTCGTTAGGTTAGTTCTCACGCTCAATTATTTCAAATTCAATTCTATACACTACCTACAAATTTTCGGCGCTAGCATGTGTACGCCATTCGCTCCCACGTATGCGAACATTTTCATGGGACCGCTTGAAGCAGACCTGCTGAAATCCTACCCTTTAGTACCCGTTACATCGACGACATATTTATAATATGGGAACACGGCACAAGCGCCTTAACCGACCTAATTAGTAATTTCAATCGCTCTCACCCGAGTATTAAATTTACTGCTCACCACTCTCCTAGTCAGATGAACTTCCTGGACACGACAGTCTACATAGAAAACGGAAAACTGCGAACAACACTTTACCGGAAGCCTACAGATAGCCAGCAATCTTTAGACTACAACAGTCATCACCCGCGACATTGCAAGCAAGGAATTTTTGTCGGACAAGCGACACGTATAAGAAGAATCTGCAGCGAAGACCACGATTATATCCACCACCTAAATGACCTTAAATCAACGCTAGCAGAAAGCAACTATCCCCAAGTTTCTCTCGATAGAGCGTATGATGCCGCGCGAAGATTGGAGAGACAATCGGAATTGGCGAAGAGACAGCGCACACTAGAATCTGCTGCACCGCCGTCCTTTATAACAAGATATTCTAAGGTACTCCCAAACATAAACAACATCCTAAGAAAATACCACCCAATATTATCAAGTAACCAGCGTCTGCGAAAAGCGTTCCCGGATGTACCTAGGGTTGCCTATCGCCGAAACAGGAACATTAAAGACATGCTAGTGCACGCAAAAGTCAGCCAACAGCATTCCCCCGTAATAAAAGCATGTTGTCGCCCGAGGTGCTAACCCTGCAGGTACCTTCAAAGTGACATTAAAATTAAAAGCACCGCAAATAGTTATACACATGAAGTCAAATCTACCTTCACTTGTACAAGTTCAGATGTGATTTATATGCTTGAATGTTCCTTCTGCAAGAAACAATATATCGGTGAAACAGGACAATCAATGAACGTCAGATTAAACGAACATCGCGCGGACACAGCTAAAAAGCTTCCGAATGCCGTCGCCGAGCATTTCAACCAACCAGGTCATAACTTTGATGAACTTAAACTCTACATCTTACAGTCAAATTTTCGCTCTGAACGAAAAGAAAATACAGAGAATCATACCTTATTTATAAGTTCAAGGCATTGCAACCAATAGGCATAAATGTTTCAAAGGGAACTTGAGAATGAATTCGCTATGCTAAACTTCAAGCTATAGGCAACAACAATTAGTTTGATTTCTTGGCGTATTCCCCCCTTTTTTATTTTTTTTTTTCAGCCGGTGTGTCAGACGCCCTTGACAAGCCGGCTGACACGCGCGCCTCGACAGACCGGGTAAGGGGGGGGGGAGTGGCCTCGGCTTTTGCCTTGTGTACAGCATTCCTTTAATCTCAATTCGACACGCTCACACAGCTTCCCTCGTTTCCGCACCCTCGCGCTTCACACGCTCTCCCCTTTAGAAGAACCCCACCTATATATACTGTGGCGAGGGAAGCGTACGTCTCATTGAAGAAGACAAGTCCACTTGTCGAAACGTTGGCTCCTGCATTCACCTTGTTCACGTTTTGCTCATCGTCTTGAATTTACATCTCCCGCATTCCCCGTGTTTTCCCTAGGGCGCATTAGGTATTTCAATGTGTTCAGCAGAAGTGGACTTATCGGGAATCAAACATGGCCTCAACAGTGCTTCTGTTCTTTCTTCGATGCCGTGCACTGCGCAGCCTATGGCGGGGAATGGCGTGCTCACAACGGTCTCCCTTTTAAATTTCATCGTATTGCGCTGCACAAATTTCATTTCGAATGTTAACGTAGACGCCACTGCTTCCTATTTTGGTGCCTAGGCGCCGTCAACGTAAGCCAAACTCGACGGACCTTAGCGAATTGCAGTGGGCTTAGGCAGTGGATTCTTATCCGGTAGCACTTGGCGGTCGTAGCAGCGACGCAACATAGCAGACAGCAGCTTCCAATAGCAGCCATGTATGAGAATTTGCTTTATTAAGAAATAGAGCTTCCAGAACAGACTAAGGACCAGGCTTCTGTTGAAGAGAGTGTGTTTGAATTACAGGTGACCTCGCGCTCCCCTTGCATTGTCCACTCAACGCCCACGACCGACGTCTCCGTCATTTGAGGACAGTCATACTGTCGTCATTCAATCGTGATTATACTCCCCGTTAAGAATAACATCACCGCTACACAACAGCTATGACGCATTAGTTGTCAGACTGTAGCCATCGTCATGCCATCGTGGTCGTGTCATCGTCGTTCCTCCACCATCGTCATACAAATCTCGTTATCCTGTCGTCGTCGCACGCGCTTCGTGATACACTGGTCGCCACGACATTGTCCTTATGCACTCTTAGTCATCCCATTGTGCACGTGACTTTGTAATGGCATCGTCGTCATACAGTCGCCATCACGAATGAGTTGACATGCCGTCGTCTCGATTTTGTCGCGGTCGTTTCATTGTGGCCGCAAGGTCCTCGTCATAAAACTATTACCATGCCGTCGTCACCACAATGGCTTCGTCAACTCATTGATGTCATTTCTGATCGCATTACATCGTAATCGTGTTGTCGTCATTGAATTCTGATTATGTCCGGTTTCATGCCTTCACCTTCATTGCATTGTCCGACAACCCTTAACATGCATCCATGGTCCTACCACCGTATTCATCCTGCAGTGGCTGTGCCATCGTCGTAATTATATCTTCGTCACCCGATTTCCAAGCACCATCACTATTATTCCATCATGTTCATTTAAACATCATCAGCTCATTGCCGTTGCCGTCGTTGTTATATAGCCCCTTGTACTTCAATCGATTTCATTCGTTCGCCTTAGCAACGTTGTCCCTGCACTGGCATCATGCAGTCGTCTTCATGTCGCCATGATGATGGCCAACCTTGGCAAGCGACTTCCAATGACAGAGTTAGATAATTTAATAATATGTCGTATATAGCCAGAGCAAGCACACTCTTGAAATGAACGATGCACACATTAACAACCCTTGCTTTTAGGAATACGGTGTACTGCTACATTGCTCGCTTGCCAATGCCGTTAACACTGAGCGGCATGGACACGCGCGTTCTATTTTGATTTTCTTTCTTTAAGAGTTCCGTACGAGTTCAGGCATGTTCTCAACATACTGGTTGTGGTTTGAGAAGATGGGATAGAATATTAGTTCGAGCACTCTTTTTGGTTACGCACAGCATTTGGCTTGACAGCCTGTATGTCATCTCCTTTAAAAAAAAATTGCCAAAGTGAAATTTCCTGAAAGTTGGACTCTAAAGCAACCTACAGATCCTCCGGTATGGGAACCCAATCAAAGAATGCGCATGTATATGAAAAATTCCCATCGTGACCTGCGCTGTTTTCAAGCTCTCCTCTTCCTAGCTACTTCCAAACACTTTCAAAATGCAAATTACGTCACCGAAAATTTATCACGCCACGCTATGGCTTGAACTTCACGTGGTATTTTTGATAGTAACGTGCGGCAAAGGCCATAATATAGAAGCTCCTCTCAATCCGTTCAATCATTGAGGTGAGAAGCGAATTTACATACAAAGATTGAAAATAGGAGCACTTGTCTCACGATACCATCTGAAGGCTGGTCGGGTTAAAAATCTGTAAAAGTAAAACTGAATAAAAGATATGCGCGTTTTGTCTCGAGATGTTTTCGGCTGCGTTGAATACATATTCGAAGCTGTCAAAACATTTATACTTGTTTATGCCGTTTCCATCCTGACAATGTTTGCGGCCCCGTACTCTTTTGCATTTGACAAAGCTCGCTACCTTTACTTAAGGTCAACATAAATCATATAACGCCCATATCGCATTCGTAAGAATTTAGTAGCTCGTTATTCCACTTCACTTTCCAACGTCTTATCAATGCCCGATCGCTGTCGAGCAATGGTAACAGCAATGTTTTGCTAAGCAAGATCGAACCATATATTTATTATGATGATAGGCGTGCTTCCATATAATCGCTTGACCTATTTTAGC
The DNA here is from genome assembly GCF_050947875.1 of Dermacentor variabilis. Classification (NCBI taxonomy): domain Eukaryota; kingdom Metazoa; phylum Arthropoda; class Arachnida; order Ixodida; family Ixodidae; genus Dermacentor; species Dermacentor variabilis. Next base: position 94,648,844 of record NC_134574.1, on the reverse strand, counting down.
AGGTAGTTCGCGGCCCAAGGTCTTCCAGGAACTGCGTACCAACTTGAATAAATATCAAAGGGTTAAAATATATTACAAAGTAGAATATGACATGAGGTGAAATGAACTGAATCAATTGTCTAAATAGGCTGATACAAAAGGCACCACCTGTATGATGGCACCCTGTATATTTTAGGTGAGCAATTGTAGGAGTTTGAATATTTGAATGAAAATGAAAAAAAAATGCAGAATAGGTAATCTCACGTTGTATGTCCAAGGTAACGCAAATATCAATGGAGGGATGTCGCGAGGCACCGTATTCCTGAAACCACATTTTAATAAATGGGGGTCCTGAGGAATCGGTTGGTTTTTCTCTACGCTACATGCTCCGATATCATGCGAATCTCTCCATGGCTGTCGCTTTCCTAGGTCGCTCATGAGGATGATGGCACGACGACGACACGAAATCTTTTTCTGCGTGTGTTACAAAAAAGCAAAATTTTCAGAGTGCCAGTGACCATTTTATGAATTTGATTTGGTCGACTATAGGCACTGAGAGCCCATTGCACGCGTATAAATATACGTAACCAACACTGGGGCGAAGTTCCGAAACGCAGTTCGACGCTAAGTAGATAACGAGACGGTCATGGTGTTTCCCGTGCTACTTAACTGCTGCTGTGAAGGCATTGTGAATTGGAAAACATTCTTTAGGACTAGCAACTGGTGCAAGATGTTGTATTTATATCAGGCAGGGCATGCTAATGCGTTCACGTGAGCGGTAGGATAAAATACTTTCAGCAGTATTTGTGTGTTCCCCAAGAGAAGCTCGCTGTGCTGAGCAAGGATGTATTCCTCATTGTAGGCGTACATCGTCAGCGCCGTAGGTTTCTTTTCGTTTGACAACGCTTTTGTATATATGTAATTATTTCTCCACCTTGACAAAGCAAGTGCCATGAAATCAGTGAAATGTTCTGGCAAAGTCGGGGTAAAGCACTCTGGCCATTGGAATTAAGGAAGAGAGAACGGAGTCGTGCGCAATCTAAAATCAAAGTTGCTATCCTAGAACCGAAAGGCTTATCCAAAAGTTTCGTGGTGGTGTTAAGTGACCGACAAATGGGAATTGCGGTAGCACTGAGCACCTCAATTTGAACAATACAGGATGACTATGGAGAAATGAAATCCGCAAACGACAGGACCTGATCAAGACTGGCTAATGAGAAAACGGATGAGAGGCTACGATGCAGGCATGATTGTTGTAGACGGTGCAACAGTCAGCTTGAGTGAGGTGTGTGGGAACACTGACCGTCCCATGGGCGATAACAAGCTACAAATAATTGCTTGATTTTCATCAGGAAGAAAAGCATCTAAAAAGACTGGTTAGCCTCGTTTGATCTAGAAAGCACAATATTATTATGTGACAAAATATATAGCATGAACTATTAGTACAGTGTCAAAGATGTATAGCTTCAAACAAATCGACTAGCCGGTGGGCCAACCACGGTAATGTATGAAAATTTTTGATATTTTCGATGATAAATAAAGCACTGCCATTGCACGGGAGGGTGGTGTGCTATCATAAGGCGTAATGCTGTTGCAGCGTGCTAGTATATAAAAATGAACAGCAACACGTTGGCATTGACGCGGATGATGGTGAATTCGTGGCAGAGCTAATAGGTTACTCCGGTAAAAATGGAGCGACGAATAAATGACATGGTATAATCCGACCACCTCGCCCCCATGGTAAGAAGTGTCTTCTATTTGGCATGTAAAAGCTGTATCGAAATTTGTATAGGGTACATATCACATAAGCTGTCAGAAAATATTAGGAGACAAGTGTGCCCTATCATTCTTTTCAAAATTTTTTCGAGGGACGATAATATATTACGGATTTACAGAAGAATTACATTGTTGATTTCAATGTGAAATATGTCTTCGCAGATTAAGTTGAATTTTTCAGTTTTTGCAGCGAAAATTATAAAAAATACACTAAGCAGCCAGAAAGGCACGTTACAAGTTTCCCTACACGTACCCGCTCCATCATTGCACAACCATGTTTGAGCAGTTGTAAACACGTAAAGCACCGCTCTAGTGAAAAAAGAACAGTAAAGAAAATATTTTTGAAGTCTACAAACATTCCAGCTGTTCCTTAAGCATGGAGTTAACTCTTCAAAGAAAGATGCTCACATGTGTCGGCACGTGTACACTTTTTATGTTTGTATTTCATCATATTATATCAGTGATTATATATAATGGTAAAGCATATTCAAAATAACGCACCTTATTACAACAACATAGGATCTTTGGGCGTTGTTTGTCTCAGTGTAATGGAAAACACTTAAAAATGTAACTTTTATATGTCGATCATTTTGATGCAAATAAGTGATAAGGGAAAATGCTAAACGACGTAACGGACAAAAATGTCCTGTGTCATAGCGAACACGCAAAAAATATGGTGACTAGGAAAAGGAATGCACGTGAAAATGGCAGTCAACTCCCGTTTCTAGTCTCCGACCTTCTTGCGGCCGATGTATCGCGCTGGTCACTGTACTGTCAAAGGGTAGGTGTTTTGAATTGGTAAAACATATGTAATATCTTTATTTCCATAAAAAGGCGGCAGGTAGGCTTGGTCTGCCTTTCATGCCTAAATCTTAGCTTCTGACCCATTTCCACAATATGCAGTCATGTAGGCGTCATGTCGCTTGCTGCTTTCACTTCTGTATAGTCATTATAACTTTATTCATTTAATGCAGTCAATGCTACCCAAAATTTCATTTCTCGGCAACGTAACATTAACAAAAAACGTTTAGATAAGCCTTTATGCTCTCGACCAGCAATTATGATTTCTGATGTTACATTACTTTATTCTTTCCCCATTATATACGATGGCCAGAGAAGTCACTTGTTTGTAGAGCAGCTCTACCATGAATATGCAGCAACATCTTACTGATGTCGTGTTGCTTGCATGGTCGAGCTGCAAGAAAATTTACGTGCATACAATAAAAATCGTCAACTCTAAATACAGTCATTAAGCTGGTTATGATTGCATGGATCCACGACTACAGCTTATAGAACAGCGAGCTCTTCTCGAACACACTTCCCTATAATGGTGATGGTGCTGTCTTCCAGCCACTCAGGTAGCTCGATAAGAATAGCCTGATTCTTATAAATGTCAGTGCTTTCCGGAACTAACCTTCTGAAGTACGTTTTTTAGTTCAAGAGGACATGATAGCTACAGTCAATGCATACGGCAATTCCAACGCCACCTTGTTGTCTTCTATACGTCACACCACGTTTCACAACTTTGCCGCACTGGCGCTGTTGGCAGTCTCACCGGTAGTGCCGCACAACGGCCGCCCGGTGCCTGTAGGCTACCAAACAAACCTTACAATATGGACATTGGCACGCTGAGAGCTTTGCTCTATTGTAAAGCATGAAGGAAGCGGTTTGGAGTACACAAATAAATGGAACTTCATGTCAGACTATTTCCGTATTTCCTTAAAGTCTCACCGAAACAAGCATGTGTTGCTAGTGTCGAACAACTTGAATACCAAATGATAATGCATATAAAAATGTATCCTCTAATTTGCACTGCTCTGGTACGAAATTATGCAATGAATACTGGAAAATATATTTTCGGCATAAACAACGACAATCACGATAAAGCCTAATTTGTGTTGCCGAATAACGAAGATGGTGGAGCCCTAAGGGGAAGGTTTAGTTCGGCTGCTTCTATCTAAATACACGTTCAAATTCTCGACTGCCTGCCCTTTAGAGAACCGCGATATCTCTTTTTGATGTAGAGCTATGAATTTGTAAACTTCATGCTTCTATTCTTTTGAAACCTTGCAAGGTTTGAAAGTTCTGGTACGAAATTCAGGACATAAATTGAAATTCCGCCTGCAACACTCACTAGAATTTAACTTTATCTCTTAAATGCGACACAATTCGTTAAAATCGGTCAAGGAGTTATCTCCGAAAAACGTTTCTGCGTTTTACAAGTATTTAAATAGACCGCGTCGGAGTTGGGCCTGAGCTAAAGGTTCCTCTTAACACAGTCTGGGATCGCGAGACCACTGATTTATAATCGGCATGATATGAGGCTGCTAATAAAACCGCACATATTTTAAATTCCACCTGAAATAATATTTTAAGCATGTATTGTCTGCAATATATTACCAAAAATGATCAATACAATGGGCCATGAACGGCTTCTTATCGAAGTGGGCGAACGCATTTGAAGGTAAAAAATGGCATCTCAGAATACTAGGGGGTATACTTCAACGCGCTCAGAAGAAGTGGAGTTATTCAAATAGTAACATGGCGTCCACACTGCTTCCGCCACTTCTTTTATACAACTCACTGCGCAGGCAACCGCGCAGCGGCGCCTGCTCACGACGCTCCGCCTTCTCAATTTCACAGTGGCGCGCAGTTAAAATTTCATTGCGGATGTTAACGTAGACGCTACAGCTTCCTATTTTAAATTTCTAGACACTGTAAACGTAAGCCAAACATGGTTGACCTTAGCGAGTCGCCGTGGGCTTAGCCAGTGGATTCGCGCAGCAACCCGTGCCGGTCGCGCCACCTACGCCCATAGCAGCAGCAGCTACCAACACCAGCCGTGCATAGGAACCTGATTTATTAAGCAACGAAGCGTCTAGGGGAGGCTAAGGACCAGGCTGCTGTTGAAAAGAGAGTGTTTGAAAGAAAGGTGATTTCTCGCGTCGTATGCGATTTCGCCTCACCGCGTACTACCCTCAAACTTGGCTGAGATGTTCCCAGCATCGTATGCATTCCGCGGTTTATGCTAGTTCAGCTAACCCAAGGGGTGGTTCAGGACTCTTTTAAAATAATATCGGTATGGTACATCATGGCAGGTACATTTTTGGACATGTAGCAACGTTCATTATTGCTAAGCAGGAAACAAACAGAGATCACAAAGGTTTATAAACGTAGTCACTCCGGCTATCAACGCCAAGAGGTTTACGTCTTATTACCAAAGAAACGGCTCGTGCGTACTTTTTGAATATAGATCCCGCCATCAATTATTCATCTTTAAATTTTCCTCAGTCATACAAGCGCCGAAACAATTTATGGGCCCAAAAGTTTGATACTTTTGACGAAGATCTTAAAAATACGTTTTTAATACACTTATAACATTTTTTCTTACCTGAGCTTGATGCACTGCTTCACCACTCATATTTCTGAGTCAAAAACATGCACTTTGTTATCTACAAGGTGAAAGAAAGCGAGTGTCCGAAAGGGTAACTTTTATCTTTCGTTCACCACGCCGGCGTTTTGCTCGTTTACCAATGCCTTATGTACTCTCGGTAGGAATGAAATAAGAGAAAGCACATATGTAGGAAAGGGTGACAATTGACATTTTGCTCTGTAATAGCTTGTGCTCCATGCTTCTTCAACGTAATCTTCTCAAATGCAAAGGTGTTTCACGAACCTGAAGCTTGAACTGCCTGGAAATTGTCGTAGAAATCCGAGTCCAAAAAAAATGCAGCTTTACCTAGAATCTTGCATATATCAACGCGACAAACAAGCCTGAAATTTGCAGATGCAGTCACTTCCGTCATGATGCCTACCGAGAGCTGATAAAAATAAGGATAAGTATGAGTGACCTTGATAATATTTATTTTTCCAAGATTTGAAGCCATTTATTGCAGGACAAAACATGTACTTGAAATTTGCCAGGACATTTATTCCGGTCTACATCATTCCGTCTTCGACGAGATGGGAACTTTGCTATGCTAAGCTAAAATATCTCAAGCCATTAAGGACGAGACGCATAAACACCTAAAATTCTTGTTGTTTTTCATATTTTCAATCTATATTTTAAGAACACACCTAGAATAAGCACAATAAACCAAAAGAACCAGCAATAGGGGGAAATCTCAGGCAGCAACGCGACCTATGGCTTCGTTTTCATATTTTCTAGACTTCTGTCATCTTTTGTCTACCATAGGTGTACAATTCATTTGCGTTACGACAGGTGCGTGACACCACTGCAGCAGCATACCTTCCAACGGCCTGTCTCCTCTGACGTTGCTTTCAAACTACAGTGAGTCGCGTCATAACCTACTTCGTCCTCGTCCAATCTTCCTGCTCGAAACCAAGAAATGACGCTTGCTGGCTGTTATTCAATATGGTCTGAAGATATTTAGACATATTCTTCGTACTAGCATTGAAACTCGGCAGTCAGTCAAGAACTTTATTAAGGTCCTGAGGGGGTTTAAGATGGGATATCAAATGTAAGCAATAATCGTCAATAAACGATTAAATAGGCTTTTGTATCCTTAACTATGTGGTGTGTCGTACTTTCACATGCACACGAGCATGAGCAGTATATTAGCAATTATAAAAGAAACTGTCACGAAGAGGGCGCAAACGTTATTTCATTTATTGAAGACTTTCGACAATTCGCTCTGACTTAATATGACTCCATGCTGCTACTGGAGATACAATTACGTAAGCAATTGAATGATTTAAACAGAAAACGCAAGCAAGACTTGGTGTTCGCTGTTCAATGAGCTCATCAAAATTTCTTGAAATGTGCATAGTTAAAGCTAGTATTTTCAATACCCTGTGATCCGGGTGAGCATGAAAAGGACACTAGCTTGATTGTGACCTTACGGTGCATGTTTATGATACAGGTTGGATTTTAGAAGTTTGTTGTAGCTTCAGTAGCGGGCACAACTAGAATAAGACCCCTGAAATAAGACACTTGAAAAGGCCAGTAAACAAATATGCACTTTCTTTACTTTTCATCTTCAAATGAATGTGAGCTTCTCCAGAAAAAAAAGTAGCAACATATTTTTGCTTCTGTTGCTTCTACGAATTGCAGCGTCACGGTTGGATATCAGCAGGCCATTTACTTCGTAGGCAGAGCACCATGTGTTTAAAAAATATACATCAAATGAAAATATCAGATCTGTCATAATCATATAAAGCTAGTGGTATTGGTCGCTACGGCTGCACCAAGCGAATTTTTCTGATGAGTTACAAGCAGTTTTAAAATGTAATTGCGTTCCAGCAATGGCGTACAATATTAAAATCAAGCGGAATGATCCCCCTATGATTAACTATCCAGAAGAATGCACTGACCCAGATGAAGGCACTAGACGCAGAAGAAGGCCCTGAGAAGGAAATACTAATTCTGTACATGCCGTGTAAAGATGTTACCTTGCTTGGGAGATCTTGAATAAGCAGTGGTAGTATTCACAAACTTACTAGGAAGTTGTATCTCTTTAAACGTTGCCTATTAGACATTTGTATAAAAATTAACTGAAATACGAGGTTTTGTGTGTCAGAACCAACACCTGATTATGAGGCACGCCGTAGTTGGGGACTAACAACATTTGCAGGACCTGGGATTCTTTAACGTACACCTAAATCTAAGTGCAGGTGTGTCTTTGCGTTTCGTGCTCATCGAAATGCGGACCCCATGGCCAGAGCCAGAATCAGAGTCAGAAGTGGTTTAAAAATCATGGGGTTTTACGTGCCAAAACCACTTTGTGATTATGAGGCACGCCGTCGTAGAGGACTCCAGAAATTTCGACCACTTGGGGTTCTTTAACGTGCACCTAAATCTAAGTGCACGGTTGCTTTCGCGTTTTGCTCTCATCGAAATGCGGCCGCCGTGGCCGGGATTCGATCCCGTGACCTAGTGCTCAGCAGCCCAACATCATAGCCACTGAGCCGCCACAGCGGGTTCAGAAGTGGTTTTATGTAGACATTGAATGAATGACAAAATTTGTGCATACAGAAGACGGCCCCAATGTCAGAGACTGAATAGGGACCTCCTATGGTAGTGAATGTAGAAAATAATTAAAGCAGCAAACAGCAGTAGCCAACACATACAGTAAAATACATCGCAGGCAAACCGAAGAAAAGAAAGAAAGAAAAGAAGAGGAATGCAAACAGCGGTGGCAAAATACAGCAATAACATGCATCGCAGGCAAAACAGGAAAGAAAGAGCAGCAAAGAAAGCAACCAGAATCTACAATTAGAATGGGAAAAGACAAAGGTAATATACCCTCCTCTGCAGTTGTCGGATGGTTACAGTGTGAAAAATATTAAAAATAAATGAAAAAAAAGAAAAGGAAAGCAGTCACATCTATATTCAGCAATGTTCAACAACCCCTGACGAGATGCTTCATCAATAAAATGCTGTGGACAGGTAGGTATGATAGGGAGCGGGACAACAAAAAGAAGTAAAAGGAAGTAACCACAATTATACAGAATATGGCATGGCTGTGACGACAGTTTTCATTTTTTTTATTTCCCAATGGTTGAGAGATTTTGATTGCCGGTGGTTTGGTATTCCAAAGGCGGATTTCGGTGACGTCTGCTGTTTTTATGCCGTAGTTGGTATGAACTGACGGTAAAATAAATTCTGATTATGTGCAAACCTTGTCACGTTAATATTCACTATGTTGGATTGAGGGATGAAGAACGGAGGAAGGCTGATTGTTCGTTTGCTTAAATAATAATATACCTAGCTTGTTTTTCAAAGTGCTATCAAACGTTAGGATGTTGTTCTCATGTGAGAGCCCTTTCGCGTCACTGTGATAGGAACTACGGGATACTAGTGTATTGATTTTGTAAAGTTTGAAGGGAGGCAAGGTAGTTGCTATAGGTATTGGCCTAAGATGTGATGCAGTAATTAATATGGGAAGGAATAAAAGCGTAGCATAAAGAAAGTAATGTAGGCTCAGAAAATATATCGGGGGACTCCATTAAAATGCGTATACCGTACGCCATTTTCCTTCGCATGTGAACAACATGTAAGTGAAATTTCAAAGGACGGCTAATTTCAAAGTGGCACAAAACGTAGCGTTCTCCTTCAATTACGAATTGATTAAGACATACTGGCGGGATATTATTACGTCCGCGCTGGCGAGAGGGAAAGACAATAAAACTCGCTTTAGTGGGATTTATTTGCAATTAATTATGGGAGCACCAAGTTGCCAAGCTTTCCAGGTCATTACTTACAATATGTGGAGCGAAGGTAAAGTGAAAACATGCAGTGAGCACCGCTGACACAGTCTAAGCTGTCTTGAATGCGAGGTAATGTATCCTCTTTTTTTAACAATTTTAAGGTGCCATTCATGCACGCAAAATTAATAGAGGCCTTTTTATTTCTCACAAGGACGACTGGCGATGTCCTTTGAATACTTCATGGTTCTGTGATGTTTTTAGCAAATATTTTGTGAACTTCCGTGTGAGAATCTTCACGCTCAGCCGCCGACACTCGATAGAGAGGTGTTGAGTAGGAGAGAAATCGCTTGTATTTACTCATTGTCCTACAGCTGTAGTTTGGATAAGAGAACGACCGATAACATAAAAAATATCGCGGTATGAAAAGAGAATGTGGTAGAGCTCTAGAGCTTGGTGGGACAAGCCGTGTGTAATTTTCTGTAAGTCGGCGATGGCACAAGTGGCAGGCTACGACCTCACATCAGAGAACGTTAGCGAAGAGAATTACTCTTGGATAATTGCGCCTCACAAGCAGGCTTTTGCTCATACTGGGCTTCCGACTTGTGTCGTTTAAGATATTGTGTGTGACAACTCTGAACAAAATCTGTCTATACTTTAGCAATGGCACCGCTTATACATCTGAGAACTTGCACTGCCAGAGTGAAGCGCTGCGGCATTTCTATGATTAATATTGAGCGAGGCATAGGAAAAGAACCGCCTATACTGAAACGGTCAACGAAACTCATGGAGTAAAGGAAAAATATCTCAGTTTGCATTTCGCTGGACGGTTCCGGCAAAATCCTTTGAAATGTATGATTGTGTGAACACGTGTTTATCCTGTAGCACAAATAGGATACAAACTATTTTTAGCAGACATATTCGTGCAGACATTTGGCGAATATTGCAACAGCACACCCTCTCCCTGCGAAAATTGGCATTATTGGCGCAATTCTGCCAATTTTGAAATAATCGAACACAATTGTCCAACTGACTGAGCCAGAAATAACTAAAGTATGTAAGTAAAAAATCAAATGAAGAAATGAGGAACAATGCTATATTTGTTGAAGTCTGAAAGTTTTGGAGGTTCCTAGTAAATAGAGAATAGCTTGAAAGCAAGAAGCGCAAGAGCCATGCTCGGCCACAGAGAGCAACAAACGATGACTTCAACGTTACACTCAGAAGCGCGATGCATAATGACGACCTGTGCTGCGTACGGAGAACACTCGCCATAGTGTTACCACGCTGCCATAACCGCCATTGAAAGAGACGCCACCAGTCTGAACAGGGAACAATAGCGTTAACGTTTAGAAATCGTAAAACGGACGGGTACTGCACCTAAAGTATGACGTATTTGCGAGTGGTGGAGTGTCATCCCACTGCATCAGTGATCGTTACCAACTTCTAGTTGTAGTTGTTTAATTCACTACATTTTCGGAAAGAACGTTCGAGAAGCTAAGCGAGTTTTGTTCGTCTCGTAGTGCTTGAGGTACGCGGTTTTACTGACGCAGCTACACAGACCACAACACCATGAAGCAGTAAACACTCGAGAGGACCGCAGGCAAAATATTTATGTATGCCGTGTTTCTAATTATGACCGTGCGGTATGGTGTTCATCGACAATTACAAACACCAAGATTTTTACGATGCAAAAATTTAAGAAGCATTTGTTACGAATTGTAGCAGCATAAGCAGCGAACCCGACCACAAGACATCTACAGCATTTGAAACGTGCATTTGCGCTGCGCTTAAACCAGCGCCGAAGCTGCATCAAAGTATGTGCACGTAGTGTGTCATTTGCGACATCACGCTGCGATTGCATACACATTTTTTGGGAAGCATGTTAATAAACTTTTCGTTATTAGGCCTAATTCGTGATATGTGTGTTGTCGAGCAAATATTTTGCACTCACTTTGCTCGTTATGAAGACTCCTACTTTAAAATAAGGAAAACTAGCTCACGCCCAACTCAGCGAGCCGTAATGGTCACTTTTGAAATATTCAGTTCCGATGCACTTACACTGAAAAAAAAATACCGACATGCCACATTCAACTAGCACCGATCGCAGCAGCCGAGTAACAGGACAATATGGGCTATGATTGCATGGCTTGTTTTGAAAATGCAAGATATTCATTTTTAAATTGTTTTTGAACGAAATATCCGTCATCTTCTTCTTATTGCATTTCTAATGCCGTGCAACACAGAATTATTTACGGTCATCCAGTTGGCACGATACGTTCACGTATCATTTTCAAAAGCATGTCTGACAAAAAATTTGTCACAATTATATAAATGAGCCTGTTTTCATACATCATCTGCATTCATGCGGTGTCATTATTGCCTAACCTGCAATAATAATAAGTGATCGCATAAACAAGCTTAAGCAAACTTTATTGACTAAAACCCTTAGTGCAGCCGTAAAATTGCGCTTTTACTATAATTTTGCGTGTAAAAAAACTGAGTGTTCCAGCCTTGTCTTCAAAAGGTTGCACGTAGACAATATCTGAAGGGACATTCGATCATAAATGTCACGCGTCCTGTCTTAGACTTTAACCTCATCCATAATTTATCAGAACTCAAAAAAAAACTATTCAACAAAAGCATTCGTTTATGTGCTTGCGTTATGATACCAAATTGCTCTTTCTTGCTTTCATATTTGCTGACGTGTGCGATATTTTCGCTGACGTGTGCTACAATACGAGGGAAACGAGTCGGCATTGGGTAGATACAATTGTCAGTGGCGAAATGTAAGAGTTGGGAGCAAATATAAATGCCGACCTTCTGCTGCTGATCACAACATTCTGAGCAGAATTTACCGAAGAAATGGCTTCTGCTTACGTGCTGGTCTTGGTGCTCCTGCCGCTTATTTTATTTTTTGATCAAGGAAATTGTGCAATCAACGATCCACAAGGTAAGCATTTATTTCGGTTTTCTGGATCACATTTAGTCGAAGAACCTTAAACAACATTGCCGCGGTACCCTCGCTTTCTCTCTATGATGTGTCACTTTCGAATATGTCATCGACACATCATACCTGCATCTGAATAGCGAAATATTTGTGAAAGTCACACTTGGTTCCTTGGTGGTTTTCAGGTCTCGTAAATATGTCAAGACACAAATCCTACACCTTTTACATATCGTAAAATTGCACGCACGCTGGAGAAATCATACAAATGAAGGCGTGGACAAAGTCTTGTTCAATTAGGCTGAATGTATTTGAAAGCAAAGTTTACACGGAGGCAATCCTGAGACAGCCTATCTAAATAAATAAAACTAAAGTAATAATATTGAAATCAACTAGTTGCAAGACAGATTTCAATGGAATTTGTCGCATTTTGAAGAGAAACGATAAGAATCTTTTTATTAGGGTACGAAATAATTAACAAAAATTTATCAACTTATTTGTAATCTGATTTTAAAATCTGCTTCCTTGCAAAAGAACACTGTTTTAAATTGTTTTCTGAATGCCACAGACCTCACTAAATGCGGGGTAGCGGTACCAGAAAAAAGTTATTTCTGTATTGTCCTGTATTGATATAGGAGTCTCAGAGCTATAGATTTCGCGCAAGGCTAGAGCAGTAAAATTTTCATCTAAGACGAGAGCTAACAAAGCCGACTTAGTCCGCTGAATTTATTCTTATTTGTGGCACCTTCTTAACGATGATGAAATCCACTTTAGGATAGCTGTTCATTCGCAATGCTTCAGAAGTGCTGTGATTTGTGTTCCTGGTTACGAGTGACAATTCCGCTTGTCAATTACGGCTCATTCCGTTCAAGTGAAATCAATAGGGCCAGCTAATGTTACCATGCACAGGAGGTAGCTCCCTTAGCCATAAAAATGGGTGCTATTATACTGCCTGCTTTACTTATACACGTTGAATAAAACTTCGAAGGCAAAAACTATCTTCGCAAAAACTTCGAAGGCAAAAACGAGCACATCTGCCCAAATTGCAACGGAGTATGCAAAAATTGTATAATGCAACTCATTACGCGATGGTGCACAGAATATACAACGAATAATGAGTACATACAGGGTGCACGTGTATTTGGGCTTCTTCGTCTAGTTTTGTATTCTTTCCCTGATCGTTCTCAGTCGCTTTTTCTATTTCGGCTTCGACGATCAATTTTACAAGGATCCACTGACAATCTCATGAAGAAAGAAGGTACGGCAAACACGAGTAACTCCTTTCAGGGTGTCTAAGCACGTGGAAATACGCGGTAGAGTAAACCACTATTGAGATTTGATAGTACATTCATCATAAAAGGAATTCATTGATACTTCGGAGGTATATCGATTGCTGCTGCAAGGAGGATGAATGTCTACGAATAAGCCTGCAGCTGTAAAGAGACGTCTATATAGAATATAGAAAAATAGTACTAGGCTGGAATTTTGCCGGTGCCTGGTTTCAAAAGATGAGGAGTAATGTACTTGCATAATGTACAAGCCACTTATGCAACCTGCTTGCATACTATATTATTGTATGTGCACGGGCAGAGAATGAAGTTGCGACGCATTTCTCTGATGTGCTGGACGCCCTGGGCAGAGGAAAACTAAATATAAACGTCAGAAAGAGAGAATTTTTCAAGATGTCTGTTGTTTTGCAGGGTACACTTTTCAATCGCAGGACAAAACGGAAAGACGAAAAGTCTATCCAGAGCGACAAAAATCTACCGAGGCCATCCGACCTGCATACTTTGAGAGTATTTGTTGGAGTTTCTGGCCACTTGAGAGCTTTCATTCCGCATGCAACCAAGAGAAATTGTTTGACGTTATGTTTGTTATTTTCAAACATGCAACATTATTCAGATGGCAAAGGCTAAATATAAACCACGAAGGAAAACTATGTTTGTCTCAAGACACTAAAGCGTGCCTTTGCAGAGCATTCACCTCGACTTCGCACCCATGAAAACCAGAGTAGCGGCGTAAAACACAGGCTTTTCTCGTCGCTATTCTCAAGTTCACTAGGGTGACAGTGGCAAAATGTGGAAGGACAGATAGCAACAGTGTCACTGCTCTTATAGGACATGAACTGTGACGGGCCACCAGAGGTATACAATAGGCATGTTTACGTAGTCAAAAGATAAAAAATTGGGTCGATAACAAATAAACTAAGTTTCGATTTTAGACACCCCATCTGCAAGAAGGAAGTATACCTGCAGAAAGATTATACCTTCCCTCTAAAATACTTCGATCTTTGTCCTTGTTTTCGAGGTGATAGGCTGTTTTTTCTAGACACACATAAAGCAACGAAGTCACAAAGAAACCATTAGCCAGCAACGAAAAAGGGCTCTGATGGCCGACAGCACAGCATGTTACCGGAACTAGAGCCTGTCAGCTTATTTCCCAAAGAAAAAAAAACACGGTGGCCCGAAATGTCCAATAAGTGATATCTACATGATCAAAAAGACAAGTCTTCAACGAGTACAAATGCAATCTACTACGAAGCACCAGTAAAAATCACAGACACAAGCTGCGTTTGCAAGTTCTGTCGTACTACTCTCGGAGGGGTGAAGTTAGCAGCGAGGAGCATGTGCAGTACCGACAAGACGAGAACGAACCAAGCTCTACTTCGGGATCAAATAAGATGAGCACGGGTAAAAATTAAATAAAAGGCGCGAATGGGTCATATCGTCCTAACGAAGTTTCATACAAAAAATCTCAGTGCCCTTCCACTTTGTGAAGAAGGATGACCAGCGAAGCTCTGTATGTGGGCCCCTAATGGCGAACTTCACCTCCACCACGGGTCGGCCCGCATTGCAGTATCTTCGGGACATGGACATATATGGCGAGAGCTTAACGCCTGCTTTACCTCTGGCGCGAGTTGCACGGTATTTCGCTATCTTCGGCATCGGCCAAAGTATGGGGAGTGCTTAACGCCTTCTTTACCTCCGCCGCGGGTCGGTCCACATTGCACTATCTTCGGGAGTGGCCCACGTGTGGGGAGTGCTTAACGCCTGCTTCACCTCCGATGTTGTTTCGCCGGGCATTGCAATATCACCGCAATCGGCGGAGGTATGGGTCGTTTTTTGCTGACGACAACGACATGAAAATTTCCTTGCTTGGTTGAGGTACACAGCCCTTCACTGTAAAAATAAATTGAAGACAAATCTTTCAGAAACCTAATTTCACTGTAAACGAAATTCGACCAAGGTGGGCCAGTCTTCTAATTTACGGAATTGCTTACGAAATGATATATTACACACGATGATGCACCGATGCACTCGAGCGTGTTTACTTAAATGTAACAAAACGCGGTTACGTGAATTTTGATTTCAACTGAACTCCTCCTTTGCAGTGTGCGACACTAATCAGGTGCCAGGTAATCAGTGCCCGTATCCTGCAGGTAGGTGTTTTCATTTGCAATAAACCCTATGTGTTTGTACTTTCATGTTGCTGCACTGGCGATTACCAAATATTTTCTTCAATTTGGTTGTAAAAAAATGTCCGTTTATACACAATTCAAACAAGTTTTTCAACGAATGCTGCATCGAATTATTAAAATATACGAATGCTATTGTCTCGAATGGTATTCGAGACAAACTGACACGTTCGCTGCGCGTTATTAACGGGAACATTAGACACCATAGCTGCCACGATATAAAAGAATATAATGTACATTTGAATATATACAGTTATAAATCTCTAAGCAGTAACATTGCGGAACATGTCTTAAAGGTTTTACAACAGCCCGTACTCAAAGCCTTTTATAGAAGCTTTGTGTCTGGTATTCACAACTCGATATTGACTTAACTTCCCAATTGCTCGTCTACAAACCGGTACATTAATGGCTATAAAATAAATATATTGCAAACTGTTTTTATCCCATTTCTGAAACACACTTTTGATTCCTGAGAGTTTTTTCAGGCCACCGCCAATTTGCCTTTCTGTCTCGCAACCTCTCAAAAACCACAGGAACTATTCCTCTTCTATGGCCTATACAAAGTGATTCCGCATGAGTAAACTCAACAGCAGAACAAATAATTAGTGCCCATTTAGCCTTCTCTTTCCATTAGCCCTTCTCTATTGGTTGAAAGTTTTCGGGCTGCATCCACTTTGCCTATTGGTCATGCCAATTCACAAAACTGCAAAAACTCAGGACGTCAAAGTTCCGTTCACCCAATAGATATGTATTACCATGCACAAAATTGAGCGTTTCTCTGAATAGCCCAAGACTGGTCTGTCCGATAAGGCATAGGAGATCGGTGCCCACAAATCACTGTGCCACGTTCTACTGCGAGTTTCCAGGAAACCCTAATTTGTTTGCGTATTTAAAAAAAATCGAAGCAGTACGACACTGTGGAGCCTTTCCGACACGTATAAGACATCACTGTCCCTACTCTTTTTCACTGAGGTAGCGTTTTAGCAATATTTCTATCCTTATGATTCAACGCTACTGCAGCTTTGACCAGCCAGTGCAAGCTAAGTAAGGAAAAGCAGGTCGGTCGCATATACTGGAATGAACCTCTTCATCTGGTTTTCAACTTTTACTGTGCATATTCGGCCTCACCTAAACTCTTCATTTCTGCTTCTTCCTTGCCTATTGTGCACCATCTAAACAAGGCGTAACTAGAAACGTAGGCAATGCCATTTGGCTTGAAAGTGAGCCAAAGTGACAGGAAAGTGACCTCCTATGAACGTGTAAAGCGTTTCAGTGATCTGTTAAAACAACTCTTCCAGTGACCATCCGATAATAGCGTCGACACTTGCGCAAGTTTTACTTTAGCACATTGTACTAAACACTGATTGCTAAAGTTCTACGCTATAGCGCCCTCGATATAACACATCATCGGGATATATTAGCAATTCGTAGTACAGCGCGATTGAATGTCGCCTTGGACACAAGGATTTCGCACAAAATTTAACATTACGTTACCCTCAAGAGTAAAACAAACGTATCAGTATTCAAATTTTATTTATTCGTAGCGGTGATCCTTATGCGTGGTCCTTGAGATCAGTAAAATTAGTCTTAATATCTTAAATAATAATCAGAAAACAGGAAATATACAGCTCACCACGTGACATTTTATTCAGTAACCCGTACTGCGGTGGCTATGTAGGGCTAGTAAAATTACACCATTTGCGAAGGAATGTATTTTAGCTCAATGAAAACTATTGATTCATGCACGTCAAGAGCGGTATAAATGGCGCGAATTCTTAATCTAACAATTGTGCGCTTACTGTGCATAGACTCACAAATATCTTTAGTGTTCGCATACCTATAACTCGATTCCTACATTTTTTAACGCGCACCTAATCGTTGTTCTGTCAAGAGTATGTGGCATACATCAGGCTAGCGCGCATATTAAGGCATTATTTTTAACAGGGCATAGCCTTCGGTTTGACAACATGCCTTTAGCATCGCACCTCCAATATGGCGATGTCGCTTGGTGGAAAGGCAGTAGCAAAACGTTATTTTAAATCAAATTGAATGCTTGATAATATCTATTTCAGCCATCTAATGTATTGCTCACAGTGTAAGCAATTTTTGTGGCAAAGCTTTCTTTTTATTTTTTATTTTTTGCCTGTCGCTCGTTTGGTTGAGGCTGGTTGGTGTTTTCCCAAATAAAAAAGAGCTACTTTCCAACAACACACCACCAATCTTTTCATCTACGCTGCATCGACGGCACCGCAACTTGTGGTATGTTTTGATCTACTCACAGTGGTTTAGCGCCCGGGTTCTCCACGAATCAGTGAACACAGAAGGGCGCACAAACTTCTCTACGAGAAATAGGACGAATCCCTTAGAGGTTTTTTGTTATATTTAAGCTGGTCTTAAGCTGCCACAGAAACTCGCACGTGTATAAAATGGCGCCTTCTTACAATCGTTGCTAAAATTTCAATGATACAAAATAACGAAAAAGTTTGTTATGTTTGGAAGCGTGGGGTAGCTGAGTATTTTCTATTGCCACTTCGAGGACACAGATCAAGAAAAGCGTAACTAATATTTTCCTTTTTCATAGTGATTTATGCCTAATGTGGGGGGCGCTCCATCAAGGCGTAGTGCATGTAAAAAAGACATATCTTCAACTCGGAGATTACATGACGAGCTGTTCTTGTTATCGCTCTAAAGCTACAAAAGGACACATGCGTTGATTGAAAATCTTAAAAAAGCACATTTGTGATGTATATCAACCAGTGTCTTTCAAGTGTAGTCAATATTTCTGTATGAAAAATTGTTTTGCCGTGTCCTGTGCCCTAGAACGGAATAGAACTGACCGTACTAAGAGGAATGGTATGGCATGCCTTGCCTACCTCAATATGCGGCTGTCTTCTGACGTCATTTGATTCGCGTCGTTCGCAGTGATTCGCATAGTCGTAGTGCTTTCTCTTTTTTTAACACGGTTCCGACATGCGAGCACATGTTCTGCGAGATAAGCGAACTAAGCAAAAGTCATGGTTTAGAAAGGTGTTGCAAAGAAAAGTAATATAACTGAATAATAAATGATATAAGGATAGCTGACACACGTCCATTTCCTTGACAACTGAAGAATCCTAGCTGGAGAGAGGTCTAATAATTTTTGACAATAGGAAAGCCGCAAGGCTTGAATCAGGGAAGGACTAAAAAGTATTAGCAGATCTCTTCTTCTTCGTTCTAAATTGTTGTTTCTTGTGGAAACCTGCAGGGCAAAGGCACATATAGACAATAAAGACGAAAACAGACACCCCAGGAGCTACTTTGTTTTATTCATGCGCACAGGATATTCACGGCAAAGAGAAAGGCCGGACACTGTTATTCTGGTGCCTTGTTTAATTACTTGTCTGTTTTGTTTGTCCTTCAATGAATTCGCCAACATGAAAAGTATTTTAATTTCTGTAATATAGCGCTTGTGTGCTTTTGTCGGGAGGCATTTATTTTGTGCATCTGGACAAGAGAACTAACGGCGACATGGTGGGGACATGGTTTATCTTGGCCATATTTACGCATGTCCAGCGTGCAGTAAAATATTCAATCAAGGCTGTCAGATACAAAAATGAGTGCGGCACTCTAAGACTAGGTTCGTATGATTCCCTCACGAGTTGACTCCCTCAGACATAGGGTATGGCTCACCACGGATTAAGAGTTTGTCTCAAATTGGTGAAGCAGATATTTGGTGCATCTGAGTTCGAGTGACCCCGCTTGGTAAAGTTTCGCTTTATATGACTTCGAGGAGACTGTAGGATTGATCATTAAGCTACAAAGGTGCGTTTTAAGCGAGTGCGAGTGAGTATGATTGAATGCGCCAGGCGATATTCTAACATCCCGTCCCTGCTTATGGTGAGATATACAGTGGCGACAGGTATTGACAGTGCTTGTTTTGAACATTTCGCTGACAGGCACGCAAGAAACGCTTTATGTGGGCTCCACATTCTAAATGGCAGCAATTGTAACAAAACAAGGTGAACACGCTTCTGGTGGTTACTGCCCTGATTCTAACAATTTGTTAGACAGAAGTTTTCAACCCCGCAGGGGCAGCTGCGACAGCAGGCGTTTGGTGTGTTGCGACACCACGGACCCGAGCACACGAGGGTTGGGCCCTCCCGCGTGTAGCCGTGCGCGGCTTAGCCGTGTCTGGGGAAAGGGGGATCCTGGGGGTTGAGCCGATGCCGGGTGTTCGGACCTATAAGGCCCCCCGGCGGAGGCAACGCACCTCTTTGGCCTCGGCTTCGCGTAGACGGCACCCCCGGACTGACCCACCCGGGGGGAAATCGGCAGTCGCCTTTTCCTGTCTCTCCCTCCTCGAACCTTCGTCTTTATCTCTCACTTTTTGACCTTTCCTGTCTCCTTCTCTCTTCTTTTTTTTACTTCCTTTCTCCTGGCGGCAAGGGTTAACCCTGTGTTGCTATCCAACCTTGGGTACACCATATTCAGTTATAGTGACGGCGTACGACTGGCGTCGTGCAAACTTGTACACAAGCTCTGCCGCGTCCCCTCGTTGGGCTCCGTGGTGGGCGGTCGGCGCTGTTGCCGAATGCATACATTTTTTCATGGAAACTTCTTTCCCCTCCCTTACTGATCGCCCTCAGAAACGAGGGCGCATCGAAGATGTCTTCAAGTTTTTTGGGCGCCAAACCCAGAACTTTCCCCGCTTCCATGTTATTCATTCCGAAAAGCCAAACAAAGCAGTGCGAAACATCTCAGCATTCCTTGTTTCAAAGTCCCTAACTGATATTTTTGGTCCAGGTTACAAAGTGTCGAGGATGGCAAGCGGCGACCTCCTCTTGGAGCTCCGCGATGTAAAACAGTATGAGAAACTACTGCAACTAGTATCATTTGGAGAGACCCCCATAACAGTAACCCCGCACCGTACAATGAACACCCCCCTTGGTGTTGTGTCAGATGATGATTTGCTTGAGCTCACTGAGGCTGAACTCTTGGAGGGCTTCAGCGAACAAAATGTCATAAATGTCAAAAGAATCAAGATAAGGCGCGAGGGTAAAGAAATTGCGACCAAGCACCTAATCCTCACCTTCAATTCAAGTGTCCTGCACGAATCAATCAAGGCCGGGTACATCAAGCTCCGTGTAAGACCGTATGTGCCAAATCCCTTGAGATGTTTCAAATGCCAACGTTTTGGCCACAGCTCGCTGAGCTGCCGAGGCCGCCAAACATGTGCGAAATGCAGTGCCCTTGAACACGCAACTGAAGAATGTAAGAACTCTCTACACTGTGTAAACTGTGATGGGGATCACGCCGCGTACTCACGGTCGTGCCCCTCCTGGAAGAAGGAAAAAGAAATTGTAACCATAAAAGTAAAAGAGAATATATCGTTCAAAGAGGCACGAAGGCGGGTAGCATACCTGCCAAAGAAAAGCTTTGCCGAAGTGGCGCGTCAGGGGGCAGCGTCACAACGGCCTCCGGCGGCTGTCCGACCCACAAGCAGTGAGTCGGCAGTCACACCATCTGCCCCCGCGACGGTTGCAGCTAGCGCTGCTCCGTCAACCGAGGAGAAGGAACCATTGACCCCGAAGGTGGGCGCAGCCGAGGCTGCCTCAACTTCCCAGGTCCCTTCCTGCGCTGGCAACGGACGGCGTAGCCAAATCCCTCTGGGAGCCCCATCAACCTCCGGACTGGTGGGCGCAGGGGTCTTGCCCTCCAAGGCGGGACTCCCTCTGAAAACTTCCCGCTCGCAAGAGCACGTGTCCGGCGCCTCACAAGAGGCAATGGACACTACACCCATCCTCAAGGCGCACCAAGCGCCTAAGGAGCGGCGAGGCTCCCTCGAACGCTCCAGGAAGAACAAAACCCCTATTACAGGGCCTCGAAAGGGTTCTGTAATCTAAGGCATCCCGTCCGTTTCCGTAAACACAGCACCAATTTATTTTAAATATGGATACACAAATCATTCAATGGAACATTAGAGGTCTCCTTACAAACCTTGATGATTTGCAAGAACTCATCCACAAACATAATCCAAAAGTGCTGTGTTTACAGGAAACTCATTTAAAACCCAGACACGCAAACTTTCTCCGTACGTATGTTACGTTTCGCAAAGATCGCGATGATGCCATCGCATCATCGGGTGGTGTTGCGATTCTCACTCATAAAAGTATAGCATGTCAACCTTTACAGCTTCGAACGCCCCTTGAAGCAGTGGCGGTGCGAGTTGTTCTGCTAAACAAACTCATCACTATTTGCTCGCTTTATATACCCCCGCATTACAAATTAACTAAACATGAATTTCAGTCCTTTATAGATCAACTGCCAGAACCCTATGTTGTTCTTGGCGACTTCAATGCGCACAGCTCCCTGTGGGGCGACTCTCGTATAGATGCGCGAGGTCGTCTTGTTGAACATTTCCTTTTTTCTTGTGGTGCGTGCCTTTTGAATAAAAAGGAACCCACATATTACTCTCTAGCAAACAGAACCTTTTCTTCAATCGATCTCAGCATAGTTTCTCCTTCTATTCTGCCTGAACTTGAATGGGAAGTTACAAAGAACCCTTACGGAAGCGATCACTTCCCCATACTACTAAGAACACCTCAAGAAAACGAATATCCACCACAGGCACCTCGGTGGAAGATTGAGACAGCTGATTGGGACAAATTTCGAACTCTTACTGGTATCGCATGGCATAACATCTCCTCGTTAGAAATTGATGCTGCTGTGGAGTATTTTACAGCCTTTATAATAGATGCCGCATCTAAATGCATATCACAAGTAAATGGCCTCTCGTGCAAACGGCGTGTCCCGTGGTGGACCGACGATTGTAGGATCGCACGTAAAAAACAGAACAAAGCGTGGGGTTTGCTACGCGCTTCTCCCACTGCAGAAAATCTTATCAACTTTGAAAAAGTAAAATTCGAAGGCAGGCGAACCCGTCGACAGGCTAGAAGAGAAAGCTGGCAGAACTTTTTATCGGACATCAACTCGTACACAGATGAGGCGAAAGTCTGGAACAGGGTTAGTAGGATAAGAGGGCGACAAACATACTCCCTCCCTTTGGTAAACAGACAAGGCGAAACTCTGCAAGACTAGGCAGATTCACTCGGGGAGCACTTTGAGCGTGTGTCGAGCTCAATCAATTATTCCCAGTCCTTTCTTAAACACAAAGAAATAATAGAACGTAAGCCAATCATACGAAAATCCAGGCAGAATGAACCGTATAACCGGCCTTTCAGTATTGCCGAGTTCAAAGCTGCCTTGAACACATGCAAAAGCACTGCACCGGGACCTGACAGAGTCATGTATGACATGATCAGAAACCTACATACTGACACACAAGTTACACTACTTACACTATTCAACACTATTTGGGCTTCCGGATACCTCCCATCCACATGGAAAGAAGCGATTGTAGTCCCTGTTCTGAAGCACGGAAAAGACCCCTCCTTGGCGGCAAGTTACCGTCCGATAGCTCTAACTAATTGTCTGTGTAAGCTTTTTGAAAAAATGGTAAATCGCAGACTTATACATTTCCTCGAGGTCAACAATATGCTCGATCCTTATCAGTGTGAATTCCGAGTAGGGCGGTCGACGACCGATCATCTTGTGCGCATGGAAGGAAATATCCGCGATGCCTTTATGCATAAACAGTCATTCCTATCGATATTCCTCGATATGGAGAAGGCATATCACACGGCATGGCGTTACGGTATCTTGCGAGACCTGTCGGAAATTGGCATCCGTGGAATTATGATGAACACAATTGAAAGTTATTTGTCAAATCGTACCTTCCGAGTAAAAGTCGGCAATGCACTGTCACGTCCCTTTACGCAGGAAACTGGTGTACCCCAGGGAGGCGTGCTCAGCTGCACTCTCTTTATCGTTAAGATGAACACGCTACGTGCTTCACTACCACCTGCCATTTTTTATTCTGTATACGTAGACGATATACAAATAGGCTTCAAATCCTGCAACCTCACAGTATGCGAAAGACAGGTACAGCAGGGCTTGAACAAGGTTTCCAAGTGGGCAGTCGAAAACGGATTTAAGGTCAACCCCCACAAAAGTTCTTGTGTTCTCTTAACAAGAAAGAGAGGCCTGGTCCCAGATCCTTGTGTAGAACTGGGCGGACAACAAATCCCTGTCAACAAAGAACACAAATTCCTTGGTGTTATTCTTGACTCCAGGCTCACTTTCATACCTCACATAAAACATCCTAAAGAAAAATGTCTTAGAACAATGAACTTGCTTAAAATCCTATCCCACACAACGTGGGGTAGCGACAGACAGTGTTTATTGAATATTTACAAGAGCCTAGTTCGATCACGGTTAGATTATGGTGGCGTAGTGTATCACTCTGCCGCACCCAGCGCACTTAAGATGTTAGACCCCGTTCACCATCAGGGTATCCGTCTGGCCACTGGCGCATTTAGGACAAGACCTGTTGAAAGCCTATATGTAGAGTCAGATGAGTGGCCACTCCATCTTCAGAGAGCAAACATCAGCTTAACGTATTTTCTCAAGGTTCGCTCTAATAAGGAACATCCGTGTTTCACAATCGCTAACGACTTGACGTGTGAAACACTTTTTCATAACAGACCCTCTATGAGACTTCCTTTCTCACTGTGTGCAAGAGAACTTAGCACGGAAATGGATGTCCCAGTTCTCGAACAACGCCTAATGCCTCCAGCTAAGCTAGTACCGCCCTGGGAGTGGCAGCTGATAGAGTGTGACACATCCTTTGTAGAGGTCACTAAACATGCGCCAGAGACACATATCAAAATGCATTTCTTGGAGCTCCAGTACAAGTACTCGTGCACAGAGTTTTACACAGACGCTTCTAAGTCGCATGCCGGGGTGTCCTACGCAGCCATTGGTCCGTCCTTCTCGGAATCCGGTGTACTGCACCCTGAAATAAGTATATTTACGGCTGAGGCCCATGCACTATTGTCGGCTGTGAAACATATCGGAAAATCAAATATTCAAAAAACAATATTATTTACAGACTCCTTAAGTGTCGTTAAAGCCTTGAAGTCACACTGTAAACACAGAAACCCCGTAATAATCGAGCTCTATTCCGTTCTCTGTAGAGCATACATGTCTAACCAGCATGTCATTATATGCTGGGTGCCCGGGCATAGGGGCATTGAGGGTAACGTTCTAGCAGACCAGATGGCCACATCAATTTCATTGCATGCAGCTAATCCTACTGCTTCGGTCCCTGTCACAGACCTGAAGCCTTTTTTAAGAAGGAAACTGCGAAACCACTAGCAACGTAAGTGGGACGCCGAACTACATAACAAACTGCACGTGATAAAGCCACAATTAGGTTCTTGGCCCTCCGTAACAAAATCACGGCGAACAGATGTCCTATTCTGTCGCCTCAGAATAGGACACACATTTGGCACACATAATTTTTTACTCCCTGAAAATGATCCTCCGACCTGCGGTAGATGCGGGGAGAGGCTGACCGTCCTCCACGTCCTCCTGGAGTGTCGGGCAGCCGAATCTGAGAGAAAGAAGCATTTTCCCCTAGCATACCGGCAGCAGATCCCCCTTCATCCCGCAATGTTACTCGGCCCAGAACCGCTATTTGATACCAACGCAGTCCTAAGTTTCCTGAAAGATGTTGTCCTGCATGTTATTAGCCCCACATGTTCATAGCGGATCCTCTCTTCAGAGGATACCGCTGTGATAGCCCTTTCGTATAGCACGTGCCTCTAGGCTCTTGTGTTTCAAGGGCTCCGGCGAGGCAACAGTGCTCCAGCCATTTTTACGATCTCATATATTTTCAATGCTATTTCATTCTTTCACGATGGATTGTAATGTTCACAGTATTCGTCATTAGTCATCGCCATAATTTTATATCACGTAGATTTTATGCACTTTACATCAACTATTTTTAGGCCACTTTACAGCCAAGTCACATCTTCATAATACATCGTCAACATCACCACTTGTCATGGCGCTCTTTGGCCAAACCTGGCCCTTGCGCCATTAAACACCACATATCATCAGAAGTTTTCAATAAATATAGAGGGTGCCTTTGATCCCACAAACAAGAAATCTAAGATGAAGACGCATTTGTGAGTATAAGAAACAAACGGAAACAAAGACACTTCAGAATGAATAAGTACGGAACATAACCCCTGATGCGCTTTCTCTTACAATAAATACGAAAGCATTTGCACATTATCTACGAAGGCAACAATGGCCACAGTTTCATAGGGAAGCCCGTTTATCTTCTATAAACAAGGTTCAAAGAAAGACAATTGTTCTTTATCGAGGATAACTACGGCAAGTGAGACTTCTGCCGGTGCAGCCAAATTAATAATTTTTCTTGCCTTAACTACAATGCAGCTGTGCTGGCTTGATGTTGGAACTAAACAATAATGTTTTTAAACTTTGCAGCAGAAATACAATAATAATATTTATGTGGAAGTTCGTATAGCAGTGCGTCAGTAAACGATATTTTCTCTTTGTTACTGTTTGATTAGCCAAAGGTCTATTGTTGTGCGCAAAAACGTTCCAGCACAATAACATTCTTGAAAAGACGCTGTTGTAATTCAAGAAGCAAAGCAGGTTGTGCCCAATTTATATTATTTGTGAAATCTTCATTGTCATTTGAACTGCTTTCTTCGTTGCATCAGAAATGCACATAATACTAATATTATGCTTCTCACGTTGCGCGTAGTGATAAGACGATAAAGTTCCACAGCCGGCGGACGAAGAAAAGGTGTACATGTGCTAAACAGATACGCATAAATTTGCTCTCATCTGGTGCTCTATAGTGTAAGAGCACACCTACCGTTTTTATTCTGATATTCTGACGTCATATTTACGTAGCCAAGGTTTAAAGCATGCGACGGTGACACGTAGCGCTGTTTCAAAAGCCCAATCAAACGCTCTCTTTTCTATAGGAAGTTACCTTTGTATGCTTTCAAAACGACTTCGATTGCCTACATTTCACGCGTGATTTCATTAATATTCGCCACCTAATGAGCCAAGGCAAATACCTCGCTTTGATTTTGCTGACTTCCTCGATCCTTGTGGCCTTCTTTTATTATGAATCCATTTAAGCTTTCGCAACTTGCTGTAATAGGTTTAAATAAGTGGATAACGCTCCGCGAGGCAACGTTGAATATAAATGTATAAAGTGAACATTGAAATATAACGTTGTGCCATAGTTACTTGCCTTTAAAAATTATACAAGCGTCATATATTGTGATTTTAAACTAAACCAAGAAGAATAAGCGCTACGCAATAGCAATTGATTAAAAAAAACACACACAACCGGCAATCTGAACTCCTCTCTAAGTGATTCTCGCTGATATCGGTATCATCGTCACGCTGTTTTTCATTAGTGTCTTACACTTCTAATCAAATATAACATTTATATAAACACGAAAAATTCATAGACGGACTGTTTTGTAGCTCCTCTAAACGTAGTTTGTTAGATCTGTCAAGAATATATCGCTACTTATTAGCTTTCTCCGTGTTATTTACGGAATTGGTTTTAAACTAAGATCTGCGTAGGATATCCTAACCTGTGGCACATTTTGAGTTCTGTGAATATATGTCGAAGGCCATGCTACATCCCAAGGCGCTTACTCGGACCGTATACTCCCCTTAAAAACTTCATGGGCAGTAGCCAAACTTGTTTGTTTATCATTTAGGTGTATTGTGATCTTGAACGACAATATTTCTTGTTTTACTATGTTTATTTTGCAGCCTGCATGTGCTCTCCGACTCTATACTTGGGCGAGGCGTTTGAAAACCATTGGTACTTCAGTCATACTCAACACCAGTGTCGAAGTGGTGGAGAAGAGAACAACTGCAACGGGAGATTTACTTCAAAGCAAGAGTGCGAGACAACTTGCTTATCAGCTGCGGGAGCGCGTTAGTCGCAAGCATTATCCCAATTCACTGGCATGTAGAGTGTAATAAAATAAAAAATAATAAACTTCTAAAATCAGTGTCTGAATTATATTGCGTTATCCATAGTATTGCAGGAAATGGTAACGTATTCGAGTTGCCGACATTGTGACCGGGCCTGAAAAGCATAAACAAGAAATGACTTTGGCACAAACTGTTTAATGAAGGTGGCAGCACAGCTGACAAGAAAGAAATCATGCTGAACTTCTTGGTCCAAGTCATACCGTTTATTAATTTTTTGCAAGTGCGTCTTAACACGTGACCTCTATATTAGTGGCATTTCAACTGAGAGTAGAAAAGCAAGGAGTGATTGTGGAATAGTGTAGTCTCAGTCCGAATACTTATATTTAGAAATTTCAGCGCACATTCCACGGGAATTCAGGCCAAATTTTATGTAACATAGACTTCTTGGTCCAAGTCATACTGTTTATTAATTTTTTTGCAAGCGCCTCGTAACACATGACCCCTCTATTAGTTACATTTCACCTGAAAGTAGAAAAGCAAGGAGTGATTGTGGAATAGTGTAGTCTCAGTCCGGATAATTTTCTTTAGAAATTTAAGCGCACATTCCAGGCGAATTCAGGCCAAATTTTAAGTAACATAGACTAAAGCACCACGTCATCTAATCAAACTCTTTGGAAAGATGTACACTTCGAAAAGTACTTAACAAAATAAAATGATAACATAGAGAAAAGCGGGCACAAGGTTGTTGCCAATCATAGACGTCCTTCCAAGCTCCGGCCAGTCGCAGAAGCGAGCAAGGCCGAAGTTGTGCGTGAAATGGCCCCATCGGTAGTTCACACACCGTGTCGCATTCATGGATATTAGTTTTTTGGAAGGCAAAGTAGGAGCCATCCCCTATATTAGGTGGAATTTCGTGAAACTGGTGGCGCCTGCACAGGCAAAAGTGAATGCTGGGGTCCAAAAATATAGTCTGATGGTCATCAGGATCGCACATTTGTTTCACATAGGAAGAGTTACCCTTTTTTTGCAGAGTCATTCCATGCAAACTATGCGAATAGTAAAGCTTGAGCTATATTCATTTCTCTCAATACATGGAAAAAAAACTATCAAGAACATAGCCTTTGATGCACAGTATTTTCCCGATGTATTTAGAGCGCTCGATCGAATCCCAGCCACGGCGATCGCATTCCGATGGGGGCGAAGTGCGAAAAACACCCGTGTACTTAGATTTAGGTGTACGTTAAAGAACCCCAGGTAGTCAAAATTTCCGGAGTCCTCCACTACGGCATGCCTCATAATCAGAAAGTGGCTTGGCACGTAAAAGCACGTAATTTAATTTTGAATGTATTTAGAGCGAAAAAACAGAACATTTCAATTTAAAACAAAGGGCGAGACAAATTCAGCACAAGATCAACCGTCAGTAGCATTGTTTCAAATATGCATTTCCGCATTGTCTGCGGAAGTTTTTTTCATCGAAAGAAGGTTTCTTAAGATATTTGTATATATATATATATATATATATATATATATATATATATATATATATATATATATATATATATATATATATATATATATATATATATATATATATATATATATATATATATATACTGAGCACAAATGCGGAATAACACAGTGTTCGGAAATATTTCGCCACTGTGGTGAGGGACGGCAACCTTAAAATATTTTCATAGAAGTTTCTCTAAAACGCAGCCTCTTGCAAAATTTTATTTTCGTATCTGTGTTGCGCACACGTTCTCAAAGACTTAGTTTGCCGAAAATACTATTCTATAACATGCTTTCATGTTGGTAACATACAGTGGAGAGAGAGAGAGAGAAGTTTAATGATGCGAAATGCTGAGAGGTCGGCCTGAGGTATATTCCTCCAGCCAACTACTCGGCATTGGGGGAAGGGGAACAGGGAAAGAAAGAGGGAAGAAAGAGGTGCATGATGGGTGACGATGACGATAGAAGGAAGATGTTGAACACATGGCAAGCAATTTGGCATGATCAAAGTCTGCAATCCAGGCCCGTAATTTTTAAAAAGTTGAGTAATGCCTGGATGGCCTTGAAACTCGATTGAGCATCTGGCTAAGGTCCTAAAACAACGTCCTCCGACAACGTTGCGCTGTCGATAAGCGTAAGGTCGTTGTCCAACCGTTCACGCTCTTCCACGTCCTTAGGGCAG
Organism: Dermacentor variabilis; assembly: GCF_050947875.1. Taxonomy (NCBI): domain Eukaryota; kingdom Metazoa; phylum Arthropoda; class Arachnida; order Ixodida; family Ixodidae; genus Dermacentor; species Dermacentor variabilis. Next base: position 94,619,429 of record NC_134574.1, on the reverse strand, counting down.
TCACAAAGCACATGACCTATAGTCTCAGTCACATTGCACACCTCACAGTGTAGAGACTGGTGCGTCGCATGACGTGCACCTATCCGCGTGTAAACGCTACCCCCAGCCTTAGCCTGTGCAGAAGATTGGCACAGTTTCGTTGAATTTTTGGTAGTAGCCTAAAATTCATGTTAAGGTCTAATCTCTGGACTCGTTTGTGGCGATTATCCGGATTCTCCCAGTGCTTTGCTGTCAATTCTCGGATGAGACTGGAGAGGAGAGAGTTGGCGTCCGCTCTTGAAAAAGGAATTGAAAGCAGTGACTCTCGTTCTTCGAGTGCTTTCTTCGCTTCGGCGTGGGCCAGTTCGTTGCCCTGTATACCACAGTGACTGGGAATCCACTGAAATGTGATGTGGTGGCCGTTTTCTTGCGCTAAAGTGTAGAGCTCGGCAGTTTGAAGAGCCAACGCTCTGTAAGCGCTTTCTTTCAACACCACTCTAAGTAGTTGAAGAGCCGATTTTGCGTCACTGAAGACTGTCCATATTTGTGGAGGCTGTCGCGAAATATATTGAACGGCTTCTCTGATTGCCAATAGTTTCGTAGATGTTGTAGTCGTCTTGTTATGCAGACGAAACTGTCGAATGACTTGATGCGCAGGCACGACGAAAGCCGCACCAGACGCATACGACGAGACCGATCCGTCTGTATACACGTTCACCGAGGAGTCATATTCTTTTGATATATATTCAAGTGTTAAATGTCTGAGGCCGACGGTAGGTATTCGCGATTTTTTAGAAATTCCGGGAATAGATAGGCGTACCGGTATTTTGGACATTACCCATGGGGGCATATGTGGAAGGTCAGCCGGGGCAAAATATACTGGTATGGCAGATTCTTGGCATTTAACGGCTCTTGAAAAAGTGGAGTCCGGCCGTATATCGGGTAATGTCGACAAGGGATGGCGTCCATGATGGCAAAGCAGCCGCAGGAATACTCTAAGAGGTTCGTATCGTAGATAGACAGGTAAAGGGGTGACGAGAGCCTCCTCAATTGTTCCGTGGGTTGAGGTGCATCGTGGAAGGCCGAGACATGTTTTCAGCATCTGTGCCTGGGCACTTTCCAGCGTACGCAAACATAACGGGCTCATACTTGAGAAAACTGGCAGGCTGTACCGAATGTATCCGACGGAGAGAGCCTGGTACAGCCGGTGTAGCGAATGCTCAGATGGACCCCACTGCCCCATTCCACATGTCACCCACCACAAATACCTCGGCGTTGTCATTGACCGCGGTGTTTCATGGTCGAAACATGTGGCAACGTTAAAGAAAAAATTAACTGGGCTTGCTCAAGTTTTTCCCTTTCTGGCCGGTATACTGTGGAGGTCCATGAATAAGTACGGGGAAAAGCTCCTATACCTGTATAAGTGAATTGCGCTTTCAGCGTGAAAAGTATATTAATTTTAGTCTCGCGACTGCAATATTTTAGTTAGTGCTTCGACTTCGCCTCATGACATATTCGAAGGAAATGCAAAGTAGGTTGGCGCTGATCGTGGTGTGTTTGGAGAGGATTAAAAGCTATGATCAGGATAATTTCCTAAAAATTTAAACGTTGAAGGTACGCCTACCTAAAGCAGACGACATTGCTCGCTCAAAACCAATTCGTCATGCGGCCTACTCTGCGTATGTATTCCTTTCAATGTTATCTCTAGGGCAAAGTAGGACAAAATGTTCAAGTGATACTTCATCCCCGCACGACGCATAAACGCTAGATGCTGCAAACACAAACATACTCACCTGATTGTTTATATTTTGGTATTCTGCACCGTAGAAGGGTTATCGAGCTTTTACGCTGTCGCGAGTAAAACGAGCGAATATTCTCGAGCAAGTATAGACCGTTATATTATACAGCATCACAGCACCGTTATTATACAGCATTTTGCGTTATACAGCAAAATGGGGCTGATTTTACGAACAGGAAATTGTTCTCATGTTCCAAATCCTGTAACAGCGATCAGGAGCGCTATGACGTGAAACTGTTCCAAACTTTTCTATTCCAATTCTGCAATCAACCCTTCACGATTGATCAATACCTTTCTTGGACCTCCGCCACTTCAAATGTCTGTCACGCGATGTCACGAAAACCGTGATAGCAACCCATCTAATAGGACGTGTACACAATGATTATGCATGAGTTCATCGAACAAAAGCATCCACTTTACCTGCCTGTCACGCGACGTCACAAAACCGCAAAAACTCACCGCGTCAAAGTGACGTGTACGGGATAAAGATGCATTAATATGTCGAACAAAACTGAATTTTCTTCTGAATAGCCGCAGGCTGCCGCCGATCGCTCAGGCACAGGCTACTCGCATCTGTTGGACATCATGGGTTTATTTTCGCGTAATAGCACTTTTTGCGTGGCCGTGTGATATTTTCGAGCACTTTCGGCACGTTTAAGACCTCATTCTCCCAACTCTTCATTGCTGCTGATTCATATTCGCGTCATTCCTAAGCTTCCGTTGCATGCCGCCGCGATTTGAGACGAGCCACCGCAAGCTAAGCAAAGGAAGGCGGACCACTTGGAGACGCCGGCGCCACCATCTTGATTCGATTATCGATTTTAGTGCAGTGGCTCGGCCCTGTCGAATCCCTCTCCACTTGAGCGTGCTCCTCGCCTCTTGTCAGCCAATTAGCTAAGACAAGCCGCTCAGTGTAGGCAATGTTATTAGTTTGTGAAGCAAGCAAAAGTGACCTCCTATGAATGAGGAGAGTGTTTGATTGCTCTGTTCAGACAACCCTGCGGATGATCGCCCGATCCTTGCGTCGGCGGTTGTGCAAATTTGATGTCAAGAGATGGGAACGAAAACATATTGCGATAGCTTTACGTCACAGGACCCCAGGATACGCTTATGTGCAGGGCAACTAATTGGTCTTGACAGCGCAGCATTTGCCAAGCTGTCTGATTTCTTCCACCGCAAATTACATGCCAGAATCTGAATTTTTCAAGTGTGAAGTAAAATAAATAAATTTGCTTTATTCCCTCTTAACATGGAAGAAGTCAGCACACGAAAAAGAAACGTGTATTCTTAGCAGTACTGGCAGCTTCCCACTACTTCCACAGCTACAAATCCCTAAATGTGCATGCTCTCATGATTAACAGTTTCTCTGGAAGAGCAAAGCAATGTTAGAGTGACAAATTAAATGAGTCGTGCACCACTCCTGAGGTAGAGATTCGTAAAAAGTATATGCGACTCTGGGCTCGGTCAGCACGTCGCGAAAGTTTGTCGAACGAGGTTCGGCGGCATTATGGACTCACCCAGCCACTTACCGAGAACGGTAACTCAGTTCACAGCAAGATACTTCAAAGGCCTACCATATTTATTACCCTTTAGGGTCTACACATTTCGTGCAAATTGTCGACGATATAGCTCAGTAATCAAATAAGCAACACATATACATTACTATAAGAGCAAGTAAAGGTGATCGAGCGAACAAGGTCTTTGTTAAACAAAACTTTTGTAACCTTTATATGGCTCTCTTTTAAGCCATTAGGTATGCAGAAAACTTCAAAAATGATGGCAAGCAATTTTAGGCCAGTGCAATCTTTATTACATTTCTAGGTGTCATGCTTACAGTATAAACATCAGTATAGTCTCTCCATACTGTACCTTATCCTGCTCGCTGTGACAGAAATTCGAAAACAACGCCAATTTCCCAGTCACTAAAATGAGGCCCATTTCTCTGCAGCGCCACAGACTATCTATTGTTCTCCGAGAATATTCACCTGTTTTACTCACGACGTTGGAAAACTCTATAACCCTTCTACGGCGTAAGATACCGCAATGCAAACCTCTATATCAGTATTTATGGTTTCGAAGCTACCAGAGCTCGTGCATCATGTGTTAATATAGTGTAACTGAACCATTTATCCTCTTTTTCGCCGAAATAACATAGAAAGGAAGACATACGTATAGTAGTCTCTATGGTAAATTGGTTTGCTCGCTCGGCACTTGCTATTTTATCTATTGGTGCGAGCTCGCTTGGCCGTGCCAAGAGGATACTGTATCTACTGTGCATAAATATACCATTCCTAATAACAGGCTGAAATTTAGAAACGTTTTCTATTGTTATTACCATTCTGTTTTTACTGCCTCGTGGCATCAACAATTGTTACGATAACGAAATAAAAACCATAATTATTATTGCTAGCAGTAGTAATATGTTATTGTTTGTCAGAATAGGAACTTCTTGACGTACTTTATTATTTCCAATCACATCACCAGTAACTAAAGTTAGCTGACAATTGAGGCACCAGATTCCAGACCTATCCCTTGCGAACGGAAATAATGTTTCGTCACGAGTGGCAAGGTTTATTTGGGGGCACTAAAGAAGTTCTACGTGCCGTCAAAGATTTTCGTAGATCGGGCAGGACGGATACACATCTTGCGTTCTAATGGTAACACGAAGACACGCAGAGTCATCTTTTCCCACTGTGTCTACCTAAAGTTGTTGCATTATCTTCAAACGCTGGCTGGTGTTTCGTAGACGGGACAGCGCATGTATATGAACAGGTTATTAATTTTCATTGAACATGGTGTTCACATCTACGTACCTAAGAAATAAGTCATAACGTGAAAAAACAGTAATTGGTTTTTGAAAAACTGTAAAAGGCTATCGAACTAATAGGGCGTCACAACTGAAAAGCGGATGGAAAGCCATATATGTGTTCAACATTCAGTTTAGACGTGGTTTCCGTTTTAGCATGTTTGATGAAACAGTGATCGCTACCACCATACTGAATGCGCGGTACGTAATGCAGTGTATTTCTGGAAGACAGCGTTTTTTTTCTAAACGGTGCCTTCAGAATATATGCATTGTTGATGTGCATGCCAATGATGATTTGGCTGCTACTAGTGCCATTCCATACCATTCTTGCTCTGTATATGAGGAAAAAACTACCTTAAGTGTCTTTCTTGTGTAGTATGGTTGGGTGTGTACTTTTACAGTCAATGAATACGCTGTTTTTAGGCGTATGAAGCGCATGAAATATTCCTTTCTTGAACCGCTTATGGAGTCCTTCCTACTGTGCGTACGACCTAAGGTGAGATAATTGGTCCTGTCCGTACAAGCACCTTCCACAGTTCCGTAATGTTTAGTTTATTTCCTGCTACAAGGCAGGTATCAAGGGGGACGCCTTTGTATTTTTCGCGAGCTAGGAATGCTTTTACTAAATGCCAGCGGACATGTATCTACACTGTGACAAAGATATGTGCAAATGCATTGCATTAGCGGCTTCTTGTTAGTGCTAAGCATACTTTACTAAATGAAAAGCTTAGCGTTGTATTGGAGCACCATATATCATAGAAATTGGTTCGATTTATGGCCCATGCTACCAAAGCGATACATAACAGGGGCCAATTCTCTTTAGGTATTTGAAGTAAGTCAAACATTGGACGTCGTCTGAAATGACTTGCCCAATAGAAAGTTCCCACTAATGAACGCACCATCTTCAATCACTTCCCTGTTATCTAAATACGTAAGCAAATATTATTCTTTCCCAAGCGAAAATATACATAGTTATCTTCGTACAAGATTACTAACGACCAGTAAGCAGCAGTTAGTAGTTCAAGACTACTAGCTGCAGACTCCAACTGGCTCGCTGGTACTTGGCGACGTCGGTGTTGTCGTCTTGGTTCGGGCTTGGATCATCGCATTTGCAGGGGCGTTCGGTACATGAACGCACTAGCAGCTCCACCGTCTATGACGTAGTAGTGACGGTGAACCTTGCAGTGGTAAAACTGGAAATGACGGAGCTAAATTTTAATAGGTCGAACTTTGCTCACAAAAGCAAGTAACACTCAGAGCAGAGCAATACCGGGGAATACGGTCGGCGATCGTCGAAAATGTGATCTGCGGGCCAGATGCGTCGACTTTTATACATCAGGCCTGTCAACGTTCCAGAGTAGTCGCATATACCCGTGTGTCTTCTAAACAGTTCTACACCATTCGCGTCATGAATACATGCCACCAGATTACACAAGGTTTGGTGACAACAAACAGAGGATTGTGCAATAACATTCCAGAAACTCTTCATACATGCAGGCGCCCCATGCGCTGAGTCGAAGCATTTGTTACACAATGAAACCGGTCACACAATAAAGAAGCACACAAAGAAGCTTCTACCATAGGGTAATGTAATAAAGGTAAAGAGTGAACACTCCCGTATGCGCCTGCGACTGACTTTGGCTCTCAGTGCACCTAGCACAATCGGCGAAACCCACCATCTTTCAACGTGGTCACCACACGCCACCGAATCTCGGAGACCAAGGAGACCCATACCGTCGCCTAAATCGAGTGCTTTCATGCAGGCGCTTGTGTCGCTGTTTATGTCTTGGGACGACGAGCGCGCGAAGGTGTTTCACTCTACGTTCGTATTCGTTAAATTCATATTTGCTGTTCCAAGCTGCACCCTGGCGCCACAATCATGCTAACTGTTGAAGACGTAAAACTTTATCGTTTGTGAAATTGAACTTCAAGTAACTCACGCCAAAGGAGTGTCGTAAATAAATCTGTCATGTCCATTGAATATAAATTAACTTGCTACACAGCCAAGTACATTTAAATAGCAGACACCAAGTTAATGCAGCAGGATTGTGAGAAAATTGGCCGATATGAAAACTAAAAGAAACGGCGAAAGGCATGTAATGGAGAATAGTCGGAATATAATGATGTGAAGGCAAGAACTTGAAGCAAGCTTAACACATACAAGACTTGTTGCAACTATCCAGATAATGAAAAAAAAATTAGAATCTTTTAGAAGGAAAACAACTCAGTGCTCTTCTACTCTTTGATGAAGGATTGCCAGCGAAGGGGTGTATGTGGGACGCTTAATGGCGAACTGCGACTCCGCCGCGGTCTGGGCGGCATTGTACTATCTTCGAGGTCGGCCCACGTATGGGGAGTGCTTAACGCCTGCTTCACCTTCGACGCGGGTCAGGCCGGCATTGCACTTACTTCGCGATCGGCCCACGTGGGAGGTGTGGCTACCGCCTGCTTCACATCCGCCGTGGGTCGGCCTGGCATTGCACTATCTTCGGTATCGGCCCCCGTATGGGGAGTGCTTCACGCCTGCTTCCCGTTCGCCGTGGGTCTGCCCGGCATTGCACAATCTTCGGGATCGGCCCACGTACGGGGAGTGCTTAACGCCTGCTTCAACTTCGCCGCGGGTGTGGCCGGCATTGCACTATCTTCGGGATCGGCCCACGTGGGAGGAGTGGTTACCGCCTGCTTGACAGCCGCCGCGGGTCGGCCTAGAATTGCACTATCTTTGGGATTGAGCCACGTATGGGGAGTGCTTAACGCCTGCTTCACGTTCGCCGCGGGTTGGGCCGGTATTGCACTATCTTCGAGATCGGCCCAGGGGGTAAGAGAGGTTATCGCCTGCTTCTCCGCCGCGGGTCAGTCAGGCATTGCACTATCTTCGGGATCGGCCCACCTATGGGTAGTGCTTCACGCCTGCTTCCCGTGCGCCATGGGTCGGCCCGGTGTTGCAATATCTTCGGGATCGGTCCACGTATGGGGAGTGCTTAACGCCTGCCTCACATTCGCTGGGGGTCGGTCATTATTCCACTATTTCTTTATTTATATATTTATTTATTTATTTATTTTGTGTAACCTCCGGGCCACGGGCATTAAAGAGGGGAGTGGTTACATCAAATACAGAAAGTACAGCGCAGCAAAATGGTTAATAGTGCAGAAATAGATGGCTCTTGGTTATACAATGCTATCTGGGGGTTCCTGAAGCGCTGGTTAATAAAATGAAATACGGTGCATGCAGTGCAGTAATACAGTGTTCCGGTAATACAAAAACAGCTATACAATTGGTAGTACGGAAACATGAATGCAATGCTCCTGTTTATACAATGTTATCTAATACTGCCATGAAGTTCTGATGGTCAACAATAGTAACGGCTGAGGCGGGTGGCCGATTCTACTCAGCAGATGTACGCGGAAGGTATTAATGAGCCATGACATTGGTTTGGCATAATGGAATTCCAACTTTGCTATTGTGATCTAACCTTGATGAAATGTATTGAGGAGGGGAGATAAGTTCCTCGCGAAGGGAAGGATGATGAAATATTTTATGAAAAAGTGAAAGCCTAAGGCCTTTACGGCGAGTGGCTAAAGATGGCAAATCAAGGTTTAATTTCATTACAGAAGTGCTGGCAGTTGGGTTATAATTAGAAAAAAGAAAATGAACAGAGTTATTTTGTACCATTTCTAATGAGTGAATTAGGTTTTTCTGGAAGGGATACCAAACTGCTCCGGCGTACTCAAGCTTTGAGCGGAGTAGTGGTTACTTGAATAGCAATAATTTTAGGGAAGACGGTGCCTTAGTGAAATTGCGTTTTAGGTATCCCAGCATGCGGTTAGCCTTTTTAATTACGTAAGAAGCGGGCATGGACCACGAGAGGTTTCTATTATTATGGATGCCAAGATATTTGTAGGATGAAACGGGGTCTAAGGGGTGATTATTAACGCAGTAAGAAGCATGCTGGTTAGAAGTTCTGGACACGCGCATAAATTTATATTTTTGGTATTTAATTCCATTGACCATGATTAGCACCAAGTAGAAATAGCGTTAAGGTCGGATTGAAGAGAAGATATATCAGTGTCGCATATTATTTCCCTGAATATTACGCAATCATAGGCGAATAAATGAATGTTAGAGGAAACACAAGAGGGCAGATTATTTATGTAAATTAAAAAAAGAGAGGACCAAGTACCGACCCTTGAGGTACGCCGGACTGTACTCTGCTTGGTTGTGAGTTTGAGTCATTAGCAAAGACAAACTGTGAACGGTTATAAAGAAAGCACTCAAGCCATGCAAGCAGTATGGGATCAATGTTAATATGAAGCAGCTTCAACATTAGAAGGTTATGGCACACTTTGTCAAACGCTTTCGAAAAGTCTAAAAATATACAGTCCGCAGTTGAAGAGCGGTCAAGAATGACGTTTAGCTTATGCGTAAATAAAACAAGTTGTATTTCACATGAATTTGTCTGGCGGAAGCCATGTTGCGATGGTGAAAAGAATGAATTAGTTTAAAGAAAGCTAGCGAGATTAGAGGCAAGTATATTGTCACGTGGTGGTGACGTTAAGAACACAGTAGCAATACTGTGAAAGGCAAAACTAGATTTTATTGGGCGAACGTGTGCCCACAAAACAGGTTACACTTATAGCACAACGAAAGCGGCGAACAGAGTCGGCGATCGTCGGAAATCTGATCTGCGGGTCAAGCGCGTCGGCTTTTATAGAGCAGTCATCGAATGTTCCAGACTAATCGTTCGGACCCGCGTGCCTTCCACAAAGTTCTACACCATTCGCGTCAGGTGATGAAATCAGATAACATAAGTCTCGGCGACAACAGAGAGCGGATAGAAGCATCGATAACTTTCAAGAACCTTCGGATACATGCAGGCGCGTCCCATGCTGTGCGATTACATTTGTTAGGCGGCGAAACGTGGTTGCCCGATAAAGATAAGTACACGTGTCAATACCCCCCTCTTATATAGCATCGTCCCGATGCTACTAATATAAGAGAGCGAAACACAAAAGGACACTTATTAAACACAAGTAACAACAAAAAGAAACAAGGTCCAAAGGTCAGTTACGCGAAGCCCGAAAGTTCATTAACGCTGGTAGTAGGGCTTTAGTCGCACAACGGGGACTATTTCAGGTCGTGAGCGGCGCCGCTGTGATAGCGAAATACCGTCTGGCACGACCTCATAGTCCAGTGCGCCAATACGTCGGATGATCTTGTACGGTCCGAAATAGCGACGCAAAAGCTTCTCGCTCAGTCCTCGTCGGCGTATAGGGTCCAAACCCAAACACGGTCACCGGGCTGGTACTCCACGAAGCGTCGTCGGAGGTTGTAGTTTCGGCTGTCGGTCCTCTGCTGGTTCTTGATCCGCAGGGGGGCGAGCTGTCGGGCTTCTTCGGCGCGCTGGAGGTAGGTACGGACGTCAGGGTTCTCCTCGTCAGTGACGTGCGGCAGCATGGCGTCGAGCGTCGTCGTCGGATTCCTGCCGTAGACCAGCTTGAACAGCGTGATCTGTGTTGTTTCTTGTACCGCCGTGTTATAAGCGAATGTTACGTACGGCAGGACGGCATCCCAGGTCTTGTGTTCGACGTCGACGTACATCGCTAGCATGTCGGCGAGGGTCTTATTCAGGCGCTCCGTAAGACCATTCGTCTGCGGGTGGTAGGCCATTGTCCTCCTGTGCCTTGTCTGACTGTATTTCAGAATATCTTGGGTGAGCTCCGCTGTAAAGGCCGTTCCTCGGTCGGTGATGAGGACTTCTGGGGTGCCATGTCGCAGCAGGATGTTTTCGACAAAGAATTTCGCCACTTCGGCTGCGCTACCTTTCGGCAGTGCTTTTGTTTCAGCGAAGCGGGTGAGGTAGTCCGTCGCCACGACGATCCACTTATTTCCGGCTATTGACGTCGGAAAGGGTCCCAGCAAGTCCATCCCGATCTGCTGGAATGGTCGGCAAGGAGGCTCGATTGGCTGTAGTAATCCGGCTGGCCTTGTCGGCGGTGTCTTGCGTCGCTGACAGTCTCGGCATGTTCTGACATAACGGGCGACATCGGCGGTCAGGCGCGGCCAAGAATACTTTTCTTGTATCCTCGATAGTGTCCGGGAAAATCCGAGGTGTCCCGCGGTCGGATCGTCATGTAGGGCGTGCAATACTTCTGGACAAAGTCCTGACGGGACAACAAGAAGGTAATTGGCGCGGACTGGTGAGAAGTTCTTCTTCACGAGTAGACTGTCTTGAAGCGTGAAGGAAGATAATCCGCGCTTAAATGCCCTGGGGACAACGTCGGTGTGCCCTTCCAAATAATCGACGAGGCCTTTAAGCTCCGGTCCGCTCGTTGTTGTTCGGCGAAGTCTTCCGCGCTTATTATTCCAAGGAAGGCGTCGCCATCCTCGTCATCTTGCGGCGGCGGGTCAATGGGGGCGCGTGATAGGCAATCGGCGTCTGAGTGTTTTCGTCCGGACTTGTATGTTACAGTGATGTCGTATTCTTGTAGTCTGAGGCTCCACCGTGCCAGCCGTCATGAGGGATCCTTTAAATTCGCTAGCCAACACAAGGCGTGATGGTCGCTCACGACTTTGAATGGCCTGCCATATAGGTAAGGGCGAAATTTCGCTGTAGCCCAAACGACGGCGAGGCATTCCTTTTCGGTTCTAGAATAATTGCCTTCCACTTTTGACAACGACCGGCTAGCGTAAGCTATCACGTGTTCATGTCCATCTTTTCTCTGGACTAGGACGGCACCGAGGCCTAGGCTACTGGCGTCTGTGTGGATTTCGGTATTGGCGTGCTCGTCGAAGTGGGCAAGTACGGACGGCGACTGCATGCGTCGTTTGAGTTCTTGAAATGCGTCGGCCTGCGGCGTTTCCCACTTGAACTCGACGTCACATTTAGTTAGCTGTGTCAGCGGCTCAGCGATGCGTGAGAAGTTCTTGACAAATCGCCTGTAGTAGGCACACATGCCAAGAAATCTACGCACTGCCTTCTTGTCGATGGGCTGTGGGAACTTTGCTATGGCAGCTGTCTTCTGCGGGTCGGGGCGGACTCCAGATTTGCTGATGACGTGGCCTCAAAATAGAAGCGCCTCGTAAGCGAAGCGGCACTTTTCCGGCTTCAGAGTAATTCCTGATGACCTGATGGCCTCTAGTACTGTTGCAAGCCACCTAAGGTGAACGTCGAAATATCCGGCGAAGACGACGACGTCATCCAAGTATACGAGACAGGTCTGCCACTTCAATCCTGTTAAAACCGTGTCCATCACGCGCTGGAACGTTGCAGGCGCCGAGCACAGTCCGAATGGCATAACCTTGAACTCGTAGAGGCCGTCTGGGGTGATGAAGGCGGTCTTTTCGCGATCTCTTTCGTCGACTTCTATTTGCCAATAGCCAGACTTGAGGTCCATGGACGAGAAGTATTTAGCGTTGCAGAGCCGATCCAATGCGTCGTCTATCCGTGGGAGGGGGTATACGTCCTTCTTCGTGATCTTGTTCAGACGACGATAATCGACGCAGAAACGTAGGGTTCCGTCCTTTTTCTTCACCAAGACAACAGGGGATGCCCACGGGCTTTTCGACGGCTGGATGATGTCGTCGCGCAGCATTTCGTCGACTTGTTCTCTTATAGCTTCACGTTCTGGCGCCGAAACTCGGTAAGGGCTCTGACGGAGTGGTGGAGAGCATTCCTCAGTGATTATGCGATGCTTGGCGACTGGTGTTTGTCGAATCCTCGATGACGTTGAAAAGCAGCCTTTGTATCGTTGGAGCAGACTTCTGAGCTGCTGTTGCTTAATCATAGGGAGATTTGGATTAATGTCGTAGTCTGGTTCGGGAACCATGGTCGTCGGGGTAGATGCGGCGGAATCCGAGAGGACAAACGCATTACTTGTTTCCAGAATTTCCTCGATGTACGCGATCGTCGTGCCCTTGTTGATGTGCTTGAACTCCTGGCTGAAGTTTGTCAGCAACACTTCAGTTTTCCCTCCATGCAGTCGAGCGATCCCTCTTGCGACGCAAATTTCACGGTCTAGCAGTAGACGTTGGTCGCCTTCTATGACGCCTTCTACGTCAGCGGGTGTTTCGGTGCTGACCGAAATAACAATGCTGCAGCGAGGCGGGATGCTCACTTGATCTTCGAGCACACTCAAGGCGTGGTAACTACGAGGGCTCTCCGGCGGCATTGATTTATCTTCCGACAGCGTTATTGACTTCGACTTCAGGTTGATGATTGCGCCGTGTTGGTCCAGGAAGTCCATACCGAGAATGACGTCTCGTGAACACTGTTGGAGGATAACGAAGGTGGCAGGGTAAGTCCGGTCATGAATGGTTATTCTTGCCGTGCAGATCTCAGTCGGCGTGATGAGGTGTCCTCCAGCGGTGCGAATCTGAGGGCCTTCCCATGCGGTCTTAACTTTCTTCAACTGGGCGGCGATGTGTCCACTCATTACGGAGTAATCGGCCCCTGTGTCGACTAAGGCAGGGACTGCGTGGCCGTCGAGAAGCACGTCGAGGTCGGTTGTTCTTTGTCTGGCATTGCAGTTAGGTCTTGGCGTTGTATCACGGCTGCGTCGTGTTGAACTGAAGTTGGAACGTCGCGTCGTCAAGTCGTCTTTCGTCGGTGTAGTCTTGGCTTCCTGACTTCGTCGGGACGGCGGCGTGTCGTTATTATGTCGTCGAGATGGTCTCTTCGTCGTCTTCTTCGGCGACGGAGGATCTTCGTCAGTTCGACGAACAGCAACCGCACCTCCATCGGTTGCTGCTTTTAGTTTTCTGGATATGGGCTCGCTGACCGGCCCCGGGCTGCGCCAGTGTATGGTCGGCGCTGCGGCGACAGGTAGCGGCCTGGTGACGGCGAACGGGACGGTCGTCGAGGGTACCACTGTGTGGCGGCGAGGTAGTCGGCGATATCGCGAGGTCGTTCACCAATCTGTGGTCGCGGCGCGTTAACGGCGAACCCTCGGAGTCCCATCTCCCCGTATGGGCATCGGCGGTAGATGTGCCCGGCTTCTCCGCAGTGATAGCAAAGCGGGCGGTGGTCGGGGGTGCGCCAAACGTCAGTCTTCCTCGCGTAGGTGCGCTGGGCGACGGGTGGGCGTGCTGGCGGCGGCGGCGGTGGACGACGGAATTGCGGCGTTAGAGGGCCCTGGCGCGGTCGCGGAGGGGGACCTTGACGGCGCACGACGGCGGCGTAGGTCATCGCTTGCGGCTCAGGCTGCGGCAATTCAAGGGCTACTCCATGCTGTTGTTGGAGCTCCTCACGCACGGCGTCGGCAATCGAAGCCACTTGATGCTGTGATGATGGGAACAGCTTTTGTAGCTCATCCCGCACGACAGCTCGGATAGTTTCGCGTAGGTTGTCGGTGGCCAGTGATTGAACCCCGGCGTAGTTTGTATAGTTCGTGTGGCGATCGAATTGCCGGTTCCGGATCTCGAGTGTCTTCTCAATGCTCGTCGCCTCACGAAGAAACTCTTCGACGGTCTTCGGTGGGCTTCTTACCATCCCGGCGAAAAGTTCCTCTTTTACACCATGCATGAGTAAGCGGACTTTCTTTTCCTCGGCCATATCCGGGTCGGCGTGGCGGAACAAACGGCTCATATCTTCCGTAAAGATGGCGACGTTCTCGTTTGGCAGCTGCACTCGGGCGTCCAGCATAGCTTCAGCCCTTTCCTTGCGCACGACCCTTGTAAAGGTGCGTAGGAAGCCGGTACGGAACAGGTCCCACGTTGTCAAGGTCGATTCCCTGTTCTCAAACCAAGTTCTGGCGGTGTCTTCTAAGGCGAAGAAGACATGCCGCAGCTTATCGTCGGAGTCCCAGTTGTTGAATGTTGCGATTCGTTCTTAGGTCTCCAGCCATGATTCCGGGTCTTCAGTCGCTGCTCCATGGAAGGTTGGTGGGTCCCAAGGTTGTTGTAGGATAGCGGGCGACGCTGGGGCAGCCATTGGGGTTGTCTTGACCACGATCTTCTTTGTCGTCTCAGGTAGAAGTCCGTGCTCTGGGGGCAGTCCTTGCAGTCTGCGGCTAGCACGCTGGTCTTGGGCGATGTTGGTTCTGTCCTCGGGCTTCGGGCTTGGATCTCGGCTTTGCGGGGGCGTTCGGTACATGAACGCACAAGCACCTCCACCAGATGTCACGTGGTGGTGACGTTAAGAACACAGTAGCAATACTGTGAAAGGCAAAACTAGATTTTATTGGGCGAAAGTGTGCCCACAAAACAGGTTACACTTATAGCCCAACGAAAGCGGCGAACAGAGTCGGCGATCGTCGGAAATCTGATCTGCGGGTCAAGCGCGTCGGCTTTTATAGAGCAATCATCGAATCTTCCAGACTAATCGTTCGGACCCGCGTGCCTTCCACAAAGTTCTACACCATTCGCGTCAGGTGATGAAATCAGATAACATAAGTCTCGGCGACAACAGAGAGCGGATAGAAGCATCGATAACTTTCAAGAACCTTCGGATACATGCAGGCGCGTCCCACGCTGTGCGATTACATTTGTTAGGCGGCGAAACGTGGTTGCCCGATAAAGATAAGTACACGTGTCAATATGTTTTAACATCTTACATGGAATGGAAGTGAGCGAGATAGGGCGGTAGTTATATGGAGAATGCTTGCAACCCGACTTATGGAGTGGGATCACCTTTCCGATCTTCCATTCAGCAGGCAAAGTACCCTTATCTAGCGACTGTTGGAATATCATTGCGAGAAAAATTGAAGAGTAACAGCTAGTGCTTTTCGAAAATTTGACGTTTATTTAATCGTGTCCTGGAGCCGAAGCCAATTTTAAAGATGAGATCATTGGTGCGATGCCTGCTGGTTCAGTGATTATAAGAAACTTTGCTTGGTAAACCTAGTCGTGTGAGGATGGAAGAGTAATGAGTGTAGTTGATGAAAAGTTGTGCATGAAAACATCATTAGGTGTGGAAGCACATTCGTTAGTTGGAATAACATTTCCAGAGCTGTCGATTAAGATTATTATGTCATCCGCCTTGGGGTTAATGACACGCCAGAATTTCTTGGTGTCGGTTTTAAGCATTGACGGCAAGATATGGCCAAGAAAGTGATCCTTGGCTTGTTTAAGTGCAGCTACATACTCATCTGCCGCGAGTTTGTACTTGTCCAGCGGTTTGCGCTAGGTGAACTTTTGGCTAATTTGCCTAGGCGTTTCTCTTTATTAGAGAGGCGCTTGAGAGGGATGTTATACCATGGGGCGCTTAGATTACATGCAAGCGTGCACAGTGGGATGTATTTGTTAGTTCAGGAATTTTTGAAACAAAGATATTTCAGTTGGTATGAACGGTACGACTGTCAAAGTTGTTTAAAATCGTCTAGAAAAGCAGATAATTCGCAATTGATGGCTTCAAAATTTCCTTTCGCGTAGTCTCGAAAAGATTTGAATTTTTACCGGTTTTTCTTCGGAAAATATTTCTGTGGAACGAAAGTGCCCAATGGTCACTCAAGCCGGGTAAATAGGTGATGTCGGGAACTAGGTCAAGCCGCGATGTTAATACAAGGTCAAGCGTGTTCTGAACGGATTCGGTAGTTCGTGTGGGTTGAGTAACAAGTTGCGAAAGTGAAAAAAAAAAACAGAGCGCATGTCTAAGAACTCATTGGCTAATGAAGAAAAAGGTGTAAATTTGGAGGTTCAGTGTTCCATATTATGTTCGGTAGGTTAAAATCGCCAAGCAAAAATAAAGGTAATGTAGGATGACGGGACGCAACAATGTTAGGGATATGCATCTCATTTACGAAATTATATGAGAAAAGGGGGGGGGGGCGGTAACAAACGCCAATGATTATCTTCTGGCGACTTATTTCAATGATGGCCCAAACAGTTTCGAAGTCAGTATTGACAGGAATTCACTGAGATGAGAAATCTTTAGAAATTGCTAAAACCACGCCGCCTCCCTGACGCATTGTACGGTCACAACGATACACTGAAAAATGGAGTGGGATCTTTGGGATCGGCCCACGTCTGAGGTGTGATTAACGCCTGTTTCATTTTATCCATGGGTCGGGTAGGCATTGCACTATCTTCGGTATCGGCCCATGTATGGGGAGTGCTTAACGCCTGCGTCACCTTCGCCGCGAGTTAGGCCGGCATAGCACCATTTTACAGATCGGCCCACGTGGGAGGAGTGGTTAACGCCTGCTTCACCTCCGGCACGGGTCGGCCTGGCATTTCTCTATCTTCGGGATCGGCTCACGTATGGGAAGTGCTTAAGACCTCCGTAACGTTAGCCGCGGGTCGGCCGGTATTCCACTATCTTCAGGGTCGGGCCACGTATGGTGATTGCTTAACGCCTGCTTTACCTCCGCCGCTGATCGGGGCTGTATTTCACTACCGTCGGGATTGGCACACGTCTGGGGAGTGCTTAACTCCTGCTTCACCTTCACCGCAGGTAGCCCCACATTGCACTACCTCCCTGATCACCCACGTATGGAGAGTTCTTTGCTTACGACACGAAAGTTTTCTTGAATGGTAGGGGTACACAGCTTCGCTGTAAAAGTATGGCGCGTTTTCTTGTTAGGAGGGTGAGTTAAGGTAGCAAAACTAAATGAATGATTGCCCGCCAGAATAACATAATTTGGCGCACAGCGGCACGCTTATCTCCAATGTATAAGCCAGTGCCTCCGTCATTAAACAGCTGGGCGCGCGCGAGATAATGGCATCCCAGTCAATTAAGCACTTTGTGTTGGAGATCTGCAGCTTCGCTCTTCCAAGCCTTTGCAATCGTCATCCAAAAACCGGAAATTTCGCTTGAATACGCGTTATGTCCTTTCGATGCAGAGTCTATATTGAGCAAATAGTGGATATTCCTACAATACGTATAATGACAGGCAGAAGGTAAGCAATAACGGAGGTTTTGAACCTGTTGAACGTAGACGTTACGCTCTTTAGTGCAATGCATATTTTTCTCATCTATGGTCAAGGAAGCATTGTTTTATATCCTAACAAACAAGGAATTTTTTCGGCAAGGAATCAACATACAATTAAGACATGAAACACGTATCTTCAGCCCGATGCAATACAGCTAACAACGCTCGAGCGCACATAGTCTGCCACAGAGGTTGAGACAGCGCGCATTATTGCCATAGTGCAAATATTTCACGTGTACCGCTTTAGAAATAGCTGCACATATTTTGGAAAGTTAGGCATCACTCTTTTTCTGAAGCTGCTGAGCGTGATATTGTTACGAAATGATGAAGGAAGAGAGAGAGAGAGGGAGAAGATGGCGAGAAGCTGGCTGCTGCATGTTGTTACTAGTAAGCCATTTTAACCACATTGACTCTGCTTGTATAACAATTGTAAGTACAGTCCTATACTTCCAACAACCCCGTAAAATATTGGTGGGAGGTGAGGGGTACAATGGCTGGAAACGGAGCTCCGCAGTGGACGTCCCGTAATCGTCCTCACCATCAATGACGGTGAGTACTCGCGA
This sequence comes from Dermacentor variabilis, assembly GCF_050947875.1. NCBI lineage: Eukaryota > Metazoa > Arthropoda > Arachnida > Ixodida > Ixodidae > Dermacentor > Dermacentor variabilis. The sequence goes on along the minus strand of NC_134574.1, from coordinate 94,601,416 downwards.
TCAACGTCGTTGCCGCTTCCAACTTTACCATCGCCCCCTACGTCACTATCCCCTTTGGTTGTGGTTGTGCACCCAAGTATCCCGGAACTTTTTGCGGGACTGATGACACCGACGTTGAAGAGTGCTTGGCTATGTACAAACGTGTGAGTGGAATCAACAGATGTGGCCGTAGGCTTATGCTAGGTAACCTGTTCTTCTACCTAAGAGGCATGGCAAAACTCCACGCAGGGGCGTCTGCGTCAGCAGGCGTTTGGTGTGTTGCGACACCACGTACCCGAGCACACGAGGGTTGGACCCTCCCGCGTCTAACCGTGCGTGGCTTAGCCGTGTCTGGGAAAAGGGGGATACTGGGTGTTGAGCAAATGCCGGTTGTTTGGACCTTTACGGCGCCTATTTACAGATCTCTGATGTCCCTCAAGAACCTCAAGAATCCCATACTCATAATTCTATATTCAATCCTGTGCAAATTATATTCGTGTAATAAACAGGTCATAGTATGTTGGGTGCCTGGGCACAGGTGCATCGAGGGCAACACGCTGGCTGATGACATTGCCAAATCCATTACAAAAAAAAAGCTGGCAACTCTTCCATAGGTATCGCACCTTCAGACCTAAAACTACTTTTGCGCAAAAAACTTAGAAGGCATTGGCAACAGATGCGCGATACTGAAACCTTCGATAAACTCCATTTATTTAGGCCACACTTAGGAAATTGCGCGCCAATAACAAATACACGGCGAACTGAAGTAATTTTCTGCCGCCTTAGGATAGGCCATACCTATGGCACACACTTATCTATTGAGCGGTAGCGAAGCTCCAGCCTGTTGTAAATGTGAATAGACACTGACCGTCCTCCATGTCCTGCTGGAGTGTCGGGAAGCGGAATCTCAAAGGAAAAAGCACTTCCCTACAGTGTAACGACAGCAGATACCTTTACATCCATGTATGTTCCTTGGTGCTGACCCGCTTTTTAACCCAAAAACAGTTTTTCTTTAACTTTTAGAGGATGTTGACGCAGTACAAATACTAGACCCACAAGTTTCGTAGCATGGCCTCTAATCAGAGGCTCCTGCTGCGTAAACAGCGCTTTGTATAGCACTTGCCTCCGGGCCCTTTCACTTGAGGACCTCGTTGAGGCAGTAGTGCTTCTGACGTATATACATTTTTAGTACCTCACACATTCATGGTATAACTTTTAAACAGCCCACCTCACAAGCCATTGTCATTATGTTAACATTCTCATATCCTGCGTCTTGTCTTATGCATCTATACAGCCTCACTATCTCGTTATAGACAGCCACCATACCCTTTGTTGTTATTTTCCTCACCGAGTACATAACAACATTGCTTGGCGCTCTTTGGCCATGACTGACCTTTGCGCCACAAAACCCTATACATTATCATCGTCATCATGGCAAAGGTGTGGTTCGAAAACCATGAAGAGAAGCTGACCCGCTGGGGCCAATGCAAAGAAAAGTTAACAGGGTTGCTTGGCAATGCAGATGGCAGTAATATTGCCGCAAAGCAGGAACTGGCCCTCTGGTGCCTAATTCCCCACAGAGCCCTATGTTTCGTATATCCAGGACGTGCTGGCGATTTGTCGTAAAGCCGATCACGACATGGCAGAACCTGAGAAGGTAAGGCAAGTGCTGAAGGGTATTGCTGACGATGCCTTTACTCTGCTTTTGCGCAAAGCTGCTCTTCAGTTGATGCTATCATGAAAAAGTGCCGAAAATAGACAGGCTAACAGCCGACGCATCCTGCACTCATTCATCAGACTTCCCAATACTGCCGCAACGTCGACGTGTGAAGATCAGCCCGCACAGCTGCATGCATCGCCATCAGAGGACGTGGTGCGAATCGTTCGACGTCAACTGGACAAGATGGTGCCCGCAGCTTTGTGTTCACGAACCGCCGATGCTACGTACTCCTTTTTCACTTCCTCTAGTGCAAGCCATGATTCGACGGCTACTTCAAAATTTTAGCCTACATTTTGTTTGTGCTGTCCCCAGCCCCAGAGCCTACGAACGCGCTTCTACTATTTTTGTTCCACCCCGACGCTTCTCGCCGCGTTATTGCAACCCCACTCGGTAGAGAACCGCGGACGACCAGCCGATATGTTTCACCTGTCGATGCATTGGTCATGTCGCCAGATATTGTCGCAATTCGGAGTCATCGACATTTCGCAGGCCGATCAACCTGAGCCGTTTTAGTGGAAATGCCGGCAATGTTTCACCCACCGCCGAGTCTAACAGCGCCGACAACTCCGCTAGGAACACGTGATACAGTCGTTCACCATCACCGCGCGCACACCAGTCTTGCTCACAGCAAGCACGTCGCTCATCTTCCCGTTCGCCACAGCTACGTCGCCTTTCGTCCCCTCTGGCTTTAGGCCACACACTTTCGGTGAACTAAGAAGTGCAGCCCTCGGAGGTGGTGTGGCATTGCGCAATAGTGCAGGAAATCGTCTGTCTGTGCCCACAAAGAGATGTGCATTTGACGTTAAAATAGAACGCTTACCTGTCCATAAACTGGTTGACAATGGAGCCCACGTATCTGCAATGTGTGGTAGCTTACGTAGACATTTATAGAAGGTCCTCACTCTACCAGCTGACCGATTGTTTCGTGTGGCCGACGGCGGCGTGTTGGTTGTACTTGGAATGTGTACTGCGCGAATAAGTATAGCCGGCTGCCCTACTTCTGTTCTCTTTCCTGTGAACGACACCTGCCCCCTCTATGTTATCCTTTGATTGGACTTTTCATCCTATCATTCCGCTCTCATCGACTGCGCAACCGGCGTTCTTCAGATGGATCTGCCTCAAGTCAACGATGCTCCGAGCACCATTCCATCCGACTTGTAGGCACTTCAAGAAGTCCGCCTGTCACCTGAGGTAGTCACTTATGTGGCTTCGACCGCACAGCCACAGATTCGCGACGGTAAATATGTCCTTTGCCCCATCACCGACGTGTTTTGGAAACGGAAGATTGCTCGTTCGCATACGCTGGTGACGATTACTTATAACAACGTCGTTCTGCCTCTTCTCAATTTCAGCCTGAGCCCTCAAGTGCTTCCATCCGGCATGTTCTTGGCCACTGTTTTTAATAATTCCAAATTTGACATTTAAATTTTGAAGGTCGAGAGCGATTTCTTAGCACCAATTGCTGCGCACAGCTCTGTATCTCTAACGGATGACTTGGCGAAGATGATTGCACCTGACCTCAGTTCTGCAAAGGCCACGGACATTCGTCTCCTCTTCGAATCGTACCTTGACATCTTTGATTTCGGCGACAAGCCTTTACGGACAAACATCTGTTCTTCACCACCGTGTCAACACTGGAGATACGAGTCCTCTTCACCGGCGCCCTTATGGTGTATCGCATGCAGAATGTCAAGTCATCCAATCAGAATTGTACCAAATGCTCTACAAAGGGGTCATCGAGCTATGAGCCAGCCCTTGGGATTAGATTTGCCTGTCATCCTTGTGAAAATGAAATATGGTTCGAGGCGTTTGCAACGATTATCGCCATTTCAACAAGATCCCCAGAAAAGACGTCTAGCCACTACCCCGAATCAATGACGCCTTGCATTGCTTGCACGCAGCTAAATAATTCTTGTCCGTTACTCTTCGATGACGATGCTGGCAGATTTGAGTTGACGAAAAGGACCACGAGAAGATGGCCTTCATCACACCGGATGGCTTCTACCAGTTCAAAGTCATGCCCATTGGCCTATGCAATGCTCCTGAGACATTTGAACATACTATGTACTCCTTTCTGCGAGGCTACAAAAAGACCACGTGTCTCTGATGCCTTGAAGACGTTATTGTTTTTTATCCCACGTTCGGCAGCCACGTTACCCGATTCGCTGCCATTATTGCGGTCTTCCGAAAAGCCCGTCTCCAATTACACTCTACGAAATGTCAATTCAGGCGCCGTGAGATTACCGTGCTGGGAGACCTCATTGACGAATCCGGTGTCCAACCAAATCCGGAAAAAAGTTCAGGCCGCACGCATTTTTCCTGTGCCACGTTTTGCTTCTCACGTGCGCTGCTTCGTTTCTCCGTTTCGTCAAAAATATCGCCGGCGTTGCTGGGCCTTTTATAGAGCTTCTAAAGAAGAACACACTGCTATCATGGGTCCCTGAGCAAGTTCACGTGTTCATCGCTTTCGTAGGGTTTCTGACCACCCCTCCCATACTTGCCCACATTGATCCATCTGCACCGACCGAAGTCCACACTGACGCACGCGGCCATGACATAGGCGCTGTTCCCGCCCAACAGCAGAACGGTACCGAGTTCGTGATAGCTTACGCCAGCCGCCTGACGTGACCTACTGAGAGAAGTTACTCCATCATCGAGCGGGAGTGCTCTTGGCTTTAGTTTGGGCTGTCGCCGAGATGCGGCCATATTTGTACGGCTGCATGTATACGCTCGTTACATACCACCACGCTCTCTGCTGGTTGTCTTCCCTCTTCCCACCCATACCCCACAGGATAGCTTGGTCGCTGGGCTTTGCGGCTCCAGCAATTTTCATTTTGTTGTCAACTATAGGTCAGTACGTCTGCACAAGGACGCTGACTGCTTCTTGCGTCCTCCGGTGGTTCCTCCCGATCCTGGTGTGCATGATCAGGTGACCTGCGTCATGACTTTGACTGACATGGCCGACATGCGCGCTGAACAACAATGCGACGCATCCTTACAGTCCATCATCGCCGGAGTGAAACCTGGAAACACCGACGACACGTGCCGGATGTTCGTGCTGCATGACGGCATCCTCTACCGCTGCAATATCAACCCTGATGGTCCTGATTTGCTCCTTGTCCTTCTTCGTCATCTGCCATCCGTCCTTCTCGAACAACTTCACGATGCACCGAAGGCGGGAACCCTTGGAGTTTTCCGTATATACGACCACGTACGACGCCAGTTCTCCTGGCCGGGTCTCTACCGCTCTGTGCGTCATGATGTCCCAACTTGCGATTGTGTGAGTGCAGGAAGAAACCTCTCCTGCCACCTGTCGGCCGACTCCATCCAATTGAAGTTACCTCTGAAACATTCTTTCGCGTAAGCCTTGACCTGCTTGGCCCTTTTCCTACTAACACTAGAGGAAATAAGTGCATCGCGGTCGCTACTGACTACGCTACACGCTACGGGCCAACATAGGCGTTGCCGACTAGTTTCCCAATCTACGCGGCCCATTTTCTCCTTCACAACGTCATGCTCCAGCACGGTGCACCTCGACAGTCACTTACAGACCGCGGCCGCTCGTACTTTTCTAGTTGTGGACGACCTCCTCCATCTTTGTGCCACTGAGCACCAGCTGTTCACCGCCTCCCACCCACAAACGAACAGTCTTACGGAACGTCTCAACCGAACACTCACAGAGATGCTGTCGATGTACGTTTGCAGCGATCACCACGACTGGGACGCCACGCTGGCCTACGTGACTTTCGCGTATAACCCGAGGCGACATGACACCGTAGGGTATTCACATATTTATCTCTTGTATGGTCGCGACCACATTTTGCCCTTTGGCACCATCCTACCTTCTGGGCCCCGCGTTGCCACTGACTGCGCTCGTGAAGTAATCGATCGTACTCACGTGGCGCGCCCAGTCGTCGGATCTCGCTTATTAGCATCGCAGCATCTGAAAAAAAAAGAAGAGCACTACCACCAGTGCCATCGCAAGATTCAGTTCAGCCCAGGTGTTTGGGGACTGCTTTGGTCACAATGTCGTCGGGTCAACCTCTCCCAGAAGCTTCTCTCTTGCTACAAAGGGCATTATGAAGTCCTACATCAAGTTAATGGCGTCAATTACGAGATCGCGCCGTTACAGTTTCATCCATCAAAAAGTCCGCCACCTGTTATCGTCGTGCACGCTGCGCAGCTCAAGTCAAACTTCGCTCGTAGTTCTTCGCCTACCAGGCGCCGAGACGGCGCTTCACCGCCATGGGGTCCTTTTACGGAAGGAGGAAAGAAGCGAGAGAGAGGAAGAAGATCGCAATGCGCTGACTGCGACGTGTTGTTACTAGTCAGGCATTTTTAACCCCATCGACTCTGCTTGTACATACATTGTAAATTTTGTCTTATACTCCCAACATCCCCGTAAGTATATAAAGCTATCTGCACCTAACCGCATATGTTCATAGGCTGCATGTCGTAACGAACCATTTTATTTGATTTTCTGTGTGGTTGTATCGAGCATGCGTCGAAGCTGGAATTCTGCAGCATTGCTGTTATCGCTGGAATCACCACTCATTTCGGCACATGCTGAAAAGAAGAATGCGAAATGATATTCTGCGTCGCAAATGGGCAGCAGCCGTTTACAGTTTTAAGGCCGCCGTCAATCGTTCATGCGACTAACAGGAACATATCGAAATACAGAGAGAATAAGATTTTAGCAATGCGCAAAGGAACTTCCCGAGGACTTACCTTGAAATGACGACGAAACAATAATGCCAGACACTGACAGAATAACATAACATCCATCCTCGGGCGCATTTTACAGAATAAATTACCATAAATTATTTCCGTTGTTTCTGATGGTGATGAAACAAACGGTCCTTCAGCTCGTGTGGTGACAATACTTAATGATATTTTAGGTGTTGAAGATCATTCAGTTGAAAGAATACACAGAATAGGACAAATGCACCAAGGTAAAACGCGTCCTGTAAGAAAAAAAATAAGTGTGTTAAACAATTCCGACAAATTGAAGGGCAAAACTATTTCAATATCAGAAGACTTCTCGGCAGCCACTAGGTACAAAAGAAAAATGCTATGAGAGCGTACTTCTCCCGCTAGAAGGGCAGGCAAAAAGGTGAAACTTGTTTGTTAGAAAGTTAAGCTCGACGGCGAATGGTTCAAATGGGAAGACGAACAGAGGAAGATGGACCCCTCAGGTAGACACGAAGATGCAGCGGCAGCAAACCAATGAATCGATAAAAATGACACAAATGATTTTTTTTGCTTGAACTTTAACGCTCGCAGTACAGTGGGCAAGTCCTCCAACCTTGAGAGCATAATCCTTGCGTACAGGCCGCATATTGTAATTATTACAAAATCATGACTGCAACCTGACGTCATTGACAAGAGAATACTGCCTAACTGCTATAAAACCTTCTGTAAACATAAAATTTCGGGAGGTGGTGGGGTTGCCATCATTTATGAAAAATCTTTGCGAATTTAAATGCTGGCAGACATTCCAGGAATTGAATGTGTCCTCGCAAATATGCATACAGTTAACAAAACTTTCCTTATCGGGGGATTTTACCGCCCTCCTAACACAGAGAGCAGTTTCAGCGACCAACCTAATGAATTTCCCTGCTCATGCAGAGCTTCATTCTGGAATATACTACTGGGCCGTGATTTTAATTTTCCATCAGTGGTATGGTACGATGAATTTCCTCAGCCCGGTGCACAAACCGCCGAACCTTTTGTTGATCTTGTGATGTACCATGACCTAACGCAATTAATAAAACAACCTACACACATAAACAATGACTCAGAATCTATCTGGGATCTTTTTTTAGTTACCAGAAGTATGCTTCCTCAGGTTTTGAAACTTGGCGTCGTAAACGGCATATCATATCCCAGAAAGCCATGTCTTACGACCTGTTTGGGCCATGTCGCTAGGGTTGAGCACGAAAAGCGTTCATTGCTCATTTTCTCACGATCAGATAATGTGCATATATTAGATGCACTGGACTTATCGTTTCCCACTTTGTTTCTCTATCCCAGTCTGCTTTATGCTCACTAAAGGATCTTTAGCAATACTTTAAAGATCTTGTTTTGCAATGAGTGAATAACTTTGTACCGACGAAAGTAATCATTGTCCGCAAAAACTGGCCTATGGACAACAAAAGAAATTATACGCTTCGAACAATGTTACTATGAACCAATTTCTCCTTTCATCCCCTGCAAAATTCCGCCGTCATTTTTCGTCAAAATCAAAAACCGTGCCAACCCTGTGCATTAGTGATGAAACAGTATCGGAGAAATTACTAGTTGCAGAATCCTTCAACAACTTTTTCTTTTCCGTGTTTATAGTTGAAAACGCTCAAAAAATCATATTTTCGATATTGGAAAGAGTTGCACCTAATAGTGATGTTATAATTAATAAAGAAGGTGTTTTAAAGCTTTTACTTAACATTGACACAAAAAAAATTTTCTGGCGCCAATGCGATACCCAACACTTTCCTGTTCCGGTCTGCCAAGTGGTGCTCTAAATTCATATGTGTGATTTTTAATAAGTCGTAATATCTATTCGAGTTGTTGCCTGATGACTGGAAGTTTTGAAAGATTGTTCCCGTGCCAAAAGGAGGGGAGTGATCAATGTTTTCTCCCTGCCGACCAATTTCTATACTTTTGCACTTCTATCAAACTTCTTGAGCACATTATCTGTAAACATCTAACTGTTTTTCTTGATGTTCACGGCTTGCTCGACACTAGGCAGCATGGATTTCATAAAGGGCTTTCAGCCACTACTCAGCTCATAGAAACCATTCATTATTTCGCAGATATTCTGGATGAGCGAGGTCAAATTGACATTATTTTTTTTAGATTTCAAAAAAAAAGCATTTGACTGGGTATATCACAGCGAACTTATGATAACATTCAAACATATGCTTAAAAATGAGTCCCCTCTATCTTGGATTCAAGCGTACCTTACTTCGAGAGGGCAAACTAAACATGGACGGAACACATTCACGTTCAAGACCTTTACTATCCGGAATCCCACAGGGATCAGTGGTTGGCCCCTATTTTTCTTAAATTTACCTAATGATATTGCCCAGGAATCGCCAATAAAATTGTTTGCTGACGATTCTGTATTATATCAAGAAATCCGTAGTCCAGTTCACCAATCGCTCTTAGATACCTCGCTGTCTACAGCGCAGTCATGGTGCAGCGTATGACAAATGAAAATAAATGCGAAAAGAAAATGTCGCGATGACCATGACGCGTAACGAGATCCCTTAAATATTCCGTGTTCTATCGATAGGCAAATTTTAGACCGCATGAAAAGCAGTAAATATTTGGGCGCGGTTATCAGTTCGAACTTAAAGTGGAATAAGCACGTGCCATACATAGAAAAGAACGTCATGAAGAAGCGTGACTACTTGAGGCGTTGATTAAGAAATTCACCGCGTGAGATAGAGCTACTGGCTTACAAATCTTTCGTCCGCCCGATTTTTGAGTATGGGTCCGTCGTCTGGGATCCACTAAGCGATATTAACATAAAAAGGCGGAAAAATTCAGGGAGAGGCCATACGATTTCTATTTAATTCATTTAGCCGGTATGCATCACCAAGTGCGATGCTCGAAAGAGCAGAGCTAGTTTCTCTACAAAAACGGCCATATAAAAAACGTATAAAGTGCATGTATCTGCTCTATTATGAAAAATTAGGCATAGACAAGGACATACCGCTCCTCTTGCTCTTCGATCAACTCGGGCTACCTGCGGTAAGCAGAATAAAGATTACTACTGCAAAACAGAAGCTTTTAGGAATTAATATTGTCCCCGAACCATTAGGGAATGGAATGTACTTCCTGCTGCGGTGGTTGCCTGCGACACCATTGAAGCATTCTTAGAACTGCTAAAAAAATGGTATAAATGAGCAGGATACATCGACTGCCCACCTTTTTTTTCGGCCTGGCCCTCCAGGTAATTGAACGCACGTATTTTCCGATGGGTCGGTTATTGCTACAGATTTTTACACACATTACTTCATTATGTTTGTCTTATACGATGTATGTTCTGAAATCGTTTGCCACGCGTTGTATACATATATTATTCTAGCTTTCCTTTTCTGTCACTTGAATATTCGTCAACTTAGCCCTAAGAGCAGTTTGCATTTTCTTCTTCTGGAATGGTTTCACAATGTTGGCGCTAAATGCTACGTTTTCGCAAGTGACACGATGTTCATATTTTCAAATTCAGTGCTATTGCATTGTGCTCACGCTTCGCGCCTTGTACTCAACGTATTCGTCGTTTTGTATCTACCGACTCCTGCTTAAAGCCTATAATCAGAGGATGGCAGTAGTCTTGAAATATATAAATAAAGAATAACGAGGCCGCAAGCCCGGCGATGGGGACTGAGTAGGCTTCACACGCGTTGGGTTGAGACGTGCCGCCTGTCAAGCTGGTAGCCGCAGCCGCAGCCACAGCCACATTCTTTTTTTCATGTGCTCTGCCGCCTGGCGAAATCGACTAAGCTCATTAACTCGGCCACGAAACGGCTGGAGTTCCCACTCTTGTCGTTTGCTTTGTTACTCTATGCTTCTATGGTGAAAATTTGAGCGCGTGGTTAGCAGAAGCTAATCTCCAATGACGTATAAACGGTTAGTCAGCATCAAATAGATGTGGTATCTCTGCATCTGAGAAGATCAATAGGCACTCTTTTCTCCGCTCCAGCATGTGAATAATGGACACCTAAAGCAGCATTGCTCTCGGTGTCGACAAGAGCAGCTGCAGACACCGTTTGTTGCGGACGGACGCTTTTCGAAACTGTTCTTCATGTGGGATTTCACCCAAGATGTCGACTAAATAAAGGTTACCAAAGATACAATAACATGGTGCTTTCATTGGTTACTATAATATCAATTCCCAGCAAATAAGAGCCAACGTTATATGGGACTATGATCACACTATGTCATTATGACCGCCAACCTTCGGGGAGATCGATTTAACAATCTGGGAATGAACCCTGCAGAAAATACGATGCCCAAGGTTTCTGTGCCGGTCTTGCGGTGCTTATGTTTTTCATTATGCTCGCTCACTGTGTCTGAAAGTGGGAGGACCCACGGCGGCCGCATGTTCCTTTTATAGCAAAATTAGGCTTTCATCTCGCGCTCAATAATAGTCGATAGGAGGCCTATGAATTTCTGTGCAAAGAACCAACGGGTACTCCCCATAACTCTGCAGGGAAGGTATGTTCGCATGTTCCTGAATTATACGATATATTTCCAGCCGCGGTGGCGTAAACGGTTGCAAGGATATATTACTAATCTTTAACATGCGTGAACGACCACACGTTTTATTTACAGGAAGATGTAAGGGAGGTCTAAATTAAACAGTAATTGCAACTGCCTTGCTCCAAAGAGAGTTCTTACCAGCCATGGTAGCTCGCTGGCTATCATTGTGTTCCTGATGACAAGGTCATGCATTTGTTTATCTGCGATAGCGGCCACGCTCTCACTGCACCGGAATACAAAACGCTGGTGTACTTAGGTTGAGTACCCTCTAATGACTCCAATTTGGTGCAAAAAATATTCCTCTGTTTCTCATAGCTAGCCCGTGGGCTTTCGTACTTTGAATCTCATTAAGCTGTAGCTGTAACACTTGATGTTGCTCTACAATTTTCTAATGCACACTTTTCCAATAAGTGTAATTATTGAGAAGTTGAATTATTAGGAATACTTAGGAGCAAAAACAATGCATAATATAGTCTCAGTATCTCCAAACGACGGTAAACAACATTACCTTGGGTATTTCCACCTATGGGGCATTTGCACATTTGTAACGTGTGGTTCACTATAAGTAGGACGCCCGGTATATACTGCGCCGAGGAGAGCATATCTCGCCTTAAGAAGTATGCTTTTCGAGAAGTTGGCCCAGGCTTTCACCATGTTCTCGGTTCGCTCATTCTCTTGAGTTTCCATCTCGTGCATTGCCCTTGTTTAGCCTGAAGGATAATAGAGCGTTTTGATACAAAAGTAATTCGAAAAATTGGAAATGTTAGGGCGAATTTATTGGCACATATTTCCGAGCTGCAAACATCCTTGAGATTTTTCCAAGTAGACAGGCCTTGCGAAATCACCGGCTAGAGTTCGTACATTTCGTTATTTGCCATGAATAATTGTTGAAGGGTTATTCATATATATGTTTTGGTCATTACTTAACTTTTCGTTTCTAGTACTCGTGCAAATAGTGTCCGGCTCTCTGTGTAATATAGTTCGAGGTGTACAGCTATGTTATTTCTTTCGTTAAAAGCTTTCCCCTATCTTGCAGATTCCTCAAATATAGGAAAAATTCGGCAGCGTCACTCAAGACTCCTTATGTGTACGAATTCGAAAGCACTATACCGTTCGTTGACCTCTCAAGGCTATGAACGGACTCATGCTGAAAACCTCTTCTGAATTGGGTGTCCGGTACGTGTGCAATCACGCACACACTAGGTACAGCTTTAGTCAGGCAAAATCGTGGAGCCGCCGTAGAGCAGGAGATGCACATTCGTCTAACACAAACTAGATAGCGGAAGGTCTGTTTACTATAATCCATGGCGTCCTGCTACGTGGCCCGAAATTTCCGTTGCCAAAGCTGGCGTGACCAAAGCGGTGACGTCGAAATCACCAAGGGTAATTTGGTGGCTTCCTCCTAGTTTCTGCAACAGTAAGGCCACGTAGCATCAAGTCATGGTTCGGCGTGGAAAGGCGTTGTGCTGTCTAAATAGTGTTGGCTTCTCTCGCACTCCGGTGCCCCTGGTTTGATTCCCATCTGCACCAAAATAAATCGAATGTGTTTCAAAGCGATCAATTTACATTGGTTACAAGAACCTCTTTGGGGAATGTGGCGGCAACCCGAGCAATTCTTTACGTGTCTCCCCTCCTTGCGCCGGAGGTAAATTTTGGTACCATCTTTAAGTCACGCCGACGACTCCAAACAATTGTTTATTATTTATTTTTTTATGAATACTCTCATCCGTAAGTCCATTGCAGAGTGGATGCAAACAACGCAACTCGTCAAATGCACATAGCCACAAGTGCAACATTTATACAAACCTAGTTTACAAAACTGGAGACCAACAACTACGATAACACAATCGTCCAGCGGCCATGTGGATCCAGGCCGGAAATACACTATATTTACGACCAATATTCACAACATTACGACGCGACCAGTGAAAATCGAAAATTTGACGAAAGACATCGCAAGAAAGACAAGCTAATAACAAGATTTCCCATTCGGATAAGTAACGGAACAGACAGTGTTCGAAATTAAGCAGGTTATCGGCATGCAAGAGAACCTGAGGCAGGGCCTTCCATTCTGCTATTGTTCTTGGAAACAAAGAGTACTTAAGTGAGTCCATTCGGGCCTTGATGGGTGTAATCTGATCTTTCTGAGAAGTTCGCACAGCTCGCGAGGAACGCTGCTTCATGTAAGAGCTTTTGTTTAGGTTGAAGTGATTATTGCACAACAGATGGCAAAGAAATGTTAGACTGGCGACGTTTCTTCGATTTGAAAGCGAAAGTAAGTTTAGCTCACCGAGCATTTCAGTCACTGAATCTGTAAATTTGCATCATGATAAAATTACCCTGCCGCCCTTCTCTGAACTTTTTCAATCTTATCAACTTCGTTTGTATGATGCGGATCCCATGTGACGCTCGCATATTGCAGTGTCGGACTAGCAGTGCTAGATAGGCCGTTAGTTTTGCTTTTGTGGAAGCAAGGTCATGTTTCTTCTGATAAACCACAACTCCTTTTCGGCTTTAGATCACATGTTATCCATATGTACATGCCAGTTTAGATATGATGATATCACCTTCATTATCATCATCATCATCCTGGTTGTACCCACTACATGACAAAGGCCTCTTTTATACTTCTCCAACTACCCTGTCATGTAGTAATTGTCGCATGTTGTCCCTGCAAACATCTTAATTTCATCCGCACGCCTAACTTTCTCCCACCCCCTGCTACGTTTGCCACCCTTGCAATCCAGTCCGTAACCCTTAATTACCATCGGTTATATTCCCTCCTCATTACATTTCCTGACCATGCTCATTTCTTTTTCTTGATTTCAACTAAGATGTCATTACTCGCGTTTATACTCTCACCCAATCTGCTCTATTCTTATCCGTTAACGTTACACCCATCATTCTTCTTTCCATAGCTCGTTGCGTCGTCCTCAGTTTAAGTAGAACCCTTTTCGTAAGCCTCCAGGTTTCTGCCGCGTACGTGAGTACTTGTAACACACCACTGTTATACACTTTTCTCTTAAGGGATAATGGCAACCTCCTGTTCAGGATCTGAGAATGTCTGCCAAACACACCCATCCCATTCTTATTCTTCTGATTATTTCAGTCTCATGATCCAGATCAGCGGTCACTACCAGTCTTAAGCAGAGGTATTCCCTTACCACTTCCAGCGCCTCGTTACCTATCATAAACTGCTGTTCTCTTCCGAGACGATTAAATATTACTTCAGTTTTCTCCAGATTAAATTTTAGACCTACCCTTCTGCTTTGCCTCTCCAGGTCAGTGAGCCTGCATTGCAATTGGTCCCCTGGGTTACTAAGGAAGGCAATATCATCAGCGAATCGCAAGTCACTACGGTATTCTCCATTAACTCTTATCCCCAATTCTACCCAATCCAGGTCTCGGAATACCTCCTGTAAACACGCTGTGAATAGCATTGGAGAGATCGTATGTCCCTGCCTGACGCCTTTCTTTATTGGAATTTTGTTGCTTTCTTCATGGAGGACTACGCTGGCGGTGGAGCTTCTATAGATATCTTGAGCGAGCGACATCATTTACTTCAGCGGAGCTATATGGCATTAAGGAGGCCCTTATGTATGTCCTTCGACAGCAGCCGCGAAAGTCATGGGTGATTTTCACAGATTCAAATGCAGCCCTACAAAGTATGTGGAACAGGAACAAGCGTTGCAATAATCAACCTGCAGCATTTCACATTGCTTATCTTCACCACAGGGCTAAGATTGCTGGGCATTGCATAAAGTTCCAGTGGATACCTGGCCATGCCGGCATTTCGGGAAATGAAAGAGCGGATGAAGCTGCCAGAAATGCACTCCAATACCACAAGTTCAAAAGAACATTTTTTACAAAAGCAGATGCTTTTTGGCAAAAAAATATGCCTATCAAGAAAAAGACCGCATCGGGAATCTGCCGCTTCACCAAGGTAACTTCCTGCGTTACACTGACCAAGAAATGAGACCGAAAATTCCACGACCACTTCCTCGACACGTAGAGACGTTGTACCATCGTCTTCCACTGAACGTGGCATACACGAACAATTATCTGTACCGCATAGGGCTTACCACTAACCAATACTGTGATAACAGTCACAACCTAGAGACAATTGAGCACATATTACTAGAATGCCCCGCGTACCGCGACGAGAGACAATTTTTTGAGCAATAAATGGACATAATTTGCCACGAACCGTTAACGTTACCGAGCATCTTAGGTCCAATGCCCGGCCTTTCAAAACAGCGACTGGTTTTGGATTTATTGTTCAAATACCTATTAGAAATTGGTCTAATCGGAAAGCTTTAAAAATTGCACCCTTCATAACAAAAGCCTAAATTTATCCGCCATCTCACCTGTAAATATTAGTATCAGGTCCACTCGGACATTTCATATTTATTTTTCTCCTCTTTTTCTCCCACTCTCTTCTGGAATCTTTTATTCCCATTACCCATCCCTTTACAGAGTAGCATGCCAGCGGTGATATACTTGATGGCAAAATTCTCTGTTTTTCCAATAAAGAGCTCTCTCTCTCTCACTCTCTCACTCTCTATAGATGTCTTTAAGTATATTTACATACGTCTCGCCTACAGCCTGATTCCGTAAAGCATCCATGACTGCTGAGGTTTCGACTGAATCAAACGCTTGCTCGTAATAAATGAAAGCTATGTATAAGGGTTGGTTATTTTACGCACATTTCTCTATCACCTGATCGATAGTGTGAATATGGTCTATTGTTGAGTAGCCTTTGCAGAATCCTTTCTGGTCCTTTATTCCACAGAAGTCTGAGGTGTTCCTGATTCAATTTCCGATTACTTTGGTTTGTACGCAACGGACAGTAAGCTGATTGGTCTATTATTTTTTTCAAGTCTTTGGCGTCTCTTTTCTTATGGATTAGAATTATATTAGCGTTCTTACAAGATTCCGGTACGCTCGAAGTCAGGAGGCATTGCGTATGCAGTCTGGCCAGGTTTGGTAGAACAATCTGCCCACCATCCTTCAACAAATTTGCTGTTACATGATCTTCCCCAGCTTCTTTCCACCTTTGTATAGCTCCCAAGGTTTCCTTTACTTCTTCCGGCTTTACTTGTGGGATTTCAAATTCCTCAGGGCTATTCTCTCTTTCGTTATCGTCGTGGGTGCGACAGGTACTGTATAAATTTCTTTATAACTCATCAGCCACTAGAACTATCTCATCCACATTAGTAATGATATTGCCGGCTTTGTCTCTGAACGTATACCTCTCATCCTTGCTTATTCTTAGTTTCTTGTTCACTGCTTTTAGGCTTCCTCCGTTGCTTAGAGCATCTTCCATTCTGTCCATATTATACTGTCTTATGTGAGCTGTCTTACGCTTGTTGATTAACTTGGAAAGTTCTACCAGCTCTATTCTAGTTGTAGTGTTAGAGGCTTCCATACATTGTCTTTTCTTGATCAGATCTTTCGTCTCCTGCGATAGCTTCCTGGCATCCAGTCTAACGGAATTACCGCCGACTTCTATTGCGCACTCCTTAATGATGTCCATAAGTTTATCGTTCATATCTTCAACGCTAAGGTCCTCTTCCTGAGGTAAAGCCGAATACCAGCTCTGTAGCATGATCTGGAGTTGCTCTATTTTCCCTCTTACCGCTAACTCATTGATCTGCTTCTTATGTACAAGTTTACTCGGTTCCCTCCTCAAGTCTAGGCTAATTCGAGTCCTTACCATCCTATGGCCACTGCAGCGCACGTTGCCGAGCACGTCCACATCTTGTATGATGCCAGGGTTAGCGCATAGTATAAAGTATATTTCATTTCTAGTCTCGCAATTCAGCCCCCTCCACGTCCAATTTCGGCTATGCCGCTTGAGGAAGAAGGTATTCATTAGCCGCATATTATTTTGTTCTGCAAACTCTACTAATAACTCCCCCCCTGTATTTCTAGAGCCCATGCCATATTTCACGACTGACTTGTCTCCAGCCTGCTTCTTGCCTACCATGGCATTAAAGTCGATCATCAATACAGTGTATTTTCTTTTGACTTTACTCATCGCCGACTCCACGTCTTTATAGAAGCCTTCGACTTCCTTGTCATCATGACTGGATGTAGGGGCGTAGCCCTGTACGACCTTCACCCTCTCGTTTGTGCTATAGAATTCCTGTATGTTACCAGCCATGTTGTCGCTCCAAATATATCATCCACCCACCTAACTTTCTGCAGTCCCCTGCTTTGCTTCCCTTCCCTTGGAATCCTCTTAATGCTGAATCCTCGTAACCCCTAATGACCATCGCTTACCTTCCCTCCTCATTACATTTCCTGCCCATGCCCATTTCTTTTTCTTGATTTCAACGAAGATGTCATTACCTCGCGTTTATTCGCTCACCAAATCTGTTCTTTTCTTATCCGTTAACGTTACGCCCATCATTCTTCTTTCCATAGCTCGCTGCGTCGTCCTCAGTTTAAGTAGAACGCTTTTCGTAAGCCTCCAGGTTTCTCCCACTACATGAGTACTTGTACCACACAGCTGTTATACAGTTTTCTCTTAAGGGATAATAGCAATCTGCTGTTCATGATCTGATAATGCCTTGCAAGCACACCCCATCCCATTCTTATTCTTCTGATGATTTCAGTCTCGTGATGCGGATCAGTGGTCACTACCTGTCCTAAGTAGATGTATTTCCTTACCACTTCCAGTGCCTCGTTACCTGTCGTAAACGGCTCTTCTCTTCCAAGACTGCTAAACATTACTTCAGTTTGCTGCAGATTAATTTTTAGACCTACCCTTCTGTTTTGCCTCTCCACGTCAGTGAGCATATATTGCAATTGGTCCACTGTGTTACTAAGCGAGGCAATATCATCAGCGATTCACAAGTTACTAAGAAATTCTTCATTAACTCTTATCCCCAATTCTTCCCAATCCAGGTTTCTCAATACCTCCGAATACGAAGAGATCGCATCTCCCTGCCTGACGCCTTTCTTTATTGGGATTTTGTTACTCTCTTTATGGAGGACTACTGTGGCTGTGGAGCTGCTATAGATAAATTTCGGTATTTTTTACATAGGGCTCGTCTACGCCCTGATTCCGTGATTCCTCCATGACTGCTATATGTTTCTACTGAATGAAACGCATTCTGCTAATCAATGAAAGCTATCTTTAAGTGTTGGTTATATTCCGCACATTTCTCTATCACCTGATTGATAATGTGAATATGGTCTATTGTTTAGTAGCCATTACGGAGTCCTGTCTGGTCGTTTGGTTGAGGGAAGTCTAAGGCGTTCTTGATTCTATTGGCAATTACCTTAGTAAATACTTTGTCGGAAACGGACAGTAAGTAGATCGGTCTATAATATTTCACATCTTTGGCGTCCCCTTTCTTATGCATTACGATTATGTCAGCGTTCTTCCAAGATTCCGGTAAGCTTGAAGTCATGAGGCATTGCGTATACAGGATGGCCAGTTTTTCTGGAACAATCAGCCCACCAGCTATATCCTGATATGTTACCAGCTATATCCTTATAATCAGGAATCAGACTCCTAGTTCTCGTCTCTCCGCTAAGCCGCGGTAGCACAGGGCGTGCCCGCTTTTTACCATTGTATATGTTTCTTTTGTCCTCCTAATTTCACTGAGCCCTATTATATCCCATTTAATGCCCCTTAATTCCTCCAAGAGCACTGCTAGACTCGCGTCACTAGATAACGTTCTAGCGGTAAACGTTGCCAGGTTCAGATTCGAATAGATATGATATGCCAGTTAGGATATGATGATACAGTGACGCCTTAATATTTGAAATTGTTGACTCGTGGTAAAAAATCCCCGTGCATTTTATCATCAAAAGAAATACGTTTTTTTGCAATATATGATGTTTTTGCATGATTACTTTCATTTTGTATGCTGTACACCAATAAATTATACTGTTCAATGCAGAGTTGAGTGTGAACTGGTCTTCCTGTTTTGAGATAACCGGGTAAATTAAAGAATCATCTGCGAATACGTGGACTGTACCATGAGGCGGGAAGGAAATTGGAATGTCATTGATGCAGCGCAATAATATTGTGGCACCTAGCAGAGGGACATCAGATGTTCTAACAACACCAGAGGTTCTCCAAGGACGTCGAATTTTGAGGCATTTACCTACACGAACTGAGTTCAGTTTGTGAGGTATACTTTTATCCACAGCACAGTATTTCTGTTTACACCAAGGTCAAACAGCTTAGTAACAACCTCTTTACGTGGCACACGGTCAAATACTTTGGACATGTCCGAACAAATTGCATCCACTTGATCTCTGTTATTCATTTCCTTAGAAAAATTGTGCAGTGTCTTTAGAAGCTGGGTAACACTAGATAACTTCCGCCTGAAACCATGTTCATTAGGGATGAGCTTCTTGGTGCCCTCAAGGTATTCAGATAAGCACATTGCCAAGATATGCTCAAGTGCTGTAGTTATGGGGAATGTGTTTGCTGCCCGATTTGTGCGCTGGTATTTTTTAAAACTGTAACGAATCAGTTGGTAAGGAATGTTGCTCTAACGAAGCTTTAAATATGAGAAGGAAGTATTTAGAAACCCATTCAGGGTATCGCTTCAGAAAATCACTAGGAATAGAATCAAGGCCAGACCATTTTTTGTGCTAAGTAGGAGGGAAGGTATGCCTTGTTCAGACAAAACAACATCAGACATGTCAGATGGCAGTGCGCCCCTCCCTGTACTAGATTTTGGAGGCGAAGAGATAGGAAGACTGAACACAGAACGAAAATGGGCATTGCCTCTGTTGGCAATTTCTGATTGGTCAGTAACAAAACAACCATCCGTTTCAATAAACCTCATTTTTTCATACGAGGATGAAAGATGTACACCAATAACGCTGTAGGGAAGCGTTCATAAATTGCGAGAGCTTTTTTGAAAAGAACTCTTCTTTCGCTACCACCAGCCTCTGTTTAAGCATCAAATAAAGGCTTGATATTGCAATGGCATACTTTTCTCGCTTGCGTTTTCAGCGTTTTATCTTGCATTTAATTGGATAATCTCACCATTTATCCAGGGATTATGTTTTCTTGTATATTTTACTTTTCTGGGGGACAAAGTTTTGCAGGCAATACTTTACAAGGTGTTTAAACTTAGTCCGTAATACGTTGACGTCATCCTCTAAGTCAAATGAAGCCAAGGACGTTTCCAAATTGTCGAAGATGTTTACATCGCTAGCTTTTGAAAAATCTCTAACAGAAATAGTTCGCCGTTTTTTATGTATTTGTTGTCTGAGCTGCATTAAGAAAATTAAGAGAAGTCTATGACCAGAAAGCCCTTTTTTAATGGTCACACAATATTCAGTTAGGTTACTGGTAACAAAAACTAGGTCAAATATTGATTCCTTGGTAGTTCCTACCATTTTCGTATGTTTAATGATTTCTGTGAAATTGTTATTAAAAGTAATGTCCAGCATTACCTCATTGTGTTAGGATCAACTCTGCCTACCTCAAGTGACTCCCAAACGACATTCGGCAGATCAAAACCGCCTGCGATGATTATTCTTGCGTTGACAGACACAGAAGATAAGAGACAGTCTTGAAGCTACGCACGAAATACCAGAGGGGCGCTGGGAGGAATATAAACCGCTGCAATGACACACGAAAAAATCCCGAGGTTTACTCTACTCGATATGCTTTTTGTGTCAGGACAACCTTTCATTGAAACAAATTCAGTTCTGTTTAATTAGTGTGACACCACCCCCACGCGAATCATGATCCTTTCGAATCATTTTATACGTAGGTGGTATTAATTCACTGTAGGCAATTACGGGACCCAACCATGTTTCTGTAACTGCGAGCGCATCTGGCCGATAAAGCATACGGATATGTTGAAGTTTAGCAGTTTTATTTATGAGACAACGTGCACTGATGTTTATCAACGTAAGATTCAACTCTTTCTTCTAAACTGTCACGCTGTTCTGCGATCTGTTGCGAGCGCCCAGTTTACTTTGGCGCGACCGTGTTTTTTCTTCATCCTAGACGAATGCCTCATTATCAATGTAAATTTTATCATGTTTGAGCCTAATTTTCTTTGCCTTTCTGGCTTCGCACTATCCCAGATTCTTCTACGCTTTTGTAAAGTTGCCTGAGAATGGGGGTCCGATAAAGAATTTTCGTAATCGAAAATTTTCACGTAGTGGGGCACATAATGCTTTTTCAATTAAAGTTTAGCTAATCATAGCCAAACTGCCCGACGGAAAAGAATGATTCCAGAATTACGGTGCGAGACATTTTTAAATTCAGCCCTGTTCAGTCGTTAGACATCCGAGGACCGAACAGTTAGGTGTTATATGTCTATCTTACACCACGTTTTTAGCTAATTTTTTTTTTCTTGAACAGCTTGCCTAACCTTAACCTGGACAGTGATATAGGGTGTATTATGCGCAGGGAAGGTAATCAACATTGGTAACGAAGAACTACTGTATTGATTATACCGCTGAAAGTTTGTTTATAATATAAAGGTAGTTATTTGGATAATTTTCGATGAGGCTGACTGTATGTTATCTTGCTCCACGCGCCGTCTGCTGTGGGTACGAAAGAAAGCTCGCCAGGGTGAGGAGCGAAGCACGATTACTTAAGTCACGCCACCTGCCATGCAGCCCACTTGTCACTGAGCATGGTTATCTGCGCGGCTTAGCGCATACGCGGCTCCCGCACCACACTGTAAAAAATGACTGTCATTATACCGATGATTTCCCTTATATTAAAGAGAAACTGCAGGTAAGCAAACAGAAAGTGTGTCGTATTTCGAAAATAGAGCAAAAGCTTCCGTGAATGTACGGAAATGGTCGCCGTTAAAATTTTTACTGACATTTTCACTGTAATCGCACAGTGGCTAAACTGTTTTGCATAAACCAGGCGGAATTCCGTATTTCTGTTTTTCGAACATCCGTAATTTTACGAGGGACACTATACACGCTGTCTGTATTAGCGCTTGTACTCACAATATTTCATCTAGCAATATTTTATTGAACACGCATCTTGTATGCATTATGAAGATACGTACAAATTGTGAGAGCTAGCCTGTTACAAAAAGCTGCAATAACAGATATTATAAATATACATATGCATCCTCTTTTCCGGTTCCAGTTTGCCGCGTATACGGGACTTGTAGCGCTTTTCAGATGCGCAAATACACGCGTGTGTTTGGAATGTTCACAAGTTAAGCGCTTCGTGGCTAATATTACAGCATATGTTTATGTAAAGCAAGAGCAGTGGACATACGTGACATTGTAAACAAACTTGCGGCACTCACGTGCTGGTGCAAATGACAGTGCTGCCCTATGATAAAAATTGTGCGCACTGTATGAGTGCCGAAACATAGGGAGTGGTAAAATGACCGAAACCGCGTTTACATTTAGCAACAAATGGTCCTGAAGCAAACTGGCGGCTTGTAGATCCAAGTAGAATGACGGGATAAAACTTTCGAATGCGGGAAGCAATATTTCCAAGTGCGAAAGGGCTGTGCTGAACTGTAATGAAGTTCGTTTAACTCATTCGCATAATATTTCCAATATATGTTGTTTATGTCAAGAGCTGCCCTGATACACAACGATTACGCATAACCTTCATTCCTCATGTTTTAATTCTTGCGGTAAGATGTAATCGCAAGCACTCGGCGCCTCATTTTGAAACAAAAACAGTGAGCGCGCACGCTCTTGCATTGCAGAATAAAGATCGCGAACATGCCCCGACTTGCGTGCAAACTACGGGAAAGTGAGTAAGGGAGAAGGACCTAGTACCGTGCTAGTACTGAGTGTACTCTCAAAAAGAAAAAAAAAGAAGAAGGAAAGACAATACGCAAATCACATGAGCCAACCAGCCCAAACTAGCACTATACAAGAGCTTATAAGGCATCGCAATGCACTGCTTTGCACTGCATTTCAACTCTGCGGGTGTATCTCAGGCGGTTTGCTACATCCCCAGTAGCAAACCGTCTGGTTGACCTCCCTGCATTTCTTCTTCTTGTATTCTCTTTCTTTAAAATGCACTCAATTGTGATAGAGAAAGCGTTCTCCTCTCTGAAAATTCAGTTATCGGTCAAGCACTCATTTTTCTGCTCCAGCAAAGAGAGCACAAATGTGAAAACGAATACAATTCTGTTCTGTTCTCCGCGCTCACAAAGTGCAGAATCAGGGGGCTGCGCTTCCGATCAAAGGAGCATTAGACGAAGCTGCACCTGTGCAGTTAGTCGGTATTAATCGTTTAGCGTTGTAAAAAATTTAAATTTACCGTGAATATGTCTTTATATATGCTCAAGGGTGGATCAACGCCCCAAGGAAGAGAGATTAACTCATTGGGAGCAAAGAAAAGAAGCGATGAATGGTTACGCTGCTTGGGTCTCGGCACGCTCGAATTTGTCGCTGTGTGGTGTACGCTTGCGTGCTCGTCATTTGCCTTAATAGCGCAGTGATATTTGCGCTTAATGCGCTTCACTTCCTCTACAAAAATCTGCACGCTGCCACATCGAAGAAATTGTCCTGTGTTCGGGTGCACGTGAGTGCCTGGGCTTGCGATTGCCTGCTTTCAACGGCTCTTCAACAGTATACTTGCGCTCGTTCCTTGCGCATGAGGGAAGCGTATTTTATTTGTTTTTATTTGGTTAGCATAACGCCACAAAGCAGCGCCGTAGATCAAAAAATGAGGCACGACTTGGGAAATGGATCAACCTTCTTTTCAGACAGATTTCAGTGGTACCTCGATCGGCTGAATCGCAATCGCCATTTACCGTGTGACATTGCTAACCTCTCACTCACTTGCGTTAAAAGTGTAGAATAGAACTGAATTGAGCTGCGCACTTGAATGGGCGCTTGTACCGGCTCGAGGAAATACTGTATCCGACACCGCAAGAACTTCTGTTAGAATACGGAACTAAACATTCGAGATAATAGCCGTGGCTCACTATGCGTGATTGTTACTTTTTTGCTTGGATGCACGTTTTAATTGTAGTGACCAAAAAAAAATTTGTTCTGCCTGGCTGCTCTGCTATGTGTTTTAGTTGGTGCAACTGCTTGCGGTGACGCAAGACGTTTTGCTTCGAATGATGCCTGGCCAGTCAAGGCATTTTTGTCAGTAGGCACGCTGTAAATGTTGTATTTATTGCAAAAAAATTTGGACACACAGGTGAAGCGAATAATATCCTCATTGACTGTATTTTATAAATAATTCAGTTGTATTACTTAAGCGGAGAGGGGGATATGCATGAAAATCAGACTATGTTGATACTCAGCAGGAAGAAGGTAATTTATCATTACCAATTATTCTTTTTCTTTTACTGAAATGCAAGTTGCTGTTGTTCTGCTGGAGCTGAGAAGAGGTCTGCTGCCTGCAATGGGTCCATCTCTCTCATGTTATCGCAGTATTGTAGTTCTCAAAGTGAGCGGATTTTTTTTTTCTCTTAGCTATTCTCTGCCTGAATCATGACCATCTACTAACTGTGTAGGCGACCACTGTTAGTGACATTGGAGTGCTGATGGACAAGCACTCCTTTATTATTGCAACGCATATGACAGAGTGCAGCTGTGGCTGTGTGCGAAGGTGTTAATATTTTACCAAATTAGGTTCTCTGAGTTATTACGTTAATATATTCATGTC
The DNA here is from genome assembly GCF_050947875.1 of Dermacentor variabilis. Classification (NCBI taxonomy): domain Eukaryota; kingdom Metazoa; phylum Arthropoda; class Arachnida; order Ixodida; family Ixodidae; genus Dermacentor; species Dermacentor variabilis. The sequence goes on along the minus strand of NC_134574.1, from coordinate 94,576,841 downwards.
ACCCGATTGTGGTCTAGGAGGCAAACATGTAAAAGAAGGAGAAGTAATGTTAATTTATACTTGGTAAATTGTGCAAGCTAATCAATCTGTTACACATGAAATAGGGCATTTGTGGATGCGTTCTCTAATGCTGCAGTCCTGAATAGCTTCAGTGTTAATTGATGCCACTATAGTTTCTCTGTTAAGCATGTGGCGCGGTTCAGCGTTGTCGGAGGCCGGTATCAACAGGTCTGCTTATTGTGAAGTTCAGATGATGTGTTACTGTAATGGTATTTATATATAATTTACGCTTCAGGTATAATGTTTTATGAAGCAGACTTAGATGAGAAAATTTATTTCTCTCTGTAAATAGCAGAAATGGATCGGTAATACTTGTATACATAGACATTACATCGCTATTGTTTCACAAAGTGGAGCCCCTGCATGCTAAAATTTACAGGACTATCATTGAGCAATGTCCACTTTTGCTGTAACATTAAGGTAACACCTTTTATACTATTACAAATTACCAATATTGCTTACAATCATAGTGTGATATTTGCAATAAAGGTAGTTGACTTTGTCTTAAAACCGTGCACACTGGTGCATCATTAAAATTTATCGCGTGAAACATGTCATGCAGCTTACCAATTTGCATGGATATAATGCAAGATTTTTCTATAATTTCTGGCCTCGGAATGCACTTCACGTAATATCCTTGTTTGCGACAAGACTATAGGCCCTATAACGTAAAACAATTCTAATATGTTTTTATTCTAATCTCCTGAGGTCAAATTTGCATAACCACAGACGCAAGCATCGGGCGGTCACCCGCAGGGTTGTCAGAACAGAACAATCAAACATTCTCCTCGTTCATAGGAGGTCACTTTTTTTGCATGAAATACGAATAACATTGCCTACACTGAGCGACTTGTCTTATCTAATTGGCTCAAAGAGTCGAGGAGCACGCTCGAGTGGAGAGGCATTCTCTGAGGCCGAGTCACTGCACTGAAAATTGTTAGCCTGATGAAGAGGGTGGTACCGGCGTCTGCGATTGGCCCGCTTTCCCATACATCGCTTGCGGTGGCTGGCCAAAAATAGCGGCAGCACGCAAAAGAAGCTTAAGAATGACGCTAAAACGGATCCTCAGCAATGAAGAGTTGGCACAATGAGGTCTTAAACCCGCCGAAAGTGCTCGGAAACATTACATTGCTACGCATAACCATTTAATATACGCAAATAAACCCATGCTCTCCGGCAGCTGCGAGTAGGCAGTGCCTGAGCGATCAGCGGCAGCCATCTTTTATTCCTTTCGGAATGGGGCAGCCTGCGGCTATTCAGAAGGAAATTCAGTTTCGTTCGCCATATTAATACATGTTTAACGGGTACACGTCACTTTGATGAGGTGAGTCTTTGCGGTTTTGTGACGTCCAGTGACACGCAGGTGAAGTGGGTGCAGCCGAAAAACTTTTGACCAATAGTCGAGTGCTGGTGGCGAAAAGGCGTCGAATCAGAAATAATTTTTTTTTCTTTTCGGTCAAATCGTGCATAATCAGTGTGTACACGCCACATCAGATGGCGAGCTATCGCTGATCTCGTGACGTTTCATGACAGGAAGGTGCAGGGGGGGGGGGGCGGCCCAAAAAAGTTTTTGACGAATCAAGGAGGGCTGATTGCAGAATTGGAATAGAAAAGTTTGGAATAGTTTGACGTTACAGCGCCCTATTGTAGTTGCCCAGAGCTAAGCCTCTGGGCAAGTAATCTGGTATCGCTACCGCGTGTGAAGCTGTGTTCACACACACACAAGGAAACATGGCTTTGCCTTCTTGTTTGACTGTGTTGCGGGCACCTTTAAGTATGGCCTGTCCGATAATCTTTATGGCATGGAAGCGCCGTCCACTTCTATGTGTTGCTTTGTGTTTCTTTGTGGCATCACATCACATTATAATGGTAATATATATGTTTTTTTCTAAGAGACCCATAATCCTCCCATTGGGTGATATTTGCAGTCGCATTAATTATGTGCAAATTACCAGTGCTCCAGGTTGCATTTTACCACAAGGTAAGCTACTGGTACCTGAACAGTTCTGTATAGCAGAAAACCAAATCTGAACAGCCGAACAATATCAAGGAGCAGCCTTAGTGCAGCTCAAGTCGACAGATTGCATTGGCCATGCAGACGTGCACAACGCACCTCTTTATTACTTGCTGAACAATTAATCTGGGCAAAAACTGATTATTTATGTACCTTCAACGACATGCTATTAGCCATTGCTCCTGCCATCAGCTGAAATACCTGAAACTGAAACTGAAGACCCCTTAAGCTTGAAACACGCATTCAGTGCAGAACGTTTTCCACGAAAGTCTAAGAACTTTGTTTTCAGAGGACGATTTGCTTGTTTACCTAGCCTGTGGCAACGCTCTATGCCATTCATTGTTGCTCCTAGTTTTCTTTTGGAGAAGGTAATCTCTGATGGCACTAGTAAGGGTTCCAGTACTTTCAGAGGTGCACTCTCCAATGCCGTATAATATTAGAATATTTCTTCTGCCGCGGTTTTGAAGTTCGTCATTGTTTTTTGCAAAGTAAGACGCATGGTTTTTCAAGCTAAGCCATTGTTAGTTTTATTTCGTCGATATCCTTTTTTATTGAAAATGAGGCGGCTAGCTGGTGTTCTAAGCTTCGAAAGGGCTCGGTAAGATTCATAATACTGACACATGAACTAGTTTATGTTTTACGGATGAGCGCTTTTACCGTCTAAGAAATGTAATCGCTCCGCGCAGGACGCGCCTACATGTATCGGAAGTTTCTAAAATGTTATCGATGCTTCTATCCGCTGTCTGTAGTCGTCGAACCTTGCGTAATCTGACTGCATGTATGTGCGACGCGAATGGTGTAGATTTTTGTGGAAGGCACGCGGGTCCCGGCGATTACTCTGGAACATTCAACTACTCATGTATAAGAGACGACGTGCTTTGCCCGCTGATCAGATTTTCGATGGTCGCCGACTTTCTTCGCCGCTATCGCTGTTCTTTAAGTGTAGCCTGTTTTTGTGGACACAGGTTCGCCTAATAAAATTTACTTTGGTCTTTCACAGAATTGCTACTGCGTTTCTGAACGTCATTACTACGTGGCATCTGGTGGAGGTGCTTTTCGTTGATGTACCGGACGCCCCCGACAACCGTCATCCAAGCCCGGGCCGCAAAGACAACACCAACGTAGTCACGGACCATCGCGCAAGCCGCTGTCTACAACAGCTCCCCACGGAGCACGGACTTCTAACTGAGAAGACCAAGAATATTGTGGCCAAGACAACCACAATGGCAGCCCCACTGTCACCCATCCTACTTCAACAACCCAGAGCGCACCGTGCCTTTTGTGGAGCTACGTCGGAGGATCCGGAAACCTGGCTGGAAAGCTTCGAAAGCATCTCGACCTTCAACAACTGGACCTCTCAGGATAAGCTACGACATGTGTACTTCTCTATCAAAGATGCCGCGAGGACTTGGCTCGATAACCTGGAGTCCACGCTTGCAACATGGGACCTGTCCACAGTTACTTCCGGAGTACGTTCTCGAGCGTTGTCCGGAAAGGAAAGGTGGAAATTCTGCTCGAAACCCGGGGCCAGCTACCCAATGAGGTCATCGCAATCTTCACAGAAGAGATGAGCCGTCTTTTGCGGCACGCCGACCTGGAAATATCCGAAGAGAAAAAAGTGCTTTCTTTATGCGAGGCGTAAAGCAAGGACCTTTCGCGGAACTAATCCGCAACCCACCAAAGACCGTAGCTGAGTCGCTGACATAGGCAACTATGAATGAGAAAACTTTAGAAATGCGCACTGGGTAATATAACCGACAAGTGCTCACTCGTCAGTGCGCCATACAAGCACTCTGATCCGGTGATCTCGAAGAGACCATAAGGGTCATTGGGCGCGAAAAACTGCGATAAGGTCTTGCCTTCGTCGCGGCCTCAAGTGACCTCGATCGCGGATATCGCCAAAAATGAGGTTCAGCAATCGCTTGGGGTCCCTGAGGCGCAACCTCAATTACCGCAGCCCCAGACAGAAGTGATGACCTACGACGCCGTCGCACACCGTCAAGGACCCCCTCAGCGACCGCGCCAGGGCCCTGAAACGCCGCAATTCCGCCGTTCGACACCGCCCCGCCGCCAGCACGCACAACCGTCTCCCAGCGCAGCTACACGAAGACGGACGTTTGGCGTGCCCCGCACCACCACCCACTCTGATACCACTGCAGCGAAGCCGGCCATGTGTACGGCCGATGCCGATACCGCGACCTGGGATTGCGAGGCGCCGCCGTTAACGCACTGCGCCAGAGGGAAGGTGAACCACCTCATGATTTTGCGACTACCTCGCTGCTACTCAGTGGAGCCCTCGCAGGCCATACCGTTCGCCGTCGCGAGGCTGCTACCTGTCGCCGCAGTGCCGTCCATACACTGGCAAAGCCCGTGGCTGCTCCGTGAGCCTATATACGGAAAACTAAATGCAGCAACCGATGAAGGTGCGGTTGCTGTTCGTCGGACTGACGAAGATCTTCCGCTGCCGACGAAGGCTACGAAGAGGCTACCTCGACGACATAACAACGACACGCCGTCGTCCCGACGAAGTGTAGAAGCAAGGAATACGCCGACGAAAGACCACCTGATGATGCCACGTACCAGCCACAGGTCAACGCGACGCAGCCGCGATCCGACGCCAAGGCCTAGCTGTAAGACAACGCAAAAACCCACCGACCTCGAGGGAGAGAGAATCAACTTTTGTTGAGCCCTTAGTAAAGGTTGGTGCGCGCCCGCACCAGACCGAGTGAAACCTTCTTCTCAGGTCCTATATGCGCCCAGCAGTTCCTGACTCCTAGCCGCCAGCGCGAGCTGGGTCCGTAGGTCGGCGTTGTACAACAAGGTCTACCATCGGTTAAGGGGGGAGGGGAGGGGGGTTTGGGGCTGGGGGGGATGCACTCTGCAAGGATGTGTGTTAGAGTGCCTTCTGATCGTCTACAAAACGGGCATGAAGTGTCATGCTCTGTTGGGAACATCTTGTGCAAAAGCAGGGGAAGTGCTAGCGACTCCGCTTGCGTGTGTCGCAAGCGGGGTCGCTTGCTGTTCCGGCTGAGCTACGAATGCGGAAGGGGAAGCCTGCATCTGCCGCCGCTGTACATTTGGGTGATTGCTTTGTAATTTGTCACGGGGTGCGGTAGCTCTGGCTCGTCCTCCGCCCGGATTGACAGTTCCCGGGCATAGTTGTCGGCGAGTGCGTTGCCTTGCACTTGCGAGCGAGCCAGGACCCACACCAGCTCAACGGCCCGTCCTGGTGATTTGCGTTTGGTGAGGATCGCTAGTGCCGCGGGAGAGATGTTCCCCTTGTGGTAGCTTGCGTAGGCGGTCTTGGAGTCTGTGACAACTTTCCTCTATCCCGGCTGTGCGAGTGCGAGGGCCACGGCCACTTCTCCTGCTTCAGCCGTATTCGTCGTCCTTATAGACGTGCCTGGGATCAGTTTATCGAAGCTGGTGACGACGGCCTTTGCTCTGGCGCCGTGCTTGGGAAGCGAGGACTCCGCTTAGAGAACGTCGGGGTCCTGTTCCGTCCTTCCTCTTGTCTCTCGTCTCTCGTCCTTCCTCCCCAGCTTCGCGTTCCGGGGGAGGGGCTGGATATGAAAAATGTCTCTCCACATTGCAGGGAGCGGCGCCGTTGTCGGTTGCTGTGCAATTTTCCATCCTATCTTGCGTAGGACGGCCCGGCCGTGCTCTGTCCGGCTCAGCCTTACTCTCTGGTGCAATAGGTGTCCTTCCACCAGTTCTTCCGCCGTGTTGTGGGTACCCATGTTCAGCAGCTTCTGCGTTGACGAGCACACTAAAATGCCCATTGCGAGTTTGACTGCTTTCCTTATCCTCGTGTTCAGCGTCTCGCGGTTCACTTTCATATGCTGGACGTACGGGGCGGATTACGCTACGCGTGACACGATGAATGCCTCCACCAGGCGCAGTACGCCTCCTTTTATCCCTCTGTTCCGGTTGGTGACTCTCTGGATGATGCTCAGGACCTGCTCTGATGTGGTCTTGCTTTTGTTGACGGCTGCATGCGCTTTGTCGTCGCTGCGCAACAGCAGGCCCAGTATCCGGATCTGCTGCGTTGGTTTTATCTATATGCCGTCGATGGGGATAATTATGTTCAGCGGCGGCTCTTTCTTTCGTATGCCGGGCTGTACCAAGAGCAGCTCGGATTTCTGTGGAGCACAGCTCAGGCCGCAGGTCGTGGCATACACGTGGACGGTCGTTGCCGCTCTCTCCAGGGCTTCATCTGCCCAGGCATCGGATCTGGCGCGGTTCGTCCACATCGTTATATCGTCGGCATATAACGCGCACTCCATGCCTTTGATCTGATAGAGTATTTCGGGCAGGGGCAGCAGGGCCAGGTTGAAAAGCAGAGGCGACAGGACGGAACCCTGTCGGGTACCCCTGCCTCCCAGATTCCGAAGCTCGGACCGTTCCTTTCGTATCCGGATCGTCGCAGTTCTATTGGTTAGGAAATCGTACTTATTAGCATAGGTCTGGCGGCCACACGCAGTCTTGCGCAGGTTCTCGGGCACGCTGCCGTGGTACACGTTGTCGTAGGCCCCCTTGATGTCCAAAGCCAGTATACCCCGGGGCGCGTGCCTCGTTCCTCTCTTAATCACTACTTCGGGTAATTGAATCAGAACGTCTTGGGCGCTGATGGGCTGGCGGAATCCAAACATGGTCGCCGACATCTGACTCGTCTCATCCAGATGTGCTTGGAGTCTTCTGAAAACCATGCGTTCTACGACCTTTCCCACACAGGACCTGAGCGAGATCGGGTACATGTTATCGATCGTCAGAGGTTTGCCGGGTTTCAGTATGAACCATACCTCAGCCTCTTTCCATTCTGCGGGCAACTTCGAGCTTTCTTAGGTTCTGTTGATGTGACCCATGAGCCCGCGTGCCCCCACATCGCTCATGTTGCCGAGCAGCTTGTATGTAATGGGGTCCGTTCCGGGTATGCTCATCTCATTACTTTCGTCTGTGGCTCTTTATAACTCCGTGATGGTGAACGGTTGACCCAATGCCGGATTTCTCGGTCCCCCGTACTCTTCCAGGTATCAGAAATCGCCCTCTCTCCTTCTTGAGGTAGATCGCCGTGGCGTCTTCAATGAGCCTTTGGTCATTGCCATCCTAAGCATTCAGAACTTTGGTGAAGTAGCGGTTGGTTGCGGTCTTGCTGCTCAACGGGTCCATCAGGTGTCTGAGCAGGCACCAGGTCTTGCGCGCCGACAGCTTTCCCGGCAGCCCGTCGCACGTACTCATCCAGTTCTCTTGGCAGAGCATCGTTGCGTATTCAGTGATCTGTTTGCCGAGTATCGCGATGCATTTGACGAGCTTCTTGTATCGACGTTGACGCTTCCATCTTCGCGTGAGGGAGTGCCGCGCCGCCCACAAGTGTGCTAGCTTGGCGTCGAAGAAGAGCGTCTGCATCGTTGTCACTACTTCTTGAGCAAATCTGTCGAGCGCGATCTTTTGTTCTCGCGCCCATTCTGCGTACATTTGATGTCTGCCGTCCGCGTTTTCCCCGGAGGTCTTGTTTTCTTCGTCCTTGTGTTTGCGCATTCAGTCCCAGTCGGTGATCGGTCTTTGCCGTGGGCCGCCCGGAACATTGGTCCCTTGATTGTTATACTTATGACGCTGTGGTAGGAGCCCATGTCTACGTCTTCGTTCCGCAAGGCCGCTTCTAGGGAGCTCACCATCCACGACAGCTCTGGTGTGGTGTCCCTATTGACGCTGTTTCCCTTTTGGGTGACGACGCCTGGGTCAATAAGGAGCGCCACTTCTTGCTCCTCCATTGCCTTTGCTTGAGCCTTGCCTCGTTTAGATTGGTATTTGTAACCCCATGTAGTGTGAGGGGCATTGAAGTCGCCTAGGACTAGGAGCGGCCTGTTCCCCGCCAACCTCTTCGCCTTCCTCACTGTTGTTTCAAAGCCATACTGCCTTTTTGACGGCCTGCTGTATGCGCTCATCACAAACACGTTTCCGGCACTGTCAATCGTCCTTGCGTGAACCTCGACCAGCGTGTGTTCGCAGCCCTGTTGCACCATGAGGTGCAACATAAATGCCAGGCTAGATGCCTTAGAAGTCAAATAAAGATCCTGTGAGTCAAGCACGAACGACTAGCAGCGAAGGCAGCAACGATAACCATGAAGAACAACTTCGCAGCACTAATTAACGCGCCAATGAAGTCAAGAATTCGATCGCGTACAGGCGCGGTCACATTGAAATGTCAAAGAAAGATGACGTGGACTCTGAACAGTAAAAAGCAAATCCGCGGGGGGAAAGAACGATCATTTACCACTGGAATTGGAGGGGCATCCGCACCAAGGAGGCGGAGTTAAAACTTTACATACATGGGTTCGACCAGAAATCGGATACAATCGCGTGGCAAGAGACGCACGGCAGACCGAGATTCCCGGGATACGTGACCTAGACGGATCCGACGGAAGGGGCGCGGCGTTTTTGGTGTACACCAACATAGCAGCCACCCACCGACCTCGACGTGCTTCTCGATGGCTACCCAGTCACTGCCTTAGTAGACACAGGAGCCGATTACTCTGTCATGAGTGGACACATCGCCACACAGTTTAAGAAAGTTAAGGTTACATGGGGAGGCCCGCAAATTTGGACCGCTGGAGGACACCTCATGACGTCGACAGGAATCTGCATGGCAAGAACTACCCTTTCTTACCGGACTTACCCGCCCACCTTCGTTATCCTCCAACAGTGCTCACGAGACGCCATTCCCGGCATGGACTTCCTGAACCAACGTGGCGCAATCATCGACCTGAAGTCGAAATCAATAACGCTGTCGGAAGATCAAGCGATACCGCCGGAGAGCCCTCGTAGTCGCCACGCCTTGAGTGTGCTCGAAGATAAAATGAGCATCCCACCTCGCTACAGCATTTTTATTTCGGTTGGCACCGAAACAACCGCTCACTTATAAGGCGTCATCGAAGGCGACCAACGTCTACTGCTCCACCGTGGAATTTCCATCGCAAGAGAGAACGCTCGACTTCACGGAGGAACACAAAAGTGTTGCTGACCAACTTCAGCCAGGAATTCAAGCATATTAACAAGGGCACAACGATCGCATACATCGAAGAAATTCTGAAAACGAGCAATGCGTTTGTTCTCTGCGATTCTGCCGCATCTACCCTGGCGACCATAGTTCCCGAGCCAGACTTCGACATAAAACCAAGTCTCCCCGTGATTAAGCAACAACAGCTGTGAAGTCTGCTTCGGCGATACAAAGACTGCTTTTCGACGTCATCGAGGATTCGACAACCACCTATCGCAAAGCATCGCATAATAACTGAAGAGTGCGCTCGGTAATTTCGCCAGAGCCCTCACCGAGTTTCGACGCGAGAGCCTGAAGCTATACGACAACAAATCGTCGGAACGCTGCGTGACATCAACCAGCCGGAGAGAAGCCCGTGTGCGTCTCTTGTTGTCTTAGTGATGAAAAAAGACGGAACCCTACGTTTCTGCGTCGATTATCGTCGACTGAAGAAGAATACGAAGAAGAACGTACAGCCATTCTCACGGATAGATGAAGCATTTGATCAAATATGCTACGCTAAATACTTCTCGTCATTGGAGCTAAAGTATGGCTCCTGGGAAATAGAAGTCGGTGAACGGGTTCGCGAAAAAACCGCCTTCATCACAGAAGACGGACTCTATGAGCTCAAGGTTATTACGTTTGGACTGTGCTCAGCGCCTTCAACGTTCCAGCGCGTGATGCGCGTGGTTTAGGCAGGATTGAAGTTGCAGACCTGTCTTGTTTACAAGAATGACGTCATTGTCTTCGTCGGAAATTTCGACAAGCACCTTAGGCGGCTTGCGACAGTACTAGAGGTCATCAAGTCATCAGGGCTTACTCTAAAGGCGGAAAAGCGCCGCTTCGTTAACGATGAGCTTCTGTTTATAGGCCTCATCATCAGCAAATCTGGAGTCCGTCTGGACCCGCAGAAGACCGCTGCCACTGCAAATTTACCGCAACCCATCGACAAGAAGGCAGTGCGTAAATTCCTTGTTATGTGTGCCTACCATAGGCGCTTTGTCAAGTACTGTTCAGGCGTCGCGGAGCCGCTAACGAATCTAATAAAACGTGATGTCGAGTTCAAGGGGCAAACGCCGCAGCTCAACGCATTTCAAGATCTCAAACGATGCATGCAGTCGCCACCGCTACTTGCACACTTCGACGAGGATGCCGATACCGAAATCCACACTGACGCCAGTAGCCTAGGCCTCAGTGCCATCCTAGTCCTGAGGAAACACGGACTTGAACGGGTGATATCTTATGCTAGCCGGTCACTGTCAAAAGCGGAGGCAATTATTCTACGACTGAAAAAGAATGCCTCAACATCATTTGGGCTACCGCAAAATTCGGTCCTTACCTATATGGCAGGCGGTGTTATTTGGTGCTAAGATGTTCTTTCGAAAGTGTTTTGTGTGCACCATTTCTTCATATGAGAGGGATGATGTGCAGCTTGACATTTACACGAACATGAATACGAACGAGGAGCCCGCCTTTTGTTCATAACCATAGTGATCCGACGCATAATGAAAAAATGGAAGGCATTGGGTAATTTGCCGTTTGTAATTGAAGCATTTACTTTAACTTCGCCTGGTGAGCTATAACAAAACGAAAGTGAACGAAACAGACAACTTGCTACTGTTGGCATTAAAACGGTACGCGTTGTACTACCAGTTGTGCTGCGGAGGTGGCTATTGTCATGTCCATATTCTTAGGTATCGTTGTATATGTACAGAATTTAGGCCTTGATGAGTTATCCCGCACCAGTCAAGGGCATGGTGACTGAGGTGGAACACCATTTTTGACCAAATGCTTTAAGCAACGCACTAACATCTTGGACACGCTACTGGTAATGAGGCTCTCTTACGCTACCTGAAGGCATCACCTATGCGGAAATCGTGATCTTCGCTATGTCGTATGAATAAAAAAATGAGGAATGTAGACATGGGAAAAGCGACCATCGTAGTAAAATTGGTGTCGATGTGCGCACGGTTGTGGAGTGTGGAGGTTGTGGGTTCGGATTCCACCACCGGCATGTGGCTGCCTTGCACACTTTTGTTAACATTGAGCTAATCAATTCTTATCATCAGAAAACAACGCAAAACGAGGGAAGAACGGATGAAGAAAGACACTGCGCTGATTCAAGTATAAAATTTATTCATCGCAAATTAATAACTAAATACCGGTTTCCCGATAACCGTCTTGCCTTCTGTTGGTTTAATAAGGTTTGAAGCTTAATTGTGCGATAACAAAAAAAAAATATTTTCTTCTGATATTCCTGCAATGGAACGGTGCCTCGAGAGATATTGTGTGTTTGTCGACTTTTATTCACTAGAAAAAAAGAAAAAAAGCGCGTAGCTTCTTCCGCTAGTGAATTGAACGAATGCATTAGCATTTGCATTAGAATGCATTAGAGTGGGTAGCGGTGGCGTAGAGGTAGAACAGCCGCCTCGCGTGCAAGAGGTCCGTGGTTCGAATCCGGTGCCGGCAATTTTCCACCGGATTTAAATTTAAAAAACCCGCGTGTGGATAAAATTGCATAAACAGGCCTGGAGTGTGGCCTGGTCCCGGTGACCAGAACCGGTAACGCACTCCCTCACCAGAGCAGGATTCCCCACCCTGGTTTAGTACTTGGCCACCACCTCCTATATGAACTCAACAGTCAAATCCCGGCTCTCAGTCCCCAGCAGCTACGAACCAACTGACCACGGCGGCAGTCAGACCTGCGGCGCAGCAGAGGGTGCTAAGAATCCCTGGCTCCCGGCAGGCCGCCATTGGAATATGAACCTGGCAACGTTTAACGCTAGAACGTTATCTAGTGAGGCGAGTCCAAAAGTGTTATTAGAGGGCAGTAAATGGGATATAATAGCGCTCAGTAAAGTTTGGAGGCCGAAAGAAGCATATACAGTGCTAAAAAGCGGGCATGTCCTGTGCTACCGGGGCTTAGCGGAGAGACGAGAACTAGGAGTCGGATTCCTGATTAGTAAGAATATAGCTGGTAACATACAGGAATTCTATAGCATTAACGAGAGGGTAGCAGGTCTTGTTGTGAAACTTAATTAAGAGGTACAAAATGAAGGTTGTACAGGTCTACGCCCCTACATCCAGTCATGATGACCAGGAAGGCGAAAGCTTCTATGAAGACATGGAATAGGCGATGGGTAGAGTGAAAACAAAATAAACTCTACTAATGGACGACTTTAATGCCAAGGTAGGCAAGAAGCAGGCTGGAGACAAGACAGTGGGGGAATATGGCATAGGCACTAGGAATAGCAGGGGAGAGTTATTAGTAGAGTTTGCGGAACAGAATAATATGTGGGTAATGAATACCTTCTTCCGCAAGCGGTATAGTCGAAAGTGGACGGGGAGGAGCCCGAACGGTGACACTAGAAATGAAATAGACTTCATACTCTGTGCTAACCCTGGTATCATACAAGATGTAGACGTGCTCGGCAAGGTGCGCTGCAGTGACCACAGGATGGTAAGAACTCGAATTAGCCTAAACCTGAGGCGGGAACGGAAGCAACTGGTATATAAGAAGCCGATCAATAAGTTAGCGGTAAGAGGGCAAATACGGGAATTCCGGATCAAGCTGCAGAACAGGTATTCGGCTTTAACTCAGGAAGAGGACCTTAGTTTTGAAGCAATGAACGACAATCTTGTTGGCATCATTAAGTAGTGTGCAATGGAACAAGAAAAGTGTACAACAGCTGTGTCTTACCAGTACTCACCTACGGGGCATAAAACTGGAGGCTTACGACAAGGGTTCTACTCAAATTGAGGACGACGCATCGAGCTATGGAAAGAATGATGGGCGCAACGTTAAGGGATAAGAAAAGAGCAGATTGGGTGAGGGAACAAACGCGAGTTAATGACGTCTTAGTTGAAATCAAGAAAAAGAAATGGGCATGGGCAGGACATGTATTCAGAACGGAAGATAACCGATGGTCATTAAGGGTCACGGATCGGATTCCAAGGGAAGGGAAGCGTAGCAGGGGACGGCAGAACGTTTGGTGGGCGGATGAGATTAAGAAGTTTGCTGGGACGACATGGCCACAATTAGTACATCACCGGGGTTGTTGGAGAAGTATGGGAGAGGCTTTTGCCCTTGAGTGGGTGTAACCAGGCTGGTGATGATGATGATTAGAATTTTAGTGTAATGTGTGCTCTATGGAGAGACAAATAGGTTTTAATAGAATTGTCAAGCCGTTAATTGCAGCCTGTATATACTTTCACCTAGACAAGTGTTGTGCAAAATGTGCTTTGACGTATAAATCTTGGTCATATTCAAAAAGGTATACTCTCAGATATCCTGTCATTGTGCCGTTGATGGCTTGCCGCTACCTCTCTTGTAATATCCCAGGCGGCACGTCAGGTCGGGCCAACGGTGGAAACATCTTGGCAGTTCCTGGCCCAATGACAGCCTAAGATTAACAGTGTGTTTCCAATATTGGCAGTGCCATTCTGATTCCTGGCCCAATGATGGCCCAAGGTTAACAGCGTGACGCCAATATTGGCTGAGCCATTCTGATAGAGATCCAATGTTGGCCCACATTACACAGTCAGTAAACAATATTGGCTGTGCCATGCTGAAAGAGAACCAACGTTGGCCGACATTACACAGTTAGTAAACAATATTGGCACTGCCGTTCGACAAGGTGGGAATTATTGGACCAACTTTCGTACGGATTTGCCAATATGGGTTACTAGTTGGCTTTCTTTGCAGGACATTGGTCCGTAATAAGCCAATTTTTGCCTTGTCGGTTTTTAGTACTCTACGACTTGCTGAAATTGAACAACATGTTTTGAAAAGTAGCGCACTTCATTATCACAGGCACACTGCGCAGGAACCAGAAATATGTTTGCAAGCTGCGACCCCTTCAACAGAGCTGGCACCACGCTTGTTAATTCGCTTGACACGGGATATAAGCAATACCATTTTTGTTGACGTTTAATAACAGCTCACTTATATGCTTATCTGCCACGGGAGACGGGCTCACTTTCGCGACAGACGGGGTTGTTCACAGCAGGGTCGGGGTTCTAATGCCTTCCGCTTAAGTGTGCTCCACACGTACCTGATAACCGATGGCGTGTTAATTACTGAATTGTGAAAATCAATTACGGCGAACACATACGTTTGCATTACGGGCCCTGACAACATGTCAGATATTTGCGCTGTATGGTATTCGCAAGTGGTCAACTGATTCATTTATGGGCTGTTGCGCAGTGCTTGAAGTTTCTATATTAGCACTCGCTAACTTATTTCGTGTCACCTTGGGCCGAAGTAAACAAAGTACTGCAATCTTCTAATATTTGCTATCAGGTTATGCTAGCATATGTGCTTCGAAGTCGAAGCCTGCGCCTTAGCCGAAGACCTGGAGCGCAATCTATAGCTTTCCTTCTTTCTCGGCGTCGTCGGCGCAAAAGTGCCTTCGACTCGGTCATCGGTGTCGACGGCATGTCGATAGTTCGTCCTTCAAATCTGATCAATCTGATGTTATATTGAAGGCTGGCGCGAGGAAGATATCAACCAGCACGACTGACCCAGCATGAGCACTGCAAGCACAAGAGAGTTTGTCTGGCATAGCGATCTTCAAATAGGGCATCGGTACCCACTGCGTTACCTGTTTCACCGCGCCAGCGTCCGGGTGTAAACTTGACCCCACTCGACAATGCAGGCATGCCCAGAGACAGATGCATACAACACAAGCAAAGAAACTTCTCCATAGTGCCTAGGCAGTGAGATATTCAAGGCGCAAATGCCCGCATGTTTCACAAATGTTTCTCGCCTCCGAAAATGTAACGCACCCCTGTACTTACTAACAACTGTAAATTTGCCTCCGGGCAACATGGCTCCAGGCATATGGCATGCCTGCCCGAACGCGAATATCCTACTGGAACACGTCGTCGTCTGCTTCCGAATTGCATATCTTTGAGGTGTGCCACGATCATGGCCGGAGCTCTTTATGAGTAAACATATATACAATGTTTTGTTCACTTGTCAGAAATTGTACCATTGCCATAATAAGTAAAAAAATGTGGCTTGTTGCTTTCTGTGTGAAAGCTGCATGTAGTTATCTGGTAGACTAGGAGAGCAAAGGTATGCGACACTGTACTCCACCATAAGTTTAGGAACAGCCTCAGAATTTTAGTGCGTTGTAGGTGCCAAAATCGGAAGTAGTGGCATCTTCGTGAGCACACAAATTCAAATTTAAACTGGCCACCACAATGACATTTAATAGGTCGGGGGTTGTAGGTATGCCCCGATCATCCGTAGCTTTCGCAGTGCTCAGGCATTTCGTTTCGTATGACTTGTATAGAATTGGAAAACCCCACAGTGGGCAAGAGCAAGACACCGGCACTCAGGGTTGGCTGCCATCCCATGTTTATGGTGCTTTTATCAAGCCTCGTCAGAAGCTAGAAGTAAGGAACTTGCGAGTGATCAAGGCTGAGTATTTTGAACGTAAGTTTTTGCATTTATGGTGCAACAAAGCTGCCTATTGTTTTTGGAAGTGTTATAGTAAAAAAGTAACACCCCCCCATGTCATGCTGTTCTGCATCCTGAAAAGGCTTTGGCTTGGCCTTGAAAGTCTTTTGAATACCCGTGAACTTTTGTTGCTGGGACCTGTATGAATCCTGGTACATTTACATTTACAAGTGCTCTGGAACAACCAATCAAATGCGCCACAAATGCATTCCTTCTGCTATGAAATAAATCTTCTTGTGTTCCAGCGGTGATGCTGCGGATGCTGCGGGTGCAACTAGAGGTGAGGCAGCAGAACAGAGCTGCATCATGAGTTGCAGCAGCTGAGGCACGAGGTACGGGTCATGTCTGAGAGGCTACATGAAATTGAGTCTCTCGACAGGGCCCGTACCGCGCCTGAACCTGCCCAGCGTACGGTGCCTGCCAGTCTCCCTAGGCTGCCTGCCAACAGCTTGGAGGAACTACAGGCAGCGGAGGCAGTGGTAGACGACGAGGCTGTGGCTGCCACCTTGGTTTGTACTGCCCATTTATTTTTAATGATAAAGCTATGTAACATGTAGATGTTCTGTGCTGTTTCAGGAACCATGCTATGGGTTCTATGTTAACTACCTATTAAGCGTCACGCACACTGAAGATTTTATAATTTTTTTTCTTCCCTGCTGTATAGATTATAATGGCATATCTGGACTGCGCCTATATTCTTTAGCGTGCATTTAAATGGGAGTGTACACTAGTATAGCAGCGTGCCAGTGGCTGCCTGGATCAAATGTGTGAGCTTAAGCTCAGCAACTTCATAGCCACTAAGCTACCTTAGTGGTTTGCTGTCTCTATAGAGATACATTTATGACTCAAAAATAGGTTGTCGAGATTATAGAAAGCATTGCTGACACAAAGTGCAAACTCTGCCAGCTTTCTGTAAAAGGACGCAATGCAGAGCACTTGTGAATAAATTATTTTTGTTGGACTAGTTGCTCCATTGTGAATGATAAATATCATTACAAACAAGCGGGACGCGGTACAGAAAAAGAGGGGCGGTAACTGTATTTAAGTCATTTTAATGTGCAGTTTTCTGAAAAAAAATTGTTTGAAAATTGCATTACAATTGAATATGTAATCATAACAGTATTTGCAGAGTCTACTGTACAGGCTGTCAAATTGCCCCATTGCTTGCATACTAATCAGCACTATCATATTTTTTTCTTCTGCTACAATCCATGAAACAAACCCAACTATGTAGTTTCATGCAATGATTCAAAGCATTTTCCAGAACACTAGCAATTACTTTAGTGATGTAAACACACATACACAGCAGCCACTGTTACTTTTTATTCCGCTACTTGCATTTTCAGCACCTTGTTTTATCTGCTTCTATGCTACATTATGAGTATTTATTATGTGCTTATTTTCCTTGCCTGAATGCCAAGGGTTAGGTGGCAAAGTCAGTCAAATTGAAACAGCTCGAACCATTGCATATGAACATTCATGGTGAAAACAAATGCCAACCATAGTGAACAAGGCTCCCACAAAGGGGCCACAACATTGTTCTAAATATTTTTTCACCTTGGTTGGCATCTGTTGTTTTTCACCATGCTTCTTCCTGATCTTGTTAGACCTGCAATAAATGTAACGTTGACCAAAATAATGTTGTTGAATGGGTTAGACGTTCTGGCTTCTGTGTAGAAGCCGAAACGTCTAATCCTTTCGACAAGCAAGTCAAAGCAAGTGTCAAACCTTCCAGTGTCGTAGGTGGCTTCCTTCTGTGCCATGATGTGATGGGAGAGAAAGCTGAGCCAAACCTGGCTGTAGAACATCTATTGAGAGAGAGAAAGAGAACAACTTTAGTGAAAATGCCGGCAGAGTCGGTTAGACTCCCTCCACGATGGGAGGACAATCTTTTACCGCGACGCGGTCACTACGTCAGTCTCGTGCATTGTGCTCCTCGAGGTCTTGGTTCCTCGCTGCTTCCGCGGGTCCGAGAGGGCCGCTGCCCCCTTCCTGGGGGTGCTGCCCTCCTTCTCCTCGGCTTCGCGCGGTCGCTGCCTCTCTAGAGCTGCCGACACCTGCTGGACGGCCTTGAGTTGTGTCTGTTGGTCATAACTCCTCGTTGCAGCCTCTAGCTACGGCGGGATCGTCGTCTTCTCGTTGGCTTCTCGCGGATTTATGGTACAGTCCTAGAGGATGTGAGCCGCGGTGGCTCTCTTCTTCGCGCACAGTCTACACACGTCACTCCCGTACACGCTCGGACACACGTGCTTAGCTAGCACCGGGGTGAGGAGGGACCCCGTCTGTAACTGCCTGTATAAGACTGCCTCCTTCCGGGTAAGCCCCGGGTGAGGTGGCGGCATAGTTTCGTTCAAGGTGGTCATCTTGTCCTCGGCACTGCACCGCGACCAACAATCCGAGTCGGCCGTGCTGGCAGCTGCGCGGTTGGTTAGTCCTCACGCGGTCGAGTTGGCCGTCTCGTTGTGGTTCACGTTCCCGCGTTCCGCCACGTCACTGCCCATGTGGGCCGGAAAGCACGTGATCACCACAGCACTTTTGCGTTCGATGTCTTCGGCCTTGCGCAGTTTGCGCGCGGCCTCAGTACATACCCTACGCTTCGCGTAGTTCTTCAGTGCCGTTCTAGAGACACACAACACAGTGTTGAATCCGGGGTCGGAGACGGCCAAGGCGATGGCCAGCTCCTCCGCCCGGTGCGCCTCTCGAGTCCGGACGCTCGCCGCGGTCTTCGTTGCACCCTTCGATGCCCCGACAGCCACCACCGCTGTGATCTCCCCGCTACTCTTCAACCTCGTGATGATTGGGGTGGCCAACTGGCTAGAAAGAGTAGCGGAAGTCCGGCACACCATCTACGCCGACGACGTTACGCTATGGGTGCCGGGAGGAAGCGACGGACACATCGAGACAACGCTGCAAGAAGCGGTCAACGCCATCGAGGAGCAGCTGGGCGGATCTGGACTCGTTTGCTCTCCGGCCAAGTCAGAACTGCTGGTGATTCTACCGACGGGAGCGGGCCGGAAACGGAAGAATGTGGAAGTCAAGTACGAGCGTCCCAAGATCATGGTCAAGACAGCGGGAGGACAAGTAATACCGGTGTTCGAGACGATTCGAGTGCTCGGGCTGCTCATCCAGCGAAACCGAGTCAATGGTGATACGGTCAACAAGCTCGCGGGCAAAGCGGCCACGGCAATGAGACTCATCAGGACGGTGTCCAACAGAAAAGCGGGGATGAAGGAGGAGGGTCTGACTAGGCTCTTTCAATCCTTCGCAGTTAGCCACATAACGTACGTGGCCGCTTCCACAACTGGAGGCTGAGCGAACGTAATAAGATGGACGCCACCACACGCAAGGTGTATAAGGCGGCAATCGGTCTCTTCGGGAGCATGAGCACCGAAAAATTCATGGCGATGGGAGTCCTCAACATGCTGGACGATATAGCCGAAGCACAGAGAACGGCGCAACTCGAGCGTCTCTCTGAAATGAGAACCGGAAGGCAGATACTGCGGGACCTTGGCCTCTAGCCGAGGGAAGGCAAGCAGCAGAAAGACGTACCAATACCAGATAGCATCAACAGAAAGCTCAGGCTCTGGCCGATACTGAGGAACGTGAACCCCGAGCACAACAAGGAGCGGAGGCTGGCGAGGGCCAGGGCTCTCGTGGACCTCCACGCCAAAGAAGGCACCGTCTACGTGGACGCGGCGGACTATCGAGGGAGTAGAACATCTATTGTAATAAATTATTTAGCGTGCTCTAGGGTTTGTCAGTATAATTCTGGGGGTTTTAGTGTCCCGCACCTTTACATCTTTTTTGAAGGCGTGCTTACTGCATACTTTAATGGTCATTTGGGTTCTCTATGCGTTAGTTACACTGAAGATACAGAAATTTTGGACTACATACAATTCTCACTCATTTGTCCAGTTTTATACAAAAAAAGAATAGAAAGCTAAGTTATGCCTAAATTTGCGTATTGTTTACTCCATAGCCAATAGCCGGTGAACATTACAAATATGTAGCAGCAACCGCGCAAGCGTGCAGAGGTTTATACGTTGCATTTGCTTTGTTGGTAAAATTGTGAATTTTTAAAAAAATTTTTTTTCTTTTTCAACATTGGTACAGAAGGAGGTCATGGAGTTACAAGAACTGTCAGGGGGACCTCCTATTAGTAATTTAATATTGCATGAATTATTACGTTTTGGCAACATAGCAGCAACAGACATCAGAAAACACCAAGGTAATGAAAAAATAAACAAATACAAAAAGTTGCTTACAATAACTGACGTTCAAAACACAAGCAAATGAAACCGATACAGCGTATGAATGAATAAATATGTAGTAATTGACAACTTATGGAAACACAATGACACATGTCAAAGAACACGGGGTTAATGTAACAGATAATTAGAAACAAATATATGCTTACAATACGCAAAGTACAAATGTTATATAGACTATGCGACAAAACTTTTAAATGCCTAAGAAAGGAAGAAAAGAAGACAAAGGAAGATATAGAATAACAAATTAATAAAAGCTGTCCATACAATAGGTAAGTACAGAGTCATTGAAAACTGAGAGATAGATTTGTGCACATTATATACTTATAGTAATGAATCAGTACTGTCGTTAGTAAATATTTCTTCGTATCTCTCCTGAATGGTAATGTTGTGCGGCAGGCTTTAATATGGGGTGGTAGTTTGTTCCAGTAATTAATGGCCGTAAAAAGGGAAGTAAACATTCCATAATTAGTGTTCATTCGAGGGAGTAAAAATTGTTGTTAGAGGAAAATCTCGTATTGTTAGTGTTGGTAAGAGCAGAGTTATTAAATGCATCTAAAATTATTTCATGATTTAGTGTGCGGTATATTAGGAAAACCAAATTGAGCTGGAGCATGTAACGTAATGGTAGTATTTTTAAGGAACTGGAAATTGGTACTGCATGTGACATGTAATTAGAGAAATTAATAATCCTCAAGGATTGATTTTGTAAATGTTGTAGATGTATTATTTCCGAGCAATATGTGTTTCCCCAAAATGAGATGCAGTATTGCAGGTGACAATGAATAAATGCGTAATAAAGTGAAGCTCTAACCTTTTGTGGAAAATACGAGGGCGTTAGGATTAGTACTCTTATTCCAAAGGCCATTTTTTAGACTATTTCAGCATGGAAGTCAAACTTAAGTTGGGGGTCAAGTTCGACGCCAAGGAAGACAACTTCATGTGCAGCTGAGAGAACATGAGTTTGTAAGACGAGCGGTGGCGCGGGCGCGAAGATGCGTTTATGTGTATGAAAAAGCATTAACTGAGTTTTCGAAGGGTTGATGTGAAGTTTGTTACTTGTGCACCACGCAGATATGTTGCTTAGGTCAGAATTTAGTCGTTTTAATACAGTAATTATGCATTTGCTATTAGTAAATATAGTCGTGTCGTCAGCATATAGAGTAGATGAAGTACTGGTTAAACAGTGAGGAAGATCATTAATGTACACCAGGAAAAGTAAAGGGCCTAAAAGTGAGCCCTGTGGGACACCCTTAGTGACTGATTTAGTACGTGAAAGTGAACCTCCGAAATTTACAACTTGGGTTCTGTTAGTCAAATAACTGCGGATGAGCGTAAGAGCTGGGCCACGAATGCCCAGAGCTTCTAACTTGTAAGAAAGGATGTTATGACAGATGGTATCAAATGCTTTACTGAAGTCAACGAAAACTGAACCAACAATAGGGGAGTTGTGAAGGGCATATTTTATTTTGTCAGTGAATGATGTTATAGCTGTTTCAGTCGAATAACCTTTACGAAACCTGTGTTGTTTAGGCGAGAGAAGATCAAATTTGTGAAAGTAGTTTGTTAAGTGGGTTACAAGTAGTTTCTCAATGACTTTGCTAAAAAAAGATAGCATGCAGATCGGACGGTAGTTTAAAATTAATTCTTTGTTACCCTTTTTTAATATTGGAGTATTTTACCGTGTTTTAATTCGTCGGGCAAAACGCCTGTTATGAACATGCAGTTAACAATGTGCGCGAGTACATCGGCGATATGAGATGATACCTATTTGATTTTAGAAGGTTGTAAATTATCAAGGCCGGGACCTGTAGTTCGTAAACTAGCGATTGAATCGGATACTTCTTTGGGCGATGTAGGGAACAAGTAAAATGATTAAGCGGTTTGCTTGAGTACTGGCTGTGGTATACTGTCTTGTGAACGATCATGTGTAGGACAGAAAAAAGTATTGAATTCATTTGCGATATCAGTAGCTTCCGTTACTACCCTTGTTGCTGTATTAAGTTGGTTCAGTGCGTGGTTTGGTGAAAACAGATGAAGAAAGGACCTAATGGTATCCCAGGTTTTGCGGGTGTTATTTGTGTGTTTAACAATCTTTTTTTCAAAGTGGGAACGCTTGGCTTCTTTCAAGAGTCTGGTAAGTGTGTTAGAATAAGTTATGTGCCATGACTTTAAAGTTACATTAAAAGGTTCGCGTTTTAATTTTTTTATGGAGGTTATCACGTTTTTTAGTACTTTTTAAGAGAGATCCTGTTATCGATGGGTTTCTAGGGGCGGAGAACCAGTGAGTATTTTGTGTTAGGCTAGTACACTCCGAGTACACGCTTTTAACTTTGTTGTTAAATTGTTCGAATGCCAGGATTGGGTCTGTTATAGAAAGAATCGGGTTCCAGTCGATTTCAGCAATTTGACTAATGAACTTAGTGGTGTGAAAGTTCGCCATTTTTTTGTTTCGTTGGTACGGTGTGTTAATAGACTTTAATAGAACCAATATGGGATAGTGGTCTGTTATGGGAACAGTGACTACGCCAGCACATTGCTCTAGGTGTAAGTTTGATAATACGTGATCTATTAAAGAGCGAGGTCCGGACGGAGGACATCTTGTGGGTACGGCTATAATGATTCTAGGCCATATCCCGCATAGCAGTTGGTATAATTAGTACAATGACTATCATTGGGGTTAGTAATATCTATGTTTATGTCACCGAGGATAACATTTTTGTTTTCGTTTGCAATGATGTTCAAGATAGCACCTAGTTGAGAACAAAAGTTTGCAGATCAAGATGATGGGGAACGGTATACTTATCGAATTATTGTGTTTCTACTGTTAGCTGAAAGAAAAGATTTATCGAATTCCAAAAATACAGATTCAACGTTAGGGCAAGAGAAAGATAGATCATGGCGACGGTGATATGGATGGTTATCTTGGACAAGAATTGCTGAACCACCATACGGAACATCCTTGCGGACGACACATACTTCCATTGTGTATCCGGGTATACCAAATAGCTTGCTATCAGCGTTTGTCAACCATACTTCTGAGAGGTAAATGATAGTGAAAGGGTTATTTAGATTAGAAAAGAAATCTATCATGTTATCATAGTTCTTTGAGAGGCTACGTATGTTGAAGTGTATCAGGGATTTATGGGTGAGCCTGCTGTTATTTTGTGAACGTTTTAGTTCTTCTGAAGAAAAATACATAGTTAGGAATATGTATTTGATTAGATATAAAAACGGAAGGCTTGGACAGCTACGAGGCGATTAGCGAAAGGTCGCGTGTGCTGGAAATAACGTACACGCGGCCTCTTTCTGTCTTTCGTGCTTTGATGCGGCAGTTGTCCGTCCATAGAAATTTCCAGTTGTGCTGCTTTTTTAGTTCGAGGGCTTGAGCAAACAGACGTTTGTTGTCTTGCTTTAAGTGGTCGTTAATAAAGACCTTCGCCTCTGCAGACGGAAGGAAGCCGAGAGTAGTAGTCTTTGGTCGTGCTTTTCGGGCCTTATTTACGAAATCAGCCTTCTTAGCGCGGGAACAGAAGCGTGCAATTATATGTTTATCCTTCTTCGCAGGGACTCGGTGAACAATGCCTATGTCCGATGGTGCCACAGGGCAGCCAATCTTGTCGCCGATTTTTTGGAGAACAGCGACACAATTCTCGCCCTGTGTGGACGGCACACCCCGGATCTCGACATTGTTTGTACGAGAATACTGCTCGAGGTCCGGTACCCTTTTAGCCACCTTTTCCTTTTTTTGCGAGTGTTTTGTTCTCTGCATTCACAGCGTCATATTTTGCCCTCGATTCTTCGTACAGCTGGTTCATCATGCGCAAACTTTCACGCATTTCTCCGATTTCTTTCCGAAGGGCGTCAACATCGCGAGCAAGTTCTGCATTACTGGGCATCACTAAAAAACCACGGGAGTAAATTTGGCAGCAGCAGGCGTGACAAAAGATAAGAACAGAAGTGGTAAATGCCGTATAAAAGCGAAGACTAGCCTGCGCAACCAAAAAGTATTGCTCAGTGGTGTGTCCCTTATGCAACAGCTGCTGCGGCCAAGTGAAGCACAGGACCAGACGGATCTCTTTTTTGCTGTGGTGGTGACGCCACGGAGCGGTCCAGTTCAGTGGTAGCGTTGCGACATGTCACCAGGTGCCCACGGTGATATCGACTGGTGGGGATGGTGGGCCTGAAGCCCACGTGCCAAGATAACCGTATGCTTGTCAGCAGAACGGCGATTTAAATCAACGCTTGCCGATTACTGTGCTCCGATCTGCGCAACCAAAAAGTAATGCTTAGTGGTGGGTCCCTGTTGCCACAGCTGCTGCGGCCAAGTGAAGCACAGGACCAGACGGATCTCTTTTTTGTAGTGGTGGTGACGCCACGGAGCGGTCCAGTTCAGTGGTAGCGTTGCGACATGTCACCAGGTGCCCACGGTGATATCGACTGGCGGGGATGGTGGGCGTGAAGCCCACGTGCCAAGATAACCGTATGCTTGTCAGCAGAACGGCGATTGAAATCAACGCTTGCCGATTACTGTGCTCCGATCTGCGCAACCAAAAAGTAATGCTTAGTGGGGTGTCCCTGTTGCCACAGCTGCTGCTGCCAAGTGAAGTGCAGGACCAGACGGATCCTTTTTTTTTTTGTAGTGCTGGTGGCACCACGGAGTGGTCCAGTTCAGTGGTAGCGTTGCGAGATGTCACCAGGCGCCCACGGTGATAACGACCGGCGGGGATGGTGGGCGCCAAGTCCACGTGCCAAGATAGCCGTATGCGTGTCCGCACAACGGCGGTGGCAATCAATGCCTGCTGATTACTGTGCCCGGATCTGCGCAACCAAAAAGTATTGCTTAGTGGTGTGTTCCAGTTGCCACGGCTGCTGCTGCCAAGTCGGTTTCGATTTTTAGGCGCTTCGGTTTTTAAATTGCTTTTCTGTGAGACCAGCACAGTTTTCAATACGGTAAGGTAGGGTACATTCCACAAAAGACATAAAAGCCTCTTGGGGGTCAACAGCCTCATTACAGGAAAGGGAAGTATTGTTTCCCGACATTGGGACTGACAGTATATTCAAGGAGCAAGCAACAAGCAATATTTATAGGCTTTGCAACTTAGCAGCAGGGCAGCGAGAGCAAATTTATAGCTACAAAGGCGTAAAAGAAACGCTACCAACCTGCGAAAAACAGTGTTGCGTTTTGAAAAGTGTCCACATACTGCCACTTATGCCGAGTACCGGGTGGTTCACGAGTCCAGCCTTTATCCTTTGCAGCCGGTAGCGTGCAGCGGCGCTCGTTGTTGCAGTTTGAAGGGTGGGTTCCGCAAACACGTGCCCACTGCTACGATGATTGAAACCCAAGCAGACGGGCACGTCAGGCCAGGCACAGGACTGCGGGAGAAACGGAGCTGCGAAAAGCAGTGTTGCGTTTTGAAAAGTGTCCACATGCTGCCGCTGCTGCCGAGTCTGGGGCTGATTGCTTCCTGGCAAATGCAGCGAGGTGGCTGCGAGCAATTCGAACTGCACGAGAAAAATCTTCGCCAATATTATAAGTGGTGCCTTTTAGTTTGCGGGCGCTTGGCAGGACAGTTTTCTTTTAAAGGGAATTTTGCTATTTTTGCACGAGGCTGGCCATACGAATGATGTCCAATACGATGGGCGAGCTCTATCTCTTTTGCGTCGATGTGTATCTAAATGCTCGCGCCAATGTCTAATGATACGTTGTTTTGATTGTGCGTACGATTGAGATGTAGTTTTAGGTAATCCGTACAATACCATGTTGTTCCGTCGCGTTCTGTTTTCGGCGTCATCAAAACGAGCATCTAGTTTTGAAAGTAGTTGAGTAGCTTGAGTTGCGTCGGTGCGGATAGCTTCTGTATCTGTTTTAATTGTAAGAAGGCTTTTGTAATCGCTCTCAAGTTAGGCCATATATTTGCCGAGCTCACATATATTGCGGTCTGCCGCTATTAACTGCGATTTTATATCTTGAAATTCAGAAGTAAACTTGGACTGGTCATTAGATATCTTCTTTAGCTGAGCGAGAATAGCTGCATTATCCGAGCCCGGGTTAGTTTCTGTATCGCCGGTAAGGAGAGTTCGTAGGGAAAAATGACCTAGAAACAATCAGCAACGACAGCGTTAAGGCACTGTGGGCTTGACAGCTGTACTAAGAAGTAGTTTTTAGACTTTTTGGCAAAGAGGCTGATACGTTCACCAACCTAAATTACGAAGACGAAAGTATCAGTGGCCTGCGCAGTGGCAAAGCCGCCAAGCCCACAAATTGCCACTGGTGGCTGCTCCTGTTTTACAGTTGGCCCTAGTAGGGATGTCTCATGGGATGACGCTTCCCATTCTGCGGCGAGGGGCGAGTAATCCAAGGCCGAGTGTATCGTTGTTTCTAAGACGGGTAAAACGATGGCAGTGGCTCGTTGACGAGCACCTGACATATCCACACTGAGAAGACTTGGCAAACTTGAAGGAGCGGTCATTGGCGTAGTCGCTAGTCTAGGAAGGAAACGACGCACAATGAATGGACCGAGCGCCTGCATTACAAAGAAGAAAGTATTAGTGGCCTGCGCAGTGGAAAAGCCGCCAAGCCCACCTGATAAGTGTTGTCATACAATGCAATGATAAGGGTTCTCGGACAATGCAATGATGACGATGGCATGAAACCATGGCATAATCACAATTCAATGATGACAGCATGATTGCGACGTAATGACGACCAAAAAATGACATCAATGTGTTGACGAAGCCAGTGGGGTGAAAATGACATGGCGATAGCTTTATGACCAGTACCTTGCTGTAGTCTCGCAAGAGAACAGCAGATTACAATAGGTAGCGAGGCTCTGGAAGTGGAAAGGGAATACATCTACTTAGGGCAAGTAGTGACAGCAGATTTGGATCATGAGACTGAAAAATTAAGAAGAATAAGGATGGGCTGGGGTGCGTTTGACAGGCATTCTCAAATCATGAACAACAGGTTGCCATTATCCCTCAAGAGAAAGGTGTATAACAGCTGGTTATAAAAGAATTCAACTACCGGGCAGAAACCTTAAGGCTCACGATGAAGGTTCTTCTTAAAATGAGGACGACGCAACGAGCTATAGAAAGAAGTATGATGGGTTTAACGTTAACGGCGAAGAAGACAGCAGATCGGATGAGGAAACAAACGTGAGTTAAAGACATCTTAGCTGAAATCAAGAAAAAGAAATGGGCACGGGCCGGGCATGTAATTAGGAAGGCAGATAACCGGTGGTGATTAAGGGTTACGGACTGGATTCGAAGAGAAGAGAAGCATAGCAGAGGGCGGCAGAAAGTTAGATGGGCGGACGAGATCAAGAAGTTTGCAGGGACAACATGGCCACTATTAGCACATGACCGGGGTAGTTGTAGAAGTATGGTAGAGGCATTTGCCCTGCACTGTTCGTAGCCCTGCTGATGATGGTGGTGATGATGATGATGTCCTTGCGGCGACAATGAAATTACCGGAAGTGCATAGGGGCGACGGCACGGCAACTAATAATGATGATAACTGTATGACGACGGAGGCATCACAAAGTCGCGTGCAGAATGCAATGACAAACACATAACGACAATGGCGCGGGTACCCGTGTATCACGAAGCGTGTACGACGACTACAGGATGACGAGATTTCAATGACGTTGGTGGAGTGATGACGATGATAGGAACGCGATGGCATGACAATGACCAAGGTCGGGCAACTAATTTGTCATAGTTGCCGTATGTCGACGAGGTTATAACAACCGAGGCGTATAATCGCCATTGAATGATGACAATTTGAGTGCACTCAAATAACGAAGACCTCCGTCGTATGCGGTGAGTTGAGATCTCAAGGGGAGCGCTACGGCACCTTTAATTCAAACGCACTCTCTTCAACAGAACCCTGGTCCGTAGGCTTTCCTGGACGCTTTATTACTTAATAAGCAGATTCGCATATACGGCTGCTATTTGGAGCTGCTGTCTGCTACGCAGCGTTGCCTACAAACCCGTCAAGGGGTACCGGGACGAATCCACTGGCTAAGCCTACTGTAATTCGCTAAGGTCAATAGCGTCTGGCATACTTTTACAGCGTCTAGGCACCAACAACAGGAAGCAGTGGCGTCTACGTTAACATCCGAAGTAAAATTTGAACTGCGTGCTACGGTGAAATTTAGAAGGCCATGCATCACCGTAACCTGCCCAGTGCATGGGTTAGAAACTGGCTGTGCTATGCTATAATGTGTGGATGCATACATCACGAATTTTTTAATTGCATGAACAGCTGCAATTTTTTTACAGAGGTAAATATTCTTGCAGCTGGGCTGTGCAAGCAGCATTACATCAGTTAAATGTTTCCGCGAATTCATGGTGGAAGTTGTTTGCAAACATGCCTCAGTTTTGGCCATTTCAAGTATTGGAGAAGAACGGAGTAGTGCAGCAGCAGAAATGTTAGTTGGTTGTCGAAAGCAGAAAGGCTTATCCGAAAGTTTCTCGTTAGTGTTACGTTACCAATAAATGAGCATTAGGGTAGCATTGACTCCCTGAAAAAAATCCTGATGACCATGCAGATGGAAGCAGCAAGCGACATGACGCCAGCATTACTGGCTACTGAGAGAATGATTCAGAAGCTACGATGTGGGCATGAGAGCGATAACATACCTACATGAAATCATGATAGACGTCCAAGCTTATGACAAAGGACAAGGCGGTACATGACACCAAACTGCGTGCTTCGAAATAAGCAGCGTGAACAGAGTAACGAGCGATCAGGGAACTGGCTTTCTCTTCCTTATAGACCAACGCACCTTAATATATGCTAGAACATTATTCGTAATATTTTCCTGCTTCTTTTTATTAAACATCCAACGTCTTCTTTTTTTCATACCAAAGTGAAATTTTCCGTATAGCAATCTTGAGGTCTTGTAGTCTACAAAACAGCTTTGCTGTAGTATGTCCGGAAAGTATCCAAAGCCATTCTCCCGGTACGCCTGCACACAGGAGCGGAGATCCACATTTAACGTGGACGCTGCTCTTTTCTATTTTGATGCTTAGACGCTGTAAACGTAAGCAAAAAACGGTTGGCCTTAGCGAGTCGCAGTTGGCTGAGCCGGTGGTTTCGTTACGGTACACCGTGGCCGACGCAGCCCCTACGCTACATAGCAGACAGCTGATACCAATAGCTGACGTCTATGGGAATCACTTTGTAAAGAAATAAAGCGTCCATGAGAAACTAATGACCAGCTTCCTGTAGAAAAGAAAGTGTTTCAAATAAAAGTGATTTTGCGCTCTACGTGCGATCTCGCTTAACCACGCTATCTCGCCTCACCACCTCAAACTTGGCTGAGAAGCTCACAGCATCTTGTTGCATCCGCCAAATATGATATTTCACCTATCCCGATAGGTGGATCAGAACAGCTTTAAACTAATATTGGCATTTCCACATCACGGCAGACACATTTTCGGAACCCTTACAGTTTTCAAAAATGCTCCGCAGAAAATGAACAGAGAGCACAAATGTTAATGAACGCTGTCATTGCACTATGAAGGCCGAGATGTTTACCTCTTGTTAACAAGGCGATGACTCGAGCCTACTATTTGAATATCGATGGCACCATCAATTATCCACTTTTAATTTTGACTAAGGTAGATAGGCGACGAAACAATGTGGGGGCCCAAAAGTTTGATATTGTTGGCTACGAATATCGGAAGAATACCTTAATAAAGCACTTATAACATTTTTCTTACAAGAGCTTGATGCCATGCTTCAGCACTCCCATTTCTGAGTCATAAACGTGCAGTGTGTTATCTACAAGGTGACAGAAAGCGACTATCCAAAAGGCTAACATTTTTATTTCGTTCACCACGTCGGCGTTTTACGTATTTACCACCGCCTTCAGTAGTCTCGGCAGGAATGAAATGAAGGATGCACATATGTATGAATGTGTGACAAATTGATATTTTGCTCTCTCACAGCTTCTGCTCCTTGCCTCTTCAACGAAACCTTCTTAACTCCAAATGGGTTGCTCGAAGATGAAGCCCGAACTGCCTAGGATGTTGTCGTAGAAAAGTGCGTTTGAAAAAATTAATTACGAGTTTCTCTCGAACCTTGCATCTATCAAAGCGAGAAACAAGCCTTAAAATGCAATCGCAGTCACTTCCGTCATGATGCCTACCGAGAGCTGAAAAAAATAAGGACATGTGTAAGTGATCTTCAGAATATGTTTTCCAAGATTTGAAGCAGTGTCTTGGAAAAGTAAACATGTATTTAAAGTTTCCCATGAAAATTATTTCTATCTACATCGATCCATGTTGTAGCTTGCGCATGCCTCCAGACTGAACGACATGCTCAAAAGATGGGAACCTTGCTATGCTAAGCAGAAATCTCCTAACACACTAAGGACGAGACACATAAACACCTTAATTTCTTGTTTATTTTTATATTTTCAATCTAGATCTGAAAAGCTTACGTAGAGTGAGCTTAATAAACAAAAAAATCAGCAACGGGAGAAACCTTAGACAGGAAACTAGAAAGCTGCTTGCGAAAGCCTTAACCCGGCCACCAAATTCTAGAGATTAGGCAATAGGAGGCACTTGGTCGCAAAATCTACGTTTCTTAGAACTATGAAAGTCAGAAACATGAGAAAGAAACAGACTAGTGGTTTTAAAATTGCTTAGAGCTTTTAATGATCTGCTGGATCAGTTCGTAAGCATCGCTCAATACGTATGGTACATTTTTTTCGCAATATTGTTGACGAACCTAGCAAACACTAGATACACGTAGCACTTCATGACACCGGTAGCGATGACAGCGTCGTATGCGGCAAGCATCTAGCTAATTATTCACTTCATGCTAGATAAGAGGTAATTTATTCCGAAAGAACCTATTCAGCCTGGCGGGGTGGGACAACACATATGCATTCGCTATGTTCTAACATTCACTGCACGACTCCCCCACACCATGACGACAGCTTATCGGCCCTAGCTATACCGATCAGCATGATGCACACGTTTTGCCACTTCTTTTTTCTTGCACCATCTGGAACTTGCTTATCGCCGGTTCTCAAGAAGCAACGCCTTCTCTGCGACCATTTCTTTATATATCAATACCATAAAAAAACCAAATTCTGATGTTTTACGTGCCAAAACCACCTTCGGATTATGAGACACGCCGTAGTGGAGGACTCCGGAAATTTTGACGACCTGGGGTTCTTTAACGTGCGCCTAAATCTAAATAAACGGTGTTTTCGCATTTCGCCCCCATCGAAATGCGGCCGCCGTGGCCGGGATTTGATCCCGCGACCTCGTGCTCAGCAGCGCAACACCATAGCCACTGAGCAACCACGGCGGGTTAATACCATATCAGGTCGGGCGACTTGATGTAAAGGTTTTTGGTTTAAACATCGGAACACAGAAGATACACGGGAGGGCACAGCAAAAGCATATCGCCTCCGTCCCCATTTAGCCCCCTACGTGCTTACCAAGGTTTTGTTGAATCCTAATGACATCACAAACAAAGGACAGAACGGCCATTACACTTTTCGTCAAAGAGAATAAAACTATTTAGCGATGGTGGCAGTCCAATAAGCCGATTTTCTGTTTTATTATCATATTTTTTATTATCTTATTTTACTTTTTCTTCAAGAATCAGGCGCCGTGACCAACGATCGACAAAGTAGGGAATATTTTCCCTTCTTTTCTTCTTTTCGAATTGTGTATGCGCTGATGTCTTAGCTAGGTCTTGGTCTCCATACCTTCATTTCAACTCTGAGATTATGGAGAGAGAACTGAACGTTGACACATCTCCTAGACTTTTCAAACAGCAAAATATTAGGTGAAAGCCTTACTTCGTTTTTTTTCCTGGTGGCAACTGTGAAATGGGTCGTGTTAGCAATCTTCAATCTTTGGCATGCGCTGGCTGGTGTCGACTTAGTTTCGAAGTTTATGCTCAAAATTCGTCACGCAAGGTATATTTAAAATGCTCGGCTTTTTCAAAGAAATGTGGAGTAAATTATACTGTATCTTGAAATAATTTCGCTTTTATTGCTCTCTTACTGCCTGCACTTATTTACCATTTGGGAATGCAAATTTTGGCAAGCCTATTATTTCGAATTTCTCATCATTTCTGCCGCGTGGATTTATTGGTGTAAGCAAGATTCAACTTAATAAGAGGCTCGGTAGTGTAGGCGAATCTGTAGGCAACGCTCTAAGCTATTTATGCATGTAAAGTGTTTTTTTGTGTTTAATACGTTAGTAGTAGAGTTTTATTATTGCACTTATGCGCGTTCACTGTAAAGCAGAAGTTCACGGAAAACCAGAAACCACATACGCGGCATATCATATGCTCTCACCGTTTCGTTCCTGTCTAGGTTGTTTTGCAACGGTCTTCACTTTTTATTCATGAATGTCCAGATTGCACCAAATAAAATTCTAATTAATTTTTCGGCTACATGTAAGATGTGCTCAGTATTGCTGGTTATCTGCAAAAACAAAACAACACATTCGAAGGAGGTTATAACAACTATCACTTTTCAACGCGCAATATCCACTCTCAGCAGAATCTCAACAATGCTTTCTATCTTTGTGCATATCACAACTCCCGTAAAAAAAGAAACTTGTGCGATGCAGCAGTTCGAAACAATAGGCATATATACTTTAAAACTGAATAGTGAATTATTTCATTTATTCACGTTATAAAATGCACTCATTCCTTTTAAGTGTGTAACAGAGACAACGGTCAATGTGATTTCCCATAAGGTATGCAACTTTCTTAAATTGTGTATTGTACTACTTTGTTTAGTTTATTGCCATGATGATAACTGTAAAATAATTTGATGACTGATAAATGTTCTACTGCTCATTTTGGTAAGGTTTATATTTCAGTGAGCTGAACATTATTTATTGTATGGAATACAAGAGAACCTCCACTTCGCGAACCTTGAGCCCTAGCGCAAGCGGATTTTCGGTATGCTCCAAAATAGTTAACAGTATTAGATATCTATAGTGTTTACATTCTGCCGCCTGGTATGACTTCACTCGCGAAGGACACTCATATCAAGACAACCCGTAAAGGACACGACATAATTGTCAGAGCGACCTCACTTGCTCAGTGATCCTATAATGAGACCGTCTATCATCTACACCATGAAAGAGTGTGTACGACGATCTTCGATCCGAATTGAAAAATTGTCGCCACTCGAAGAAAACCATACTAAAAAACAGG
Organism: Dermacentor variabilis; assembly: GCF_050947875.1. Lineage (NCBI taxonomy): Eukaryota > Metazoa > Arthropoda > Arachnida > Ixodida > Ixodidae > Dermacentor > Dermacentor variabilis. The sequence continues at coordinate 94,543,790 of NC_134574.1, read as the reverse complement.
GGTCAAAAAAGCGATAAGGAAAGGCCGGACATTGTGGTCCCAGTAGATGGCACCAGAATATATCCAAACACAACCGTAATGAAGAAACCATTTGACTAATAAACAATAGTGTTCAGCAAACAATCTTTCCAATAAAGCGGATATCCAACAGCAACTATGGCAGGAAAGAATGTAATCTCATCCGATTAGTAGAAACATTTGTAATCAGTCATTAAGTTCTACGCTGCGGAGAAAACAAAGATAGTATGCATCATCAGACGGGCGTATGAGCGAGCCTTCAGATTTCCCGTAAAGGCGTCAAAAAAGAAGTTCCTGGCGCTCGGCGTGCACATCACACCAGACAAACTTATTGAGGCCCAGATAGGGGCACAGAATGAAAGAGTCAAACGTAGTTTTATGGGGAGACACACCTTAGACGACATCAGAATAAACTACGAAGCACAGCACACCCTCCAGAGGCATCCAAAGAAAAATAGGGCAACATCTGTCAACACTCCCAATCCCCAGAATCATGCACCCGAAGTTTCACGAAGATAGAAGAATCACTAGGGAGAGAACTCTCCCCAAAGATTCCGTATAGTGCCAGGGACGTGGTCTATGTAGACATGGCGGAGTACACAAAAAGAGAATAGAAGTTGCTAGGAGTCTAGAGGGTGACTCCAGGTTTAGTGGCACTGTAAAAGAAAGCAAGGCGAATGTGGCGCAGGAGGCTGCCTTAGCACTGCCTATAGCCTCCATGGAGGTTAACATCGCAGTCAGGGACTCGAAGATAACTGTTAAGAACTATGTCATAAGAAGAATCTTGCCGGGTGCGCTTAAATACTGATTGAGCGAGCACGTGACACTCAAATTGGGAACGATGAGAGGCCGGATGACCAGGTTTAGCGGCATCACCGAAGACTATAAATTGGAAGGGCCGATTTTACCCTGGCACACTCCTCGCAAAGTAGAAGGCAAACGATGGCGTGGCGCCTTTTTCATACAGGTATATATCCGGTCGTTAAGCTGATTCTGCCCGGACATTTACACGGATAGGTGTAGAATATCTCAGAAAAAGGGTGGGCTTATAACGTGTGGCCTCGGGTCATCCTCGGACACCCATACAGAACAAAACACACAAAACTGGAGAGCAGTGGCAGGCCGAGCTAGTCAGCTTCGCAGCGGAAGACCAACTTGAGGCAATCCAACGGGCCTAAGTTGCCGCCAGGGCCTAAGGGCGTGAGGCCGTCGTCTATATAGAGAGGATTAGGCGTCATAAATCTGCAGTACTAAAATAATATGAATTCCTCCTCAAAAAAAGAAATAATTTTTGGTTGTTATCGAGACGGCGCTACGGGTCCATTAAAACATCCGTATTTTTAGATTTTCGTTCGGTGCATACGAGTCTGTGACTTCGTGAAGAAAGGGTGAGTGAATCAGGTTGTCTTCGTATGGAGACGCGGATGAAAAGAGGGTCAAAACCATTCAGTAATGAAGCCGTTACTATTCAGTAACTGTTCGTCATAAAACTTCCCTCTCTTTTAAGGTGAAACAGGGGCTTTTTATCTGTTTCGATTGTCTGAAGCTTTGGTAAAAAAGAAATTTGAACAGTGAATAACACAGCTTTCGCAAAATTTCAAGGCGTCCATGTAAAACATTTTTTTCTTCAACAGTCTTTCGCCGCTTCACATCAGACAACAGTCATTCCCTTTAGTTCCGTCTGCAATATTAGTCCCACCAGTGGGCATTGTGGCTCCTTCGCTTTCTGAAGAACTAGGGCAACGAAGAAAGTGGTGCCTTCCTGCACAGACATTGCTACTAAAAGGGGTAATAGAGTTTAGGGCCTTGCGAGTAATCATTGAGCGTGAGTGCCCTACTCATACATTATTCTTAACAGAGCATCAGTGATGTATCGGAATATGAAGCATTTGGCATCTTATCGCTAGTATTAAAATTTCGCTTAGTATAACAACGCCAAACTATACGCAAAGCGCTCAGTGTTGTTGAAAAAATCATTACTTTTTTAACGCAACAGCGTTAAGGAGCTCGTGTCGCAGAAAAGCCAGTGGCATCGGCGTTGGCCGTGAGCGAAAAATCCCGGAATGATATTCTTAAACAAGTACAACTTGCAAGGTGGGCTGGGTGGGAATCCAAGCAAGGTCTCCGCAGTGTGAGACGGAGGAGCTTCCACTCACCCATGAGTTTGATGGTCCAAAGCGCGACAAAAGCGCCATGAGTGAATGCGGTGTTGCCTTAGAAACGTGCCGTAGAAAGTTACACTGTGGGGTATACCGGCAATTATGAGCATGTAAATTACAGAAGTCGCAATTAAACGAGTAGCGAAGGACGTTTCCGCTGCATTTCTTCTGCGCTTGGCGCACACGCAGAGGCATCTTGCGGCAAACACAGAAGACCCTTTCCTCGCAATGTACGGCGCTGCCCCGACAGGTGGAGCGCCACTCGACCGCTTCTCCCCTTAGTCTCGTTTGAGCGCATTGGGGCCATGTGGCGACCCGTGCGAGGATGCCCTAATACGCTTGCTTTTAATGAGTTTTCTCGCTCTCTCCCCTTCCAACTTAAAGCATATGTCACTCAAACCCTCGTGTTTAGGCGACGCGGCTCCACTTTTCGCTCACAGCGCGATTCCTAGGTGCAGCGTCCATGCCGGAAGCCTCTGGCGTGATCGCTGCACCGTAGCGCGTCTGGTGAGAAAGCGTCCCTGGCGATGTGTGCCGTGCTATTGGCGAGCAGTCATGCGTCTGCGTAGTGCTCCCAAGCGAGATAGAAGACGATCCCATCGAGGCGTCAGCCCTATGTTCGCGGCCGCCTTCAACGGCGCGTCGCGGTCCGGCTGTCCGTGCCGGTTACGACGTTTCCCTCGCGTAGAATGTTTCTCCCTGCGAGACACCGAGTGTTGTGGTTCGTTCCGCATGGCGAGGCGCACGTTTCCTTGCCGCGCCGAACGCTGCGTTGCTCGCTGCGCAGCGCGTGGTTGGTAAATGAGTGGGCGGTGCGAACAGGATGCGATGACGCTATCGCGTTCCACTCTTGAAGACGAAACTTAAGCGTCCTCAAACATTTGTACACCTTATAGAGTCTTTGTTTACTGCTACAACATTAGGAAAAAAAAGAGACGTTGCTCGAATAAAATCGCTGCATAAGATTCTGAGCAGGTTGGAAAGAAGGCCCAACGCAAGCTATGTACTAAATAAAATAAATAATTCGTTTGTCTACTTGGTTACATGCCTTCCAGCACATGCCCATCTGATAAAGCTGGAGGGTATCGTCACTGAGGTCTGGTAGCATGTTTTCTTGTTCCAAATTAGACAATGAAACTTGGTTGCATGGCGCCATAAACAAGTGTATGTAGCCTGGCTTCTGGATTTACTATTCATGCAGTGAGAATTTGCCTGCACAGATATTTGTATTAGGTATGTGGGAAGAATGAAGTTAGCGCCACGTTTATGCCTTGCACAGGGGTTGGTCAGACAGCCACGTTTCACTTTGCCACATGAGCAACCATATAAAAATATATATTTTATTCTACACGGGCATTTTGTGACGTACAAACACGGAGCTAGATTTCTACGAGGATGCCTTTCGCCATTGCAATATAAACTAAGGCCGTATTATAGAAATAGGTGATTCACTCTAAAAAATATAACAGTCTATTTTTATGGGCTGCGTCTGGGCAAAAAGGCTTCGCGTGTCGTAACGTAATTCAAATAAAATTTGTAGCTGTTTATAATAAGACTTTCATGTAAAAGAACAACCTTTACATACAAGACACACGACCATTACTAGCCACTGGTTAGCCTACTACACATTTTCACACTCTGAGCTAAGCCACGGCTTGATGAAGCGCTACGGTCCTACGAACGGTTGCAGAATTCTGTGGCATCTCTTGTTTCATTGGGGAGTTATTCGGGCGCACTGGGTTACCGTCGAGAGCAATTAAAACAGAGGGGCAATGAAACATTGCTTCAAAGCGCGAGACGGAACAGCGTGGAAGGGCAGGGGAGGATGTATTGGAACAATGTTTCATAGTTTCCCAGTTGTAAGTGCCAAGCCATATTGAATGCTTCATAGAAGCCCACATACCATAAACACGGTGGCATTTTGCAAGCGTCGGAATCGCTCTTACCGAGACACTACGTCTATGACTGGGTCCATGAAACAATTTCCTAACTGATTATACATTGGCCTCACACTTGAATGTTATCGTCTTACGAATCTCATGCAGGAACCTTTCCTCGAATACTTCCTTTACAAGTTGAATCATTGCACCAAAACCTGTGTTTCTCTTGTTCTTCGTCTCCGCTATCGCTCAGGAGCTCTCCTGCTGAGAAGCCAAGAAAGCAAAAGCACTCTGATCCGCCCTAATTTTCACTGTCTCGGTCGGAAAAGGGCACGTTGTGGCACCACCTGGTGCCGCCGGTAGGCGACGGCAGGCTGAACCTCGCGGCTACATTTGAGGCAACGTGCAGCATGCGGAGCTATATGCGCCCAGTTGCCTGGAGACCACAAGTGCAAACTGACTGTTTTATTATTCTTAAATTGCAAGTATATATATATATATATATATATATATATATATATATATATATATATATATATATATATATATATATATATTATTTTTCTCGAAATTACAAAATAATCTATTACTTAGAATGCTTTTGCGACCACTGAATCAGCCAATATCCAATAAGCTAGTCGGTTCCGCTGCTTGCTATGATGCTGCATGACGACAATGCGAAAGCTACTGGAAGCGACGTTCTGCTGTTCTTAAAATGAGACGGTAATTGTTCCTGTTTATACAGTACCGTAATATTTGGCTAACATATTTCCAATAGCCTTTGCAACTAATCGCATGCTTTAAGGAACTCTTTCTGTTACCCTTTAAGCAAAAGAAAAGAAAATATATAGGATGGCAGGCGGGGAAGCTGAAAATTTGTGGTGATTTGAGTCTCCTTGGATTGAATAATAATTTCATTAGAGAGGTTAGGTACTAGCACACGCAATTGAATCAATATTATTATTTTGGGGGTTAAGCATTAGCCAGTGTTTACGTACAAGGGTAGCCTCAAACCTGCTTATGCTTTTTTCATGGGCATGTGAGGCTATATGATAGGGATGGATGGCACGGCCAGAGATGTTTCGATAACCATTTTACGCGTATTCGCACATATTTATACATCCAACATATACATGATCTAACCATATCAGTATGTTTCAATGCTGGAAACGTACTATGTCAAGACATAGCTGAAAAGTCGCCATTAGTCATTACCATTAGTCGCGATTAGTATTCCACACTTTCAAGCTTCGGCAACGCAATAAATTCCTATTAACAGGTATTACACAAGAAAAGGTTGAGCCTCATTATTTAAAATGAATTAAACCAACCAGTTTTCCTGCCTCTACTGTGCTCATGCCATGCGTTACAGGGTGATTGAACAAACACCATGCACCACTCTGTCACATTTCGCTCCGCTTGCAGCATTACGTGAGACAAAGCATGCAATTTATAGTGATATCAAGGTCCGCGATACCTCACTTTCTTGTACTCTTCGTATGATAATAATAGTTGGGCGCTAGCCTAAATGAAATGCTAACCTATATTGGTGAAGCGCATTCCGCAGCTTGAACAAACACGCATATAAACAACGCAATTGTGGGTAAGAAGCCTGTGATGATATCGGACTTGTACAACTCCCCTTTTCCTTGAAGCAAAAGAACTGCTTTGAAGTGGTCGCTAAGAACAATGTTATACAGTTTAAAATAATGACACCCGCCGTGGTTGCTCAATGGCTGTGGTGCTGGGCTGCGGAGCACGAGGTCGCGGGATCGAATCCCGGCCACGGCGGCCGCATTTCGATGGGGGCGAAATGCGAAAACACCCGTGTGCTTAGATTTAGGAGCGCGTTAAAGAACCCCAGGTGGTCAAAATTTCCGGAGTGCTCCACTACGGCGTGCCTCATAATCAGAAAGTGGTTTTGGCACGTAAAACCCCAAATATTATTATTAAAATAATGACCGTCTATACTTGCTCTTTACGGCGGTCAATTTCCGGAAAATTAAGTGCTATTTTATTTTGAATATTCTGGATTTCTAAAGACTGAATATTTGGCAACATTGTTCTTTTACAGCGTAGCGTTCCTACGATTTAACCACCCTTTCCTGCATTCAGCTTCGGAATGTCTCAGCATCAGCTTCGTTGGCGTAACCAAGCCAACTTGCAGGTCGAAAGGTGAAAGAGTGAACACGGAGCGCAGTGGCGCATGGAGAGCGAAGAGAGCCTAAGGACCAAAGCTGTGAAGGAGGTTACAGTGAAAACATGTGGCGCAAAATTGAAGAAGAGGGCATGAAGAAAGGGTGAGGAGGAGAGCGCAGTGTCGCTCGGCGGTTACGATAGCTACGATGTAGTGCCGGAGTAACCTGCGTCGTCAGTTCACCGATGGCGTGCGACGAGCACCTCCGACGGTGCTATACATGAAAAGAAAGCGCTGCAATATAGGAGGTCTGTTTGCGGCGGCTGGTGTGAATTGAGCTGACGCAAAACCCACACGCTGCCTCTCGCGATGTCGGCTCGCACACTGGCTCCGTTTGCAACGTGCCGCAAGAGGCAGATTTTCTGCTCCAGCAAATCTATCGTGAAATCAAAACATGCATAGGCCTGCGCTCTAATTTCCCGTTATGGAGTGTCGTAATTCTGCGTAAATTTGTACTGTACTTGTAGTCTCCCCCCTTTACGTTTAAAGATTTATCTGATAGGGCTGCCCTGAATCATACACCTCACATAAAAACACATCCACTCGTTTTCGTTCCGATAATTGGTGGCCCAATATGTCAATATGCTGGCTCGGAAATGCGAAGCGGGACATCATAAATAGGCACTGTAGAAGTAGCAGCGCAGTGCACCTTGTCGTATTTTCTGTAAAAACAAGGGATTTGAGAAATATTTCATACAAGAACAGGTTGAGAGTGTGTGTTATGCGCACGATAAAAGTGCTTAGTTTGGCGCTGCCGGCGAGAACACAGCGTAGCAAATCTGTGAATCACCAAGTTAAGCTTGATATGGCAAACTTCTGCTGTCAGGGACAGGTTTATCGAATCAAAGCGCAAGGAAATCGACAATGACAGCCGTCAATTGCGCAAATAAGATCCCCGAATGAACCGCGCCGGTGATGTGTACATCACTCGTTCAAGATTACAGAGTAATCACTAACACTCACACGCTTTGCAAGAATATACAACGCTATTCGCGTTGCATTTGATCCATCTTTAGACAAGGTTACACTACACAGACGATAGATAGCATCGTCTGCAATAATGGGGAACGTTCCTGTACAAATAGGTGTGTCTTGCGCTGAGCGATAAATTTGTGACATTTTTGAGCTAGTAAAATATGGTCACAGTAAGGACATAAGCAAGAACGCGTGTCTCCGACCTGCTCCCGAGAAGATTGCACCAATTTCACAAGCGGAAGACGGAAGGAGCAATGACAAGCTAACGTTGCAAAGAAAAAATACCAAAACCAACAAAGAAATATATTGCTTTGTTCTTTGTTTTGCGTATATTAGCTTAAGACGCGCTACATGGACGACTGAAGGTCACGCGTGGCACCGTTCTGATTGTTTATGCCATCCAGTGGAATCTAATTGTCTACTTGCCATATTCCAGGCTGGATCTTGTATAGTAAGATATAACGTCGCTAACTTAGTCTACGCCGGTCGTATTTGGGTCCGAGCTCAAAAGCATTTGCAAGACTGATATTACACATGGAATCATCCCTTATTTTAATGCCGGTTGCCGCTCCTTTGCTAGTTCTTGATGCTCAGCCGGACGAGTTGACGCGCTTCCATGGTGCGTAGTAGGTGGGCGGCGACATCGATATTCTCCTCATCGCTGAGAAGGGGCAGCATGGCGTGGAACTTCGTTGCCAGGTTCCTAGCCTAAAGATGCTTGAATGCCGCCATCTGGATTTTCTTTTTCACTACGATGATATAAGTGAAGGTTTCACATGGAGAAACGGCCTGTGTCTATGTACTTTGCGGAAAAGTCGGTGAGCGTCTTGTTCAGGCATTCCGCATGACCTCTCTTCTGCGGTTAGTAGATGGCTGTCCTCCTGCGACTCATGTTGCTGTATTGCAAAATCAGTTTGGTAAGTTGCGCTACAAACTCATGATTATTTTTAGTGATGAGCGCTTCTGGGATACCATGCGATATCATGTTCTCCATGAAAGTCTTCTCCGCTTGAGCGGCAATTCTTTTGGGCGTATTGTCGAAGCTGGTTTCCAGCCCACTGAATTCTCGTATTCTCGGGTGCCGACATCTGAAAAGACAGTAAGTCCATCCCGATTGGCTGGAAAGGTCAGAAGCGATGCTCGATTCGCTGTATCAATCCCGCTTGTCTTTTCTGAACTGACTTGCGTCGCTGAGAGTCTCCGGCATGTGTTGACCTAATGAGCGACATTGGCATTCATGCATCTCCGGAATCCTCGCAAGATTACGGAAACACTTGGCGTGTCTTGCTGTTGCATCACTATAAAGGTTCATATGATCATCACACTCACACATGCAAAATAGTACTTTAACTCAAACGCTACTACTTCAGTTAAAAAGGCCCTGCACCATTTTTTATCGAAGTGGATAAATGCATTCGAAGGTAAAGCATGCTATTTACCTAATCCGTGGCCGCAAGAAAAGCACTTCAGTGCGTTCAGCCGAAGTGCAGTTATTGACCATCAGACAACCTCTTAGCACTGCTTGCGTTTTTTTTTTCAAGGCATTGCACTGCGAAGGCCATGACAGAGTGGGCTGTGGTCACAACGCTCCCTTCAATGGATGCTAGCGTGACGCACAGTTCATTTTTGTTTTATTTTAACGTAGACCCTACTGCTTTCAATTTTGGCGCGGCGGTCAGCGGATTCATCGCGCCACACCTGGGCCGCCTTGGTATAAACGCAACGTAGCAAGCCATAGATACGTGCAACTGTAGTAGGTATCGGCAGCGTTTCATTTGTGCACAACATGGCTTGAGTACATACTCGCTCTCATATGTTCAAGTCTCGCCATGCTACAGCTTTATCCTGCACCAGCTTCATTGAGAGGTAATAGCCACATCCAACTTGCGCATATTGAAGGGCTATACATGCCTTAATGCAAAGGAACATCTGTTCAGACGTACAACCAGGAGCGGCCAATAGTGAGCGCGTTCTTGCAAGCGCGCTTGTGGTGTGACCTTAAGTGTCTTGTGGGTCGAGGCTGGTGAATTGTACAAAACAAGACAAAATTAGCGAGACCTGACGTCTAAGGCACCGATAAGAAGTGCAGCTAAGTTTTAATTACTGCGCTGGTGGACGTACGCTGAGCTTGAGCAGTAGATAGCCGGCAATCGAAATTCGAAAGCAGATTTTCCCTTACTTAACCTTATTTAGTAAACTTCGTCAATAAGTTGCACTCTAACAGTACGCAGAAGCACACTGATCTAAACACTACTGTTTATTGATATCATCTATCGGCCAATCTGCTATATTCGAAATCTCCTATATTACGAAATAAAGCAACCAGCGGAAGTATTCTGTAAGAGTACACCCAGACGACATGTCCATTTCATCTGCTTCTGAAGTGTTCATTGGCTGTGGCACCTCGGTGCTGCGGGCGCGAAGCCCAGACTAGACAATAAGAATAGCAGACGAAATGTAAAGGTCCACGAGGGGGACTCTTAATATATACCGGCCCGTATAAGAGTGAGGAGAAGCCTTCTAATTGCTTTTAAGTACTGGTGTAATTTCATTTATCTGCTGCTCAGTTTTTGCTGCACTGTAGCGCCTGTTTCCAAGCTTAGGGTAATAAATGTATAAACTCTGTCTTGCACTACTGACGTCTCACACCGGCTAAAACCTGACCTGCGCAAAGAAGTTCATCATTACCTCGGAACTGGGGAGCTAGAACGCTCGCATAAGTGGTTTGTGCTGCACTTGTGCATTAGTGAACACGATTCTAATGCGTCGTACGGGCAAAATTGGACTGAAAATCACGACGAGCGCAAGTTCCTTTCAATCACCAAGTGTTCTGTTATTACTGTTTGTGTTTTGTGACGTGCACAGAGACATACGGAGTGTTTCTTTTTTTCATAATAATATGGGGAAGAAAGCTCTGGTAGACAGCGCCCGCAATATCTTTATTGATAATTTTTTTTTTTCGTTTAAGGAGGCAACTACTCTTTTCTACTCTACAAATATATGTAAACGAGTTTTCTCTATATATAGCTCACTCGGTCAACCAACGACTGCTGGGTTCGGTCGCTATTATTACATTTTTTTCAGATTGGTATGTCAGATTCTGAGGAATGTGATGCAGAAATTAAATCATGTCAATACAAATTATTTTAGAGACGTATCACATAAGTGCGTGATGTGTTGAAAGAGAGCCGCGGAGCTGTTACAAAAATGGGAGATCATATCCTAGTATAAACAGAAGTATACTGCAGACAGCCATAAAGGGTTAGTCAACGCCAAATGCTCTGGCTAAAGGATCGTTCAAGTGAGACAACTGAGATAACATTCAAAAGATTTAGAAGTGCATCTGCCTGTAAGATGGAGTTTCTATTTGCTCAATGACTTCTCACATTGTTTAGAAGTGAATTGCTCAAGAAACGTTAAAAGGAAAACGACACTGTCAGATAGGCTACTGGAATTGAGGTTTTGCATAAATAAAGCACGTTTCATTAACTAATAACCGTCTTTAGATTTTGTCTCCGGCCGGTGTACCTGCTGCGATGGCTGAGTGGCGGTGACACCCTGCTGCCGAGCATGGCCTCATTGTTTCGACACGAATAGTTGTAGCGGAAATGCAAGACATTGCTGAAACGTAGTCAGTGCATGCGTGTCATGTCATACGAATAAACAAACACGCATACTTTGTTTGAAACTGCTTGTTACACGGAGTGTATTCGAACAACAGGAATTCAGTTTAATCTGGGAATCCCATAGCAGTTCTCCATCAGTACGTAAAAGCAAAAACATGGAATAATTTTATGTACTGCTTCCCGACAACGCGCATAAGAAAAAACAAATGTCAAACCGGTTGCATCAGGCAGACAGTCTTACATATAGATACATATATTGGAACGTGCCTCCAGGTCCACTCACACCAAAGAATTATCTAGATTCAGCGAAGTCCTTTAAAATAAACAATAAATTTCTTCATGCTTGATGTACCATTTATGCGTCTTTAACTCAAAGTTCACGCATTGTGACTCACATGGCAATCATCTCATGTAGATATATTGTTGCACTTGCATAGTGGAGCTCTACGTGTGATTGTAGCCTAGTAGTTGGAGCATGGGGCTGATGTGCGGGGCCACTGAGGCCACATCCAGCTATCGCGCACGTAACTGAATATCGTTTGACTGTAAGCTGGTTGGAAAAAACAACAAACAGCAGCCACGGCCAAGACATTCTTCGAGGTGTCGAGAAAGTTGTGCTTTAAAAATACAAGATGACTTAACACTTCCAAGGAGATTAGGTCCAAAGTAAAGAAAACATCGTACAATATATTATTCAGCTTGCTTATTGATGCCGGATAAAAGCACTGTGCAGTTTCTCTGGTTTCGGCGAAATACTACAGGACAACAGAAATGCTACAGGTCAATAAATACCCGTTGCTTGCAGGTGTAAGAGAACTAACATAACTGGCAGTGAATCAGACGGGATCTGGGCAAAGCGAAATTGTGATTGAATATGACTTAACTATAAAGGCGAAATATAAAGGAAATAAACAATTGCGGCCGTGTAATTAAATGGTAGACAGTGGTTCTTGGGTTAGCAACTGTTGATATACGCTAGTCCTCTGCCTCTGATATAAGCGTCAGCCCCATACTCTGCATAAAAGTAAGAATTGCCTAAATGTTTTTATATACTACTGCGATATGATATTTTGCATTATTACAAATATCGTGTAAACAGCTAGTTCCATCTGATCCCTATCATACGCAAGAAATGGTGCACAAGTAATTGTTCCGAAATAATTTTTGCCGCCTTATATAACGATAACAAATAACACAATTGCAGGAAAATATGTGGGGGTAAATGCAATATTCACAAGAATGTGCACGGTTGCTCAACATATAAGAAAGACGTAAATTTATGGCAACGAGAAGACAAATCCAATTGAGACCAAGATAATAATACACAACGCTAGTCCTACTAACCTTCCAGTGGCACTAAAGCTGCTGCAGGACAGTCATAAAGCATGGTGGATTAGCACCATTGATAGTAAGGTGAGGTAGTAAGAATTCATATATTACTGCGCGATAAAGAAATGGATTAAAGACAGAAAGCGCAGAACACATGCACAGTCCCACTACTTCTTCACTTTGGAAGGTGTCACAAACAAATACTTGACCGCGGTGCACCTGCCATCATAATTGCCACAGCCTAGTGAAAGCAGGAATAAAAGAAACTGCGTCATAAAACAATATTTTTATTACCTCAGCATTCAATGCATCGCGCATAAAACACACAATAACTGATCCACTAGGGCTTTTTACTGCTGCCTAATTCATTTTTTCATTAGTTTTCTAATATAAAACGCTCCCTCGATCATGTGGTTCAATTGCTTCCTTCGGTTTGTGAGGGCCCGTGCATTGGAAAATATTGGGGCGCGTCAGCGATTCCGATAATGTAAAGCCGCGTGAGAAAACGCTCACTTTTTAAAGGGACAGTTTACCTTCCCGAAGACCTGTGTTTGTCAGGTGAACAATCACGCTAATATCTTCATCAAATCAATAAATTTTGTATGTCTGTCTCTTCGAAATTGCCGTAGAAAAGATTTTCTGCACGACAAGCTTATTTAGGAAAGGATGTCTGCATTACAAGAAACGTAGTATTAGCTGTTCTTCAAATGCGTAGGAGGAGGCTTTTGAAATAATTACAGAACAGTTTGCACGTCGCACTGCTAATCTACGTGCTTTAGTCCGAGTGATTATAGCGGCCCTTCATGGAAAGTAGCTTACCCCCAGTGCCAACATCTGCTGAGAGATCTTCCCGCGCCATGTCGTTATCTGGGGACCTAAGAGTCACAGTAGCAACCGTCAAAGGTAATAAGTTGCGCAGACCATCGACCGCCACAAGAAACCGAAAACTCGCTGGCATTCCGCATATCAACCAAGATACTAAAGGAAAGAACTTTAGCGGTAAGTAGTCGAAACTGTATTCTCGTCCTTGCAAAAACTTTTCGAAGCCGGCAGCCACAGGACAAAAATGAGTAAACCTACCCCTTGCATACATCAAGCTGCGTGCCGAGTAATGCACACTTGTCCCTACATTCCTTGTAATAAACATTGTTTGCCGGACACATTTGTCGTGCGCAAACTCATGCGTTGGATGAAGTGCGTCCACACACGCCTCTGAGAACATGAACTGTCCACGAAAAACGCTTCTGAGTTTTTCCACCTGGCTCCCAATTTGCCGAGAGTGCGGATGAACGCCAACGTTTTTAGGAGCATAGACATACAAAACGATAATAAACGAATTGAAATATGAAAAAGCGGAAGCATCTTATGTTAGAGGTCTACCAATAAAACGTAACTCAATTATCGATAGCCTTTATTGCTTTGAAGTTTCTTGCCTGTGTAGCACGACACGTTGAATGCTTAAAATATAAAAACGTTGTTTTGTTGCGCATAGTATTTTTAGGCCCTTCTTTTGGCCTGAGGCATGATAACACGTGTAGCTTGGTTAATGTTATTTGCAGTAATGTTTAGAGTAAATCTATTGCGAGACTGCACATAGGTTTTGTGCTTCTTCGATTTTCGCTACTTTTCGCTCGTGAAGTAACAACATCAATGGTAACGTCCGATGGGCCTGATCATTCTGAGAACACACGCACGTCATTTCGTTGATAATGTAAAAGAGGCACTTGATATCTGCAGATTCCTAGAGCAAGGCGAATGCCAGAGCCAAAATTTTGAGAAGCAGTCTTTTCTTTTTGAAAGTCGTGAAAAAGAAACGTCCACTGGGGCTTTTACCTTGCTCTAGTTTTGCTCACCGTCTTTAATTTCCATCGACCGCCTTCGCTGCGGTTTCCACAAGACCGTGCAATAAAGTTGAATCCTGAAGAGCAGATCCAAACTTGTAGCACAAAACATATCCCAATTCAATGTTCTTCGAACAAAGGCCGTAGCTTTCAGGCTTCACAGTAATGTGAAAAGAATTTTAGTCGTTTGTCGCCTTAGCGAACGTGACCATAGCGAGTGGATAAAAATGATGTAGCAAAGCACTGATTACAACTGTCTAACGACGAAGGCGTAATGATGACGGAAGGGCAAGAGTCGAACGTGAAAGTGTGAAAGACGACGACGCAATGACCACGAGGACGTAACGTCTCTTGAATACACATACTGGCCCAAGATGTTAACCTTGAACCACTGGGGCAAAAAAGGCGGCCGGTCGACGACATCAAGATGAGGTTTAGATCACGAATTTAGAATGACAAAGATTGAATGACCACGATGGCATCACTATGGAGGTGGGACGCTTGCGCATTTCATATTAATTTTTATTCTCATTGTTTAGCACTCCCCTCAGGAATCTCTTACTACCATTTCCCATCCCTATACAGACTAGCATGCCAGCGGTTGAATACCAGCAGGCCAAAATCTATGGTTATCTAAAAAAGAGTCACTCTCTCTCTCTCTCACACACACACACATGAAGGGTAGGGCTTTCTTGAAGGCTAGTTGGTTGATACTTGAAGGAAGGTTAAAACTGCACAAGAAAGTGAGGACAAGCGGACGGAACACTGCGCTCGATCGTGGTGGGTTGTGTGTTCATTCCGTTTGTCCTCGTTCTTTTCCTCAGTTTCAACCTTTCTTCACATATAAACTGTCCCTGAAATAACTTTCGCAATATTGTACAACGCATTTAATCGTAAGGGTTGTTCCTTCTGATGATAAGGTGACACACCCAGGTGCCCTTCGTAAAACGTGTAAATCATGTAAGCTTTTAAAAAGGTGTTTTGCTTGCAATCGCAGTAGCGCCGGTCCCTTTAGTTTTGAGCCACACCGTCCCTATGCACACAGCAGGCAAGCGTGATGTCGGCAGGGCGAGTTAGCTGACTTACGGCCCACATTGGGTCATCGAGAATTTTTTTTCTTCTTCATGGTGAGGAAATGCGGTTCGCAATAGTTGTAGTATTGCTTAATTAGTTTCCTAAAACAGGTAACAGAAAGAATCGAGAAGGGACATTTGTCACTACACGGCAGCACTTCCGGAATGCAACAAGTGCCGTCTGCTTGTGTTACAACCTGCTCCGTATAGACGCCAAATGTACCCTCAGCATTGGGGTTCATGTTTCTTTTTGGGGACCTTGAAAAATTCTTATTAAATTGTGGCCGGCAAATCTAGCGATTGGCGACATATGAAGGTATGACATCATGACGATCTGTAAAGCAAGAAGCGAGTGGAGTGACTACAATGCATCCAGCAGTCGGTATTGTATCGGCGCCATGATCTACTCGTCAGTGACCCTCACTACAGACAAGAGAACTAGAACCACAATAGAGAACAGTGCCATGACTCCTATTGCGGTGAATGCAGATAGTCCACACATCCTGGCGGATGGGTGGAATTACGAACGCGAGAGGCCTCCAGGGTACAGCCATTTATTGGCGCCGACTTGAGCCAAAAAATATAGCGCTAATAATGCAGTATCTGAGTTCATTCTACTTATGTAGTGGTGTAACTCTTTGGTAGCGGCGTAACCATGAGAGCATTGTCTTTTTTCATGTTTACGGTGCTTTACACTTGTTTTCAGGAATATTGGATCTATGTTTGGCAGTTTGAGCTATGCGCCTTTATGTGGGTGCACCATTCAGACCTCTCACGTTCCGGCTTGCCCACATCCTTCAAAACGCCCAGTTTGCTTGCACTTACCGTAGTACTGGAAACTACCAGCGCTTCCATAGCACACTCGCCCCGCGAACTACTTGGATATCTCCAGATGGGAATTGACGGCTAAACGGCGAGCGCAATGCTGGGAGGGACTACGCGTTCTGCCTCAAAGACATCAGGAGTAGATGACTTGATGTCACATCTTGATGCGGAGACAGTGAAGGTGGAGCTTAGCCCTATCTCTTCGGCGAACGAGTTGAGGAGCAAATCATGCCTAGAGAGGAAGGTAGCTTGTCATTCTCTATAGCTCTCCTAATAAGTATAACTGAAATTGTGGCTCCAATGTGGTATTGCTTCTCTGGCCAACGCTTCTCCAAAATTTATCTGAAGACTTTCAGGTACATTGTAACGCTAGTGATTCATCCTAGTTATGTGGTGTCTGGCCCCACATATAGTGCAGTGTATAACCACGATGCTGCCATTTGAGCTTATGCAAGGCACTTCCTATTCGCAGTGAACTGATAAATATATTTATGACTATTGCGACCATTACGTCCTCTGTTGTCATACCTGTATCTGTGTCCTGGAACGTTTTCGTCGTAGCGCAATCTGATGATGTTTTATTGCATCATGTCGTCTTAGTCACGGTACCTGTGATTGAGTACCCATTGGACAATGTTTAACTATGTAGATTGTCCGCTGTAAACTCATGAAATTGTGCGCGCCATCAGGCCCGAACCGCTGGTTTTAAACACTAGTACAGGCATGGCAGCCTACACAGGTTTAAAAACGTCGATCGGACATGTACACCTAATGAAACAGATTTATGAATTTTTTAGAGGTTTGACAGATGTTACAGCCCCATGAGAATATAAGCAATATTTAAAATTGCATACAAAATGTTTTCAGAAAGACTATTTGTACTGCCGTCTTCTCAGAGCCCTACTAGTACAATGTGCTTGGCGGCAAAGCTTGTTAATATTATTGCATATTGAAACTGTAAAATGGCCAAAGACGACTTTGTGTGCTTTTACAGTTCCAAGACGCAAAAAAGCGAACTAGGCATGTTGTATATTCTATTACATTATTTTGTTGCAAAGAGTCTGCTTTGCATATTTCAGCCTAATAGAGCCAACGATCGACCGACCGATCACTCGATGTACCTATGTATCTCTCCGTCTATCTAACGTCCTACATGGAACCACAAGCTCATGTTGCTTAACTGCTTTGGCCCATAGTATATGCCCCTGCTGGTGATGCCGTCATGGTGGTTTCATTGCGGCTATGCCTGCTTTATGATACCTTACTCTCGTCACGGCTTCGTCAAACTATCCACTGGCCTAAGTTGTCCAATGTCTACGGCCATTACCTATGCATCGCCGTCATTCTAGCTTTGTCATCAGAAACTCCTCATACCGTCGTCATCCCACAATCGTCGTCGTAAAGTCACCATGCCCTCGTTGTTACATCATAGTGATGCCGTTATGGTCGTTCAATCTTCCCCATTCCATCTTCATGATCTGACCCTCATCCTGATGTTATTGTTCAACAGTCTATTTCGCCCATTGGTTCAAGTTCTTTAACATCTTGGGCCACCAGTGGAATTTAGGAGAACTGCCATCGTCATGTTAATTCCGTCGTCATCATTCCAGCTTTGACATCCGACTTTGTCAAGCCGTCGTCCTTACGCCTTCGTCCTTACACAGTTGTAATCATTGCTTTGTTATATCATTGTTATGAAATCAGTATTGTCACGCTCCCTATGGCGACAAACCACTAAGGTTCCTTTCACATTACTGTAAAGCCTGAAAGCTACACCATTTGCTGAAAGGCTATTGCATTGATGTATGTTTTATGCGACAAGTTTGGATCTGCGATTCACAATTCAACTTTCTTGCACAGTCTTAAGGAAACCGCGCGGAATGCGGGAGATAGAAATTCCAGATTATGCCCATATCTAGAGCAAGCTTAAGCGTGAGCGAACATCTCTATTTCAAGGACTTGGAAGAGAAAAGTCGGCTTCCTGAAAGCGGTAGCTTCGAATTTTACATAGCTCCAGGAATATGCATATATGAAGTGCTTACGTTACATTATTAAACGAAATGGCGTTCGTGTGTTCCGAGAAAGATCAGGTCCTGTGGACGGGATCATTGATGTTACTAATGCGCTAACAAAAAACGGGAAAAAGCACACAAGGAATGCAGACTCGCAGCAAATTTGTTCTAACTATAGCTACAAATGAAAGTGACCGAGGTACGCGTGCCATCATTCGTAGGTGAGAAAAAAGGGTAAACCAAAAAATTACTATACCTCACAAAACAACATTTTCCTTACTTATGCTTTCAACGTACAATGCTACACATGAAGAGTACTTCTGAACGCTAAGGGCTATTGACGATTATTATGTATTCTTTGTATTTCTCAAAAAAGTTATGTCGCTCTCTCAAATTTCAATTCTTATCCTATGGTTTTGAGTTTCGACGCTATTAAAAACATTGACCTGCATCCGCAGCTTCGGCTGAGTGACAGCCAGGTGGAGTAACTCAAATGCGTTTGTCGCGGACAGTTGATGTTCTCACAGGCGTGTATTGACACACTTTGCCCTGCGGAAAAGTTTCTACACGAGAAATGTTTCCGGCAAACGATGCTGTATTCCAAGGAACGTAGGAAGAAGTGTGCGTTACTTGACATGCACCTTGATGTACGGCTAACTTAGTTTTACTTTTTTTTTCTCACGTGGGTGCAGGCTTTAACACATTTTTCAGGGATGAGAATATAGTCTGCGCAATGCACCTCTACGCTACATTTTATAGTTCGTTTAATTATTGGTCCACGTGCGGAATGACAGCGAGGTGTGCTGTTTTTTGTGTCGGTTGATGGTCTATGCAACACATTAGCTTTCACAGCTGCCACGGTGACTCTTAGGTCTCCTGATGACGATATGGCGTGGGAAGATCTCTCAGCAGATTATTGTCCTGGTGGCAAGCTACTTTCCATGTGGACAGCTATAATCGTTAAGACTAAAGCCCGTAGGCTAGCGGTGCGCAGTGCAAATTTTTCGTTGACCTAGAAATATTTTTAAAGCCTGTACCTGCACAATTGAAGAACACCTAGTACTACGTTTCTTGAAATGCAGCCATCCTTTATCAGAAACACGTGTCGTGCTTAAAAGCTTATGTATGACAATGCGAAAGGGAGAGACAGACACACAGACAGACAAAGAACTTTATTAATGGTCCTGAGGAACCGGCGTTAGGGTACCTCCCTTTTCAGGGAGTCCCCGCAGCCGTCGCGGGCCGCACCCACGTCGGGGTCGGAAGATCGTGGTGCTGCACCCTTTCGCAGGCCCTCTGGACAGCCCGTAGTTGCTCTGAGAGGTCGCCGCTCTTAAGGGCTGCCTCCCAGTCGGTTAGAGTGGTTAGCGATGAGCTGCGTAACGCAGGGCATTGCCAGAGCATATGGGGCAAGGAGCAGTACGCCTCCCCACAATCTGGACAGTGGGGTTCTTCATTAGGCGCGAAGTGATTGAATCTGCCCCTGGAGGGATATGACCCCGTTTGAAGCATACGAAACGCCGACGATTGTGGCCTATTAAGTTTAGGGTGTGGTAGCGGAAAGGCCTGCCGAGCAAGTTGATAATGTGCCAAGATTTCATGGAAGGTGAGAAGCGAATCCCTATACAGCCCTATGTCGCCGCCCGTGAGTCCACCTGAACCGCCGCGGTGTGTAAGACCTCGCGCACAGTCATGGGCCAACTCATTGGCGTTAACGAGCTCAGAGTGTGCATTGATTCCCATATGGGCCGGGAACCATTTGATGCTATGAAAACCAGCAGCCCCCTCGCTGCCGAGGATGGCCGCCGCCTCCTTTGAGATCGAGCCGGAGGCGAAAGCTCGGGCTGCCGATCTGGAGTCTGTAAAGATATAGGAACGTAGAGGGTCCTTCAGTGCTATAGCTATAGCAACCTGCTCGGCTACTGTTGAACAAACCTTCCGCACGGATGCTGGATTAATCAGAGTGCCATTGGAGTCAACCGAAACTACGGCATAGTGATCAGAGCACTGGTACTGGGCTGCGTCAACGAAACATGCCAGATTCGGAGTGGCAGCAGCCGCTTTTAACAGGGAACGAGCCCTGGCTACCCGGCGCCCTACATTGTATTGGGGGTGGACGTTACGTGGCATGGGATCTACCTTGAACGTATCTCGGATCATGGGTGATAGGGTCACGTTGCGCTCCGTGATTTCCTGGTTACCGCATCCAACGGATTCGAGGATGCGTCTCCCCACTCGCGATGATGATAGTCGAATTATTTGCGCCACTCGTTGGGCCTCGATCACCTCTGATAGGGTGTTGTGCATGCCTACTTGCATGTGACGCGCGGTGCTGGTAGTGAGTGGTAAACCCAGCACGCGCTTGATGCTTTTGCGCATGAGGGCGTCGATTTTGACCTCATCCCGTTTAGACCAGCGCAACGCGGAGGCTACATAGTTAACGTGGCTCATGAGAAACGCGTGGTAGAGTCTGAGTAGATTGCTCTCGCTTAAACCCCCTCTGCGGTTCGAGACTCTGAGGATAAGCCGAAGCATATGCTCCCTCTTCAAAGTAATGCGGGCTATAGTCTGTGAGTTGCCCCCGCGAGATTCCAGCAAGAGTCTGAGGACCCTGATAGTATCCACTCTGTGAATTTGTTGTCCGTCCCTCTTATAGAGGGCTATGGGAACTTGATCTAAGGGTGTGGAGCACCTAACGCCCCGTCGGGTGGGCCTATACAATAGAAGTTCGGACTTGGTTGGTGACAGACTCAGGCCCGTGTCTAGTAGGAAGTGTTCTTTGATGTCGAGCGCCTCTTGGCGCGCACTCTCAACTGCAGCGTCAGACCCTCCCATGCACCACAGGGTAATATCATCCGCGTAGAGGGCGTGACCCGTTCCTCTTACTGTGGCCAGTCTGTCCGAGACGCCCTTCATGGCGATGTTAAACAGTAGGGGAGAGATGACCGCCCCTTGCGGAGTGCCTCTCGCTCCGAATGTAAATTCCTTCGATTTGATTTGCCCTATTTTGACAGTGGACTTGCGATCCCTGAGGAAGGAGCTAACGTACGCATGGAATCGTGGCCCCAGTCCCAGATCTGAGATGGCGTCCAGTACGAACCGGTGCGAGATGTTATCAAAAGCCTTGGACAAGTCTACAGCAAGGATGCCCCGAGTGTCTCTAGTGTCGACATCAATGATTTGCCTCTTTATAAGTAACATGACGTCCTGTGTGGAGAGTGCCGGGCGAAAGCCGACCATGTTGTGAGGGAATAACTCATTATTTTCTATATGCCTAGATATACGGTTGGGGATTACATGTTCGGCTACCTTACCCACGCAGGACGTGAGCGAGATGGGCCGCATGTTCTCCGGCGCAAGAGGTTTGCCTCGTTTCGGGATGAGCACTACTGTGGCTGTTTTCCAGGAGTCGGGGACTAGGCCCGTTTCCCAAATTTTATTGACTTCCCCGGTGAGCAGCGCAACTGATTGTTCGTCCAAGTTCCGGAGGAGCTTATTGGAGATGCCATGCGGGCCCGGTGCAGAGCGACGGTTGAGCGTTTGCAGCACCTCCCACATTTCGGATTCCATGAAGGGGGCGTCGAGCTCCCCCACCGCTCCCCCCTGATAACAAGGATAATCCCTGTCACTGGAGTGGCCCAGCGGAAGATACTTTTCGGCCAACTCTTGCAAGAGGACGTGTTCAAATACGCCCACCGCCTTTTGATTACGAACTATGCGATCGATGGCTAGTCTCAGATTGCTTTTGGTTTGCGAATCGTAGAGTAAGTGTATGAGCAGGTGCCATTTGCCCCCGGTTCTCATCTGCCCATCAACCGAGGAGCACACTCCACATTCCATTGTTGTTTGGAAGTTCGATGGAATGAGTTTCAATTGTACGATTGAGCTCCGCAATTTTCTTACGAAGCCGGCGGTGGAGTCTGTGCGTTCTCCAGCGGCGCAGGATGGAGTTTTTGGCTTCTAGGAGGTGCGCAAGGCGCGCGTCCATACGATCTACCTTTAGGTCGGTCTTAACCACCTTGGTCGCAGCTTGTACGTCCTTCTGTAGTCTTGTGAACAGACTATCGAGATTATCGCAGTCGGTCTGGTCCGCCTTCCGTATTTTCCGGAAGGCATCCCAATCCGTCACTTTAAATTCCCTGGTAGGGGCTGTGCTAATCGTTAGGGTAATCTCCACAATGAAGTGGTCGCTGCCCAGGTTCTCTTGCAAATTTTGCCATCCTGCTCCGGGGGCGTTCTTGACGAACGCCAGGTCCGGAGTGGTGTCTCGGACTACCGACGTGCCGGTTCGCATCGGGTATTGAGCCTCCGCAATGAATTCCAGTGAGCAGTCAGTAACTGCCTGGACAAGGAGATTGCCCTTGGTGGATTGGTGGGGGTATCCCGAGGCATTGTGGGGGGCATTGAAGTCACCCGCTATCACTATGGGGGCTCCCTTGCTCAGGGCCACCACCTTTGTCATGATCGTGGCGAATGCCTGCCGTTGATCCGACGGCGAGCTGTATATGTTTAAAAGGAAGACACTGCTCTTAAGCGAATCGTTAGGGATAATTTCGACCATAATGATTTCCGCCCTAGTTTTGCCAATTAGTAATTTGTGTACTTGAAAGGAGCACTTCCGTGCGACCAAGTTGCTAAACCCCGCTTTCCTTCCTCCCGTATCGATACAACCCGGCATCCCGGAAAGGTGAGCGCGTCATCGAGAGTTTCTTGTAAAAGAATTACGTGTGGTTTGACCGCCTGTGCCGAAACAAACTGTTGCAGCGGAGCTTTGCGCCGTTGGAAACTGGCACAGTTCCACTGCCACACAACCAACTTATTGGGATTGACCGCCATGGTGATTGCCTTGGATTGGCCATTCCACCGTCTTGTTGACGGGGACGGCGCTTGCGGGTAAAGGTGCCCGACGGGGCTCCCTCGAAGGCTGTCTAGCCGTAGCTGACGCGGCCTGTGCACTTTCCAGGGACGCCATCCTTTTAAGGAGGACAGTCACGCTTTCAGCGAGCTGCTGAATCGCCCGCTACATGCTTTCTAAGTCTTTGTTATTGGACTCGGTCTCTATAGAGTCAGCGTCCCCCTCTGGGGGCGCGCCCCTACGTTTACCCGAGCGCGCCTGTGGCTCCCCTGAGGGGGGCACCTGTTGCTTCTCGACTTGCGAGGGGTACAACTTACGGAAAGAGTCAAAGTCGGCCCTCATCTGCTGCATTTCTGCTTTGAGTCGAGCGTTCTCTTGCATGAGTTGAGCGACTCTTGGATCAACTTTATGCTCCAGCAATGCTACCTGCGTTACCTTTGAAGCCGGCGTCGTCTGGTTCGACTTGACACGATCGTCCAGGTTGGCGTTTCCTGGATCCGAACCCGGGAGTTAGAGCGCCCTCGGGAACGAGAGCGCCTTTCTGGAGAGGCTGCGTTGTCGACCAGAGGGCGTGACGGAGCGCTCCCTCCTGGGGGATTCCCGCCGCGCTGGAGCCACGTGGCCTGTTCTCCTTGGCCAGCTGTTGCTGCTGGTGCTTGTTGTTGGCGCGCTTACGGCGCCGTCGGCGTCTGCGTACGACGTATGGGACTTGAAAGCGCTGCTTAAACGTTTTGTCCGCCGTAAGATGCGGGCCTCCGCAAAGGGCGCACTTCGGCGAACACTGGTGGTCATCGGGTGGTGAGCTTAGTCCGCAGCCCCGGCAATCCTCATTGGTGGGGTTTGGGCAGACGTCCCCACGATGTCCCAAGCCGCCACACGCGTAGCACACCTCGGTTTGGCGTTTGTAGAGCGTGCAGCGCAGAAGGCTGACGCCGCACATGACATAGTTAGGCACTTTCATGGCGTCGAAGAGGACAACAACTGTGGTCGTGTTCTTAATTCGTTTGACTTCCAGAGCCTTCCGGTTACGATGGTTGACGATCATGCGCTGGAGTTGGGCCTCGCTGATGTCTGCGTCGACCCCTCGTATGACCCCTTTGCAGGTGTTGTCAGGGGCCGCTATGTATGCGGCCACTTTGTACAGTCCTTCGCTTATGCGGATTTGCTTGATTCCTGCATAAGCGGCGGCGTTCTCCTTCTCCGGGGTTGATACGACGTGAACGTTTTGAGTGAAATTAGGGCAGATTACGTCGCCCTCAGTTTCTGTGGGGGCTAGTGCAGCCGCCATGGCCAAGGCTTGAGCCAGCTTGATTTGGCTTATCTTCTTGACGTCAAGCCCGCCTCTTGGGCGGACAATAATTCGTATGTGCTCCCTAGGTAGTCTGCAGAGCCTCGACGAGGCTGCGAGACGTTGCAACACGCCTTGCGGGGCAGCCATGCGGCAGCCACCCTTCGAGCCCACGTGAGCTCTCTTGCTCGTTGAAACTGGTGTTTCTTGCCGGGCTTTCTTGTTCTTGCCCAATGCTGTCGTCCAGCCTGGGCTGTTGGCTTCTTCGGAGGAGATTTACTCTCCTACCACCATTTCTACTTCGGGCATAATGCCCCTCTTCGTCGGGTTAGGCCTAAGCCTACCCGCGCCTGGCGTCGCCGCGGCGTGGTCTACAGAAAAAGTTCCACGGCTTCCGCGCAAACGCCACTCACCGAAGGAAGTCCTCAGAAGAAACCGTGTCGAATGGCGTGCATTTCCGCGGTAGGTGACACAAAAAGCAGACCGAAAATATTTACGAAAGCGGGAGCCGATCTTTCCACGTCCGCACTAGTCGGCGCCTTCTTCAAAGGGAGAGAGACATACAAAATTTAGGAATTTTAGCCTGGCTATTCGCCTGACGAGCACCCGCCTTCGAGAACATGAACTGTACCTTTGAAAAGGCAGCGCTGTCTCCCGTGGCTGTACATTATCGGAATCGCCAACGCGCCCCAATATTTTCCAATTTACGGACCCTCAAGAGCCGTAGGAAGCAATTGAGCCACATGATCGAGGGAGTGTTTTTTATTAGAAAACTAAAGGAAGAATGGATTAGTCAACAGAGAAATTGACGGGGCGAAATACCAAAATGCATCGTTCAATAGTATTCAGCGAAATGCGTCAGCAAATTATTTCAATGCGTCTCGTAGTTATTTTTCCTGCGAAGTTTTACCAGTGAGGCACACCGCTTACTTTTATAAAAAGAAGCAGTACCTAAGAAAGAAATGCAGAAAGCATCCTGCAACTCTTCCAACTCTAATGAACTACGCGCGTCGCATTGACCACGCATTGCCGCGCATACTTGTTTTAATGTGAATCAAGAAGTAACTACTTCAATTCGAATTTCGCTGTCATTTTTATCAGGGGAGAAAAAAAGCTTTATTCTTTTTTCCTTCGCGCCTGTTTTATATCTCTTAAAATATATCTCTTAACATATCTCTTAAAATATCTCTTTAAATATCTCTTAAAGATAGGGGGTAGAGAGCAAATATATGAAGAACCAATTATTTTTAAAGTGAACAAGGTATCCACTGCCTTTAGGCAAAAACAGATATCTGACACTGTGATATGGTTAGGGACATAAAAAGACTATGTGGATACGAGAAGTGTGTAATCAGTGGTCCGTACGAAAAGGTACACGCGAATGCTTGGCCTTTGCTAGGCGGCACATGCTTCGAGTGCAAGAAAATTGCGGCTAGAGGAAGCACGTCCGCTTTTGGCGTGAATTACTGGAGGCCAGTATGTCCACGCGCGGCCGATAAGCACGCGCCAGCTGTATTTCTACCCCCGCTAGATTGTTGCGCATGGGACTGGGACTGATGCATCCTTTTTTTTCGGAGTTATTTTGTTTTCATTTCAGATCTTGAAACTTGTCTTAGCTTCCTTATCAGCCATGCAGACCATTGTGCAATTATATTTTCTTGCCAGTACTTGTGGAAATTCGCTTTCCCAATTCCTAAAACACTCTTGGCGGGTGATTTCAAAGCTTATAAGAAATCGCTCATTACCAATGGTTGTGCCCCAAAGACGAAAAAGCAATAGATCTGAAAAACGTATTTTCCCTTTGATCAGGGCAATCATGAATGATAAGTGTGTACAGTGAACCTTTCCACATAGAAAGTTGAAAATAAAGAAACAGGGCAAGTGTTTGAGAGAGTTGCGAGACAGTAGAGGGCAAAGTATATTGTCTAGATAGCTCATGTCTAGGCATAATCAAAAATATATCACCATCGAGTAATAACGATATCATAATAACAAGGAAAGATGTCGATGAATCAACGATAGCGGTGTGACAATGAAAGAATGGTGACTATTGTATGACGTTACGATATTGATGACGATGGTAAAATGAACCCGTGATGATGAGGATATGGCAACAACCGTACGACGCCAACTGTGTGATGACAGCAAGTGACAGTGGCGCCAAGGCGATAGTTGCATGTCCATATTATATTGATGACACTTTAACGAAGGTGCCACCGGGATGACTGCATGACAACGAATGGGTGACGTTGACTGCAAAGCGATAATAAAATGAAGAAATGGTGGTGAATATGTTCATCTCGTTAAAGGCTTCTGAATAATGCTGCCAACTTCGAAATATATAGCATGCGGTATTGTATCTTTCACCTTATTCACTTAACCCTTTCCCTAGTACAGGGTAGCCAGCCGATTCTCACACTGGTTAACTTGCGTGTCCTTTGTTTCCCCTTATTTTCTCTCTCTTAATTCCTCCTATGCACAATCTTCTGTTTGCACCACTCTAACTATTTGAACATTGGTTACAGAAGAAGTGTACACATAAGATTTTGAAGAAGCATACAGCAGTCATACCCGTAAAATGGTGGAGTGCCAGCCCCGCATACGCGAGGCTCTGGGTTCGGATCCCGGTGCCCGCAGACACCAATACGGTTTTCGAATGCTTGGAGATATACCAAGGCAAAGGGCTCGATTGTTCGTCCTCTTGAAAAGGGGGCGTATATAGATTTGTGAATGTCACTAGGAGCCCTTCGCCACCCTCTCGTGAAATAGTGGAGCATCCGCCGTTGCTGTGGAGGCAGACCAGAGCCACCGTACGGTATACACCGGGCACATAGATACAAGTGCTCTTCCATCCCGGCACCCGCAAACTATGACAGCTCCTGACACGTAGCAGTACATTCATATATTATGATGTTAGCGGGAATGGACAACTGGTCTAGTTTTTCATAACCGCAGTGGCGTAGAACTGGTAGATCCTCCGCCTTGCACTCTGAGGCTTCTCGGTGGAATTCCTGTGCAGCCGCAAACCTACCTGTCGTGTAGCCACACGATGTCCGTTATATCAGTGGAACACATGGCGTAGATGTCATTATTTGTTACTCCTATAAACGAAACTCATCAGTGGGAGAACTGCAGTGGTGGCTAGGAGTCACAGCTTACACAGGCGTGGTGTTCCATAAAACATGCTCTTGAACTTTCGTAAAAGTGTTCCCTGGAACTTCTCCGCCAGCGCTTCGTAGATTCGCAGGCACCTCATTGTCAGGACAGCTTTGACGATACTCTCGAGCGCCCACCGCTGCTGTGGCAAGGAGACGAGTGCTGCCACCACGTTGATATTGCTAAATAAGGTAAAATCGAATACTCGGGCCAGTCCTCGGCAAGTGCGTGAGTTTCATACGATTAGGGTGAAACCACCCTGACGCATTGTTGGTGCAAGGTGCTTCCCCATTCATTTTTACTATTGTTTTACGACATAGAGCGTCCGACATAGAGTGTGAGCGTGGTACCGATACATCCTTTCCGAGACTTCCTTACTCACTGCATAAATTTTTGTCAAACACATCACTCATTTAGATACGGCCTCTCCTCTGAAAGGCAGCACAATTCTGTCGTACACGACATCTTTACCGAGTCCCTTCATCTCAGACGGGGTTCTCCGCCTATAGGCTGTATCACATCCCGCGATCACGGCGAAAAAAATTGCTCTCGTGCACACGTGGGCGAGCGATTTTTGCTGACACCT
Organism: Dermacentor variabilis; assembly: GCF_050947875.1. Taxonomy (NCBI): domain Eukaryota; kingdom Metazoa; phylum Arthropoda; class Arachnida; order Ixodida; family Ixodidae; genus Dermacentor; species Dermacentor variabilis. Next base: position 94,515,970 of record NC_134574.1, on the reverse strand, counting down.
TTCACATGTCTTTACGGCAGCGCGATTTCCGTCCCAGTGGTGTGCAAGGTTGCCTCCTATTCCCGAAGTATCCATGCCTGTGTCGTTAAATGAAAACTGCATGGAAGCTAGTCAAATATTCGCAGTTTCCTATGCTTATTCGATAATAAAGTAGGTCACAATTTTTTAACGTTTAAAAGAGTTGAGACTTTACGACAGCTTGTAGATACAGTGAGTGAGGCACTGCACAAGACCGCAAGTATGAGCGTGTGGCTCGTGCGGCGTTTGTTGGGTGGTTCCGTTTAATACACTCTTGTTTCGTTGTTACTATGGAAGCCACAACTTTTTTTCCCTGGATGAGTATTTGCTTTTGCAGAAGAACAAGCTACTATTGAGCGGGAATGTATAAGCAGCTGCGCAATTTGTAGCGATGAAGAGGTTGATGACGGTGGTGGTCAAGTGGGTACGTCCTATAAGATCATGCAGCGTCCTTCTCCCTACCGGGATAGCTTGAAGCTTCTGCTTTTAAGCGAATTGGGTAAACGTAAGAAAAGAAAAATGTTTATGAAGCTCCTAAGCCGCAAACGCTGGTGGATAGGCCCTAATAATAAATAGCTAAAACTGGCGCGCCACATTGCTCCACTGAGCTCCCAAGGCGCGGTAAAACAGGAACGCGCCTATTTTGACGGCGCTATGTTTCGTCACACATTGCTCATCCTACACTGAGGCGATCGCTGCGACTCAGCGACGGCGTGATCAAGTTGTTGGAATCCGGCCGTGAAGAGCCCACGACGTCACGGCGGTCGCCGAGCGACGCAATTCGCTGTGTCGCTGACTGAAAATCGCGTCATATGAAACAACCCTATTTCAGCAGCGACCATCATCTGAAAAATACAGTATGAAGACAGCACAGGTATAATTTTTTCACGTAAAGAGCAATGGCATGAGACATGCATTATCACCTATGCATGATGGGGAAAAATCTAATCAGCCGGGAAAAGGTGCCTCACAGTTGCTGACGCACATTTGATAGGAGGACCTATACTCGTCAAAGGCAGTCGTGTCACCTTGTCAGGTTAGTTTTAAGGAGTTACTAGGGTGACATCACATGCGGCCGTTGTCGGTGGCAGCTGGCTGTGAACGGACAGACTGAAAAGAAAATGAGCGCTTTCCTTTGACACCCCCACCCGTGGTTTCTAAGACGTGGGAAAAAAGCGGCACAGAGGAAAGGCGGCGTAAAAGAAGAAAAAAAAAAGAAAAGGACATGAGTGGCTGGTGCGTTTGTCCAGCGAGTGGTTAGGAAGCCTTCAGAGGTGACCAAGGTGGCGTGTGTCTGCGGTTTTAGAAGCGATGTGGTCCGGCCAGTGTGCCTGTAACAAAAGAGATTAGTTGAAAGTATTTCTTGAGCCGCGTAGCAGCAATGCGTCGGGTAAATTTCATGGTGTTAAAATGGCGACACGGTGTCTGGTAACAATGACGGCGGTAGTTGGAAGGAAGCAGCTTAGTCATTCAGTAAACGGTCGCCTCAGTAGTCGGCGTAATCGACGTCCCGGCGGTATACAGAAGTGGCGGGACCCTGTGATGTTGAGGGGCCCCTACAGGTGTCCTGACGTCTAGGACTTTGCAATGTGTCATTGTGGGTCCTTACTAGAAAAAATTTAAAGAAAGAACAGAAGGAAAGAAAAAAAAACGGGATGAAATTTGTGTGCATGGGAAAACACCTTGCATGGTTGATATACGCATGAAAGCATGGAACAGAATAATAAATTTAGTTTTACGAGAAAGTCAATGAAGAACTGGAAATGTAGGAGAAGGTGAGATTGAGAATGGAGGTTAGATTGTGGGGAGAACGTGCATTGCCTCTTTCTTAATGATACGAGAGCTTGAGGCACTACCTACAGCTTTTAACAACCCTAAGTTGCTCCATGCCTGTCAAATTGATTCCCATTGGGTATAGGCAGTTCAACTTATCCATGAGGTATATAATGACTGCAGTGATACAGGCACGTGCGCTTAAGCCTTTGCTCAATGGGTTGAGGAAGCGACACAACTCACACTCGTAAGAATCACCTGACAACAGGACTACGACTCTCGACGTCACAAGCTACGTCACCGATACACGGCATATCAGCCAGGCGACAAAGTGTGGGTTTGGAATCCCATCCGTCGGCGATGGCTTCCAGAAAAGCTGCTCAACAGGTCATGTGGTCCGTACAATGTTGTCCGGCTAACCTGAACTATGAGGTTACCTCTGACAGTCCTGCTTCCTTCATGAGGAGGCAGCGTCCACCAGAAGTAGTATACACTTTGCACATTAAGCCCTAATGAAGTTAAGTGCCCACACCTTGTTGGGTACATCTGCTTGCCGCTAGGCGAGCATCAGGGCGATGCTATCTCTGGAAGGAGGCAAATGCCACATCGAACATGCAGCACGTACAGAAAGACGAAGACCTTGGGCAGTGGAAAAAGAGAAGACGAGGTCCCTGCGTAATCGTTATAAGTTTGCCTATAGTTCAACAGTGCCCTGCTTGATCATTTTTTGCTACTTGTGAATCGTGACTAGACATTTACTCTAAGCAGGAGAACGGAAATTTTCTTGTGCTGTATAGAGCTTAATTTATCGAACATAGGGTCGTACTTATTCAAGTGCCTGGCTACTGAATTAGGTAAATTGTGTTTTGTATCTGTGCAGTATCCGTTGAGCCTTCTTTAAATTTGTTATTTAATTATTATGAATACAAAGCAAAAGTAGGTGATACTGAACAACAATCTTATACAAGATTCAACGGTGATGGCTTAGATACAAAACACACACTACCAAAAGCAGTAGCCAGCCACTTCAATGAATACGCCAATATTATCAATGAATCAAGGCTCTATGCAGTACAAACAAAGTTCCGTTCCCCTCCAGAGGGGTAATGCACATAATCGAACACTATAAAAAAGTTTTATAGCCTATAAGCGAGGGGAACCAACACGGCACGCAACAACTTAATATCGCCTAAAGCTGTAACTGGAACCTCAAACGGTCATTTTATTAGCAGAGGCGCAACATACGTTATGACACCATCCAACCTCTGATTTTGAACGGCACCCATTCCTCCATTTCCAGTTATACCTTGCCTATTCCTGTTTTTGCTTCTTTTTTCTGTCACCTTCCTATTTGTTCTTTCGCATTTTCTTTATTTCATTCTGGTATTTGTTTATATTTAAAAACCGACAACAACACATTTTGAATTCCCGGACGCCGGGATACCTTTTTTTGCTGCCTTGATAAGACATTGGCGAGCCATTTCAGTAAACTACAATAACGACGGTTACGCCGAGATACTGAGGCTAACGTCGCTTGCAAACCCAAGCTGCTGCCTTCAAACTGCCACATCTATTGTCCCCCGTCTTTGTCTCGCTGTCGTAATACTTTCAAACATATACAATGCCTTACTGCTCCGCTAGCCAAGTCAATCTTATACGAATATATATATATATATATATATATATATATATATATATATATGTATATATATATATATATTAGTTTACGCAATTTACGATACGATTTCGATTAACGAAGCACTCGAGGCACTTCCAGTGCCCCGAGTGCTCTTTACGTGAACAAAATTATACCTGTGCTGTCTTCATACTGTATTTTTCGGATGATGGTCGCTGCTGAAATAGGGTTGTTTCATATGACGCGATTTTCAGTCAGCAACACAGCGAATTCCGTCGCTCGGCGACCGCCGTGACGTCGCGGGCGCCACGGCTGGATTCCAACAAGTTGGTCAAGCCATCGCTGTGTCGCAGCGATCGCCGCAGTGTAGAATGAGCAATGTCTGACGAAACATAGCGCCGTCAAAATAGGCGCGTTCCTGTTTTACCGCGCGTTGGTAGCTCAGTGGAGCAATGTGGCGCGCCAGCTTTAGCTATGTATTATTAGGGCGTGCCCACCAGCGTTTGCGGCTTAGGAGCTTCATAAACAGTTTCCTTTTCTTACGTTTACTCAATTCGTTTAAAAGGAGAAGCTTCAAGCTATCCAGGTAGGGAGAATGACGCTGCTTGATCATATAGGACGTACCCACTTGACCACCACCGTTGTCAACCTCTTCATCACTACAAATTGCGCAGCTGCTTATACATTCACGCTCAATAGTAGCTTGTTCTGCTGCAAAAGCAAATCATCATCCAGGGAAAAAGGGTTGTTGCTTCCATAGTAACAACGCAACAAGAGTGTACTAAACGGAACCACCCAACAAACGCCGCACAAGCCACACGCTCATACTTAGGGCAGGTAGTGACCTCGGATCCGGATCATGAGACAGAAATAATCAGAAGAATAAGAATCGGCTGGGGTGTGTTTGGCAGGCATTCTCAGATCATGAACATCAGGTTGATATTATCCCTCAAGAGAAAAGTGTATAACAGCTGTGTCTTACCAGTACCAGAGTCCTTCCATGTTTTTTTCTGGTCACGAAACTGCCGCCTCAGTTTCATATAGCGCCAGCGCCCGCCGCTAGAGGCGCAACCGTGCATGAGAGGACATGCGAACGCCGCTACCGCTGTGGTTGTGTGTGGGGCAGCCTCGGTATTCTAGCTTTTTCAACTTCCTCAACGATCGCTTTAGTTTCACGTAACTATTTTTAACATTGAATATAATTAAATTACTGCCTGAGCGTGTCTTCTGCGATGATATGAGCGCACGGGACGAAAAAAAAAGCCGCTCATAACATGGAGCTTGCGGCGGTCTCAGACCAAAAAGAAGAAAGATCTGGAATTTTAAGAGCCAGAACCGCGATACGATTATGAGGCACGCCGTAGTGGGGGACTCGGGATTAGTTTTGACCACCTGGGATCCTTTAAAATGCACCCAAATTTAAATAAACGGGTGTTTTGCATTTCGCCCCCGTCGAAGTGCGTCCGCTGTACACGGCCGGGCGGTCCCGGTCCGGATTTCTTCGTCATCGCCGTTCGCCTCAACGCTTCGGTGGGCTCCGTTTTTAATATTTGCCTTAAATTAAGCACCGCGCATTCGCAACAAAACGCCAGTGGTCCCACTTATCACCAGAGGAGTAAGCGCCAATTCTCCGTTGCGCATAGCGCCAGATTGTTCGCCGAGCACAGCTGTTCAGTTTCTGTTAAACTGTGGCATAGAAGGACTCTGTGGGCAGTATCTTATAACGAGATCAAAAGAATGAAATTGCTATTGCAAAGGGCTGCTACCGTAGAATACTTAATAAAAAAGAAAAGGGAACTGAGCTGCTCCATGCGCTTAAGATTTCTTGCAAAGCGATGTCATTTCTGAATAAGATTTAGGTAGAATTAATGCAAGACGAACTTCGCTACTAAATGTCTTCCTAGACAATCACATGTAAGAAGACAGGACAGACAGACAGACCTGTCCTGTCTTCTTACATGTGATTGTCTAGAAAGCGCAACCAATGTTTCCTATTACAATGAACCAACTTGCCCAACAACGCATCCTGCTAAATGCCTTCGGTGCGGCTTTTAACAACGGATTAAGGCGAACCTGAAGTGTTAGGACCTGCACAGTTGAAACTAGCTGTAATTAGGCAATAGCCTTAGCAAGCAGTCGTTTAGAAGCGTCAGTAAGCCCAGCACTTCACTGCTCGTGGTTTCGACGCAGAAACGACGAGACTAGGTATTTTGGTTCTTAATTCGCAACTATTTACTATATGTTAAAATGTTGCAATCACCGGTCCTGATATTCTTATCATGGTCGAAAAATGAAAAAAAAAACTTTATAATTCGATTAAGAAAATAAATAAAACGTGTTGGTGCAAAAACAAAATACAAGCACGATCATTTATTTATCATGTAAAATAAGCGGAGCGAAATACAGATAGAACGGAGGCGTCCGGTCACAAATGGTCCACCATTCACAATGCAAGAAGTTTGTTAAAAGCATGACACTGATATAATACGCATAAAGAAATAAGATCAAACGTGAGAGGTATGCATTGGGAGGCAGGAAACAAACACCAGCAAACGAATGGCAATAAGTACAGAATGCATAGTCGATTGTTTCTATAAACAAGAAAGTGTAAAGCATAAGCATTTCATAACACACGGCTAAAGAACTCTCAAACGAACACAAGTAGCCACATCACAAATACAGCAATTTTTTTTAAATGGCTTGTTAGAGATACCACCTTTCTACTTCTTCAGCTGTTACTTAAACGTGCAGACAAAACTTGCTCAGCAAATCACAATACAAATGTAGCTAACAATGTGCTAATAACCTTCTTACTCATAGCAGCTTATAGACTTAAAAGCACGTGCAACTGAAGAATTGTAGCCCATCATTAGCCAAGACTAAAGGACAATGGAAAATAAAACAATGCATATTATTCTGTTTTAACACTTGCATTTAAAGGAATTCTAATGCTATACCTTTCATAGATGGTCGGGGTAAGGGCGCTATTGCTGTGAACTACTCTATCCTGGTATAACACAAATTGAGGTTGCAACAAAGCATAAAGCAAATGTGTTCAGCGTCGGCTTCTCACGCTCCAGGGACACGTCGTCGCCGTTGATGTTGAAATTGTACGCAGTGACGATGTCCGAGGCGTCAAAGTGTTTCGCGCACACACGTGTATACTTCGATTCGAAATTAAAACCGCCACTTTCCTACCGCGGTATGACCCGCTTCCATTTCTCGCGCTGCTCCTTGTTATTAGGTAAACAGAACAACGACACCTTTTCGGTCGTGCCCTTGTAGCCGGAACGGCACCCAGGCACGCAACACGTGTTCGGCATCGTTGTCCCACCCCACCACTTCAACCAAACAGCCCAACACTCGAAAAATAGCACAGCACATGCACAGAACGTACCCGAAAAGTCAGCCCGCCTCGCACTGCGCACGCATTTCGGTACGCGAACGATGCCCTCTGTGGCACAGTGGCGCCGCGTCGCGGCACCTTTGGGCAGCATATGAACCTCTCCCATAGCGTGACGGCGGAGTTTCGTGACCAGAAAAACATGGAAGGACTCTGCCAGTACTCACGTACTGGGCAGAAACCTTTAGGCTTACGAAAAGGGTTCTACTTAAGTTGAGGACGACGCAACGGGCTATGGAAAGAAGAATGATAGGCGTAACGTTAAGGGGTAAGAAAAGAGCAGATTGTGGGACAGAACAAACTCGAGGCAATGATGTCTTAGTTGAAATCAAGAAAAAGAAATGGGAATGGGCAGGACATGTAATGTGGAGGATAGATAACCGATGGTCATTAAGGGTTACGGACTGGATTCCAAGGGAAGGGAAGTGTAACAGGGGGCGGCAGAAAGTTCGGTGGGCGGATGATATTAAGAAGTTTGCAGGGACAACATGACCACAATTAGTACATCATCGGGGAAGTTGGAGAAGTATGGGAGAGGCCTTTGCCATGCAGTGGGCGTAACCAGGCTGATGATGATGCCATTAGAAACTTTTACCATTTCTTTAATTCGGGATGCATTTCGTAAAACACCTTTAAAGGCGCATTGACTGTTAAAGCTGCTTATACGAGTAGCTTTACAAATGGCTACCAAGAAGTATAAAAGAGGTGTAGTGATCTTCATAGCAAACATTTGCTTTTCAAATTATTGTAATACTGATATATGTTACCAACAGCTAGAAAGATGATGTGGAAACAGAAGGTACGGAATTGTTGGGAATGCAAAACCATCGGTATGAGATTTATGATGGCCATATTATAATGTCGCAACCTTTGACGCGTGCAAATGCGTTGGGGCGAAGAGTTAGCTTCCTGGTATAAATGCTGTAAACTAGCCTAAATGTTATGACAACTTAAAATTTATCTTCTCTTCAACCGGAAACATCTCACATTGGACGCAGCTATTGCATATAAAGTAACTTTATAGGTATTTATTCTGGGAGAAATCACCAAAGAAATTCTTGCATGTTAAATGTTTCTATGTAAATTTGCTTCACCCGACAATAGCGGAAAGAACCGAGAGAAGCTTCGAGTTTATAGTCGTTGACGCACGTTACTGCAAAAATATCGCAGGCAGTTCGAGCTGCAGCATGGCGCCATAATACATTTTCTGTCAGACCATTTGCGTTCTATAGGTGTATTGAAGAAGCTAGGAAGAGAAGCAGACAAGACAACGTAGGCCACATCGACAATGTCGCATGAGCATGCGCCCTTCTCTGTTGTATTCTCCGAAATATAATGCAGGCATTGTTTTAGAATACAAGTGAAACAAAATTTCACTTTAGCGAGATGTGTTGTAGAGTGTATAGCATAGAAGCGCGTCGAGCCAAATACAAACCAAACGAAAAGCGCACTCGAACTGCAATTGAAGTCGAGCTTGACCTGAACCAAAACCGATAACCTTAGAACGTGCCTGAACGCGAAATGCTGTATAAATCACACAATATGACAGCAAAATTGATCTGCCGTTGCATGCGAATGTTAACACAATTTGCAATTGAGATATAGTGACGCACGGTATTCCTGAAACAACGTTTATTTAATATGTGGAGCGGCGCTTCGGAGACTTTCGTTGCTTCGGCTATATGCGTCATACTGGGAGTCTTCCCTGTATGTACGTCGAGCTCGACTGTCTAGGGCGAACATAGAGATCACAGCATGACGACGATTGTAGGACACTGATACAGGGATGACAATGCAATGACGAAGAAGGAATGAAGTCGATGAAATCACAAAAGCAGTATAACAACGATGGCATAACCGCAATGGGATGACGTTGCTGAAATGATAATAATAATATTACAACGATGGCATGACATGTACTCGATGACTAAGCTTGAATTTGGGCGATGGCACGAGCATGGCAGCATGAAGACGGTGGTAATTGAACGGATACACGACAGCGACTGTCTGATGATGCAATGACCGCGATGCCTTGAAAACGATGCCATGACAACCGGGTCATTATCCCAACAGAAAAAAAGAAAAAAATTCGGTGGTTGCCACGCTTTGTGGGAATATATGTAAGCGAAAGTTTGTGTGTTGTTTGCTTTGACTGAGCATAATCATTGGTGATGTTGGTGGTGCATGTGTGATTCCTTCTTCCTGTAGTCTAATCCAAGAGTGGTGAGTTCATGTTACATGTTATTTTGTGTGCACCACTGCTATTTGTGTTGTCCACAGAAAACACAGGGAGATGTGCTTGCTTGAGGCGTTGTTCTGCGTCCTTGTCCGTAATGTCTGAGATGGTTAAGCATTATCATTGCCTAACATAGCACGTCGCATAGTCGCAGATAGGTAAATCTTATTTCAATTAAGGGGCTACGCATATTTATAATATTATCATAGTATATAACCAATGTATATATACATTCGCGGTCTGCGCCACGTTTTGCGGTGTAGTGAAGATGCCCCTCATATTGTCGTTACCATCATAAATTCATCGTTGTACTCCTTCGGCGTTCAATCAATATAACTAATTATACGTCATTCCATCGTCACTACGTTGGTGTCTTGCAGTCGACGCTGTACCTCCATTTTAATCGAGTACCTTGATGCGGGCATTTCAAACCAATGTGGTAACATATCGCTGTGTTTGGCATGTAGTCTAACCACGAATTTCCGTGAATGAATATTGCACGTTTTAACAAAATGTGACTCATGCAACTTGGTGTGTTACTAATTGTTTGATTGTCATTCCCATTACCGACGACAGTCGCCGTGAGAGGAGTTCTGCATTTTCTTTCCATGCGATTAGAGCTTTTGACTACATAAGACGTTTTGAGTATATTTATATATCTTTCTATCTGTCTGTCTGTCCGCCCGTCCGTCCGTCCGTCCGTCCGTCCGTCCGTCTGTCTGTCTGTCTGTCTGTCTGTCTGTCTGTCTGTCTGTCTGTCTGTCTGTCTGTCTGTCTGTCTGTCTGTCTGTCTGTCTGTCTGTCTGTCTGTCTGTCTGTCTGTCTGTCTGTCTGTCTCCTACCATAGCCCAGTGGACCAAGTAGTCTACCTGCTTGGACAACTAGGTACGCGTCCATGGTAATCATACCGTTTTTGTTAGTCCATATTCGTCACTGGGGCTTCACATGCTCACTCTCGTCATGCCGTCGTCTTTACGCGATGCTTGTCATATTATTGTCATTCTATCTTCGTAATACTGCTTCATCGTTCCCCCGACATTATTCAATTTTTTATATTCTACAGTAATCTTATTCACGTCATTCAGTAATAATCTTTATTATCATCATGCTCTCGTCTTCAGACAGCTGCTACCGTGCATCTGTGGTGAGACCGATGTCTTCGTCATGCCATTGTTGTCGCATCTTCATCATAACTGTGTGCCTCCTATTCGACTCCGTTCATTCCACCGTCATCACACCATGATCATCCAGCCATCGTTTTTGCACAGGCTTTAAATACAATTGCCGTGGCGTCATTGCCTTAACACTTTTCTCATGTCGTCGCCATACAGTCGTCGTCATACATTTGTTGACGTACCTTCATCTTGAAGTCATCGCGGCCATGCTGTAGCCATGATTTCACGATCACGCTCATCACGCTCTTGTCATGACATTGCCGTCCCGCAGTTATCGTCAAGCCGTTCTCGCCATGCCACTGTCGTCACATGGCTTTTGTGGATACATCTACGGCATAGTTTCATCCTCATTCTATAGCAATCATGCTGTTGTGATTAAATTGCGAATTTGCCACCGTTGTCATGCCAGCATCCTTCGGTCATTGTAAACATTTGCTATCATATATTCTTTGTGGTACTGTCGTTCCTATGCTGCCGTGGTCGCACTACGTTTGTAAATTCAGCTTCGCTATCCTATACCGTTTTCATACCATCATTTCACAATAATATCGCCAATTGAGCATCGCCATTTCACAGCGGTGACGCCATCGTCATTTATAATATCCCATTTCATCCTAGTCATTCGTTGGTTGAAACTGTATCACCGTCAAAGCGTCGGTGCACTAGAGTCATCGTCGTGCCATGACGCTCATCGGCGACGTTAGCGAGCGAGTGCCACGGACAAATTGTCCTAATATCGGAGTATGCCGCACATAGACGAAGCAATGGACGCTTCAGGAAGTCACTGTGAGAACTGGTCTGCAGTTTTTTTTTCATTCGATTAGCACATTTGCTTACTTAAGCCGCAAAATATATAGATTGTAACATATAGTAATTTAGCCACATACATATATATTCATAAACATTAGATTATAAGGTTTTACCTGCCAAAACCACTTTCTGATTATGAGGCACGCCGTAGTGGAGGACTCCGGAAATTTCGACTACCTGGGGTTCTTTACCGTGCGCCCAAATCTAAGCACACTGGTGTTTTCGCATTTCGCCCCCATTGAAATGCGGCCGCCGTGGCCGGGATTCAATCCCCCGACCTCGTGCTCTGTAGCCCAACACCATAGCCACTGAGCAACCACGGCGGGTATAAATAAACATCGCTTCAATAATGCGGTGTGTCGTGACCTCCCTGGACTCATACTTGCGATCACATCGACACTCGAATTAAGATGACCTCGGCTGTAATTTTTTTGTTCAGTCCTAGTAAAGTTTACGAACTCATAGAATGGCTCACCTAACGTGTATCATGGGGTGCCGCCATATGGCTGGTGCCCTTTGTATCAGCACACCTAGACAACTGTTTTTTTTCTGCATTCTGTATTTCTGCATACTCTGCACTCTGTTATATTGGAACATTTGGTATTTATACAATTTAGGACGTATATTGTGAACAACCTTGCGTGGTGCATAATCTGCTGAAACCTACCAACATTATAAAAGGAGGTCAGAATCTTTTTTGTAAACTTTTGCTGTTCCCATTGTTCTTAAGTGATCAATCATTGACAACAAATTGTAAAGTGAAGTTGAAACCGCACGTACCAAATTTTTAGGAATGCGATATGGTCGTTATATGATTTATGACCAACATACCTAAATGTCGCGAGCTTTGTCAAGTACATACGAGTGCGGGGACAGAACACTGTCACGATGTAAACGTCGTAAACAAGATTAATGTTATGACAACTTCAAGTACGCGATCTCTACAGCCGAAAACGTCTTAGGATGACACGCGCAAATATTTTATTCGGTGTTACTTTTGCAGATACTTAACCCGAACTGCTCTCAGAAGGCAGCGTGAGGCAAGTGCTTCCAATTTCAACCTTTGTATGTTTCTTTGCTTCTCACCGAAATGATTTAACTGTTTGAGCGGAGCTTCTATTTCTTAGTATTTGATGCACGTTATTACAAAAACACCGCGGGAAGTTCAAGCCAAAGCATGGCGCGATACATATTCCTTGAGGTTATTTACATTTTAGAAGTGTTTTGAAGTAGCTAGGAAGAGAAGGTTATTAGAAGACAGTCTAGGTCCAAATGGAAAATTTCCATGCACATGCACACTCTTAATGCATTCCAGTCAAGGACAATTAGGAAGTTGTTTTATAGACATTCTTCAAGGAAATTTGACCTTGGCTAAATTGTATCAAAGACAATGACATATAAGAGTGCTCATCAGAATCAAAAGTTCAACAGAAAAGCGCACGCACTCGAAATAATATTCCTAATCCTTATCCTAATGAACCCGAACCTATATGCCGAGTACGTTTCTGAAAGCGAACGGAACCCTATGCAAAACGAAATCAAAACAGAACTCGCTCGCCCCCCCCCCCCCCTGTGGCTCAGTTTTAATGGTGTTAGCAAGCAAGCAATGTAGCAGTACAGCGTTGTCTTAAAACCGCGTGTTTTTAGTATATGTAGCAATCATTCCAAGAGTTGTTTGCTTCGGATATATGCAACATATTATATAAGCAAACTCTGCGAATGTAAGTCGCTTGCCATGGACACGAATCACCATGGCGGCATTCAGCCGACGGCATAACACCAGAGCAGCAACAACCCTTCAAAGGCGAAATAATGAAGTGAACAATGAAATAATAACGAAATTGAACAAAAATGTGCTATATATTTTCGAAGTTAATCAACAAGCGCAAGACAGCTGACATAAGGAAGTATAGTATGGATAGAATTGAACATGCTCTCAGGAACGGAGGAAGCCTAAAAGCAGTGAAGAAAAAACTAGGAATTGGCAAGAATCAGATATATGCGTTAAGAGACAAAGCTGGCAATATCATTACTAATATTGATGAGATAGTTCAAGTGGCTGAGGAGTTCTATAGAGATTTATACCGTACCAGTGGCACCCAAGATGATAATGGAAGAGAAAATAGTCTAGAGGAATTCGTAACCCAACAAGTAACGCCGGAAGGACTAAAGAAAGTCTTGGGAGATATGCAAGCGGGGAAGGCAGCTGGGGAGGATCACGTATAGGCGGATTTGCTAAAGGATGGTGGACAGATTGTTCTAGAGAAACTAGCCACACTGTATACCCAATGCATCATGATCTCGAGCATACCGGAATCTTGGAAGAACGCTAACATAATCCTGATCCATAGGAAAGGGCACGCCAAAGACTTGAAAAAATTATAGACCGTTCAGCTTACTGTCAGTTGCCTACCAACTCTTTACTAAGGTAATCGCAAATAGAATCAGGAACACCTTAGACTTCTTCAAGCAAAGGACCAGGCAGGATTCCGTAAAGGCTACTCAACAATAGACCATATACATACTATCAATCAGGTGATAGAGAAAAATGTGCGGAATATAACCAACCCTTATATATAGCTTTCATTGATTACGAGAAAGCGTTTGATTCTGTCAAAACCTCAGCCATCATGGAGGCATTACAGAACCAGGGTGTAGACGAGCCGTATATAAAAATACTGAAAGATATCGATAGCGGCTCCACAGCCACCATAGTCCTCCATAAAGAAAGCAACAAAATCCCAATAAACAAAGGCGTCAGGCAGGGAGATACGATCTCTCCAATGCTATTCACAGTGTGTTTACATGAGGTATTCAGAGACCTGGATTGGGAAGAATTGGGGATAAAATTTAATGGAGAATAGCTTAGTAACTTGCGATTCGCTGATGATATTGCCTTGCTTAGTAACTCAGGGGACCAATTGCAATGCATGCTCAATGACCTGAAGAGGCAAAGCAGAAGAGTGGGTCTAAAAATTAATCTGCAGAAAACTAATGTAATGTTTCCCCATCTCGGAAGAGAACAGCAATTTACAATAGGTAGCGTGGCACTGGAAGTGGTAAGGGAATACATCTACTTAGGGCAGGTAGTGACGGCGGATCCGGATCATAAGACGGAAATAATCAGAACAATAAGAATGGGCTGGAGTGCGTTTTGCAGGCATTCTCAGATCATGAACAGCAGGCTGCCATTATCCCTCAAGAGAATAGTGTATAATAGCTGTGTCTTACCAGTACTCACCTGCGGGGCCGAAACCTGGAGGCTTACGAAAAGGGTTCTACTCAAATTGAGGATGACACAACGAGCCATGGAAAGAAGAATGATAGGTGTAACGTTAAGGGATAAGAAAAGAGCAGATTGGGTGAGGGAACAAACTCGAGTTAATGACATCTTAGTGGAAATCAAGAAAAAGAAATGGGGCATGGGCAGGACATGTAATGAGGAGGGAAGATAACCGATGGTGATAAAGGGTTACGGACTGGATTCCAAGGGAAGGGAAGCGTAGCAGGGGGCGGCAGAAAGTTAAGTGGGCGGATGAGATTAAGAAGTTTGCAGCGACGACATGGCCACAATTAGTACATGACCGGGGTTGTTGGAGAAGTATGGGAGAGGCCTTTGCCCTGCAGTGGGCGTACCAAGGTTGATGATGATCATGAGGATGATGATGATGATGATGATGATGTTATAGCGAGGACGCAAAGGTAATGAGATAATGATGCCTAAAGGACAGTCATGGTATAACGATGATGGCATGACAAAACCACATAGTGAAGCGACGCTGTAATTACGGCGATGCCACGGCTACTATATGGATGAATACGGCGGTACCACAATGCATTCTTCATAAGGCCCGTCGGACAATGCAATGCAGATGATCTGTTGCAATGCAGTTCATTAGCAGGGTTCTTGCGGAACAATTTTGCAGTGGTTGCTAATAAATGCAGGCGCACTCTCATTGCTCCGTAACAACGTCTGCAAACGGCGGGGAAAATGTGTTTTTCTTGCACGCCATGGTTAAGCGCACGTTTGATGCCTGCAATGAGACTAGAAGGCTTTTCGATTCCGGAAAAGCAATCCCCGGACGCAATATCCGCAGTTTTGACGTTTTAATTGGCGCTTAGTCACCGCAGGATTTTGGCATACATGTATTTGGGCACTACGCGATGGAGAATTATGCCTGAGCGTGCCTACGGGCCAGCGCGCCCAGCGGTCGACTTGAGACGGCAGCGGAGCCCCGCTCAAAAGGGAGACCTTTAGCTCCTCGGTCGAGAAGGGTGGTTGGCTTCGCCCACTGTTGACAAAGCTTGGAGTTGCTTTGAAAACATCAGTACGCTCGCATCTGGTTCTAGAAGGCGGCCATCAATTTCAAATCTCTGACAAACGGCTTCCATGCTGAAATCTATCGCAGTACACAGGTGTCCTGTTGAGTAGTCGAACATCTCAGAGGCTCTTCCAACCGCACGATAGCTAGCGCGGTATTTGAAGAAGACGCAGACGACATGCCCCTCTTCGTGCGCGTGGTCGTCGTGCTTCCTTCGACAAATGTATGGTCGGCTGCGCACCCTCCGCTGTGGAAAAGATACCAGCGAGCTAGCGGCCTTCTGGGCGTAAACACGCTCGCCGCCCCAGCAATAGCTTTACAATTCAGTATTTCAAAATAGGTTCTTTGCCATATTTTAAGCTTTTCCGATTGCATTGCACGGTTCTTGATGTTCTTGTCTACCTAATGCGGATCTCTTTGCGTACAGACATACCGTGAGAATGGCTTTGGACACTTTCTGGGCATACTACAGCAAAGCTGTTTTGTTTACTACAAACCCTCAAGATTGCTATGTGGAAAATTTCACTTTGTTATACAAAAAAGAAGACGACGGATGTTTAAAAAAGAAAGAGGAAAATGATACGAGTAATGTTCTGGCAAATATTCAGGTGCGTTTCTTTATAAGGAAGAGAAAGCCAGTTCCTTATTCGCTCGTTCTCGGCCAGTTTAGAGGTATTCTTTGATAGGCTAACAAATGTTTTTCCACTGCACTTGAATAAATTAATGAATTATTGAATGTGTGGTTTTTATTGGCGAAAGGACTAGGTATGGCCGAAGAGTGCCACGCAAGTGTTAGCGATATCGCAATGGAGTCATTGATTCTTTGAACTTCATGTGACGTCGCTGTAAGGGGGCTGCAAATAGCTACTGTAATGTGCGTGTAATGTGCGTGTAATGTAATGTACGTATAATGCGATAATGGCGATGACAAATGACGTGTACTATGCGCATTAAGCTGCATTGCAAATAATGATAATATATAAAAGAAATGTAAGATGCTGAAATTCGCTAGACCAGCACTGCCTCGTTAGAGCCCTTAAGACACGAGGGCCTGGAGTCATGCGCTAGACAAATCAACTATCCCACCACAGCACTTGAAGCCCTACAAGGGGTGTCAATTTATAATCTCTCAAAAACTGCGTCGATATGACATGAGGGACCAAACTTTCAAGCGTTTACGTTCATTATTTTGTTTGAAAATATTCACCAAGCACCTGTTTCACGAGAATTCTCATATCGTATAGCGTGCATTTAGATATTATGCTAAAACGTTTACTGACATGAAAACCTTCAAGGATTCTACTTCGTTTGTGCTTCAGACTAAAATATTAAGAGCATTCCCACATATTTTGTCTTGAAGCGTAGATAATTTTATTTCAGTGTTATACCATTCTACCCGATCTTGCGCTTCCTGTTCCTCGTACCACACAATCAACTCAGCACCTTCGAATCCCATGCAATCTGTCAACACCATTAACACCCACGTGATAGTTATTATTCAGGGCTCCTCAAACAACAACCAAAGTAACTGCTGCCGTGGTCCTATTGCTGCTTAGTCAAAGTTGTGATGCAGGTTATTGATAAGCGTTCAAACAGGTACCTGGGACGGAACTTCAGAGTACCCAGCCAACAACTAAGCGATTTGTCCCAGCAAAAGCATAATACACTCATTTAATGCACAGAGCATGGAATAACCGCTAATAAGCGCCACATTTACCTTAAGCCGGACACAACTGTAACGCGTATTATCCCAAAGCAAACAAATAGGGTGGCGGTAGAGAACATCGCTTTTTCTTCCCCTCTGAGCGTTGTCTGTTTTCAGGGCTGGTAATTATCAAAGCTCTGTGTTAACAATGACAGCTTCTTTGGAGATCCGTGGATGTGTGAGAGCAATCAATATTTCCTTAATTGTTTTGATTGAAAAAGCACCGTCGTGCATGCCTGTCTTCAGCGTCATCTTTTGTCAAACAGTGTATTCACGTTCACGCGCGCACTATTTGTGGTCATCTTTTCGTCTCACCATCCGTGGCACTGACTTTAGCGCACTACACTCATCATTGAAGCCCCAATTTGAAGCGCTCTTTTTTAATGAAGTGAAAGAAAAAATGGCAGCTATCCGCGCTCGTATGCCTACCACGTCCCATTAAATTTATTGTCAACTGCAAGTTCCAAACTACGGTCACTGGATGTGCACAACAAAATTGACTAAAACAACTGAATGCCGTTGCACAAAAAATAATAATATTAACATCATCATCATCATCATCATCAGCCTGGTTACGCCCACTGCAGGGCAAAGGCCTCTCCCATATTTCTCCAACAATAATAACAATAATATTAACATTATTAATATTATTGTTAATTGTAATTGTTATTACAATAACAATTGTACTTGTAATTAATTGTAATTATTATTGTTAATTAATTGTTATTGTAAAATTAAGTTAATAATAACATTATTAACATATTAATAATTTCTCCAACAATAATATTAACATGCAATGGTAAACCATTGCAAGGGCAACCCCAAGAAACACTAGTTTGTATACACTTGAGTCTACTCGTGCAGTCCACCCCAGCATTCACGGATGCTATAATATGCTCTATACTATATTTAGTTCCTTAATTCCATCACAATACCCGACTGTTCAGGTTGATGCCCGTGATAAATGTTGCAATATCTTATGATCAGCTTGAACATCAAGCACTGCAGCATCCAGGAAGTTGTGGAACTTTTCTATTACCCTAGCTGATACCAAGTATTAGTGTTATATTCGCCACCATTGAAGTTTTACTAGAAGCAGAAGCTCATGGCTTGCGTACGATACTGGGTGTACAATCACACCATGTTGCTGCATTAGAAGTGCTTACATTCAGGTGTCAGACGCATCCCTGTGGAGTACGAATACTCGTTTCAGATTAGGAACATTTACAATTTCTCCACAAGCCATCGTTTCATTGATTGTTGCAAACACTGCTTCTCTTTCGAAGTCCCAAGAACGCTTGTTCGTTTCCATTTGCTTAGTCATTTTATTCAAAGGTTGTGCCTCCTCTCCGTAGCGGGATATCAATTCTCGAAATTATCGCGCCGAGTAAAGAAAAAAAGAAAGTGTTCTCCTAGAGCCGTGTCGTGGAACTTTAGGAATATTTGCTGGGGGATAACCTCGAGCCAGATATGCAAAACCTGTCACTCAGCCTAATCATGCATGGGTAGGAAATTTAAGCTTATTTCATCTCCTCGCCGGCCGCCAACCGACGGTGAACTGGTTAAGCTCTTAATCTACCCCATGTTCTCTCGCACGATGTGCTGTGCCACAAATTTGTCTAATAGTTTTAGTATAATGTACGTGATAGCTGTGTTTTGTTTAGATTTCATCAAGTGTTTAATAATTATTCTTTCATTCAGTGTGCGCTACATGTACACGGTGTTCTTGCAATACGAACTGCTTTGTCCCGTATAGGGTACTCTGGGGTGCAACTTCGCGTAACTGTTCATAACCTGAAAAAGAATCTGGATCATAAACATGCACCGTCGGGCGACAACCAAGCTAGCCGTTTTTTTTCTCACACGGTTCATGCTCGCTCTACGGAACTAAACTTACTTGCGTGAACTCTACACATTTCTATAAATTATGATTAGTTCATTGGAGAGCGAGCACCGTCATGCTGTGGGTGTTATCGCATTGCATGTTCTTGTAAAACATTGAGCTGCATTCGTATTTATCTTTCCGATTTCTAGATGGAGTTATATTAACTGGAGGGCACTCACGGCGGTGGCCTTCAATAAATGGATTGGCCTTCTTGCCCTCTCGGTGCCCGTTCTTGTTATCATTGCTGTCACACTGCTAGCGCGACCCCAGTAGATTAGAAGGGAATGTGAAAGTACGACACCACCGCATGGTTAGTAATACAAAAAGCCATTTAACCCTTTATTGACAAGTGTTGCCTGCAGGTTCCATACCAGAAAAAAACATTCATGCAGAGTTTCAGTATTGAGTACGAAGTTTATATATAAATGTATTCGCCAACATTGATTGACAGGCAGCAAGCGTTATTTATTTATTTCGAGCATGATCACTGGGCGAGAAGGAAGTTTGGCATGCCACTCACTGTATCTTGAAGTCAGGGTAATGGTGACAGGCCATAGGAAGATATGCTACAGCAGTGGTATCCTACATGGTGTTGTAACGCGAATGAAATATACATCTATGCTTGTGAAATCATGAAAGCTCTCTAGAAAAATTGAAAACGAAGACACATTTTGCTTGGGATTAAACCCACGTCTATTTTCCTGCCTGCGGTTCCCAACTATTGCAGGTTTTTGTTCTTTTCTTTGATTATCCTAATGCTAGGTGTATTCTTTAGATTGAGATAGAAAAACAAGTATTCTATCTATCTATCTATATATATATATATATGTATATATATATATATATATATATATATATATATATATATATATACATATGTCTCATCCTTAGAGGGTTAAGAAGTGTCTACTTAGCATAGCACAATGCATACCTTGTGAGGATGCCTTCGAGACTGGAGTCATGAGCAAGCGACAAGATGGAACGATGTAGACAAGAGTAAATGTCAAGGCATACGTTATATGCATGTTTGTTCTGCAAAAAACGGCTTCAGATCTTGAAAAACATGTTTTTAAATCACTTACACGCGTCCTTATTTTTATCAGCTCTCGCAATGGGGGGGGGGGGGCACCACGAAAGAAGTGACTGACTATGCATTTTTAACGCTAGTTTCTCGCCTTGATATGTGGACGGTTCTAGAAAAACTTTTAATTTAACCTCTCTGACGCACTTTTCCATGAATACACTACAGGTGGTTCGAGCTTCTGCTTCTAGCAACACATTTGCATTTTAGAAAATTACTTTGAAGAAGCATGGAGCAGAAGCTATGAGAGTGCAAAATGTTAAAATGTCCAACTTTCCTACACAAGTGCACATCGTCATTCAATTCCAACCAGCTGAATTTAGGGTGGTGGTAAACACGCAAAATGCTGACGTTGTGAAAACAAAGCTTCTAGTTAACCCAATGCATGTTCGTAACTAAGAAATGCGAGTGGTGAAGTATGGTATCAGGCTCTTGTAACAAAAACGCTGTACGTGCTTTATAAAGATATTGTTAGATCTTCATTTGCCGAAAATACCAAATTTTCTAGCCAACAGATTGCTTTATCGCCTATATTACTTAGGGAAATTAAAGACGAATAATTTACGGTGGCACATATATTCAAAAAGTAGCCTTGATCGCAATTGTGCATAAGACATAAACAACTGGGTCCCCATAGACGAAGTGACTACATTTATTAAACTTTGTGATGTTTGTTCGTTTTCTGATTAGCATTTCTGAACAATCATACAGGTCTGAAAATGTAGTTGCCATGATTTAGAAATAGTGATAGTGTGTTAACTAGTCCTGAACCCCTCCTCGGAATAGCTGAAATAGCACAAACCGCGGATAGCTGACGGTGCACTGAAGATCTCGGCCATGTTTGGCTGTCGTACGCGGTGAGTCGAGATCGAAAGCGGAGGACGAAGTCACCCTTATTTCAAACACTCGCTTTTCAACAAAACTCTGGCCCTTAGTCTTTCCTGGATGCTTTATTTCTTAATATGGCGATTCCTATACACGGCTGCTATTGGTAGCAGCTGTCTGCTATATAGCGTAGCTACCACGCACCTCACTGGGTACCGGGACGAATACACCAGCTTAGCGCATTGCCACTCGCTAAGATAAACCGCGTTAGGATGACATTTACAGTGTCTAAGCACCAAAACAGAAACCAGTAGCGTTGACGTTAACATTCAAAATGAAATTTGAACTGCGCGCCACGGTGAAATTTATAAGGCGGACTGCTTCGAACGCGTCCCGCTCCGCCGTAGCCTGCGCAATGCAAGACATCGAAGAAGGAGCGGAAGCACTGTAGATGACATGTTTAATTCCTGATAACTCCACTTCTTCTGGATGCACTGAAATATTTTATCAGCCCAAGTATTTATGAAATGCCCTATTTTACCTTCAGATGCGTTCCCCCTCTTTCTTTCATTATACTGACACAAGCCACGCCCAACAATCCTGTGTTCTCGTAGTAAGGTATGTTAAATTTATAGTTTTAGCATTACCTGTATTTATTGCTATATTATGGACAGAAACAAACAGAAGTGTGGGCCTGTGAACACATGTGCTTTTCTTTATTTGAAGTGCTGACTGTATGCTGTGTGTTGTGGCTCCTTCTCCTATCCTTTTGTAATTGAACTCTGCAAGAACAGAAAAGTTCAAATTATTATGCGAAGGCATCTTTAAATGCGCTTTCAATCCCCTTCAATATGTTCAGCAGATATGGAGTTATTGGGGAATCGAACATTGCCTGCACACTGTTTACACTCCCTCTACGATACCTTGCATAACGCAGGCTACGGCGGAGCGGGGAAAGTTCACTAAGGTCCCCCTTCCAAGTTTCAGGTTGGCGTGCAGTTCAAATTTCACTTCGGATGTTAACGCAGGCGCAAGTGCTCCCAATTTGTCAAATACTATTGACCTTATTGAGTAGCAATGCGCTTATCCAGTGGACTCGTCGCGGTACCCCGTGGTGGTCGCGGCAGCTACGCCACGAAGCAAACAGCAGCTAACAATAGCAGCGGTGTATGGGAATCTGCTTTATTAGGAAATCAAGGGCCCAGAGGAGACTAAGGACCTGGCTGCAATCGAAATGACAGTGTTTCTAAGAAAGCTGACTTCACGCTCCCCTTGCGATGTCGACTAACCACGTACCACAGCCAAACTTGGCTGAGGTGTTAGGAACATCGTATGCTGTTGGGGCATTATGCTATTTCACCTATCCCGGATAGCTGTTTAGCACTTCTTGAAATAATATCAGTATTACTGCAACAAGGCAGGCACACATTTTAACCTGTATCAGTGTTCATAAATGCTAAGCAGAAAGCGAGCAGAGATCACAAAGGTTAACAAATGTAGTGACTTAGACTATGAAGGCCCAGAGGTTTAGTTCTCAATAACGAGAACGGCTCGAGCCTACTTTACGAATATAGATGCCAGGGTGAATAATTCGCATTTAATTTGACTAAGTCATAGAAGCGATAAAACAATGTGTTCACCAGGAAGTTTTATATTTTCGGCCATGAAGATTAACGAGAACAACGCTTTTGCTACAAGAGCCTGTTAGCATGCTTCACCACTCACATTTTTGAGTCTAGAACATCCATTGGTAAATCTAGGAACTGCAAGAAAGCGAGTTATCGAAAAGCTTTTTTTGTGTGTTTCGTTCACCACGTCAATGTTTCGCGTGTTTACCGGCGCCCTCAATACTCTTGGTAGGATTAAAATAAGGAAGTCCACATATGTAGCAATGTTTGCCACTTTTACATTTTGCTATATCATAGCTTCTGTTACATGCTTCTTTAACCTAGTATCCTAAAATGCAGATATGTTGTTAGAAGCTGAAGCTCGAACTGCCTGGGATGTTGTCATGGAAAAGAGCGTCAGGAAGCTTCAATTACAAGTTTCTTCTGAACTTTGCACACATCAAGGCAAGAAACAACCCTTAAAAATACAGATGCAGTCACTTCAGCCGTTAAGCCTTGCGGGAGCTTATAAAAATAAGGACATATGTAAGTCATTTTGAATTGATGTTTTTCGACATCTGAAGCCGTTAGTTTCGCACAAAGCGCGCATACAAAGTTTACATGGCATTTAGCCCTGTCTACATTGTTCCATCTTGTCGCTTGCTCACGATTCCTGACTCAACGGAATCCTTACGAAAAGGCAACTTTGCTATGCTAAGCAGAAACTTCCTATTCCTCTAGGATGAGACATACAAACAGTTAGAATTCTTGCTTTTTATATTTTCTATCGAAATATAAAAACACACATTGAATGAACATTATGAACAAACCGAAAAAAATCAGCAATAGGGGGAAACCTCAGGGAGGCAACAAGAAGTGGGCTTAACCTCGAGCATCCTATGAGTTCTATTTCAATTTTGTGTAGGCAGCTCTCATCATTTGTCAACCATAGGTGTACGTTTGATTTGCGTTACGACACATGTGTGACACCCCTGCAGTAGCATATCTTCCATTGGTCTGTCTCCTCTCACCTTGCATTCAAGATACAGTGAGCTGCGTCATATCCTTCTTCTTCCTCGGCTGGTGTTCCTGCTCGAAACCAACAAATGATGCTTGCTGCCTGTTAGTCAGCGTTGGCCGAATGCACTTAGACATAAACTTCGTACTCAAATCAAACTCTTCAAGAAATATTTTTCTAGTATGTTGCCTGTAGGCAACACTCGTCCTTAAAGAGTTAATTGGGATTGTGTATTGTTAACCATGCGGTGTGTCGTACTATCGCATCTCCTTCTAACCTACTGTGGTCGCACAAAGCAGTATAACTGCAACGCTAGCAGTAATGGTTATCAAGCGGGCACGAAGGCAGAACAATTTATTGAACACCTTCGCCAAGAGTCCCCTCTCAACTAATATTACTCGATGTGGAAATCGGAAAGATAATTACGTAAGCAGCACAATCTTTTATATATAAAAAAACTCAATGTCTAAGCGCTAAGCAAAATTTGGTCTCGCATGAGCTCATCATACTTGATGGAAATACGTATAGCTGACGTCGATAATTTGAATACCGTCGAGCGAGCATGTACCGGGTGAGCATAAAAAGGACGCTGGCTTAATTGTCGCCACGGCGGTGGATGTTTATGATCCTGGTTCTATTTCACGTTATGAATAATTATGTGAAGCGGAACCCTGGAGTACCCAATAGGAGACAAAATAGTTCACCTGGGAAGAATACAGAATACATTTATCGCACATTGGACGAAGGAAAATTAATGAACACCTAATGAAATGCAAGGAAGAGACAATTATACTAAAACCAGGAGACAAAGTGATGGCATAGCAAGTCGCGCAAGAGAAGATGGGGCAGAGTGAGAGCTGAAGCAGTTCTCAGATGGCTGATGGCAGGCAAGGCGATGAAGTAAACAGTGAAGTTCTCACCGATGCATGATGACGCTGAGTGACGGTTTGTGAATAGCTGGCTCGAGGTAATCTCCAAGCAAAGATTCCTAAAGCTCCGCGACACGGAACTAAGAGGCAACCTTCTTTTTTTTTCTTGACCAAGCGTGATACAATCTGGAACTGATATCCCGCTTCGCAGAGGAGGCACAACCGCTGATTACAATGACTAAGCAAAATGAGACGAACAAGCGTTTTTGGAATATCTAAAGAGAATCACTTTTCGCAACAATCAAGGAAATGACAGGTTGTGGGCAAATCATAAATGCGCCTAATCCGAAACGAGTTTTCCTACTCGCACCAAGACCTACAGCTCATAGGGGAATGTGTTTTTCCGCATTGCTGTTTCTTTGCTTTGGGATAATATGCATATTATTTGTGTAGCGTTCCAGTTAAATATGGCACTTATTAGACTTTATTCCGTTCTGTGTGCATTAAATGATTGCATTGAGCTTTTTTCTTCGCTTTGTTGCTGGCCGTGCATCTCAAGTTCCGCCTAAGGTACCTGTTCGATCCCTTATTAGGATCCTGCATCCCAAGTTGTCTCCACAGCAACAGGGCCACATCAGTCATTATCATGGTTGTTGTCTGAAGAGTCTCGAATGATGACGATCATGTGGGTGCTAATGGTGCTGGCAGATTGCAGGGGATTTGAGGGAGCTGAGCTGATGGCGCGATCCGAGGAACAGCAAGCGCGACATCGGGGAAGAATGGTTTAACGTTGAATAAATATTATCTATGCTTAAAGACAACATCTGAAGGAATGCCCCGAATATTTTACTCTGAAGCACAAATGAAAAAGAGTTCGGAAAAGTTTCCATGTCCATAATGTTTTACCATAATAACCTAACACACTATACAAGACATGAAAATTCTGGAGAAACATGTACTTGGTAAATACTTTCAAACGAAGTAATGAACGTAAGCACTTGAAAGTTTTGATCCCTCGTGTCCCATCGACGAATTTGTTTGCAAATTCTACATTGGCACCAGTTGTTGGGCTCCAAGCGCAGTGAAAAAACATTTTCTAGCTTATCAAGAGCGCCTTCAAAATGGTCGAGAACGAGCGCTTAGGGAACTAGCTTTCCGCCTTATAAACGAACGCACCTGAATATTTGACAGAACCTTGCTCCTACCTTGTTCCTCTTTCGTATTATTAAATATCAGTCGTCTCATGTTTGTTCTTTTCATGAAAAAGGGAAACTTGTATGGTATGAAGAACTTTATTTAAGTCCTGAGGAATCAGTCTGGTATTAGTGTGGGCCGCTCCTACGTCGGGACAGAGAGGCCGAGCACCATCTCATGCATATTTGATAAGTGACGTCGCGCATGTGCTACATATAATGTTTTGCCCCCTGTTGGTAATATATATATATATATATATATATATATATATATATATATATATATATATATATATATATATATATATATATATATATATATATATATATATATATATATATATATACAGCGGTACGTGTTCATGTTCTACATTCAGTTTAATTCAGAATTCCTTCTAACGTCAGATATTCACTGATTAGAAGATTTTGCAGTCTTACTGTGTGGATTCTATTGATGTTACAAATGACCATGTTGTTTAGGTTCACATAATTAATACGAGATATATCCTACTGCTCATTTTGCTTGAATTTGTACGTTGGAATTTAGCATTATTGTATTTTTGTATTGCACTCCTACATGGGCCTCACGGCCTGCAGCATGCCGTAAATAAAAGAAATAAAATAGAAAGGCTGTGTGACCCCAAGAAAAATTAATACATTCAGAACTACTCGCAGAGGCCGAGAGACGACGCAGCAACAATCGACCACAGACATATGACATTGGACTAACTGGTTCAGCGATGACGTCAAAGCTGCTATAAATATTGCACCGCCTGAATATAACTTAGGGAAGTGTGACAGACTGTTCCACATGCGCGAAACTAAGCAGTCGCGTCAAAATAAACTAAAAGGTCATAAGTACAACGGAAAGTTCGGAAAGCACATAGCGCTCTCCAACAAAGGCACAGGAGCATGTATTAAGCAATTGACCTAGCAACAATGAGACGAAATATGTAATTCTGTTATTCCGGCAAAACCTGGCACATGCTCTGGTTCCTGCTTGACCTTGAAAATAAAAAGAAAAGCCATTGGCGAATCAATAATAATTTTGTACACGCATATTAGGGCAGAAAATAGGAATTTGTCAAATAATATGTGCATAAATGCATGACACCGGCAACGCCTTGCTGTCGACAAAGATATAACGGCAGTATAAACGCAAAATTAGACGAGGAATTCACGAAGACAGGAATGCGCGCACCCTCTCAATAAGACTCAGGAACCTCGATAATGGATCAATTGCCAAATTAACAAAATGCATAAAAGAGTTTTGGATAAAGGGAGAAGTACCAGCTCAATGGAAAAAAGCCACGGTAACGTCCCTATTGCAAAAACCAGCGTCTTCCAGTGTAAAATCAGCGCGCTTTTTGGCGCTGGGTCGCACTGGGTGCGCTGGAACTCGCTGGGACTCACTGGGGCACCAGTGAGAACGCTGGGTAAGAGCTGGGTCACACTGGACGAGACGCTGGTTCCACTACCTTGACGTTGGGGCGCACTGGTTTGTACCTCTACAGGCGCTGGTTCTCGCTGCAGTTCGCTGCTTCGCACTGGAAACTGCGCTGGTTGTGTTTGTGCCGCGCTTGTTCCAGTACGCAAGGACGAGCGCTCCTAAATAATAAATGCCTTATACAATTTCATCGCTTGATACTGGTCTCTTGTCCTAAATAACGCTATATCTTGGGGTTATCAAACTCTAATTAGTGTCGCAGCTTGGAATAAAGGTGCGTGAGCTGCTCTGCTTCTTCATGGACATTTGAAACTGAAGGTCGCTTTGTTTTTTTTTCATATTTCCTTTTGACTGGGAGGATAGGTAAATGCTTTAACGAAACTACGTAAACGCAGAGGACGCCGCGTTTTTTAGTAGTTCGCACGTAACATATGACTGGCAGTTGTCGCCGTTGTCGCAGTGTATTGGACTAGGCATGAAATGCAGAAGTCGTTCAGACGCGCGCGAACGGACCCCGAGTTCGAATCCTATCGCTGACTGATATTATCGCACCGATAACAAAGCTGAGGTGATTTGTGTGCTTCCACTTTTCCTATTTTACTAAATAAAGTTCCGAAGCTTAAATACACACATTTTAGCCTAGCGTAACCGCCGAGTCCGTCCTCATGCTATCGGTGCGTCTAGGCTCAGGAATCAAGAAATATAACAAGGACAAATCACTCTACATTTCAGGTTTCGCATCGATGTTCCAAAATAAGCAATTTTTTCATGTCTACATCGCCAGTACAAGAAGCGATGACCGCTGATGTAACTCGTCATAAACAGAGGTATATGTGGTATCGTCGAAGGCTCCAAGCACTAGCCTGCGCTTCTCTGACGAAGATATATGACTAGACAGGCGTGCTAACTGAAAGGCATCACTGAACTAAGGAAACGTTGCATATCCTTTGCGTCAAGAACAAGAAGTGGCTATCGAAATCGGCAGTAACAGCCCATACACCGTCCCGGGTCGGTGGTTCATTTACGACTTTTTTCGAAGTTAAAATAGCAATCGCAAGTGAAAATGGATGTTGTGCCACTTCCAAGCATACTGGTGAATACGGACCTCGACTTTTTCTTTCTAGTACAGGTGCGAGTTTTAGTTGCTGGGCGATAGCGCATCAACCATGTCTATACGAGACGTAGCTCTGCGAAACAAACTGTTTCTCGGCTTTGGCAATGCAAATTATCCCTCAATTTCCGTGTGCTGGCGTATTCCTTTGTGCCGTGGTCAACAAACTGTCGACTCTGTCCACAGGCCGAAACCATAGATCGCTGCTTCATAGACTGTAGGGACGCTGTATTTTATTTTTGGGGACATTCTTCAACGGACGCTTAAAAAGGACATTGACACACTCCATATTCAATTAGGTTTCTGCCGTTTAAGGTTACGGGTGGTCCTCCCTATAACATGTTCATAGTACTTTGCTTATATAGATTGTGGAGAAGTAGACTGTGTGATCGCCATGCCGGAAGCCCGCGATCTACAAAATCCTTCTTTCGTGAAAGTGCTGCCTATGTAAGAAGTCTGTACGCTGTGCAGGACCCTCTGCCTGACTGGATTCACTAATTGAATGCATGTGTGTGCTTGCCTGAGTTTTAAGTGTGTAGTTGTGTCAACGTTGTAATACACTTTCAGTTTTGTTTTCCATGTTATAAAGGAAACAAAGCTGGCGTGGCGTAGCGGTAAAGTACCGGGCTTGCGGATCTGTAGGTACGCTTTTAACGCTCTTTGCTGCTTTATGTATTCAAAAAATATATACGGTGTCCCGGCACCGCATAATTAACGTGCTAGAGATGTTTTTCGCATGAGTAGTCAGTGCCTCCCAGTACACTGCTCCTTCCCAGTGCCCCAGCAACCAGCGCGCTGCACTGGGCCCATAATCCGGTGCACTGGGTCCCAGTGGCCCAGGGTATTGCAATAGGGGTCCATTCCAAAACCTGTTAAGAACTTAAGATCGAAAACCTCAGAACGTTGTTCCTAACATCTTGCAAGGAAAAATAATGAAACGCGCAATTCTAAACAAAGCAGTCAACTTCTTAGAGGATAATAACTTATACCCGTGTATAACAATATAACTTCGGAAAAACCATTCGGCAGAAGATGCGGTGCTTCAACTTAAGCATCAGACAGTCGAATATAAAACGCGCTCTGAAAGGGCCATCTTTGGACTTGATATGAAAGATGGTTTTGATAATACCAACCACGCGACCATTTTGGAAGACATCGAACGAATAATACTAATTCGCCAGACGTATAATTGCACAAGCTTCCTATCAGACAGGAAATCAGTAATATCCGTCGGAGGGCTCACGGCGCCCGAGATCGACATGCAGGGAGGGGTCGGCACGCCGCAAGGCGCTGTCATCTGCCCATATGCTGTTCAATCTCTTCTTGATATCACTTCCCAAAAAACTAAATCGCCTAGAGCCCCTGGATGACACAAGCTACGCGGGCGATTTTACTATCTTGATCTATGATGCTAGCAACAGCTCAATTGGACAACGACTCCAAACTGAAATAAACACATTAGAGGAATAAATCATAGGAACAGGCTTCACTTGCTCTGCAGACAAATCCCAATTCTTTTACACCACCTCACCCACAGGGGCAGATATTGCAAAGGATGCGACAGAAATGAGGCCTATAAGGAAGTTAAGCTGCACACCAGGAACTGGCGGAATATCCCAATAGTCAGCCAGCTCAAGGTGCTGAAGGTCAAGGTGCTGAAGGACTGATCAGCAGGAGGCGTTTGATGAAAGTCGCCGAGAACTCGCTCGCGAAAGAGCTCGACTTCGACATGACGACACCTCTGTAAAGGAGTGTGAAGCCGAGGTGTACCGACAACAAAGATCCGCAGATTCCGAGCTTCGCTTGCACTCCGCTTCACGCGGGCGGTCAGCCAGGTCTACAATGACCTGGAGACCCAACCAGCACAGACTCAGGAAGGGCATACCATGCGAAACATAGCTATTGCCATCCACCACTGTCATTCATTTCAGCATGAACAACCGCCTAGAGACCACTTGCATCTTTCTTTAATTTGTCGATGCCGTTGATCATGTCGCTCATTCCCCCCTTATTTCCAAATTATATGCCCTTCGATTACGTTCGGTGATTTCTCCTTGCCTTTCGAATTCCAGTTCTCTTCGCAAACAATTTACGATGAGTAATCATTTTTCCTCTTACTCTATCTACGTCTCTTAAGATGCTCCACAGGGCAGCGTTCAATGCACTCTACTTTTCTTGATCTGCACAAATCACCTGCCATATAACGTATTATCAAGCATTACAACCTTTGCTGATGACCGCATATCATACACAGGTACAAACTGTCCCGACAACCACGTCATTCTTCTAAACCATATTAACATCAACTCTAACTGGTTTGACACCTTGCTTTAGAACTCCAATGCGAACAAATGTGTAAATTATGGCTTTCTACGTAAGCATGTCGTTTCTACTTTTTCGTTCCACATACAAGGCGACTGGCTGTCCCGGTCGTCACCTTATAAAAGTACATGCGTTAGCCTTACACCAGTCCTCTCCTGGTTTGAGCAAGTCACTACTGCGTGCTCGAAATCCTCAAAAATTAGGGAATTTACACAGCGACTTCCGTCATTAGACCAGTAATGTTTTCCTATAGGCTGAATATGCCTTAACTGTTTGGTCCCCTTCCGCTCCTTATCAAATTAACATGATTGAAGCAGTTCAGAAGAAAGACGCCGGTTACACTATGACTATGAGCATCATTGAAGTGTTGGTGAGGTTAAACTTGATCGTCCCCATGTACCGGTTGTCGTCAAACGTATCTCTGATAACTGTTTCATAAGCAACTCCACAACAATAAAATATGCTCTTTACACCTTAGACGCCCCAACATGGGCACTTTCACAAGCCATTCACATGTGTAATAATATTCCCAATGACATTTCCCTTGATAATAAAATGAGTATTTTTGCATGGTTTATTTTGCTATGCGTTGCGCTTTCCTCTTCCCTTAGTCACACTGAGAGTGCTTATTTCGCAAACGTATTCTGTTGTATTTTCTTACTCACTTGCTTCGTAAACATGTTCCTAAAGAGCTTGCTTGTGCTTTGATTGTAATAACTAAATCACCCTTACTCAATGCTCTTGGGGCATGTATTGTGTCTTAATATAATAAATAAATAAATGTATTCAGCATGTGAACTTCGGTTCACAAGAAGTTCACGCACACCTAAATACTTTAGGGTCACTACCAAACCGCCTTCTTCATTTCGAACAGCGCCTGTAGAGACTGAAATAAGACGGAAATGGTCACGGGACAAGTGCTAACGCTCAAGTATGTTTTATTCATAGAAACCGATTTACTTTAGGTACACGCGACATCGTACAGTATTGGTTATTCATGAATGCAAAAAAAAAGACTGAGTATGTCGAATATTTTCCAGCAACACCGAGCTCGTAAGTTTTAGGGGGAGCTAAAGCAGACGACATTCCTTGGTTGTGACTGGCTCACATGTGTGCGCATCTTAGAACTTTTCTACTGTCTCTGATAGTGCAAATTGGTGGAAACAATGTTCTCCCTAATGTGGCCCTGCTTTCATGATATTTTTCTGCTGCTCTGTTTTCACAACAGAATGTATGACCTGCGCAATAAAGCTAAAATAATATAATGCATAATTTTGGCATGGGAAGTAGAAGTGTATGTACAATCGAGTACTAGTAAAGACTACTATCCAACCCTAAGCCATGCATCTTTCTGATACAGCACAACAGCATCAGAAGTACCTTTATACCTCATATATACGGCGTACATTTTATGAAAGATAATTTTTTCACAACACAAGCTTTTCACCGTGTATAGTTTCCATGCACCTATACAGAGACTCATGCATTATTCATCGTTCTATCAGGCGAATACAATTTGTAACGCTAGCAAGAAATCGGTTTCGAAGCTTTGCATTAAATGTTTAACGCGCGTTATATGTAGGGGCATCTGCGATGATGTAAGTTCGTTAATGCAGATCGCGACTACAGCAGAGAAGTCATAGAATTTTGAGCTAATATAAACACCTATGTCTACTTGTGCGCACAGCTCACTCAGCCACATATGCCGAAGTGATGGTTTCAAAGCACATGCTCGCTATGATGCTGTTTCCGACTATTTTAGTTGGTCTTCAACGAACACATGCAGCTGGAAATGTTGAGGCCAGGCGCGATGAACAAGGTAACAATATCTCTTTATTTCTTCCTTTCTAGCGAAAGGAAACACATTCAATAACTCTTTGAAATATTGTCTTGGCTTGTTCCTAGTCGCCATACCATTTTGCACTCAGAGCGGTCGCTTGAAAATGAGGTGGCAATTTCTTATGCAGTCGTTTAGCGAGAAAATACTTTGAACAGGATACACTCCGTTTGCTGGTGGTAACGTCTTCAATTTTGGACGTGTGCTATAAAATGTTGCCTCATTCGATGAATGTATTTTGCAGGATCAGTGTGCTAGAAGTCACCAATCAATCTTAGGCCCAGAGAAGTAATGTTGCGATACTTGGGGAAAGCCTACAGCGCCGTAATAGTGAATTGAGGTTTGCTTTTATCGTTATCCTATTTACGCCTAATTGCCGAATGTTCGTACAAGTATTCATAGTTGAATTGCCTATTCCTAATTCTTGGGGCGTTCTGCAATTTCGTGTTCTTTTGCTACAAGAGAGAAACACACCGCACAACAGCTAGACGTAAGCGATCTACCCGAGAGCGTACAGCTAGTACACGAAATAGTTGGCACTGAGTGTTGATAATCCAGGTTTCGAAACCCTGTTTTTTTGTTTTTGGCTTCACTTGCGTGGCAGTAAACCTATATAGCTCTGCCATGACTGGCACTTGCTAGCGCTCGGGGTTTGATTGCAAATAGGCCCAGCCAGGATATACAGATAGAAGGAATATACTTCCTCCCAGTTTAGGTTTTTCTACGAGGCGTTTTAGACGGCCTGTTTTTTCAAACATGAACAAACACGCTCTAAAAACGTCTTGATTTGTTTCAGTGCACGTGAGTGAGTAAGTGAGTGAGTAAAACAACCTTATTTTTTCCACTATAGACGCGAGTAAACTCAACGTCACCTGGCTAGACCCACTCGGTGGGGTCAAAGGTGTCAGGTGAAAGGCGTCAGCAGGTGAAACTTGTCAGGTGAAACCTGACAGCCATCGTGTGAGCCCTCTGGAGTGCCAGGGTTGGAGAGGTGTGGTCCTGGGCCCTAATGATGTTCAATATTTCCTCTTGGGTGAAAGGGAAACTGGCAGAGGTGCAGCCCCACGGGACATGCTCGAACTTTCTTGCAGATGTTTGTTTCCGCTCAAAAATGAACTCATCAAAGTGCTGCTTCTTTGAAAAGCATAGTTACCAAAAATGGTATAATAAAACTATTTTCAAGTGTCTGATTTTTTACTGTCGAACTGAATAATAATTGCTTGTAAGAGCAGAAGTGCCTAATTTAACTCTTTCTTTTTCAGGATGCGACAGACGGACTTCCATATGCAGGGCTCCTGACAGTATGTCTCTATGTTATTATTACGTGCGCAATATTTCCATCGTTGTTCCTGTATGGATGATGGATAGAAAGTATTTATAATATTTTAGAATAAATTCCCTTTCATGTGCTATTATACCACGTATATCAATGAATACTGGTTGTTTTTATAAAGCATGTGATCCTAGACAAACGAATTTTAACTAACATTTACAGTAACTGTTTTTCCACTTTGAACACCAAATATATACAGTTACGTGCCTTTAGTCAGTGTGGAATGTTATAATGGTAGTGTCGAAGTCTGCAAGCACCCAACGCCCTTTTCTAGCAAGTTTGTGTCTATTGCCGGTGTAATCAAACAAAATATTTACCCAGACTGCTTCTCAATATGTCCCTACACATGCCCAGAGAATATAATGTAATGCTCTGTGTACATAGTGAGTTGTCAAAGAAAGCTGTCTCGCTCACGAACAGAAGAATACAATAGTTTAAAACGGGATATTTTATTTTGAAACATTCGTAGGAACAAACGATGTACCGTAGGAACGATGTACAGTCAAGGCATTTTGGATGGTGGAAGGCAAAGGTCCTTCATGAAAGGCCATGACACCGAGGAAATGCACTTCAGTATCGTAGGTGAAACGCGCATATCTTTGCCAAATTTAGTAGCCGATCTCCGCCATAAACTGAACCTAGTAAATCCATTGATGTACGATTAGGCAGGTAGCGCAGCGTGGACATCCGCGTTTTGGCAGTTTTTCTTTTTCCGGGCATCTGAAACTACTGCACCAACATAAAAATTATGGGGTGTTACGTGCCAAAACCACTTTCTCATTATGAGGCACGCGTAGTGGAAGACTCCGGAAATTTCGACCACCTGGGATTCCTTAACGTGCACCTAAATCTAACCACGCGGGTGTTCTCGCATTTCACACCCGTCGATATGCGCCCACCGTGGCCGCGATTCGAACCCGCGACCTCGTGCTCAGCAGCCCAACACCGTAGCCACTGAGCAACCATGGTGGGTTACTGCACCAACATATGGCAGATATTTCGTGCAGAAGCTGCGAATACAAAGGACGTATCTGGTTGACGGTGGAAAGTGGCTTCAAGTCAATCAGGAGTAAGAATTGAGTGGACTTTTACAATCTCATCATCTATAAAGCATTTTGACAGGCGCAGTGATTTGCTGCATGAAATCTGAATTATTTACAGGCCGCTAGGACTCTATTTGGATAGACGATGCAAGGACCAACTCTCTAGGACGCCCTATCCCATCAAAAAACTATTTGTAATATTTATGATATGCTGTTGAACCCATCAGAGGCTCGCTTGTGCAACATTTGGACGACACACGCAGAAGAGAAATACACACCGCAAAGCGCTACTTGCTACTATCGTTTTATTCCCTTGTTAATGGAATTAATTTATTCATTTGACAAGAGAATAAAACGATAGTAGCAAGCAGCGCTCTGTGGTGGTGTGTTTCTCCTCTGTGTGTGTCATCCAAATGTTGCGCAATCGAGCCTCTAGTATGCTATAACAACATTCCCAGTCCTCCACCTTGGCTGTTGGACGCAACCGTGCTTGGAGGTTAAACTACTTTAAGAAGAAAAACGGCAGATTGGGCGAGTTAGTAGTTTTTCATATTCTTTGAAAAAACAGCGCTTTGAAGTTTAGAAAACAGAGTTTTGAAGTCTTTCTGGAAGTCACCGGCAATTGGTATCGAAAACATCGGTGAACCAAATTCAGCGAGGTGCCTGTATCACTATAGAAAAATTACACGTAAATCTAACCACAGTTGCTCCGTTGTCGCGCATAGAAAGATCACAAAGATCTCCTTGGTAAGAATCGCCATCATCCACACAGTCGTAAGGCTGTGCGGGTTGTATGGTCACAACAAGTTGTTCGCTATAATTTACTCCATAACATTTCACTTTACTTTATGCGGCATAGGGAGCTCATAGGAGAAGAGTCCTTAATAACAAAAATCAGGGTCTCGTTTGACGCACTATCCACCATCATTCTACGTAGGAAAGACAAAAATGAAGCCAAGAGGCTGAATAAGTATTTTGATGTCACTGACTTGTTCATTCTTATGAAACACAGAAAGTCTGTCATTTAAAAGAGGAAGAAGACAATTCTGAAATACGCAGGAATAAACCTGGGAAACCAGGAACACCTGACATGTGGAACCACTAGAAAATTACGACTGAACTGCACGTGAACTGGGATACAAATCATTGGTGTTCTGAGTCCTCCTCGCAGTCAATAATCGAGTACACAGTGTCAACCAAAGAAGCTTCAAAGTAGGATCTACTACACGGTATTTTTATTGTCTCTGCAAACTCTTATTTCAGTGGCTCTGGTATTTAGACATGTCGTTACCTGGGAGCCGTCCAATGAAATTAGCACGCCTTGAAATGAACCGTGCACCAACATCGTTCTACTTTGCTCACATAGAACGCAGCGTAGGTGTGAAGAGGACCCACGTGATTCATGGAGGCGAGACAACTCCACATTTTCCGGCTGCTCGTTTAACAACGTGTAGAATACGCGAATACCTGAACGAAACCAACCTGCAAGGCGCATTCGTTGTGGTTCTCACAGCAGCCGAATGTCGAGTCAGGCCGTTGAACGCAGTTGAAACCTAATGAATGCAGCCATCGAAATGAGTATGTTGAAGTATATAAGATATTCGTAAGGCTTCAGATAATATTGCTGTACTTTGTCAACTGACTCCACTTTTCTGCTGAGCGAGCTCGAGGAGGCGGGAATAACTTGTACATGTTTATCAAGAACAGAGCAAAATAAATTTCAAGTTCAACAATCCCAGCGAATTGGCTATATTTTCCCGCACGAGAGAGTTAAAGAGAGAGGACTACAAGGAAGTTATCTGAAAAGAGGGTTTTCGAAAGTTACTTCTGATGCCGCTTTCAAGAATGGCTCGCCCAGACAAATTCAAGATGACATAATGAACTAGTAATGACAAAATATTAAGATAGGCTTGGAGACGACAATGATAGCTCTTCCCCTACAGACTCATAAGACAGACAGCATGTCACTTGACTTATTGAAATTCAGTAACCTGCACTAGCTACGGCATGTCGCTCTGAGGGCATCTTGTTTCGTACAAAAATACCAGCGCATACGAAAAGGCGAATAGCTTTCTGCTAAAGAACTGTGCGAAGCTGAATAATTATGGGGTTTTCTGATTGAGGAAGGAGTTTATCTGAAGGGGTTTTAGCAAAAACGTTCACGTGAGAGTGTCTTTACCAAGCACTCTGTTCTGTATCGGCCAGGCGGTATGAAAAGATTGTACCCCGGGGGACGTGTGCCTGACCGGCATGCAGCGTTATCTATAAAAGTACGCTGCTGCCTTGAATACAGAGCTTTCTGCGCTGCTGCCATCAAAGCGTCTGTCTGCTGCTTAGAATAGAACACACTCCAAGCTGAATTATCTTCATTTTTTGGCAACAAATAAAAAAAAATTCGCTGGCGGATGAACGTCAGAATGCTGAAGTATGTTGCCTATGACGAAAATTATTCTGCAATTTGCCACTCAAGAATGCCCTCACGAGATTGATTGTGTTTGACGCACATTGCTGCTTTGCAAGTGTAAACGTAGTAAGCACAACGGCGGAAAGGCGACGACGTTATTTTGGGATATACCAACCAAGCAAGAGGCCAAATTTCTCTTCTACATCTGCTTTTCGTTCAAACAGTGCCACACAATACTGTCGAATGTGCATTATCCTGCTACACTCTGTGACAGGAACACGATCTCTCGGCCAGTCGAAGTCGTGGGAGTGGGTTTTGTACAATTCCTATGCTTGCTTTTTCACCTGCCCATGTACCAGAGTGATGGACCTCCACCTGGCAAGTGGTCTGTCAGCAAGCGAATTTCTTCGGTGTTTAGTGAATTTCTAAATCGCTGAGTCCGATCTTTCACCATCTACTCAGGCAATGCCTTGGCGTTCAAGAAATGGCCACGAGACGAGAGAAATTTTTTGACTGATATACATAGCTCACCTATTGCCGTTTTCTTACATCTCTCACTGCATCAAGTGGAAGCTTTCTGTACTATGGCAGGAAATTTGGCGGGAATGGTTGATATAGTCTGTCAACTCTGCACTGTGCAGAATATTGGGAAAAACATACTCAAACGACGAAATTACAAATATTGCCGCTCCATGTAGAGGTCATATATAATCGCAGATCACTGACCTGTCTTTTCGCGGTCATGCGCACAGGTGCGTGTATGGTGGCCTAAAGGAGCGTTTGGTGGTTTAGAAAAAAAAAGTGAAGTGTATCTCGGGCGTTGTAAATAATAATAAGGCTGCCTGGATCAAACACGGAACGGGAACTTAACAAGACCTGTGGAGAAATGGTAACCAGATTAAAAGGCATGGGTTTCACCAGGCTGATAGAATGTAGCAAAATTTGAATGAAGATCCTCGCTCGTAGATGAAAGCAGAAAAGGGCGTGTTAAGCATGGGCCTCTCATGTTCATGTAAGCCTCTTGTTTGTCCAATATTTGATGTCTTGATTTTGTATATTGTCATTTTGAAATAATCATTACGTTCTGATAACTTCAGCTACGCTTAGAGGTACTAAAAGTTGTCATTAGGTTACAAAATGCAAATAGCGTGAGACAGTAGTATTAATAGACAGGTGCCTTTTCTGTGACCTATATAATTATGCAATTTCTCGGCTAGTAATAGTTACAGGGGATGCAAAAACATTACATTTTTTACTTACAAATAATTCGTACGAAATGCGAACGCCTGTGCAATGAATACCAGCTTTGCTCGAAACTCCAGGAAATAGCCAATAATTGCGCATACAAAGTGCATTTGAGAACGCGCCGTATCACAGAGCGTTTACACTCTCATAACGTTACATATTTAGACGTAATTCTTAATAAGAGTCGATGTTCGCTAGTTGTAGTACTTTTTCGTCCCTCAGTTCCGGAATTGCCACTTCGTTTGCTGCAACAGAAACAAAAGATCGCGAGAAAATTAAGTTTTTATCTTGCAAGAGTTCTTTTTCAGGTATGTGACATAATGCGCAGACATGCGATCGATATTTTTTTGGCGAAGCCTTTCATGCCTCCTCCACCCATTGAACTCGAGCTCGTTCGCGTTTCCCAAGGAACACATAAGCTCATTACTCACAAGTGACGACCGTTCTGTTCACTATAACACTACGAAAACGGAAACGACCATTCTCGTCCTGCTTCTCAAAGAACCTAAGGTACCATAGATTGCGCTATAACGCCATGGGACTATTTGGTTTATTAGGGCATTGTGGAGTGTCAGGCGTTGTCGACGGGGAACAATAGGCACTGAAGGGTGCGATGAACCTTTCATATAATAGGATACTAGTGAACTGTATCAACGCGCATTTGACTTGCATGGAACCTAATTTCGCATGGGCGTTAGCTGCTCATAAATACGAAGTGGGACAGAATGTAAAACTAATGACGAAACATCAGTAAAGTTTACGTCCTCATTAACAAGTTAAACAAGTGCTTTAAGAAGCATTTCGTGGCAGACGCGTTCGGTTCGGTTCGTAGTGTGCTCGATTTGCCGGTTTTGTTCGTTTTTCTAAGTTATTTATATCGTCGGGCACTTACGCTGTGTGACGTGTTTCTTCCTCAAAATAAATATGTCTTCCTAGCTTGTCGTGCTTCCAGGAACTTTTAATTAATTACAGCGCTCATCGCAAACACTAGAAACTTTTCTTAGTCAGCTTTCAAGGCGCGTAAGATACTGATACTTTCAGACATGGTGTTAAATGTGTTCGCGTTTAACAAAAATATGAATTCCTAGGTCTAAATGAGATAGCAGGCTATTGTGAGGATTTGAAAGTTATTGGTGTACACTTCATCCGAAGAGCAGGTTCTGGTATGAACATCCATGCAGAGCACTGGCTCGTTGTAGACTCACGCGCCTGAAAGAGATTACTTACATGGAACAACGAGGGAGGATTAGCAGAAGGTAAATACCCAGTTTGATACCCTGCACTTGGGAAGGAGTCAGAGGCTACATAATGATAAAGAATAAAAGCAATCCTGAAAGAGAGAAAGACAGACGTATAGAAAAAAATGCACACGTAAAGCGAGAAAAGAACCATGAAATGTCACAATCGTTCAACTAAGTAGCTTGGTCAGAGGAACTTCATCAGCCATTCATCGTCTCCTGGTTTGACAACCATATGAGCTGGTACTCAAGTATTATTTACCCAGAAAGCGGACAATGCTAACGCAGTCGTGAGAGAAAATGTCTTGGGGCTGCGCCAAGGACAATGGCAGACGCCAAGTTTAATAGTTTCCTCGATTTCAGAATAGTCACAGTTAGCACCTGTGGAATTTTGCATACCTTAGAATGCATTACTGGATCCAAACCAAATTTGAAGACAAAGTTACGAGAGGAAGGTTTGCGTTTATTGAAATTGACCAAAACCGCAATGTAGCATTCTAATATATTTTTCCGTCTTCACAGCAACCTATATCTTGAGGAAAATCATGTGTTTTGTACAATTTAAGGACCAATAGGGAAACGCGCTGTTCTGTGGCGGTAACTTTTCAGGTCTTATGCGTGGACAAGGTAGCTGAGGTTATCATCGACATTTCTACCTATTCATCACCAGCGTTCTCGGAATGGCGTTGAATCAAGGTAGAAACCCTGCTTATATTCCTGCCGGGGTTCTAAATCTGTAATAAGAGAGTATCTTAGAATTGTTCAAGATTAGTATGACGAGAAAAGTGGAAGTGTGGATATCATTATAGAATACTGTGCGTGATCACTAGTATTCATATTTCTAACAACCAAACGTAAAAACAAAGAAAGGCGAAAGAACTGGGAAACGAACGACGCCGGCTAAAACAGCAAAAATACCGCAGTACAGCAGAAAATGAAGCACAATATGCACGACTGCTGTCATTGCGGAAGGCATCATATATATATATATATAAATATATATATATATATATATATATATATATATATATATATATATATATATAAACCGAGTGCTTAACGCACTCGGTTTCTGAGCATGGCGTGTAGGTTCGGAACACTACAGCGAGCTATTTTCCTTTAGAGGTTATTCCGTTTTTTGCACGATAATATTTCTAGAGCGATCGCCCCGGGGAAGGTATACGGCAGGAAAAGCTTGCGCAATACAAAAAAAGACAGCGCGGATAACATTGGCTTTCGAGAGCGGAAGCGAGGGTGACATGGCGTCACAGCGATGGACTGTCCCCTCATGCCACCGAGGCAGATTGTTTTACTTTTAGCCCACTCTGATGTGTCGAGGTGCGCAAGGGACGTGAGGTCACAGCCAGTGGGAAATTAGGGGCCGTTGGACTCGAACAGACGGCACCCTTTCTGACGAATGGGCCATTTCATCCTTTGTCATCAATAGGCACCTCAAACCTCTAGATAATATTTCAGGTAGCTTTCGTGATTATTTTGCACTGAGAAACGACAGTACCGTACCTTTCTCACTAAAAACTGCAGAAAAGGGAGCTACAGGAAAGGTGTTTAATGAATAACAAACAAATTCTCCATTCTAAAATCCGCTCCAAAGGGTATGCTACTGGCATTCACATTAGCACTGTATAATGTTCTATTTTAAAGTTATGTGCGTGATTATTTTAGTCTTTCGGCAACAAAACTCCAAAAAATATGAAGGCGCCCTTCCTGGCTGAAGGAAATGTAGATAATTTTGCCTAGATGAAAGTTACAATTATAAAGAAGAACAATAGCACTGGAAGGATCCGTCGCCATCGCCTGTCGAGCGGCCAGTTCGCCCATCTAGGTAAGCTGTTGTTACTGTTGCTATGTTTCTGGCTGCCGCTGGACGAGTCCAATAAATTTTGTCGGATCTAGTGGAAGTTTGGGGTATGCCTTGCCACCAGGACCTTCGAAACAGGCATCTGCCATCAGTCCTGTAATGCCGGAAGACCGGTCACCACGTTGAACGCTCACGATGCCTGCCGTGGCCTACTCTGGTGCATTGGGTCAGCGCCAAATACAGAATTCCATTTTCGCGGGCTCGGAAAATATGACGTAGAAGACTGGCTGACCTCCTATTAAAAGGTGAGAAGCCACAACAAGTGGCACGATGCGACGAAACTGAACAACGCCATATTCATCTGAGCGACATTGCGAACTTGGGGCACCGCAAACATGAACCAGATTTATCGACGTGGGTGCCCTTCAAGAATAATATCACCCAGCTGATTGGGCCGCCAGCTGCCCGGTAGGTTCGTGCCAAGCAACTTTAGCAACAGCAAACGCAACAAAGTGGTGGGAAATTCACCACAGACAGCCCAGGAATTCCTGTATCTCTGCGAGCGCTTCCACGCGACAATGGTGGAAAGCGACATTATAAATATCTTACAGGGAGTAGACTACCGTGCCTTTTAGATGCTATTGGAAAAGAACACGAGCACTGTTTTTGACGTACGGGCACTCAATTAGAGCTAGATTAGTTGCCGAAGCAGCGGCTCGCCACGCGCAATTCCTTTGAAGGCTCTCACTCTGTCTAGACGGTTGCCTCCGATGACTCTTCACTGATGGGGCAAATTAAACTGTTTCTCCGCTAAGAGGTCGTCCAACACATCGGTACGTCTGACATCAGTACGTCTGACACAAGACACGTCCTTCTCTTCTTAGATGCCCAGGATGCAGCACGTTATTGAGGATCATGTGACTGACTGCACTTTCTTGCTTTTTTGAACAATCTGGATGCTGTGCCAATCAGCTATTCGCAGGTCACCGCGACGCCCGCAACGCCGACCCATGCCACGTTTTCTGCACCCATTTGGACATCACCGAC
This sequence comes from Dermacentor variabilis, assembly GCF_050947875.1. Classification (NCBI taxonomy): domain Eukaryota; kingdom Metazoa; phylum Arthropoda; class Arachnida; order Ixodida; family Ixodidae; genus Dermacentor; species Dermacentor variabilis. The sequence goes on along the minus strand of NC_134574.1, from coordinate 94,473,568 downwards.
TCCCGCCCTGTCAGTGTTACAGGATCCCCTTCTGCAGAATTCACGGCGAACGGCAGACAACTGGCCGATTCTCTACTCCTTCGGGATTGGTGCCACGCGGCACGTTTCCGCCGGCACCGGATGTCGGCTCGCTTCTGGCAACCAAATTTCAAATGCCCGTCAAGCGAATTTTAGTGAGTTGCCCAGGGGATCTGCCTTTCGATACTATGAGCTCGTCAAACGAATCAGGTTTCGCCAGTCGTGGACCGCCTTCCACTCGCCGCCGCTGCCTTTAGGCTTATTTTTAACATATACGCTAGAACCCAGTCCGTCACCAAACAAAGAATTAGAGCTTGCCTCATGACTGTCAAGCAAAAAATTCAGCCTAACCGGCTGACATTATTTTTTCACGTATTAAGCGGAGACTATAAAGTAGACTTAGAAAAACACACCACATTAGAGAGACGTGCTAACTTTAGAACAAAGCATCCAAAACGTATTAAACCACTTAATTTTAGAACTCAACCATACAAAAAATCATTCCTGTTTGGAAGCATAGACGATTGGAACAACTTGCCACATGATATATTAGAATGTACTGATTTGCAATCTTTTGTAAAGGCTGTTACCAATTACTTGTAAACGGTTGAGAATTCGTTTTATTGTTAGCTGTTTGCCGGTTGCAGTTGTTTCGGCGTATTACTTTTTCATTAGACCCATATAGTGCTATATCTTATTCATTGTAAGTGATTGATGTTTGATGTTTAATGTCGCAAGGGCCAGGAATGGCCAAAGAGCGCAGTGCTAGTGTTACAGAGTTCGTAGTGGTCTGATGGGTTCTGTGAATTTTATGTGGCGTGACTGTAAAGGGGTCTAAAGGAGTTGGAGTAAATTGCATGAAATCTACCCTAATTGACGTGTAATATGACCACTAAAATGCATTGGGAAAAGAATGGTACAATATACAAAATATGTGAGATGCTAAAATTTCCTAGAGCACTTCTGCCTCACCAGAGCCCTTGAAAGCCAATGACCTAGAGGCATGTGCTATATAAAGAAAACTATCGTAGAGGTATCCTCTGGAAAGAGGATGCACTACGCCATTAATGGGCTTGTAACGAGTAGCACAACATCTTTCAAGAAAGTGAGGACTGCTTTCGTCTTAAAAAGCGGTTCTACACCAAGAAACATGACCGGATGGAGAGGGACGCGATGGCTATATGTAAAAGGGAAATGTTTCCTCCTGTCTCTTTCGGCTTCCCCGCACTCCACGAAGACGTGGAGGACAGAAAGCCTGCCGCCGCATCTACCACATGTTGGATGCTCGTTACCTGTCAGGAAAAAGTTATGAGTGCCGAATGCATGTCCTATTCTTAGTCTAGTGAACAGGACGTCTGTTCCTCGTGTTTTCGTTGTTGGGTGCCAGTAATCTAACTTAGGCTTAATTAGGTGAAGCTTATTACTCGTTTCTGCTTCCCACAAGCGTTGCCAGTGGCATCGCAGTTTGTTTCTGAGGGAAGGTTTCATGTCTCTGGCAGGGACTGCAACAAAACGATACCATTGATTTGGCCATCTCGTCAGCAAGCACATTTCCCTGGATTCCTGTATGGCCAGGAACCCAGCATATTACCACATGTCTATGTGATAAGTAGATGTTACATAAGTGTAAGTAGAGTTCATTGAAGACAGGATTCGTATACTTTTGCAAAGAAGTGAGTGCTTTTACAACATTTAACGAGGCTATGAATAAGATTTGTTTGTAATATTAATATAATATTTGGGGTTTTACGTGCCAAAACCACTTTCTGATTATGAGGCACGCCGTAATGGAGGACTCCGGAAATTTTGACCACCTGGGGTTCTTTAACGTGCACCTAAATCTAAACACACGGGTGTTTTCGCATTTTGCCCCCATCGAAATGCGGCCGCCGTGACCGGGATTTGATCCCGCGACCTCGTGCTCAGCAACGCAGCACCATAGCCACTGAGCGAACACGGCGGGTGTTTTGTTTGTCAATTTTCAGTTGGTTTATCTGTTTTACTGCAGACAGTACTGCATAGACTTCTGCATTGAACATACTTGTTAGGGGGTTCAACAGGTCACATTGAGTAAAATAGGGACCAACAGCAGCGTAGGATACGCCAGCATGTGATTTTGACGCGTCTGTGTAAAATTCGGAGCAGGAGTACTTATATTGAAGCTCACGGAAATGCATAGCAATTTCAAGCTCAGGAACGTGCTTCGAGACCTCTACAAAGGATACGTCACATTCCATCATCTGCCACTTCCAGGGCGGTAATAGATTAGCTGAGGCCATTAGGCGATGTTCGAGTATGGGGACATCCATTTCTTCACTAAGTTATCTTACACGCAGCGAAAAGGAAGTCTCATAGAGTGTCTGTTACGGAAAAGTGTTTCGCACGTCAACTCGTCTTCTGTCGTGAAACACCGATGTTCCTTATTAGAGCGCACTTTAAGAAAGTAGGTGAAGCTGATCTATGTTCTCTGAAAATGGAGTTACCACTCATGTGACTCTACGTATAGGCTTTCCACAGGGCTTGTTCTAAAGGCGCCAATGGCCAGGCGGATACTCAGCTGGTGGACGGGGTCTAACATCTTTAGCGCACTCGGGGCGGCAGAGTGATAAACCACGGCACCAAAGTCCAGTCGTGATCGAACTAGGCTCCTGTAAAGATTCAATAGGCACTTTATGTCACTACCCCATGTTGTGTGGGATACGATTTTAAGTAGGTTCATTGTTTTAAGACATTTTGCTTTAAGATATTTTATGTGTGGGATGAATGTAAGCCTGGAGTCATGTATAACACCTAGGGATTTGTCTTCCTTGTTTACGGTTATCCGTTGCCCATATATTTCAACAGTGGGATCTGCAGAAAGCCCTTTTTTCTGGTGAAAAGAACGCGAGAAGTTTTGTTGGGGTTCACTTTGAAACCGTTTTCGTCTGCCCACTTGGAAACTCTGTTCAAGCTCTGTTGTACTTGTCTCTCACAGACTGTTAGGTTGCAGGATTTGAAACCTGCTTGTATGTCGTCTACGTAGACGGAATAAAAAATAGGTGGGGGTAATGTTTTACGGATCGTGTTCATTTTAACTACAAAGAGCGTGCAGCTCAGTACGCCTCCCTGGGATACTCCAGTTTCCTATATGAATACACGCGACAGCGGATTATCTATTTTTACTCGGAATGTATGGTTGTGCAGGTAGCTTTCTATAATGTTTAACATAGTGCCGCGGATGCCCAGCGTCGATAGGTCACGCAGGATACCGTAGCGCCAAGTTGTATCGTACGCCTTTTCCATGTCGAGAAACACGGATAAGAAGGACTGTTTATGCACGAAGGCGTCGCGAATGTTTGCTTCCATGCGCACTAGATGGTCGTTTGTAGATCGTCCTACTCTAAAACCACACTGATATGGATCAAGAAATTTATTCAATTCAAGGAAGTGTAAAAGTCGACGGTTTATCATTTTTTCAAAAAGTTTGCATAGGCAACTTGTGAGTGCAATTGGGCGGTAACTTGTTACTAATGTGGGTCCTTTGCCCTGTTTAAGAATCGGAACGACAAGCGCTTCTTTCCATGCGGTAGGGAGGTATCCCGCAGCCCATATAGCGTTAAAAAGTGCTAGCAGAGTAAGTGGAGTATCACTGGGGAGGTGTTTAATCATATCGTACATGATCCTACCCGGTCTAGGTGCGGAGCTCTGACATGCTGTCAGGGAGGCTCTCAACTCGGCGGTGTTAAAAGGCGCGTTGAAGGGTTCGTTAAGTCTGCATTTGCGGTCGATAGCCTTGCGTTCTGCTACTTGTTTGTGTTTTAGGAATGCCTTGGAATAATGGTTAGAACTGGAAACGTGCTGGAAGTGTTCGCCAAGGGCATCTGCTTGATCTTACAAACGGTTTTCTTCAGCGTTTACTAGGGGCAACGGATGAATTTCTTGCCCCTTAAGCCTTTTGAGCCCATCCCATACTTTAGCTTCTTTAGTATACGAATCTATACCAGAGAGAAACCTCTGCGAGCTTGCCCTCTTTGCCAGTCATCGCGTCCTCCTTCCCTACTCTGTTTAAGTTCTATTGGTTTTCTGCTGTAGGACTTTCGCGTAGTTTTCTCCAGCTTTATTTTGTCTCTTCCGCGGCTGTTTACAATCGTCATTCCACCAGGGGACCCGTCTTTTGGATGAAGTGCCTCTTGTTTGAGGAATAGACTTTTCAGCGGCGTCAATGATAAAAGCAGTGAAGTGTGAATCAGCATGCTCTATAGTAAAATTATGTATAAAATCCCCTGATATGTGGGTGGATTCCCTAAAACGTTCCCTGTCAGCTGAGGTCAGTTTCCAGCGAGGGAAGTGTGGATGGAAGTCATGTTTATGAAGTTCAGCGTTACTGGGAAGTGATCACTTCCGAATGGGTTTTTAATTACATACCATTCTAAATCAGGAAAGATGGAAGCAGAGCCGATCGCAGGTCTATTGAGTACGAGTTATGATGTGGATTATGATACGTTGGTTCTTTCTTGTTAAAGAGACACGCACCGGAGGTTAGAAGGAAATTTTCAATGAGTCGACCCCTCGCGTCGCATCGCGAGTCTCCCCACATTTTGTTATGAGAGTTAAAATCTCCCACGAGTATGTAAGGCTCGGGAAGCTCGTCAATGAGGTTATAAAAGTCTGTTTTTTCGAGACGCTGGTTCGGCGGTATATAAGTAGAATACACTGTTACTATTTCATTAAAAAGGATAGGCTGAATTGACACTGCCTCAAGGGGCGTGTTCAGGGCGACGGGTCGGCAAGCTACCACCTTGTCGGCTATTATTGCCACACAGCAGGAGGCTATAGCCTGCTCACGGTCCTTGCGGAAGATGGTGTAATTTAGAAGAAAATTTGTATCGGTAGGTTTGAGGTGTGTCTCCGGAACACACATCAGCTTGGGATTGTGTTTGTGTATGATTTCCCTAATGTCGTCGAGGTTATGGAAAAGTCCTTTAACATTGCATTGTAGAATTTGTGTATTCATTAAGGTATATGTGTAGGGTGCTGTGTGTTTAGGAGACGAGGATTAGCTCATGGGACTTTTTCAGGCGCCGTGACGGGAGTTTTGTCTCTTTTGGAGCGATTGAGGGTGCCTCGCCGCTGCTTAGACGCTGGTGGTGCTGTCTTGATGTTGGTCCATCGCCTCTTGCGAGGTGCTGAACACGCGCTCTTCCGAGCGCTTTGTTTGTCGTGAAGGCCTCGGCACGTTGGAGGAGGCCTTTGTGGGCACCTGCCCGGAGGTAGATGGCCGCTTCTACTGAGATGGCAGACGTGTGTTCAAGGGCACTGCATTTCGCACATGTTTGGCGGTCGTGGCAGCTCTGCGAGCTGCGGCCGAAACGTTGGCATTTGAAATATCTCAGGGGATTTGGCACATATGGCCTAACACGAAGTTTGATGTACCCGGCCTCTACGGACTCGGGCAGAATACTTGAACCGAATGTGAGTATCAGGTGCTTGGTTTTGATTTCTTTGCTGTCACGCCTCATCTTAATTCTTTTAACATTGATAACCTTCTGGTCAGTGAAGCCCTCCAAGAGTTCAGCATCAGTGAGCTCGAGCAAGTCATTGTCGGAGACAACACCGCGGCTTGTGTTCATCGTGCGGTGTGGGGTTATAATTATTTGGGTTTCCCGAAATGAAACTAGTTTTGGCAATTTCTGATATTGTTTTTGATCGCGGAGCTCCATGAGGAGATCACCGCTAGCCATCTTCGACACCTTATAACCTGGACCAAAGACTTGGAAACAAGGAAGGGTGAAATTGTTTGTACTGGCTTATCTGGTTTGCAGAATGAATGACATGGAAACGCGGGAAGGATTCTTTTTGCCGGCCTAAAAACTGAAAAACTTCATCGGTGCGCCCACTTTTCTGAGGGCGATCAGGCAGTGAAGAGAAGGAATTATCCATAGAGGAAACTGTAGTTTTCGGCAATAACGCCAGCCACCCACCGTGGAGCCCTGCAATGGAACGTTACAGGAACTGTAAAAACAGGTCCTGCAAACGCCAGCTGTACGTAATTACTATAACCGAATATGAAATAACCTAGGTTGGCTATTCACACAAGGTTAACCCTTGCTGCCTGGAAAAAGCGGAAGTAACTGGAAGTTAGGAGATGACAGGAAAGATGAAAAGTAAGAGAAAGACGAAGGCTGGAGGGAGGGAAAGACAGGAAAAGGCAAATGGCGATTTACTCCGGGTGGGTCAGTCCAGGGTTGCCGTCTAGGTGAAGCAGAGTCCAAAGAGGTGTGCTGCCTCCGCCAGGGGGCCTTAAAGGTCCAGGCAGCAAGCATCGGCTCAACCTCCAGGATCCCCCTTTTCCCGGACACGGCTAAGCCGTGCACGGCTACACGCGGGAGGGTCCAACCCTCGAGTGCTCGGGTACCTGGTGTCGCAACACACCAAACGCCTGCTGACGCAGACGCCCCTGCGGGGTATTCATTGTAAATCATGTAGTTCATTGCTTCATATTTGTATATATGCTGTGCCTTTCTATCCTGATTGCTTTGTATTGAATCGTTTAAACATCTACTATGTCTACTTTGATGAGAGCAATGTAACCGAAATTCTTGTCTTGGCTTGTGCTGACAGTATGAATAAATTTTTTAAAAAATTTCGCCCATGAGGCATCTGCCTAACACACGTCCCTAACAAAACTAGTTACCGCAGTTCGGAAAACTAGTCACCGTAAACTGCGTCTCCAGCGAAATCGTCCAGCGAAATTTCTCGTCGGAACGTGATTGGTGTGGTCGCGGGAGTGGTGGAGACACTTGCACTTGTAGACAGAGGGGCGGTCACTTCGGTAACGCATACCCGCCTCTGCCGCAGACTTTCAAAATTGATGACATATCTTTCGCTGTGCACAGTTATCAGGAAATCCACTCACTTATTAGGATCCTGCAGAGCCCGAGTCGCCATTGACGAGGAATGCATTTTATGGAATTTTTTATTGTCGCCTCTTGTTCGCATGGCGTCACTTTGTAATGAGTTTTATTAAACCATCATGCCGCAATTGAGTGCATCCGCAACGAGGTTGTGCTCCTTCCCTTTTGTGACACGCCAGTAGAAGAGCAGCCTCTTGGCAAACTTGTCATGAAAGAGGTCGGCATACCTCCATAGTTGTCTGTCATCGTCCCCTTATCCCTTGTATGAAGGAAATGCCTCCTTTACTAGATTTCTGCCGCGTTGTCTGGTAAACTCGGTTCCATGCCGTCGCCCTTTTCTAGTCTTTGCGAAAAGGCAACGTGCGCCTCTCATGGCAAACGCCTGCAACTTAGATCACGTGCTACAGCCTCTGAGATTACCATGGCGTCTGTCACCGTCTCGGAGGCCCACGAGATCGCCCGCTAACAGACGCCCGCGCATATCGGCTCTACGAACGCGCCGGCGGAAACACTCGGCTGCCACTGCCGCTTCCGCCGGAAGTTGAAAAGGGAATGAGCGCGGCGTCACGGAACTTATACTGAACTAAGAAAACTGCCGCTACAATGGAAAAGCGACCAACGCGGCGGGCATCTAGTAAAGGAGGCATTCATGAAGGTATCATGCTTTTAATGCTGCCTCACTTCGCCCGAAACCGAACGGCTACTCTTTCATTCACTGTGCTTGATTTCTGTGCTGATGCCACTTCCATTTGTGTTCGTAACCCAACGTCCTTCTCGCTTCTTTTTACGCCCTGGGTGCCTCGGTCAGTGCTGAACTGGTGCACTAACTTTATAACACGCACGATGACCCACCTGCGGCTTACACCGTTGCTGTACACACAGTGCTTGCGAGTTCTTCATCGTACCAATTTACCAAATAATCGACCGTAACCTTACCCCGACACAGCTCGACGTAATTGATGTTCTCCTGTATCGATTCCCTCTTCATTTGATTGCCACGCAATTTCTTTAGGTCGATCTACAGCTGTCTTCCACGCAATCGACACTGGCTGACATACTCCTCTACGGCATCGACCTTACCACGTTAAAGCTACAGTGAGGCGGGTTATTGATGAGCAGGTGACCGACATGCTCACCCATGTCATTATTCAGCCCTCAAGCAGGCAATGGGCATTCCCAGTCATTATTATTAAAACAAAATAAACTTCCACTCGATTCTGCATAGATCATCGTCGTTTGAATTCGATCACGTGAAAGGATCTCTATCCTTTACCGCGCATAGACGACGCACTTAACTGCCTAAAAGGAGCCAAATTTGATTCTTCCTTACATCTTCGCTCTTGATACTGGCGGCTGTCCATGGCCGAGATTGATCGTTACAAGAGTGCATTCGTGGCACCCGGCGGCAATCTGGTCAGAAAAGTGTGTCGTCACATTTGCCACTTTACGTCGTCTACATACCGCGCCACCACTTCTACGTCCCTACAATGTGAATGCTCCTACGGAAATTCACACTGGCGCGAACGTTGGCTCAGGAGAAATGCTAGCGCTACGGTAACGTGGATTGGCGAGTGTCTCATTGCCTACCCCTGCCGAACTCTCAGCAAAGCTGAAGCGAAGTACAATGTGACTGAAAAATAATACTAACCCATTGTGTGGGTTCTTGCTAAATTTCCGCCTTACCTTTACGGCCAACTTTTCGACTTCGCCACAGACCCCCATACATTTTGCTGGTTGCCGTCCCTCGAAGACCCATGTGGTGGTACCGACTGATGGGCAGTACATCTACAGAAATACGACACCAGATTTACCTACCGTTACGGGTGCAAACACTCCGACGCCGACGATTTATCACGTTAGTCAGTTGCACCCGACGTCGACAGCATTTTAACCCTGATGCTTGCTCTTTTACCTATGTACACTACTGACTTGGCCTGAGAGCAGCAAAACGAGCCATTGGTAGCAGCGATTATGAACCTTCTGAGGAATCCTGTCGAACTACCGGTGCCTCGGGCACTCCACCGCCAAGCACGACCTATCGCAGCTTGATATGCACTTCTGTATTGTCGAAATTATCATTGCAATGGCCGCAAGTGACCTAGAATGGACCTGCACCGCCCCCCCCCCCCTGTAGCCACATCTGCGCTTCATTTCACGCCGACTGGCAGTGGGGCCATGGCGGCTAGTCAAAGACTTACAGTTGACTTCAACTTTGATTTTAACGCTTAAGGATTAAGGGCGATGTGCCGCATAAAATCCAGTGCCAGTGTATTGTGCATGGCAACGTGTGGCGAAAAATCATTCTGAACCTCATCCACTACGCACCTGCGCGTGGCGCGGAGGCGTTACGGAACTAATTGCATTTCTCAAAATAAAATGCTTTGCAGTATCGTAATGTGCAACCTAAACACAATATACAGACACGATAGGGACGGGTTGTAATTTGAATTTACCAGAGAGCATAATTCTGTTAGCGGAAAACCAAACATAATCTCCTTTTCCAGCGTTTCTACCATACATGGAGAAGCGCGCTGCGCTCGATTCCTTGCAACACCATCCAGATTGCGATCACCTTCCCACATTCCCGGCAAACGCTGGAGGCCGCGCTCCTACCAGAAAGCTCGCCCGCTCGGCCTTCGTGCATATGGTTCGGCGCCAGAGTTTCCTCGATAAACATTACAATTACATGTGCTGAAGCTTCTGGGAAGCGTGAGAAGTAGTCAGCGATCTTTGAATGCTATCGCGTTCCACTCTTAAAGACGAAGCTTAAGTGCCCTCGAAATTGCAATGCGAAAGCATTACATGCCCCATAAATGGAAAATTCGGCATCGTCATCGGCGGTGCGAAGGAGAGATGGTACCAAAATTAGCGACGGCGTAAAAAGTAAAAACACATAAAAAATGCTGAGACTGACGTCAGATTTGTCTGGGAGGTTCCTGGGAACAAAGTAAATAATGGCAGTGAAAATAAAATTTGGTACATTTTGACCTGGACGGGAATCGAAAGCGGGCTTCATGGGTGAGAGGCAAGCGCACATCCCCGACGCCGCGGTGGGTCCACGGTTCTGGCTGACTAAACGTGTACCGAGTGCGTGCGTCAATGCGCACATCAGGTGGCCGCCATCTGGATGGCTAGAGATGTGGCCGAGTGCGTGCTTCATTGGGAAACTGATGGAGCAGTCAACTGGGAGCAGGTTGGGCCACATCAGAAGTGTATGAAATGAGCGCGCCGCCTCCCGCCCTCCACTTGCTCGTCGGGTTTCATTCGTGCTGTGTCTACCGTGTAGTACTCCCGAAGCCACTTCATTGTCGAAACAGAAGATGACACAATCGCGAAATATCTACCGTTAAAGAAAGATTATGACATAGCTTCAAATAAATTATTCGTCCTGCAGGAAAATGGTCGGTATGTTTCCGTTCTGGGCCCAACGTATGAACACACAAGTTTCAAATCATGGTGACAGACTTTTAATGCATGTGAGAAAGATCCATCGAAAATAGGTCATTAATCTATTTTAACGATTTCGTATTCCCACACGTAAGAAGTCATAAGAGTCTCTGCCGTTTTTTTTTTACTGGCAGGGTATGTATAATTACGTCAGCAAATACGTCCCCTGGGGCGCCGATTCGTAACGTCGCAAACTGGCTCCTCATCCAGCACCTCCGGTGCAGCCACTTCCATGGCCCGTTAACCATGTCTGTATTTATTTACGTCTTTACCCGCGCTCGGCTGCATGCAACTGTTAGGTCATAGTCGTAGTCTATCACCTGACGCGACATGCAGAAACTGCTGCACTCCCAGCGGCCACCGCGCACGACGTCGCTTCCTTTACTCCCGTTCGCCTTTCATACATCGTCTCCTTCTATGCCACGGCAATCTTCGTGAATACTTGACTGACTGAAGGCGTGTGTTTTTGCTGAAGTATTGAAGCACTGCCGCCTATCGCCTCCAGACCAATGGTCTGACAGTAGATATCAATCATAGTCTCGCCGACCTGCTCTTCATGTATGTTACCTCGGATTATTACAACCAAGAGCACGTTCTGCCGTCCGTAACACACGCCTACAGCACCGCCAACCAAGCCACAACCGTATACACTCAGTTTTTTTTCGTCTGTACAGCGTTGAAAGTTCCTGAACCACGGACAATTTTTTTACAGATCTTGCAGATGCTTCAGAATGCACTCATGTTTCCACAACCACTACTCATATCGGGGAATGTCAGCCAGCTCGCCCGTTCGTTCACTGCCACATAAAAATGCCGCCAAAAACTTCGACGGGACGACGGCCGACCTGTTCCTACCGGCCCGACTGAATCTCTTTTATGGCGCTGGATACCAAGTGCGAGTCCTAGCCTCTCTTCCAAACTACTACTGAATTTTGGGGGACCTTATGACGTCATTGCGAAAACTTCGTTCGTCAGTTAAATCGTTGTGACACTGGCACCCCCAAATAAATACCCTTGTCGGGGACGTGAAATTGTTCATGTAGGCAGGTTCCAGCCTCATTATGAGGCCCCTGTTTCCTCTTCACCATAGGTCACTATGATCGCTCCTTTTGTCGCCGAGGTGGTGATTGTGAGGAAGACAAATGTCACTGGAAAGTCCCGTCGCCAGCGAGTGTCTCGTAGTCAGAGGATCGGCACGTCGCACGTGAATTCGCTGATCTTGCAGATCTAGTGCGGTCACCGCTGTGTTACTGGCTGCGGCTTACGAGTTAAATAAACCTCGCACACAAACTTTGGTATATTTTTCCAAAATATCTGAACAAGCTGACCCAGATTAACACAGACGTAGGATATGGGTCTCAGTTGTAAATGTTGCGCGAACAATTGGCATTGTTCTCCGAGAAATATTTACAACGCTCAGATTAGAAAACGAACAGAAGGTCGCGCAAATCGGCCCCATGGTAATGTACAAGTCGTTGACAGCGACCGACTATGGGTGCTAATACCTTGCGTTAGAATAATACGCAGCCATTTTTATGTTCTTTTGCAGGGTGCTTATGCCCTCCACGGCTCGGATTAGGAAGGCAGCTGGGAACAATGTTTTACTACGATCAACACACGCACCGGTGTCTTACCCGCGGAGAAGAATTCAACTGCAATGGATTTTCAACAGAATTTTTGTGCACACAACTCTGCGTTAATCGAGCACGCGGCACTTAGTGGCCTATTACCAATATGTCCACGATATGTTCTCATAAAGCGTTGATAGCAAAAGTATGAAGTCTGTTTCTGATTTTAACAATTTTTTGTATCAGTTATCGGATGAATAAAAGAATTTCGGGTTTGCAGTACAATGTAAGGCATTTGCAAGGACACATATCATAAAATTACCTGTTTATTTACAACCTTCTTGAATGCTTCCGGACGAGCTCTCGTTATAAATTTTAAATACAATGTCCGACGACGACTTCCAGTCCACACTTGACACCTCCATTGCGGCGGCCAGATAGCTAATCTTTGTTTTTATTCGGTGCATCTTCAATGTTTCAAATGTGCAGCAATCTCAGATGACATTAAAAACAGGTTAAAGTTATCCTTAAAAGCAAGATGACTGCCCAGTTTCCTTATAAAATACGCAAGTTCACCTGGTCACAAAAGCTCATGGCCTCCTCAATGTACCCGGTGCCAATCTCAAGAAACTTAAGGCCTAGGAAAAATGGAAGCTCGGCGTGGTTCTTCATCTTTTTTTTTTGCTACTTTTGAGTACTGCCAACACTCCAGCTTCTGAGTTCTTTAACCAAAGACTTCTATGTTGCGGAGATGTCCTTGTGGTTTCGTACCAGGCGAGTACGGCATTAGTAAACAATAACGCGAAGTTGTTAATCTGGGAGTCACTATTCCATTTGTAGCAATTACTGGCAGGTCGAAATGGGTAAGCCATTCTTTGCCTACTCCTGCTTATCTTCGGAGGAATGTGGCTCCCTGTGGGCTTGCTAAGCACCAGGAGGCTTCGCCATTGTAGCGTCTACGTAAGTTGGCCTGACGAGTGGCTTTGCATTGTGTGCCATTGTAACCAGTGTAGAGGTTTGAATGGAACAGATTTTTAACTCTAGAAATAGCGCACAATCCTTCCTTTTACATTAACAGAGGAAGTTCATTTGTCCCATATTAGCTTTCGCTGATACGTACACCCACATTGACACGTACGCCCCCAGTTACCCAGCGATGAAGTCGGCGTCTGGTTTTGTTCCGTTTGCCAGAGGACTACTATACTGTTATGAGAATTCCTTTTCAGAAATCTATAGCAATTTTGCCGTGAAAATTATATCAAGATCACTCAGAAACTCGTCCAGGAGTTGTCCAACACATGCGTAAGCATTTCTCCTAATCACCTACTTTTTGTTCTCGTATGCTGGCTGTGTTCGGTATAATGGCGTGAAAGTGCATGAAAGTGCGATAGAGGAATGCAGAAACGTGGTTGCAACGACTTGGCTAAAACACGTTGGCGGGCTAGTTGGTTAGAATCCATGGTAGAGTGTATAAGCGCGACTTGACGAGGACGAAGAAAGAAACAGATACACAGACACAGCGCTTCACTTTCAACGTTAGATTTTATTTTCGCACGCTTCGATACGGTATCGATCGCTCGCACGGTATATATTTATCGAAGCGTGCGAAAATAAAATCTATAGTTGAAAGTGAAGCGCTGTGTCTGTGTATCTGTTTCTTTCTTCGTCCTCGTCCAGTCGCGCAACGACGTGATTTTAATTAAACTAGGATACGACGAAGGCGTCATGCTGCGCCTAGCGTCGCTATCAGGCCGCATAAGGTTCTTCCTTCTGCTGTTGTTGCTGGTGCTCTTGCTCGCTATCACCTTCCATTAACTCTTGTTGCTGTTGTTCCGCGCTTGTCCCAGGCGCCTCAATAAATAGTTTCTAGCGTATGCTATACTGCTGCTGACGCTATGCATTTCTGATACAGTTGCAAAACACGGCATAAATGTAGTTACGCCCGTTTGCGGGAAGGGATGCGTAGCGCAGGTAGGTAATAATATTCCAAATATGGCATGCAGTAATGGTGAAGAGAAAACAATGTGTCTATGAGTGCAGCAGACATTTGTTTGCGGGAGGCAGTGAAAATATAATCAATGCTAAGGCGAACCTTTAGAAAGTCAGTACCTAAAAAAAGAATAGCCGTGACACAAGTTTCCTTACCAAAATGTGAACTAGGCAAAGGCCCCCATTCTGAAATCGAAAGAAAAAAAGGTTATCAGGTCACGTGCGCTCAAGGCATGATTTCCAAACATAGGAACCAAAGAGACGATGCAAAGCTTACAGCCTAAGCCGTGAAAAGTGTAATAATTGCAGGAGATACATAAGTCGAGCTGCTAGGAACACATTTCAAGCTTCAGCTCAGCTAAATAGAGACAACTGCTTCCCCTGCCAGTTACGTAGGCGTAATTATGCGTGTCGCTCTACTGACCGTTTCTCTAGGGATCAAAACCTTTTTCTTTAAACAAAAAACAGCAACTCTTCCAGTCAAAGCCTGGTCAGAAGAAAAGGGCTGTTTCGGCCGTGATCGACAAACTGCCGGTTGAATCTACATGCTGAAACAATTGACCACTGTATTGTAGATTGTAAGGATACCGTGTTCTTCTGGAACATTCTCCAAACAACACATAACGATTTAGAAATCACATTATACAGAATTCGTTTCCTACCTTTTAAAGATTCCTGTAACCCACCATAAGACATGTTCATTCTACTTGGCCTACGTACATTCTGGCGCATTAGAAAATGCGATGGGCGTGCTGAACCACAGCGAAGTACTCGGCAGATTTTTCAAGAATCCTGTTGCTTCGTTTGTAGTACGTACGCTTCGCAAGAAACAACGCCGTACTGGACGCCTCCATTGGACGCTTGCACGTGCTTGCCTGACTATTGAATGCGTGTTCAGTCACCCTTAATTTCTGCAGCGCTTCGTTTTTGTCGTTTTTTTTCTTTTGCTGAAAATTCTGCTTTGATGTAATAGAGAAAACGAAAAAAAAAGATAAGTAGCGCAGTGGCTAAGATAACTGACTTCGAATCAAGAGGTCACAGGTTCAAATTGATTGACCGTTTGTTTTTTACTAATTTGATGTATTCATTTAATTTATTTTATAAAAACATTCTTTATGCGGTGAAAGCGTCACTCGTCGGCGATGGTGTTCCTCAGTAAGTCGATATAGAAATGCTTATGCATTTATGGACCGCGTTGTAACTACTATATATTTGGAAAGGTAGTGGAGATAGAGAGAGAGGAATCATGCGCGACCTCTCGACGCGTATCGTATACTAGACCGGCTTCCCTGTAGGATCTGGTAAAACCTGGCCTCGAAGCCTGCGGTGTGTCAATGTAGACTAATTCCTCAGAGTTTTGCTGTCAAAGTATAGCTTGAGCCGGGCCACGTAGGGCGCGGATGAAGCGTAGATAGCGAAGCGTTCTCCAAAAATGATCGCTCAATTGAAAAGGTTGCTCTGCGGAACACTTCCACGCTGGCATGTGAGGCAATGATCAGTTTTCTGGAAGTCAAACACAACAAAACTGAGTCAAGGTAAGCGCAAGACAAACACTTTAGAAGAGGACCTGCCACTGGCGGTGGACATAGATGCTCTTCTGGGCTTACTGCGAGTCACAGAGAGGCGCATAGGGGATGTGAAAAGCTACGACACTACGAGCTGTAGCATCGCGATAATTGATTTCGCTATGGTACACGACAGCGAGTATTTGTGCACCGAAAGGCAAATCGAGATGGAGCTCGAACAATTTTAGGAAATGGCACGAAAGCAGCGGTGTCTTGACATGATGGATTGCTACAGCAAATAAAGTATGGCGACATGTTGTTCTTGTTACACTGACAGTCAGGGTCGTATAACACTAGCGAATGGGGATGTGGCTCAGTGTTTTTCGGTTCACAAATCCATCCCAAGAACTAACCTAGAGGTCTTTTTTTATCGATACTTTGTGTAATTCAAGAATAGTCACAGAAGGTAGCTTTATCAGCGAGTTCAAACGGTTATTGTAGATCATCCATGAGGCTACGTGTCCTGAAATGGAGGGAGCCTGGAGACGAGAAAATAGCACGTTATCCTGCAGCAAAAGCAATTTCTAAAGCGAAATGTTTTAAGGTAATGCTCCCAGTCTTTGGTGAACATGGCTGCTGCTGTCTTGCCACATGCTTGACACAATGAAACGGATAGTTAACGAATCGTGTTATATGCAGCTCCAGCTGCATTACATATGCTGCTGCCTGCATTTTCTTAGTGCAACATATATACGTCTCCTTTTACTATATTTCTATACTAATGGCACATCTCATGCTGTGCCTATACTTTGCTGAGGTGCCGTAGATGGCGTGATAAAAAGTGGGCCAATCGCGCAGGTAGTGTAAAAATTTTAAGTATGGCGTTTTACGTGCCAAAACCGTGATCTATGGGGGACTCCGCAAATTTGGACTACCTGGGGTTCGTTACCATGTACCTAAATCTAAGTACACAGGTGTTCTCGCATTTCGACACCATTCTTAAAGCAAACTTAAAAGAAAAGATAGCGTCTCATCACCGGGGGAAGAGCCCCCTCGTGGTACTGCAAACACCTTGGCGTAGGAGGATCGTAAGACCAGGTTCTTCGCAATCGCGACACACTACCAGTTACAAAGACGCGTATACTTATTCCTTCATGCTACGTTAAACAAGACGCAAGCAGTACACTTCATACATTTACAAACAGATTCTTGCGGAAACCCCAGGCTCATGCACGCCATGTATCCAGACATATACACTACAAGTAGATGCACATCGTTTGGCGAGGTTTCCACACTTAATTACACGTTATGGGAGTGTCAGCACTTAAGAAACAAGTCGGTCAGTACCGACCCTTCCGCCTCTTTCACCGCCAGCCTCCGCTTGTACTGGAAGACTGCACTGCTGAGCTCGAACCTGACAGCACAACTCTGGGTCGTCCAGGGAGCCGAGGAAGCCGCTTCGGGACAAGGTCTCGGAACCGCGTCCGCGGCGGGTGCCCACACCCACTAAAATGACGCCGGGCTCGAATCTTATTGATTTCAAAATAAAGTTTACGCTCTCTCATTCCATCTCTCGAAGAATATAAAACGTTCAACGGTAGCATAGTAGCATCGCTGATTAACGTTGTGTCCGTTCGATAGACTGCTTTTCGAAAACGTAGGTTGGCATTAGAATGGCGCTGAGGTTGGCTAAACTGCAGAGCGCCTTGAAACCGAAACAGCGTTTCTTTTGAACATACAACTGATCAGCAAAGAATGCAATTGCCGAATTCAGGTAAAAATACAGCAGGTCTACACAGCTATCTGAAGACGCACTAAATAGTTCTGGAAACTGAAGGAACCTGCATAGTAGCTGACTTCCCTAACATCACCAAAATCTTCATCATGCAGCACCGAATAGAACAGGGACCCTATAAAGTAAAACTATTCCAAAATGTTTTTATTCCGACCTCCTGGCGGTAAAATAAGTGTAGCCGCCGATGCAAGCATCGGGCGATCACCCGCTGGGTTGCCTGAACAGACCAATCAAATGCTCTCGTCGTTCGTGGGAGGTCATGTTTGCTTGCTTCAAAAACGAATAACATTGCCTACGCTGAGCGGCTTGTCTTATCTTACTGACTCACAAGAGGTGAGGAGCACCATCAAGTGGAGAAGAATTTGATGGGACCGAGCCACTGCACTTAAAATCGATAACCGGACGAAGAGGGTGGTGCCGGCATCTGCGATTGGTCCGCTTTTCCTTATTTAACTCGCGTTGGCTGGTTGAAAATTGTGGCAGCATGCAACGGAAGCTTAAGAATGACGCTAAAATGCATCCTCGGCAAAAAAGAGTTGGCATACCGAGGTTGTAATTGTGCCGAAAGTGCTAGAAAACGTTACGCGGCCACGCAAGAAGTTTTGTTGTACGCAAATAAACCTATGCTTTCTGGTAGGTACGAGTAGCAAGTGCCTGGGCAATCGGCAGCAACTATATGGTATTCCTTTCGGAACGGGGCAGCCTTCAGATATTCATAAGAAAACTAAGTTTTGTTCGGCATATTAAACCATCTTTAACGCGACACGGCACTTTGGCGTGGTGAGTTTTTGTGGTTTTGTGATATCGCGTGACAGGAAGGTGAAGTGAGTGCCGTCCGAAAGCCTTTCACCAATAGCCGAGGGCTAATGGTGAAAGGCGTCAAATCAAAAATAACTATTTTGCTTTTGTTCGGTCAATTCATGCATAATCAGTGTGCAAACGTCATATCAAATGGGGAGCTATCGCGGTTTTCATGACGTTCCGTGACAGCCAGGCAAAGTGGGGGTTGTCCAAAAAGTTTTTAACCAATTGCGTAGGGCTGATTGCAGAATTAGAATAGAAAAGTTTGGAAAAGTTGTACGTTGTAGCGCCCCAGGCCGTCCACATCAATGGAAAAGCGCTGTTGCCTCCGGGAATGCCAGCCTTTAGCTCTTCAGCCAGACCGTCTGAGCAACTAATCTTCTAAGGATCAACTGGTATCATTGTCCTCAGATGTGTCTGAAGAAACTTGCTGATATGGTCTCTTCAATGTTTCCGTTTCTGTTACAATAGCTCAGAGTGGACAGGACTCCTTGTGGGTCTTGGCCGTAAAAAAGTATGTTAACTGTATTAAACTTATTGCTCCACACCAGTTTTGCTATTGTGGCCTCGTTACATTCCTTCAGCAGAGCAATGACCCTGCTTTTGACCTGGAAAGGAACCTCGGTTGAAACTTTGAAGTTCCCACAGCAGCCTTTGCTCTTTCTCTGAACGCAGTCACAGAAAGCACCGTAAACCCATCCTCTTTATCAGTCAGCACAAGAGCAAAGCCATGCTCTCAGAAATGCCCGGCAACTTGCCATAAACATTACTAGAGTTGGCCTTCTGAGCGAAATTCCTCCGGAGATTACCAACGCCTTCAAAAATGCTCAACTCTTTATGTTCGAGTGGGGCCTTGTCAGATATTCGGTGCACTGCCAGGAACAAATCAATCTTATCCACAGAAGGGACCAGGCTGCTTTTATGACCATGCTGCGGTACTTCTTCCACTTCACCAGGAACTGTTGCGTTGTACAATTAGGTCAGCGAAACAACACCGACTTCACCGTTTGCCTTCTTGGGAAGCTGTCCACGCAATGGGTTCCAGACTAAATATATCGATAGCTGAGCTGTCCGTTTCAAGTGTCGCCCTCCAGCCAGACGAACCGTCCCCGACATGTTGAAATCATCCGGTGCGAAGCCATTCCTTGAGGATTGTGACTTGTCTCTAACCCTCCGCTTTCAGGATTTTCGAAACCCTTTTCCAATGGCCGACAGGTGGTCTAGAACGCCAAACACGAAAGAAACAGCGTGAGGAAGGGTGCACGTATTCTTTCACAAGCAATAGGCATGAGCCCTAGCTCCGTATATCGAGGAAGCTATGATGCCGGAAAACATACTTAGAGGCACATATAGAGTCAGAGAAACCGATAGATGAGAGGCAGAACAACAGACAACTTTAATTGCTTAAGTACCCTAAGAATGCTAATTGTTTTAAAGTCACCTGGAGCACCGTTCAGAATGTAGGGTTGCTTAGTGTTCCTGTATATGCTCCCGCAGGGAGCGGAGTTACGCATAGGTTCGGTTTATTATCCAGCTCTGCAGTGGAGCCCCTCCTCGCGCACCCAGGGAGCAAATGCCGCGCGGTGTTTCATTTTTTTTTGTCTGCTGGTCGCGAGCTACATGCGGCAACTGTACGGAAGCATTTCTTTGGTGGCACTAGACACCAAAGTAAATTTGGCGTACTGCCTGCCTTGAAGCACTAGACCAACACCGCAGATAGCAAAGAGGTAGCGCAAGCTGCTCGCCGGCCGGACTGGCGGGGACCTCAGCGACGTGACTAAAGAAAGGGGGCAGCGACATCGACAACACGGAGGCTCTTTTTCCAGCCAGGTTCGATTTCAAGTTCCCTGCCCCGGGAAAATAATAGTTCTGGTAGCTCTCACATGAAATTCGCTAGTCAAAATTTAAACGTCGTTATAGGTAGTGTCAAGGACGGGCCCCAAAGTACTGATTTGCTGTGACCACCTATTGTTTATAATTAGAAGAATAATTAGCGTAGCCTCGCTAATTACCCACGCAATTGCGGCAATTTCTCTGTATGTAGAGGGTGCCAATCTGTGCACTCGAATGTAAACATAGCATTGCCGTGGTTTACATTCTTGTAATTTTGAAAATTTGGGACTGTTAGAAAAACACCCTGTATTACCCAGAAAACAAACATGAAAAGTGCCCACGTGCTGGCATCTTTTTATTTCACAAAAGACTTGATTTTAAGCTTTAGTAGAAGATGGACAGCTCGTGGGCGTCGAAAACTATTTCTTTATTGTTTGTTCCTCTACAGCTGCATTTTCCGTGTTTACAATAACTTTTTGTGTCCGCAGCGGGTTTCTATTCACAGAGTATGCTCTAAAAACTAGAGACGGTATTGCAGGAGCGAAGCGGCCGATTTCTTCTTCAAAGTGTTGTTTTACTCTCGCAAAGTGTCGAGTGGAGTGATCTGCATTGTTCACTCCGTCACCAAGGAGTGCGAAATGTACTTGCCACTCTGCCCTTCTGAGAGAGAGTGGAATGCCCGTTCTACTGTTGTGGCAATAGCGAACAAAACGTAGCGTAATCTTCTGCTTCAACTATAGGAGGCTGGTCCCGAACATGACAATGTATCACTCACGCACGCTCAGCAAAGAACACGCCGTTTTGCTTCTAAGCGAACATCTAGCCACAGTTCAAAGGAACGCGGAGTGAGCGCTCTACTTTTTCACTCGGAGATGCTCCGCCGCGCGCGCACTCAACATCACGGAACAGCACAGCACCGGAGAAAGGTTATCCGTCCAGCGAGCTGCAACGAAGGCTATTCAAGGGAGGTCGGGTGTCAGCTATCTCGCATCGCCCCAAAAACACGACAGTCGTTCGTCATTCGCTGGATGTAACAACACATCCGTCAGTGTAAGTGAATTATAACTTTGGTGCAGATTTTGCGTATATAATATGCTATCGCCAGGAAGTGGTCGGGCGCTTAGCCGACGCGATTGAAAACGGACTAGGCAATGCCGCTGCGTCTCCCGATGTCAATCGAAAAAGCCAGTCGTCGTGATAACTGAATGCGATCTTATCGCTTGCCGCTATTTGTAAGAACATTGAAAATCCCAGAACTATGGTATGTGCAATAAGGCGTGAGCCAAGAGGGCATTTAAAAACGTTTGTTCAGCAGCCCATCATTCCGAGCCTATGCGGTACGTGCTTAGCGTGCTTTTTGAGTATTTGAATTTATTCACTTTGGCAGTCTACTGTGTACGCAACGCTGTTCAAATAAGGAGGCACATAAAGTCGTCATTTTGCTGGCGGTAAGCTTTCGTTATAAATAAGCCGCGCGCTTAACGGTGCCTCGCCCGTGGGTAATATGCGACCACTGAAGTTACGTGCAGCGCCAGTGCTGATTAGAAGCATTGCCGCAGGCATTCAGATGCATGCTGCAAGATGTCAATCGGGTGCGTTATCTTGAACTTACTGAAAACGCATGAAGAATTCATGTTTTATGGTGAATAAAGTATATAACCCCATATAAGCGATCGTGCGCATGATCGCTACAAGCGATGCGATGGAAATGGCTGTCGCGTTTGCTCGTTGCGTACATGTCGTACTCCGTGCGAGTGACGATTTTGAGCGACGTCTCCCCGTTGTTGCCGGTATGAGGGCTGCAAATACGCGTCAAAACTAGCGTGACGCGTGCTTTAGTAATTTAGGTTGATGTATTTTACTGTAGAAAGTAGCATACAATATTTCCGAAGGTCCTGGGTCTCAAGAACAGCGAGAGAGACAAATTGAACACCCTTATACGAAAGACATACAAGCTGGCAAAGGTGCTTCCACCGACGACGTCGACGGAGACTCTACTCAGCCTGGGCATACACAATACTTGGGAGGAACTAGTAGAGGCCCAGGAGACGAGCCAGAGTGAGCGACTCAAGCTCACCAACACGGGTAGGGACACGCTAGTAAGACTGGGCTACCCAGTCGAATATGGGTCCACAAAACAGCGGGTTCCTCTACCCCTGAGCGAGACGATCACGGTTGCCAGCATCTAAAAAAACATGCAACCTGAATACCACAGAGAAAGGAGGCGAGCGAGAGTGAAAGCTTTACGTAAGGCCTACGAAGGACCAAAACAATGAGAAGTCCGATACACCGACGCGGCAAAGTACAAGAACAGAGCGGCCCACGCTATCAGCGAGATCAACGGCCAAGGACAAGAGGTAGCAGCGGCCTCGGCAAGCACTCCAGACACCGACTGCGCGGAAGAAACGGCGATAGCCCTGGCGGCCACTACGGGCCAACGAGAGGAAGATCTTATCACAATCATCAACGACTCACAAACAGCATGTAGAAATTACCAAAAGGCCGCATTTCCAAACAAGCCCTGAGCATCCTTGAAAAACGAGAGAATTTTCCAGAAGTGTACATTGTCTGGGCCCCGGGACACGAGTCCCTGGCGGGTAATGTAGCGGCTCGAGCCCTGAAGACCAGCATCGCCTGGTGAGCAGGGCCAAGCTATCAGCTCAGGCCCACGGAATCCTGGACTAGGGACGCCGCCCACCTCGGACGATTTTACCGTCGGCTCAATTCAATTATTAACGTTTATTCCTCCTCATTGCAGTAGGTTCGTATCCTTGCACATCTAAAAATTCAATGTGTGCTGGTTCGGCGTGACAATCGGTATTATATGAGTGGTGTACATCCAGCTGCGGCTTCGTGCTGTTGGCTAGTTGCTCATGGCACTCCCGGGCGAAGAGCGATGAATTCTAGATTTCCAGAACCGAGCGATCTATTTATGCGATGGCCCGTTTTGTCCCTCGAAGCCTTTGCTCGTCGCCGTCGCGCAGCAAATCGCTCTCATGGGGTTTGGCCTTAATGAACTGTTTTTGTTCATGCATTGAAATGGTGTGATATATGTCTGATTTTATGTCTCTTGTAGCGGTTTTCGAGTACGGTGCGAATCTCAAAGCGTGCTTATGTCTACGAACTCGGTGAATTGTTAAGCGGCGAGTTATGCATCGGTATCGAACATTACGGCTGCTGTATGGAATTACAATTGCAAGGCGCTTTCCATACGTTTATTGTTTTGGACATGCCGGTGCATTTCCGAATATGATTTGGCGTGTCAGAGTTATGTCATATGAACAGCTAAATCACCCTTCCTCTGGGCGTTACGTGCGTAATGTGTGAATCTTGCTACTGCATGGCAGATCAAAATGTGTTTATCGCTTTATTATTCTTAGTGAAGAAATAAAGTATCAACATAAAACGTTGCTTTATTCCCGTGTTACCAGTCGTCTGTCGTACACGAAACAAATAGTTGGTATAATGAACTAATAACTGCGGTCTTACTGCAACTTTGGCATGCCTCAAAGAATGTTAAACGTTAGATTTCAAAGTGCACCACTGGTCGAGTCTGTCAGAAATGAACTCCATTGCGTACCTCATAAATGAGAATAAGTTCTTGCCTTTTAGTAAGCTTAGATGCCTGCCGCAGTGAACTTGTTATTATTGAAATGTGGGTAAGCTTGCCAGAACAAGCCTTGTTGCACTTTCTTATAGGCACATCCAGTCATATCCATTGAACTAGAGGACCATATTTCCATCCCTACTGAGCATTATGTTTCCGGACATGATCCTCAAGTTATGGCTTGAGTAGTGGCACAACCAAAGCTGGTGCGGCGGCACACTGGGCACTTGCTTAGGATGTGTCACAAGTGCTGTTTGCGACACACCAGACTAATGAGATACGTATGACATCTGACAGTGACCAATATTCTATTTATTAGCAGGAGTATTTTAATATTGGTGCTGAACGAGGATCAACTTTCGGTTATTTGTTTTTTTATATCTAAAAATTTATGTTAGTTCAGCAGTTGACTGCTGCAGTCATTTAGGTGTTAGACATAAATTTGACTAAGAGCTAAGACTTTCTTTTAGTGCCATGACCTTGACTTTCTTGATGTCGTTTTACACCATGTTCTCGTGTTGACTTTTGCACACGATATTTTTCAGACATTCGCTCTATATACCGCAAGAAGGCGGCTGCAAGGACAGAAGAATATCAAAGAGCCAGACCAGCGCGAGTCCACGTGGTGCAGA
Organism: Dermacentor variabilis; assembly: GCF_050947875.1. NCBI lineage: Eukaryota > Metazoa > Arthropoda > Arachnida > Ixodida > Ixodidae > Dermacentor > Dermacentor variabilis. The sequence continues at coordinate 94,449,480 of NC_134574.1, read as the reverse complement.
GGAGCGCACGCCAAGCGTCAAAATATATTGTCACGCAATTTGGATGAGAAAACTAGTATGTGGGTATATTGGGTGCACCATTTGACTAAATGCCAACAAAACTTTACCAAGATGAAAATTCTCACGTGCACTAGGCAGCCATCTTAACATGGTATATTTATGTAATGTCTCTGATGGGAAAGTCAAAATGAAGTATGCTCTCTCGAGACAAACACATCGGAGCAAGTGTCGTTGAAAAGTTAGAAATGTGTTTTAAAAAAAGCTGATTAGTTTCGTGAGAAGTATCTGCTTTTTGTCTTGCCTTTCAACAGATATACCCATGTGGTGAAAAAAAACTGTGGCACAATGAAAATGCATATTTGCTTAGTAACATGATACATACCTGCAATTAGCCCGGTGCCTGTGTTCACTATAAAAAGCAACAGCTCAGGCTTGGTTAAGTGCTTACATACAGTTAACAGCTTTATTAGCTTACATTTACCAGCACGTGAATGCTAGAGCGCAAATACGAACCACTGTCCTTCCGCATTTTGAATGCTGACATGAAGCAAACAGAGTTTTATGCCTTCCCATTTATCTATTTTTTTCATCTAGTTTTAGTAGTATGGCTTCCTTTTAGGTTCCAGAAAGGGGAAGCATTGGGGGAAGAGATCCCATGGTTAAGAAGTCATTATTTTTTACGTGAATGCTCACGAAACAGGTTCATGATAACTTCTCGTACCTCCCGATGCGAAAGCAAGGAACAATTACGGCCTTTAACTTTGTACACCATGACGCACACCTTACGTCTTGGAAGCCGGAGAGTCACTTGGAATTGAAAATTATTTTAAAAATGTAAAATTGTGGTTTCCCCTAACCGTGAAATAGTCATATGAAAGCTTCTGGCAGGTATATGGTATTTTTAATAATGTGACTCAATCTACTTGCCAACCAAATATCGCATTGGAGGTAGAGATGCGTTGACTGCAAACAGCTGAGAGCATCTGAGTACAACACGTGTTCATCAATTGCCCGATGTGAACACATAGTTTTAAGCAAATGCCCCTTAGTTTCATGCCTTCTCCAGACATAATTTTCATAAGGCAAAATGAAATTAAAGGGTTTTTTCACTTGGTAAATTTCTGGACTTAAGATGGAGTGCGCACTGAAGCGATGTATTAATCTTTACAGAAACATATGTGCTTGTTTTGAGACGATGCTTCTGTGTAGTGCAATATTTTTTCTTACCTTATCGCATCTTAACGACTTATGTAGGTAAAAAGCTTTGGTTTCAGCTAGTAGCTTCATTGTGCAAGTATATGCACCGTCGCATGCCAAATCCACGTGCATGGAAGGGATATGTGAAAAAGGATGGGGCCGTTCGCAATTTATCTTTTGCTGCTTTGTTTGTCTTTTTCGGGCACTTCCCTGCCTGTGCTTATGCTTAGGTCGCCTTTGATGAATCATATTCATCACATGTGATGTTTCGTTCACATCTGAAGCCATGCTATACTTTAGTTAGATTGCATATTCAACGAGTCACAATAATTGATCATGTAATATGCAAGCTGCTCCTTAGAAGTATAGCATTATTACCGTAATGGGAATGAAAAGCTACCATATATCACAAGAAATTTGATGCCAATGCTCCTTTCAATATTCTACTCATTTGATACACACGAAATAATATTGTAAATTTAATTTATTTATTTTTGAGAAAGTGTAGCGGATCAATACCAAAACCACCAGGAAACTACTTTCATGAGGATGTCAACCGAATAAGAAATACGATAAGCCTATGTACCACTTTGAGAGCGGGCATGGCATTGCTTCAGAAATGGCAAGCCACACTTAGAAACAATCGGGGGGAGCCCACACATGAATAACTTGATATGAAATATTAGCAAAGACAGCTAGACCTTCGGCCTCACATGACAATATACAACACATTTTTTTAAACGCACTTCTCTCAGTCAAGAACATCCATACGCTGTACAGGACGTTATCAAATGAGCTGCTGTCTTAGAATATGGCACACAAAAAAGTTTCTTGCACAATTTACCTATATTACCAGCCTCATGCTTAGCAGCTCATTTGGTAACATCTGCCATATAAGGGGACGCATTTTGTGCCACAAATGCAATTGCTGGCCACTAGTTTGGTGCCTATTTCCCTTAGATCATCGTGCGAATACATTGTGAGTTTTCACACGTTTGTTATACGTTTAACTTTCCACTGTATACCTTATTTTATAAAAGAAGGAGCCAATTGAATTAAAGGATATTTATACATTGTATAACTGATGAAACTTTGGAGAACATACTTATGTTTTATTACAAAATGTATTCTAAATTTCATGGGCACTTTTGTAATCTGATTTTATGCGTTTGTCAATATGTTTCCCAAATTTTTTTACAGTTTGTCTTGTGACTGATGAAAAACATTTTGACCTTTCAGGAGATAAAATGTTTCATTTGGGGAACTCGGCGACTACAGATTACATCGCATTCACCAAGCATAAGTGCGGAAGCTGCTTATGAATGAATGAAATATTTCCCACACGTAAGTATTGCGAATCCTTTCTAACGTGACCTTTGATCTACATCGCGCTTTCACACAATTGGGAAGCGTACTAGCACTCTGTTCTGGAGCACAAGCACTCTGTTTGGGGAAGTAGAAACACTCGGCTTGGAGGAGTAGAAGTACTTGGTTTGGAGAAGTGGAAGCGCTCGGTTGGTTGGAGTACTATTACCCCTGTGGGGAGAGTATTAATACTCCCCTGACGAGTACTAGCACTCCCTTGCGGTGGAGTAACAAAATTCTGTCAGGAGGAGCTCTCCTCTTTTTCAAAGAGGGCCGTTCTACTCTCGAAAAGCGAGGGAGATATGGGACAAACTGTTAGTCTCTCAAAGAGAGTGCCCTGAACTCTCTTTGTTTTCAGAGTTTAGGCATGTCTAGTCAAACGTGTGAAATACACCTTATATTTTGGCTGCTTGTCCTAATTCTCCTTTTAATTTTTGAACTCTGCTAGACAGAACAGTTCAAATAAATATTTTAAGGTTCCTTTTCTGCATAAATTAAAAATTTAAGCCTTCCGTCCGTTCCTATTGCAGTATCGCAAAAATCACGACAAGGATAAGCCCGCACACATGTGTCCCAATTTCTTTGAACAGCGATTAAAATATACAGCCTATACAAATTTCCAGCAAGATTTTATGTACTTTAAGCCATGACATATATTCCTTACTGCATAATTACTATAGTAAGCTATTCATGCTGCCGATGCGAGATCCATGCTGCCGACAAACCGATGTGCTGAACATGTTATCCGATCACTAAAAGGCTGCCACAACATTATGCATTTCACTACCACATCATCATAACCAGCCTGGTTACGCCCACTGCAGCGCAAAGGCCTCTCCCATACTTCTCCAACTACCCCGGTCATGTACTAATTGTGGCCATGTTGTGCCTGCAAATTTCTTAATCTCATCCACCCCCCTAACTTTTTGCCACCCCTTGCTGTGCTTGCTTTCCCTTGGAATCCAGTCCGTAACACTTAATGACCATCAGTTATCTTCCCTCCTCATTACATGTCCTGCCCATGCCTATTTCTTTTTCTTGATTTCAACTAAGAAGTCATTAACTCGCGTTTGCATCCCCACCCAATCTGCTCTTGTCTTATCCCTTAACGTTACACAAATCATTCTTCTCTCTATAGCTCGCTGCACCATCCTCAATTTAAGTAGAACCCTTTTGGTAAGCCTCCAGGTTCCTGCCCATACGTGAGTACTGGTAAGACGCAGTTGTTATGCACTTTTCTCTTGAGGGATAAAGGAAACCTGCTGTTCATGATCTGAGAATGCCTGTCAAATGCACCCCAGCCCATTCTTGTTCTTCTGATTATTTCAGTCTCATGATGCGGATCCACGGTCTGCAGCTGCCCTAAGTAGATGTATTCCCTTACCGCTTCCAGTGTCTTGCTACCTATCGTAAACTGCTGTTCTCTTCCGAAGCTGTTAAACATTGCTTTAGTTTTCTGCAGAATAATTTTTAGACCCACCCTTCTGCTTTGCCTCTTCCGGTCAGTGAGCACGCATTGCAATTGGTCCCCTGAGTTACTAAGCAAGCCTATATCATGAGCGAATCGCGTCACTAAAGTATTCTCCATTAAATCTTATCCCCAATTCTTCCAAATCCAAGTCTCTAAATACCTCCTGTAAACACGCTGGGAGTAGCATTGGAGAGATCATATCTCCCTGCCTGACGCCTTTTTTTTTATTGGGATTTTTTCGCTCTCATTATGGAGGGCTACGGTGGCTGTGGAGCCGCAATAGATATATTTCAGTATTTTTACATACGCCTCCATGACTGCTCAGGTTTCGACTGAATCAAACGCTTTCTCGTAATCAGTGAAAGCTATATATAAAGGTTGGTTATATTACGCACATTTCTCTATTACCTGATTGATAGCGTGAGTATGGTCTATTGTTGAGTATCCTTTATGGAATCCTGCCTGGTCCTTTGGTTGACAAAAGTCTAAGGCGTTCCTGATTCTATTTTCGTTTACCTTAGTAAATACTTTGTAGGCAATGGACAGTAAGCTGATCGGTGTATAATTTTTTCTAATCTTTGGTGTCCCCTTTGCTATGGATTATGATTATGTTAGCGTTCTTCCAAGATTCCGCTACGTTCGAGGTCATGAGGCTTTGTGCATACAGGGTGGCCAGTTTTTCTATATAGCAGGGGTGGGGGGAGGGGTGTTCCTGTTTATTATGCGAGGGTGCTGATCGGGCATATCCAGTTAGAAAAAGTCGTTTAAGAGCCTACAACTTTTACAAGAATTTGTCAAATGGGCCATTTCTTTTTTTGCATGCTAATTTTACATTTGCGGTAATCACTTCCTCTATTGTCAAGCCATGCATCTTTGGCGTGCCCATTGCTAGCACACCATCCTTTAATATACTGCCACTGCTTGACCATTATTTAAACAATAGAAATATCCCAGGTTCTCTTAGTTGGCCCACCTGTTCGTCTACCTGTCTTTAGATATTCACTTTAAATATAGTGCGAATTGTTCTCGCTACTGTATTCTTACGGTATTGGTAGAGCATCAATAATATTTTGCCTAATTAATTGATGATTTGCTCATTAAAAAGAGAGTAATTACTTCTGTAGATGCATTTCATCCTGATGAGACACGAGCGCCTATTGCACGATTATGCGGAATATGACAAAGGTGTTCTTTATCGTTTTTTTCCGGATGAGCTGTATCGTGTCAGCATGTGTGGGACCGTATTTGTTCACATGCGCTTCCTTCTAATCGAATAGTGCATGGACAAGGACTATCGTGCATATTTAGTAGCATCTCATCATTTTGCAATAGCCAGTGATGATTTCGTCATATTACTTGTTCGCGTCGTGATGCGTTTGCTGCTTTAGCTTCCACATTCATCATGACTTCCTCCATTGAAGGCATTCTATGCTACCCTAATGTCCATCTCTCGGCAAGTAACGCTGGCAACAAACTTTGGGATCAGAATTTCCGCTTTTGCCATTCCATTGCAGCGACCTCAATGCCGTCTCAGCACGAATATTTTACTGATATCATGCTTCTTGCTTTATGGAGTGGCAAGAATATTTGCATATATATAAAAACGTCGCAAAATATATATAAGCGCATAGCGCTGGTGATGTATGCAAGCTCAAAGGAACACCGCGTTACTCAGCAGAGCGAGCTTCCCTTTTGAAGCACATTCCCGAATGATAGTGATGGTGTTTTCATTTTGCCGCGCACTAGATCTAAGAATTTCCTGCCTCATATAAATGCCATCTCTGTCCCAAATCATAAGTTCTAATGACCGTTTTTCTGTTCACGAGAACTGGAAAGCCGCAGCTGAACAGCATGGCCAATGTCATGTTCGGGTCATTGTCTGTTGTACGTCAAACTACATTTCGCAGCCGTGTGGTAGTGGACCTCATAGGCGGGAAGTTGTCATTCTTTCCGTGGGGGGGGGGGGGGAACCAAGCTTACAGAATCCCACCTGTAAATATATGTACATATATACAATACGAAGTTTCTGTATTCACAACATCAACTTGTGTGACCAATGAAGTTTTATCCATGTTTGTGTAGACACAAGACCTCATAAGAACAGACAGTTCCATTTCACAGCCCCATTGCCGTCGCACCACCAAGAGTCTGGGGTCTATGGTATGTGCCATGCGACAATTAAATTCAGTCAGGCACGTTAGGATTACATATGTATTACTCATCTTTGAAGAAATCATGCGACGCCATCTCTTTGTTTCAATACAGATACATACTATCAAGAAATATTTTCTTGACGAAAGGTCACTCGAAAAGATAAGACGCTACACTAGAACTTTGCTGTAACAATTGCTGAAAAGAACGTACGACCATTATTATTACCATAAGATAATGTGACTCCTTAAGTCAATATTTTATTTGTCATGAAAGTGCGCCTTATGCCATTGGCTTCGTTTGTTTCGCTTCAGCAGAATAAATGAGTATAGGGTAATACGTTATCAAGCGCGAAATTGTACGAACATATTAAAAATAAGTATAGAATTAGTAGGACTCGGTGCATATGACTTGAGAGCAAGTAGGAACTGCGTGGATTGCGTTACTGACCAGCTGTTGAAACATATGAGGAAAATATTTTACAAGGGGAATGCATAGCATAAAGATAGGTAGTTTTACAAATATAACAACCGAGCGTATTTGCATACCGAAAATACCTCACCTTGTTTGCGCTGTTATGTACCCCAATTTTGTTCCTTTGTACAACTTATTGGGCGGTTTTCTAGAGAAGGTGGTTTGCTTGAAGCTTGCGCTACTTCTATTAAACTTCGCTCTCTGTCTCCTGGACTAGTATTACCGCCTGATAACCTTTTCGAACTGAATATCTAATGCATTCCTTCTACAGGATCGGATCGGACCCGATCCAGATCGAATTTCTTGGTCCTGATTGGCTCTTTTGCACAAAATTTGGCAGAGAGCCATTCCCAGTCGGGGATTCCGATCCGGATCGGTCCCGATCGCGATCAGAATTGTACGTGTAACAACGGTATTATTGTTGAAGAAATACTGTCTGTGTAAATTGTACATAATGGTAGAACGGGCAATATTTATGCGATATTTCCGCACTACTTTATTTTATGAAGACTTATCGCGACGCAACGCAATATTTGTCGGGATTCATGACCACGTACATACCAAATTCGTATCCTATTTTTATCTACGACATGAAGACCGCTAATAACACCATAATATATTGAAATTCACTTTAAAAACGACATCGGCATGTATTTTTCATGTTGCTACATTATATTTGCAGTAATGGTTAATAAATAATATGAGGGTTCAATCTTTGCAGCAACACAGGTACATTATCGGACCTGCAGCAATGTTCCTAAATGTTAAGCACAAAATGAACCGAATTCGCGAAGTATGATCAAATTAATCACTAAGTATTATCGAGCCGGAGCACTTAATATTTCATTAGCAAGATAGCAGCTGAAACGTACTTTAGGAGCATGCATGCCACCATCAATGTAACTCGCGTTTGATTTGACTTAAGTCATAGAAGCGAAGAAACCAACCGTTCAGTCAATGTTTGATATTATCGGATATAAAGATCTTGCGAGCCCGTTTATAACGCTCCTTTAATGTTTATTTTTTTATATTAGGACTATTATACTATGTTTCATCAATCGCCATTCTGAGCGAAGAACATCCATTTTACAAGAACATGCATAAATTGATTCTGCGACACACTAAGTATATTGCTTATTTCATCACGTCCGCATTTTACAGGTCTACCACCACTCTCAGTAGCCTTTGCAGGAATAAAATGGGAAAGTGTACGTACATAGGAAAGTACGCAGGTTTGATATTTTGCTCCCTCGTAGCTTTCGACTCCATGCTTCTTCGGAAAATTCTTGTATATGCAACTTTGTCGCTGACAGCTGGAGTTTGAAAGGCCTCCAATGTTTTCAAAGTTAAGTGCGTTAAAAATCTTAACGTAGAGGCCTCTTTAAATGTTTTCATATTTCATGACGAGAAAGAATCACTACAACAAAAGAGCAGTCACTTTTCTCGTGATTCCTTAAGAGAGTTAATATAAAGAACATGTGTAAGTAAATTTGTAAGTAAAAGATGTTTTGTGCTGAACGATACATGCGTTTAATGTTGACCATGGCATTTATTCCATTAAGGATAGTTACCATGATGTCGCTTGTTCATGACCAAGATTCATAGGCAACTTCATGACATTGCCCCCCCCCCCCCCATAGTCAGCAGAAATCTCATAAAAATGGTCTTGTGTTCACAATGTGGTGCCTGGTGCTTTCACATCAACTTCCTGTATATTGTGGCCACACGGTCACTATCACTACTTTGCTAACAGAGGCACTATACCCTAAACGTATTCCAACATGTTTTATTCCAATATCCTAGCGATAAATTTACGTACCCATTCATGAAAGCCCGCAGCGTTGCCTGAAAACTTCAATAAAATGTGCTCCTCGTTTACAGGAGGTTTCGATTGGTCCGAGCCTGCACAGTGAAGTAGACAACCAGATGAAAAGGGTGGTGATGGCGTCTGCGATTGATCCGTATCCCTTTACTTAGCTTGCTGCGGCTGGTCGAAGATCGCTGCGGCGTGCAACGGAACGTTGAAAATGCCACCAGAACTCATCACCGGCAACGATGAGTTGGCAAATTGATGTCGCATACTTGCCGAAAGGGCTCGCTAACGTTATGCTGCCAGGGGAAATTTTTCTTACACGCAAATAAACCACGTTACCCGGCCTCTCCGAATACATAAAGCCTGAGCAATCGGCATCTTCTGTTGCTGTCGAAGCAGGGCCGAATCGGAGTAGTTTCGGCTCAGAAGCTAGTATTTACGCCGCTGGCTGGCTCACGACGCATCGGTGAAGCCCGCTGTAGAATGCTGAGCAAATGAAACGGGACACTCAGAGCACCTCGCCGCTAGAGCTTGTTGCACCACAGGTGAACGTTCGCTGGTGCATTGTGGCATATGCTGCGGCCGAGAGGCTTCGTGACGCATGAAGGCTGCAGCCGCTTGACAGTCACCGGGTCAGCGTCACTGCGAAACATGGAGCGAGAACTGATGCCTGTCTCAGGACTGAGCATTTTATTTGCACATGATATTTGGGTTTAGCTTTGGTATTATTTATTTTGGACCCTGCAAAATTATTGAACAAGAATATTATTGTTCATGGTGTTTTCGAGGCGCGTGTTTACTTGTACTGTCGCGGTTTCACTGTTCCAGCACATTTTTAATTCTATCCTTGCAACCCTATGCTTCCCACAATATATGTCTGATATTGGAGAGTGATAGAATTTTCAGTGTTTCTAGCATAGGGACGACATTTTTTCTTGAGGTGGGGTCTATTGACACGCACGTTTATTTGTCTTTATCACGTGACCGCGTTTCACCGTCTAACAAATGTTATTGCTCTGCGCAGGACACGCCTGCATGCATTGGAAGTTTGTCGAATGTTATCGAAGCTTCTATCCACTGTTTGTTGTCACCAAATCTTATGTAATGTGACGGCACATCTTTAAGTCAATACTGGCTTAAAACAACGCATATAACGCGGAAAGTAGATCAAAGTTTCGACGTTTCTAAATGGCTCACTTCAAGCGGCCTACTGCGTATATGGCCGATTTTATGCGGCTATTGAATATGCGGTCCGTCTCTGAACGGCCCCAATCGCAGCACAGAAGGGCCACTGGAAAAACATCAAGCATAACGCCAAATCTTTATGCGGTATTTCAGATGAAATCTCTCCGGCTTGCTATGCTGCTCAAACATTATGCGGACCAGCCGCCATTTTTTTCTGAAAACAGTATTTTTTATAAACAAGTGCTTTCCAGAGTCGTTTTGCACGAGGTTTCATACATATAGCTTACAACAACATTATGGAAAATTGGTAACACTCATCACAAAAACAAGGAAACAAACAATACACAAACATTGACACACTGGGAACCGAACCCTGGTACACCACGGCACCTCGAAACACGCTAACCATTATAGCATATAACAACGCTGCCATTTGGACTCCAACAGCTATTTGTACTTGCATTTGTACTCCTGAGGCTGTCGTCTTACATCGATTTTTCGCCGTCGGCAATCGCGTGTGGTATACACGATTTTGTGTAACTTTTGGCGATGCTTGTGCGGTTGGTGATAGTAAAGATGCATTAAAATGGAGTAGCAGTATACGACTACCCGTCTGAACACCTGTCATGTGCAGCAGAAACGTAAAATGTGCTAAGACGACTTGGCATCGCAGCTGCACGAAAAGGAAAATTGATTCGCCAGAGGCGCATGTTGTTCTTCAATGTTTCGTCTTTATTTGCTATGCTGTGGATACTTCGCTGCAGTCGCAGTTTAACCGAGAACTTGGCTTTATCTCAGAACCTTTCAACCTCGTTCACAAGGTTCAATCAAATAGGATACACCATAGAGTTTCTCACTATAACACCTAGAGGGTAATCTGGCGCCACCGTCTATGGGAGTTTCTTAAGGGGGCACCGTGCCGTCATGGGAATGACGGTATATGTGTCTGCGAGGCTCGTGTTGGCTGGTGTTGTAAGAGGCTTCGTCTAAAACGTGGATATGGCTACGTAAATAACGCATTCTCAAAGTAAAATCTTCATAAAATGTTTCCATTCACGCATATTACATCTTTACTCACCCACGATGCATGACCAAGCGAAGAAAAGCAAGAACAGACGACCAACTGTTTCAAAGCGAGCGAGAACTTTGTCGTCTGTCCTCCAACTTTAGCGGGCCGCTGATACTTTTTACGTAACATGTAGTCGTACACCCAATAACAAGTTCTCATAGTTAAGCAAAACATGTTTTCGCGTAATAATAAAGCTAAAACAGCTTTTCACGTGCTGTTCTAGTAGAAAATGAATCATTGTGACAGACGGGACGGTTCTTGCCAAGCGCGTTTTCAAGGTGTCCTGTCTCTACGAGAACGATGCCAATCCGAATCCACAATATACCGGCATTCCCATGCATACCACAGCGCAGCAGCGCCAGATTTCCCTCTAGGTGATGTAGTGAGAAACTCTATGGGATACACCACCAACACGCACTATAGGTAACTGCACTTGCTTCAATGTTGCGCTGCCTTGAAGGTATAACGCCAATATTGACACGTATACTTATATTTATCGGGCGACCATGTTTCGCCGCCTAACAAATGTAATCGCACAGCGCGGGACGCGCCTGCATGTACCCGCAGTTTCTGGAAAGTCATCGGTGCTTCTATCCGGCTGTCTGTTGTCGCCGAACGTTGTGTTATCTGATTTCATCGCGTGACGCGAATGGTGTGGAACTTTGTGGAAGGCACGCGTGTCCGAACGATTAGACTGGAACATTCGACGAATGCTGCATAAAAGCGGACGCGCTTGACTCGCTGGTCAGATTTTTCGACGATCGCCGACTGTGTTTGCCGCTCTCATTGTGCTTTGAGTGTAGCGTGTTTTTGTGGGCACAGGTTCGCTCAATAAAAGCTAGTTTTGCTTTTCACAGTATTGCTACTGTGTTCTTTGACGTCACGACCACGTGACATCTGGTGGAGGTGCTTTTCTAAGACGTCGAATAATCAGGGGGGATTTTGCTGTTACGTCTATGTTTGTTGAACCGGCATATATTTCAATTCAGTTCCACGCGCCGCAACAGCGATTCTGCGTCCGTAAAATTGACAGTTATGGCTTTTGTGAGTCCGAGAAAAATGCTCTTGAACAGTGCCTTTTATGTTGCTCTGTTGTAACTATTGATTCAGTGTTTATTTTTAGGCAGCAAGGCGCGTCAGTATCTCTGTTCGTGAGCCTACCGTAATTATAATGGAAATATTGGAAACTTCACTGCTTTGCACACGCTAGGTTGATTTGACATCGTTACCGGCCGGGCGCATGTGACGTTACGACTAGTCTTGTCAACGTTAAAAGAAGGAAGGAAGGAAAGCAATCGAGGCGTGATTAACGAATTTATATCGTGGGCCTTAGCAAACTGAGGCTACTGTGGATTCAGTGCTCGCAGTAATGAAGTAGTGTATATACATTATATATATATATATATATATATATATATATATATATATATATATATATATATATATATATATATATATATATATATATATATATATATAGTCATATCATAAGAAGCCAACAAACACTGACACCAACGACAACACAGGGGAAATTACTTGTGCCTAATAAATGAAACAAAGAAACTATAAATCAACGGAAATTAAAGTGGATGGAAAAACAACTTACCTCAGGTGGGAACCGAACCCACAACTTTCGCATTTCGCGTGCAATGCTCTACCAATTGAGCTACCGCGGCGCTGTTTCCCAATCCACTTTCTTGGGTATTTATGTGTACTAGTTAACGCTGAGAGTATTACCTACAACCTTCGCAACCAATGCGAAGGTTGTGGGTTCGGTTCCCACCTGCGGCAAGTTGTTTTTTCATCCACTTTAATTCCCATTAATTTATAGTTAATTTCATTTATTAAGCACAAGTAATTTCCCCTATGTTGTCCTTGGCGTCAGCGTGTGTTGACTTCTTATGATATGACTAATAAATAACAATCGGGCCCCTCGGTTAACTCCCTTTCTTCTCGTTTATGTATGTATATATATATATATATATATATATATATATATATATATATATATATATATATATATATATATATATATATATATATATATATATATATAAATATATATATATATATATATGATGAAGTTATTAGAGTCATTTGTGTAGGAATACGGCTTGTCTTCCGCATGCAGAATTGCTTCCATTCCGGATAGCAGAAGGAAAGTTCTTATTGCGGTGCGGCTGATAATAAAAATGTATCACACGACAAAATGGGTGGATTGCGCTTATTTCAAGTTCATTTTAAGTCGGGCCATCGACTAGCAAGGCTTGCAACAATATATATATATATATATATATATATATATATATATATATATATATATATATATATATATATATATATATATATATATATATATTGTAGTTGGTAACATGCATGTGGCGCTGTGCGAACTGCCACCGCTGCGGCGCGAGACCCGAGCTCGGGCTGCTGATGCGAACGGCTAGGACTCGCGATCAAGAGCGACTTGCGATCCCTCGTACGAGCTGCAATAAACCCCCTTTCATTTGGTGGAGGTGCGGGGTAGACCTCGGAAACTGGAACTCCGAAGCCGGACGCTACCGACTGCTACGACCATGCCTGACGAAACCACCCGGGAAGATGCACCACAGCCTCCGGCGGTCATCGTTTCCGGTGTGTTGCGCCAGCGTGATCCTGCCATCTTTAGCGGCACCGATGATCATGACGTGGAGGATTGGTTGTCATCTTACGAACGGGTGAGCCAGCATAACAAGTGGGACGACGTCACCAAGTTGCACAACGTGTTGTTTTACTTAACCGGCGTCGCGAACCTCTGGTTCCGAAACCACGAACACGTTTTCGGAACATGGAGCACATTCAAAACAAGTTTCACTGAAGTGTTCGGGCGCCCCGCTGTGCGCAAGCTTCGCGCAGAGCAACGCTTACGGGGGCGTGCGCAACATCACGGTGAAACTTTCACAAGTTACATCGAAGATGTCATTGACCTGTGTAAGCGCGTGAATCCGTCAATGTCAGAACAGGACAAGATCAAACACATTATGAAAGGCATTGATGAGGACGCCTTTCAGATGTTGTTAGCGAAGGATCCGCGTACCGTGGCCGAAGTTATCAATTTGTGCCAAAGTTTTGACGAGCTACGGAAACAACGCATCTTAGCTCGGCGCCCACCGCCTACGGAAGATTCATTAGCAGCATTAATTATTGGCGACAACCACACAACTTTGCTGACGCAAATAAAAGAATTTGTGCGCGAGGAGGTCGCACGACAGCTCTCGATTTTGCCGACCACGGAGAAGCCTTCTCAATGTTTGGCTCCAGCGCTCCGACAGATAATTCAAGAGCAAGTGACCGAAGCTCTTCCACCTCCGTGTCAGCCGGCTCCCGTGGCCGCGCCTCGACGTATGCTGAAGCCGTTGCGCGGGCGCCTCGTCTACAGGGGTTCTCTCCTCCGCCTTCAGCGCCTCGCCCGCCGGTGTTCTCTCCTCCGCCTTCGCCTCGCCAGCCGGCGGATCCATTTTTCAGTGCACAGCAGCAGGGTCCAAATCCTTGGCGCACTGCTGACAACCGCCCAATATGCTATGCCTGCGGTACCCCGGGTCATGTAGTGCGCTTCTGCCGCCGGCGCTTGCCGGCCTTCCTGGGCACCCCGCGACGACCCAGCTCCGACTTCCGACCTTTCCGTATGCCTTCACGACCACCACCGGAAGTCTACGCTGCTGATGACATACCGGCACCGCAGTCACAGCTCTACGGCACTCGTCGCTCGCCTTCCCCTCGTCGGCGCTCACTCTCACCCATGCGTCGTAGACCCAGTGCCAGTACTACTGAGGCGGAAAACTGATTTCCGCAGTTCCTGAGGCACGAACTGCGTCATCGTCGGAACATCAAAGTCCTCGTTTTTCCCCCGCTAACGTCATTGAAGTGTGCGTTGATGGCATCAAATCCCTTGCGCTCGTCGATACAGGTGCTGCTGTGTCCGTGATTAGTGAGAAGCTTTGTCGTGCATTGCGGAAAGTGACCATGAAGCCTTCGGTTCCATTGCTTAGAACAGCCAGTGCGCAACAAGTACAGCCAGTCGCTATGTGCACTGCCAGAGTGCTGATTCGAGACATTTTGTATTCCATTGATTTCTTTGTGTTAACTTGTTGCTCCCACGATGTCATTCTCGGTTGGGATTTTCTGTCGCGCCATCATGCCGTCATCGACTGTGCACGTGCTGAGGTTCAGTTCTCCGTTCTGTGCGATTTGCCATCGCGCGACTTTCAAGTTCACGATCTTAGCAGGATCTGTGTAGCTTCAGATACTGACCTTCCTCCTCACAGTGCTGTATTTGTCCCTCTTTCATGCGCATCGCTTGCCGAAGCGACGGTCATGTTTACACCCGCTGCCGTCTTCATTCGCCGCCAGCCTATATTGTTGCCTTTCGCCCTCCTCACGGTTCACCATGGTGCTGCAGAAATACTGATTTCTAACCCAAATTCGTGCACATTGGCTTTGCACTGTGGCGAGACTATTGGCACCATCGAGTCTGTGGACGCTGACGCTATTGTGCACTTCCCCATGGCCGACGACGTCGATACTGCCAACGTAACAGCACTGACGCCCCATGTGCCATCTAACCGAGTCCCACCGGATGTTTTTTGTCGCTCCATTGCCGATGACCTCGAGCCGACACAACGTGAGCGGCTAATTACTCTTTTAAATGAGTTTCACGCGTTTTTTGACTGGAACCAAGCATCGTTAGGCCGCACAAGTACCGTCTCTCACCACATTGATACGGGCCACCACGCACCATTACGCCAGCGTCCGCACCGCGTGTCATCCACCGAGCGTCGTGTCATCACCGAGCAAGATGAAGACATGCTTGACCGTGGTGTTATCAAGCCATCCTGCAGCCCTTGGTCATCGCCCGTAGTACTCGTTAAGAAAAAAGATGGCTCGATTCGTTTCTGTGTGGACTATCGTCGCCTCAACAAGATTACACGAAAGGATGTCTATCCTCTACCGCGCATAGATGACGCCCTGGATTGTCTACATGGTGCTGAATTCTTTTCTTCTTTGGACTTGCGATCGGTCTATTGGCAAGTGCCAGTGGATGAATCCGACCGCTCGACAACAGCTTTCATTACGCCTGATGGCCTGTATGAGTTTACGGTAATGCCATTCGGCCTCTGCAATGCGCCAGCGACATTCGAAAGAATGATGGACAATATTCTGCGAGGCCTCAAATGGACGACGTGCCTGTGTTATTTAGACGACGTGGTAGTTTTCTCCCCTGATTTCACCTCTCACCTCTCTCGTCTACGCGACGTCCTTACTTGTCTTGCCACCGCCGGCCTTCAACTTAACTTGCAAAAGTGCCGCTTCGGCGCCCGCCAGCTGACCATACTTGGCCATGTCGTTTCCAAAGACGGCGTCCTTCCCGACCCTGACAAACTTCGTGCTGTCGCAGAATTTCCGCGGCCGACTACACTGAAAGAGCTCCGAAGTTTTATCGGCCTTTGCTCGTATTTTCGACGCTTTGTACGCAATTTTGCCTGCATCATCGCTCCTCTGACGAAGCTCCTGGCTGGCCCAGGTGACCTTCGCGATTGGACTCCGGCATGTGACCAAGCCTTCACCACTTTGCGTCGTCTGCTTACCTCACCACCTGTCCTACGCCACTATGACCCGACTGCACCGACCGAAGTTCATACGGACGCCAGTGGCGTTGGTCTTGGAGCCGTCCTTGCGCAACGCCAGCCTAGCTTTCCGCAATATGTGGTTGCATATGCGAGTCGGGCCCTCACGAAGGCAGAAACCAATTATTCTGTCACAGGAAAAGAATGTTTGGCTATAGTTTGGGCGTTACACAAATTTCGCCCTTACTTGTATGGCCATCCGTTCGATGTTGTGACAGACCACCACGTGCTCTGCTGGCTTGCGTCACTGAAGGACCCGTCAGGCCGTCTTGGACGTTGGGCTCTTCGGCTCCAAGAATTTGACATTCGCGTCATCTATCGATCCGGGCGCCAACATTCTGATGCAGATGCGCTCTCCCGTGCGCCCATGCGATCCGACGAAAGGCCACCTTCACCCATAGAGTGCCCGGTTGCTACACTTGCTGTTACTGACATGCCGTCTGAACAGAGGAAAGATCCGTGGATTGTGTCTCTCATTGACATTCTTCACAGTTCTTCGACGGCTACATGCCCTCGAGCCCTTCGTCGCCAAGCCACCCATTTCGTGCTACGGGACGCCATCTTGTATCGCCGAAACTATCAGCCGGATGGTCGCAAATGGCTGCTAGTCATCCCTCGCCATTTGCGCTCCGACATATGCACGTATTTCCACGCCGACCCCCAACAAGCTCATGCTGGCGTCCTGAAAACCTACGAGCGGCTCCGTCAGCGCTACTACTGGCGCGGCATGTATTCTTATGTCCGCAAATACATTCGGTGATGTGTAGCCTGTCAGCGACGCAAGACATCTCCTCATACGACTGGCCCTCTGCAACCTTCGCCGTGTCCTGCACGTCCTTTTGATCGGATTGGCATTGACCTCTATGGGCCTCTTCCATCCCCTGCTAAAGGAAATCGTTGGATAATTGTTGCAGTAGACCACCTCACAAGATATGCCGAAACTGCTGCACTTGATTCGGCTGCTGCTCGCGACGTCGCCGCATTCATGTTACGGCATTTCATCTTACGGCATGGCACACCGCGAGAACTGCTCAGCGACCGAGGCCGTGTCTTCTTATCCGAAGTTATTAATGAGCTACTCGCCGCTTGCCGCACTATTCACCGCACCTCTACGGCGTATCACCCACAGACTAACGGTCTCACGGAACGGTTCAACCGCACTCTGGGTGACATGCTCACCATGTATGTTGCGTCTGATCATTCCAATTGGGACGATGTCCTCCCTTTTGTGACGTACGCGTATAACACCGCCGTTCAGGCTACCACAGGCTTCTCCCCATTATTCCTTCTTTATGGACGTGAACCATCCACTACCCTCGACACCGTGCTACCATATCATCCGGATGCCTCTGAATTCACCCCTCTTTCCGAATTTGCTCGCCATGCTGAAGAGTGCCGCCAACTGGCTCGCTCGTTTACGTCGGATACCCAAGGTATCCACAAAGATCGACGCGACAACGGGCAGCCCACACAGTCCTTCGCCGTGGACTCTCACGTCTGGCTTCAGCTGCCCTTCCAATCCCCTGGCCTTAGCCCAAAGCTTGCTCCGAAATATCAGGGTCCGTGCCGGGTCGTCGCGTGTACATCGCCGGTGAATTATGTGGTCGAACCGGTGACGCCATCTTCGGACAAACGCCGCCGTGGCCGCGAGACGGTTCACGTCAGTCGCCTGAAGCCGTACCACGACCCCCGTATCCTATCATCACCTTAGGTCGCCAGGATGGCTCCTCTTCGCCGTGGGGGCAATTGTAGTGGGTAACATGCATGTGGCGCTGTGCGAACTGCCACCGCTGCGGCGCGAGACCCGAGCTCGGGCTGCTGATGCGAACGGCTAGGACTCGCGATCCCTCGTACGAGCTGCAATAAACCCCCTTTCAATATATATATATATATATATATATATATATATATATATATATATATTCGATGCTATTCTGCCAGTTTCAGGCAAAGTAGGAGGCCCCAGGAAGTGGTTGCAAGCATTTCAGGACTGCACTCTTGCCTACTTATTTATCTTTAAGGGGAATTACATTCAGATTTAGGTATTGTGTACAACAGTTGGGTGTCTCTGCGTTCGTTACATCAACTGCACCCGTATACAGCTATTAAAAGCATAAGTTACCACATGAAGTTTGGTTTAGTGTAATGTCCACTTCTTCTGTTTACACAATCTGAGAGCATGCTGTACGTTATCATGCATACTTAGACGCAGAACGTCATGTTAAAAGGAGAATTATATATTTACGATCCAACAATGTGAGCAGCATAATTTCGCTGTACTATCCTAATGCCGCATGAGTTGTATGCCAAGCTCTGACTGTAAAAAAAGTAACAGCTAAATTGCAACAGGAAATACAAAAGCAGAGAGGCACTGTTTGCATATACAGCTTTTAAAATGTAAAAAAAAGCATAACGCATGAATTTGCATTAACGATGCATGGTTCTGACCAACCAATGTTGGGCCTCTCAGTTCGTTGCTTTCTTGTTCGCTAAAAAGTAGTTTTATTTATAACCAAATATATGTAAAATAGCAGATGTGTAAAATATCTGGAACAGATTGAACATACATCCCAATTTTAGTATAAGAACACATTTTTCACAGATAAGTTATCTAATTAGGACCATGGTTAAGTGCTCGCAGCTAATGAAAAGACAGCTATCCATGACTAGCATGAAAAAAGCAAGAGCGAAAGTGATGCAAGAAAATGTACATATTTGAATTGAAGAACTCTGCTCACAACATACAGTTTTTTTTGATTTCACAACATAATTTTTTTGTCCTGCGGGGCACACTCCGTACACAGTCGCAGTGTTTGGGTGAACGCAGAGAGATGCAAGGTAAGTTTTTTTTTTATGTATACACTCTCAATAAGAAAAAAAAGCAATTTCAAATATGTATTTCTTTCAACGTAATTGCTTTGTCATCGCAAAGAAATCAAATATCCTTCGTATATGTTCCGAGGCATTTGCCCTAAAGGCTCCTCGACCTCTACGCAATTCCCGTATCTGGAAAAGAAACGAAATTCTAGTGAATGTTAGGCATTCTGCATAATTAGCCCTCTTCGGGCCAAGTTTCGTTCAACAGTTGTTCAAGGCCAACATAATAGCGATCTTGCACTAAACAGGTCTAAATGCTAGCCGTAAACTTCTGAGGCTGCGAGATAACGATCCGAGATCAACTATGTGATTGCCCACAGTGTGGCGTGGTCAGAAACCTAAACTCTACTGCACTTATTTGCACCTTGTTCGGCGAGATAACCAGTGCCGAGAAAGGGCTCAACACATTGCGGTGCCCTGCTACTTGATATGTGGGCAGTTGTAGTGCGCTGCATCGAATTGGTGTTCACACATTGTTTTCCTTTAAAATTTTAAATCTTCACTCTCATGTCTCCTTTCATTCGCTTTAGACACTTTCCCTAGCATAGAGTATATCACTTGTATTTGCACCGGATAACCTGGCTGTTTTCCTATGTTTATTCCTCCTACCTCCAAGAGCACGTGTCAGCATTATAAATCTGATCTGATTCTATACGCGCCAAGACGACGCCGGACAATCAAGTCAAGCTAGACTAGACAATCTAATCAAGCTTGTCAAACGTAAGATTGCTAACATGTGCCTGCAGAAATTTTCATGAAGTCATGTCCGTATCATGCTGCGGGGAGTTTTCTTAGCAGATCGAATAACTAGAAGAAGCAGGTTACCCACAACTTGTGCTAGTTTCCGTATCAGAAAAAATCCTGAAGTCGTGAACCCACCGACTGATACAGGAGTCACATCACGAAAAAAGAAAAGGTAGCCGTCATACGTAACATACACGACATGTCGCAAAATTTGAAGATTTCGAAGCGAGCTAACGCAAAGTAGCCCTTTTGGCTCCGGGCAAGCTTTCAAGCCTCTGCAGAATGACTAATCCTTTTTCGCAAAGCACCAGCCTGTGTAACAAGTCATGCAAATAAATACGTCGACTGTCAGGCAGAAGTCTTTCATGAAATCAGTCTTTCATGAAAAGTCAAAGGTACGAGTGCCAAAGAGAGCAATGCCTGAATCACAGGCTGAGGAAACATCAAAACAATGTTAAAAAAGGAGATTGAGGGGCACCTGGCAATAACTTGCAAAAATTCCCTATGTTAAAGACCTTTTCACACCGTCACTGCGGTGGCCAGAAGCTGCGAAAAACAGATTATATTAGCAATTGAGACAAAGAGGATCCTAGAGACAGGTGATACTTGCGTGGGTGTTGCATCAGTCTCATCAAACTGCATTACCTGAACGCATAACGGTACAGGTGAACCGTGATAGTGCTCTTTCTATAAAATAATGGTGCTTTATCCTGATCAAACATTGCTAGAAAGAAAAAAAGCATCCTGCGTGTGTGTGTTTCGCTGTTTGCCCGCCGTGGACGTTGCACCTTTCACGTCAGATCATGCTCAACCCCTGTTATCGACATCCTCACGTTGTAAAACTAGATATCGATGATGTACCAAAGAAAGCAGATGATTCTGTATCACCCTTTACATATGCCTAGCTCGTAAAACTTGTGACCAACATGAGAATGTGTCCACCCTTTCAAGTTACAGCATTTTATTTGATATTTCACTAACAATATTAGCACCAAAGTCCATTCCTACTTAATTTGAATACAATGAACGCATACCTAGCGCAAACAGCATGCAAGCCATGATAATATATGTACATACGTAATGTTCTCAGGAAGCAAATAAAGCGAGCAAAATACGCTCAGTTGCATTCTCCGTGTTCTGCGCAGACATTTCACATATACTTGTCCTCTTCAAAATTTACTCAATGGCTTATAGTTTGTTTCAGTCATATTTGTTCACACTTGCAGGTGATAACTAATTCGCCCACATTGTAAGCTCGCACTGAGGGGCAATCTTCGTGCCCCTTGCACTTCCTGGCATTCAGCTGTACTGGCGCTCATTTACGCTCGCCTAAACTAACTCAATAATTCCCATCCTTGGGAAAGCCGCAGAAATGAGCGAGAAGGCTCTTAAATGTGTTTCTACTTGTACTGATAGCACAGCGCGTGCTTCACTGTAATCCGCCTGCGAGAAGTATTGTTACAGAAGAATAAAATAAGAGAAAGGAAGAAGAAAATCACGAGACGCTGGCTGCTGCGTGTTGTTGCTGATCAGCCTTCTTAATCAGATTGCCTCTGCTTGTATATACATTTTAAACACAGTCTACCTATACCATATATTCATGGGAGGTGCTGGGTTCCCCGGCTGGAAACGGAACTACGCAGTTAACGTCGGGTCACCGTGCGTCCCCGTCGCGTCACGTCGCGTCACCGAGCATGCGGGATCAATGTCGTTGTCACCTCCAACATCAGCGCCACCAGATACGTCGCTGTCCTCATCGATTGTGGTTGTGCAACCCAAGTTTACCGGAATATTCTGCGGGTCCTATGGTGCCTACATTAAAGAGTGGGTGGCTATTTACTAATGCCTGAGTGCAACCAACAGATGGGACTCTAGGCTTATGCTAGCTAACCTGTTGTTCTACCTAAGAGGCAAGGCAAAGGTGTGGTACAAAAACTACGAAGAGGAGCTAGCCAGCTGAGATCAATGCAAAGAGAAGTTAACGGAGTTGTTTGGCGAATGAGCCGGCCGTAAAATCGCCGCAAACCAGTAATTGCCCTCCCATGTCCAATCCCGCACGGAGTACTATGTCTCGTACATCCAGGACGTGCTGGCGATTTACCGTAACGCGGATCGCAACATAACGGAAATTGAGAAGGTCGGCCACGTGCTGAAGGGAATTGCTGACGGTGCCTTTAATCTGCTCATGGACAAAGGTTGATGTACAGTTGATGCTATCATCAAAGAGGGCCCACAATTCGAGAAGGTCAAAAGCAAACTTTTCCTGCAACCTTTCCCTACACTTACCAATACTGCCGCAACGTAGACGTTTGAAGATCAGTCCACAGAGCACTACGCATCGCCATCAGAGGACGTAGTTTGAATCATTCCACGGGAACGGGACGCGATGGCTCCTGCTGCTTTCTGTTCGTGTAGCCCTAACCCTACTTCATTTTCAGTTCCCCTCGTACACGTCATTGTTTGCCAGGAACTTGAAAACATTGATCTACCTTCTGTCTGTGCTGTCGCTAACCTTATAGCCAACTAACACCCTTATTCTATTTTCGCTTCACCCCGACGCTTCTTTCCGTGTTACCGCAACCTGAGTGAGGGGAGAACTGTGGAAGACCATGCGGTATGTTTCACCTGCCGCCGCATTGCTCATGTCGCCCAATCCTGTCGCAACTCGTAGCTCTCAACACCTCGCACGCCGACCAACCCGGGCCGTTTTGATGGAAATGCCGGCAATGTTTCGTCCACAGCCGAGTCTAACAGCGCCTACAAATCTTCTAGGAACACATGATACAATCGCTCATCGTAACCGCACGCACACCAGTTTAGTTCATCCAAAACACGTCGTCCATATTCCCGTTCGCCGCAACCACGTCGCCCTTCGTACCCTGTGGCTTTCGGCCGCACCCTTTCTGGAAAACTAGGAAATGCAGCCCTTGGAAGTGGTGTTGCATTGCCGAATACTGCAGCAAATCTGGCCCACAAATAAAAGTATATTTGATGTTAAATAGATGCTGTTTCTGTCCAAGCAACCATCGACACTGCAGCCCACGTATCTGTGATGAGTGCTAGGCTATGTAGACGTTCAAAAAAAGTCTCTAGCCCAGCAGCTGCCGGAGTTCGTGTGGCTGACGGCGGCGGGTTGGTTCTTCATTGAATGTGTACTGTGCTTCTAAGTGTAGCCAGCCGCACTACTTCTCTTCTCTTTGCTGTGATCGACAACTGCCCTCACGGCGTTATCCTTGGTTTGGATTTTTAATCCATTGATTCTGATGTCATCGACTGGGCGACCGGCATTAGAACTGCACCAACTCGCCGATGATCCGAGCACCACACCGCCGCACTTGTGCTCGCTTCACGATGTGCGCCTGTCACACGAGGCAGTTACTTAGGTCACATTGACCGCGCAGCCATAGGTTCCTGACAGTTAACATGTCCTTCGCCCCATCATAGACGTGCTTTTGAACCGGAACGTTGCTGTTCCACATACACTTGTCACGGTTACTAAAATGATGTCGTTCTACCGCTTCTGAATTTCAGCCTCTGCCCTCAACTGATTCCGGTCGGTATTTTCTTGGCCAGTGTTTCAAGTAGTTCCTAATTTGATATTGAGAGCCTTAATGCCGAGAGAGGTTTATTAGCACGAAATGCAACTCACAGCTTTGCTTCCATAGCGGATGACTTCGCAAAAATGATTGCCCCTCAATTCACCTCAGCACAGGCCACAGACATACGCCTCCTCCGTGAATCGTAAAGTTACATCTTTGATTTCGCCAATAGGCCATTACGCCACAACTATGTTGTTCACCGCTGTATAAACACTGGATACACGAATCATATTCATCAGCGCTCCTATCGTATATCGCATGCTGAACGTAGAATCTTCTAATCAGAAATGGACGAAATACGCAAAGGGGTCATGGGGCCAACAGCCAGTCATTGGGCTTCGCCTGTCGTCCTGGTGAAAAAGAAAGATGGCACCTGGCGTTCTTGCGTCGATTATCGCCACTTAAACAAGATCACGCGAAAATACGTATAGCCACTAACACGCATCAATCACGCCCTGGACTGCTTGCAGGGAGCTAAATACTTCTCGTCAATCGAACTTAGATCCAGCTACTGGCAGATTACAGTTGATGAAATGGACCACTTGAAGACTGCCTTCATCACGCTGGATGGTTTGTATTAGTTCAAAATCATGCCCTTTAGCCTAAGCAATGTTCCTGCGACATTTGAACGTATGATGTACTCTCTTCTGCGAGGCTACAAATGGACCACCTCTCTGTGTCACCTTTACGGCGGTATTGTTTTATCTCCCACAATCAGCAGCCACCTTACCCGACTCGCTGCCATTCTTGCGGTCTTCCGAAAGCCAGCCTCCAACTGCACTCCTCGAAGACTCACTTCGCTGTCAGATTACCGTGTTCGAACACCTCGTTGACGAATCCGGAGTCCCACGAGATCCGGAAAAAGATCGCACCGTACGCAGTTTCCCTGTGCCATGTTCTGCTTCTGACGTGCGCTGCTTCGTTGGCCTGTGTTCTTACTTTCGCCGTTTCGTAAAAAACTTCGCCGACGTTGCTCGAGCCATGACAGATCTTCAAAAGAATAACACGCCATTCTCAAGGGGCCCACAGCAGGCCCACGCGTTCGCCGCTTTCATTGGATTTCCGACCACTCCTCCAATACTTGCACGCTTTGATCCATCTGCACCGACCGAAGTCAACACTGACTCAAGCGGTCATGGCATCGGCACTGTTCTAGTCCAACAACAAAATGGTTCCGTGTATGTGATAGCTTACGCCAGCCACATGTTGTCACCTGCCGAGAGAAATTACTTCATCGCCTAGCGGGAGTGCTTGCGCTGTCGCCATGTTCCGGCCATATTTGTACGACCGCAACTTTTCGGTCGTTACAGACCACCACGCAGTCTGCTGGCTGTATTTCGACCGGGTCCCAACAGGATGGCTTGGTCGCAGGCATTTGCTACTACAGGTATTTTTGTTTGTTGTCAACTATAAGCCTGGACGTCTGCACAAAGACGCTGACTGTCTCTCTCGTCACCCCGTGGAACACCCTGAGCCAGCGGCGCATGATCCGCTGACATGCGTGATGAAGTGTCTTATTCAATTTACATTCCAAATGCTTCACGCGCAGACCGGTTTCTTCCACTGCTACTGCGAATTGCTTTATAGAGACCATGGCCATAAATAATCAACAGGTATAATGCGACACAAAACTCGGGTTTTGTCAAGCTAACCAGAAATGTACCAAATTTACGTCCTTCCGGCGATTACGTGCCTTGCAGACACGACGAACTAACAAAATCTGTGGAATCTATTCGATCATTACCACAAAACAATTTCAGAAGATTTGCCTTACTCGATACAGTGTTGAAAGATTCTGATTAATTCATATTAAACATCACTAATGTGAAATTGCTGCCAAATCTAGAATTGAAAAGTGCGTCAATGAATAGCCGCAATCAAATAAAACACTTTTTACGATCAACAAATTCACTTTGAAAAATTTTTGGATGCAAAATTGGTGCTGTACTTTGAAATAACCAACACAGTACGCTCGACCGCCTTGGCGTTGTTCCCATCCTGGGCACTTATGATCACCCTAACAGATGTCTACCCACTGCTACGAATCGATGGTGCCTTGGCTGCTTGCATGGAGCTAAATACTTCTCATCCATCGATCTTCGATCCGGGTACTGGCAGATTTCATTTGATGAACTGGACCACTAGGCACTAGATCCCGCTGGATGGCTTGTATCAGTTCAAAGACATGCCATTTTGCCTATGCAATGCCCCTGCGATATTTGAACGTATGATGGACTCTCTTCTGCGAAGCTGCAATTGGACCACCTGCATCTGTTATAATGACGATGTTATTGTTGTTTCGCTCACGTTAGGCAGCCACCTTGCCCGACTCGCTGTCATTCTTGCGATCTTACAAACATGACGATGATGATGTGTGTGGTTTAGTGGCGCAAGGGCCAGATATGGCCAAAGAGCGCCATGTCCGTGGTAATTTGTTTGCAGTGAAATCATGAGTACTATGAAGTTGGTGTGCCGTGGCTGTAGAGGGGCCTTAAAAATGGTAGCGCTAAAGTGCGTAAAATCTGTATAATAAGATTATGGCGATGACTTATGTAGTGTACTATGAACAATAAGACAATTAAAAAGAATGATATGATGTCTAAAGATATATCAGGTTATATAAGATATGCTAGAACACTAATGCCTCCTTAGACCCCTTGAAACACAAGGGCCTGGAGGCATGTGCTATTTAAAACAATTATCGCAGCGGCATCCTCTGGAGCCAGGATGCTCTACGAATTTAATGGGCTTATGACGTGTAGAACTACATCTTTTAAGAAGTCGAGGACTGCCTTGGTGTTAAAAAGCGGTTCATGACCAAGAAACATAGCCGTGTGCAGAGGGATGTAAAAACGGTATGCGAGCGGAGAATGTTTCTTTCTTTCAGGTTCGGCTTTCCGACACTCCAAGAGGACATGGAGGACGGTCAGCCTCTCACCGCATCTACCACCGGTTGGAGGATCGTTTCCCTTGAGTAAAAAGTTGTGGGTTCCAAATGTGTGTCCTATTGTGAGGCGACAGAATAGGACTTCTGTTCGCCGAGATTTTGTTGGGGAGGGCCAAAAACCTAACCGGGGCTTTATAACGTGCAGTTTGTTATTTGTTTGCGCGTCCCACGTGCACTGCCAGTGACTTCGCAGTTTATTTCGTACGAAAGGCCTCAGGTCTGTGACAGGCACATCAGTCGTAGGGTTAACAGCTTGCGATGTGATTGACGTGGCCATCTCGTCCGCAAGAACGTTACCTTCGATTCCCCTATGGCCAGGGACCCAGCATATTATGATATTCTGGTTAGATGAGCACGCTTTACATAATGCCGAATACAGTTCATTGAATACGGGATTTTTATGTTTGTAGAGTGACTTTAAGGCTTTCACGACGCTTAGAGAGTCTGTATAGATCGCTGCTTTTGAAAGTTTTGATCTTCTTATATGCTTCACGGCAAAGAGTAATGCGTAAGCCTCGGCCGTAAAGATGCTTGTTTCGGGATGCAGTACATGGGATTCCGAGAAGGATGGGCCGACTGCTGCATAGGATACCCCGGCATTTGACTTCGAAGCGTTTGTGTAGAAATCTGCGCAGGAGTGCTTGTACTGTAGTTCTAGGAAATGCATTCTGATTTCGGCCTCAGGAGCGTGCTTTGTAACTTTTATAAAGGATATGTCACATTGTATCACCTGCCACTCCCAGGGAGGTAAGAGCTTGATTGTGTGCATTAAGCGATGCTCGAGGAGTGGGACATGCATTTCATTGCTAAGCTCCTTCACACACAGCGAAAAAGGCTGTCTTATGGAGGGACGGTTGCTGAAAAGTCTAGCGCACGTCATATCGGTAACGGTATCAAAACATGGATGTTCAGGATTGGAGCGTACTTTAAGGAAATATGTAACGCTGATGTATGATCTCTGTAGGTGGAGACACCATTGATTGGATTCGGCATATAAGCTTTCAATTGGGCTTGTTCTGAAAGCGCCCGTGGCTAAGCGGATACCTAGATGGTAAACAGCGTCTAGCATCTTTAGCGCGCTCGGGGAGGCAGAGTTATATACCACGGCACCATAATCTAATCGGGACCGGATGAGGCTCTTATACAGATTCATTAGGCACTTCCTGTCACTACCCCACGTAGTCTGGGATAGAAGTTTCATTAGGTTCATTGTTTTCAGACACTTTTCTTTGAGTTGTTTAATGTGTGGGACGAAAGTGAGTCTATTGTCAAGTATAAAACCTAGAAATTTGTGCTCTTTGTTTACAGGTATCTGTTGTCCACATATTTGTAAGCAAGGATCCGGAACAAGGCTTCTCTTCCTTGTAAACAGCACACAAGAACTCTCTTAAGGATTGATTTTAAAACCATTTTTCTCTGCCCACCGTGACACCTTGTTCAAACCATGCTGTACATGTCTCTCGCATACTGTGAGGTTACAGGATTTGAAGCCTATTTGAATGTCTTCCACATAGACGGAATACAAAATGGCTGGTGGTAAGGAAGCACGAAGCGTTGTAATTTTAACAATAAAAAGTGTGCAACTGAGCACGCCTCCCTGGGGTACACCAGTTTCTTGTGTAGAAGGACGTGACAGCCCATTGCCGACTTTCACCCGGAAGGTACGATTGGACAAGTAGTTTTTTATTATGTTTAGCATATTACCATGAATGCCCATTTCCGATAAGTCTCGCAAGATCCCGTATCGCCACGTTGAGTCATACGCCTTTTCCATATCGAGAAATATCGAGAGGAAGAATTGTTTATGTATAAATGCGTCCCGGATATTTCCTTCAATACGTACAAGATGGTCGGTTGTGGAGCGCCCTTCTCGGAAGCCACACTGATAGAGATGAAGCATTTAGTTCTGTTCAAGGAAATGGATCAGTCGCTGATTTATCATTTTTTTCAAATACCTTACACATGCAGCTTGTGAGGGTTATCGGGCGGTAGCTTGCCACTGAGGAAGGATCTTTCCCTTGTTTTAAAACAGGGACCACAATGGCTTCTTTCCATGCGGTCGGAAGGTACCCTGCGCACCAGATAGTGTTGAAAAGTTTAAGTAGTGTAACTTGCGTGTCATTGTGTAAGTTTTTCAGCATTTCATACATGATTCTGTCAGATCCCGGTGCAGAGCTCTTGCATGCGCTCAAGGCAGCTCTCAACTCTGCAATACTAAAGGGGCGGTTGTACGGTTCATTCTGCCGACACTTTCTTATGAGTGGCTTGCGTTCTTCTATTTGTTTATATTTGAGAAAGGGTTTTGAATAATTGTTGGAACTTGACACGCTCTGAAAGTGCTCCCCAAGTGAGTCTGCTTGTTCAAGCAGGGTATCGCCTTGAGTGTTTACCAGGGGGAGTGAATAAGTTTGTCGTCCTTTTATCCTGTTAACCCTGTTCCAGACTTTCCCCTCCTCTGTATAAGAGTTGATACCCGATAAAAACTTCTGCCAACTCTCTATTCTGGCCTGTCGGCGCGTTCTCCTTCCTTCGGATATTGCTTTTTTAAAACTAATAAGATTCTCCGCAGTGGGAGAGGCGCGTAGCAACCCCCACGCTTTGTTTTGTTTCTTACGGGCGGTCCTACATTCGTCGTTCCACCACGGGACGCGCCGTTTGCATGCGAAACCGCTCACTTCAGATATGCATTTAGATGCGGCATCTATAATGAAGGCTGTAAGATACTGAACGTTAGCATCAATTTCTAAAGAGGACATGTCATTCCATGAGATCCTGGTGAGAGTTCCGAATTTATCCCAGTCGGCTGTATCAATTTTCCACCTGGGAGCCTGCCGTAGACATTCGTTTTCTTTATATGTTCTTAGTAGTATATGGAAGTGGTCGCTCCCGTAAGGATTGTCGTTAACTGCCCATTCAACTTCAGACAGTAGTGACGGGGAGATTAGGCTAAGATGTATTGGAGAAAATGTTCTGTTTGCAAGAGAATAGTATGTCGCTTCCTTCTTATTCAGAAGACAAGCACCAGAAGAAAAAGAAACTGTTCAATAAGACGACCTCGCGCATCTATACGAGGGTCACCCCACAGGTCGTTGTGTGCATTGAAGTCGCCAAGAACAACATAGGGTTCTGGCAATTCATCTATAAAGGACTGAAATTCATGTTTAGTTAATTTGTATTGTGGGGGTATATAAAGCGAGCAAATAGTGATGAGTTTGTTTAGCAGAACAACTCTCACCGCCACTGCTTCAAGGGGCGTTCGAAGCTGTAAAGGTTGACATGCTCTACTTTTATGCTATACTACACTACACTACACTACACTACACTATACTACATGCTATACACGACCCGATGATGCGACGGCATCATCACGATCTTTACGAAACGTAACATAAGTACAGAGAAAGTTTGTGGGTTTGTGTTTTAAATGTGTTTCCTGTAAACACAGCACTTTTGGATTGCGTTGGTGGATGATTTCCTGCACATCATCACGGTTTCTAAGGAGACCTCTGACGTTCCGTTGTATGATTTGTGTATCCATATTTAATGTAAATTGGTGCTGTGTATACGGAAACAGAAATGTTGAATTAGATTACAGAGCTCTTGCGAGGCCCTGTAACCGGGGTTTTGCCTTTTTTGGAGCGCTCGAGGGGGCCTCGCCGCTCCTTAGGCGCTTGGTGCGCCGTGGGGATAGGTGTTGTGTCCATTGCCTCTTGTGAGGCGCCGGACACGTGCTCTTGCGAGCGGGAAATTACCAGCGAGGGTCCCGCCTTGGAGGGCAAGACCTCTGCGCCCACCAGCCTGGAGGTCGATGGGGCGCCCTGTGGAATTTGGCTGCGCCGGCTGTTGCCAGCGCTGGGAGGGGCCGGGGAGGTCGAGGCAGCCTCGGCTGCGCCTACCTTCGTGGCCGCTATCGGCCCTGCGGGATCGCTGCGCGTAGCGCAGGTTGTCGCAGCTGACTTTTGTGGGGCCGGCAACCCAAGGGTAGCCTGGCCTGGTTGCTGGTTGGATGGAGTAGGCTTACCTACTTCCACCCTGGGGGCAGGAGCCAAAGGTACCTGCTCGCTGCACGCGGGCTGGGTACTTGGCATTGGCCACTGCGACGCTGCCCCCCGACGCGCCGCATCAGCATAAGGTGTGCTGTGAAAAGGTGAGCACCGTTTACGAGCTTCCTTAAACGAAATGTTTTCCTTGACTTTAAGGGAGATTATATCTTTTTCTTTCTTCCAGTTCGGACAGGAGCGTGAGTAAGCTGCATGGTCACCACTGCAGTTCACACAGTGAGGTGTGCCACTGCAGTTGTCGGAAGGGTGGCCCTGGACTCCACACTTTGCACAAGTTATTTGACCACGGCAGCTCTGCGAGCCATGGCCGAACCTCTGACATTTGAAACACCGTCTAGGGTTGGGGATATATGGTCGCACAGTTAACCTGATGTATCCTGTTTCGATTGTTTCTGGTAGTACGCTGGATGCAAATGTTAAGATAAGATGCTTGTTTGGAATTTGCTTATTGTCCCGTCTAATCATAATACGCTTTACATCGGTCACATTTTGATTTTTCCACCCTTCCAAGAGTTCAGCTTCTGTCAAATCCTCAAGGTCTGCTTCTGACACGACTCCGCGTGAGCTGTTCATTCATCGGTGCGGTGTAACAGAAACTGGTATGTCACCAAAGGTTACCAGACTGCCTAGCTTTTCATATTGATTTTTCTGGGGGATCTCAAGGAGAAGATCTCCGCTTGCCATTTTCGTCACCTTATAACCTGAGCCAAAGGCTTCGGTCAAGGATCTTGAAACTATGAACGGTGAAATGAGTCTCGCCTGTTTTGCAGCGTTCTCACTATGTACAACATGGTATTTCGGGTAATTCTCTTTTGTGCGGGTCATATATGTAGTTAAGTCATCGGTGCGTCCCCTCTTCTGAGGGTGACGATCAAGTAGACGGGGAAATGCGGGTGTTGCCATAGTATTTCAGTTTCTTTTCGGCGGCAATGGCTGCCACCCACCACGGAGCCCAACATGGGGACGCTGCAGAACTTAACGCGTAAGGCTGCAGGCGCCAACCGTGCATTGCCACTATAACCTAATATATTATACCCTAGGGAGGGCACATACACAAGGTTAACCCTTGCCGCCGTGGAGAAAGGAAGTAATAAGAAGTGAAGAGAAGACAGGAAAGATGTAAAAGTGGGAGAGAAAGACGAAGATTGGAGAGGAGGACAGGAAAAGGCGACTGCCGATTTCCTCCAGGTGGGTCAGTCTGAAGGTGCCGTCTATGTGAAGCCGAGGCCGAAAAGGTGTGTTGCCTCCGCCGGGGGGCCTTAAAGGCCCAAACACCCAGCATCGGCTCAACCGCCAGGATCCCCTTTTCCCCAGACACGGCTAAGCTGCGCACGGCTACGCGCGGGAGGGTCCAACCCTCGTGTGCTCGGGTACGTGGTGTCGCAACACACCAAACGCCTGCTTACGCAGACGCCCCTGCGGGGTCTTACAAACAGCCGGTTTCCAATTGAACTTCACGAATGTCAATTTGGGCGCCGTCAGATTACCGCGTCCGGACTCCTCGTTGACGCATCCGTTTGCGCCGTACGTAATTTCACTGTGCCACGTTCTGCTTTTGACGTGCGGTGCTTCGTCGGCCTGTCGTCAGAAATTTCGACGACGTAGCTCGGCCTTTGACAGATATTCTTAAGAAGAAGACGCCATTCCTATGAAGCTCGGGCAGGCTCAAGCGTTCACCGCTCTCATCGGGTTTCTGACCACCCCTCTCCTACTTGCCCACTTCGATCCATCTGCACCGACCGACGTCCACACTGACGCAAGCGATCATGACTTCGACGCTGTTCTCGCCCGGCAACGGAATGGTACCGAGTGAGTGATAGCTTACGCCAGCCGCCTGTTCTCACAGCTGCCTAGAGAAATTGCGCCATCGCCGAGCGGGAGTCCTTGGCTTTAATTTGGGCTCTCGCCAAGTTGCTGCCATATTCTTACGGCCGCAAATTTTCGGTAGTTACAGACCACCAGGCATTCTGCTGGCTGTCTTCCCTCTGGGACCCGACAGGACGGCTTGCTCGCTGGGCTTTGCGGCTCCAGGAATTTTCATTTATTTTCACTTACAAGAGTGAACGCCTCCAGAAGGATGCTGACTGCCTCTCTGGTCACCCGTTGGGTCCTACTGATCCTGCAGCGCATGATCTGCTGACATGCGTGATGGCTTTTACTGACACGACCGACATGCGCGCTGAACAACAACGCGACGAATCCTCACAACCCATCATCGCCGGAATGCAATCTGGCGGCATGGACGCCACGAGCCGCATGTTTGTTCTGCATGGCGGCATCCTCTACCGCCGCAATATCAACCCTGACGGCCCTGAGTCGCTCCTTCTTCCTCGTCATGTGTGATCCATCGATCTCGAACAACTTCATGATTCACCAACGGTGGGACTCCTTGGCGCTTTGCGTACATACGACCGCGTACGACGCCGTTTCTTCTGGCCGCGTCTCTACCACTCCGTGCGTCGTTATGTCGCAAATTGTGAATTGTGTCAGAGCCGAAAGAAACTTCCCTTGCCACCTGTCGGACGATTCCGTCCAATTGAGGTTCCCTCTGAACCGTTCTTTAAAGTAGGCTTTGATCTATTTGGTCATTTTCAGATGACGACTAGAGGGAATAAGCGGATCGCCGTCGCTACTGATTA
Source organism: Dermacentor variabilis (assembly GCF_050947875.1). NCBI lineage: Eukaryota > Metazoa > Arthropoda > Arachnida > Ixodida > Ixodidae > Dermacentor > Dermacentor variabilis. Next base: position 94,416,225 of record NC_134574.1, on the reverse strand, counting down.
CGCGACACGCTACGCTATAACAAAAGCGTTGCCTACTAGTAGCACTACAGACGTCGCCGATTTTCTCCTCTACGACGTCATTCTCGACCACGCTGCACCTCGACAGTTACTTAAGAACCGCGGCTGCTCGTTCTTGTGTCGAGTTGTCGATGACCTCCTGCACTATTGTGCCACTGAGCACAAGCTGTCCACCGCCTACCACTCAAAAACAAAGGGTCGTACGGAACGTCTCAACTGAATAATGACAGAGATGCTGTCGATGTACGTCTCCGATGATCACCGCGACTGGGACGCCACGCTGGCGTACGTAAAGTTCGCGTAAAACTCGTCCCAACATGACACCACAGGTTAGTCACCCTGTTATCTTTTGTATTGTCTTTTGTATGCAACCCCATATTGCGGTTTGACAACATCCCCCTGTGCCACGTGTTACAACTGAGTACGCTCGTGAAGTCCTCGATCGCGCTCAGGTGGCACGTCAAGTCGCCCGATCTGCTTTGTTAGTATCGCAGCCTATACAAAAAGAGTATTATGACCGGTGCCATCGCTATGGTAAGTTCGCTTCTGGTGCTAGGGTGCTCTTTTAGTCATCATGTCATCGGGTTCGCCTCTCCCAGAAGCTTCTCTCTCGCTACACAGGGCCTTATGGAGTCCTACGTCAAGTTAACGCCGTAAATTACGAGACTGCGCCACTACAGTTTGACGCACACTCAAGTCCGACGCCTGTTGACGTCGTGCTTGTTTCGTGGCGGAAGCAATGCTTCGCTCCCAATTCTTCGCCTACCATGCTCCGAGACTGCGCTTCACCACCCGGGGTCCTGTTATGAAAGGATGAAGAAGAAAGGAAGATCGTGGTACGCTAGATGCTGCGTGTTGTTGGTGGTCAGCCATCTTAAGCACTCCGACTTATTCTGTATATGTATATTGTATATACAATCTTCTATACTCCCAACGTCCCCGTTACAATGAATTCTGAGAAATTCTGCTTTTATTCCCGGCCGTCTGTTCTATACTACTACGCCGTCGGAGTTATATGATTATTTTTGCGTCAGGCAAGCTTCGAGCTGAATTGTACTTTGAATTCTAGTTGACTCGAAGCATTGAACAGAAAAGCCGGGAACCCCGGCAAATATACACATTACAGAGACTAAAGTGCTTACCACAGCAGAAAATTGTTGGTTCACTGGTTCTCATAAAATCCGCTGCCGCCATGTGCTTTTCAAATTTACGGTCTGCGAAGTTTTGCTACTGCACCGTTACCCTTCCAAAGCTACTTAAAACTAACAGTAAGGCATTCTGGAGCTCTATGAAAGGAGATAGCGCTAGAAAGGTTACTCTAACTTGACTCACTGGGAAAGCAATCGCCGACCACGCATGCGTTGGTGTGCTAAATGACACGTTCGTACAGTCCTTTTTGCTGCCTTCACATGCTACTCCTCCCGAAATATGACCAAAAAATGCCCCCCTAGCAACTATTTCTAACGGTATTAAATCGATTATCAATAAATTAGAATTCATATCGTCAGGTGGTGTTGATGGAATTAACATTAAATTTGTACACAGTACTAGTGAGATTTGCTCAATAATTTTAGAATTACTTTATTCTCAGTCGCTTCACAACGACACATTGCCTTTAGATTGGAAAACGGCTAAGATCATTCCAATTCATAAATCTGGTGATACACATAACCCTTCTATTATAGGCCCATTAGTTTGACTTCAGTGCCCTGTAAGATAATGTAGCACGTAATTTTTTCTCAGGTAATCAATCATGCTCAATCTAACAACTTCTTTACATGGTTTTCGTAAAACATTCTCCTGTGATACCCAGCTACTTTGCTTTACTAACAACCTGCATTCCAACTTGGACGCATGCCTTCTTACGGACTGTGTATTTCTTCATTTTGCTAAAGCTTTTGACAAAGTACACCACACATTACTGCTATGTAAACTCAGAGCACTAAACATTGATACTAATGTAATTATTTGGATACAAGAACTTTTAACACACCGCATGCAATTTGTAAGCGCCAATGAAGTTAATTCAACTCTAACACCCGTCAAATCTGGCGTTCCACAAAGGTCTGTGCTTGGACCGGTGTTTTTGATCTATGTTAATGATTTACTTGGCAACATTTCGTCTAAAATTTGCCTTTTTGCAGATGACTGCTTAATATATCGTAAAATTACTGATGACGCTAATATTTCATCTCTTCAGGACGATATAAACACACTGCATAACTGGACTATAATATGGCGCATGCAGCTTAACGTCAAGAAACGTAAATCCATGCGAATATTCCGTACTAATGAAGCTTGTCCTACCTATTTACTTGAGAACATTCCTTTAGAGAGTGCAAGAAAATACAAATATATGGGCGCTCATATAACCTGTAACTTATCCTGGAAGTATCATATCGACTTTATAACAAGCAAACCTAATCGCACACTTGCATATCTTCGCAGAAACTTCTCGCTCGCATCATTATCGTTCAAACATTTGTTATATCCACAGTTGGAATATGCATCACCAGTATGGGACTCACATCATGCCTTCTCAATTAAACTGCCTTAAAAGTGTCCAGAATCGCTCTGCTCGGTTTATACTAGCTAATTACCGTCGTACGGCAAGCGTAACACAAATCAAGACTACAGTTAACCTACCTTCGCTGTTAACCCGCAGGAAACAATCACGCCTATGCTTATTTCATAAGATTTACTACCAGAACGCAGCGCTTCGGTCAGCATGGATCGATCCAGCAGCATTCATCTCCTCACGTAGAGATCACACGCATAAGGTACATGTGCCTCGCACTAACACATTCGCAATCATTTTTACCCAAAACATGCAACGAATGTAACGGTCTGCCAGCATGCATTGTTAGTATAAGTAATCCTGTTCAATTTAGAAACGCTTTAGTTAACTACATTTAAATCATCAACCTTGCGTTCCATATATCATTTGTCTTTTCATTGTATAAATACTATGTTTGCAACTTAGCTATGTTTGTATTGGCCTATCATTCCCAATTTCTTTTATTAAAAAGTGTACCAAGAGATTTCTATGGTGAACAACCGCTATTATTTTTTGTCTATGATGTGTAAATCAGTGAGCAAGCATAATTTATCATTGCTACCTATACTGTGCCTTTTCTGTACATCATTTTTACCTTCTTTACGTTGCCTCTCCCCTCCATAATTTATACTTACTGTGAGGGTACTGGAAATAAATAACTTAATTAAAGAGCAACCGTCGTTTGGTAAACTAATGCTATGAAATGCAATAATTTCAATTTCCAGAACCCACGTAGGGGATAAACAAACGGAATTATTAATGGTTCTAACGCTACACGCGATTGCTAGAGGCGCAATAAAACGCAATGCCTAATGAAATTTCAATGAAAGAACACTGAAGAAAAAATATTGCCAGCAGCAATGCATATTGTGAAAACCGCAACGGGACAACGTCTGCAGTTACAGCTAGTTCATACGCCAAAACTTCAATGCGCGTGTTCGCATTAATACTATACGTTCAGATGCTTAAATCGGCGAGGCTCGGTATGTGCTGACTCACACTATTGCAATGTTAGAAATTTAGCATTTAATACTATCATGAATAGTAAATCAACCTGCCGAATTGACACTGGATCACAGCTATACAGCACCCACTCACGGGGCCAGGCAATCCGTCGGGCATGGCCGTCGATCCTCCGTGGCCATCGCATTGGCACGAATTGTCGAAGTTGTGCTGGCTTCTTGCAATATACGATAACAGCCGTAGACCTGAAGATCGCGGAGATCACCGACAGCGTTTATCGACGTGGGCAGATGACTTCCCAGCGTCGCCGGTAGAAGGATATGACAGTAATTGCTGTCGACAATGATGAGCTCTCTCGAAAGAACGCTTACATCCGGTGTTTTGGGCTGAGCCGTGGACTTAGCGCCTATACGGACAAAGCTATCCGAGAGATGGCCAAGGGTGTATTTATGAGCGACGAGAATTGTGTAGTACTTTCTGCCAGACAACCGGGCACGCGCAATTACTCGGGAACATTTTAGGACTTGTATAAAAGCCGACGCGCTTCATCAGCTGATCAGATTTTCGATGGCGGCCGAGTGTGTTCGTCGCTATCCTCGTTTATTGACGGCAGCCTGTTTTTGAGGGTAGAAGTTCACCGTATAAAACACAAATTTCTTCATTGGCAGTTTTGTTGCTTTCTTCAACGTCGACACTAGGTGAAAATATGGACGGACGTCCACTTAACGATGAGGAAGTCGTCAGCTAAACGCCAGGTACGATAAAGGAGAAATGCGTTGTTCACCAGGTCACCATTTTTGCAGCGTTGAATCGGCATAGATGCTTACCAAGCAGCAGAAAGCGCTCCTTCGTACGCCCCTCACCCGATGCGTTCACGACACATGACGCGCGGATAACATTACGTTACGATCTTTTAAGCCGTATCTACATCTACGGTTCTGACATCGACGGTTCCCCGTCGTATCTAACAGTTTGGACAGGAAGGCCGCCCACCGTAATCAAACACGTGACTGTGAATTGTTATAAAATGGCAGAACAATTTATGCACAATTTCATACTGGATCAGCCATGCCAAGTATATTTTTGGCAGAGCGTTATGTAATATTTACCATGCATGACAGACGCATGCCACACATTATGACAGTTGCGGAGCACGCGTATTAGTCGATTGGCAGGATTTTTAAGGCGCACCGCTATGAAGGGAGCCTTGAAGAAGCGCCCCGAGGATACCGACCAAACACAACGACGTCTAACAGAGACGAAGGCGTTCTAAATGCTGCAAAGTACGGCCCACGTGTGACAGCGAATGGTATCGTAAATGACCTCGGCCTTAGCGATAGCACACGCTCGGTGAGACGGCGTCTTCATACAGGTGTGGTCCTCCGCAGCCGCGTGTCGGATAAGAGGCCACGGTTGTCTGACATAAAGAAAGCTAACTGGTCGCTAGCTGCCCCCGAACACCAGACATGGACTGCAAAGGACGATAGTAATGTGTTCTCGGACGAGTGTACATTCGCGACGCAATGTGAGCAGTACCAACGTATCCGGAGGACTAGGAACACCTAACATGATTACTGGTCTCAAATTTTGCTAGCTTCTAAACTCAAAAATGAGACGCCGAAACAATATGTAATCAGTGTGTTATCATAAACTCACTACGAATGTTTAACTACGTATTGCCATATTACGTATGCATTGCTTTCATTCGAGAATTTACCTTGTCACCTACACTGAGGGGGCGATATGAGTACACGCAGTAAACAGCGTAGCGGTTAGCATTTTCTGCTTCTCCCTTGCAACAAATACTGCTTCGCAAAGTTTCACTGTGCGGCTGCTCGAGCAGCTTCTTGATTCAGCGATAGCCACCACGGAAATAAAGTGGCGCTCACTGAGTGCTCCGTCATTTGAAGGCTCTATCGTAGGCTGTCAACGCTTTCATTGTGCGCCACACAGTATTCGGCATTTGCCTATCACGCCCAAATAAGAGCGTAATAATGGCAAACATTGCTTTGTTTTGACCGATTTGAAGGAAGAAATATTAAGCGAGTAGTCAGGTAGTGGAGGCTGCTCCGTCAGCGTCTCGTGAGAAACATCAAAAGACGGATTCGGGCTCTTGGTGCATCTCAAAGCCCGGTTCGATGCTGCCACATAAAGCGATCTCCTAGACAGTACCCTGCTCTCCCATATCCTTGGTGGACCATTTCCTGACGGATGCTTTCACCACCAGCGAGACAGGGGCCCTGTCCTTATGGAAGGGTCGGTGAATTAGTTTCTAGAGCAAAGAGCCATTATGGTGCTAGTGTGGCCGCCGTAGGTGGCCGACATGAATATAATAAAAAGTTCTTTGTTGCCATAAAACTGTGCATATCTCGTCAATCACTTGGCACAGCCTCAGTCGATGTCTCGTGGGCGGCCATGGAGGCCGAGTGCAATCGTCTGGTTCATACAGACCTCGCCGTTTGTCTGTTGAACAGCTTGCCCCACTGGATGGCGGCCGTTGTGGCTGCTTGAAGTGACATCACGAATTACTTGTATTTTAAAAGGCGCAAGCCAAGTGGGCAGATCTAGCCTACAGAAAGCCATGCGAGTGAAGATATTTTTCCTGTGCGAATGATGAAAAATAAAAGTTAATATTTATGCCTTCTACGCTCATTCATCTCTTTGTTTTGGTGAGTGTACAGTATGCCTCAAGCACCCTGACCCTACTCTGAAAACATGAGTCATGCTAGCACATCGCGAAACTGTGGGCCGGATGCAGCCTCGATGCGTCACCGAGGCTCTCGCCGTCAGCGTATACCACAATGCAGCAGCTCTATTCGCGAGAGCGCACCGTTGGCCCAAGAAGCGCTGGTGGCCACGCGGTCCGAATGTCGTGTTTTCTCTGCTGAGTGCTGTACACCTACCTTCGTCATTGTAACACATGCACAGTACTTTTCTGGCTGGGTAACATACCACTGTATATTACAATTTATTTAAGATTTGGCCGAAATTTGAAGAAACTTGAGCGTTTCCTAGCATTCTTTACAATCGGTAGTTCAAGTAATGCGTAACCATTTACCAGATGTTGGCCGAGAAATTGAATCAGCGCTCCTATGGCTTGGCAGCCATGGACACTGTGGACGTTGGCGCCAGGAAAACACGAACTACGGTTTTCAATATTTCACGGTTCCTATGGGGAGCGCTTTTTGCTTGTCCCAGCAGCAGTCAGGCGCTGCGCTTTATCTAGAACCCAGAAACGAGCATCACTGCATTGAATCAGGGGCACGCAGATGTTTGTCTCGAGCGCGCGCATTGAGCGAGTTTTCAGTGTCCCAGCGGATGTACATGAAAATTGAGCAAATTAAAGATAAAAATTTTGAATCGCAACATTTGTAGCGTTAAGTCGCCTTCGAAGGTCTGCAGTAGTAGCATTAAAAGAGCATGGCAAACCCTTTCCATTTAGTTTATTTGCGTTATTTCAATAAAAGTAGGGAGGGAAGAAACCTTCCAATACTCGATTTCATTTTAGCAGTTATTGAGGGACCTTTATGGGGCCTAAATTGGTAATGGTATTCAAATACATAATTCGTAACGGTATTCAAATGCTCAAATATGGCCAGAATCTATGAAAATTTTCATGCGATATGAAGCCTGTAGTGCCTTTGGTCTCCCCCCCCCCTTAATACAGATTTGGTACACTCCTTTCTTTCCCTCTGTCAACTTTTAACAACAAAGACAAGTTTTCTAGAATTTGATAGGTGTTAAAATTAAGTCGGAGGACAAGTGAACTTATACAATGACACACTTCTTTGCTTACCTATGCACCCGGTTGGTTTCAATAAATTGATGCACGCAGAAAAATTAGGTATAAAGTGGGGGGGGACTGGTTGAGTTGTTTCAATGTAGGATCCCCATTACTTAACGTCAGAAACCAACACGGGGGCGGTGAGATCGCATGTCTCTCCCGATATATTAATTTAATTTCTTGACATTATCGTTCGAATGCATTGTTACTTCTTAACACATGTTTCCTTCCACCAAAATTCGTGGGTATGAGTGCCAAAATAACTTTGGTGTTCTTTAAGGTGCGGGTTAACTCCCACCAATAGGCATAGGCTTAACCATCAATGGTTACTTTCTAAATTTTGGTGTCACTCAATTGTGGTCCCCCCATATGTCCAGGTTTCGTCTCCATCCAATTGTGGGTTTTAGTACCTTAATAAGCACTATCATAAATATTTCCGCTACAATTACCTTGCAATTGATTAGCACCAAAGTCGTGGGTTCCACTACCACCGTAGTCATTCGTTCGAGTGACCTACTTAACTTTATCTTAATTACCTATGCCCTAAATAAATTCTCCTAAATCACAGCAAAGGTCGTGGCTGCACTCCGACCAATGGTTGTGGTTCGACTGCTTATGGTGGTCGTATTCATTTTGGTGCCATTAAATTTCAGTCCAACCAAAGGTCGAGGATTCGACTGCCACCAAAGGTCGTGGGGTTGGATGCCCTAATTATATGTATCTTAATTATCCATGTCCTAATTAACTTTTCATAAGTACCAGTAATGGTTGTGAGTTCGATTCCTACCAATGGTCACTTTCAGTGTGTTTATTGTTTTTAAGCATTTGACCTTGAGGTACTTTATGTGTGGAATAAAGGTTAATTTAGAATCAAGTATGATGCCTAAGAACTTGTGTTCTTTGTTCACAGGAATTCGCTGACCATACATTTCGATAGTGGGTTCTGCAATGAGCCCTCTCTTTCTTATGTAAAGCACACAAGAACTTTTGTTGGGGTTTACTTTAAATGCGTTTTCTTCTGCCCATTTCGACACTTTGTTCAAGCCGTGTTGTATTTGCCACTCACATACTGTAAGTTTGCAGGATTTGAAACCCATCTGTATGTCGTTTACGTAAAAGAATAAAAAAATGGCTAGCGGTAATGAAGCACGAAGGGTGTTCCTTTTCACGATCAAGAGCGTGCAGCTAAGTACACCTCCTTGAGGTACACTAGTTTCCTATACAAAAGGTCGCGACAATACATTGCGGACTTTCACGCAGACACAGATGCCCCTAGACATAGGGGCATCGAGGGTAACGTTCTAGCAGACCAGATGGCCACATCAATTTCAATGCATGCAGTTAACCCTACAGCTTCGGTCTCTGTCACAGACCTGAAGCCTTTCTTAAGAAGAAAACTGCGAAACTACTGGCAACGCTTCTGGGACCTGGAAACAAATAATAAGCTGCATGTAATAAAGTCACAATTAGGTTTCTGGCCTCCTGTAACAAAATTCCGTCGGACAGATGTCCTATTCTGTCGTCTAAGAATAGGACACACATCTGGCACACATAACTTTTTACTCAAGCGAAACGAGCCTCCAACCTGTGCTAGATGTGGGGAGAAGCTGACCGTACTCCACGTCCTCCTGGGGTGTCGGGAAGCCGAATCTGAGAGAAAGAGACATTTTTCCTTAGCATACCTACCGCACATTCCTCTCCATCCTGAAATGTTTCTTGATCGAGAACTGCTTTTTAATACAGACACAGTCCTAGGATTCCTCAGAGATGTGGTCTTACATGTTATTAGCCCCATGCATTCGTAGCGTCTCCTCTCTCCAGAGGATGCCACTTGCGATAATTGTTCTGCATAGCACGTGCCTTTAGGTCCTTGTGTTTCAAGGGGTCCAAGGAGGCAGTAGTGCTCTAGCATTTCTTATAATCTGATATATTTGACCTATCGTGTCATTCTTTCTAAATGCTTTCAAATGTTCATATACAAGTCATACGTCATCGCCATAATTTCATTATACAGATTTTACGCAATCTAGAGCGTATATTTTAAGGCCCCTTTACAGCCACGTCGCACCAACTTCATAGTAATAATTACACAGCAAGCTCATTACCACAGACATGGCGCTCTTTGGCCATACCTGGCCCTTGCGCCATAAAACCCCATACATGATCATTATCTCCATTAGGCAAGCTTGATTCGTTGGGTATAACAGCGCGGAAGAGATTGTTATCTTGATCGTCTAAAGTTTTTAGTTTTTATTCTTATGAAAGGACAATACTGTCCCCACGCGTTATTTCAGATGTAAATTGAAATAGATTGTTTTCCGAGAAATTTTACAGCGGCAGCAGGTATGCGCTCGGAATTGCGTTTGCCCTGTCCGTTCTTTCATTGCCTCCGTGTATTCTGTTAAGCTGACGGTGGCATTTGTGTGATGAAAGATGAACAATGATTACAACCAACTTTCATCATTAAAACAATTTATCGCCAGTAACACCATTGCCGCCGCGAAAAAAGAAAGAAAAATGCCCTCGCGAACGGCCTCCGCTGGGTTCTCAACTAAGCCTCTGTTTGAAGTCGAGCTGAACTACCACGCAGCAGTACTTGTCAGTTAGTGACAGGCATTATAGATCCCACAGACTCCGTGAGCAGTAGCAGCTGTGTACCCCTTTCGGAGGCCATAACGGGCATCGTAGTGGCGGAGGAGCATTTGCTTGCTTTATTTGCGGTCACATATAAATTGCTCTTGACATGTGTGTATCAGTGTCAGCGTGTAATTTGCGGTGGTAATGCTTGTGAGGAGAGTTTCGCGGGCACAAATGAGGGCTACATGGTAGTGATGATGGTAACCTGCACCCCCCCCCCCCCAAAGTATGAAATAATATCTGAATTAAACATATTTTGTGGGCACAGCGCTGTGACTTCAGAGCCATTGGCCCGCAGAGGCTCACGGAGATCACACAGGATGCAAAAGCAATAAAACAGATAAGCTTTGCTGCTCGACGCTACCGATCAAGTGGACGGCTTCCTGGTCGCTGCCCTTGGCGCTCCAGCCCCAGGCTGGCTGCGCCGGGCACGGGCGCATGTGCTAGGCCTAGATAGGGACGATGGCAGTAAAGTGGTGCAGCCATGCGGCATATACTACCATCATTTAAAAAGTAATATCTAGAACTTTAAATATATGAGTTAATAAGCCCTTTGCGAAACACCAGCGAACATATGTCTTACAAAGCTATGTACTTTGTCGGAATAAAACTCACTCCCTTAGACTGAGAGCGTAGCCTGAGACTAAGAGAGTTGTAAGCTATGTCCATGTGCGTAATTTGAATTACACAACGTGCATTACTATATAATGCAAAAAATGAAGATGCTTACGTCACAAAGGACAAGTCAGCTATTTATTAGTTTTTTCATAATATCATGTAAGTACTATCGCAGAAACTGTATTGCTTCATGAAAAAGTACAATTTGTTTTTCGTTGTTTCGAACTTTTAATTTGTAATTAGTGGTTTTTACCGCCTCATCCTCACTCTCTTCCAAGCACATTATGACTACTGTTTACGTGTACCGTTCACCGTAGTGGTTGAACGCAATTATTGCAGGGAGAAGCTTGGAATATAAAATACGATGTTGGTCTTAATGGTGGCCGAACGCTGCCATTGCTGTAAATCTATTCGGAGGTGAAGAAATCGCAGCTCTGATCCCTTCTTTATGTTTTTTTTTGTTTTAGTATTTTTACCCGCTCTTGGTGTTTCGAATTCCAACTGCTATTATTTCTATTCTTGACGCGAGTGCAATGACTAAGTTTGCATGTATTGAAAGGCTGTCTGATCAACGTCGCATTCCCTACCCAGCTCCTTACACTTCTTTGAAGTTCAACGGGCAAACTTAAAATACTGACGCATCGTCGTGATCAGAAGCTCTCAATAACAGCCTTCGGTGTTGACATAGTAATGTGGGCCAGAAATTATGAATGAGAGCCTTCTCTGAAGCAGCCGCAATTTACAATAAAAATGAGCATAAGGTAAGCAAAAGTGTGAATACCTCTGTCGTGATTGCTTACTCGAGCTAGTAGCCTGAAGAGTCGGTACAGAGTAATTCAAATACAAAGTTTGAGTTCTTGCAGGTGTTCTTGCTCTCAAGGAATGAGCACGTAAGTTTCTCGAGACCTTTAACCTTAAGTTTAATGTTATCATCCGTTCGCTGCTCTATGGCCGCGGACTCATCGACAAAAAGCATAGCTAGTGCCACATGAAGAGCGCATCTTATAAAAAATAGCTTGTGTTACAAATAAATATGTTTCGAACTCTGATTATGTATAACGTTGTGTCGTATTGTGCTTTCTTGATTTCTGTTAGTGTGATGTTATAATGAAGTATCTTCCCAAACTATTATTTTATAACTTAAACATGCATAGCTGCTGAATTAGCTGCTATTTTCAGATATTGCGTGATTCTGAAATATGGATCTAATTCGTTATATTCTCCGAATGGGAGCCAAACTGTAATCTTTAAGTGAATTCACCGCTTACAATTTTTGGAGAAGTGTAGAAAACGCGCGTATTATCACTCGAGGAAAAAATTTTCAGAAATGTTCACTCAAGTTCATTTGTGTATAAGGCTTCAATGGAGAGAAGTAGGTGGTCGTTCACTGTTTGAGTCCTGAAGCAATGGCTCCCAACCAGACAAGCTCGTAGACATCTTGAAATGTCGAAAATGGACGCCAAATAATTTTACATGCTCGAATGAAAGCGAAGTGATATTACCTTGATCGCTCGGAGCCATAGTGCTCCGAGAATATTCGTGTATAGCAATTCAGCGTTGGCTTATACCGGATATTCTGCCCGTCTGTTGGCATTCTTGTAATAATATACAGCTCTACCTACCGGGTCGAAGAAGACATTCAGCTCGATGACTCGTTGATAACTAAAAATGGAAGCACTTTGGCATTTTCGTTCCTGTATGAAATATAGAAAGCATGTCTTCACCATTACTAAATGCACCAAGCAATAATTGTGAAAGAAAATAAAATGGCAAGGCTTCGAACACGGAAACTTTTCCGGTCGCTTCCATGCAGAAGACCATCTGCGCAGTCCGTTTGAAGTATAGTGGAACTACCGTGCCGGAATCGTAAGCCGCTATTTTCATGGCTTATCACAGTGATCCGCTTAAAAAGCTTTCCTAAGCTTTGCATTCATGAACATCACGCAGGAAGTCAACACAGAAGGTAACTACTGATAAAATTCAGCGATTAGGCTCTGAGGTACTGCAGTATGTGAATATTCAGTGCATAATACTTCCAGTTCTTCAAAAGGAGCGCGAAGGTCGAGACAGTCATTTCACCATGACTTTGTGAAAACCGCAAAGAAGACCTCTATTAAGCAAGCTCGCGTCGCTGGGTATAAGAGCGTAGAAGACATTGTTATCTTGATCGTCTAACGTTTTCAGTTTTTAATCGTACGGCACAACAACAGTATACCCACGCGTTGTTTCAGATCTAATTTGAAATAGATTGTTTTCCGAATAATTTTACTGCGGCAGCAGGTAAGTTCTCAGAATCGCGTTTGCCTTGCCCGTTCTTTGACACCGTTCACGTATTCTGTTAAGCTGACGGTGACATCTTTATGATGAACGACGAACAACGATTTTACCGAACTTTTATCATTAAAACAATTTATCACCAGTAACACGATCGCCGCTGTGAAAAAAAAAAGTCCTCCCAAATGGTCTCCGCTGGGTTCTCAACTAAGCCTCTTCATTTGAAGTCGAGCGAGCAAACTAATGAACTACCATGCAGCAGTACTTGCAGTATTGACAGCCGTTCTAGTTCACAGAGTCTCTGTGAGCAGTGGCAGCTGTCTACGCCTTTCGGAGGCCATAATGGCCATCCTAGTGGCGCAGAAGCATTTGCTTGCTTTATTGGCGGTCGCATATAAATTCTTCTTGACATGTGTGTGTCTGTGTCGGCGTGTAATTTAGTGCGGTCATGGTTGTGAGGACAGTTTCGCGGGCACAAACGAAAGGTACATGGTATTGATGATGGTAATCCTCAATTAGGGCACATACCTCTATAGTGGTCGCACCGTTAATAAATCGTTTGTGGAGAAAACAAGATTGAGAGCACAGACCGTGTCAATGTAAAGAGCAACGACGGGGAGAGCACACATAATTTTTTTTCCAATATTAGTAAGTTATATTCAAGCCCCCCAACTTTCCCGTATAGCAACATTGCTCATGTATAGAGAGAACAAAATTATCTAATCCTGGTGGTAGAACTACATTTTTTCCACTAAAACATCCGCTGCAGTAGAAGTTGTGGCCTCATATTTGGTTACTCCGTGGCAGAAATATTGAAACTTGTCATAGAGTATAAAAGGCATGGAACCTTTAATATAAGAGCTGCTTCTTTTGCTGTGGCGTAAGTATATATGTAAAAAAACCTAATTTACGAATGTATATGTCGAGCAAGTTTCAAGGTAATCTACAAAAACTTGATACAGTTAGGTCTTGATTGAGTATGTTCTTTAACATGGAACAAAAAATGCGACTGTTTTACGTGAAACAAACCAACCTACACCAAATTTGTTATATATCTGAATGAAACATATTTTGTGGAGACAGGGCCGTGACTTCAGAACCAATGGTCAGTTGAGGCTCACAGAGATCACACATTCTGCAAGAACACAACAAGAGATAAGCTTTACTGCTTGACGCTACCGATCAAGTCGACGGCTGCCTAGTCGCTGCTCCTTGTGTTCCAGCCCCAGGCTGACTGCGGAGAGCACGGGTGCATGAGCCAGGCCCTGATGGGGATGCTGGCAGTACAGTGGTGCAGCCATGCAGCATCTCTTCCCATGGTTTAAGTAGTGATAATTAGAACTGCATAAATATAATTGCATAAGGCTTGTGAAACACCAGCCAACGTAAATCCTACAAATCTAAGCATTTTCTCGGAATAAAGCTCACTAGCATTGACTGAGAGCGTAGTCTTAGCAGAAGAGAGTAGTAAGCTATGGTGCAGTTGCGTAGTTTCAATTACAGAACGTGCATTAATGTATATGCAAAAAAGGAAGAGGCTTACATCACAAAGAACAAGTCGGCTATAGTTTAGGCTATCCAAACTGTCATTTAAGCCGTATCACAGAAACGCATTGCTTGGGAAAAAATTAAGACTTTTTTTTCTTTTTTTGAACTCTTTAATTACTATTAAGGGTTTTACAGCCAAATGCTCGCTCTCTTCAAAGCACATTATAACTACTGTACGTGTACCGTTCACCGTAGTGGTTGGAGGCAATTATTGCAGGGAGAAGCTTGGGAAGGAAAATTAGATGTAGGTCTTAACGTGGGCAGAAGGCTGCCATCGCTGTATATGGATTCGAAGCCGAAGCCATCACTGGTTTCATCTGTTCTTTATTTACTTTTTTCTTTAGGTTTCCTTATGCACTCTGGGCGTTTCGCATTCAAGCTGCTGTCATTACTATTTTTGACGCGAGTGCAATGAATGAGTGCATGTATTGAAAGGCTGTCGGATCGACGTCACATTCGCTGCCCAGCTTTTTACATTTCTAAGGAGTTCAACGGGCAAATTTATTATTCTGACGCATCGTCGAGATCTGAGGCTGTGAATAACTTCCTTCGGTGTTGACGTAGTAATGTGCAACGCTGTAATGAAAAAAACGATCATAAAGTCAAGAAACGTGCCAATACTTCTGTCGTGTTTGCTTAGCCGAGCTAGTAAGCTGAACAATCTGTCGGCAGTAATGTAAGTACAACGCTTGTGTTGTTGCACCTATTCTTGTTCTCAAGCATCGAGTATGTTAGTTTGCCGAGACCTTTATCTTTAGGTTTACAGTTATCATTCCTTCGCTCCTACATGCCAGCGAACACAACGACAGAAAGCGTTGTTAGTTCGATATGATGAATACATTTTCTGATAAGAGATACCTTTTTTACTAAAACATATGTGCCTAACACTGATTATCTATCACATTCTCTCGCATTGCGCTCGCTTGATTTCTTTTATTGCGATGATGAATTATCTTCCAAGCACTATTGTTTTATAATTTAGATATCCGTACGGGCTGAATTAGCTGCTATTTCCAGATATGCACGATCCAGAAAGTTAGCACTCATGCGCTGTATTTTCTAGTGGGAGGGGAAATGGTGACCTTTAGGTGGGTTAGCTGTTTAGGATATGTCCCAGAGGTTTGAAATATAATACCACTCGAGGAAATCGTTTTAGAAATGTTGGCGCAAGTTCTAAGGACCTTCGAAGGAAAGAGCCAGGTGGTCGATCTATAAGACACCTTAAGCAATGCTCCCAGCAAGACAAGCTAGTAAACATTTTAAAAATGCTGAAAATTCAAGGCGCTCAATATTTTCAGTATTTAAGCATACAGAACGACAATACCCTCCCCACGCGTTCCTTTACATGTAATTGAGAATATATTGTCTGCCGTGTAATTCTACGGCGAAAAGATGTGTGACCGAAATTAAGGTTGCCTTGTAGACCCGTTCACTCCGTCCGTCTTTTCTGTTACACTGATGCTGACATCTGTCGTGATTAACGATAAACAATGCTTGCAACTATGATCATTACCACAACATTTTATTTAGTGTGATTCCCGCAGTGAGAAGAAAAAGAAGAGTTTTCAAAACTGCCTCTGCTGGGGTCTCAAGCTACGCCATTGAAGGCGTGTTCATTTATTGTCGAGGGCGGTAACCGCTGCACTACTAATTAGTGACAGGCGTTATACTATACAGAGACTCAGAGATTCGTGGCTGCTGTGTATGTATGTCGCAGGCCATAATGACCGCAGTAGTAGTGAAAGAGGATTTGTTTGCGTTTTATGGCATCGCACCTAATTTCTTCTTGACAAGATTGAGCTGTGTCGGCGTGTTTTAGCGTTGTCATGCTTGTAAGAAGAGTGTCACCAGAATAAAGCTGGTGTACGTGTTAATGATGCTGATAACCCTCAAATATGGCACTTACTTAAGTAAAGGATGCGTGGATAAAAGAAAGCATTACAGAAATAACTAACGTATACAGCACAGACCACGTCAATGGCAACAACAAAAACGCAGTGAAAACGCCACATTTGTTACATAGTACCTCCCAATATTTGGAGCCCCTAGTCTCTCATATAGCAACATTGCACATTCAATGAGAAAATTAATTTAATCAAATCTCACTAGTAGCATTGCGTTTCTTTTTCTCTAAAATATCAACTACAGTAGAAGCTCCTGGCTCAGATTTGATTAGCACCAAGGAAGAAACATTGGAACTTGTCGTCGAGTCCAAAAAGCATGCAGCTTTTAAAAGAAAATTGCCTCTTCATCTGTGTCGTAAATATGTAAAAACCATACTGCAAGAATGACTAAGAGGACCGAGTTTGAAAGTAATCTCAAATGACAAGACACAGTTATGTTAGGTGGGTGTGTGCTTGAAGGTTGACCAACAAAAAGAAAGTGAAGAAATGTGATTTTCTTTATTGGAAAAAACATACAATAAATTATCCTACTAGGATGGATGGATGGATGAAAAACTTTATTAGGGTCCTTTAGGGCGCGCACTAGCGCGCAGCGGGCCGCTCCCACGTCGGGACAGAGAGGCCGAGTCTCTCCGCCGCGTCGCGGGCCCGTTGGACAGCCCATAACTGTTCTTCGAGGTTGGCGCTGTGTAGGACCGCATCCCAACGTGAAGAAGTGTTGTTTTTATCGCTGTGTAACGCGGGACATCGCCAGAGCATGTGAGGTAAATTCGCTAAATCATTGCATAGTGCACATGCATTTGTTGTCTGAATTTCGGGGTACACCTTGTGAAGAAGTAGGGGGTTTGGGTAAGCCCCCGTCTGTAGAAGCCTTAGTGTCAAAGCTTGAGGTCTATTGAGTTTGCACTGTGGGAGGGGGTAGATCCTCCGAGCCAAATAAAAGTGCTTAGTAATTTCCGTGTAGGAGGAAGGAGAGTCCCGATTGTCAGTAGCCCCAGCGTCACGCTGCCCGGTAGCTACGCGGTTGATGATCCCTCGCGCAGCTCCGTGTGCCGACTCGTTGAGGTTGGGCGGGGCACCCTCGATCTGTCCCATGTGGGCTGGAAACCATATCAATGTGTGTGGCTTGATCTCCTTGCTTCCTAGTATCCTTAGGGCCAGCTCGGATATGGTTCCTTTGGCAAACGCCCTAACAGCTGATATGGAGTCACTGTAGATTGATGTTCTCTTGTCGTCCAATAAGGCCATCGCTATTGCAGCCTGCTCTGCGATCTCAGAGGACGTCGTCCGAATCGAGATTGCGTTTGTTATTTGCCTTTCATGATCTACGCTAACTACAGCGAAGGCCTGTCCGTCGACGTAGCGCGCTGCGTCTACGAAACTGTTCTCCGAAGCCCGTTCACGAGCCTTTTCCAGGAGAGCCTTCGCGCGCGCCCGACGTCTTCCCACGTTGTGCTCTGGATGGACGTTTCGTCGGATCGGGGCGACAATGATGCGGTCCCGCTGCTCTCGAGGGATGCTACAGAATTTTGTTTTGATTACTGTGGGGGAAACGCCCAGCTCCTGTAAGATGTGTCTTCCAGCTTGTGTGGTAGATAGCCTGACGAACTGGGCCCTCTCCTGTGCTTCCGCTATTTCCTCTAGCGTGTTATGCATGCCAAGTTGAAGTAAGCGTTCCGTGTGAGTGTATATGGGGAGGCCAAGAGCCTTCTTTATTCCTTTTCTGATTAATGCGTTGAGCTTATCCCGCTCCGATCTTTGCCAGTTGTGCATAGCCACGACGTAAGTGAAATGACACATTACGAACGCATGTACCAATCTCACGAGGTTATCTTCTCCGAGGCCTTGCTGCCGGTTGGCCACTCTTCTGATTAGTCTGATGGCATTGTCCGTCTTCTTAGTGAGTCGCAGCACTGTCTGGTTGTTTGAACCATTCGACTCTACCATCATGCCGAGAATCCGGATAGCATCCACCCTCGGAATATATCCTCCGTCGTTTGTGCGCAGGTTTATGTCGCAATCGGCGAGTGGTTTCCACCCCTTTGGTTTCGGGCCTCTTCGCTTGGGTCGATAAAGTAGCAGTTCCGACTTGTGCGGTGAGCACCGAAGGCCCGTGGACTCAAGGTATCTCTGGGTAGCATCAATCGCCTCTTGCAGGGCCGTCTCTACCTGTCCGTCACTACCTCCCGTACACCAGATGGTAACGTCGTTTGCGTATATGGTATGACTGATACCGTCGATAGCAGAGAGTGTCCTGGATAGCCCAATCATGACGAGGTTAAAGAGAGTTGGGGATATAACTGCCCCTTGTGGCGTCCCCTTAGACCCCAGCTTGATCATGTCTGAAGTCAGGTCCCCGATCTTAAGGGTGGCTTCTCTGTTTGACAGGAAAGATCTCGTGTAGGAATGAAAGTGCTTCCCCAGGTTAAGACTCGAGATTGTGTTCAAAACGAACGAGTGAAGAACGTTATCGAAGGCCTTTTCCAGATCTAGACCTAGTATGGCTCTCGTGTCCCGCGTAGTACAGTCAATAATGTGATGCTTGATGAGCTTCATCGCGTCCTGCGTCGACAGTCCGACCCTGAAGCCGATCATGTTGTGCGGGTAAATGTCGTGGTCCTCCAGGTAGCGTGAAAGCCTGTTTAGGATTGCGTGCTCAGCAACCTTCCCTACGCACGATGTGAGCGAAATTGGGCGGAGGTTATCGAGGCTGGGCGGCTTGCCTGGCTTGGGGATAAGAATGGTGTTGGCCGATTTCCACATGTCCGGGACTTTACCGCTGCTCCATGTTTGGTTAATGATGTCCGTTAGGTATTCGATGGACTTTTCGTCCAGGTTCCGTAGAGCTTTGTTTGTGATCTTGTCCGGACCCGGAGCCGATCTGCCGTTGAGGGCATGGAGCGCCTGCCTGATCTCCTCAATCCCGAATTCTGCGTCGAGCTCAGGGTTGTCGGAGCCTTCGTAGTCAGGGGAAGGTGGTGTAGGGCCCGACGCGACTGATAGGTACTTCTTCACTAGTTTGGATAAAATTTCATTGTTCGAATATTTTCGCTTTGCTGTGTGTAGGGTGCGCGCCAGTGTGTTGCGTTGGTTGGTTTTAGTGTTTGTCTCGTCGAGGAGATGCTTTAGGAGGTTCCAGGTGCCCCCGTTGCGCAGCTGCCCGTCGATCGAGTTACACACCTCATCCCATTGTTGCTTAGAAAGGGCTCTGCAGTGTTCCTCTATAGTTCTATTGATTTCCGATATCCTTTTTCTTAGCCTACGGTTGAGCCGTTGTCCTTTCCACCTGGCGAGGAGCGACTGCTTCGCCTCCAACAGGTGAGCCAGACGGCTGTCCATCTTTTCCACTGGAAGATCGGTACAAACCTCTTTGGTAGTAGCTTTGATGTCTTGTTTAACCTGTACAACCCATTGTTCGAGGCTAGGCTTCTCCACACACTCCGTTCGCTCTTCCCTAATTTTGCGAAATTTGTCCCAATCTGTGTACTGGAACATACGCTGTCTCTTCTGCTCGACTTGGAGGTGCGTGGCCAAGATGTAATGGTCGCTACCAAAGTCTACCCCGAGGTTCGTCCACTTGACGGCTGCATTGCTCCTGACAAAGGTGAGATCCGGTGTCGTGTCACGGCTCGACGATGTTCCACATCTGGTGGGGAACGCTGGGTCCGTGACTAGCATCAAGTTTAGGTTTATGGCCTCACGCCAGAGTTCCTCCCCCTTGTTAGTGTTATATGGGTAGCCCCAGGTGTGGTACGGCGCGTTGAAATCACCAGCTATGATCAAAGGGGAGTCGCGTGCTAGTTGCGTGGCCTTGGTGATTAGGGCTTTGAAGCGTTGTCGTGGAGCTTTGGGACTACTGTAGACATTCAGGATGAATATACTTTCGCGGTTAGTTGGGCTAGGAATTATCTCTATCATCATGTATTCGACTGTACTTGCGGTCATATTAAGGTCGTGAGTGATGTGGGTCAGCTTGTTGCTAATCAGTACGGCGATCCCCCGTCCTTCTTCATGTTTTGCTACGGGCTTGTAGCCAGACAGCGTGACGTTAGATGTTAATGTTTCTTGTAAAACGATAACATTTGGCTTCTCTGCGTGTGAGCGAATATATTGTTGCAGGGGAGCCCTCTTGGGAAGGAAACCCCTGCAATTCCATTGCCACATTCTGAATGAGCTAGTTTGAGTGGCCATCGTATTGCTCTTGAGGTGCTGTGCTAACCTTTGGAGGGCCGATCGCCCCCGAGCTGTTACTAGTCGATGCTGTTGCTGGGAGTGTAGGAGCTTTAGGTACCAGCACAGGTGTTACAACGTTTTCTAAGAAGGATTCAATTTTGCTGATCCGCTGATTAGTGCGCTCCTCCATGGACGCCATGTTGCTGTGGAAGAGCGAGAACTTTTCATTTATCTGCTTTATGCTGTCACTTAGAGCGGAGAGCAACTCGCGAATCTCCGATTTGGCCCTGCCTGGTGCTCTTTCTTGCTCGTTAGCGATTGCCCTCTTCTTAGCGGAGTGAATAAAATATATTTAAATGTTAAAAATTAGAAATACTTCATATAAAAGCATTATACGTTCATTAAATACCTGGAAGCATTACCTTCCGTAAGCCTATATCTCCCGAGTCAACCGAGGCTGCGGTGGAGCTGATGGAGGAGGCGTCCGTATCGGCTTCCATGCCCGCCGCGACCATCGCGAAAGGATCGCTTGCAGAACTCCTCGATCGGTTAGCGGAGGCGATTAAGACACAGTCCGGAGCTATCGGACAGCAATCCGAGACCATCAAGAAACAGGCTGAGGCCATTGCTACCCTCAACCTCAGAATGGGGATAATGGAGGCTAAGCTTGTTGACGTAAGCAGACTGAAGGTGGCCGGTAAAGTTAAGAAAGCACATCAGGATTCCGAGGCGTCGGGCAAGTGCATCGCGCTCAAGGGGATGCTAACTAAATAGAGACACAATGGCGGACAACACAGGCAAAATATTTGTGTGGCAATGGAACTGCGCCAGCTTCAAGAGGCGCAAGGCCTCGCTACAACAGTCTGTGAAAGCACAAGCGGACAAACCGCATGTCCTGCTCCTACAGGAGACCCTTTGTGAGGAGACGACCTTCTCGGGTTACCATGTTGTCTCGACGAGAGGAGACGGTAGGAGAGGGTTAATCACTATGGTTAAGAAGGCAATTTCCTTCCAGGAGCACGAGACCAAAATAGGCAGAGCTGATGCTACTACTAGATTGGAGGCGCAGCTGGTTGAGATAATCCCTAGTGGCAGGATCAAACAGAGCATATTCGTCCTCGATGTGTACAGCCCTCCGACAGATCAGAGGCAGAGTTTTGGCGGACTCCTAGGCAGGGCAGTCGCCATAGCGGGTGACAGCCCTCTGATAGTGGCAGGGGACTTCAATGCCCCGCACATGGCCTGGGGTTATAATAGACAAACGGCGGAGGGAGTGAACTTAGTGAGCACGGCAGAAGACTGCGCGTTGACCCTAGTGGCGGACCCCCGCTTTCCCACGAGGATAGGCACCTCGGTCTCGAGGGACACGATGCCAGATCTGGCTTTTGTTAGTAACACTGACGCAGCCTCGACTAACTTGCAAGAAAATTTAGGGAGCGACCATCCCATTGTGGCGTTATCAATCAGGATCAGAGCTTAGGCCCCGCTTCAGGCCCCGCTTAGGATATTTAAGTACGTTATTTGGCATCTCTTCCGAAAGTTACGGGACGAAGATGAGTCGGAGTACGGTGCACTGGAGGTTCTACTCGCGCAGGTCAAGAGAGACGTTGAAAGGGCCACCAAGGAAATATCCACGGACCTTAAGACCCCCAGTATGGACGCGCACCTGGCGCATCTCTTGGAAGCCAAGAGGTCTTTGCTGGAGAGGTGGAAAACGCAAAGGCTAAACCGCAGGCTGAGAGAGAAGATCGCGGAGCTTAATCGCAGCATAGAGGCACACTGTTTGGTGCTCAACAGACAACAATGGAACGAAGCCTGCTCGGCAGCAGACGGGCGAATGCGCACGGGGGAAAATGGAACCTTCTTAAGCACCTGCTCGATGATAAACAGACCAAGGGTAATCAGAGACTCTTCGTAGATAGACTTGTGCATAAGCAAAAACAGGAAGGTCATTCCAATACGTCCCTTCTCCGAGACCTGGCAATGAAGTATCTTCCGGTAGGAAAGGATGAACTACGGGAATGCCCTCAATACGTGGGGGAGGACGCCGCAATGCTCGATGATCCGTTTTCTGAGGCAGATATCAGGGAGGTTCTCTACAATCTCAATGGTAGGTCCGCCCCTGGGCCGGATGGCATAACCAACCAGGTTTTGAGGAACCTGGACGACCGGTCTTTTAGCACCATTGCAAAGGAAATCAACAAGGCATGGGAGGAAGGTAGTGTTCCGGACTCGCGGAAGCACGCGACAGTGGTACTGATTCCTAAGCCTGGAAAGCCCCCAAGCCTGGACAACCTCCGGCCCATTTCGCTAACGCCATGTTTAGGTAAGGTTGCCGAGCACGTTATACATAACAGGATCTCAAAACACATAGAGTGCGAGGGGTTGTTCTCGTACAATATGGTAGGGTTTAGACCATCTCTTTACACGCAGGACGTCATGCTACTGCTAAAAAAACAGCTTATTGACAACAGGACTAGAGACGTCAGGGGCATTCTTACACTAGACTTGTACAAAGCCTTCGACACCGTGTCGCATGACTTCATCTTAAATGAGATTTCGGCATTGAACTTGGGAGGTAGATTTTTCACGTTTGTGGAGTCCTTCCTGAGGGGCAAGACAGCGGTCGTCAAGGTGGGGCAGACCAAATCAGAACCATTCCCACTAGGAAACAGAGGCACGCCACAAGGGGCGGTGATCGCCGCCCTCCTATTTAACATTGCAATGCACGCACTCTCGAAGCGGCTGGCCGCCGTGACAAACGTGGGACACGCGGTGTACGCCGACGACATTACGATCTGGTGTCCGGAAGGCTCGGAGGCGGCCGTGGAGCAGGCGCTCTAGGAGGCCTTGGACGCGGCCCAGTCCTTTCTGGGGGGCACGGGTCTCCAACTCTCCCCGACCAAGATAGAGCTCATGGTATACAGACCGGCGAGGCAGGGGGTTCGGGGGCTCGTGCCGCTCAAGCAGATCCCCATAGATGCATACACGCGGGGATCGCCAGGGTGAAATCGATTAGAGTTCTAGGATTGTTGCTCGATGCCAGGGGCTGTAATGCTAAAACAATTGCGCATCTGACCGCCAAAACCGAGAATATTCTCCGTATAATCATGAGAGTCTCCAATAAGAAGGGGGGCCTAGGCGAGGACAACCTACTTAGGGTGCATCACGCTTTTCTTATGAGCCACATCAACTATGTGGTCTCGGCCCTGCAGTGGACAAAGACTGAAAGGGGCAAGCTTGACACGTTGATGCGGAAAAGCGTCAGGAAGGTACTGGGTATTCCGATCATGGCGAGCATGGAGAGGCTAATGCAGCTCGGCGTTCATAACATGACCCTCGAACTCATACAGGCGCAACGAGCGGCGCAGATCACGAGGCTTTTGGGCTCCAGCGCCGGTAGGCGCCTCTTGGAGGCTGCGGGCTTGCAGCCGCGTTACAGTCACAGCGAGGTGTTTCAGATGGACGAGAACTCCAGAGGGACCTGCGTCGTCAGTCCCTCCCTAGAAACGTTCACCCGCAACATAATACGGGCACGCGAGCAGCTCGTGCCAGGGCGATATTAAAAACAACGGTCGGCATGGAAGCCTTCGCGGGCGCAGCTCAATATGGGCGCTCCGGTAAATTCACGGTCACGGCAGTCAGCGAAAAGGGCGAGCTCCTATCTGCGGCCTCCGTAGGCGCTGTGACGGCCGACGTGGCAGAACAGGTGGCGGTGGCGCTGGCAATGCAGGATTCAAAAAGGCCGTATATCAACACTGACTCACGCGCGGCCGTCAGGGCTTTCGCTTCGGGAATGGTTGCGAGACAGGTGGAGGTGATTCTGAAAAACAAGTACAGAACTAATTGTGACCTCGTGCATTATATTATATAGTTCCCAGATCACATGGGCGACAACGTGCTGCCGGATCGCCCGAACTCCAATGAAATTGCTCACCGCCGTGCGCGAGAATTAACGCGCCGTGGCGGCGATGGGGCTCCATTGGATCCGGATGAGCTCGGCCACAGCGACCCCTTATTAACCTCTCATGAGATCGTCTCCCATTATAAAGAGGAACGCAGGCGCTTCCCGCCTCCACATCCAAATCTCTGCAGATCTCAATCGATCACGCTTAGGATGCTTCAGACGAGGTCATATCCCTCGCGATGTTTCTTAAGCAGGATTTATCCAGAAATTGACCCACAGTGCCCGGATTGTGGGGAGGTTAGCACTCTACCTAATATGCTCTGGCAGTATCCTGCGTTACGGGATGCGTCCCTCACCAGCGAACGGGACTGGGACGAGGCCATATCTAGTACGCAACTCAAGCTCCAGTCCATGGCCGTCCAGAGGGCCCGTGAAAGAGCGGAGAGGCTTGGCCTCCCGATTCCGACATGGGAGCAGCCAGCGGCGAGCCGGGGGCCCCAACGGGTCTCCGCTGCCTTGTCCCTCAGGACCTCAATAAGAGTTCATTGTCTGTCTGTCTGTCCCTTAGACTGGAGGTGTCGGAGAGCAGTAAGTTCTGTTCTTATGCAGATGTGAATTACCTGAAATGCTTTAATATGTCATCTAAAAATAATCTGGCTTACTTATCAAAGCACAAGTCAGGTATACTTATGTTCATCCACACTAACATGTATCTACTGACGATAAAAGGTATTACTCAGAGATAAAGTAAAAGTTGTTTTTTATGCATATTCTTAATTTATTAATCGGCCTTCTCACAGCCATATGCTTACTTCCTTGAAAGCGCATTATAACCACTGTGTTCGTGTCCAGTTTGCCATGGAGGTTTAACGCAATTACTGTAGGGAGAAGCTTGGAGCCGAAAATAAGATGTTGGTCTTAACGGTGGCAGAAGGCTGCTCTCGCAGTAAATGTACTCGCAGCCGAAGGATTCGCTATAGTGTGATGGCTCATTTATGTTTTATTTTTGGTTTGTTTGCCCACTTTAGACGTTTCGCACTTTAGATGGTATTATTCATGTTCTTGACACAAGTGCGATGACGGAGTTCGCATGTATTAAAACGCTGTCCAATTGACGTCACCTTCTCTGCCTAGGTTCTTACTATTCTAACATCTTCAATGAGCAAAATTAAAATACCGACATATTATCGAGATTTAGACCTCTAAATAACTGCCGTTAGCGTTGACGTAGTAAAGGGCGCCAATAACCATAAATGAAAGCCTTCTCTGAAGCAGCTGCTATATTGTAAAAAAAAGAGCAGAATGTCAACAAACGTGCAAATATTTCGGTCGCCAGTGATTTCCTTAACTGATAACCTGAACGATCTGTGGAAAGCAATTTGAATAGAATGTTTGGGTTGGTGCAGGTATTTTTAGTCGCAAGCGATATGTATGTAAGTCTGCCAAGACATTTAACTTGAGGTAACAGTTATCATCCAGTTGCTCCTGTAGCGCTGCGGACTCATCGAGAAAAGGTATAGCTAGTGCCACATTGTAGTTCGATAACCATGGAGTCTCAACGACTAGTTATGGTGCACAAACTAATAAATTACGCGATATCGAAATAAGTGATGATGGTGTCTTAAACCTGATCTTGAATCTCGACATTAAAAAGTGTACTGTTTCAGATGGTATCCCGAATTCTTTATGTGTAGGGTACTCCCTATGGACAACTCATTACGTTACTGTATTCTTCCATTATTCCATAAACTCTGGTGATGTACTAAATAAATCGAAAATAGCCCAAGTGCTGCCGTTGTATAAATCAGGTGATAAACAACTTCTAACTACAGGCCGATATCTCACACACCTCTCTCATGCAAGATGTTAGAATTCATTATTCACAAATATGCAATCAAATTCTTTAGCACTAATGGTGTTCTAACGTGTGCGAAGTTTGATTTCCGTCGTGGTTTTACCACAGTAACAGAATTAATTAATTATTTTCTTGATATCGCTTCAACCTAGACATCGGTGGTCAAATGGATGCCTAATTTATAGACTCCTCTAAAATGTTTGGCCCGGTGATTCACTTTAAACTTCTGGTAGAATTGAACGCGACACCCAATAATCCCTGTCTTGTTTCTTGGATAGCTAGTTTTTTTCGTTATCGCTGAATTTTTTTTAACAGAGTGGAATCAACTTCTGTCGACGTTATGTCAGGCATTCCTCAGGGATCCCTATTAGGCCCTTTACTATTTTTAATATACATCAATATACATCAATGGTTTGCCTCGTAACACCTCAAATGAAGTCAGAATATATGCAGATGACTGCGTACAATACTCTGCTATCTCTGCTTTCTCTTCTAGATACCGTCTTGCACAATGCCTTACGTCTTCTTGCCCTTGGTGCGAAATGTGGCAAATGAACAGCAACAATAATGAAACAATCCTGATCTCATTTGCCAAAAGCCAGCACTCCCTCTCGTTCGTATATTCTCTGGATGGCATACAGCTTAAAAGAGTGTCTCAATATAAATACTTAGCTGCCATTCTAAAAGAACACTTTCATGGCCTGAACATATTGAATATTTAAACGGCAAATCCCTAAAACAGTTAGGATGTTTGCGCCACACTTTATCATATTTATCACAACTATGCCACATTTACTAACGAAAATTACAACTATAGCCGTCCACGCCTAGAACATCACACCCATTTATGGGCGTGCTAACACATTCAAATACAGTTTTTTGCACGTACTATAGAGCTTTAGAATTCTCTCCCTGGTAACATTCGTTCACTATCACTTAAATATTTGATGGCTACATCTGGTATGCAATTAACAAACATGTAAAGCACTTCTTTTTTCAGTCATATTTCTGTGTTTATGAGTTTTATTGTGCAACTTAGAGTAATGTAATATGTTCCCACTCCTGCTATAGGCCTCTGTTGGGCTGCAGTATCTGTAAATAAATAAAATAAATAAATAGAAATATCAAGCATATCATTTCTATATTAAGGTCCGGCAGTACCATCAAATATTTTATATATATTTGGTTCGTGTGACCTCTGTTAAAATAATGCCATGAAGAGGCATGTTCGCAAACTGAGTTTCAGTAAATAACCATCTGTATTACGTGCCACATGAGTCGCTTTTGCCCTATATTGCTCGATTAAGAGGTATTACCATCAAGCCTAACATTTTCTTAATGGGATGAAAAATGTGATGCTCAGGCGAATTTGCCGTAATGTATTTATCGCAGAGGTGTGCAATATATCACTAGAGGAAAACACTTTCAAAATGGTTGATGTAAATCGCAAATACATACAACTTCAGCTGAAAGAGCGAAGCGATAACTCCCGATGGAAGGCCTGAAGGAGCATTTGAAACTCAATAAGACCCTACCCCTTTCAAAATTTTAAAATATTAACTTCGACACCTTTTCCATCCTCGAGCCAAAATAAGGTGGTTGTACTGATAACAGCACTTTAGTTGATGCTTCTCTAATGGCAAGACCACAACATGCATAACATTCACGAAGGTATGCAAGATGACCATTGCGCTCTTCGTGCATCAGATTTGTTTTTGGGCGTGATTACTGTCGAATTGTACTAAAATCTATATGATAGAAGCATATATTTTTGGCAGGTGTTGCAGCGAAGGGATTGAAGCGTTGTTTTGGGTCAATCGCTTGTCTGTTTAGAGTGACTATGTATTATTGCGTTGAAATATAATAACGACATATAAAGTGCGTTCTACTACATATTAAGAGTAATGTATTTTACATTAGGAGCGATGATGCGTGTAACGTTAAGGGTAGCCTTAACAGACAGGAATTGATTGTGGCGCATGGCAGAGGAAGCGGGGATAAGCGATATTCTTGTTCAAGTTAAGAAAAGAAAATTGGAGCTGGACAGGCCGTGTAAGGCGTAGGGAACCTAAGTGGTGGAATATTAGTGACAGAGAATAAATTCTAAGGGTAGGGAAGCGCAGTTGAGCTGAGGACAGCTTAAAACGAGGTGAGTTGATAAAATCAGAATTTTACAAGCACAACTCGAAATCATTCAGCACAACATAGTAGTAAGTGCTGACTTCTGTAGTGATCATCCTCCGGCAGTCGGCATCAAAATAGTCTGATGACGTTAGGGATTAATATAGCATTGCATAAGCACTGTTCGGCTTATTCCCTCGGAAACGCGTGGCGCGATGTTCTCGTTAGGTATAGATGAGAGACTCTGTGGGGGTGTACGAGAATGCCGCATGACTAGGCATGAGTACAGATAGTGATGATTATGGCTATATATATTGTGCCCACAAGAAAAATTAGGATTAAGTGGGGTTAATAGAAGAACTAATGAGAATAATTACGGGGATATTTTCAAGCCTACATCAGAACTTTTATGACGAATAAAAGGCAAGGAATCCTAATGGAGGTTAGTACTATTTGGTTAACTAGGTTTCTAATTCGCTTAAACGTACTGAATAATATGAAGGTATGAGGTAAAGTAAAGATAATAAAGGGAGGGATCCTTAACATAATTTCAATATATATACTGTTCAAGGATACACTCACTGCAATATATAATGGTTAGACTACACATGGTTATTTGTGGATAAATTTGAATGATTCCAATAAACAATAATTGAAGCTAAGCAGGATTACTTAGGGATGAATAATGACTTACGCCAGCATAAAATTAATTACAATGACATGCCTTAAGTCATATCAAGTTTAATAAGGTATGTGTTTTCATGTATATTTCATTTTACACTACTTAACCCCCTCTCAGATTAAATACCGTCAAAATATTGTCGCCCAATAAGAAAAACTCACACTCACTATTGCTAATTGTAATAGGTACATTGAGTCTTTCTATACACTGTGTCCCACCATGTGCGTACCTTCACCACTCAAACAATAATTCATTGCGTCAGTGCAAATGAGCGACTGGAAATAAAGCCTATGAACTCTATGTCGAGTTTCGTTGGCGAGTTTCTGCTGTAAGTTTTTTAAGTGCTCTTTGATGCATTCTTTTATAGCGAATACCTCCGTCGTCAGTGAATGTATACCACCATGGTAACATAAAGTCAGCCTTAATCGAATGTTTATCCCATTATTCCTATTTAAAGGAACTGCGAAAACGTTACTTCAAGCAACATCTATAGTGAAATGAGAAGAAAGAGGGTTAACTTAGGGGCGCGATTTTTATTAGTCATATCATAAGAAGCCAACAAACACTGACACCAAGGACAACGCAGGGGTAATTACTTGAGCTTAATCAATGAAATAAAGAAACGATAATCTAACGGCAATGAAAGTGAATGAAAAAACAACTTGCCGCCAGTGGATAACAATCAGTGAAAACGCAAAGGTTGTGGATTGATCTTCGTGGTAGGTCTTCATTAATCATGTGAATTGCGCTGCGAAGTGCGCTGCGAAGTTCAATAGCAAGTCGACGTGGTCCGGTGAAATGTATTAAACTGAACGGTCACAAATTTTTGTGGAATATCAGAGTGCTCGTAGTTCCGTCCACAGTTGTCGAGCCATCAGTGTAAATCGCGAGGTGGTCCTTTGATCTATGGTGCAGCATGAGCAGAGATAGCTGTTTGAAAGCTGGCGACTAAAGAAGATGCAAGGAGCCTCTCGCCAGGCGTATAATCTCTTGGCAGGCAGTCACAGTAAGCCGATATCTCCTGGCAAAAACAAGGATCGGCCCGGTCTTTTCGTAGCATGGCGAGGTGGTGGAAAGGGCAGGGACAACGTGCCTTTTGTGTGCTCTGAGCACTTCCAAGGCATATGAGTTGTGAGTGGATAATCTTGAACAAACATAATTGTCTCCACTGATGATGTGCAGCACGGCAATCGAAGAGAAACCCTGAGTGCCTGCGCCTGTGCGCTCTCGGTTGTGCGGGTGTTACTTCTGCAGGTGTTGCTCAGTATAGGTAAGCTGTACCTCATATACCCGACAAACAACGTTGTGTACAGTTGTAACATCGCGTGTATTGATGTACACCACGTTTAACCTCCAAGAGATTTGAAAAGATACGAAGTGGCTGTTAGGCTTTTCTTCAGGTAGGCCACGTGAGGACTCCAGCTGAGGTGTCGATCAATGATCACCCCTAAGAATATCTAAGTCCTGGCGTAACATAGGTTTTTTTTCATTCATATCAGTTCTTCGAAGAATGGTTTGCACCCAGAAGATCAGCAATGCGCTAAAAGTTGACATCCCAATGTAAAAGTCAGTTCTTCCTTATCTAATCCACACTATTTTTCCAACTTTTTCTGTATATCACATAATGATATAACCGTTTAAAATAATAAATTTATATGTTTATTCTTCCTAAATTATTATTTCGCATATTCTCTTTATTTATGGCCACGTCCTTACTTTCTAGACAGCTCCAAGTAACCACTTTGTTCTTGTCTTGTTCACCATAGTGGTGGAAAAAAATCATTGCAGGAAGAAGCGTGGAACGTAAAATATGATGTGAATCTTTATTGTGGCAGAATGCTGCTGCCGCTGTAAATGTGTTCACCGCAAAAGAAATCGCTAAGGTCTCATCCATTTCCATTATTTGTTACTTTGCTTCCCGCAAGCATTTAGCATGCTAGCTGCAATGACTAGTGTTCTTGAAGCGTGTAATGACGGAGTTCGCATGTTTGGAAGTACCTTGCAATTGACGTCAAGATCACTGCCCATATTTTTTCTCTGCTAACATGTTCAACGACCAAATTTAAAATACAGATGTATCCTTCAGGTTTGCTACTCGTCGTTAATACCTCTGGTGTTGTGGCTGCAAAGTTCGTCAAAAACCATGATTCAAAGGCTTCCTGAAGCTGGTGATATATTATAAAAATGAAGCACAATACGAACAAAGGTTCAAATCCTTCTGTCGTGACTCATTTCGGGAGCTGCTGCTTTGAAATATCTGTATAAAGCATTTTAAGTAGAACTGTATCGTGTACGATGACATTCCATCTGAGCTTGGCGAGACCTTTAACGTTATGTTCACAGTTACCAACCTGTCCCCGCTTTAGGCAGACTCTTCAGCAAAATGCATGACTGTTGCGATATAGAGGAGATATTTTCTGATAAATGGGTTCTTGTAGCACAAACAATTATGTGGCCTATGCTGCTTATGCATTACCCTCTAGCGTATCGTGCCCGCTTCATATCTCTTAGAATAGTGGGATATCAAATAATGTTAAAACTTTGTATTTTCATCATTGGCGTACTCAATAAGTGCGGTGAGAGCAGCTTTTCAAAGATATTGCGCAATGTAGTGGGTTCACCAAAACGCGTGAATTTGTTCTAAATGCAGTGAAAATGCGACGTTGAAGCAAACTTACCAGATAAAATATATCAGAGTGGTGTAGGAAATACAGGACGAGCTTCCCATGGAGGGTGATGATGATGAATTTGGCGTTTCCCAGCAGCCTAGCATTTAGAATTGTGAAATTGGGATTGTACCGGATGCGTGTCGGCATGATGACTTGTTCAGATGTGCTGATAAGTAGGAGGATAATACTTGCAGCGGTCACCTTCTCCTTTTGCAGTCCTTTTTCCTTTGTCCCTTTTTGACCATTATTTTCGCGCTGCAGAAATTTTACATGATGACGGTTAATCTGCGAGTATCTTACAGTTGTCATGCTCGTGAGACAAGCATCGACGACACAATGGTTATTTGCATAGCCATGGGGATGATAACCCTCAAACATGGAACCTACATAGGTAGTTGATATGCCGATACTGAGAAAGTTAGCAAAAAAAGGCAGAAATCACAGACGAGGTCAATGCAAACAGCAACTGCACACCGAGCATATCACATAGTTTACACAGTAGCTCAGAGAATAACTAGTTCAGAAACCTCATTAAGGACGCCACGGTAAGACCGTGAACCAGACTTGTCACTGAAAGCAAGAAGCCGTGTTAGGCATTTCGTAGTAACCAGCTTTCGCACTGCGCCTGCAATTTTTTGTAACCTACAGGTAGCGTTATCATTGTTAGCTAAACAAAAGAGAGGAGTAAGAGAAATGACCAAAGAAGTTCAGCGCCGAAGCCGTCATGCCCCGAAGCTTTAAAATTCGTGCCAATGATGCCTTTACTTCCTGAATGTGGACGCTACCAATATATCAGTCAGAATTTTCTTGACTTAGTGATAAAAGAAACAAAACAAAATTTCCATTTAGAAACCCGCTAAGATCAAATTCTATGCTGTGCAAAACATCGCTATTGTACGACTATGCGGATGTGCACATGGTGGGACTGAACGACGGCACGACAAACGAGACAAGCGTTTGACCAACCACTGGTATTTTAGTCTGCCAACATTTTCAAGATCGTCTACTTAGTAAAAACATCTTCACAAAGCTCCGACTTGAGGGAATAGAGTATGCGTTGTGTCATCTGAAACTGAATAAAGGTTGTTCGAATTTTCTGTTTACTCATGCAGTTATTTTCACGTTTTCTGCTACCTCAAATGCACTTGACACGAGTACTATGAGAAAGTTCGCATGCAATAAAGGGCTCCTAAATTGACGTCACTTTCTCTGATATCTTATTCTTCTTGCTTCTGAAACAAACACTATAAAATAAAGGCGTATCATTGAGAGATACAGCTTCAAGGAACTATTTGCGGTGTTGTCGTAATAAAGTGCATAAAAATGAGCGATAGCTTTCTGTAAGCTCGCTGATAAAGTATAGCAAAACAAAGATAAAAACAACTACCTTTAAACCAATGAACATGACAATAGTTTTGATTAATTTCAGGACCTGAAGATGTCAAGACTTGTTGGAAAAAAAATTCGTATATCACTTCCGCTTGCTTCGTTTGAAAACAATTCTGAGTTAAAAACTATATCTGTTGGAGTGTAGCCTGTTGTTTATGCTTCGGCACACAATTATCATGACGCTCCTGTTTTATGTCCCCGTAGACATCGGCAGAAGCATGACATGTGCCTATACGGTGACAATAACGACATTGTAGTATTAAATATATGTTGCAAACTCTAGTTGTACACCACCTTCACGGTATTGTGAAGGCTTAATCACTATTCAAACAACGGGACAGCCTAGTTTAAGAAATTTTAAGAAATACCTAGCTGGCATATGACCTGCATTCGTCACGCAATCACTGTCCATAAATTTTACGTAATACCATCAGAAATATTTACGAATGCAGAATTCGATGTGTAAATCAATTAAACTTCCATCAAGAGATTCTTGCAATGTACCCTGATAGAGGATCCGTGTATCCTTCGAGACGCTCGGCCACGACGGCTCTTTGCGCCGGTTGCGCCCGTGAATGCTTGTACCATAATATATTTTTATTCAAAATATTACGTGAGAGGGTTTTGGAAAGGCTAAACATATTCAAAAGAAGAGCGAGTCACCTAGTTACATAATGTGTCGTGGTATGAAGCCACGTGTTATACAATTCTTAGCCTTATATGTTACAATTGTTGCTTATAAACGTTTAGGCTGCAAATAACTGAACTGTGGAAATACACATGCAATTTTTACAATGACGTGGCACATCTTAAAAAAGGTATCACTGAAAACTCACACCGTCGTACGCAGATATTCCTCAGACAGTGCATGGGCATTCTTTAAAGATACTGGCCACTTGATTTCTAAAACTCCCAGGATCAACAGTCTAGCAAAGATAGCAAATGTATTTAATAAGAAAATGATTGTTTACCCAATTACTCAAATATGGATGTAATTGAGTGGCGCAAACCATCAGCACACTTAGCTTGTCTCAATTAATTCATTAATAAGTATTTAATTATTTCGTTAATGCATTGATTGATGATAGGTTGCACTTACATCACTTAATTCAAAGTTGGGGTAATAAAGTCTTTGAATACTCTATATTTCATTCAGATCTTTATATTGTTGTGACAACCGCTGTGTATAATTTAAACTCAAATTGTTCAATACCATTTAAATTCTGTATTATTGAAAGTGGAAAACTGAAATACGACTTTTGAACAAAATAATCAGAAAAAATCACACACAAGACAAAGTTGCACGCACAAGTTTAGCGCCGCACTGACAACATGAAGAATCAGCGATGAAATACCCTATGCGATGGATGTTGGCGGCTACGCTGGGGTCGCATGATATGGCATTCAAGTTCCAGGCCTTGCCATACTTTCGGCCTCACATCAATGCATTGAACGTGCCGCTTTTGAACACACTAAACCCTTCTAGCACAGTACAGTGCTATCGAACATGAAACGTTCTTGACACAACGGTGGTGCGTTTTTCGCCCAATTCACACTAGTCACACTGGTGAGACCAGAGTCGCCGGCACAGAAAAAAAAACAAAGGCGTACATAGCAATGAAGTTCATATCACTCAAAGACAGCACATACACTCTAGCGCGATTCGAAGGTTATCGCGAAAGCGTCGTACTGCTTAGCGGCCCGTTACGGAACTGTGATAATCAGCAATTCGCATTCTTCACTTCCCCGTTGTCCGTTCCATGTTGCAACAATTACTCCTCGAGAAACTCGCCACTCTTTCTCTTTATTTACGACACCACAGTATACGTTGACTGCAATACCATCACTGCCTCTTCCCTGAGAGAAAACAAATTAAAAATAGCCTGAGTGAGGTATCTAGCGAAAAAAAAGGAATCGTTGAAACCAATTACCCCGACAATGCCAGTAACAGTGGTGCATCAAGCACACCAGATGGTTTACACAATAGCTTAAAGAATAACTATCTCTGAACTGAACCCTATTAGGCGACCCTGGTACGTACTCGAACAAAATATGTCGCTGAAGTCTTGACGTTGCTTCATGCATTTTACAAATGACCAACCTGCTCAGTGCTCAACAATTCTGCTGCAACGTACTGATGCTCATACAATTTTTTGCACATATCTTAATGCTCCGCCGTGTCATGTTATGAGAAGAGCCTGTGTAGTAGAAGTGGACTATTTTTCTTTGTATTCCGTTCAGAAATATTAAGCAGAAAGTGAGCACAAAGGAAAATGGCCGCAGAAATTCAGCGCTGAATCCGTCACATGCCCTTGAAACAAGAGCAATGAGGAAGTTCGAATATCTCGAAAGGCTCATAAATTAAGGCCACTTTCTCTGATATCTTAATCTTCTTGCTTCTCAAACAAACTATTACAAAACAAGGCCACATCGTTTAGATATACAAATTGCGAAAACTGCATTCGGTGATGTCGTTGTAAAGTGTGTCGAGAACAAAAAGTAATACATTTCTGTTAACTCTCATATATAACCACAAAAAAGAAAGGAACATAATGAGCATGAAGATGAAAAAACTTGGGATTCATTTCGAGACCTGAAAACGGAAACGATTCGTGCAAAGAAATTCGAATACCCCTTTTGCTTGTTTCTCTTTTCTGAGTTAGAACCTAAATTTGTATGAGTTTACCATGATGATTATGATTCTCTAAACAGTTATCATTATGCTCTAGTTTTATGGCCCCGCAAGAATGAGTGAATAAGCGTGACATGTGCAGGTATGGTCACAATTACCTAAGTGATGTAGTTACCTGAGTGACTGTTCTACCGCAATTACGACATTGTAGTATCATATATCTAGAGGATGCTATTTGTACATCACCTTTCGTCGAATTCTCAAGGTTTGAACACTATTAGATTTATGTGATGCCGAGGTTATACGCAATATATTCTTTTAACAAGTAGCCATCCTTCGTGTGATCTGCATTCGTCAGATAATTACTATCCCTATTTTGTTGAATGAAATACCTTCGAAAATCGTAAATGTAGAAACAAGGCGATATTTAGGTGAATTCCTGGATTTTTATTTATCTCAGTGCTTTGGGTTCTAATATGCCTCAAAAGTAGCGTAATGTTCGCACAAGTTCATATACACGTATAAAGTTTCAATCAAGAGAGCCATGTCATGGATTATGATACAGGACTTGAAGTGAGCCACTCGACGACCTTGTCACTCACGTATATTTTAAGTATTACGAATAAATAATATTTACGGTTTTGAGAAACACAAGAAAGTGAAGCCGACAATGACGACATCCTCGGGCGTGCATTAGGCGTTTGAGAGCAGGGCTTGACAAAGACCGTCGCTTGACGCTCTTCCGATGGCCGGCTGTAAACACTCAAGCCGAAACAACCAGGTTGGAAAGCACTGGTCGAATGTCAATGATGGTCACGAGAGGGCCGCTATTGACGTGTTGACAGTGCGAGGCAATAGTGCTAATTGTGAGAATGAGAAGGGGGGGTGTTATCGCGGCCCCAGGTGAAGCTGTCGATGACGAGCATATGCAAAAGGTGGTTCAAACATCCGAAATTCACAACTGCTGAAAATAGAAAGCATAGGAGCAGGCAAGCGAGTGAATTTTCACGCGCTTCCAAGAAAGCTGATTAGGAATGTGATATCGAAAATCAAAGGCCACATAGGGGACACAGTGGAGGAGAGAGTGGTGAAATAGAGCGGAGTGATTGACATACTGCAGGGACTAGGCACGGAGATCGCGAAGCAAATAGCGGAAGTGGTTACCAACCTACGGAATGTTTCAAAGAAAATACAAATCTAAGTGCACATGTGCCACAGTTCAAAAGGCAGAAACGCCTTTTATGGCAGACGCCAAGTATACGGTTGAAAGTGCAGTGCTTGAAGTGGAGAGATTAGTAAAATTAAAGCAGTCTAAATGGACGGAAACGAATGATGTACTAGGGGAACTACATAATGTTTTCTGCGTAGCATACAGTAAGAAGATATCATTTTTGTTCCAACTCGGTGCATAGAGATTTAGGTAGCTCAAAATAATCTTTTATGGAAATCATTTCTAGATATTAAGGGAGCCCGCGAGAATGCTGACAGGGATTTGTTAAGGGATATTCTGAAGTACAAATACATAAAGGACAACTTCATGAAACTGCTGAGGGGAATATATAGAGACAACCGACTATAAATTATATGGCAAGTAGGAAATTGTCAAGATGTGGTGTAGTTCACCAAAGACTGCAACAAGGGCGCGCTCAGTCGTCATTTTTATTCGTGTTTTATGGTAAGGGCATAGACAGACAACGGTAGAACATTCAATTACCATTTGATTCACCATGCATGCGTAATGGACCAATTCTGCAGCAGAAGACCCTTGCACTAATCTATTCGGACGACATTGTGCTACTAGTGGACAATGCAAGAGATTTACAAACACTGAATAATATATATGGCAGTACATTGATGCATCTGGGCCTTAAATTTAGCTGAACTGACTAGCGCAAGAGTGGAGACGGGACATTGAAAAGGCGACAAGGAAATGTACTTGGCACTTTTTAGTGTCCTGTGTGCAGCCTTGCGCTGGTCACTCCAGCATAGAACACCAACTAGACAGTACTGACACCCTGCTTAGATTTAGCACAGAGAAATTTAGAATTAGAATATTGAATAATGAGATAAATAACTACGTGGTGCCGATTCTTGAGCATGTGGCATCCACAGTCTAGATATATAGATACTTCCACGTACACATAAACGAAGAAAACAATTACTCAAGCATCCAACAAAGTAATCTCAAAATAAAAGGGAAACCTATTTCAGCAGCATTAAAACATAGGAGCGTTTCTGGCCAAAATCTTTATTAGGCGGTGCGTGGAATCCGGAAAGGAGCCATGGTGCCTACCCTGACGTGCTCAGATGCCATTGTGTGTCCTGAAATTGGATATATTGATGGGGTTGAAAATTCACGAAAGATTTGCAGGCCGGTTGGCTTTGCGAACGCATCGCAAAACCAGAAATTAGGCAGTGCAAGGGTACATAGGTTGGACCTCGTTCGAAGGCAGAGAAGCACAGAGCAAAAGTAGTGTTAATGACAGAGTCAGGAACATGGATCAAAATAAATGGGCCTTTAATGCGCACAAGTATCTGTACCTAAAAGCATTCACACAGAATGCAAGAATTTGTCAAGAATGTTAGCGACCAAGTAAAGGGTAATTGAAAGTGTACAAATACAGCCACGAAAATAACAAAGACAATCAGAGGAACCAAGAAAGCAAATTGGATACAGAAAAGGAAACAAAAAAGACCATCGAGGTTTACAAGAATGAGAAAAAAAGATGTCAGAAGGAAAAACTGATACGATAACATGAATGGAAGTGTCTTGCAATTTGAGGCTCAAGCTGGTCGCCAAAGAAAACAAAAATACGGAAGCAAATATTCGTAATGGCAAGCGACATGTGTATACTGCAGCAAATATTTGGAGACTACGCCGCGCATCATAATGGAATGAGAAGGGATTTACCTAGCGAGACCGGTACGTAACGTACAACTTGCAGAAGCGCTTGGATTTACATTAGATGGAAGTATGACCCGGTCTGTAGTCCAGATGAGCAATAGACGTTTAGGGTATTGTTGAAAAAAGAAAGCAGAGAAGACCCTTTTACGACCAGATATATTACAGGCATGGGCAGTGGTAAGAGGTAGACGTAGAAGATAAAAGTGATGCACACAAGAATGCTAGAAGGCAAATCATTGATCATTGATAATTATAATCGAAATTGAAATAATTGAACTTATAACGTAAACGAAAATTGAAATATTTGATAATTGCAAATAATATGCAACTTGTAGCCCATCGCGGCAATCGAATAGAGAGGTATTTTAAATTTTACAGACCTGTATCTCTATCTCTCCAAGAGTTAGCTTTCTTGCACATTGTCGTATAGTACGTCAAGCAGCGAAATATTGATAATATTTTTCATATTTTTATTATGCGTCATGTTAGATACAAATTCTTTCCAGATTCTGCGCCACCATATCCCAGTGTCCAGTATGCGAAAACGCTATCGAAATGTTAGATTCCGTTTTTTTTTTTTTGCGAAGCAACGATTTATTCTTATCCATTTCTACGTTGGTTCAAATTGTTGAAACCTATACAAAGAAAAAAAGACATCGCAGAAAGAGAAATTTTCCACTTCGGAAAAATCTGTAGCCACGAATGTAAGCACTTGACATTTTCCTAGTGTAGAAAAATGAAACATTTCCTCATATTCACCGTGTGTCTATACTTAGACTCTCGGCTTATTCATCCATCAACGGTGCAGACGATTCTAAAATCTAGACAATCATTAGTATCACAGGGCGAATTGAAATACTCAAGGCGAATTTTGTGCTGGCGTATCAACGAATACGAGCAAAGACGGACTATGATTGGTGAATCCTTATTTAACATCCTGACGGTGAGCAGTTCGCAGCAAATATAAACACTCTTTTTCAGCTTCTGTGCACAGTTTGCCTGAGAACGTCCACCAAAGTAATAGCTTAAACTCAAACGTTCGCCCCCATGTTGCTGCCGATAGTTCTGCTTTTCCTTCAAGGAACATATGCCGCTGGAGACGTGAAGGCCAGAAGCGATGATTTAGGTACGAATATATGTACTCCTTCTGACTTCTTGTGGCGGGCAAAAAGTATAGGAGTTATATGGGTAGGCGTTTTAGCTTACGCTTATTTATGCTACCATGATTTTCTCTCTAATATTGGTTTTGTGTGCATGAGCCGTAGGTACTTGTTAAATTCGTCAGAAAAGCGCGAAATATTTCATGTGGGTGGCACTTTGTTCGTCATTGTAAAAGGGGCTTGGAAAATTGTGCACATAACAATGTGTGACTTGTGGTAGAATATACGGACCCTTTCGCCAATATAACATTGTACACGGCGTGCAGAATTACTTGTATAAAAATGGCAAATGCTAACTATAAACTCAGTGTTAGTGGATGGCTAAGAGTGCCATACACGTTAACTCTTCTCGCTTTTCTAACTTTAATTGTGAGAGTTATTGTAAGGGAATTTCTCCTTCTCAATTGATCGAGGGTACTGCCTTTGAAAGCTTCCCGAGGGCAGAATTCCTGTTTTTTCAAAGGGTCCTATTTATTAATGTGAAGTCATACCCGACGCTTTACTTTCTTCTGCATACGAAGAAGCTTTATTATGTACAAAATGGTAACACTATTTATTTGGAGACTGGATCGATACGCGTTCATTAGTTTTTTTAAATAAAAACTAAAAGGGAGGGATCACGAATGGCAAACACTGGAACCCGCACTGACTTTTTTTTTTTGCATATGCCTACTACTTGGTAGCACAATGAACCACATGCGTAGAACAAGCTTTTCACGTAGCTGGCTTACCTTATACGAAGTTTAGTGCTCGTTTTGCGCAGTTTGTTTCTTTTTAACGCGAACGACTACCCAGCTCAAAAAAAGTTTCTGCTTGATTCTTTACGAGCACATGTATTGATCACTACTGCTGTTTGATTCCCTGCAGCCGCAAAGCCGCTTATAAGTTGAACTTTATGTCGTGTAATGAAGAAAGCGAACGAGGCCGTTTCACTTATTTTATCCCCACATTTGTCGATAACATTCGTCAGCTACCTGAAAACTAATTGCACTATGTATACTGTCATATTAATATAACTTAGCAAAATGTGTTGTGAAGGCGCGCATTGAATGTGGTATTTTTCTTTTCCAGTGTTTAACAAGCAAGAGGGTACATGCAGTTATCCCCAATGTACGTACTTATTTTTCTATGCATGCTACTATGGTATCCTTGTTGCTGAAAAGCTAGAGTCTGAATTATACATTTAATTTGGCTTGCAAGGATGGAAACGTTTATAGAATATTCTCGGGTCCTATACAATGAATGCTGCTTTGTAATAATTCATACGTGTAATAAAGAAAAATTTAGATTTTTACTGAGAAGGATTTTAAGCAGCAGCTGGTATCTGATATGTGTTATGTTAAATGGATCATAACCTTCAAAATACGCATTTCTATATTTTTAATCCGCGACGTTGTGGGAAATCATTCATTTTTACTCAAGGGAATGTATAACTAAGTCATTTTGCTTAGAAATATGTGCGTAGTAACGTTTTAAAAAAGTATTCGCTCACAATGTGCCTTGAAGTACATTGCTCAACCAATTTTCTGTACAGATTATACACAAATTTGAGCAATCTGAGAGCATGGTTACGATTAGGTGTGCACTTCGGTTACACATCTTGTCTGATGCTATCGCTAACGAAGGCTTATGCAATTACACGACCGTCCTGATAGTTTCAAAAGGTAGGATGTTGTAAGTTTGCTTTTCATAATTGAGAATAACGCGTAATCAGTGTTAAAGGCACCAGTTGCTTTAAAACACTGCTTTGTGTCGTGACAAACCTGCCGTAATTGTAATATAATGTTGCGGCAAAACAGCGGGTTTTCTTCGGTAACGCATTTGGCATTGTCAATCTACGGCTGGTATGTCTGCACCAGTCTTAAAAAGTCACGATCTTGCTAGCTCGAATTTCGTTGAAAGAGATGAGGACGCCTCTACTACGAATACCGATGTCATATGAAGGCCAGAAATTATGTATGCTAGGAGTTCTGAATTTATTCTACACATTTGAATTAGCAACTGCAACCTAATGCAGTTTTACCATAACCCCCTAGCAAGTATGTTTCCCCAGTGCAGACATACACGTAATTCGCACGAATACGAAAACTTTCAGATATTGTTACATGGCTGCTCACTTACGGCATTGCAATATCATTCGGTACAACGACGCTTGAAGGTTCCCAAACATATACGTTCTACTATAAATACTGCTACGATATAGTACAGGGAGAATGAGACATCCATGGCATTGTAGGAATAGCTACAAAGGCAATGTTTGGGTTTCATTTGTAGCAATAAATACGATTGGCTAGATGTTTCATTTCCCC
Source organism: Dermacentor variabilis (assembly GCF_050947875.1). Classification (NCBI taxonomy): domain Eukaryota; kingdom Metazoa; phylum Arthropoda; class Arachnida; order Ixodida; family Ixodidae; genus Dermacentor; species Dermacentor variabilis. The sequence continues at coordinate 94,374,120 of NC_134574.1, read as the reverse complement.
GTTACTATTTACTTCTATCAAACTTGTCGGTTTCCACAGAACTATTATTTCAGTATTATATGGGTGCAGTCAGGCGAATAATTTTGTTTAGGCGATGGTTTTTTCGCCATTCTCCTCTTTTGTAGGCACTGGTTGCTTTCTTCGCAAGAATCAAGCCTACTAACAAATAAACATTACCCTTATCTTTATCTTTAAAAATGATCTAGACCGCTAATCATTAGCCTTGCAGCTATGCGACACTCGGTCACCATAGATTGCGCGAAACTACTTTAGAGAGAGAGAGAGAAACTTTATTGCAATTGTAAAGGTTTGAAGGAGGGGTGGTCGGAGCCTCTCAGTCCAGGGCCCCACTGGCCTCTGCCACCTGCCTGACCTGGCTAATTAAGGACTTTTGTCCTGCCAGGTCGGAGCGGGCGAGCTCTGCCTCCCACTGCTCCATTGTCCTACTGGTATTTAGCCTATGAGGGTGCTTAGTGCACTCCCAGGTTATGTGTATTAGGGTAGGTATGCCACCGCACCAAGGACAGTTGGCCCTATAACGAGTGGGATACATGGCGTTTAGCAATTTTAAATGGGGGAACACCCCGTTCTGAATTTTACGCCAATCGGCGGCCTCTTCCCCGTTAAGTTGTTGGTGGGGCGGCGGGTATTTGCTGCGGACTCCACGCTGATGAGCAAGGATGTCTTTGGCATTTAAATTGGTGGAATTTTGTGAGGGATAGTGCGGGTGGTTGGGGTTAGAAGAGGACGCCGTCGCTCGGTTAGTGAACCCTCGAGCTAACGCGTTAGCCTTTTCGTTCCCCTGTACCCCCGCGTGGCCCGAGCACCAGAGTAGGCGATGATGGTGGTTTAAGTATTTGGGAATTATCGCGAGGCTAGCCGCAGTCACGTGCCCCTTGAGAAACATGCGACATGTCTCCTGGGAGCCCGTGACCACGACCGAGTCCCTTTGCGAACGCTCGGCGTGGGCGAGTGCGATCACCACTGCTAATATTTCAGCCGAGGTGGGAGATCCTGCCGTGGCCGACGCGGTAATTTGTTGTTGGCTGATAGTGTTCACGACTGCCAGGGCGTACCTCCTTTGGTAGCGCTGCCCGGTCGCCTCTGCATACAGAGCTGCGTCCGTGTAGTACGTGTTGTACCTATGGTTATTAGAGTACGCTGATTGAATGTGTTGTTCGCGTGCTTTGCGCCTTTCTTTGGTGTACTCGGGATGCATATTCTTTGGAATTGGGGCTACTGTAATTTTGGATCTCATCGAAAGAGGGAGAGGCACGGCCTGCTCTGTGAGATAAATGGGGTATGCTGGGATATTCAGTCTAGCCAATATTGCCCTACCAGTTTTCGTGAAGCTGAGGCGCTCCCTCTGTCGCATCAGGGTGGCTTGCCTCAGTTCGTCGAAAGTATTGTGCACTCCCAAAGCTAACATGCGCTCCGTTGAAGTACATTTAGGCAGGCCCAGAGCAGCTTTGAAAGCGGTTCGGATTATTGTGTTAGCCTGCTTTTCCTCCTCCCTGTTCAGGATTTGGTACGGTAAGCCATACGTTATTCGACTAACCACTAAGGCCTGTACGAGCCTTAGGGTATCGTCCTCTCGCATTCCCGGTTTTCGATACGTCACGCGACGTATCATTTGGGCTATGTTGTTGGCTGTGGATTTGAGGGTCTTGAGTGTCTGTACTACTCTCCCGTCGCTCTGAAGCCACAAACCCAGGACTCGCATCGTGGGTACCTCTCGGACTGATTGGCCCTCAACCACGATGTTAATGGATCCTCTGGATTTGTAGCCTTTCGCGTGTATCCGTATAACCTCAGATTTTTCGGGTGCGCACTTCAGGCCACTCCATTTAGAAAACTTCTCCACCGCTAATACTGCGCTTTGGAGCGTATATTCCTTATCCCCTAGTGAACCTCTGCTCGTTCACAGCGTGATGTCGTCCGCGTAGAGCGCGTAACCTAGGTCGGGTATCCGATCCAGATCGCGCGCGAGGTGACACATCGCTATGTTGAAGAGAAGAGGAGATAAAATAGCTCCTTGAGGTGTTCCTTTGTCAGGCATTTTAAATAAATCCGAAGTAATGTGGCCCATACTGATGCTCACCTCGCGGTTGGAAAGAAACGCTCTTAAGTAATTGTATGTGCGCTCACCACAACCCGCGAGTTCGAGTTCCTCCAATATTGCGGCGTGAGAGACGTTGTCGAAGGCTCCTTTCAGGTCTAGCAGCAGTCTAGCAGCAGCAGTTGCATTCCCAAGCACGCATCTAAGCAAACTTCCTTGGTTTCACAGGCTAGCTGCATCGGCTGTCCCTTGGATAGCTGCGGTGACTACCTGGCTGGTCATCCCTGCATCGTACACGTGCCTGCGCGGCGCTGACTACCCTGCTGATCTCGGCGCGCACTCCGCTGAAACCACCCCCAAGCTGCACTCTACGCAGTCCGGATTCCTGCCATAAAAGCCGTCCCGACGAGAGCATCACTGTTGTAGCAGCAGCAGTTGCATTCCCAAGCACGCATCTAAGCAAACTTCCTTGGTTTCACAGGCTAGCTGCATCGGCTGTCCCTTGGATAGCTGCGGTGACTACCTGGCTGGTCATCCCTGCATCGTACACGTGCCTGCGCGGCGCTGACTACCCTGCTGATCTCGGCGCGCACTCCGCTGAAACCACCCCCAAGCTGCACTCTACGCAGTCCGGATTCCTGCCATAAAAGCCGTCCCGACGAGAGCATCACTGTTGTAGCAGCAGCAGTTGCATTCCCAAGCACGCATCTAAGCAAACTTCCTTGGTTTCACAGGTCGGTTGCTTTTATTACTCTCGATATGTTTTTTTAGAATTTCTCAAGTCCTGCAACTGCTGCTGCTACAGTTGTTGCTGCTATTGCTTTTCTCTGTTACCGTACTCGCATTGTGTTCACTATTTAGCCATCCTCGTAATGCCGACAAATGCTGAACTTTGTAGGCGGATGGACGAGCTAGAAGCTATATTCAAACATCGGTTGAATGAATTGGTCGACCGGCTTGTCATTAGCATACAAACTAAGCTTCAGGACACAGGATTAGACATCGGTGCGATGAGAACTGAAGTTGGTCGCATGGATGACAGCCTAAAGCTTCTAAACGAAGTAGTCGAGTCAACCCGATCTCAACAGCTTGAGTTATCTGCGGCAAACCGCGTTCTGAAAGCAGAAAACGAGGCCCTTCAAAGGAAAGTAGCTGACCTTGAGCAATACTCAAGATTAAATAACTTAGAAATAAAGGGGGTGCCCTGTACCCAGGGGGAGGATTGTACCGCAATCCTGACTGCCATCGCCGACAAAATCAACTGCACAGTCTCAGCCATAGATGTTGACACAGTTCATCGCGTACCAGCAAAGTCTGGCCAAAAGAATATAATCGTGCGGTTTTGCTCTCGATCAAAAAAAACTGAATTCATGAAGAAGGCGCGAAAGGCTCGACTGAATACCCGAAGTATAGGGTTTTCAGGAGAGCACTCGCAGGCGATATTCATCAATGAGCATCTATCGCCAGACAATAAGCGTTTGTTTTCCAGGACGCTTGCCTTAAAGAAGGAAAGGGGTTGGCAGTTCATCTGGACAGAAAACTGTCAAATCAAAGTGCGGAAATCTCCCGATAGTAGGGTATTTCGCATCGCTTCTGATTCTGATCTATCTATCATTACCTAACTTTGCATAAGCCTTCCAACTTTCAATTTTTAAATTCTGTCCAATGGCTACGTACTTTTTACCTGAAGAACTTGAGGCTTATTTTTCATCGCACTGCCGTTCACTAATCCATTTCAATGCGCGAAGTCTGCAAAAAAACATGGATGGCATCACAAATTTTTTATCATCTACCCGTCATAATTTCTCTGTTATCTGCGTTAGTGAAACCTGGCTCTCCGCTTCCCACAGTAACTTGTATTGCTTTCCTTCATACTCAGCCGAATACTGCCACCGTGATAACAGTAATCATGGTGGTGCTGCTATTTTTGTGTCCTCAGAGTTGCGTTTTCACAGGCGATCTGACTTGACACTTAACGTGGCGAACTGTGAATCTGTCTGGGTCGAATTTGATGATACATTCTTTTCACAAGATAAGAAAAACCTAATAGTTGGCTGCATCTATCGTTCACCCTCATCATCTGGAAGCGCGTTTTGCTTAGCCCTAGGTAATTTGCTACATAATTTAACATTCGAACAGAAAAATGTCATTATCATGGGTGATATTAATATTAACCTTTTAGATACATCCAATACACTACTTAATGACTACGTTAGCTGCCTCAATGGGTTAGGATATGAAAACCTAATTACTCTTCCGACTCGTTGTCCCACGGATAAACAGGGCACGCTTATCGACCACATAGTATCCAATCTTCTTACTAACCCTGACTGTGGTGTGGTCGAAGCTTCAATAACCGATCATTACCCAACATTCGTGCGCTTAACTTCTACTGCTCGCATTACCGATGCAAACTTCACCAGAAAGAAATTTAATTCGTCAATTTTTATTGAAATAATTGCCGCTTCAGACTGGTCCCCAGTAATGGTATGTGATAACCCAGAAACTGCCTATAATACATTCTCACAAATAATTTCTAAAGCTATTTCAGATTCCACGGTACTAATGAATTGTAAAAAAACGTTTTCAGCTCCTCGTAACCCATGGTTATCTACCAGTTTACTAAATTGCTTAAGGAAAAAAGATAACCTTTACAGAAAAACAAAAAAACAGCCATTTAACACAGCACTTCACGAAAGGTATAACAAATATTCTAACTTACTAGGAAAACTGCTCAAACAGGCTAAAACGACGTATTATGAAAATGAAATTAAGTCTGCAGGTAATGATGTCAGAAAGCAATGGAACGTATTAAACTCTTTTTTAGGTCGGTCGAACCATACTTCCGAAATAACTATGATACAGTCGGGGGATCTTCTCCTTGATACTCCCTTGGACATTGCAAACTCCTTCATTAATTCCTTCTGTGCAGATAATGAAGAGTGTGAAGATTCATTGACCGAGACTTACCCCCGTTTGCCCCATAGCTTTTTCCTTTATCCCGCAACACCTCAAGACATAGTCACAGTCATTTCCAGTCTAAAAAATACAGGACCTGGTCTTGATAACTTCAGCCCTTCTCTTATAAAAACGATAGCTTACCTAATATCTGAAACATTCTGTCACATAGTGAACCTTATCTTTAAAACAGGAATTTATCCAAGTTCTTTGAAGAAAGCCAAAATAATCCCTGTTTTCAAGAAGGGAGATAAGCGTCTAACATCTAACTACCGCCCTATAGCTATACTTTCATTCTTCAGTAAAATTATCGAAAAACTAATCGTAACACGCTTATCAAGCTATTTATCAAAATTTTGCATCCTATCACCAAATCAATTTGGGTTTCGGGAAGGTTACTCAACTGATTTGGCATTAATATTTCTAACAGACAAGATTCGGCAGGCAATTGACGCTGGAAATTTCGCTGGTGCATTATTTATTGACCTCTCTAAAGCATTCGATTCACTTGTTCATAACATCCTTTTTGCTAAATTAGACTCTATTGGTATAACTGGCCCGGCACTGCAATTACTACGTAACTATTTGAAAGATAGAGAATACACTGTATCAATCTCCAGCACTTACTCGCACCCTAAAACAACTAACATTGGTGTACCACAAGGATCTATATTAGGGCCTCTCTTGTTTTTAATATACATTAATGACCTCCCAAAGTACCTAAAGTCATCTGACTGTATCCTTTACGCTGACGACACTACCATCTTCTCCTCAGACAAAAGTCTTGATTCACTGATGTGTAAGCTTAATCACGACGCGGCAAATACTATAACTTGGTGCCAACTTAACAAACTACACATTAATACTGCCAAATCTAACTTCGTCATCTTCTCAGCTAAACAAAAACATATCTCAGTGTATCCATCGCTAACCTTTGCCTCCGGTGTACTTTATCCTACTGATAGTGCACTGTTTCTTGGCGTCATATTAGACAAACACCTAAAATTTGACGAGCATGTTTTATCCTTAACAAAGAAGGCAGCATATGGAATTAGAATATTAATTAAAGTTCGAAATTTCTTTAATATGAAGACACTCATCTCCCTCTACTACGCTTTTATTCACACGCATATTAACTATTGCATATCATCATGGGGAAACACGAATTCTACACATTTATCTCCACTACAGCATACCCAAAATCAAGCAATTCGCATCATTACACGTAGCAGCTACACATCGGAAGCATCTCCATTGCTCAGATCTAACGGCATTTTATCGTTACAGAAACTAAATAAATACTCACTTGGAATACTTGTTTATAAATCTGTCAACGGAAAGCTCCCGTTCCCTATAATTACTACCAGCCAGTATCCATTTTCCACGTCTACCCGTTTCGCTTCTACCAACAGCTATTTACTACCAAAACCTAGAACTAATTATGGTAAATTTACTACTAACTTTTCAGCCACATTACTTTGGAACTCATTACCGTGTCATATTAGGATATTCTCTCATTTTTACACATTCAAATCAAAACTTCGTAAATTTTTGCACTCAATATAACAATTTGATCGTTATCATTATATTAATAAGTGCTTTGTTTCGTTAAATATTTTTACTGCGTAAGCTAGTGACTAACTTAACATGGTGTCTTTTGTCTTTGCATATAGCTGCTTTGTATTCATATATCCTACTCATTTGTAATGGGAGGTCCCCTGTACGGTCTATTGACTATGGGACCTCCCTCTGTATGTATGTATAATCCCCATTTGTAACCTGATTATTATGCAAATAAAGAACTTGAACTTGAACTTGACTAGTCTCTCGTCGCCGTACGGTATATTAGTTAGAATTTCGTCTCTAAGTAGGAGGAACGCGTCCTGGCAAGATAAACCCGTGCGAAATCCTATCATGGAGTCCGGGAACCAGCTCCGCTCTTCCAGGTATCGCTGCAATCTGCTATGGATAACCCTTTCATAGAGCTTACCTAGGCAGGACGTGAGCGACACCGGCCGTAGTGTATCAATCGAGGGATTCTTTTTTGGTTTGGGGATCATGATTATTTTAGCCAATTTCCACTCTTGGGGCAAGTCTCCCTTGGCCCAGCACTCGCTATTAAATGTCTTTGTGATTTTCGCTAGGGCTACCGAATCCATGTTTCGAATCATTGCATTTGTGATCGAGTCTGGGCCCGGTGCCGAGTTTTTAACCGCGGATTGTGCCGCCTCGTACACTTCCGCGTACGCTATATCTTCGTCTAATTTAGGGTTCGCTTCCCCCGCGTATTGTCTCCTCGCGTAGGACGACCCCGGGGTAGGGGAGGGTCCTATGTACTTTTTCTGAAGCGCATGGACGAGATCTTGGTCTGTACCCTCGAAGTTGTCTGATATAATTTGGAGCTTCTTGTTATTCTCAGTACGCGTGCTCATCGGGTCTAGCATGCTTCGTAGTATTCGCCACGTACTGGTCGTTCCAAGAGTTCCTGACAGGGTTCCACAGAACGTCGCCCACTCGTTTCAGAACAGCACGCCTTAAAATTTGTTGGAGCCCAAAGAGAAAAAAGTATGTAGGTGGTTGAATAATGAAATAAAGGAAGCTATAGAAGAGCGCAAGCAAGTGTCTGCGGATAATCGAGACCCTAAAAAAGTTGGTACTACTCGATCAACAAGTATTGCTTAGATCAAGGAGTACCAGGAGAGTGAACTGGTCGTAGAAAATGAAAAAATATACATGTGAAGTTTGGGTCTTGACGTTTTCTATAGAGGTAGAAGCACATAAAAAGGTTCTCGAAATATGTAAGGGCACTAACGGCACCAAGAGAACATCCGGAAATATTTAAAACGGATGAAGAAAGGTATTTATTCGAATGAGACGAAGCGCCGCAGTAGATGAGGAACGTTATCTCTGATGATTTTGGCAAAAAATAAAAACTCCGTGCTATTCCGCTGCGTGAAAGTGGATAACCAGCGAAGCTGTGTATGTTGGCACCTAATGGCTAACTGTCCATTGTCGTGCGCCAAACGCAATATGTACATGCATGGCAGGCGAACACGGCTAGTCGCACTTCCACAATACTGAGCCTCAGAAGATGATGAGGCACCAGATGTATACCTACACATGTATTGTTGCGAAACGCGGCAAGGCACCTCACAGCTTACCGCACTTAGAGGCACACACTGATTCACCGTATCGAAGGCGATCGTGCTTTCGCCGACGTCCGCCAGTGCAGTAATGGTTGTGAGGTCACTCGAAAACCACGGGCCATCCAACAATGCACATGTCATACAAAATTGGTTCCCCACAAACTTCTTTTGAAGTGTGGCCGTTGCTCCGATGAAACGTTCCAAGTTAGCGGGGTAAGGGCCACATGGATGGTTTGCATTTCTTTTCGCCTCGTGGTCCTGGCGGGCAGCATACTTACGGACTGCCACCACAGGAGAGCGGAAGGAAAGCAAAGGAGATAAGCAAGCACTTGCAACGCAGACAAAGAGAGGTCGTTTTCAACGTAGACATGTCCGAGGCGGGTGTAAGTGTGGTATCCGTTCTTATCAGCTTAATATATTATAGGTGTAGTATTTTAACCTAAGATATTAACCTTATTTTTGCAAGTTCGTGGAGTGCCTACACACTAAACATTTTTACACCCTTAAGGGTGTAAATCAGTTTGTCGCCAGACGAACACCCTTAGGGTGCTGTGGCCTACACCTTACATCTGGGGTGCTAATATAACACCTTAGAGGAAGGGTGTCCAGCAAAATAAAAATAGGGTGTTAGGGTGCTAGTCAACATTAGCACCCATCTATATGGGTGCTGGAAGGGTGTACACCCTTTGTCACCTGTATCGAGGTCGATGAAGCTTCAGATAGGCATACATAGAGATGCGCTATCGATCACTGTAAATAATGGTCACTCATGGCATACAGAAGCAGTTTGTCTTCCTTGCACAAAACCCGTGCAAAACCAATATATGTAATATAAATATTTAGGCACGCATGCATTGAATGTTTTGTTGCTTATATATATATATATATATATATATATATATATATATATATATATATATATATATATATATATATAAAACACCAGGACATACACTTTCTTGCATGTTAAAAAGAAATATGTGCATGTTTATTGTGCTTCTGCCATACAAACTTAAAACTAAAATCACAAAGGAACATTAACCACTAAGTCTTTTAATACAAGCAAGTTAACATGCCACAAGAATTCTAAGAACGTGAAGCTTTAACAATTCTGTTGAGAAACTTAGTCGTCACAGACCTTGGTTTCGTCAGGTCAAGGCCCATAAAGAACCGCTCAAGCACAACAAGGGTGTTAAATGCTTTGCGGTCATACTGCAGGTTGAACAGCCAGTATGCACCCATTATTGCCGCAAGTCCATCTTCTGCATTCATTATGGCGAAACATTTCTCCCGGTCGACCATCAAGAAGAGAAACTCCGCATTGTGAAGCGAAGAACCAGTAAATGCCACACAGGGTGTTGCTGGAATGTCATCCTGCATGACAAAAATAAAAACAATATTTTCTGCATGAGATGACAGCATGCATGCATGTTGCTAATTGACATGTTGCCTATACTGTGGAAAATTTACTCTTATAAACATGACTGGATCCAACAGAAATAAAACTTAACACACATAAACTTGGCTGACGATCACATTGGAGCAAAGGGGAGCCGTTGTTGCCCATTGTTCTGAATGTGGTCACCATCCCAAGTATAATTAGATACGATTGCTTGATGCACATACGTTCCGCAATCCCATGAGCACTGGTGCATTCACGGAAAAAATACGGCTATAGTGGCCAGTAAGAGGGCACACCCACTTTTATTATTTTCAAACACAAGACAAACATTGACTACTACATTAACTACTATTCGGCTATTACAGCTACACCTAATGTGCATAATAAAAAACTTGCAATGAAAGATAGACATATGCCCGAAACCGAGTGCTTTTAATAGGGAATACTTCCCACATATACATTTTCTGTGATTTTCAAACATTGCTATTCCATTTAGAGAATAATTATAGAACTATTTTTCTAGATCCCTTTTCATTTTATCTTTTATATTGTTAAGAAATCCTGAATACCTTTAGTGCGTGTGTGTGTGTGAACCTTGAGCGGTGCTACAAGGTAAACAGAACAAGTATTTAATTTCAACAGGTTCGACAAGTGGACCAATCTTCATTAGGATTTATGAGAAATGGCAGTTCGGCACTGATAGTGAAGACACCAGACCGGGTGCCGGTCATTCTCATATACATGAAACTAAGAGGGACAGTTATGACAATGACTGACTTTCTCTCGGCGTTATGGCAAATTTATGGCTGGCTTATTGGCAACGATGCAGGGCAAAAGGAAGGTGGAGTCCTATGTATGTAGGGCAAGGTCAGAAAAGAAAGGAAAAAAAGAAAAAAAAGACAGGACGAGGGAGAAAAAAGTTGGAGAACGGAAGAAGGCGGAGTAGCAAGGAGCTAGGTTCCAGCTGACACGAGGCAAGGAAGGAGAATACGGTCACTGCTCAGTACCAGTACGTGTGCCACCGTTGTAGCGGGAGGGGGATGTGGAATAGGGAGGCGGGGGCACAATAGAGAAGGGGCCCGGAAGGAAGACAGAACAGTGGCTATTTGTGGAAAGTAACACAGTGTCACAGTACACATATACAAGGCACGGCCTGTTTCGGCAACGTTGTGGTCCAGCTGAGGTGCAGAAAAAATTTTTCTAAAAAGTTTATAAACGCGGGGTTCGCAAAGCAAGTACGCCCTTAGGCTTAGTTTTAGGGAGCAGAGTTAAGCAGCTTCCGTGTGGTGCAGTTTCCGAACGTTAAACGGTCAGCTGATATCACATCAGCTCGTGCGGATTCCCAGAAGGGGCAATAGGTCAGTCGAATAACTACGCAAGTGGCAGGACGGAGGAAACTGGATTTATTAGTTTTTCGCTCGCGCCCATGAAGCACACGCGGAGGGAGCCGCAAGCAGTGGCCAGCATCAGTTTTCAAGTAGAGAATTATTTGCAGTCCCTATGCCCTCTCACTGTATATCCCAGACACATCAGTCGCCCCAGACTCGCTATAATACCTTTAGTGTATGTTGCAAATTTATGGATGACAAAGAATTCTCTCTGCTTGTGTGCACGGGATGTTGGTAACAGGCTGCAAGAGCACGACGCTCACGCGTTCAGAGGAGTGATCTGGCAGTCGAACATGCCTGGAGAAGGGTAAAGTCGGGAGACTCTTCACATGTGTGCGGCGACTGTTAAAACGCAGGTGAAAAGGAGTCTGATACACTCCCGCTTACACACCTCGCATCGAATTTTGTACATGACACTACTGGAAATGCAGTCAAGATTTTGTTACTTTTATATACAAAGGTAGAATTTGATGCCTCAGCGGTGTCTGTTGCTGTCATGTGACGACATACCTTGCAACAAGGTTTCCCACACGGTCGACAACCCTTGGGCATGTTGGGCTTCTGTCATCGCCCTGACTAACAAATCCCTTAATTTTTTCTTCTTTATATACAACCCGAGGCAGCCACTTGAATATATTAGCGAGTCGGATGCTCTGTTTCATGATGTTAAAATGGCGCTTAAGAATGGCATTGACTCATGAAGCACCGGTAGTGTATGAGGACCAAATTCGAGTGTGATTGGGTATTTTTAATGCTCACGCTCTCTCGCATTATATGTGCTCGATCTAAGCTGCGGGCCTGTTCAATGGCATTGTCTACAATTCGTGGGGCATATCATCCATGTGTCGCCAAAATTGTGCAGATCTAGAACAGGTTCCTCACGTTTGAAAGGTAGCCTGAAGAATTTCTTTACACGCACACACACACACACATATATATATATGTGTGTGTGTGTGTGTGTATCTGACGTCACATACATGACATCGTGTGCATTATGTGCATATTATGTCAAATGAGGTTCTACTTCGCATGTCTACCTTCACTTATTGTATTACACTATTGGCATGGTGCATTGGGTTCCTTGGCTGCGATGCAGTCTTTTTCTTGCTTTTTGTTCGCTTACACACGTTGATATGAATTATGGAATGTTTTGTCCACTCACATTCTTTGGAACAAAGAGAGCTCCCACAGCTGCTCGCTCCTTCACATTTGATGCAACAATCTCCAGTGCTGCAAGTGCCAGGATGTCTGTAAAGCAAATGATAGAGGTATAGATGTCTGTATACATATTTATCTGTGTATATACATATCAAAAAGTACACTATATTATATATATATATATATATATATATATATATATATATATATATATATATATATATATATATATATATATATATATATATGGACTCATACTTTATTAATCATATAAGCCAGCATTCAATTACACCAAGTACAGCATAGAGGCAATTATCTGCATTTCATATTGTAATTAAATCATAATTGTAAATAAAAGCCGATGAACTGGCCGCACGTGGGATACAAACCCACATCACCATGGTGCTGTATTCCCATCCACTTTCTGTGGTTTATTTTTCTTGACTAGAAGTAACCTTAACAAATTAAATTGTGCGGTTTCACGTGCAAGAACCATGATTTGATTATGAGGCACGCCGTAGTGAAGGACTGTGGAGATTTTGACCACCTAGGGTTCTTAAATGTGCACCTAAATTTAAGTACACGAGTCTTCGCATTTGGCCCCCATAGAAATGCAGCTGGCGTGGCAGAAGTAACCATGGGAGGGTTAGCCAGTGCAAACACTCACAGCCTTTGCGGCATATGTGGAACATCCTTTCTGCCCCAGGCGTCACATCTACGTGAACTATTTGAGTGAAGGCAACTGGTAAATAAACCCACGTTACCTTAAGCCACAAAGCTGCCAGATTGGAGACCCTCGCTATAAGAAAATGAGTGTACATATATTATATATATATATATATATATACATATATATATACCAGAAAAAACCGGTTCTGAGTCCGGGTAAATATTCACAGTGAAGTAGACGCGCGTATGAAGCGGTTTATTGACGTTTCGGCCGGGGTCCGGCCTTCATTCATTTCATTCATTCATTCTGATGAAGGCCGGACCCCGGCCGAAACATCAATGAACCGCTTCATACGCGCGTCTACTTCACTGTGTGTGTGTGTGTTTATTAGTCTTATTAGGCCAACACTCACACCAAGGACAGCATTGGGGAAATTATTTGTAGAAGGGTAGCCTGCATTTTTGAATCATGCATTGATAGGCAATACATGCAATTTTTAAACTTAACAAATAGGGTAATCACAACTTGCACATGTGCAATATTGGTAATACAATGAAGCTGTTGCACACAAAATTATTGAACGTAGGTGTAAAAGTTCCACTCAGACTTAATATTGCTGCAGTGCAGGGCCCAATATGTACTGCCTAATTGTTTTACGTTCGCAGAATCGCAACATACTTTTTACAAATCAACTACAACACCAACTGCAATATCGTTTTGATTACTTACGGCTTGTTCTCAGCCTTGTTGGTTCCATTTCACTAGCTGTCTGTAACATCTGCAGCACATGTTCATCACAGGTCACTTTTTTCCTTGTGGCCATCCTTGTCAACATATTAATGGCTTGTGAAACCTTCTTGCTTGGTTCTGCCTTTGTTAAATGCTGAAAGTCACTGCAGAACTGCACAAAATACAGAAAGATGTACCACTTCGAAACAAAATGTCAAAAATCGTTTGGCTATACCTTTTCAAGTAATATTTTGGGTTAAGCCAATATTCGAAGCTTCATATGCGAATCAAATATCACACAATAAATATTCGTATAGATATTTCAAAAGAAACTAGTTCTTATTTTGACAACTGACTATTAAATTCCGGTTACAGTTTATCTGCTACACAGCACATTCTGAAGGGAAACAAGACATTTTCAAAGCAATATAGAAACGAAATGTGTGAAAGGCAAATTGTTATCCATCCAAATGAAGCGCGAACCTACAAAGGAAACCCATATCGTTTTCCAAAAGGAAAAGTTTTACATTTGAGAAAAAATCATCCTGGTCTGGGATTTGAACCTGGGACCATCGCCTTTCTGGAGTGGCCACCACTATCGGAGCTAACTGCTGTGGTCAACTAGCTTCTTGGTTAGCTGAAATACAAGAGCGACCATCCCACAAGCGATTTTTGCTAGTCTCTGATTTAGCATTTTTGGCAGTCTCGTCATGAAGCTGGTTCAAATCTTACGCTCTCTCCTGGGTGTTTTTCTTGTAACGAACCTTTGTACATATGTATATGGCACACAAATCCTTTGATAAAGCAGCATCGGCGCTTCCTTACTAGCATGCTGCACAAACATGTGTGCATCGTAAATTTTTTTTGTGCCTTGCAGAAATCTTGACTATAGATTATGCTGCTTGGTGTCTCCCATTCTCTATCCTACAATTATCCAAAAGAGCCGGAGTTGTTTTGCATAGCACTTTGGAAAGAGGCCCCTCCCTGCATATTTTAGGTAGCAATTATTCAGCCACCACATTTCTTTGATAACTGTGGCATACATTAGATCTAAATTGTACTTTGCAATTGGTCCATTCTAGCACATAGATTACAATTATGCTATGTTTTCACAGGTACCTATTAACAAAGTTTCATCTCAGTAATCAGTTTCACAAGGCACATGGACATTTCTAATGCACCAGAAATGGCTGTTTTATAAGTGCCATACAAAAGCCCCTTACAAACCTGTATAACTAATATGTATTGCTGTCATGAACATCTGCAAAGCAAGTAGAAAAGCCGAACCACTTACTCGTTGAAATTCCATGAGGTATGGATATTTCATCTTGACATCGAGCACAGTGCTCTTGGCAAGGTCAGGAACTCTTTGGTTTGCTGTTAGGGCCATTCTTTCTTGCATCGCCTTCTCATTTGGCAAAGATTTCTTGCTTTCTAAGATGAGCCATTCCTCATGTTTGGTGAGACTAGTCTCATCTTCTCCTGTGAGGTTTGGGAGGCCGATGGCCTGAATTGGGAAATAAAATTGCAAACCACTTATTCAATTGTTGCTGTAGTTTTCAAACACAGATGCTGCTTTCTGCTTGAATGATGCTGAACTGTCCTCACCATCTTAGGCTTCTTGCTGCGCTGGAGCTCTTTCGCGGCTGCCTCAGTTCGTCTTTGAGCACCAAATTTCTCTCGATTTTGCAATGCCCGATCATCTTGAAGTTTCCGTCTCTGGTTTTTGAATTTATTTCTAAGTGCTACTTTCCAGGAGTCCTACGAATACAGAATATTAAACTGGTTAGGATATCTGCTGATATATAAAGCAATGCTGTTTCCACGCGTCTACAGGGTGCAATGCTTCTTTAAAAAACAGCACCAATTTACAATCTCTCTTGAAGCACTGCAAATTCACTGGCATTTGCTAATTTAAGACTTATTAAAATATAGTGTTTTACTGTGGGCAAGGTACATTTGTCAAATACATTGGATGGCATTGCATTAAATACAAACCGAATATATAAAGCGAAGAATTACTTTTTCACAAATGTCTAGCACCGAGCATAAAAGCTTCAAAGGTTTCAGAATGATGTTCCAGAAAGATATATAAATTACCAAATGTGCGCTTTTCGTTATTACGTTTTCATAAGAATATTTGCTGATGCTCTCATAAAAACTATTGTGGATAAGTCAAGATGAATCCAATCATAGAGAACAGCATTCTAACTTTAATGAAAGCTTGCAGGACCTTTCATTAAAGTTATTCTATCCATCCAATGCTAAATTCAAATACTTCTAACCTGAGGATCTGGGTGTGAATACATTCCTTAATATTAGCTGAAATAATTAGCATGGGCCAGTTTCAAAAGTTATGTACTGAAATGTAAACTGAGTAGGGTTTTTAAATATAAGGTAATGCATTTTAAGCGGCTAAACGTAGGTACAATACAGCACAAGGTAAGTTAAAAAGCTGAAGTAACATTAATTAATTTTATGAACACGCGTAATGCTATGTGCTTTCAGTATAAGCGACATTTGCATAGCTGGAGTTTGAGTACCTCCTTTGATGAAAATAATGACTCCCAAGTTTTATGGCAAAACTAATTTCGTGTATATGCAATATAGAGGCCGTACAAAAAAAATTACAGAAGGCCGCCTTTTCTGCGTACCAAAGCATGAAATCTACTCACGGATCCACTTCCAACAACGTCTCGCAGCTGTGGGTACTTGTCAAGGAGTAGAGACGTCACCTTGTTGTAGAACTGACGTGTTGGAAACCTGTAATGTACGTGTGCATTACATTTTCAGTGGTACACATAAAAAGTTATGGAAGGCAGAAAACAAATGCAAGCCAATATGCACTTACAGTGTTGTGGATGCCATTGCACCAAACAAGATGTCGGTGATCTGTCTAAAAGAAGAAGGCGTGAGTGCTTCGCCACTGATGACTTTGTCATGGAGGGCCCCAAGGCTGGGCATCACAAAGTTGACCCCGTCATCATCTGAGCTGGATGGCCTACAAGAGATGACACTTTAAGTTACACATAAAAAAAGCTATTATAACGACGAGATTACTTTAATGGCAATTAACCTTACGATTGAGTTGACAAAGCTAAAACCGAATTTTGCATTTAAGTCTTTTTTATACAGAACGAAAACCATTTTTGGCACACACATTCTATAAAACTGATAGTGCCAGATAGCTGCAAACTTCCATGTTATGTGCTCTTGTCAACAAAATGTCAACCTCGTTTGCTTGCTTATTGATTTATGGTATTGTCCACGCTTCGACAGCTAAGTGGGAGTAAAAGCGATATTAACAGTGTCAGTTGAGTGCCACGAGTGTGCTATGTTGCTGTAAAAAAGGTTCAAATTTATATGTCATCACACAAGTGGTTTGTACAATTGGGGAAGCTATAGCTGACGGGGCTGAAAAATTCCTATATGTGACTGCAGATATCCTTCTGAATGAGTACACTTCGAGCTTCGTCAAGTGTAGCCTTGTAAGTGCAGCTTTGACAGCACCGTAGCTTCCACAGAGCTCCAAGCTAGAAGTATGAATTTGTACGGGTGATAACTCTAGAAGTATGAGCTAATGATTCACTAAACATGCAATCATTGCAGTAAAATTATCAGAAGTGCAATCGCAACTGCACCTAAAAATGCACTTACAGTTCAAGATGATGAAGGGGTTCACTGGGTCTACTCTGTTCACAAGTTTCCAAAGTGACTTCTGATGTGCACTGAAAGCAGGAACAAGCCTTAAACTTATTGTTTACTCCAGGTAGGCCACATACTCCTGCGATCAATGCCTATAAAATCATGCAGCTTTTGTGAACTGTGGGAGTATGTGCAAGCAAAGCTTTGGTGAGCTGGTAAGACGAAACTTGGAAACATGAACAGATGTCACTCAAACGCATACACTCGCTGTCGCAACACTGGCGGGAAGAGCGCGAACCGAGCGGTGCAAATGTTTATGCTGCATATCGCTTCAATGAGTCTCCAAAAACCCGAGGTTACTAGACCTCCAGCACTACGGGCGTATGAAGCCGTACTGCAGATAATAGCCGAGTAGGCGCACCTACCGCAGAATTTCAAGATAGGGTGCGGACGTGCTGCTGGTGTAGAAATGACGCGCGCTCACCTGGCCCTACAAAGCATGCACTTTATCACGTAACCTCCAATATTGGGCGCGAATCAAAAATTCTTGGCTCACCTTCGCTCCCACAACCTACGGCGACAGAACTCTTTGTTGGCCTAGTTGATGCTTGCTAAAAGACATGCTTTTTGCCGCAATTGAACAAACACAATATTTTTGCCGCCCGTGTTGTCTTTATGTGTCTTCCTTTTGTCTGTGTTCAATTGCAGCAAAAAACATGTCTTTTAATCTACGGCGAGCAGGGCGCTATATGATCTTATGGCACAGAAGCGACAATGATAAAAATTCGCCTGTAGTTTTTATATAACTGCTACCACAATAACAGAGAAAGCGATGCGGCTAGCAGTGGCGGAACATAGCAGCCCTATCTGCGAGTCAGCTGGTGCTGACGCTATGTTGCAGGTACCATAGTTCACAGTTTGAGCCCCTCCAACTTTCCACTGTCATTTTCGAGTTTACAAACGTTGTTTTATTTACCAATAACGAATTCGTTATTACACAAGCCGTATTTGCGGGCAACTAAAGCGACCATGGATATCACCGCACTACAACAGGATCTCAATTCCATCGCAGTATGGTACGAGAAATTGTACATGACGCTTAACCTTACTAAATGGAATGCCTGTGCGATACTGAATGAATGTACGGAATAGCCACTACTCCTTCTTGCTCTATCATTCACCCGCAACCACAGCTTAACCAGTCATACCTACACAATAAGCTGTGCTCCGATCAATAATGCCCCTCTTACAAATATCTTGGCGTTCACATGACATCGACACTATCATAGGCAACTCATATTGACGCCATCTGTTCTAATGCTTCACGCACCCTTGGATATTTAAAACGCAACCTGAAAGCCGCATCACTAGAAATAAAAAAGCTAGCATGTCTAACATTCGTACGTCCGCAGTTAGAATGTGCGTCAACTATCTGGCACCCTTCCCAATCATATGTAACCTATGACATAGAGGCAACACAAAATCGCGCAGCTCGGTTTATAGCTTCCAATTACTCTCATGGTACCAGCATAACCGCACTAAAATGTACACTTGAACTACCATCACTTGCTTCCCGCCGCATCATCTCTCGTCTCTGCTTGCTTCACACCTTTTATTACCATCCACACTCCAGGCATTCCCTGTTAAATCCACCCTTACGTACATCCTCTCGCTTAAGCCACAGTTGTCCCATAGCAAACATTAACACCCAATCATCTGCCATGAGCGCTTCATTCTTCCCCGACGCAATAACCCACTGGAACCATCTCCCAGAAGATATCGTGTCATGCACTGACCGTAAAACGTTCTGCGAAATGTTAAATAACCACACTGCTTAATTACCGATCCCACCTACCCTCACTCTAACACGATATTCCCCTTTTTTTCACAATTGTTCCTGGCTTTTATTTGTTTATTGTTGTTTCTTTACTTTTCTGTACATTTGTTCTAACATTATTACAAAGATTAAAGCCCTCCCTTATGTAATGCCACCGAGCCTTTAAGGTGAAAATAAATGAAATGAAATAACGCGAAGGGATGCAGTAATGAATGAGGAAATGACACATAAAAGCGAATGGCCTCAGGGTGCTTCATTCATCACTTCTGCGATCTACAGTCGCAAGATAATGTAAAAGTACGATTGACGATGTTTTTTTCACGGTCGGTGAGAAGAGCTTCAGCCTCCCCGACGCATATCATGATTATAGAACTTCGATACCTCAGAAATGTCCACAACACAATCGAACACGGGAATGTCCTTCACGTATTACGCAATGATGCACCGCGGAACATTGTGAAGACCACTCGCTTAACGTGCCTGAGGAACAGCCTCGATCGTCTTACTCAAGGTTGCAATTAATAGACCATAACCACAATAAAGTGCTCAGTGGCAACTCCTACCGCGGCGCTCTTGCGCAAGGTGAAGTGCCAGCCAGCACGGCAAGCAGACGAAAATAAAATCGCTTTATGTTCGTGTCACTAACCCGAATATTAACGAGGCACTTTATATGACGCTTAAAAAAGAAAGACGCCTCATATTCGCGCAAACACGGTAATCATTAAAACTAGCGCGAGCTCGCGAACGTGTGAAATATTAAAAAGAATTAGTTTACTACAGTGACAAGCTTCCACTAAGAAATTTACCTTTGATGATGAACATGATGGTGCTCCTTCAGCGACACTTTCCTGTTGGGCGTCAACAATGATTTTGGCCATATCAGGTATGTTGTCATCGGCAGCGAGGTCAACATATTCGTTGAATGTCGGATCCAGCACCTGAAACCAACGTCCGTGTACAGTCACTCAACCGGCTAACTGCTTAGGAGATCGCATTAAGAGGAAGCTTTAGCTCGGACCCAACTCCGACGCGGCCTATTCAAATACATGCAAAAACGAAAAACGTTTTTCTGAGATAACCCCTAATTGATTTTAGTCCTTTGAGGGTCAATGACGTAAATATACGGCGCCGCAAACGAACTCCAAGATGGTCGATGTAGTATATTTACAGCACCGTCCGTATGTTTAAAAAGCGCGCCAATTTCCTAACTTTTCCTTTTCTGCCATGCGCTGCCACTATGTAGGAATACAGGGAATTTTTTTCGCGTCACCCTCACTCATTTTCCGTTGCATGGTTTGTTTTAGCGCTAGTTCGCTCCCGCGCGTCTATATAGTACCGCTCGCGCATTGGCGAGCGCGCAGGCCGGCGGCGGCTCGGGTTTTGTTCCGCAGGCGGTTTCGGCTTCTTGCACTTGCAAAACTGATGGCTATTTCGTTACTAATCGCTCAAAGGGCGACCGCCTGTCTCTCACTCGTTTAGTGCTCACAGGGGCGCGCATAGGAATGATGCCGCCGTGCATGCGTTTCCGGTGCTTTTTTTTTTTTTTTGACACTCGCGGGAACTAATTGCCTTATAGCTGACGATAAGATGAAGATTAGCGGAAGTTTGTCACGCGTTTTTCTTTCTTGACGGGCACACAACCACAGTTTTCTAGAGTATGCTCATCTATGCAGTTCGACAACGCTATGCGTGTACATATTAGTGTAAGAGCAGGAATATTGGAGTCTTGCGAAATATTCTCGTGTGCGCCTTTTCAAAGCCTTGAACTATAACAATGCATAAAAGTTTTAATTTTTATCTTTATTTCCTTTTTTATTGTTATTCATGAAAGAAGGGCACATATATACCAACGCAAAATATGTTTTCCTCACTTTACGGTAATCCTAGAAAATTACGGTAACGTTTTGGAAATAACTCCCTAAAAAGAATTGGAATCTGCAATAAACAAAATCGACCCTATGCAGTCGCATCTGGCGAAAAAAATCGACCCTCTGAGAGTTAACGAAATTTGTTACATTTGGGAGAGCGAGTTAAATTCTAGTGAATGCTGTCGCGGAATCTTTAGTTAGGTCCGGAATTTTGTTAAAAAGATTTTCAAAAATGTGAAAACTTGAAAAAAAAATATAGAAGCACGAAGTTTACAGATTCATAGCTCTCCATAAAAACAGGTATCGGTTCTGTAAACGGAATCCATTAGATCATTCAAAGCGGACAAATTCGATACGTCATCTTATATCTTACGTGAATTTTTACGTTGTTTACAAGGGTTCTGTAAAAGCTATATTTCCATATTACAAAATTTTTGAGATTCATGTGTAACATATCAATTTTATCCGCTTTAGACGTACTATTAGATGCAATTCACAGAATTGTATTAACAATTTTAGTTGCTGAGTTACAGAGTTGTAAATTTGATAATGTCGTTGCAAATTTTCGATTTTTGCCAATTTTTAATAAAAAGAACTGACAACTTAAATAAACAATCCGAAATCAACAGTCACCAGATTTTCAGTTTTCCCTTTAATTTCAACAAACCTTGTCAAATTTGGTTCAGTGGTTGCAGAGAAAAACGAATTCTCCTTCTACATGTATTTAAATAGAGCACCCGAGCTCCAACTCTGACGCGGCCTATTCAAATACATGTAAAACGCAAAAACGTTTTTCTGAGCTAACCCCTAGACCGATTTTAATGAAATTTGTTGCATTTGAGAGAGAAAGTTAAATTCTAGTGACTGTTGGAAGCGAAATTTAGATTTAGGGCTTGAATTGTATTAAAAATATTTTCAAATATTCGACCGATTGAAAAAGAATAGAAGCACGACGTTTACAACTTCATAGCTCTGCATCAAGAACAGATATCTCGGGTCTGTAAACGGCACCCATTCGATCAATAAAAGCGGACAAATTCGGTATGTCATTTTAAATCTTACGTGAATTTGTTACGTTAGTTACAAGGGTTCTGCAAAAGCTGTATTTCCATATTACTCAACTTTTTTATATTCATATGTAACATATCAATTTCGTCTGCTTTAGATGTACTATTAGATGCAATTCACAGAATTGTGACATTATTTTTCGTTGTTGAGTTACAGAGTTGTAAACTTGATAGTTTCGTTTCTTAAAATTTTCAATTTTTGCCAATTTTTAATAAAACATTAACAACTTAACTAAAAAATTCGAAACAAACAGTCGCTAGATTTTAAGTTTTTCTTTTAAATGCAACAAACCTCGTTAAATTTGGTGCAGTGGTTGCCGAGAAAAACGAATTCTCCTTTTACATGTACTTAGATAGCAGCACCCGAGCTAAAGCTTCCTCTAACATTTTTTTCGTCGTACAATCACAACTCCGCATGTACTCGTATGAAAAACCAGGCAAAACATAAGGCAAAGTTCGGTCTGCTGTTGCGGAGCTAACGAAGCACTTTTATCGTCGCGACGATGGATAGGATTTTTTTTAAAGTGCTAGGAAGGCACATGTAACCGACAAACGGAAGCCTCGGGAAAACACCCGAAATTATACGTGGATGGCGGAGGAACCCTAGGGCCCCCAACGCGCAGCGCGTAGATCACAGCTGGAACCAGAACGGTCTGTGTGTTCGAACGACCGAGGTCAGAGCGTGCCAAAGGTGCTCGCATACTGCGACATGCAGAAGTCTCGTCGAGCCCCGAACTATTGGGCCAGTCCGGACTCCCGCTTTGGTGCCCCAGTTGCCCCTTTGGTGCCCTAGAGGCGCCGTCAAGTATACTTAAATGGCAATTGTGAAAATAAACACGATTGGAAAAATAGAATCGCGCCGGCCGCGCGGCACGGGCTTGCGCAGCCGCCAGCTGGTAAGTCGATGTCCCGCGCTAGCGCGCACCTGAACTTCGCGAACACCAGCTATAACCTTGTCAGGTATAAATGCACGGAGTTATCCACGGCAAGCTCGAACATACTGCTCCATATATAAACAGAATTCTACACTTGTCATTCGAACCGTCCTGAAATCGCCGTCGTGGCATATTTCTAAGCGTTTGAATTCGGAACTATGCTGCGAACAGCTTTTAGAAAAAAAGTGCCTCGCCCGACGTTTCTGTCATACACGCAATTCGATGTAAGTGAAATACGTACGTCGACAAACAAATGCAAAATCAACGTGCACTTACCTGAAATTTGCTTGATGACAGTGCCACCAGACTACCGAGAACTGGACAAGTGGCGACTGCTTGCTTGAGCGCTTCCAAGGACCCATCTTGTAGCGTGTATGACCGCTTCGCACGGAGGTGCGGCACAGTTAACAGGCAACGTACAGGCGGCATCTTCGTTGACACCGCGCACAAAACTAATCACAAGTATAAATTTGTAGAGCCGAAAACGAACAAGCGCGAAGAGGCGCCAACGAACAGCGCAAGTGCCGCAGCTAACGAAACAATGCACGCACTGGCGCGCCTGGTCTGTACACAACTTTGAAGGAAAGGGGAGAGTGAGAGAGAGAGAAGGAGTGCTAAGGAAGTGCCCGAAGGTGTGCGGCAGCATGAAGGAAGGAGGAGGTGCGCGATGGAGACGGTTGCCAACAGACAGCTTGAATCAGGAGATTTGGGATAGCATGGGGATAGCCGTCCGGAGCTTCGCGAGTTGTCAGGAGCGTGAACAGACAACACAATTAGGCGTTGTTTATTTCTAGGCAGGGTGGTTAATCTGAATAAATTGTGTGGTATACATTTCGCGTTACTTCTTGCTTTTGCATCAGCAAAATCACAAAACAAGACATAATCATTTTGTTTTCCACAGCGAGGAATAAGAAGAATGTCTATGATAAAAAAATTATGCAGATCCCACGGGAATCGGTGTAAGCGAAGCGTTGAGCGCTGGATGCTTTGATTGACGATAATTAGCGGGGATGTTGACGGCTAGAGCCTAATTTCTTTAACGTTTAGTCTAACACGAGAGTGGCGGGTTGATGTTAAACGTTACCTTACGGGCACCACTGCTGTTTGTCTGCGTAGTGCACAGAACACGCAGAGAGAGGTGTTTTCTTGAGGCGTTGTTGTGCCCCATATTTCACAGCCTCTGAGAGCGTTGAGCATAGACATTGCCTCACATGGCACATCGCATTGCGGCAGAAGTATTAAACTTGAATTGGATTATGGGGCTGTACGTTCCAAAACCACAATCGAATGATAAGGCATGCCGCAGTGGCGGACTATGCATTATTTCTGAAACCGTGATGTTCTTTAACGTGTTCCTAAATCTAAGTGCACGTGAGTTTTCGATTTCGCCCACATCGAAATGCAGCTGCCGCGGTTGGAATCAAATCCACGGACTCTAGCTATGCCATAGCCACAAAGCTAACGCGGGGGGCACAGAAGTGCTGATTTTACGGTCGACCGCTTCAGTAGGGTCGCGTGGACCGTGTGGTGCGCTTTAATTAATGCGGCTCTGCTTCTGCACGCCCTGCGTAGTTTGGCCGCTTGAAATATTTGCACGGTATTTATTTTTCAGAAATAGCAACAACGTACTGTACGGCACATTGAACTGAAACTTATCCAGTTTACCCGCAACCGCCGTCGTATAGTAGTAGGGTTTGCTTGCCTTCTCAGGTCACCTCCTCGCCCCCCCCCCTTCATGGGAAATGCCTCTTCTCCTCCCTCCTTTCTACAGTTACGTCCCCTCTGGGCACGCACCTTAGGAGAAAGCGAAGCGCTGTAGTTTCTGCAATGCTTCTGAGGGGAGCCGAAACTTATTTCTCATCGGAATCAGACCAAAAGAAAGGAAAGAGAATGGTTCTTAATGAACTTAAAAGAAATGGCTACACAGAGGACTTCATTCGAAAAATAACCAGGCACAGACGACTGATTCCCTACCCCAGAAATGAGTGTCCATCCCATACGTCAAAGGTACCAGCGAAGGTCTCTGCCGAATACTAAAAAAAGGCCTCAAAGTTGCGAACAAACCGATAAACGCTTTCAATATCCTCGTCCCTAAACCAAATCGTCCAACAAAAGAAAAGGCTCAAGGCGTCGTCTACAAAATCAGCTCTGCCGACTGCCGGAATCGTACATCGGGGAAACCAAAAATCTCAAAGAAAGAATCAGACAACACGAGAATGACGTCCGAACAAATCGAATACGCAGCGCCGTCGCTGAACTTCTTGGAGACGCCGACCACAAAATTGCTTTCCAAGAAACCCAAATCCTTCAAACAGAGACGAACTCACGAAAAATACTACTGGAGTCATGGCACATTCAGAATACGGGGGGGGGGGTGTAACATAAACCGCGTGAAGGGCAACCTACCCTCGGTTTATATCCATGGCCTTGGCGACATGGCGAAAAAAAAAGAACGCCTAGCCAGGTAGATTACCGCTCGAGGTCACCAACACGAAAATGTCTGTGCTCCCCCGTGCCCGACCCTCCCTCCCTCCCCCGCACTAATCCTGTCAACTGCACTCTCACGGGTCAAGCCTCCCCCAGCATCGGTCATCCCAGCCGACCAACACCGCTGCAGCAACCGACCCTACCCCCCTCCCCGCCTCTATTTCCGGATGTCAAGTGTGTCCCTACGTTCCGTACTCTCCCCTCCTTTCTACGGAAGACCCTTTAAGCTGCACACCGCCACCTCCGACGAATACCCCCCGGAGAAGGAGCCGAACAGGCTCCGAAACTTTGGGCTAAAAAGTAAGAAGATCCCACGCACTGTGGGAATCGATGTAAGCGAAGCTTTCCGTCCTGGATTCTTTGTTTGACGATAATTAGCGGTGAAGTTGAGGATTAAAGCATAATTTATCCAACGTTTGTGCTAACACGAGAGCGAGAGTGGTGAGTTGATGTTAAAGGTAGCTGCAGTGCGTGCACCACTGCTGTTTGTCTACGTAGTACACAAACACGCAGGGAGAGGTGTTTTCTTGAGGCGTTCTTGTGCGCCATAATTTAAAACCTCTGAAAGGGTTCAGCGTCGCCATTGCCTCACATGGCCCATTGCATTGTGGCAGACGTATTAAACTTGAACTGGATTATGGGGCTGTACGTGCCAAAACCACACTCGGATTATGAGGCACGCCGTAGCGGCGGACTCCGGATTAATTTTGGCACCGTGATGTCATTTAACGTGTTCCAAAATCTAAGTGCTTGCGCATTTTCTAGTTCGCCCCTGTCGAAATGCGGCTGCCGCGATTGAGATCAAATCCACGACCTCTAGAAATGTCAAAGCCGCAAAGCTAACGCGGCGGCCACAGAAGTGTTGATTTGACGGTCGACCGCTTCCGTAGTGTCTCCTGGACCCTGCGGTGCGCTTGAATTTATGTGGCTCAGCTTCTACGCGCCCTGCGTGAGTTGCCCGCTTGACATATTTGCATGGCGTTTATTTTTCATAAATAGCAGCAACATCCTTTATCCTACCTTTAACTCAAGCTTATCCTATGTCCTCGCAACCGTTGTTGTATAGTAGTGGGATTACCTCGCCTTCTCACGTCTTCCTCCCCCTCTCTTTTTGGGAACTGCCTTCTCCTCCCTCTCCTTCTCCTCTCTACAGTGCTATCTGCGTCCCCTCTGGCCTCGTAAGTTAGTAGAAAGGGAAGCACTGCAGTTTCTACAATGCTTCTGAGGGTAGTCACCGGTAATTATAGCTGGCAAGCGGCTATATAATGTGGCGACGGCCAGGTAGCTCCAGATGGCATTGTGCACATTCGACGAAGTGGGGTGAAAATGTGTTTCCAGCGTCGCCTTTCCTCTGTGACTCACTGCTGCCATGTAGGCACACGCTGTAACCCCCCCCCCCCACCACCCCCTTGACGTGGTGTGCTTGAAAGCATCAGCCACAGCGGCAACAGCAGCGCAAAAGTCGAAGGAAGAGGCAAAGAAAGCTTCGCTTTAAAAAGAGCAATCAAGTGTCCATGCTCTGCTGTCGCACGGTCGGACCAATTGTCACGGTGGGGATTCTGGAGTTATAAGTCCTAAACGTGTCCATACTCTGCTGCCGCACTGACGCATCGCTTGTCTCGCTGGAGAATCTGGAACTATAAGCCCTGTGTGAGCGCGACATGCCTGGAGCAGCTGTTTTATAATCAATCGTGTGTACCGCAGTCGAGAAGCGTGCGAAAGAGAGGCTCACAAAGGCGGCATTTAAGGTGCTCTCATCCTTTCTGCGACTTAGAGGTGAGTATATGTTATATACATACGTTATATTTTAGCCCCGGTGCCATAATTCGGGCAGGACAAGGCAAGCTTACACTGTACGGACACAAGGACAAGGAATACAACACAAACGCCGTCCTCTCGTTCTTACGCCCGTGTTTTGCAGGTCTACCTTTCCGTATCATGGATTCCTTATGCACTCGCTCACGAAGTTTTGTGCGGTGTGAGACCGGAAATAAACGGAGGCGACACACGAGCGCTTCGAGACGAAACAGAGGCGCGCTTGAGTTGCACAGGCCACAAACGCAGGAGCGCGCTCAGTGCTGTTACGATTGATAAATGCACGGGCAAGTTATAAACCCAAGCAGAGCTGCACTAAACCAGTCTCCCTCCCTTCGGCACTGCTATGTGGCTACGTTATTTAACGACTTCTGCTTACCAGCCTATACTGTCAGGAAACTAAGCTTAGACACTGCATTATACTAAAATAGGCATGTTTTAATACATCACTTGTCATTGTAATTTCACGATGCAGAAAATTTCTAAAAGATTACTTTTTTTCAGATGCCGGGTATTCGGTACTTCCGATGCCCAAGATGCGGGTATCCAACGTTCTCACTTAAGGAACTCTTCAGACATCTCCGTATAGCTCATGGGCATGAAGATAACTGGCTATGTGGCCTAGGAGGCTGCATGAAGACATTTAGACTGTTTCTTTCATACAAGAGGCATGTGTACCGGAATCACCCCGAACTGCTAACGGAAAGAACACAGCCCATCGCAAGTGTGCCATTGGAAATGGAGCAAACGAGCGTGTTTGAGCCGCATAGTGAAGAGCGTACAGAAGCCCAAGAAGTTTTAGGTGATCCTGAGCCATCTCAGTCAAGTTCCAGTTTAAGCAAATATGTGGATCAGCTTGCAACGCTGCTTCTGAAGTGGAAGGAAGCAAGGCGTCTTCCTGAGTCCACCTTGAATGAAATAGCAAACGATGTTATTTCCTTCATTAATATAATGCTTGAGGATGCACAGCTTTGCACAAATATTGGTGCTGTCGTTCATGCAGAGCAAGAATGGAAGCAGCAGCTGAACCAGCTGCTCTCGAAGTCGGGTCGGCTTAGATATTGGAAGACACATTTTCCAATTGTTGAGCCTCGTACCACCGTGCTGGGAACTGATGGCCATGGAAGATTTGACACCATGGAGTATGTGCCACTTTGTGATGTACTGAAGTGTGTCTTGGAAAACACACACTTATCTGATGACTTCAACAGCTACCCAAGAAAAGAAAACTACTTGTGTTCTGCTTTTGATGGTACTGAATTCCAAAATCATGCCTATTTTGCTGGGGACACTTCTAAATTATGCATTCAGCTTTATAGTGATGAATTCGAGGTGTGTAACCCGTTGGGTAGCAAAAGAGGGAAACATAAAATGACTGCCGTGTATTTTTCAGTGTTGAATTTTGCTACAAAATTCCGTTCAGCACTCTCAGGAATCCATTTGGTTTTGCTTGTTAAAGACAAACATGTGGCTACCTACGGCTTTTCAAAGGTCCTGGCTCCCCTAATTACAGATGTAAATGAATTAGAAGATGAAGGTATTGTCGTAAATGGAACTCTACTAAAAGGTTCGGTTTTTATTTTC
Source organism: Dermacentor variabilis (assembly GCF_050947875.1). NCBI lineage: Eukaryota > Metazoa > Arthropoda > Arachnida > Ixodida > Ixodidae > Dermacentor > Dermacentor variabilis. The sequence continues at coordinate 94,345,372 of NC_134574.1, read as the reverse complement.
ACAGGTGATAATTTGTCCAGCCATAGAGTAGGAGGCTTTAAATGCTCATTCAGTCATGGGAGAATTTGCAGGTTTTGTATGGCCTTGCACCATGAGCTCAATCACAAATTTCTGGAAAGTGATTTTCTGCTTCGCACACCAGAAGGCCATCAGCACCATTTAAATATGTTAAGTGCTGGGCTTCCCACTGCATCATTGTATGGAGTTAGAGAAGCATGCGCCCTCACATTCAACGGGTTTAATCCAACACAGCATCTACCTCCCGATGTAATGCATGACATTCATGAAGGTGTATTGCCATTTGCCTTGCAGCATATCATTTCATCGTTGATCAAACAGAATTTCTTTTCCCTCACATACTTGAACAAGATGATATGTGAATGGAATTATGATGCTCATGATGTGCGCAACAAACCAGAGCCTCTATCAAAAGAGTTTTTGAAAGGAAAAGCGGGTATGAAGGCCTCAGCAGCTCAAGTGTTCTGCTTGTTTCGTCATCTTACTTTTTTTGTTGGTGAATGTGTTCCCGCAGAAAATGATGTGTGGCAGCTTTACCTTCTTTTACGTGAAATTGTAGACATTATCATGAGCTACAGAATCCCTACTAAGTATATTGCCTACCTGCAGAGAAAAATACATTTCTTCTGTCTGGAATTCAAGTTATTGTTCCCATTTTCATCACTACCTTGCAAAGTGCACTATTTAATACATTATCCTTCACTCATCACAAAGTTTGGACCTCTAAGTGCACTCTGGGCAATGCGATTTGAAGCAAAACATCAATATTTTAAGGATATTTCACGCAAGATCCGCAATTGGAAGCATCTTTCGTATAGTCTGGCAGTCAGGCACCAGTTATTGCAAAGCTTTACATTTATAGCTCCTCATGAGAGCAGTGTTCACACGACTGGTTGTTGCCCTGTGCTCTTTGAGCACCTTCCTGAATATGTACAGCAATTCGTTTCTGAACACAGTCTTGAATGCTCAAATTCATTTACTGTAAGTTCTCTAACTGTGAATGGCAGGATGTACAAGGTAGGTTGTTGTCTTGTTGACAACATTTCACTTGATGATATGCCAGAGTTTGTTCATGTATGTGGGCTATACTATGTAAACAAGGTACTATTGATTGCGGCAAATGTGCTTCGGACTGTTTATTTTGATGAACATTTTCATGTTTATGTTGTGAGTATGACAGAAGACTACAAAGTGCTGACATCAGTTTCAGAGTATCAGAACGAGCCATTGTACATGCGGCAGCACAAGGGACGCAGTGTGATAGGCACTCGTCACAGTTTAGCGTAAACCAGCTGCCTAATGTGCACGTGTGCATCTCAATTTTTGCCTAGTTGCTGTTTCCCTTGATGTAACTTGATGTAAAAATTTGTGGCTGCACAGCCTGTACTTATGCCTTTCAATATTTACGTATATCTGTACAGTTTGGTTTGTAATCATGTGAGAAATTCATGCTTCACTGAAATGATAAATAAAACTTGACTAAGTATGTTATACTTATCAGGCATGGCAAGCAATCCTTAGCTCTATTGTCTAGATGTGGCATCCCAAGTATATGTTTTCATGAATAATTCTGCAATATATTTGTAGTGCAGTAGCATAATACTCTCATAAAACAAGTGCCGGTGACTGTACACCTGGCAGCATAAGCATCACAAAAAAGATGGGATTTCTTATAGCAAGCTTTCGAATTCAAATGAGCACTGGCGATTTGTAATCTCTTACAAAATGCAAACAGGCAAGAGTGCTAAATAGGTCTTTTTCAGTGTTTGAAGTTATTTGTTTTTTCCCTGGTTGGTCTAAGCGAGCTCTTAACGAAAGTATTGATCGTAATTTTTAGTTTGAGTCAACATTAAAACAATACAATGATAAAACTGTATTTTCAATAAAACTTGTATGTGAATTGCTTGTGCGTTTCTATGTGCCCTTACTGTTTGTACTACACACAGTTTTTTCTGGCTTTTGTGGAAAAGCTTTTAGGGGCATTTTAAGTTCTACAAAAATGTGCCTGTTGCTTTAACCGTGATATTCCACTTGTTTAGTTTTGTGTAAAGATGTATCACTGTTTTAAATGATGCTATATGAACGCATTTTTTTATTAATCGACAAGTGTACTTGTGGCCATACCCTTTTCAAATACCCATCATATCAATCACATCGTTACCTTAAATATAACAGTACACAAACGCATTCTGCAATCTACAATTATTTACATTCATGCGTGTATATCAATGCAGAAATCTATTTAACACCCTTTACTTCATGCTATAACACCCTTATTAATGGCATATTCACACCCTATATGCGTCTGCACCCTTATTGCGGGGAGTTTTGAGCAGAAAGGGTGCTAAAAGGGTGTTATACAGGGTGTAAACATCGAAAACACCCTTCTCAACACCCTTAAGGGTGCAAAAATGTTTAGTGTGTAAAGCCTGCTTCACATCCGCTTCGGGTCGTCCCGTTATGTAATTGTCTGCAGGATTAGCCGATGTATAGGGAGAAAGTATCAATCTACGCGGCTTTCTACCACAGACAGATTTCTTATGAGAACCTAGCCCTATACAGCTTCACTGTAAAAAACTTGGACCTAGCCAGTTATATAAGCAAAAGCATAGTGATAAAAAACAACCACAAGATAAAGTCCCTCTACAAGGCCGCAGAACCGGATAAAATCCTTAAATAAATAGTCAGACAGCTCGCTGGAAAGAGCAAGGGACATTAGTAGCGGTGGCGTAGAGGTAGAACACCCGCCTCGCGTACAAGGGGTCCGTTGGTCGAATCCCGGTACCGGCAATTTGCCACCGTATCAAAAAAAAAAAATCCGCGTGTTAAAAAAATTGCACAAACAGGCCTGGAGTGTGGCCTGATCCCGGTGACCACAAGCGGTAACGCACTCCCTCACCAGAGCCACAGATAATTTTATAAAAAAGATATCTTAATTTCGTGGCATGCGAGCAGACTTCCATTTTCTGGGCTGGCAATGTAATATGGATAAGACGAACTCACTCAGCTGTGTTAACGTAATGTCGGTGACATGTACATTGGTAATGTAAGTAATAAAACTGAATCTTTAAAGTGGTTCGCGAGAAAGTATATTTCGGGGAACTGCAGAATAGGTTCACATGAGACCCACGCTTAGGCAGTATTTGTTTCAGTTACTCATATTAAACAGTCCAATAGCTTGGAAAATGTCTATAAACAGAATCGCTAGATAGAGAATTCCATGATATATTCTGAAGTACGAGAGCACACAAAAATTTCTAGGATGAAATCATGGTCATAAGTGGACATATATATTTACATGTAAGGGCAAATATAGTAGCAACCTAGTACAATTAATACGGAAAAGAGGAAATGCGAAGCATGAGAGAGAATATACGAAAGACTAAATAAATTTCCTGTGGCTCCATTGTTCTTCCCGCTTTATGGTAGAGCCTTGAAATATAATTGGAAGATAATACTTTCACGACCGATTTTAGGATCAACTGCTCTATTCTTTTTCGCACGTGTGACCATATCTTTCACAATAGATTGCCCGCTCTAGAGACATTTTCGAGCCCATAAGGAATGTCTTTTTCTGGTGTGTATCACTCTGTGATAATCAAAATATTACACACTGTTTTTCACCTATCTTTGTTTTTATAAACCGGTGCTACCTGTAGCAGGCGATGGCTCTTATGGCGCGTCCAGCGTCTATTGGTACGAATCCAATAGACAGACCTACTTTAAGGAGCCATCAACCGTATGAAACAGAGGTGACTTTTCTCTGAACATGACTTTGTGGGAGGAGCCATAATGCATAAGATGCCTAATTCGCTTTTGAGTGCTTTTGCGAGAAGCTCAACAGTAGCCTACTTTAACCGTACTGACAACATTCGAGATCGCGAGTGTAAATGAAGGCAACAACTATGAATACCAAGCAGTAAAACATTTGGGTTTCCCTTCATCTTCCGCCAATTTTTGCAGGAAGAACTGCAAGAGAAAGGACTCGGCCAGCGAACTCCAATTAATCATTTTTTGTGCTAGCTGACTCTAGCTAGTGCCTGTAATGTTCCTAATTCTATTACCTAGCCAAACTTTGAGTCATCCTTGACTGCCCTTCCCTGTTTTAGCTATACATTCCGTAGGTCTGAGTACCTACCGGTTATGCGCTTGAAGCATGAAATGGTTTGCCCAGCTCCATTTTTGAGCGCAACCTTTAGCCGCTTGTTCTTGTGGCGAGTGTCGGCGTCGGTGTCCCTCATAACAGAGCAAGCGAACACAGCGAATGAAAAAAAATTAAAGGCGTAGCGGAGCAGGCGTCGAGAGATGGCGATAGCAATGTGAGCGCGAGGAGGTAAGAGGAGGAGGCGGGAATAGCGACAACGTAAGAAGAAAAGCATAGTGCCTCGCAAGATGCATAGCGGTAGAGTAGCGCGCAATCTTCTGTTCACTGATAGCACGCGACAACCACGTCCACAAACACCATGTATGAAAGGAAAGAGCTACACGAGCGAAAGTGGGTGGCGGCTGCTGTGAGTCGTGCCCACGTGTCACTTACGCACCCCGTCACTAGTTCTCCGATAAGCGACGCAGTCACGCAACAGTTTACTCCGTTTGGAACGTGTCGCACAAGGCAGATTGTCGGCGCCAGGCAATATATCGCAAAATAAAAAGACGCCAGAGCTGCGCTCAAATACTACATTAGGGGTTATCCTAATCATCTGTAACATTTTCGCGTGTCATATCAGCGCGGGTATCAGTTATCCCCGTTAACACTGTGATGCAGACAACTCTTTTAAGTCTCGCCAAGTTACGTGTAACCTTCTTATACCCATCGTTCTTTTCGTGGTCTTTAACTTGACCTCTAGCTTCTTTGTTACCCTCCAAGTTTATGCCCCTTTCTTAACAGTGGTAGAATTCAATGATTATACACGTTTTTGCAACGACAGTGGAAAGCTGCCAATCAGGATTCGGTGGTGGTTTCGTGTGACCTCCAACGCATGATTATCCTTCTAAACATTCTTCTCATGATCATGGTTCAGGATCATGGTGATCATGATCAGTTATATAAACCTACTCCTGGCAGACTCTAGAGGCTGACTGGCCATCATGAATCACTGCTTCCCTGCCAAGCTATCAAAAATTTTACGTTTCTTGTGTATAGAAAATTTCAACCCCGCTAATACACTTTCTTGGTTAGGGTCATCATTGATCTGTTACTCATTGATCAGGGTGTAGACGAGCCGTATGTAAAAATACTGAAAGATATCTATAGCGGCTCCACAGCCACAGTAGTCCTCCATAAAGAAAGCAGCAAAATCCCAATAATGAAAGGCGGCATGCAGGGAGATACGATCTATCCAATGGTATTCACAGCCTGTTTACAGGAGGTATTCAGAGACCTGGATTGGCAAGATCTGGGGATAAAAGTTGATGGAGAATACCTTAGTAACTTGCGATAAGCTGATGATATTATCTTGCTTAGTAACTCACCGGACCAACTGCAATGCTTGCTCACTGACCTGGAGAGGCAAAGCAGAAGGATAGGTTTAAAAATTAATCTGAACAAATTTAATGTTTAACAGTCTCGGAAGACAATGGCAGTTTACAATAGCCAGCGAGGCACTGGAAGTGGTAAGAGAATACATCGGCTTAGGACAGGTAGTGACATCGGATCCGGATCATGAGACTGAAATAATCAGAAGAATAAGAATGGGCTGGGGTGCGTTTGGTAGGAATTCTCAGATCACTAACAGCAGGTTCCCATTATCCCTCAAGAGAAAAGTGTATAAACAGCTGTGTCTTACCAGTACTCACGTACGGAGCCGAAACCTGGAGGCTTACGGAAATGGTTCTACTTAAATTGAGGACGACGCAACGAGCTATGAAAAGAAGAATGATAGGTGTAACGTTAAGGGATAAGAAAAGAGCAGATTGGGTAAGGGAACAAACGCGAGGTAATGACATCTTAGTTGAAATCAAGAAAAAGAAATGGGGGGGCCATGGGCAGGAAATATAATGATGAGGGAAGAAAACCGGTGGTCATTAAGGCTTACGGGCTAGATTCCAAGGGAAGGGAAGCGTAGCAGGGGGCAGCAGAAAGTTAGGCGGGCAGATGAGATTAAGAAGTTTGCAGGGACAACATGGCCACAATTAGTAATGACCGGGGTAGTTGAAGAAGTATGGGAGAGGCTTTTCCCTACAATGGACCTAACCAGGCTGCTGCTGCTGCTGCTGATGATGATCTGTTGCAATTCGTCCCCAGTGCTGCTGCAGAGGACAATTCCATCTGCAAGCATATTGTTTTCTCTCACTCCTAGGTTTTCCCCTGTATAAGGACTTGAATACTTCGCAGCATGCAACGCACAGAATTTGAGAGATTTTGACTCTTTCTCACAGCCCTCTCTTGATATGCACTTGTATATTTTTCTTGAGGAGATGCGAAGTAGCCCTGTATTCTCTGTAGATATTTTCCAAGTATCCACGTGTGCCTCCTGTGGTCTTTGATTAGTGCAGGATAATTGCTTATTGGATGTTTACGCGCTCCAAGGACGAAAATATCTATTTGTCACACAATGGCGGCAGCAGCAAGTTTATGATAACAAAAGATCAAAGACCCACCTTGGTTGCTTAGTGGCTATGGTGTTGGGCTGCTAAGAACGAGGTACTGGGTTCGAATTCCTGCAATGGCAACCGCATTTATATGAGGGCGAACACAGCGGTGTTACTTAGATTTAGGCACATGGTAAAGAAGCCCACCTGGTCGAAATTTCCGGAGTCCCCCACTACGGCCTGTCTCATAATATGATCGTGGTTTTGTCTTGTAAATCCGCAGACATTGTTCTGTTTTTTGAACAACAGGTTAAATCATCGCCTGTGTGAGGCACGATTTAGAGGGAGCAGTAGCCTCAAATAGTTTTTATCTCTTCAACACTTCTGTCTTGATTTAGATACCGATAAAGCTACAAATCTCGTCACCTAACGGATATTCCTTATATCAGTAAATCATTTATTTCATATGGACTAACAATATTAAAATACATGTAAAAGCATTTCAGGAAAGGCACTGTAGCTGCGCCATACATTTGAATAAAGAGATATTCATAACCAGGTCGAGTATTACATAACCTGAAACATCTTGACCTCCAGTCGTAAGCCTTCTTATAATAAAAACCCAAATATATCACACGTTACCGTAAGCATATGTCGAACTTCGTTTTTATAAAATCTTATGTAGCACTTTATTATAGTGTAAATATAGTCACCCCAAGAAAGCGGGCAGTAAAACGTATTGAGATGAAGAAGTACCGTATGAAGAAGAAGAATCTCAACCCTGAAATGGTCATTTGACCAAAATTGCTATTCATACGTAAGATATATAGTTCATGAGTACTATTATTAGGTTAAAAAATACACTGGAACCAATTTTTTCTGAAATGTTCAGTCTGAATAAGCAGGACAAAATTTAATTGAAGGAAATTGTACACAATAACGATTATGTAAGGACTACATTATCCCAAAACTTTTGACGGTCAAAGAAGTGCCTTCTGCTTTACGGTAAGCTGAAAGATGACAAGAGAATGTAGCATAATTAGTGGCCGTTGTATTGTAGACGCAGCACAATAGACCTGACCGCTAAAGATAAAAATTTCCGCTAAAATGATGCATTTTCGCATCTATGTTAATGAGAAACATGTACGTATATATGAAATGAGGTAATAACTGTATTTATTGCAGCCTGTGAATGCGATGGCCCAACAGCGATTGGAGACCAATTCGTCAACACCTATGGCTAGAATCGTGATACACGACAGTGCGAAGAAAATGGATAACTGCAATGGAATTTCATCAATACATGAGTGCGAGCAGCGATGTTGTAATGAAGGAAGAAGCTAGCAGCGTGTGACATTACCCTTCGCTGAAAACTACGGCGTAATAAAGCAGCCGACAGAAAATGTGGAAAGTCAATTTATGATTTTAGCACGTTTGCCCGAATATTGGTGCAATAACCATAAGATTTTCTTATTTGCAATTTGTTTTGACGGTGTGAGAAGCTGCTGAAAGTACAAGGCTTTTGCAGAATACTTCAAAATGCGGCTGACAAGGTCTCTGAAACGAAATAATGCGCAACGTCGCTTTGTTGTCCATCCATTTCCAGAAAGACAATCGTAACTTCTGACCTTCCTGTTTGCGCCTTCTAGCCGTCGACTAATTACAGAGTGCGTGAGTAGAAACACATGGATTGGGTCGAGGCAGATGTGCAATATCACCAGTTGGCATTGAGAGTTGTCAAGCACCGTGAGGGCTAAAGTTGTTTTGGTGACGTCGGTATGTTATTGTAAAGAAATAAAAGCTCTTCAAAAAATTCTGCGCTGTGGCACCAGTTCCAGAGACAATATAGATGAACATGGAGCAGGCGATTGTGTTCGTGTATATCCTCCTGAGACCCCGCTATGGGGATTTGTCCAATATATTGGACATTCAGAAGTGAGACAGTACTCCTGTGACAAGGCTTTCATCCTCCTAAAACCGCGCTGTCTAACTTATTGGACGCCTGCTTGCGCCATCTATGCAGCATTTATGAAAATACATCGTACAAATTCCCACCGAAACAGTTCCACAATGGCGGCATTCAGCAGCGCGGCGTATTACGGCAGCTGCCGGAGAAGTAAGCACTATTTCTCGTATTCCTACCAGCTTTCAAGGCATATCCTTGATTTTATAATAAAGTTAATACAACAGCGTACGCGCGGAATACGAAATTTAAACTGTTAACGCGCTTACTTTTTTTTACGCTTCCTTTGATTTCGCGTGTCCATTACGTTGGACGCTAGGACTCAACCCGGTTATTTTGACCGCGCTTTTGCGATGGCCTTGTTATGAAAAGCAGACGAGTACTGTTAGCATTTAGCCGCTTGTCGACGAAATCGCGTCTCTTTTTTTTTGGGGGGGGGGGGGACCGGCCTCGTGTGTCTGATGAATTAAGCCGACAACTTTGCTTTTTTCAGTCTATGGCTAGGACTCGCAAGGCAGCTGTGGCAGGCCGTCTCGTAGGAGAAAAAAAAACACATCGATATCCCTCAATCAGATGTGTGCATGTACAACGCCAAGATGGGTGGTGTCGACAAGGCAGACCGAATGATAAGTTACTACAGGATAAAAGCACGCGTTAACAAGTGGACAATCAGAGCCTTCTTTCACCTCTTCGACATTGCCCTCAGCAACTCCTGGGTGCAGTACACGCGGGACATACGCTCACTAAAGAAATAGCGGAAAGAAATACTCAAATATATGCAGTTCCGCCAATCTGTTGCTGAGACTCTCGTGGCTCAAGGGAAGCAGGATGAAACGGAGAGTGAGAACGAAGCCGAGTGGCATCTCCCATCAAAGCAGGCTCGACTGTCTCCTCGAGAACCCCAAGAAAAGAGCACTACCCACTGCTCAACGCAGGCAGACACTGCAAACGCTGCCCGTTGCAGACTACAGGGCTGCGACATGAAAACAAAGTTCTTTTGCACCAAATGTCGGCTCTTCTTCTGCATCACAAAGGAAAAAAAGGCGTTTTGAAAATACCCACATGAAGTAAACACAAGAGAAAAATTTTTGTTGAGACGAGGAATGCTCTTTTTTATGTACTTCATTCACTACTTTCTCTTTCGAGTTATGAAAATATTTTTGCACGCGAGTTTGAGCGCAATATCTGCGGTACGTCATTACGTGCGCGCTGGGTGAAAAAAGACCGGGTAGCATCCCAGTGTCCAATATATTGGACATCGCGCTGTGCTGAAACTATCAGGGCTATTGAAAAAACATTTAACACTTTTCACCTTCATAACCCTACTGACCTATTCTGAAAGTTTGGGAAAAATCTGTGCACCCAAATACATCCCGGGTCTCAGGAGGATATAGTCATAGGCACCACTCTGTACTTACTTTTGTTCGCGGAGGGGTATATGGGGGATGCCATACTGGAATGTGGCCCAACAGGTAGTCGCTTGTCAAAGAGAAAATCAGGATAGAGTCTTAACAATTCATAAAGTAGCGAGAAACGAACGCTGCGGCTTCAGTACTCTCATTTTCAACCATAAGAAGGCGAACTAAATTAAAACGCGGTTGGCCCGATTTTGCTTTAGCCAAAAGTGGTCATTGAAATCAAAATTACCTAACATCTGGCGGTGAACAGCCGTGAGCTGCACGCCATATAAATTTTCAAAATACCCAAAACTATCGAAGTCTGGGTCTGCCCTACGGCTGCGCTGCTGCTGCATTATCAAAGAGCTCATACTTCAAAAAACCTAAATTAGGTACCCGAAATGGGAATCAAATGTCTCTTCTTGTCTACAGTACCCATATACTCCACTCCAACCTTTATGCCACAGCTCCTCGTAGTCTTCTATCTTATCAAATTCAACTAGCTCATTAAAATGTTCGCCAGGGTTGTCCCACGGCGGAGCACGGTTATCCGAAAGCCCATAAATTGTGAGCACAAGCAGACCAGAAGGCGCAGAATTTTGGACAGGTTGTAGCGTGGCGAAGTTAGATTGGACGAGGCCACTCGGTATGACCTTGTTGTACTAGAATCTGCATAGCACAGAAAATATCACAAGTTTTAACACATTCCATGGATCCACAGGTGTCAGGAGTATAAGACGTATCGCAGAATGTATAAAATTTATAGCAATCTAGATATATACAGATATGTCGTTCGTAGATTCTAAGAAGGCGCGCGGATCAGTCGTCAATTTATTATTGTTTCGTTTGGCTTGGCGTATCTTCTCTCTCCGCTCCGTGACGACTAATGTGTCTTTGTGTTGACTTAGTTGCATAATTAGTCTTAATGAGTTAATCAACTTCTCAGATGTTACGATTAGATGAAAAGTGTCATTGGAAAATTTTATAGCAACATGATAAACCCCCGACAGCGATTTCTGTAGCTCAACACGGGCTGCATAAGAATGCACCGCGAATACACGCAAAATGCACCGAGTGGCAAGTCACAAGACAATTTCGACTCTATTCGCGGTCATGCTGTATTAATGGTCAAAAAACTTTTATGTGGTATGTATTGAGCTGAAAACAGTTGTATAGGGAGCTTTTCATGGTGCTCTACAACTTTCTCCTCGCCAATTTTCATGTAATTATAATATTTGAGGAATTGTTTATTCAATCAGGACTAATTATGTAACTTAGAACGACAGAAAGCTGAGCTAGTTGGTAAGTATTCATTATGCAAAATAGATGTGAGGCGTGCAGACAGGACACAAGAGTAGAGAAGTGGACAACACGAACACCGACAACACGCGGCGTTCGTGTTGTCCACTTCTCTACTCTTGTGTCCTGTCTGCACGCCTCACTTCTATTTTACATAATGAATACTTACCAACTAGCTCAACGGCGTTCGTGTTGTCCACTTCTCTACCCTTGTGTACTGTCTGCACGCCTCACTTCTATTTTGCATAATGAATACTTACCAACTAGCTCAGCTTTCTGTCGTTCTAAGCTTCGGCGTTCGTGTTGTACACTTCTCTACTCTTGTGTCCTGTCTGCACGCCTCACTTCTATTTTGCATAACTAATTATGTAAATAGGTGAAATCAGCAGGTGGAACCACACCTTCGTCCTGTCCAGCTATGTGGCATGTCCATGTCTTCAAATTTTGGTGCATGATAAGTATGTCATCCTGTATAACCGGTTCTAGAAAAGCAGCGGAGGGGCATTTCCGTATGGATGATTCGCTGGATGCTACAGGGACATCGTGCATCTGCTGTACAACAGCACCAACCATACACTTGACTTCGCGACACCATGGTGAAGACATTTATAGAGGCGCTATCACGCTTGCACTTCTAAAACTCCTCCAGAATATCCACCTAGTCTTCCTATGTATTTGGAGCTTCGCTAAGGTACTCAGGTGCTCTGAGAACACGCCCTGAAACACCGCTGGTGCTTCTCGCCGTACACATTCCGCGCTGACGTATTATAATTTTAATTGTTGGTCCAGAGCTTACACTCCCATCAATGCAGCCTACAGTCTGCTTCACTGTTTCCACAAAACGTACAAAATATTTCACAGAACTAGGCGGTGTACAGAAATCGGAAATTTTACCGTAAAGACTGACGTCAGCTAGGATATGTAGACAAATTGGAGATCGGTGGGCGAGGCTGTCTACCTACACAAAACCTGCTCAGGCAAGGTGATTTTTATTTCCAAAAATACGTACCAAAATCCCTGAATTTCGGAAGATGCTGTAATTATGCCACGTCCTCGGGATTAATTACGTGCGTCGATATATTTTTTAAAGAATTCTAGGCAGTAAATAGACACGCGAGCATAATACATTGGCTAATTTACTGGACAAGCGAATAATTCAAAAGACTCACCCGGATGACTTATTTCATGGCCATAGTCGAAATAGTTCATAGGTAGTTCTAGAATGCAAAGAACTGATGCTGCCTATATTGTTTGAACGAAATGAATGCCGAACCATATAGAATTATGGAAAACGAAACATGTGCTGAGGAACAGCACATGTGTTACCCCTCGGAAACATGCGCGTAAGTGACGTGAATGCTGGTATCCCACCGCCGCACGACTAATGTGCGAGCGCCCTTATCGGGGCACGATCCCGCTGAAACTTCAGGCTGTGATTTCGTGTGGTCGCCTCGTTCGTAAACAATCAGTAATTTGACCTGTGGAAGCGACTTGTGGAAGAGCAGTATATCCCCATTTTTCGCATACCAGTAACAAAAACTTTCCTTTTTATTCCATGCAACGGGTATACTTGCTAGTCAAAACAACATGCTATATCTAGTAATTTTTTTGCATAGCTCTCCGTGTGCTAATGTGCCGATAGATATCCAGGAAATTGTATTGAAAATGCACCGTATGTGACAGACAACATATAAGCTTCTAGAGCTTCATTCAGATCTTTGTCATTGCGAACAAGATATTGACACGTGTACTTATCTTTATTGGGCAACCACGTTTCGCCGCCTAACAAATGTAATCGCACAGCGTGGAACGCGCCTGCATGTATCCGAAGTTTCTGGAAAGTTATCGATGCTTCTATCCGCTGTCTGTTGTCGCCGAACCTTATGTTATCTGACTTCATCACCTGACGCGAATGGCACAGAATTTGTGGAAGGCACGCGGGTCCGAATGATTAGTCTGGAACATTCTACGACTGCTCTATAAAAGCCGACGCACTTGACCCGCTGATCAGATTTTCCACGACCGCCTTTCGTGTTCACCGCTACCATCATTTTTTTGAGTGTAGCCTGTTTTTGAGGGCACAAGTTCGCCCAATAAAATCTCGTTTCGTTAATCACAGTTTTGCTGCCTTCTCAACCGTCACTACTACATGACATCTGGTGGAGGTGCTAGTGCGTTATTGTACCCAACGCCCCCGTAGAGCCGCGATCCAAGCCCGAAGCCCGAGGACAAAACCAACATCGCCCAAGACATGCGTGCCAGCTGCAGACTGCAAGGACTGCCCCCAGAGCAGCATGGACTTCTAGCTGAGACGACAAAGAACGTCGTGGTCGAAACAACCCCAATAGCTTCGCCAGCGTCCCCCGTTGTGCTACAACAACCTCGGGACCCACCGACCGTCCAGGAAGCAGGGACTGAAGACCCGGAATCCTGGTTGGAGACCTACAAGCGAATCGTGGCTTTCAACAACTGGGACCCCGACGACAAGCTGCGGCATGTGTACTTTGCCTTAGAAGACGCCCCCAGAACGTGGTTTGAGAACCGGGAGTCGACCTTGACAACACGGGACCTGTTCTGTAGCGGCTTCCGGCGCGCCTTTACGAGCACACTGCGCAAGGAAAGGCCAGAAGCCATGCTGGACACCCGAGTGCAGCTACCTAACGAGGACGTTGCCATATTCACGGAAGAAATGAATCGTCTGTTCCGCCACGCCGACCCGGATATGTCCGAGGCGAAAAAAGTCCGCCTTCTCATGCGGGGTGTGAAGGAAGAATTTTCGGCGCAATGATACGAAGCCCACCGAAGACCGTAGAAGAGTTCCTTCGCGAAGCCACCAGCATCGATAAGACACCCGAAATGCGGAACCGGCTATTCAACCGCCGCACGACCTCTACCAATAACGCAGGAATTCAATCACTGGCCACCGACGATCTGCGCGAGACTATCAGAACGGTCGTACGGGAGGACCTGCAGAAGTTTTACTCAAGGACGCAGTCCCAAGTGGATCCAATCGCTAAAATCGTCAAAGAAGAGGTACAGCGATCGGTTGGAGTTCCTGAGGTGCAACTACGATCACCGCAACCTCAGCCGGAAGCGATGACCTACGCCGCCGTCGCCTGCCGTCTAGGTCCCCCTCAGCGACAACGCCAGGGCCCTGTAACGCCGCAACTTCGTCGTCCACCGCCGCCGCGGCCAGCACGCTCACCCGTCGCCCAACGCAGCTACGCGAGGAAGACGGACATTTGACGAGCCCCCGATTACCGCCCGCTCTGCTACCACTGCGGCGAAGCCGGCCATGTGTACCGCCGATGCCCATACTGCGACCTGGGATTGCGAGGGTTCGCCGTCAATGCACCGCGCCCTCGGGAAGGGGAACGCCCTCATGACATCGCCGACTACCTCACCGCTGCTCAGTGGAGCCCTCGACGACCGTCCCGTTCGCCGTCACCAGGCCGCTACCTGTCACCGCAGCGCCGACCATACACTGGCCCTGCCCGGGGCTGGTCAGCGAGTCCATATCAGGAAAACTAAAAGCAGCAACCGATGGAGGTGCGGTTGCTGTCCGTCGAACTGACGAAGGTCCTCCGTTGCCGCTGAAGACGACGAAGAGACCACCTCGACGACATAATAACGACACGCCGCCGTCCCGACGAAGTCAGGAAGCCAAGAATACACTGACGAAAGACGAGTTGACGACGCGACGTTCCAGCTTCAGTTCAACACGACGCAGCCGTGATGCGACGCCAAGACCTAATTGCAATGCCAAAGAACCACTGACCTCGACGTGCTTGTCGACGGCCACGCAGTCCACGCTTTAGTGGACACAGGAGCTGATTACTCCGTCATGAGTGGACCCATCGCCGCGCAGTTGAAGAAAGTTAAAACTGCATGGGAAGGTCCTCAAATTTGGACCGCTGGAGGAAACCTCACCACGCCGATTGGAATCTGCACGGCAAGAATAACCATTCATAACCGGACTTACCCTGCAACCTTCGTTATTCTCCAACAGTGTTCACGAGACGTCATTCTCGGTATGGACTTCCTGGACCAACACGGCGCAATCATCGACCTGAAGCCGAAGTCAATAACGCTGATGAAAGATAAAGCGATGCCACCGGAGAGCCCTCGTAGTCAGCATGCCTTGAGTGTGCTCGAAGATCAAGTGACCATCCCGCCTCGCTCCAGCATTGTCATTTCGGTCGGCACCGAAACACCCGCTGATGTAGAAGGCGTCATCGAAGGCGACCAACGTCTACAGCTAGACCGTGAAATTTCCGTCTCAAAAAGGATCACTCGACTGCATGGAGGGAAAACTAAAGTATTGCTGACAAACTTTGGCCGGGAATTCAAGCACGTCAACAAGGGCACGACGAACGCGTACATCGAGGAAATTCTGGAAACCAGTAACGCGTTTGTCCTCTCGGATTCCGCCCAATCTACGCCGACAACCTTGGTTCCCGAACCAGACTATGACATTAATCCAAGTCTCCCCGTGATTAAGCAACAACAGCTCAGAATTCTACTTCGACTGTATACAAAGGCTGCTTTTCGACGTCATCGAGGATTCGACAAATACCAGTCGCCAAGCATCGCATACTCACCGAGGAGTGCGCTCGACCACTTCGCCAGAGCCCTTACCGAGTTTCGCCGCGAGAACGTGAAGCTATGAGAACAAGTGGACGAAATGCTGCGCGACGACATCATCCAGCCGTCGAAAAGCCCGTTTGCATCCCCTGTTGTCCTGGTGAAGCAAAAGGAGGGAACCCTACGTTTCTGCGTCGATTCTCGTCGTCTGACCAAGATCACGAAGAAGGACGTATACCCCCTCGCACGGATAGACAACGCATTGCATCGGCTCTGCAACGCTAAATACTTCTCGTCGATGGACCTGAAGTCTGGCTATTGGCGAATAAACGTCGACGAAAGACATCGCGAAAAAACCGCTTTCATCACCCCAGACGGCCTCTACGAATTCTAGGTTATGCCATTTGGACTGTTCTCGGCGCCTGCAACGTTCCAACGTGTGATGGACACGGTTTTAGCAGGATTGAAGTGGCAGACCTGTCTCGTTTACTTGGATGATGTCGTTGTCTTCGCCGAAAACTTCGACGATCACCTTAGGCGGCTTCCAACAGTACTACAGGCCATCAAGTCATCTGGGCTTACTCTGGAGCCAGAAAAGTGCCACTTCGCTTACGATTAGCTTCTGTTCCTAGGCCACGTCATCTGGAAGTCTGGAGCCCGCCCCGACCCGCAGAAGACAGCTGCCATTGCCAAGTTCCCGCAGCCCATCGACAAGAAGGCAGTGCGTAGATTTCTCGGCATGTGTGCCTACTACAGGCAATTTGTCAAGGACTTTTCTCGCATCGCTTAGCCGCTGACAAAGCTAACTAAACACGAGGTCTAGTTCAAGTGGGAAACGCCGCAGGCCGACACATTTCGAGAACTCAAACGACGCATGCAGTCGCTGCCCGCACTTGCGCACTTCGACGAGCACGCCGATACCGAAATACACACTGACGCCTGTAGCCTAGGCCCCGGTGCCGTCCTAGTCCAGAGAAAAGATGGACATGAACACGTGATAGCTTTCGCTGGCCGGTCCTTGTTAAAAGGCGAAGGCAATTATTTTGCAACCGTAAAAAGAATGTCTCACCATCGTTGGGGCTACAGCGAAATTTCGGCCTTACCTCTTTGGCAGGCCATTCAAAGTGGTCAGCGACCATCATCCGTTGTGTTGGCTAGCTAACTCAAAGGACCCTTCAGGACGGCTGGCACGATGGAGCCTCAGAATACAAGAATACGACATCACTGTAACATACAAGTCCGGACGAAAACATATAGATGCCGATTGCCTATCACGCGCCCACATTGACCCGCCGCCGCAAGATGACAAGAATGACGACGCGTTCCTTCGACTTGGCCGAACAACAACGAGGGGACCCGGAGATAAAAGCCGTAGTCGAGTTTTTGCAAGGGCGCACCGACGTTGTCCCTAGGGCATTTAAGCGTGGATTATCTTCGTTCAAACTTCAAAACAACCTACTCGTGAAGAAGAACTTCTCACCAGTCCACGCGAACTACCTTCTTGTTGTTCCGTCGGCACTGCGTCCAGAAGTACTGCACGCCCTACATTTCTCGGTTTCTACACCTCGGTTTCTCCCGGACGCAATCGAGGATACAAGAAAGGTATTACTGGCCACACCTAACCGCCGATTTCGCCCGTTACGTCAAGACATGCCGAGACTGTCAGCGACGCAAGACACCACCGACATGACTACAGCCGATCAAGCCTCCTTACTGACCTTTTCAGCAGATCGGGATGGACTGGTTAGGACCTTGTCCGACATCAACTTCCGGAAATAAGTGGGTCGTCGTGGCGACCGACTATCTCACCCGCTTCTCTGAAACTAAAGCTCTACCGAAAGGCAGCGCAGCCGAAGTGGCGAAATTTTTCGTCGAGAACATCCTGCTGTGACATGGTGCTCCAGAAGTCGTCATCACCGACAGAGAAACGGCTTTTACAGCAGAGCTCACGTAAGTCATTCTGCAATACAGCCAGACAAGTCATAGGAGGACAACCGCCTACCATCCGCAGACGAATGGTCTCACTGAGCGCCTGAACAAGAACCTCGCCGACATGCTAGCAATGTACGTCGACGTCGAGCACAAGACGTGGGATGCGGTCCTGCTGTCCGTAACATTCGCTTACAACACGGCGATGCAAGAAACAACACAGATCACGCCATTTCAGCTGGTTTACGGCAGGAACCCGACTACGGTGCTCGACGCCATGATGCCGCACGTCATTGACGAGGAAAATCTTGACGTCGCTACCTATCTCCAGCGCGGCGAAGAAGCCCGACAGCTCGCCTGCCTTCGAATCAATAACCAGCAGAGGACCGACAGCCGACACTACAACCTCCGACGACGCTTCGTTGAGTACCAGCCCGGTGACCGTGTTTGGGTTTGGACCCCTATACGCCGACGAGGACTGAGCGAAAAGCTTTTGCGTCGCTATTTCGGACCGTACAAGATCATCCGACGTATTGGCGCACTGGACTATGAGGTCGTGCCAGGCGGCAATTCGGTATCACAGCGGCGCCGCTCACGACCTGAAATAGTCCACGTTGTGCGAGTCAAGCTGCACTAGCAGCGTTAATGAACTTTGGGGCTTCGCAAAATTGACCTTTGGACTTTGTTTGTTTTCTTTGTTTTGTTACCTATGTCTAATAAGTGTCCTGTTGTGTTTCGCTCTCTTAGATTTGTAGCATCGGGACGATGCTTTTTAAGAGGGGGGTATGACCTCGAGCGTACTGGAATCTTGGAAGAACGCTAACATAATCCTAATCCTTAAGAAAGGGGACGCCAAAGACTTGAAAAATTATAGACCGATCAGCTTACTGTCCGTTGCCCACAAACTATTTACTAAGGTAATCGCAAATAGAATCAGGAACACCTTAGACTTTTGTCAAGCAAAGGACCAGCCAGGATTCCGTAAAGGCTACTCAACAATAGATCATATTCACACTATCAATCAGGTGATAGAGAAATGTGCGGAATATAACCAACCCTTATATATAGCTTTCATTGATTACGAGAAAGCGTTTGATTCTGTCGAAACATCAGCAGTCATAGAGGCATTACGGAATCAGGGTGTAGACGAGCCGTATGTAAAAATACTGAAAGATATCCATAGCGGCTCCACAGCCACCGTAATCCTCCATAAAGCAAGCAACAAAATCCCAATAAAGAAAGACGTCAGGCAGGGAGCTACGATATCTCCAATTCTATTCACAGCGTGTTTACAGGAGGTATTCAGAGACCTGGATTGGGAAGATTTGGGGATAAGAGTTAATGGAGAATACCTTAGTAACTTGCCATTCGCTGATGATATTGCCTTGCTTAGTAACTGAGGGGACCAATTGCAATGCATGCTCACTGACCTAGAGAGGCAAAGCAGAAGAGTGGGTCTAAAAATTAATCTGCAGAAAACTGAAGCAATGCCTAACAGTCTCGGAAGAGAACAGCAATTTACAATAGGCAGTGAGGCACTGGAAGTCGTAAGGGAATACATCTACTTAGGGCAGGTAGTGACGGCGGATCCGGATCATGAGACGGAAATATTCAGAAGAATAAGAATAGGCTGGGGTGCGTTTGGCAGGCAGACTCAGATCATGAACAGGAGGTTGCCATTATCCCTCAGGAGAAAAGTATATAATAGCTGTGTCTTACCAGTACTCACCTACGGGGCAGAAACCTGGAGGCTTACGAAAAGGGCTCTACTCAAATTGAGGATGACGCAACGAGCTATGGAAAGAAGAATGATGGGTGTAACGTTAAGGGATAAGAAAAGAGCAGATTGGGTGAGGGAACAAACGCGAGTTAGTGACATCTTAGTTGAAATCAAGAAAAAGAAATGGGCATGGGCAGGACATGTATTGGGGAGGGAAGATAACCGATGGTCATTAAGGGTTACGGACTGGATCCCAAGGGAAGGGAAGCGTAGCAGGGGGTGGCAGAAAGTTAGGTGGGCGGATGAGATTAAGAAATTTGCAGGCATGGCACGGCCACAATTATTACATGACCGGGGTTGTTGGCGAAGTATGGGAGAGGCCTTTGACCTGCAGTGGGCGTAACCAGGCTGATGATGATGATGATGATCATCATCATCATCATCATCATGATTGACACGTGTACTTATCTTTATCGGGCAACCACGTTTCACCGCCTAACAAATGTAATCGCACAGCGTGGAACGCGCCTGCATGTATCCGAAGTTTCTGTAAAGTTATCGATGCTTCTATCCGCTGTCTGTTGTCGCCGAACTTATGTTATCTGACTTCATCACCTGACGCGAATGATGTAGAACTTTGTGGAAGGCACGCGGGTCCGAACGATTAGTCTGGAACATTCGACGACTGATCTATAAAAGCCGACGCGCTTCACCCGCTGATCAGATTTTCGACGACCGCCGATCGTGTTCGCCGCTACCATCTTTCTTTGAGTGTAGCCTGTTTTTGAGGGCACAAGTTCGCCCAATAAAAATCTCGTTTCGTTAATCACAGTTTTGCTGCCTTCTTAACCGTCACTACCACGTGACAATATCAATTCACTATTTCTCGCAAGCATATTGCAGGTTTTCCCTAAATTTCTTATGCACTTTGTTTGTTCTATCGAGATCTAGGCCCCCATAAATGCTACAGTTCCAAGACTAACAAATAGATATTTTTTGTTTTGTTGAGAAACACTAAATATACGGGTATCATGGTTTAATGGGTGGTTGATCGGCAGTATAGTTTGGGCAATGACAGAGTGATGCACAAAGGTAATATTTATTGCGTAGCTTCGGGACATGGAGACATATTTTCTAATATGAACGCAAGTCAGTTGTATTCATTGCATTAGAGCAACCTGCGCAGAACAATTAACTCTTGTATCATTTTCACGACCCTCTAATACGGTGAACGTATATTACACACTTTCTTTAGCAGAGCCTGTAGGCGCAGTCTCGTGCGCCTTGTTTGAAGCATAGGACAAGTGTTAGAGCTACGCTAAGAGTTTTATCATTGACTGAAGGTCATCCGTCGTGGCAATTTCAGTGTCGACTTTTCTAGAGCACTCGTTTCTGGCACAGCATGCTTTCTATTCGTATTGAGGTTATTCACTAACGTGCCCAAACAAGACCCCCTCACACTTTTGCCATATTATTGAAACCACTGAAGTCAAGAGTCCTGAGCAACATTAGCATTTACACAACTTTACTGAAGTAAGCACCAAAATTGCGTTGAATGAGGTCTACGCAAATCTTGAAAGCTGCTGAAATATTTTCTAAAGATCCGCTATTCAGGGGCCACTCTAACAACTACCGGAATTACAGAAAGGATAAAATATTAGTAAGATGTTTTCTGATCTTCAAGCTTTTGGACCTTTCTTATTGCAAAGGGTTTTCTCTCCCGCTGTTTTTGGGGATCCAGATTGAAGTTATTTATGTGCAGCATAAGACACGCAGCAGGTCTATGCGACCCTTATCAGACCAAAATATGTCTTATAGTAGACGGCTGTTTAGCTTACCTTTCAGTGTAGTGAACACACGGCACATATGCGCGACCACACCAAGATGCTCCTGAAGATACTTCTCATGTCCCTTCCTTCCTTTAACAATATTGGAGCATCACCTGGCACGGCAAGAGTTGCTATAACTCTGTACTCTCACGATACATCAACTTCTTTAGTGCTTCCTTTGTGGTAATCTTTCGTCAGCGCTTTAACTTCGTTGACTTCCTATACCTTTGCGTGTCATCGCTCAGTCGGTTGATGACGCCTGCGGTCGCTGGTGAGTATATTTTACGCTTCTCGCCTCGCTTCGGCATTGTACGACCTGTAAAGACAGACACATCTTTAGACCATCTTGTCAGGCTAGCTTGCAATTTTGCAATGACGTTGCGTGTTGTGTCAAGGAACGCTACACACTAAACAATTTCTCACTCTGAAGGGTGTAAAAAAGGTACTCAACAGTTTTACACCCTACTGCACACCCTTCCAGCACCCTATTTGCGTGGGAGCCCTCTGCGAGCAGGACGCAAAGGGTGCATTTACCGAAAGGGTGTAAACGAGGGTGCCAGAAGGGTGCTCTAACTAATTGTTTCTGAAGTGCTGATAAGAGTGTACAGTAGGGAACAAAATTTTTTGCACCATATGATCAGCCAACTAAGCGGATAGCTTTTAGAGGTCGCCCGGCTAGCCACCGCAGCCTCACCAGGAGCCTTGCCAACGTAGCGATCGGCTGAGTGGCCGCAGCATCCGGCAGAGGTGAAGGTCGTAGAGGTATGGTGCGCAAGCTCATTATACCGTCGGATGGTACGGCTCTTGGGGAGCTGAAAGAACAGCATTTTGGACTTTTACCACTAGTGCGGCCTCCAGCCAGCGGTTAATAAATCTATCGGCTTCGTTTGCGGAATACCTGGCCCACAATTTTTTGTCTTCGACTTTACATGTAGCGCAGTATTTGTTAATGTACACAGGATACCAAGAAAAATTTAAACCAACAGGGCCACGGTAACACAATACGGCTTTTTTTGCAGGACAAATATTAATTTTTCTTGTAAAATACGAGTTTGTTATGCCATTTCTCACCTTCAAAATGCATTGTAATTATATATGCATATTGCTCACACAAATTTATAGCAGCGGCAAATGCAAGTGATTAATGTTATTGCAGGTAACGGTGCAACTTCTGTTTCCAGACAGATTTTCGAGATTCACATCTCAGAAACACCAACATCTCAGTCATAGTTGCACGCGTCATTATTGAGGTTTCACAAATGAGTCGCAAGAACAGTTGTCACTCGAGAACTAGTAGGATGCAAGTAATTAACAAAGTTGATACAAGTGCGCTTTACAACTGAAGTTAGATAGAGTAGTTATGTGCTGCAGTTTGCTGTTGTAGTTTTTCACAAGAAAGTCTTGTTATTTGTTTAGAACAATGAATGGTGCGTGCTTACAACACTTCGACCCTTGTGTTCGCGCATGTACAACGGCTCTATTTGAAACTCCGGAAATGAAGTTAGAACACTGTACTCTTCTGTGGCACTGACAACATACACAAGAAAGTGCTCATCAAAACAGACAGTCTCGAGCAGTTTAGCCAGAACCAATAGCAACTTGTGTACATAAAATAGTTGACACACAGCAAAAATTCTGGCAGACCATCATCCGGAATACTTTTGACAAGGCAGCATCCTGCAGTGTATCTCCTGCCATCAACAGTCACAGTCTGCGCATCCGTTGCATTTGTGGACACAAGATTATTCACAGTTGTGCAATCTCTAACATGGCAAGGTAGGCGCTCGTATAGCATGCACCTCACGCCTGTACTACGGGGAGTTGTTTTGGTCATCACCTGCAGCGAATAAAAAAATCTGCAACAACTGGTGCCTCATGGCAAGACTTTGAGGAATGTTCTTCCAATGGCGTATTTTTCGAGCATTTTTTAAAAATATTGGTGCGTTGCCTCAAAACGCATTGCCCATAGCAGGCTCTACAGTCCGAATTTCGCTATGTGCGAAGGGCAGTGTATGAGGTAATGCATTTTACATGGAAGTGATATTGATGGAAACAATGGTTTGAAGTCAATACAAAAGAAATGAATCTTTCTTGGTGGGTAGGCACTATGCGCAACTGGAATTTTATGATTCATTACAATGTCAACAATTTCTCGAAGAAGCAGGTAAAGCTGCCAAACTGCATTGTCTGATGGGACGCTATCTCCAACAAACTAGGTTAGGTTGCGAAATAAGCAAAATACTTCTGTTGCGGACCCCTTCAAAACAGCTTTTCCTAGAAGATATTGCTTAGAAATGGGCTCTGGTTTGCTGCCAATATCATGAGGATTATAAATCCATTCTAACATGCTTTTGTTCAAATAACCAAGTGAAAAGAATCGCTTTTCAGGTAATGAAGACGTTATATGCCGCAGTGCAAATTGTAGGACTCCTTCAAGCGGGTACTGCATTATATCTGGTGGAAGGTGTAGCATCGGATCAAAGCCGGGCACAAAAGAGCACATGGCTCCTTGACCCCATAGAATGACAGAGTTAGAAGCCCCACACTGAACATACTCAAGTGGTGTTTGTGCCCTTTCGGCGAGCTAACCACAAAATTGCCTTCTGAATGCTTGTAGTCAGTCTCTTTTCGAAGAGCCATGCAATGCCTAGAAATTCTTCCTTGGCTGAATGGGCATTTGAAGCCTCCAATTCTATGACTAGACAAATTGTCACCAATGAAAATGAAAACAGATCTCTTTACCAGGTTTCCGTTCACAGTTAAGCCGTGATTTGCTAGCATCCTGATTTCTCAGATGCATGGCTCAAGAATCTCACAAAATTCATGAGTGGCAATATGCTTATCTTTGACAAGGAGTATGAGATGAATGCCTGACACTGCTGACCGCAACTTCACATCAAAATTTAGCACTGAGAAATCGACACCAGTCATTTTGTTTTCCTCTCTTGCTGCCTAGTGGATTGCACACTTCCAACTCATCATTGCACAACTGCAGGCAAAGTTCACTGCTATCACCTGCAAAATACTCATGGTTTAGAAATGCTCTTCCATCAAATACCGAATGCATGTAACCATCTGCACAGGAGTGACGGCTGCACTCATTTAAAGGTTGTGAATGTTGAAGAATGAACTTGAGCACTTCACAGACAGGAAGTTATTTCATGGTGTCACCTCCACGCAACGCTATCGTACGGGATTCAACAAGTGGAAAATGCGCTTTCCAGTAAGTTGTCCGGCCAGATCATCTTCGTAGCTGGTCAAGCTGCTGCTTGCAAATATCTTCTATTTTGATAACTAGCTCACCTTGAGGTTGTATCTGCCGATGGTGTGCGATGGTTTCCATGAAGTCCATAAAATCTTTGGCTAATTCGAGCGCAATGGCTTCAGGTAGCCGCGTTCGTTCCTTCCATTTGAGTAGTGCTGCCAGTTGATAACCATAGTCAGTTGAACTACTGACAGAGTCATGCTGTTCGGCCTGCACATCTAGACACTCTGCATCTTCGGAAGGCGCATCAGGTGATTCATTCGTACTTCTTTGTGCCATCCCTAGCCGCAAAATATCACAGGGGTACATTACTTTCACGAATGCAGCATGTTTTGTGTATACGTGCTTGTTGTACGAAAAAAACTGACGAAATGTTTGCCTGGGGTCGCTCAAGCCGCACACTCAAGTTGTTTCCTGGCCATGGTAGTCCGCAGGTGCCTAAACAGTGTCCTTAAGGAGAATTGTTGAGAGTCACACCGTAGACAGCGAAAGAACCGGAGTCCTGGCATCTGAAAAGACACAAATGTTTGATTTTAACAATACTCCTTTATGGCTTCTATGGACTATCATGTAATGTAATGTAAACTCCAGTCAGTTTTCTGGAATGAATCAGAAATCTTCACAGAAATTCATTATTTTCAGGTATAAATTATTGTTTGTGTAACACAAAAGATAATCCTGGTAACGATCAGCTACAACAGTGCTAAGAAAGACGAGCAAGGTGTGCCTGAGTGCCAAGTGCACCTTTATTTTTGTAAAAGCCGCATAGAATGAAAAAACCAAAGTGAACATTTCCTGTACCATTCGCTCAATAAAGATATGCAGATCATGGGTACTGGTCCTACCAATGGCATGTGGTTACCTTCTATAGTTTCGAAAAATTTTGCTTCAAGTGAAAAATTATTTCATCAGGAATTTCCAATATATAAACGCAACGATAAATAAAAAAAAACATTGCCCTGTGTTTTCATTGGTTGCAATGATGGCCGACTTTCCTCATATGCATGTACTAACTGCCAACAAAGTTCCCTGGTGTCACACAAATCTCCAAATGGTGTTACAAAACGTAATTTTATCGAGCTAACGTTGAAGCTCGCATGCATATGCATATGGTTGCATTGCATATGGTTGCGAAATTAGTAGAATGATGCGGAATTTATTTCTATTTTTGCTGTTATGTTGTCTAGCAAAATGCTTTTACTCATATTTGCTCCTACACAGGCCGAGCTGACTATATGTTCACGCCACACTGTTGAAACTCCTGTGTTCTACCAAACCACGAATGCAAGGCGCAAAACTGGCTAAAAAGACAGAAAGCGAAAGGCGAAACATTAGTGAAGCTACCATCCCACTTGTCGACTGCCTCCGAATAATGCCGGCATACAATCGCTGTCGCACTCACCTACCACTGTTTTCACCATGCTTCCAGTACAGGTCTACAACTACTTTGCAGATCGAAAAATTCTAATAAAGTTAAGTGTATCTTGTACTGGAGGCGCAATGCTAAAGAGAGCAGAACTTATGAGCACCTAGATGGCTTTTCAGCTAGGCTAAGCACTACCATGTCAATCCCAGCCTTTTCCAGAGTTTATTGATCGGTTATCTATTAGCTATTCATCAGCTATCGCAAGATATGGCTACATGTTTGGGCTAGGCTAATCACTACAAAGTCATCCCCAGCATTTCCCGGAATGAATTATTTGTCGATTATTGATTCGCTATTAATTCGCTATCGCAAGGTATTGGCCCCGTGTTTGCGCTAGGCTAAGCACTACGAAGTAATCCTCAACATTTCCCGAAATTTATTGATTATTGATCGACTATCGATTAGCCATTGATTGGCTATCGCGAGGCATTGGCCACCTATTTGGACTAGGTCAAGTACTACCAAGTCATCCCCAGCATTTTCCGGAATCTTCCGGATTAGCTATTGATTGGCTATCGATTGGGTATCGATTACTGACTCTGCTTAAACAGTCCCAACCATGTTTAGCTAGACTTAGCCAGGCTCAGCATCGCTAGTTTACATGGGTATGGGCCATTGCGCTAGGACCCCTTCAGCACTACCGCCAGGATCGGATTTTTGGATTCAGCAGACACATTACGCCTGGCTTAAACAGCTCCGCTATTGAAATGTTCCACGGCGTTTTCTGCGTCACCATTTCATGATAAGGCATTCTGACCGGTTAGCTTTTCATTGAACTAAATATAACCGCCATGAAAGTCATTGTCAGTCCCTTTAATAAGGACTCGCAACTGCCTCCGGTATGGCCGCCTCGTCGTTGTCTGCAGCCAGGCCTGAAATACAGACGGCGGCCTGGCTCAACGCGGTTCCTCAGGACCATTAGTAAAGTTCTTTCTGTGTCTGTCTCTTTCCCCTCAACGGGAAGCGCTCACAGCAACGGCGTAGCGCACTCCGCAAAACTGCAGGCGCCCGCAGCGCAGCACGGCTGCCCAAGCGACTCGGGTTACGGGGCACAGTGGACGGAGAATAGGAGCGGGAGGCAGCCCCCTGGTAAGCAGAAACAATAAACACTTGCCCCGTAAAGTTAGTGGTATCATTTTCGACGCATTCATCAATATGTGAGTAAATACTGCAGCCCTTCTCAATGACAGCCGTCCGAAACGGGTTCAACGCAAAAAGCAGCACAAATTCACTGTTTCACGTCGCTTAGATTTGTTATGTTCCCTCGAAGTCGGTACTGCTCGCATCCTCTTAGCCTTGCAAGCTTGCCTGCGCAGTTTGGGCCTTAAGACAGCGACAACATAGACCGAGCACAACGCCCTAATCCGTGCGCGCCATTAGAGAACATAAACACAATAAGAAGACAAAAAGGAGAGCTAACAGAACACACTCTTTCCGACAGAGAAGTAACAACTAATGGCATGTCTTCTGCCTGTAGCATTGTACTATTACTAATCTTTTATTATTACGTGTTTTCGAATAATAATATTACTTGCTGATTATGAGTTTCTTTGTGCTTTTGATTGCTACACTGCAGCGATTGTTATCTTTGCACGCACTGCAGTAGGTACTGAGCATGGTCAGGTTTGATACCATTGCTGGCGACAAGGGGGAAGCTTCAGGTATCTCATTTTCTTAGTAAAAACAAAAAGGCCAAACGCAAACCGCCCCAAAAAGTGTCAGTAAGTTTTTCAATATCCAAATTGTTGCGCCATCTATGCGCAACTTTTTACACTGCATTTACTAAGGCAATAGACAAAAATTAGCGTGGCCGTATGCTGTTTTTGCTACTGGTCGGCGCAAAATATATGTTTTTAAATAGTTTTAGATTTATTTAGACTATAGCATTTCTGTGGCATGCTGTAATGACTAGTTTCGCAACTGTCTCTTGTTCTGCCATGGTTACATAGTGCACGTTGTTGTTAAAAACTTTATTCAAGCAAAGGTGTTCGGGGCACAGCTTGCCACATAATTTTCACTGCTCTCACTGCTGCATTGGTTTCATATTTGACTGCCTGTTGTTTGAAAGTGCCAGGGGTACTGTGTATGCAGATTTGCTTGCGATTCCACGCTGCCTAGTTAGTGTGCGCCACCTTGGTGCGGCGAGGACATACATCCTTGCGAATGGCAACCCCAGTGCGCTCAAAGAAGCAATTTGCGCGTGCCCGGTTCTCGGCGGCAAAGTCGACCTAACGTCGAGCTCGTTTCAAGCAAGTGCACGTGTTCCCTTGTTTGATTCTAACTGCACCTGCTAAGGTAGTGCTATGCGGAAGTACTGACGATTATGACGAGGGAGGCACTTCGCGAAATGTTTGAACCAGAGTAGTGTTCACATCGCTAAAACAGGTGTATCGCGTAGCAATAAACTGAAAGTAGATTCCTCGTTCGCGCTACATAATTGTCGCACGGACGCGGTAGCGCTGCAGAACTCGCGGTGCGCCTTTTTCGTTGCGGGGTGCTTTTCTCGCCGCGACGGTAGATCGCATTTTTACAGCGAAGCCGTGTTTCGCCAAACTCGTTATGTGCTTTAGTGCGACGGTGACCAGCAACGAGCATTGTTCTCCATGTCTCTTATGCCGCCGCTTAGTTTTGGACTCTCCCAAAATTTGCCTTGTCGCCCGGAGGTGCTGCTTATGCGTAGTGCGTCTAGTCAGTAAGGCGCCCTCAGTCCGTACACGCTTGCCCTTTGCCATACTGCTGCTCCCCTTGCTCAGTCTGAGCAAGCGCGTCCGTGCAGCCTGTCATCGCCATGGCACCACTGTCCGCCATATACATAGAATTACTTTCGCAGTGGCTGTGAAACATAGCAGAAAAATAAATAGCATTATGCATGTCAGCAACTGAAGGCTAAAACATTTCGTGTGAGCTGCATGTTAGCGCACTCAAAGGTGTGATGCCTGTCATGCCCTGTACGAGTGCCTCAGTTACTGTGCAGATTCGTTTTATGTGCTTTACGGAAGATCGCTCGCCAAGCAAATGCTTATTAATGCATTTCACTCATATAACAGCACATCCAAGGGCACATTACTGGACTGTTTTGTAAACCAAAAACAACAGTCCACTGTTGCACATTTACAGTGGTTTGCTGCACACGAAGCGATGGAGGCAGTTTATAGCCTTGTCGTGCATCGAGATTCCTCAGGTCTCTGCTCGATATAAAAACCAGTTGTGTTTTACCGCTTTCAGATACTGGACAAGACGTTCAATGAGTATGTGGATCTCTCTCCTGAGGACGGTATCCCAGACTCATCAAAAATTTTACTGCGCCCAGAAGTGGACAGTGAGTATCAGTGTACGCCAACATCGACTTAGGTATTTGGATTTGGTAGTCGTGTGTTCTGCAGATTCACAGCTTAGTTACGAATTCAGGTATCGGCGATTTATTTGAACAGTGCAGCTGTTTAAGCCGCGCGTTTCATATGCGAACAAAAAACTAGCACAGTGTTGCCGATTCCGCTAAACTTAGCTTAATCTAGTTGGAGCTTGGTTATGCGGTTTGTTCATTTGTAAGCCCAGGTAAGGTAGTGATATTTGTTTCAATCATAATTAAGAAATTTAAAATCGACAGTCAAACAATACCCAATCGATACCTAATCGATAATCGATCAATAAATTTCGGAAAAACTGCTTGTAGTTCCCCGGTAAGCATGGCAATGAATAGTGTAGGCCAATCGATATCCTAACGATACCTAATCGATAATGTATCAATAAACAGTAAATTTCATAAAACGCCCTTGGTAGTACCCCGGTAAGCATGGCAATGCATCGTATAATCCAATCGATAGCCACTCCATAACCAATTGACGCCTAATCAATAATTGTGATCTTGGTTGCCATCTGCTCCACTGTCTCTATAGTATTTCGGCGCCAGTGCAAGGTGCAAACTACGCTATTTTTTTTCGTTGCAGTAGATTGCAGCGAACACTATGGTGGCCAGTGGCAGCGAAGATCATGAAAATGGCCTTGGAATTTCCTTTGATCTGTACGTGTGTTGAGTGTCACATAAGAAATTAAGTAGTCTCAAAGGGTCACAAAATAATATTGGCGTCGCCCGTAATCATTTTTAAAGAGAAATTTATTGAACGGAAAGGCAGAGAAGTCGGCCTAATACATGTCTATAGCCTAGTACTCTGAACAAGCAAAGGGTGTTAAGAAAACCAAAGCACCTTATAGAAAGATGGTTGAACACGAAGCTTTCTCCCATCTGAATTAAAGTCCAAAGTCAACGACCACGGAACGAAACAAAGAAATGATGAGCCACCCGATGCAATGCATATGTGATTTGATTGCTTGTTTACGATTTTAGTCACTGGCGTTTGGCCGTGTTCTCCTGGTTGTGAACCTTGGGATCAGCGCGGCCATAACGTCTAGATTCTGTCTTAATGCGCATGCTTGATTGGATCAGAACGGCAGCGGCAATGTCAATAACACACACAGCTCACTGGTATGTTCGCGGCTCCCACGTTTATATTGACGGCAGTGGCAAAGAAGTTGCTGCGCCTGAAATTCAGCA
Organism: Dermacentor variabilis; assembly: GCF_050947875.1. Classification (NCBI taxonomy): domain Eukaryota; kingdom Metazoa; phylum Arthropoda; class Arachnida; order Ixodida; family Ixodidae; genus Dermacentor; species Dermacentor variabilis. The sequence goes on along the minus strand of NC_134574.1, from coordinate 94,314,859 downwards.
CATCACACGCGCTGCAGTGCTGGCAGTAAATTTTATGAATTCACATCATAATGAACTTTGTTGCAGGTGTGATTGTATCACTGGTATTATTTTCGGACTTAATTCCTCTTTCCTCATAATAACTACGACGGGCTTTCTCGGAGAATGTTTAGTAAAGTCGAAGTACCATAATTATTTTAAAACACAACACGCTTTATATATCCTTGGCTAGTATTGTTGCAGTTAGAGTCGAGAATGTTCGAGAATGATGGAGTCGAGGGCACGAGAATGTTCATTGCTGTCCTTATACTCATATGTGGTGTATTTAATCTTTCTGTTCTTTCTTGAGATAACTTATTGCACATGCTAATAAAAACACTTTGAACTGGTAGTAGTCAGCATGTTTCTTCTCTCATTTGTGTTGTTTGCACTGCTTTGCCTTTTCTTTGGTTCTGTAATCCGTAATAAAAATTTCATTTGGCTCTTTCCTTTACTATAGGCGACCTCTGAGTTTGAGCACAATATTATTTTATTGTTCATGCAACTCTCACGACTCCTGAAAGGTAAAGTTGCGCTACAGATTCAAGAATCAGCGAAGGTTTCTCTCGTACGATGGTCGCGTGGGCGAGAACTGTGCAAAGTTTGGGTCACGCAGGAAGCGCAGTGAAAAAACAGCCACGGTGGAGCTCTAGCGGCACAAAGTGCAAATGATGGTGGGGGGCATTCCGTAGTCAAATACAATATTTTGATTTGACGTAATAGTTCTACGGAAACCCGCAAGGTGGAGAGAAGTACTTAATAAAGGGAAAATTAGACATTCACCTGTTCGTAGCAATTGCTACAAAGAAAATCTATACGGGTTCGTCGAAAGAAAAACCTCGCAGTTGAATAAAAATTCGTTCTGGTCCGGCACTCGAACCCGCGGCCACCGCATTTCCGCGGCAGCCCCTCTACCATCCGAGCTAACCAGGAGGCTAGCAGATGGTAGGGCGAACTGAAATTTGTCAACAACTCGAAGCAAATGCAAGAGTTTGAAGTAATAGTTCTGCGGAAACCCGCAGAACTATTACGGCAGAGCGGCTGCTCCGGAATGACGGTGATCTCCAGTTCGAGTCCCGGACCAGGACGAATTTTTCTTCAACTGCGAGGCTTTTCTTTCGAGGAACCCCGTATGGGTTTCCTTTGTAGCAACTGCTACGAAAGGATGGATGCCTAACTTTCCCTTTTTAAATATTTAGATTTGTTTATCTAGGATGACGTGTAGCAAGCTAATGGCGAGCGTAATATTTTCATTTGCTAATGCTTTCAAATATTTCCATGTTTTTTTTTTTCACTGAATAGAAGCGCTCCAAATTTAACCCTGCCTATTCAGTGCCCTCTGTTGTTTTGAGGTGGCATTAAAGTATTCTGGATGCATGATTCAATTTATGCTGGCGAAATATTTATCGAATCAATTTAGCTAGGCGAAAACTAAAAACCATAAATCAGAAAGACCAATGGCAACATAATGCAAGGCGACAACTGAAACGAGGCATTTGGGGTACTAACAAAGTTGTATAGTGCTCAACCGCAGTCCTTTCTGTGTTGCCTGTCTAGCAAGTGGGAACAATGCCATATGTTAAGCCAAAAATTTGCTATTTTCTTGGCTGACTAAATCCTGCGTAGTTGTGTGTTGCTGTAAATGTATCACATGAAAAGGATAGTGAATGGGGCGATTAGATTTTGACAATACCTCTTGAACATTACTGCAATGTTTCCTTGCATAGGGCAGGTGTACTTATGCCGCAATCAGCTATATTTCTGTTGCTTCCCTCAGGATGTTGCTATCTCTGCGATAGCTGGAGAAGACGAAACAAGTTTTGAAATGCACACGGAGTGGCTCAGCTGTGAATCTCGCAATGATCTCCTGACGTGGATCAAATCAAAGAAAGGATGGTCTCAACCAGTTACAGAATCTCTAGCTCTTTTTATATGCTGCTACCTCGTTAACCATGCAGGATAACGTAACGTAAATGCTGTTTCATACATAGTAGCAAAAGTTTACTTAGCCGCTGAATGCTCATTATGTATGCGTACTTCCACTTCGCCTCATGAATACTATTTGTTGCGATTCCTTGGCTGTTCGGAAAAAAATTACTGACGTCGCCACAAATAGTATTCATGAGGCGAAGAGGAAGTACCGATATATGATGAGCGTTGAGCGGGTAAGTAAACTTATCTACTTTGTATGAAACAGCATTTACATTAAGTTAGCCTGCATGGTTGAGGACGCAGCTGCATATAAAAGAGCTAAAGCTTCTGTAACTGGTCGAAAAACTAATTTTAATGCACACACACGTTCTATTGTACTGCAAAAAAGACTCAAGTACTGCACTTTAAATATTGCTATGACGAAAAAGTTAGTGCTTAAATGCATTTGGGCAGAAGACTCATTAGCTACGCCACCAATGCTGTCCTTGGGTCACATATGCATGGCCATCAAAGGTACACCACAAGGAAATGAAAGTCGTTCAATGCTTCGATCAAGACACTGACATTTACAATAATGACCGACTGAACTACATTGTGTGTGTGCATAGTGCTTATGCGTGTGCAGTGCATATGTGTGAAAAATACTAGAGAACTGTGTTGAGGATATAATCTATGAACTTATCGAAAGCAAGACCTTCCCTTTTTTTAAACTATTTAAAGTAAGTGAAAAGGGGTAGCGGTCGCCAAGACAGAGTGACAACTCCTCGATTCATTTTAATTTCAATAAAAGAAGATTAAACGATGAGCACCATAATTTGGTTTTCTTTTCTGTGTAACTAGAAATTTTCAGTTTCAAGTGCAGCTTCAGAAAAAAGTTGCCATTTCTATTTCGTGAGGTCAGAGGGCTCATTTGGATTGTTTACATCTGTCGCCTGCCCAATGTACAATGTAAATGCTGTGCTTGTAGATAGCATGGTGAAAATAAGTGCTATGCATTTGCTGGGTTCTTTTTGCAGTTCCCTTTCTACACATCTTTTTTTGCAGTTTTGCAGCGGCTTTGCAAGATTAAGTTTGACCCTTCTCGTTGTATTGCAAAAGGGTTCAACAAAATTGTGAAAATGGCAGAAATAAAATGCATCCCTTGAGAAGCAAGTGTAATGGCATCACTTGAACAGGCTCGTGAGATGTCACCGGAGAGGCTGCGAACACGACGTGTGTACACGACGTGAGTGACGTTCTTCGTAAACGTCGCCTTTCTTCTTGAAGCTTCTCTTGGTTGAAGCTTTATATAAATTTAAACTTGCATCAACATTTCTGAAAATGTTTAGCTCGAGTGATATTGTATTGTACACCCCTTCGGTGAGTGTTTTGCCGCAAATTCGCCTTATGAACACACCTTCATTCCCTTAAGGGAGATGTAACACTTTTAGTGAACTCTTGTATCGCAAAATACGACGGAGAAAGCAGTTCACGCACCACGTAATTCGGATATCTCAGTTATAAAAGAATTGATTGCTATTTCGTGATAATGTCATTGTAATAGTGATCAGCGGGTGCCATGATATTTGAATGTGATGCAATAGCTGCACACACCGCTTGCTTATTAGTATCACAGTATCCTTTTTACAAAAAGTTATCTACTTCAAATCGCAACATTCATGCCTTTTGGTGATAAATACGCAGCCACAAAACAGCAAAGGGATGATAACTGTGATTATGAGGCTACAGGTCTCCACAAACTAATTTAAGTTTCATCCGAACACGCCTTCAACCACGCTAATTATTTTGTGCCGACTTCTCAAGTTATTCCTCTGCTGCCAAAGGAAGCGCAATATTAGTATGTACTCTTTTCTTGAAGATATGGTCGCCTTCTTGTAATATATCAGGACATTCGAGACAGTTTTTTTTAGTTCTTGCTGTACTTTACTGAGAAAACAGTGGAGGCAGTTATTGTCAGATGCAGATATGAACAATAGCTTTTTTATTTTAAATTAGTTCCGTCTACCTGTTAAAAGAATAAGAATCTAGGCATCAAACGTGACGACACTGTGAACCTAATTAAATACATGTGAGCTCCCTCACTGCACTCGCGTCAAGGAGGAGGAATGAACGTTTGTGTGAAACAGCGAAAAAGTGTTCTTTCTTCGCCGTAGGTGGGCGGCTCTCTTAGTCCAGAAAGCCGTTGGCTAATGCCGCAGCCCGGGCCCGGTCCACCAGAATTCGCTGATCTTCCAGGCTCTGTGCCTTTAACATTGCCTCCCACCTTTCTTCGATCGCTTGTAGCGGTTCTGGGGCATCATCTTGACTGTTGTTCTCGTGGTGTGAGCCCACCAACACCATGTGTTGGAGGGTGTCCGGTACCTCACAATATCGGCATAGGCATGAGAATTCGGTGGGGTGCATTCGGTGCATGATAATTCCATGGACATAAGTATTCGTTTGTAGTCTGCTGACTGTAGTGGCTTCTTCCTTGCTTAATTTTGGATGTGGTAGAAGACATTGTCTTCTTTCCAGTCGGTAATGTTGCAATATAGCGGCGTAGTTGATGGGAACGTCCTCCACCCACGTCGCTTTCCGTAGATCGTGCAGCAGGGAATCCCGGCTCGTATGCTCTCGGGCGACAGCATGTGATGCTTCGTTCCCTGCCAGGTGTTCGTGGCCTGGGGTCCATGCGACGTAGGTTTCGTGTAGTTCGTGGCGTCTTGTTATTTCTTTCGGAATCTTCGCTGCTGCGGTAGAAATTCGGCCTTTTCGTAGGTTTCTACATACCGATTGCGAGTCGCTCAAGATGATTGCTGTGTCTTTGTATGTGGTGATGCCGAGCACGATGGCCACTTCCTCCGCCATTTCTGGATTTCTGGCCGGTATGGTGGCTGCGATTAGCTCCTTCCCTTGGTTGTTGGTCACGGTAATTGCGTATGTTCTTCAACCTGGGTATTTTGCCGCATCTGTATATCTCGTGTTTGGGTCCTTTGAGTATTTCTTGCTCAGCGCTCTGACTCTTGCTTGTATTCTGTGTTTGTGGTATGTTGCATGCATGTTGCGAAGTATTGGAGCGACTGAGATAGAGTCACGAAAAAGTGGCGGCAATCGGGCTTTTGCGTCTGAGTCTCCTGTGAAGTTTTCGCTGTATGCGAGTTTGCGAAGTACTGCTCTGCCTGTTTGAGTCAGCTTAAGGCATTCCAGCTGGCTGGCTCTGTGCGCTTCACTCATTTCTTCCCAGGTATTATAAAGGCTGAGCTTCAGAAGTGTCGTGGTTGAGGTCGTACTGGGTAGTGCTAGTGCGCTCTTGATTGGTTTTCTGATGATGATGTTGAGTTTTTCAATTTCAGCTTTCTTGAGGAGTAGATACGGGGTGCCATATGTGATCCGGCTTATAGGATTGCTTGGATTAATTGGACGGTTTCTTGCTCTTTAAGTCCTCTTCTTTGGGTAGTTATACGCTGAATGAGATGGGTTACTTGTGTGACGGTCCTCTGAAGCTTTGGAAGTGTAGCTGCGCCAGAACCGTCTTTATGTATTTTGAGGCCAAGGACGCGTGATGAGCCAACTTGAGGGATATCGATTCCATTGAGTCTGACGTTGGGATCTGGAGCGACGTAGGCTGGTGGTCTTCCCCGGGTTCTTGCCTTGAGTATAAGTAGCTCTGATTTTTCGGGGGCGCACTGGAGCCCGCATCTTGAGAGGTACTGTTCTATCTGATCGATAGCCTCTTGGAGGGTAGTTTGCTGTTGGCTGGTTGTGGACGCTTTTGTCCATACCGTTATATCGTCGGCGTTTATTGCATGGCTTATATTTTCGATTGCTTCGAGTCGTTGTGGAAGCTTAATAATGGCCAGATTGAACAGCAAAGGTGAAATGACTGACCCTTGTGGAGTTCCTTTGTTGGGCATTTCGAACTTGTCGCTTCGTATGTTTCCGATACCCACCGCAGCCGTGCGTTCTTTGAGAAAGTCGTGTACGTACTGGTAGGCCCGGATTCCGCAGTTTTTGTCTTGGAGATTTTCGAGGATTGCTTCATGCTTCACATTGTCGAAGGCTCCTTTAACATCTAATGCTAAAATATATGACTTTTCGTGGCGTTCTAGGTACTCCAAGAGGTCTTCCTTGAGCTGTAGTAGTATATCTTGTGCTGAGAGGTGCTGTTGGAAGGCGAACATTGTGTCAGACATGAGTCCTGAGTCTTCGAGGTATGTGGTGAGGCGATCGTGAACCATGTGTTTTAGAAGCTTTCCGGCGCAGGAAGTAAGGGATATGGGCCGTAGGTTGCTGATTTGTAGTGGCTTGTTGTGTTTTCGGGATCATAATGACTTCTGCGTGCTTCCACTCTGCCGGGAGCTTACCTTTTTTCCAGCAGTTATTCATGTAGTCGAGGAGTCCATTTAGGGCCTTGTCTGGGACGTTTCGTAGGATCTTGTTGGTCACCTTGTCATTTCCTGGCGATGTGTTACGGGTCAATTGGGCAAGGGCGGCATGGAGTTCAGGAAGCGTGAAAGGGCTGTCGAGGGTGAGATTTGGTTCGCCTTTGTACGGTCGGGGATAGGTAACCTTGGGGGCATTGTCTCCAACAAGTTTACGCTTGATTTCTTCCAGAATTTCTTTCTCAGTTCCTGGATGGGAGTTAATAATTTTCTTGAGGTCATGTCTTTGCTGAGTCTTGGTTTTGGTGGTAGCTAGAAGGGCTCGCTGTATATGCCAGGTCTTCTTCGTGCTGAGTGTGCCTTGAAGTTGGTCGCACAGCTTATGCCAGTTCTGACTGCTCAGTAGATCTCCGTATTCTTCTGCTTGCTTTGTTATGTGAGCAATCCGTTTCTGCAGTTTGCGGTTAAGTTTCACATTTTTCCACCGCCTCAGTAGTCCCTTTCTGGCATCCCAAAGATGCAGGAGGTGAGAGTCTACGGCCGGCGTGTCCATTGTGAGTTGGATGACTTTAGTATGCTTCTCCGCCGCCTTGACCACTTCGGTGAGCCACTCTTCAATATTTTCGATGTCTTCTTCTATGTCATGTTCTCGGAAGGCCTTCCAGTCCGTCAGCCTTGCCGTTCCGGTTCTGCTCGGCTTCTTATGGTGCAGGATTTCAAGCTGAAGGATGTGGTGGTGGCTGCCGACATTTTCTTTCAGTCGGGTCCATTCCGCCTTGGATATTCCTATTGTTAAGGTGAGGTCGGGATTTGTGTCCCTGGACACACTGTTGCCTATTCAAATCGTTAGTTTATGATCATTCCAGAGGGTGAGGTGATTCTGTTGCGCCGAATCGTACACGCGCTCCTTTCTTGGTCGTGTGCTGGTAACCCCATGCTGTGTGTGGGGCATTAAAATCCCCCATCATTACGAGTTTAAGGCCTTTAAATACTCTTCTGGCTTGCGTAATGAAGTTTACAAAGTCGGATAATGGATCACTGGGTGGACAATATAAGCATAGTACGTATAGTCTTCGGTGTGTCTTCTTCTCAGGTAGCACTTCCACTAGGGTGTGTTCTACAGTTGTTCCCTGGATTGTGTGACCTAGCATGGTGAGATTTTTCTTCGTCAGGATGGGTGTTCTCTAAGATCCGGTGTGTGTCTCATATCTCTGTATGCGCAGATTGGTGTGACAAGTTTCTTGGATAGTGATGATATCTGGTTGTTCCAGTTTGGTCAGTTCATGGAGGTTTGTTCTTTTGGTTCGGAAAGAGCGACAGTTCCATTGCCAGACCTTCATTGGGAGTTGTGGTAATATCTTCTTGGTATTACTCTCCATCTTGTCCGATACCGTTGTTTTCGCCCCGGGCCATGAATTCCGGTCTGGCTGCATTGTGGAGGTCTTTACGGGCTTTTTTGTGTAGCCGTGTCGGTGTTGTTGAGCAGCTTTTCTACTGTGGCTTTCATTAGGTGATTCTGCTTGGCATAGCACATGAAGTTGCTGAGGTCTTGGAGGGTAGCATGGATAGGGGCCAGCTGAGCGGTGATGTGTTGCAGGAGCTGTTGTGTTATCTCCTTAGCAAAAGTGGTCATGGCCTCCTGTATCTGCTTCTGCACCTCCATTGTTACAATTTCTTTTATACTTTCTTCCGTAAGGGGCGGTGGGATGTTTCGTTTTCCTTGAGGTTTTGAGGCTTGATTGGCGGTGTTTTGTTCTTTGCACCTTTGTATGAGCTTGTCAATGAGTGCTTGCTGATTTTGGAGTTGTGCTCGCAGATCTCGTTCGGTTTCTGTGGGTTCTTGTGCTCGTGCGTTTCCTCCTGCAGCGTCTGCATACGTGACTCGTTTTTGTGGGTTGCGTGTACGGGATCCAGACCGTGATCTTAACAGGGGTCTATTATTTGCTTCATCGCCTGTTGATTCGTAGTCACTTCTGGATCTGCGTGCACTGTGTAGTGAGGTATTGCTTGACACGGATAGTGCCGGGAAGTCTGAGTCTGAATTTGAGTTCCACCTGCGTTGCTGCTCTTGGTTCTTGTTTTCCCATTGCAGTCTGATCTTGTACGGTGGTGGATTTGGTATCAGTTTATGTCAGCACCCCTTTCCTGTTGTCTCATGGGGTTGGTGACAGATTTTACAACTGGATTAGCAGTCATGTTCCTCCGGTTGATTTTCCATCCCCCACACGTAACAGAAGTTGGTAAGGGGTTTCGGGCAGATATCTTGCCGATGCCCTAATTCTCCGCAGGTTCTGCAGTATTGCACGAATTTCCTGTATGGCTTGCGGCGGTAGTCACAGCATGTATATATGAGGTTGTATGGGACGTACGGTCCGCCGAAGTATATGAGTGCTGTAGGCGATCCTCCCAGCATGCGCGCTGCGAGGACCGTGTATCTTGCGGATACTCGTAGTCCTTGTAGTAGTTCTTCTTCGCTCGTGCCTGGCGCGATGTTGTAGATTACGCCTTCGCTGATGCCCTCTTGTGTCCTGGCATGTGCTTTAACTTCGTAAATAGACCCTCCAAGCGGGATGCTAGTCATCTTGAGGAGCATGTCGGACGCCATGTCTTTGTTTGGTGTACTTGCCATTATTATATTCTCGACATGTCGCAGTTGAATCCGGATGTTGTCATAGAAGTATTTTTGGGACAACTTGCTACCTCGGCCCATGGCATGTCTAACTGCTACCAATGTCCATTTGGAGAGTTGTAATCCCGCCTTAGGTCTGTTGATGATCTTCGTGTCGTCCACTGGCAAAGGCGGAAGTCTCGGTTTTTTATAATGTGGCATGTTTCCCGCAATAGGTATTGTTCCTCAAGCTTGCTGCGTACGTAGTTGGTCTCCTTCCTTGGCTCTGGGTTTTATATGCACCTGTGTCTTCTTGCGTCCCCTCTCCCATGTGTGCCATTTTTCCAGGATGTTTATCGCCTTTCCGCTGCTATCGTCATACGTCCACTCCGCTGCCAGTTGTTGCTGCTCTCGTATCGTGTCCACCTGCATTTTAGTGTTGTTGTTTTCCTGGTTCAGTTCTCGTGCAGTTCTTGCTGCGTCGGATGCCTCAGTCATTAGTCCTGAGCGGCAGCGCCAAGTCGCTCTCGAGGAGAGCGAGCGGCGGCTCACGAGCACTCACGAGCCATGGGACACGCTCTGCGGGTCACGGGTCACGCGCGTTCGGATGGCCGCTTAGCCTTGTAGGGTTAGCTCCGTTAGCGTGGCGTGAAACCTTCAAACGGCCAAAAATGACGGGATATCCTCCGGTACCGCTTCCCGGGCCGCTTCCGTCGATGCCACAGTTTGGATGAATCAAGAACAATAATGATAGCACAAAGCACGCGAAACGCTGGTGTAGGCTAACACAAAAGAACACAAAATTATTCCGAACAGGATAACTTTACAATTTCATCTAATGCAACGCGTTAGATGAATTTGTACTTCTGTCACAATTTTGGCAATGTAGTAAAGCGGAGCTACCCAAGGAACTTATGCAACACACACGTTGCATATGGTGACGTTGCACATGGTCGTATAGGACGCGAAAAAGCTTTGCACATTGCACTATGCTAGTTCTATGTTCAACATGAACCACATGGCGAGGACATCATGGAGGGCGTGGTTGAAGCTCTCTGCCAAGCAGTTTATTATCTTAGGTCATGCCATGGTGGTACGATGAATCAGTCTCGTTCGCTATCCAGCACAGTAACCATTTCTGCAAGGTACACTTGGCAAGTGCTGCTGAAAAGTCATTGACGTGTGCCATGACGTGTGCCAGATAAAAGGCCTTCCTAACGCAGAAGGTGGAAATCATCTCACAGTGGTGCCGGCAATTGGTGCAAATGTTGGATATCCCGTTGGACCTAAGGACATCAATGTTGTTCATCGCGTCCCGGCAAAATAATCGATCATACAATATTGCGCGATTTTGCTCGAGGGGAAAACAAGCCGACTTTGCTTTCAAGGAACGGAAAGCACGCGTCACGTTCGCAGCCATTGGCTTTCATACAGAGACGGACATACCCATATTTGTTCATGGTCATTTAACACCAGAGAAAAAGTGGTTCTTTGCTCAGGCTTTGGAACTAAAAATATATAAGAATTGGAAGTGTCTGTGGGCAGATAACTGCGTAATAAAAGCCAGGAAAAGTGATGGCAACCGCGTGTATCGTACATGCGATGCAGGCAACCTCTCTATTTTTCAATAGCTTGTCACCGCTAGCAAGGTCTTGATACATATACATGCACTCATTTGTTCTTTCTTATCAGCAGACTGAAACATTTATTAAGGATAACGCACCGGCGTTATAGCTGATTCATCTTAACGTAGGTAGCCCAAGAAAGCGCCATGACGACCTAATACAATTTCTATCTGTGATAGGCCACATGTTTTCTGTCATATGCCTCTGCGAAACATGGCTAACGAGAAATGATGGAAATGGATACGGCTTATCTAATTATACTTCCGAGTAGCGCAACCAGGACACGACCGGTGGTAGTGGTCCCGCCAGCTTTATCGATTCATCGCTATCATATAGGCGCCGTCACAACCTTCTCTTCGATAAGTTGAGCTGCGAATCGTTGTGGCTAGAATTTGACCAGGATGTTTTTTTCTTTGAATGGCAGAAATTCGATCATTGCCTGGACCTACCGCTTGCCCTCATCGTAAATAACTTATTTTTGCTCACAACATGAATCTATTATAAAGCTACTTGTTTTTATAAATAAAAACATGATCATATGTGGCGACATTACCTTGCATATATCTGACCAATATAGTCAGTTGTGATCTGATGAGGATCATGCTTATCCAAGCTTTGGCTTCTCCTAATTAATAACGGCTCCTAATAGGCGCGATCTATCAGGTACCAAGACATTATTTGACCATATCTTCTCCTGTTTTACGATGGATGTCACGGCAGCTGTAATAGACAATCAGTTTAGTGACTCCTATCTTATTTTCCACATGTTAAGATCTGCTCTTTTATCCCGCCACTCAATCGAGAAACAATGTACTAAATCAGTTTTCAACACACAATTGTTCGCTTTCATAGTTAAAAACTGGATTGGACAATGCCACAGCAGCTGAATCTCCTGGGCAAGCTTACGAATTATTTTCTCGTCTGATAACAATTGCATAAAGCCGAGTACATCGTTTATCCGAATGAGTGCGCGAAGATATCCGTGATTCACAAATGGGTTGCTGCTGTTCAATGAAAAAAAAACTCTAGAATGCGCCAAAAAAAAAACCGGAATATCAACCGTTTAACACAACACTACTAATTCGCTTGAAGAAACAATCGAGTTCAATGGGGCCGCTCTGAAACGTGAAAAACCTGAGTACTTTCTCATATTGCTCAATGGAAATAGCGCTACACGAAACTCTGGGCGTATTAAACAGTTTCTGAACAAAAAGAATTCCCATGCGTGATTCACAAAAATAACAATTGCATCGAACACTAATACTGAACCAAATAGTATTGCCAACGCTTTCAATCGTAATTTTACCTACACCGAAAGCCCTCAAGGCACTCTATCGTTTCCCCACTTGTCACGCTGCCCCAATTCTTTTCACTGTATCCAGTTTCTAGTGAAGTTCATTCGAAGTTATGCGAACACAATCTTGTTACAGGATATGGTAGTCTCATTAGTGGCTTTGAAGACGCTCGATTTCCCGACTCCGCTATTACAGGTGTGTGCGAAAGCCTCTTGCAGAAGATAAAACACGGCAAAGAAGTGCAGGAGCCGAAAAAATATAAATACTCACGTGATATCGCATGTACATAAGCTGTCAATATGACAGCATATGACAATGGCAATGTCGCGTTGTGTGGTCCGCTTCATCCCAACTGGGCAGGATTGTGCTGGCCGATCGTACTGGCCGATCGTGCCCTTTGATTTCCGGCTAAATGCCCCAAGAAGCATGGCACACGATACACCATTTGTGTTAGCGATGTGGTTAACAAAATTTCCCTCAGCTACGGCAAGGTGTACATTGAACAAAGCTTCATGATCGTGCAAGAGAGCACGGCTAGGCGGTGAACGGCAACTTGAGTTGGCATTTGGCAGACCGCTGCAAGCGACATGGTTGTTCGCTACTCCTGAACCCAACCACCATTCTCTGGAAAGCAAGAACACAGCACTTAAAAGGAAGTAATCAAGGCGGTTCTAATGAAAACCGCAGGAAATAAGTGCGTCAGCATGCCTTCATTCGCAGGAAATATAATTATTGATAGATAGTAGTCAATCCAACCACGTTTGGTTGGCTACTCGGATTGAGCCTGTAATGAAAGCGTCTGCATGCAGGCACATAATGCTCAGATCACCTCAGTTATAGTTATAGGTCTGTCGACGTTGATAATCACTTGCTTACGAGCGCTTGCTAGCTCCTATTATACTTGTTGGTTTATTTTTACTGTGATTTCCTGGCACTTAACTTTCACGCATAACGTTGTCTGGTTTCTGGCGAATAAACAGCTGGAATTTGGCGCCAGTATATGCAGTTTGTGTCTCATTTTGACCTTGTCTCCTAGCGCCATACTTCTTGTTCTTAAGAAGCTTTTTATTGTTTTGGAAATTCTAGTTGACTGCGAACTCCATTGTATCGACTCTCATTGATTGATTTTGCATGAGTATTGATTTCTGTCCTTATTGTGGCCGCATCGGCTGTTCCGGTGAATAAAAAAAAGAGGAACTGTGTAACCTTGAAAGGCTCCAGCCGTATTACTTTGGTCGGCGTTACTTCGAGGCTGAACACCAAGTGCTCGAATATTTTTGTAAGCTCAACGGGAGACGCTGAGGGTATCCCGAGTGCTGATAAGGATTACCAAATTGTGACAATGATGTGTGAGGGCTTGTTGTTCGGTTGGTTCGCGTTTGCTTCACCACATATTTTTACTGAAAGGCCACTATAATGAGGCCACTATAGGAGTGGCCTCGCTTATAACAGCCCACTTTTGTTTGCTTTCCAGAAAAAAATGAAAGTGCCTACATTGAGCAGGTTTTCTCGCCTTATTGGCGGACGAGAGGCCAGGAGCACGATCAAGTTGAAAGGGGTATGGTAGGGCCGAGGCAGCGCAGTGCAAATAGATAACCGGATGAGGAGGGTGGGGCCGGCGTCTGCAATTGGTCCGCTTTCCCCTATTTTGCTTGCGGCGGCTAGCCGAAAACGCCAGAAGCATGGTCCGAAATGTTAAGAATTCTGAACGGATTCTCAACAAAGAATATTTGGCAGGGCGATGTCGTAAACTTGCCGAAAGGGATGGATAGCTTTATACAGCCACGCAAAAAGATTTATTATACGCAAATAAACTCATGGTCTCCGCCAGGTGCGAGTAGCCAGTGCGTGAGCGACCGGCGGCAGTCATCTTATATTCCTTTCGGAACGGGGCAGCCAACAGCTATTCCGAAAAACAAAGTTATTTTTGTTGCGTATGTTAATGATCTTTAACGCGTACACGGAACTTTGTGGCCGCGAGTATTCATAGCATTTGTGATGTAGCGTGACAGGCAGGTGAAGTCGCTGGAGCCCGAACACTTGTGGCAAATAGCAAAAGGCCACTGGTGAAAAAGCAACGAATCAGCAATGATTTTTTATTCGGTCCATCCATACAAAATTCGGGAGTAGAGGTCATATGAAAAGCAGAGCTATGGCAGTTTTTGGGACGTCGCATGAGAGAGATGCAAAGCGGGGGTGGCCGGATCACTTTTTTGAGCAGTCGTGGAAGGCTGATTACACATTTGGAATACAGAAGTATAGAATAGCTTCACGTTATAGCGCCACTGGTGCATGTATTCCTATCAGCAAACGCTTGATTGCTATGTATGCTGGTCACTTCATGGGGAAAGCCGAATCCATCGCCTTATCAGCCAGGAGAGCATGTGAAATAGGGATTTCAATCATTGTACATTTTATTCCTTGGCAACGCAAACCTCTAATGCTTTTCTGTAGCATTTGCCAAGTCTACCTTGCAGAACTGGTTACCGTGCTGGTGAGTGAACGAGGCTGATTCATCGTACCACCATGGCATAACCTCAGATAATCAGCTGTTTTGCAGAGAGCTTCAACCACGCCCTCCATGATGCCCTCTCCATGTGCGTCGTCTCGATCAGATAGCATAGGGCAATTTCGACAACTTTTTCGCGTTGGTGACGGATGGTCATAAAAGGCCGGATTTGTTTAATGAGTTCATTTGCGATTAAATGCTTTTTGCTATTCCATAACTGGAAAAGCTATCACGGAGGAGCAGGTCCTTCGTGGCGCCATGGGCAAAAGTCGGTTAAGACAACTTTGAGTGGTTCCAGCTAAAGGAGAGAATGGATCTCAACGTGCGCAAATCCTCAATTGTATGATTGTCTCATAGCTCAATCGAATAAGAAAATATAAAACTGCAAGGCTGGTTTCTATGCAGCCTTGCTGTGAACGTTTTGCGTCAACACCACATTACACGCACAGTGTTGTTGTGCTGAGTTTTTTGTCCAGACAATTACGACAACTAGGTACAAAGAACAAAGAAAATATAAGATTTTGGAAGCTTTGTTTATAAAGCTCGCTAAAACAGACGCTTGAGAGAGTTGGTAAGACATATTTGAAACAGAACAGCGCGGTCTTGACGGGGACAAGCAGGGAGAACGACATGGCAGCGCTCTCCGTGTCGTTCGCCCTATTTGTCCCCGTGAAAACCGCGCTGTTCTGTTTCAAATATGTCTATAAAGCTTCATACTCCTTGGCCGGTCCGCAGCAAGGACTTGATTATTGGCATTACTGATTCTAGTAGCTCGCTGACTTTTCCGTCCCTCTTTTAGTGGAATTGAGTGGAAATCCCGGTGCCATCCGAAACGCACCGCTTTTTTCTAATGCGTAGAGATGTCCTCTTGCTTGGAGCTAGGCATATTGTGGCGGTTCACAAATACAGGGGGTCCAATGAGAGTGGAAAAGGTATAGAGTAGGATACAAATGGGCTAACAATAGTAATACCCTCCTAAACATAAGCTCTTCTCTAAATAATAGCATCTCTAATCTCTAATAACACTTTATAGAACGGTGGTGGTTAATTAGTTTTAACAAGGAGGAAGTACTGTTGTGGCTAGTGTTGCATAAGTTGCTTTGGTAGCTCCGCTTTCCTGCATCCACCAAAACTGTGACAGGAGGCGCCAGACTAGTCCGACCCCATTGCCATTTAACGCTCCCCCAAATAATGGCCTTCCTTCCTCATAAGAGTGATGTCTTATTTGCTTCATAACACATGTCGGCCTCTATCATCCTTTAAGATATCTCCCTCTAAGAAATGCAAAATATGCACGAGGGTCTAACGCAACATTTAGGCAATTGCGAATGTTGGAAACGGAACACCTAGCCCACCGACGACTGCTACTCATGTAGGCTGCGTTCTCTGCCACATTTCAAGTCGACAGGGACTGTAATGTGTGGTCAATGTCATATTAGCGTTGTGAAGTTTAAGTTGCGTGGCTAAATAGTAGATCGCGAGATCGAATTCTGGCTTCAGCGGCCGCATTTCCTTGGGAGGAATGCAATGACGCCTATCTACCGCCCAATGGGGTCATGGTAAAGAATGCAAGGTCGTCTAAATTAATTTGTACTCCAGCACTAGTGGTTGGCTCATATTGAGATCATAATCACAGAAATGCATGAGCAGCTATTCTCATGCCTCGTGGTATTATGTCGTGGAATTAGACAGCATGGTAGACATAAAATACTTTCTTACGTATTGCATTGACAAACACGAAGCAGAAAACAAAGAGAGATGCAACGGTCGATAAAATTCAGGACGTCGCCTGTAAGGTCTAAGCGTGGCCAACGAATAGCGTTTCTAGTATTCCAATATGAACTTCATTGTCGAAACGCTAACAATATCTTGGATTTAGTGATCAGAGAAAAGAAACTTTATCTCAAATATTAACCCTGTACGAATGGACATAAGTACTAAGAAAATATTTTTGCATTGCTCTGCTAGTATTTTCATTACTTAGGCCAAGTAAGTAACAATAGTGCCATTATGCTTCAAACACGTTGCATTAGGTTCCATTGGAAAGATATCGTCTTCGGAATCATTTTCGGTACTTTTTTGCTAGCCTACACCAGCGCTTTGCTTGCATGTTACTATCATTATGTCCATAACGCGAGTACAATGAGGTAGTTCATCTGTAATGAATGACTCTCGCCGTTACGTCACGCTCTATGTCTAGATACCTATTCCCCGAACATGTAAATCGAAATAATCTAAAATTTGAAAAAAAAACGACCTTTCAGATTTGCATCTCACAATAATTGCCTGCAACCGTTCCATCAGTAAAGCACGCCAAGAAATATAAAAAGCGCTCTCGAAGGGCGGGATATTGTTATTGAGGGATAAAAGAAGATACAGGAAGAAGGGTCGCGAGACGCTGGCTGCTGCGTGTTCTCGCTAGCCGCCATTTTAACCTCATTGGCTCTACTTGTATATGCATTGTATACACAGTCTGTCTATACTCCTAACATCCCCCTAACTTATTGGTGGAGGTGCAAGGTCTAACAGCGCTGACAACCCCACTAGGAACACATGGTACAGTCGCCCACCATCGCCACGCGGCCATCAGTCCCGTTCACTGTAAATGCGTTGCCGATCTTTCCGTTCGTCATAGTCACGTCGCCTTGCATCCTCTAGGGCTTTTGCTCGCACTCTTCGGAAAACCAAGAAATGCAGCCCTCGGAGGTGGTGCTGCATTGCCTACTACTTCAGCAATTTCTCGGCGTCTGCCCACAAAGAGAAGTGTAACCGTCGTTAAAATACCCCGAATACGTGTCCAAGCACTCCTCGACACTGGAGTGCACGTATCTTTGATGAGTTCTATCCTACGTAGACGTTTAAAGAAGCTCTCACCTCAGTAGCCGCCCCAGTGCTTCGTGTGGCCGACAGCGACGTGCTGGTTGTTCTTGGATTGTGTAGTGCGCGTTTAAGTGTAGCCGGATGCCCTACTTCTGTTCTCTTTGTTGTGATGGAAAACTGCATTGACGACGTTATCCTTGGGATTCACATTTTATGCCATCATTCTGCGCTCATCAACGGCGCAATCGGCGTTCTTCAATTGGAACTACCTCAAGTCGCTCATGCTCCTAGCACCACTTCACCGCACTTGTGTTCGCTTCAAGGTGTGTGTCTATCAGCTGAGGCAGTCGCTTCCGTCACTTTAACCGCACAGCCGCAGATTCCTGACGGTGAATATGTCCTTCGCTTCCTCATCGCATCGACGTGCTTTAGAGCCGGAACATTGCTCTTCCGCCTACGCTGGTAACGATTACTAGTAACGGCGTCGTTCTTCAGCTTCTGAATTTCAGCCTAGGCACTGTAGTGCTTTCGGTTCGCGTGCTATTAGCCAGCGTTTCTAGAGTTCCGAATTTGACAATGAGAGTCTGAATGCCGAGAGTGGCATATTTGCGCCAATAGCAGCTCACAGCTCTGGTTCCTTAACGGATGACTTCGCAAAAAAGACTGCATCTCACCTCACTTCTACACAGGCCATGGAAATACGTCACCTGCTTTTATTGTATAGTGACATCTGTGATTTCCGCGACGCGCTTCAGGCCGCACAACTGTTGTTCCCCCCCGTATAAACACTGGAGACATGAATCCCATCCGTCGGAGTCCTTATCGGGTATTGCATGCTGAACTTCGAATCATGCAATCAGAAGTGGAGAAAATACTCTGAAAAGGGGTCATCGAGCGATCAGCCCGCCCATGGGCTTCGCCTGCCGTCCTTGTGAAAAAGAAAGATGGTACCTGGCGTTCTTGCGTCGATTGTCGCTACTTAAACAATATCACGCGAAAAGACGTCTACCCACTAGAACGCATCGACGATGTCTTGTAATGCTCTCACGGAGCTAAATACTTCTCGTCCATCCATCTGCAGCCCGGCTATAGGCAGATGCCAGTTGGTCAAATGGACCACGATAAGACATCCTTCATGACACCTGATGGTTTATATCACTTCAAGCTGATGCCCTTTGAACTATGCAATGCTCCTGCGACATTTGAACGTATGGTGGACTCTGCTCTGCGAAACTACAAATGGACCACTTCTCTTTGCTATCTTGACGACGGTATTGCTCTTTCTCCGACGTTCGGCAGCTACCTTACCGGACTCGCTGCAATTCTAGCGGTCTTCTGAAACACCGGCATGCAAGTGAACTCCACGAAATACCGATTCGGGCGCCGTGATATTACCGTGTTTGGACGCCTCGTTGACGAATCCGATGTACAACATGATTCGTAAAATGGCCGCGCCTTTCTCAGTCCTCCAGTGCCACCTGCTGCTTCAGACGTGCGCTGCTTCGTCGGCCTGTGTTCGTACTTTCGTCATTCCGTCGAAAAATCGCCGACATTGCTCTACCTTCGACAGATCTTCTTAAGAAGAACACGCCATTTGCATGGAGTGCTGAGCAAGCTCAAGCGTTCGCCGCTCTCATCGGATTTCTGACCACCCCTATCATACTTGCACACTTTGATCCTGCTGCACCACCGGCCAAAGCACACACTGAAGCAAGAGGCCACGGCAAAAGCCCTGTTCTCATTCAACAACAGAATGGTACCGAGTGCTTGATAGCTTACTCCAGCCATCTACTGTCACCTGCGAGAAAATTACTCCACCAATAAACGCGAGTGCTTTGCTTTAGTTTGTTCTCTCGCCATGTTCTGGCCATACCTTTTCAGCCGCACGTTCTCGGTCGTTAACGACGATCACGCCCTCTGCTGGATGTGTTCCCTCCAGGACTCCACAAGACGGCTTGGTCGCTGAGCTTTGCGGCTCGATGAATTTTCGTTTGTTTTAAACTGTAAGTCTGGACGTCAGTACAAGCAAGCTGACTGCCTCTCTCGTCCCCACCGTGGATCCTCCCGATCTTGCTGTGCATGATCAAGGGACGTGCGTGATGGCATTGACTCGCATGACGGACGTACGCGCTGAACAACAATGCGACGCATCCTTACAGTCCATCATCGCCGGAGTGCAATCTACCAGCAGTGACGGCACGTGCCGCCTATTCGGGGTGCACGACTGCATCCTCTAAAGCCGCAATATGAACCGTGGCGGACCAGAGTTGTTCCTTGTCCTTTCTCGTCATCTCGATGTCGCTCCTTGTCGTTCCTTGTTGTCTAACTACACAATGCACCTCATACGACGCCGGTTCTCCTGGCCCGTTCGCTAGCGCTCTGTGCGTCGTTATGTTGTAACTTGCGAATTGTGTAAGCACCGTAACAATGCGCCCCTACCACCAGTCGGACGACACCATCCAACTGAAGTTCCCCCTGAACCTTTATTTCGCGTAGGCCTTGTTCAGCTTGGCCCTTTTCGGACGACGTCTAGAGCAAATAACTGGATCGCTGTCGCTACTGATTACGCAACATATTATGCGATAACAAAGGCATTGCCGACTATTTGCGCAACTGACGTCGCTGGTTTTCTCTTTCAAGACGTCATTCTCCTGCGCGGTGCACCTCGGCAGTTACTTACAGAACGCGACCGCTCGTTATATTCTCGTCTTGTCAACGACCTCCCCCGCTCTTCTGCCACTGAGTACAAGCTGCCCACCGCCTACTACCCACAAACGAACGGTCTTACGTACCTTCTGTACCGAACACTCACGGAGATGCTGTCGACGTACGTTTACAACGATGTCAGCGACTGGGACGCCACGCTGGCCAACGTGGCATTCGCGTATAACTTGTCCCGACATGACACCACAGGATATTCCCCCTATTATCTGTTGCATGCTGGCAACCCCATATTGCCGATTGCCACCATACCATCTTCTGTGCCATTAGTTGCCACTGAGTACGCACGTACTCGGTGGCAACGCCCTATGAAGTTCTACGTGAAGTTAATGACATCAATTACGAGATCGTGCCGTTAGACTTTCATGCTACCTCAAGTCCGCCGCCTATAGACATCGTGAACGTTTCGCAGCTGATGCCATACAACGCTCGCAGTTCTTCGCCTACCACGGGCCGAGACGGCGCTTCTGCACCCGGGGGTCCTCTTAAGGATGGATAAAAAAGAGAGAGGAAGAAGATCATGAGACGCTGGTAGCCGCGCGTTATGGCTAGTCCGCCATCTTAACCCTGTTTACTCTACTACTATGTACATCGCAAATACTGTCTGTCTGTACTGCCAACATCCCCGTAACAATATACTACAAGAAAAATGACCGTAACTTCAAAAAACGCGCACATACTAATGTCGTGCTTTCTTTCAGAAGCGGATAATTTGAGTAATCGGCACAAGGTATTTTCCGTGGTTGAAGGGGTCTTCAGTATGAACCTATATGCCTATGAGTTTGTGGAGAGCTGTAACCTTATAATCACAATTATCATCCCTTTTCTGCTTTGTGCATGTGTACTTATCACCAAAATCCATGAATGGTAGATATAAAGTATATATTTCTTGCAAAAAAGGATACAGTGGTAGAAAGAAACATGTGGAGCGTGCTGCTATTACATAACATTCAAATCTCATTGCACACACTGATCTCTAGTACACTAATATGATCACGACATAGCTATGAATTCCTTTTTAACTGCGACACTCCAATTAGGTTCTGCGTGAACTGCTTTCTTCACCAGATTTCACGATATAAGATATTTCACTAAATGCTTTATCTCTTCCTAAAGTGTAAAAAAAAGCCATTGAATAAGCGAATTCGCGGCACAGGACTCATACAAAGGGTGTAAAATATAATATCACTTGAGGAAAACATTTTCATAAATGTTAATGCAAATTTGCATTTATATAAATATTCAACGAAGAAAAGTCATGCAATGCGGATCACTGTGGAATAGCCGAAGAAGCACTCACAAAAAAGCAAGCTCCAAAACATTATAAAATGGAGAAAGTTGGAACTTCGCCGATATATTTTACATCTTCGACCAAGAACGAAATGATTGTATCTTCATCGCGATCATGCCTTCTTATTTTATAGCACTTAAGCGATGGATTATACGTAAAAGCCGCCTCTCCTGCCAGAGGGAAGGCGTAGTCCTGATAATATACACCTCTACCTTCGGAATCCATGATGACTTACAACTCGACGACTCGTTTGTCACTAAAAATAACGGAACGGTGGCACGCTTTGTTTCTTTATTTAGCACAAACAGCCTAACTTCTTTGCTAAACCACTGAGTGCTAATTGTAAATGAAGATACAATGGCAATTTTGTGAACAAACAGTCTTCGCCGAAAGTTTTTATGCAAAAGGCCACCAATGCTATAGGCGTGAAGGTGAGTGCCACTACCGCATCATACTTGTGGGCACCAATTTTCTTGCCACATCATGTCATGCCGTTGCAAAAGCTTTCGAAAGCTTTTCGTTCGTAAACACCAAGCAAATAATGAGCAGATACGGTAACGACCGATTAAATTCAGCGCTTAGGCTGGGAGGTGCCGCGGTGTTAGTATAGTTAGTGAAGGGTTCTAGTACTTCTTCGAGAAGGGCGTGAAGGTCGAAACGACACTATCGCGTTGACTTGGTAATAACTTCAGAAGTGATCTCCATTTGCAAGGCTGCTAATATTCGGCATAAAAGCCTAGAAAACATTGATCATCTAACACTTTCAATATTTAGGCGTGTGGAATGGCAACACCGCCCCAACGCGTTGTTTCAGATGTAATTGCAAGAAGGTTGTCTTCCGAATAATTTTACTGTGACAGTAGGTATCTCTTCGCAACTGAGCTTGCCTCGTCCATCTGTCCATTCCGTCGGTCTATACTTATATGGTAACGATGAAACTTGTCGTCAACGAAGATTAGAATTAAATGTAAATTTCATCATTTACACATTTCAACAAATCGCCAGTGCCGTAAATGCCCCCGCGAGGAAATCAAGATGCTTTCCACAAACGCCTCTGCTGGGATCTCAAGCTGCATGAGTTAAACCCTCTTAATTTCAAGCCTAGAGCAGTAATATCGTAACTACCACGCAACACTGAATTATTGACAGGCATTAAAGTTTACGCAGACTCTGTGAGCTGTGGCAGCTGACACGCCTTTCGGAGGCCAGAACGAGCCTTTTAGTGGCGAAGGAGCACTTGCTTGAGTTATGTGGCGTCGCATATAAATTGTTCTTGACATGTTGTCGCTGTGTCAGCATGTAATTGACCGTGTTCTTGATTGTGAGGACAGTGGCGCCAGCACAAACGAGGTGTGCGAGGTCGTGATGATGGTAACCCTCAATCATTCACGTACCTAAATAGTGGATGCACCAATAATAAAGCGTTTAATGTCAATGTCAACAGCAACTACCCAGCGAACTCAAAGCATTTTTCCTCAGCAGCTCGCAATATTCAAATCCCACAAGTTCCACGTATTGTAGTATTGCAGATTTTTACAGAAAACAAAACTACACACGTGCTGCGGGTAGAACTGTATTTTCCCGCCTGAAAAATTGAGTAACAATAGAAGTTCTTGCCTCACATTTTGTTAGCTCCATAGCAGAAATATGTAATATAGTCATAGAGCATAAAAGCGGACGTAGCCTTTAGGCTAAGAACTGCGTCTTTGGCAGTGGCGTATTTATGTGTACAAAACAAACTACAAATAGACCAAACAAACAAACAGAACAAAGAAATAGACCAAACTTCAATGGAATCTCAAACGACTTAATTCAAGTTGGTTGGTTGAGCATGTACTTTAGCGTAGAACAATGAAATGCGACTGCTTTACGCAAAACGAACCAACATACGTCGAACTAGGCAAGATTATCTGAATCAAATATTCTATTCGGCACAGGGTGGTGGCATCAGAGCCATTGGCAAGCTGAGGCTCAGAGAGATGACTCATGGTGTAAGAGCCATACAAGAGGTACAATTTACAGCTCGAAGCTACCGACCAACTTGACGGCTTCATGGCCGCTGCTCCTCGCTCTCCAGCCCGAGGCTGACTGCACAGAGCACGGCGCATGGGCCAGACCCAGATAGGGATGGTGGAAGTATTAGTGGTGCGGCCATGCAGCATCTATTTCCATAATTCAAATAGCAATAATTAGAACAACACAAGAAAACCATAAGGTATTTGTGAAGCACTTACTAACATATATTTCATAAACCTAAGCACATTCTCGGATTAAAGCTCAATCCCTTAGACTGGGAACATCGGAGAGCAGTTAGCTTTGCCGATGCGCGTAATTGGAAATAAACAACATGAATTATTATCTGATGCAAAAAAAGGAAGTTGCTTACGTCACAAAGGAGAAGTCAGCAATTATTTACCTTAGCGAAATTATCCGTATGTGTACTATCACAGAAACGTATTAGTTCCTGAAAAAGTGAAATTGGTGTTTCTTTTTTTCGTTCTCTTCATTTATTATTCGCCACACCCTTACTTTCTTTAAAGCACATTATAACTTCTGTCTCCATATACCGTTCGCCGTAGGTGTTCAAGGCAGAATTTGCAAGGAGAAGCATGGGACGGACAATAGGATGTTGCTCGTAACGACGGCAGAAGACTGCCGTCTCAGTAAATGGGTTCGGAGCCGCAGGAATTGATGATGCGATCGCTGCTTTGTTATTTTTCTTTCGGATTGTTTGCGCACTCTAGGTGTTTCACTTTCCACCTGCTATTGTTACTGCTCTTGACGCGAGTGCATTATTGAGTTCTGATGTATTGAATGGCTGTCCAATTGACGTCACATTCTCTGCCCAACTTGTTATTCTTACAAGAAGTTCAACGGGCAAATTCCAAATACCGACGTATCGTCTAGATCTGCGGCTGCCAGTAACTTCCTTTGGGTTTGGCGTAGTAATGTGTACGAAGTACTATGCATGAACGCTTTTCCCAAAAGTAGCTGCTATATTACATATAAAAACGAGCATAAAGTAAAAAAAAATGTACGAATACTTCTGTCGTGATTCTGTACAATATGTACAGGCAAATTTAAATGCAACGTTTGCATTGTTGCCTGCGTTATTTCTATCAAGCAAAGAGTATGTAAGCTTCCCGAAACATTTACCCTAATGTGCATGGTTATCATACGTTCTCTCCTACATGGCTGCGGTCTCATCGACGTAAAGCATGGCAAATGCCACACGAACAATACATTTTCTCATAGGGAATAACTTGAGGTATTGATAAATATGTGTCGAACGATACTTATATGTCACCTTCGACCACATTGCGGTCGCTTGATTTCTGTTACAATATTATGATAATGAATTATGTTCGCAATGTATTCTTTTATGATATTAATATGAATACTTGCTGCATTAACTGCTATTTCCGGATATTGCGCGATTCAGAAGGTGTACCGTAATGCACTATATTATCCTAATCGGAGGCGAAATGTGAGATTTAAGTGAATTCGCCACATAGGATTTACCACGGAGGTGTAAGACATAATAGCACTTGAGGAAAGCGTATACAGAAATATATATATACACATATATATATATATATATATATATATATATATATATATATATATATATATATATATATATATATATATATATATATATATATATATATATATATATCATCAGCCTGGTTACGCCCACTACAGGGCAAAGGCCTCTCCCATACTTCTCCAACAACCCCACTCATGTACTAATTGTGGCCATGCCATGCCTGCAAACTCCATAATCTCATCCGACTATCTAACTTTCTGCCGCACCCTGCTACGCTTCCCTTCCCTTGCGATCCAGTCCGTCACCCTTAATGACCATCGGTTATCTTCCCTCCTCATTACATTTCCTGCCCATGCCCATTTCTTTTTCTTGATTTCAACTAAGATGTCATTAACTCGCGTTTGTTCCCTCACCCAATCTGCTCTTTTCTTATTCCTTAACGTTACACCTATAATTCTTCTTTCCATAGCTCGTTGCGTCGTCCTCAATTTGAGTAGAACCCTTTTTGTAAGCCTCCAGGTTTCTGCCCCGTAGGTGAGTACTGGTAAGACACAGCTATTATATACTTTTCTCTTGAGGGATAATGGCAACCTGCTGTTCATGATCTGAGAATGCCTGCCAAACGCACCCCAGCCCATTCTTATTCTTCTGATTATTTCCGTCTCATGATCCGGATCCGCCGCCACTACCTGCCCTAGGTAGATGTATTCCCTTACGACTTCCAGTGCCTCGCTGCCTATTGTAAATTGCTGTTCTCTTCCGAGACTGTTAAGCATTACTTTAGTTTTCTGCAGATTAATTTTTAGACCCACTCTTCTGCTTTGCCTCTCCAGGTCAGTGAGCATGCATTGCAATTCGTCCCATGAGTTACTAAGCAAGGCAATATCATCAGCGAATCGCAAGTTACTAAGGTATTCTCCATTACCTTTTATCCACAATTCTTCCCAATTCGTCTCTGGGAAGAATTGGGGATAAAAGTTAATGGTTAATGGTAAAAGCAGCGGGGGCGTATAGGTAGAACACCCGCCTCGCGTGCAAGAGGTCCGCGGTACGAATCCCGCTGCCGGCAATTTTCCACAGGATTAAAAAAAATCCGCGTGTTGATAAAATTGCACAAAAAGGCCCGGAGTGTGGCCTGATCCCGGTGACCAGAACCGGTAACGCACTCCCTCACCAGAGCAGGATTGGCCACCCTGGTGCAGTACTTGGCCACAACCTCCTATATGAACACAGCAATATATATATATATATATATATATATATATATATATATATATATATATATATATATATATATATATATATATATATATATATATATTTATTGTCTGTCACTCATGTTATTCGGACTTAGGTGATTCTAGCATAATATGCAACACATCACCTTATGCTCTCTCACTTCCTCTTAAAAGGGCTTCGGGAAAAAAAAGTTTTGGCTCGCGGTCCTCAACATTTTCGTATTGAAATAAAGTGAATTGAAATGAATTTAAAAAGTATAGCGGAACTACCGTATCATATTTGTAAGGCGCTATTTTCATTCCTCATCATGGTGCGTCGTTGAAGAAGTAGTCCTAAGCTTTGTATTCATAAACACCACGGAGGAAGTCAGCAAAGAGGGATTGGGTTGGAGAAATTATAATAAAGGTCCTGCAGGACGCACGTCACCGCGCAGTGGGCGTCTTCCACGCCGGGACCAAGAGGGAGCACCTGTCGGCTGCGGCGCGAGCCTGCTGCACGGATCATTGCTCGTCTTGTAGGAGGGCGCTTCGTAGGCTCTTCTCCCACTTTCCCGTAGTAGAGTCGGGTAGAGCGTTTCTATACTCCCAGAGCACGTGTGCGACTGTCGCCGTGACTTCACACGAGGGGCCCTCATCGTCGGGGTAGATGTCCGGGTAGATTATGTGTAACGTGGTTGTGTTGGGATAGGGACGTGTTTGTAACAAGCGTAGCGTTAGCGACTGCGTCCTGTTAAGTTTTGGATGCTGTGGCGGAGAGAGACGTCGTCCCAAGTAAAAGTGTTTAGCGATCTCATTGTACTTTGCTGTGGCGTCCCTGTTCGACTACAAATCATCTAAAAGCGCTTCCCAGTGGGTGACGGCGCGGTTGTTAAGCGCGCGCGTAGTGGCGTGGGCTGTCTCGTTGAGGATGGGCGGGACGCCTGGGATCCGATCCAGGTGGTAGGGAAAGCAGATGACACTGTGGTGATTGAGGGTGCTCGGATAAGTGCCGCGGAGGAAGCGTAACGCCAGATTTGACACGACTCCTCCCTCGAACGCTTCGACCACCAGTCTCGATTCGCTGAATATTATCGTTCGCTTGTCGTGAGCACTGCCAGGGCTATGGCCACTTGCTCCGGCACGTCAGGGTCACGTGTGAGTACCATGGCGGCCTGTAGTGGCCGCTGCGAGGACCAGACCACTGCCGCAGCGAGGGAACAGAGGGCAACTACCGATAAAATTCAGCGCTTAGGCTGTGAGGCACAGCAGTGTCAGAATATTCACCAAATATAGCTTCCACTTCCTCAAAAGAGGCGCGATGGTGGAGGCAGTCATTTTCACCATGAATTTGTGATCATCACAAAGAAGATTCCCATATGGCAAGCATGCGATATTTGGTATAGGAAACTGCAAGATATTGTTGTCTTGATCATCTAACATTTTCAGTATTTAAGTGTCCGGAACGGCAATATCGTCCCCACGCGTTCTTTCAGATGTAATTGGAAATATTTTGTCTTACAAATAATTTTACAGCGAAAAGAGGCATGCGCTCAATATTCACGTTGCCTTGTACGTTCATTCACTCCTTCTGTGTGCTGTGCTACGCTAGCGGTGACATTTGTCGCGATGAACGAGAAACAATGATTATAACTATCATATTTACCACAAATTGTTATCGCAGGTAACGCGATTCCCGCACCAGCAGAAAAAGAAAAGTTCGGCGGAATGGGAGAGCCGGCTCACCAGCTGCGAGCCAGGGGTCCAAAGGGCCCTCATAGCACATGCAAGCGAGGTGGCCGGACTCTGTGGTGCCCTGGATTAGGGGCCTACCCAAGGCTGAAGAGGACCCAAAGTTTTCAAGAATGAAGACTTAGCCCTCAACCGGCTAATATCTTAAAGAACCAATAAAGTTTTGCATCGCATCAAATTCCATTTCTCAAATTACCCCGACTGGGGCCTCAAACTATGCCATCTAAGGTAGAGCGCGTCAACCACTGCCCTACTAATTAGTGACAATCATTATAATACACAAAGATTCAGAGATAAGTGGCAGCTGTGCGTGCGTTTCGGAGGCCAGATCAACTGCAGTATTGGTGAAGAAGGATTTGTTTGCATTAGGTTGCATCGCATGTAAATTGTTCTTCACATGATAGCGCTGTGTTGGTGTGACGCCACTGGGACGCCACGCTGGCCTACGTGGCATTCGCGTATAACTTGTCCCGACATGACACCACAGGATATTCCCCCTATTATCTGTTGCATGCTGGCGACCCCATATTGCCGATTGACACCATACCATCTTCTGTGCCATTAGTTGCCACTGAGAACGCACGTACTCAGTGGCAACGCCCTATGAAGGTCTACGTAAAGTTAATGACATCAATTACGAGATCGTGACGTTAGACTTTCATGCTACCTCAAGTCCGCCGCCTATAGACATCGTGCACGTTTCGCAGCTGATGCCATACAACGCTCGCAGTTCTTAGCCTACCAGGGGCCGAGACGGCGCTTCTGCACCCGGGGGTCCTCTTAAGGATGGATAAAAAAGAGAGAGGAAGAAGATCATGAGACGCTGGTAGCCGCGCGTTATGGCTAGTCCGCCATCTTAACCCTGTTTACTCTACTACTATGTACATCGAAAATACTGTCTGTCTGTACTGCCAACATCCCCGTAACAATATACTACAAGAAAAATGACCGTAACTTTAAAAAACGCGCACATACTAATTTCGCGCTTTCTTTCAGAAGTGGATAATTTGAGTAATGGGCACAAGGTATTTTCCGTGGTTGAAGGGGTCTTCAGTATGCACCTATATGCCTATGAGTTTGTGGAGAGCTGTAACCTTATAATCACAATTATCATCCCTTTTCTGCTTTGTGGCTGTGTACTTATCACCAAAATTCATGAATGGTAGATATAAAGTATATATTTCTTGCAAAAAAGGATACAGTGGTAGAAAGAAACATGTGGAGCGTGCTGCTATTACATAACATTCAAATCTCATTGCGCACACTGATCTCTAGTACACTAATATGATCACGATATAGCTATGAATTCCTTTTTAACTGCGACACTCCAATTAGGTTCTGCGTGAACTGCTTTCTTCACCAGATTTCACGATATAAGATATTTCACTAAATGCTTTATCTCTTCCTAAAGTGTAAAAAAAAGCCATTCAATAAGCGAATTCGCGGCACAGGACTCATACAAAGGGTGTAAAATATAATATCACTCGAGGAAAACATTTTCATAAATGTTAATGCAAATTTGCATTTATATAAATATTCAACGAAGAAAAGTCATGCAATGCGGATCACTGTGGAATAGCCGAAGAAGCACTCACAAAAAAGCAAGCTCCGAAACATTATAAAATGGAGAAAGTTGGAACTTCGCCGATATATTTTACATCTTCGACCAAGAACGAAATGATTGTATCTTCATCGCGATCATGCCTTCTTATTTTATAGCAGGTCAGCGATGGATTATACGTAAAAGCCGCCTCTCCTGCCCGAGGGAAGGCGTAGTCCTGATAATATTCACCTCTACCTTCGGAATCCATGATGACTTACAACTCGACGACTCGTTTGTCACT
Source organism: Dermacentor variabilis (assembly GCF_050947875.1). Classification (NCBI taxonomy): domain Eukaryota; kingdom Metazoa; phylum Arthropoda; class Arachnida; order Ixodida; family Ixodidae; genus Dermacentor; species Dermacentor variabilis. The sequence continues at coordinate 94,285,319 of NC_134574.1, read as the reverse complement.
AAAAATAACGGAACGGTAGCACCCTTTGTTTCTTTATTTAGCACAAACAGCCTAACTTCCTTGCTAAACCACTGAGTGCTAATTGTAAATGAAGATACAATGGCAATTTTTTGAACAAACAGTCTTCGCCGAAAGTTTTTATGCAAAAGGCCACCAATGCTATAGGCGTGAAGGTGAGTGCCGCTACCGCATCATACTTGTGGGCCACAATTTTCTTGCCACATCATGTCATGCCGTTGCAGAAGCTTTCGAAAGCGTTTCGTTCGTGAACACCAAGCAAATAATGAGCAGATACGGTAACGACCGATTAAATTCAGCGCTTAGGCTGGGAGGTGCCGCGGTGTTAGTATAGTTAGTGAAGGGTTCTAGTACTTCTTCGAGAAGGGCGTGAAGGTCGAAACGACTCTGTCGCGTTGACTTGGTAATAACTTCAAAAGAGATCTCCATTTGCAAGGCTGCTACCATTCGGCATAAAAGCCTAGAAAACATTTATCATCTAACACTTTCAATATTTAGGCGTGTGGAATGGCAACACCGCCTCAACGCGTTGTTTCAGATGTAATTGCAAGAAGGTTGTCTTCCGAATAATTTTACTGTGACAGTACGTATCTCTTCGCAACTGAGCTTGCCTCGTCCATCTGTCCATTCCATCGGTCTATACTTATATGCTAACGATGATACTTGTCGTCAACGAAGATTAGAATTAAATGTAACTTTCGTCATTTACACATTTCAACAAATCGCCAGTGCCGTAAATGCCCCCGCGGGGAAATCAAGATGCTTTCCACAAACGCCTCTGCTGGGATCTCAAGCTGCATGAGTTAAACCCTCTTAATTTCAAGCCTAGAGCAGTAATATCGTAACTACCACGCAACACTGAATTATTGACAGGCATTAAAGTTTACGCAGACTCTGTGAACTGTGGCAGCTGACACGCCTTTCGGAGGCCAGAACGAGCCTTTTAGTGGCGAAGGAGCACTTGCTTGAGTTATGTGGCGTCGCATATAAATTGTTCTTGACATGTTGTCGCCGTGTCAGCATGTAATTGACCGTGTTCTTGCTTGTGAGGACAGTGGCGCCAGCACAAACGAGGTGTGCGAGGTCGTGATGATGGTAACCCACAATCATTCACGTACCTAAATAGTGGATGCACCAATAATACAGCGTTTAATGTCAATGTCAACAGCAGCTACCAAGCGAACTCAAAGCATTTTTCCTCAGCAGCTCGCAATATTCAAATCCCACAAGTTCCTCATATTGTAGTATTGCAGATTTTTAGAGAAAACAAAACTACACACGTGCTGCGGGTAGAACTGCATTTTCCCCCCTGAAAAATTGAGTAACAATAGAAGTTCTTGCCTCACATTTTGTTAGCTCCATAGCAGAAATATGTAATATAGTCATAGAGCATAAAAGCGGATGTAGCCTTTAGGCTAAGAACTGCGTCTTTGGCAGTGGCGTATTTATGTGTACAAAACAAACTACAAATAGACCAAACAAACAAACAGAACAAACAAATAGACCAAACTTCAAGGGAATCTCAAACGACTTAATTCAAGTTGGTTGGTTGAGCATGTACTTTAGCGTAGAACAATGAAATGCGACTGCTTTACGCAAAACGAACCAACATACGTCGAACTAGGCAAGATTATCTGAATCAAATATTCTATTGGGCACAGGGTGGTGGCATCAGAGCCATTGGCAAGCTGAGGCTCAGAGAGATGACTCATGGTGTAAGAGCCATACAAGAGGTACAATTTACAGCTCGAAGCTACCGACCAACTTGATGGCTTTATGGCCGCTGCTCCTCGCTCTCCAGCCCGACGCTGACTGCACAGAGCACGGCGCATGGGCCAGACCCAGATAGGGATGGTGGAAGTATTAGTGGTGCGGCCATGCAGCATCTATTTCCATAATTCAAATAGCGATAATTAGAACAACACAAGAAAACCATAAGGTATTTGTGAAACACTTACTAACATATATTTCATAAACCTAAGCACATTCTCGGATTAAAGCTCAATCCCTTAGACTGGGAACATCGGAGAGCAGTTAGCTTTGCCGATGCGCGTAATTGGAAATACACAACATCAATTATTATCTGATGCAAAAAAAGGAAGTTGCTTACGTCACAAAGGAGAAGTCAGCAATTATTTACCTTAGCGAAATTATCCGTATGTGTACTATCACAGAAACGTATTAGTTCCTGAAAAAGTGAAATTGGTGTTTCTTTTTTTCGTTCTCTTCATTTATTATTCGCCACACCCTTACTTTCTTTAAAGCACATTATAACTTCTGTCTCCATATCCCGTTCGCCGTAGGTGTTCAAGGCAGAATTTGCAAGGAGAAGCATGGGACGGACAATAGGATGTTGCTCGTAACGACGGCAGAAGACTGCCGTCTCAGTAAATGGGTTCGGAGCCGCAGGAATTGATGATGCGATCGCTGCTTTGTTATTTTTCTTTCGGATTGTTTGCGCACTCTAGGTGTTTCACTTTCCACCTGCTATTGTTACTGCTCTTGACGCGAGTGCATTATTGAGTTCTGATGTATTGAATGGCTGTCCAATTGACGTCACATTCTCTGCCCAACTTGTTATTCTTACAAGAAGTTCAACGGGCAAATTCCAAATACCGACGTATCGTCTAGATCTGCGGCTGCCAGTAACTTCCTTTGGGTTTGGCGTAGTAATGTGTACGAAGTACTATGCATGAACGCTTTTCCCAAAAGTAGCTGCTATATTACATATAAAAACGAGCATAAAGTAAAAAAATGTACGAATACTTCTGTCGTGATTCTGTACAATATGTAGAGGCAAATTTAAATGCAACGTTTGCATTGTTGCCTGCGTTATTTCTATCAAGCAAAGAGTATGTAAGCTTCCCGAAACATTTACCCTAATGTGCATGGTTATCATACGTTCTCTCCTACATGGCTGCGGTCTCATCGACGTAAAGCATGGCAAATGCCACACGAACAATACATTTTCTCATAGGGAATAACTTGAGGTATTGATAAATATGTGTCGAACGATACTTATATGTCACCTTCGACCACATTGCGGTCGCTTGATTTCTGTTACAATATTATGATAATGAATTATGTTCGCAATGTATTCTTTTATGATATTAATATGAATACTTGCTGCATTAACTGCTATTTCCGGATATTGCGCGATTCAGAAGGTGTACCGTAATGCATTATATTATCCTAATCGGAGGCGAAATGTGAGATTTCAGTGAATTCGCCACATAGGATTTACCACGGAGGTGTACGACATAATAGCACTTGAGGAAAGCGTATTCAGAAATATATATATATATATTATATATATATATATATATATATATATATATATATATATATATATATATATATATATATATCATCAGCCTGGTTACGCCCACTACAGGGCAAAGGCCTCTCCCATACTTCTCCAAGAACCCCACTCATGCACTAATTGTGGCCATGCCATGCCTGCAAATTCCATAATCTCATCCGCCCATCTAACTTTCTGCCGCCCCCTGCTACGCTTCCCTTCCCTTGCGATCCAGTCCGTCACCCTTAATGACCATCGGTTATCTTCCCTCCTCATTACATTTCCTGCCCATGCCCTTTTCTTTTTCTTGATTTCAACTAAGATGTCATTAACTCGCGTTTGTTCCCTCACCCAATCTGCTCTTTTCTTATTCCTTAACGTTACACCTATAATTCTTCTTTCCATAGCTCGTTGCGTCGTCCTCAATTTGAGTAGAACCCTTTTTGTAAGCCTCCAGGTTTCTGCCCCGTAGGTGAGTACTGGTAAGACACAGCTATTATATACTTTTCTCTTGAGGGATAATGGCAACCTGCTGTTCATGATCTGAGAATGCCTGCCAAACGCACCCCAGCCCATTCTTATTCTTCTGATTATTTCCGTCTCATGATCCGGATCCGCCGCCACTACCTGCCCTAGGTAGATGTATTCCCTTACGACTTCCAGTGCCTCGCTGCCTATTGTAAATTGCTGTTCTCTTCCGAGACTGTTAAGCATTACTTTAGTTTTCTGCAGATTAATTTTTAGACCCACTCTTCTGCTTTGCCTCTCCAGGTCAGTGAGCATGCATTGCAATTCGTCCCATGAGTTACTAAGCAAGGCAATATCATCAGCGAATCGCAAGTTACTAAGGTATTCTCCATTACCTTTTATCCACAATTCTTCCCAATTCGTCTCTGGGAAGAATTGGGGATAAAAGTTAATGGTTAATGGTAAAAGCAGCGGGGGCGTATAGGTAGAACACCCGCCTCGCGTGCAAGAGGTCCGCGGTACGAATCCCGCTGCCGGCAATTTTCCACAGGATTAAAAAAAATCCGCGTGTTGATAAAATTGCACAAAAAGGCCCGGAGTGTGGCCTGATCCCGGTGACCAGAACCGGTAACGCACTCCCTCACCAGAGCAGGATTGGCCACCCTGGTGCAGTACTTGGCCACAACCTCCTATATGAACACAGCAATATATATATATATATATATATATATATATATATATATATATATATATATATATATATATATATATATTTATTGTCTGTCACTCATGTTATTCGGACTTAGGTGATTCTAGCATAATATGCAACACATCACCTTATGCTCTCTCACTTCCTCTTAAAAGGGCTTCGGGAAAAAAAAGTTTTGGCTCGCGGTCCTCAACATTTTCGTATTGAAATAAAGTGAATTGAAATGAATTTAAAAAGTATAGCGGAACTACCGTATCATATTTGTAAGGCGCTATTTTCATTCCTCATCATGGTGCGTCGTTGAAGAAGTAGTCCTAAGCTTTGTATTCATAAACACCACGGAGGAAGTCAGCAAAGAGGGATTGGGTTGGAGAAATTATAATAAAGGTCCTGCAGGACGCACGTCACCGCGCAGTGGGCGTCTTCCACGCCGGGACCAAGAGGGAGCACCTGTCGGCTGCGGCGCGAGCCTGCTGCACGGATCATTGCTCGTCTTGTAGGAGGGCGCTTCGTAGGCTCTTCTCCCACTTTCCCGTAGTAGAGTCGGGTAGAGCGTTTCTATACTCCCAGAGCACGTGTGCGACTGTCGCCGTGACTTCACACGAGGGGCCCTCATCGTCGGGGTAGATGTCCGGGTAGATTATGTGTAACGTGGTTGTGTTGGGATAGGGACGTGTTTGTAACAAGCGTAGCGTTAGCGACTGCGTCCTGTTAAGTTTTGGATGCTGTGGCGGAGAGAGACGTCGTCCCAAGTAAAAGTGTTTAGCGATCTCATTGTACTTTGCTGTGGCGTCCCTGTTCGACTACAAATCATCTAAAAGCGCTTCCCAGTGGGTGACGGCGCGGTTGTTAAGCGCGCGCGTAGTGGCGTGGGCTGTCTCGTTGAGGATGGGCGGGACGCCTGGGATCCGATCCAGGTGGTAGGGAAAGCAGATGACACTGTGGTGATTGAGGGTGCTCGGATAAGTGCCGCGGAGGAAGCGTAACGCCAGATTTGACACGACTCCTCCCTCGAACGCTTCGACCACCAGTCTCGATTCGCTGAATATTATCGTTCGCTTGTCGTGAGCACTGCCAGGGCTATGGCCACTTGCTCCGGCACGTCAGGGTCACGTGTGAGTACCATGGCGGCCTGTAGTGGCCGCTGCGAGGACCAGACCACTGCCGCAGCGAGGGAACAGAGGGCAACTACCGATAAAATTCAGCGCTTAGGCTGTGAGGCACAGCAGTGTCAGAATATTCACCAAATATAGCTTCCACTTCCTCAAAAGAGGCGCGATGGTGGAGGCAGTCATTTTCACCATGAATTTGTGATCATCACAAAGAAGATTCCCATATGGCAAGCATGCGATATTTGGTATAGGAAACTGCAAGATATTGTTGTCTTGATCATCTAACATTTTCAGTATTTAAGTGTCCGGAACGGCAATATCGTCCCCACGCGTTCTTTCAGATGTAATTGGAAATATTTTGTCTTACAAATAATTTTACAGCGAAAAGAGGCATGCGCTCAATATTCACGTTGCCTTGTACGTTCATTCACTCCTTCTGTGTGCTGTGCTACGCTAGCGGTGACATTTGTCGCGATGAACGAGAAACAATGATTATAACTATCATATTTACCACAAATTGTTATCGCAGGTAACGCGATTCCCGCACCAGCAGAAAAAGAAAAGTTCGGCGGAATGGGAGAGCCGGCTCACCAGCTGCGAGCCAGGGGTCCAAAGGGCCCTCATAGCACATGCAAGCGAGGTGGCCGGACTCTGTGGTGCCCTGGATTAGGGGCCTACCCAAGGCTGAAGAGGACCCAAAGTTTTCAAGAATGAAGACTTAGCCCTCAACCGGCTAATATCTTAAAGAACCAATAAAGTTTTGCATCGCATCAAATTCCATTTCTCAAATTACCCCGACTGGGGCCTCAAACTATGCCATCTAAGGTAGAGCGCGTCAACCACTGCCCTACTAATTAGTGACAATCATTATAATACACAAAGATTCAGAGATAAGTGGCAGCTGTGCGTGCGTTTCGGAGGCCAGATCAACTGCAGTATTGGTGAAGAAGGATTTGTTTGCATTAGGTTGCATCGCATGTAAATTGTTCTTCACATGATAGCGCTGTGTTGGTGCGACGCCACTGGGACGCCACGCTGGCCTACGTGGCATTCGCGTATAACTTGTCCCGACATGACACCACAGGATATTCCCCCTATTATCTGTTGCATGCTGGCGACCCCATATTGCCGATTGACACCATACCATCTTCTGTGCCATTAGTTGCCACTGAGAACGCACGTACTCAGTGGCAACGCCCTATGAAGGTCTACGTAAAGTTAATGACATCAATTACGAGATCGTGACGTTAGACTTTCATGCTACCTCAAGTCCGCCGCCTATAGACATCGTGCACGTTTCGCAGCTGATGCCATACAACGCTCGCAGTTCTTAGCCTACCAGGGGCCGAGACGGCGCTTCTGCACCCGGGGGTCCTCTTAAGGATGGATAAAAAAGAGAGAGGAAGAAGATCATGAGACGCTGGTAGCCGCGCGTTATGGCTAGTCCGCCATCTTAACCCTGTTTACTCTACTACTATGTACATCGAAAATACTGTCTGTCTGTACTGCCAACATCCCCGTAACAATATACTACAAGAAAAATGACCGTAACTTTAAAAAACGCGCACATACTAATTTCGCGCTTTCTTTCAGAAGTGGATAATTTGAGTAATGGGCACAAGGTATTTTCCGTGGTTGAAGGGGTCTTCAGTATGCACCTATATGCCTATGAGTTTGTGGAGAGCTGTAACCTTATAATCACAATTATCATCCCTTTTCTGCTTTGTGGCTGTGTACTTATCACCAAAATTCATGAATGGTAGATATAAAGTATATATTTCTTGCAAAAAAGGATACAGTGGTAGAAAGAAACATGTGGAGCGTGCTGCTATTACATAACATTCAAATCTCATTGCACACACTGATCTCTAGTACACTAATATGATCACGATATAGCTATGAATTCCTTTTTAACTGCGACACTCCAATTAGGTTCTGCGTGAACTGCTTTCTTCACCAGATTTCACGATATAAGATATTTCACTAAATGCTTTATCTCTTCCTAAAGTGTAAAAAAAAGCCATTCAATAAGCGAATTCGCGGCACAGGACTCATACAAAGGGTGTAAAATATAATATCACTCGAGGAAAACATTTTCATAAATGTTAATGCAAATTTGCATTTATATAAATATTCAACGAAGAAAAGTCATGCAATGCGGATCACTGTGGAATAGCCGAAGAAGCACTCACAAAAAAGCAAGCTCCGAAACATTATAAAATGGAGAAAGTTGGAACTTCGCCGATATATTTTACATCTTCGACCAAGAACGAAATGATTGTATCTTCATCGCGATCATGCCTTCTTATTTTATAGCAGTTCAGCGATGGATTATACGTAAAAGCCGCCTCTCCTGCCCGAGGGAAGGCGTAGTCCTGATAATATTCACCTCTACCTTCGGAATCCATGATGACTTACAACTCGACGACTCGTTTGTCACTAAAAATAACGGAACGGTAGCACCCTTTGTTTCTTTATTTAGCACAAACAGCCTAACTTCCTTGCTAAACCACTGAGTGCTAATTGTAAATGAAGATACAATGGCAATTTTTTGAACAAACAGTCTTCGCCGAAAGTTTTTATGCAAAAGGCCACCAATGCTATAGGCGTGAAGGTGAGTGCCGCTACCGCATCATACTTGTGGGCCACAATTTTCTTGCCACATCATGTCATGCCGTTGCAGAAGCTTTCGAAAGCGTCTCGTTCGTGAACACCAAGCAAATAATGAGCAGATACGGTAACGACCGATTAAATTCAGCGCTTAGGCTGGGAGGTGCCGCGGTGTTAGTATAGTTAGTGAAGGGTTCTAGTACTTCTTCGAGAAGGGCGTGAAGGTCGAAACGACTCTGTCGCGTTGACTTGGTAATAACTTCAAAAGAGATCTCCATTTGCAAGGCTGCTACCATTCGGCATAAAAGCCTAGAAAACATTTATCATCTAACACTTTCAATATTTAGGCGTGTGGAATGGCAACACCGCCTCAACGCGTTGTTTCAGATGTAATTGCAAGAAGGTTGTCTTCCGAATAATTTTACTGTGACAGTACGTATCTCTTCGCAACTGAGCTTGCCTCGTCCATCTGTCCATTCCATCGGTCTATACTTATATGCTAACGATGATACTTGTCGTCAACGAAGATTAGAATTAAATGTAACTTTCGTCATTTACACATTTCAACAAATCGCCAGTGCCGTAAATGCCCCCGCGGGGAAATCAAGATGCTTTCCACAAACGCCTCTGCTGGGATCTCAAGCTGCATGAGTTAAACCCTCTTAATTTCAAGCCTAGAGCAGTAATATCGTAACTACCACGCAACACTGAATTATTGACAGGCATTAAAGTTTACGCAGACTCTGTGAACTGTGGCAGCTGACACGCCTTTCGGAGGCCAGAACGAGCCTTTTAGTGGCGAAGGAGCACTTGCTTGAGTTATGTGGCGTCGCATATAAATTGTTCTTGACATGTTGTCGCCGTGTCAGCATGTAATTGACCGTGTTCTTGCTTGTGAGGACAGTGGCGCCAGCACAAACGAGGTGTGCGAGGTCGTGATGATGGTAACCCACAATCATTCACGTACCTAAATAGTGGATGCACCAATAATACAGCGTTTAATGTCAATGTCAACAGCAGCTACCAAGCGAACTCAAAGCATTTTTCCTCAGCAGCTCGCAATATTCAAATCCCACAAGTTCCTCATATTGTAGTATTGCAGATTTTTAGAGAAAACAAAACTACACACGTGCTGCGGGTAGAACTGCATTTTCCCCCCTGAAAAATTGAGTAACAATAGAAGTTCTTGCCTCACATTTTGTTAGCTCCATAGCAGAAATATGTAATATAGTCATAGAGCATAAAAGCGGATGTAGCCTTTAGGCTAAGAACTGCGTCTTTGGCAGTGGCGTATTTATGTGTACAAAACAAACTACAAATAGACCAAACAAACAAACAGAACAAACAAATAGACCAAACTTCAAGGGAATCTCAAACGACTTAATTCAAGTTGGTTGGTTGAGCATGTACTTTAGCGTAGAACAATGAAATGCGACTGCTTTACGCAAAACGAACCAACATACGTCGAACTAGGCAAGATTATCTGAATCAAATATTCTATTGGGCACAGGGTGGTGGCATCAGAGCCATTGGCAAGCTGAGGCTCAGAGAGATGACTCATGGTGTAAGAGCCATACAAGAGGTACAATTTACAGCTCGAAGCTACCGACCAACTTGATGGCTTTATGGCCGCTGCTCCTCGCTCTCCAGCCCGACGCTGACTGCACAGAGCACGGCGCATGGGCCAGACCCAGATAGGGATGGTGGAAGTATTAGTGGTGCGGCCATGCAGCATCTATTTCCATAATTCAAATAGCGATAATTAGAACAACACAAGAAAACCATAAGGTATTTGTGAAACACTTACTAACATATATTTCATAAACCTAAGCACATTCTCGGATTAAAGCTCAATCCCTTAGACTGGGAACATCGGAGAGCAGTTAGCTTTGCCGATGCGCGTAATTGGAAATACACAACATGAATTATTATCTGATGCAAAAAAAGGAAGTTGCTTACGTCACAAAGGAGCAGTCAGCAATTATTTACCTTAGCGAAATTATCCGTATGTGTACTATCACAGAAACGTATTAGTTCCTGAAAAAGTGAAATTGGTGTTTCTTTTTTTCGTTCTCTTCATTTATTATTCGCCACACCCTTACTTTCTTTAAAGCACATTATAACTTCTGTCTCCATATCCCGTTCGCCGTAGGTGTTCAAGGCAGAATTTGCAAGGAGAAGCATGGGACGGACAATAGGATGTTGCTCGTAACGACGGCAGAAGACTGCCGTCTCAGTAAATGGGTTCGGAGCCGCAGGAATTGATGATGCGATCGCTGCTTTGTTATTTTTCTTTCGGATTGTTTGCGCACTCTAGGTGTTTCACTTTCCACCTGCTATTGTTACTGCTCTTGACGCGAGTGCATTATTGAGTTCTGATGTATTGAATGGCTGTCCAATTTACGTCACATTCTCTGCCCAACTTGTTATTCTTACAAGAAGTTCAACGGGCAAATTCCAAATACCGACGTATCGTCTAGATCTGCGGCTGCCAGTAACTTCCTTTGGGTTTGGCGTAGTAATGTGTACGAAGTACTATGCATGAACGCTTTTCCCAAAAGTAGCTGCTATATTACATATAAAAACGAGCATAAAGTAAAAAAATGTACGAATACTTCTGTCGTGATTCTGTACAATATGTAGAGGCAAATTTAAATGCAACGTTTGCATTGTTGCCTGCGTTATTTCTATCAAGCAAAGAGTATGTAAGCTTCCCGAAACATTTACCCTAATGTGCATGGTTATCATACGTTCTCTCCTACATGGCTGCGGTCTCATCGACGTAAAGCATGGCAAATGCCACACGAACAATACATTTTCTCATAGGGAATAACTTGAGTTATTGATAAATATGTGTCGAACGATACTTATATGTCACCTTCGACCACATTGCGGTCGCTTGATTTCTGTTACAATATTATGATAATGAATTATGTTCGCAATGTATTCTTTTATGATAATAATATGAATACTTGCTGCATTAACTGCTATTTCCGGATATTGCGCGATTCAGAAGGTGTACCGTAATGCATTATATTATCCTAATCGGAGGCGAAATGTGAGATTTCAGTGAATTCGCCACATAGGATTTACCACGGAGGTGTACGACATAATAGCACTTGAGGAAAGCGTATTCAGAAATATATATATATATTATATATATATATATATATATATATATATATATATATATATATATATATATATATATATATATATATATATCATCAGCCTGGTTACGCCCACTACAGGGCAAAGGCCTCTCCCATACTTCTCCAAGAACCCCACTCATGCACTAATTGTGGCCATGCCATGCCTGCAAATTCCATAATCTCATCCGCCCATCTAACTTTCTGCCGCCCCCTGCTACGCTTCCCTTCCCTTGCGATCCAGTCCGTCACCCTTAATGACCATCGGTTATCTTCCCTCCTCATTACATTTCCTGCCCATGCCCATTTCTTTTTCTTGATTTCAACTAAGATGTCATTAACTCGCGTTTGTTCCCTCACCCAATCTGCTCTTTTCTTATTCCTTAACGTTACACCTATAATTCTTCTTTCCATAGCTCGTTGTGTCGTCCTCAATTTGAGTAGAACCCTTTTTGTAAGCCTCCAGGTTTCTGCCCCGTAGGTGAGTACTGGTAAGACACAGCTATTATATACTTTTCTCTTGAGGGATAATGGCAACCTGCTGTTCATGATCTGAAAATGCCTGCCAAACGCACCCCAGCCCATTCTTATTCTTCTGATTATTTCCGTCTCATGATCCGGATCCGCCGTCACTACCTGCCCTAGGTAGATGTATTCCCTTACGACTTCCAGTGCCTCGCTGCCTATTGTAAATTGCTGTTCTCTTCCGAGACTGTTCAGCATTACTTTAGTTTTCTGCAGATTAATTTTTAGACCCACTCTTCTGCTTTGCCTCTCCAGGTCAGTGAGCATGCATTGCAATTCGTCCCCTGAGTTACTAAGCAAGGCAATATCATCAGCGAATCGCAAGTTACTAAGGTATTCTCCATTACCTTTTATCCACAATTCTTCCCAATTCGTCTCTGGGAAGAATTGGGGATAAAAGTTAATGGTTAATGATAAAAGCAGCGGGGGCGTAGAGGCAGAACACCCGCCTCGCGTGCAAGAGGTCCGTGGTTCGAATCCCGCTGCCGGCAATTTTCCACAGGATTAAAAAAAATCCGCGTGTTGATAAAATTGCTCAAAAAGGCCCGGAGTGTGGCCTGATCCTGGTGACCAGAACCGGTAACGCACTCCCTCTCCAGAGCAGGATTGGCCACCCTGGTGCAGTACTTGGCCACAACCTCCTATATGAACACAACAATATATATATATATATATATATATATATATATATATATATATATATATATATATATATATATATATATATATAATTATTGTCTGTCACTCATGTTATTCGGACTTACGTGATTCTAGCATAATATGCAACACATCACCTTATGCCCTCTCACTTCCTCTTAAAAGGGCTGCGGGAAAAAAAACTGACTCGCGGTCCTCAACATTTTCGTATTGAAATAAAGTGAATTGGAATGAATTTAAAAAGTATAGCGGAACTACCGTATCATATTTGTAAGGCGCTATTTTCATTCCTCATCACGGTGCGTCGTTGAAGAAGTAGTCCTAAGCTTTGTATTCATAAACACCACGGAGGAAGTCAGCAAAGAGGGATTGGGTTGGTCAAATTATAATAAAGGTCCTGCAGGACGCACGTCACCACGCAGTGGGCGTCTTCCACGCCGGGACCAAGAGGGAGCACCTGTCGGCTGCGGCGCGAGCCTGCTGCACGGATCATTGCTCGTCTTGTAGGAGGGCGCTTCACAGGCTCTTCTCCCACTTTCCCGTAGTAGAGTCGGGTAGAGCGTTTCTATACTCCCAGAGCACGTGTGCGACTGTCGCCGTGACTTCACACGAGGGGCCCTCATCGTCGGGGTAGATGTCCGGGTAGATTATGTGTAACGTGGTTGTGTTGGGATAGGGACGTGTTTGTAACAAGCGTAGCGTTAGCGACTGCGTCCTGTTAAGTTTTGGGTGCTGTGGCGAAGAGAGACGTCGTCCCAAGTAAAAGTGTTTAGCGATCTCATTGTACTTTGCTGTGGCGTCCCTGTTCGACTACAAATCATCTAAAAGCGCTTCCCAGTGGGTGACGGCGCGGTTGTTAAGCGCGCGCGTAGTGGCGTGGGCTGTCTCGTTGAGGATGGGCGGGACGCCTGGGATCCGATCCAGGTGGTAGGGAAAGCAGATGACACTGTGGTGATTGAGGGTGCTCGGATAAGTGCCGCGGAGGAAGCGTAACGCCAGATTTGACACGACTCCTCCCTCGAACGCTTCGACCACCAGTCTCGATTCGCTGAATATTATCGTTCGCTTGTCGTGAGCACTGCCAGGGCTATGGCCACTTGCTCCGGCACGTCAGGGTCACGTGTGAGTACCATGGCGGCCTGTAGTGGCCGCTGCGAGGACCAGACCACTGCCGCAGCGAGGGAACAGAGGGCAACTACCGATAAAATTCAGCGCTTAGGCTGTGAGGCACAGCAGTGTCAGAATATTCACCAAATATAGCTTCCACTTCCTCAAAAGAGGCGCGATGGTGGAGGGAGTCATTTTCACCATGAATTTGTGATCATCACAAAGAAGATTCCCATATGGCAAGCATGCGATATTTGGTATAGGAAACTGCAAGATATTGTTGTCTTGATCATCTAACATTTTCAGTATTTAAGCGTCCGGAACGGCAATATCGTCCCCACGCGTTCTTTCAGATGTAATTGGAAATATTTTGTCTTACAAATAATTTTACAGCGAAAAGAGGCATGCGCTCAATATTCACGTTGCCTTCTACGTCGATTCACTCCTTCTGTGTGTTGTGCTACGCTGGCGGTGACATTTGTCGCGATGAACGAGAAACAATGAAAATAACTATTATATTTACCACAACTTGTTATCGCAGATAACGCGATTCCCGTACCAGGCAAAAAAAGAAAAGTTCCTCAAATTGCCCCGGCTGGGGCCTCAAACTATGCCACCTAAAGAGAGTGCGTCAACCACTGCGCTACTAATTAGTGACATTCATTATATTACACAAAGACTCGGAGAAAGTGACAGCTGCGCATGCATTCCGGAGGCCAGATCAACTGCAGTATTGGTGAACAAGAATTTGTTTGCATTAGGTTGCATCGCATACAAATTTTTCTTCATATGATGGCGCTGTGTTGCTGTGTTTTAGCATTGTCATGCTTATAAGAACATCCTCACCGGAAGAAAGCTGGCGTGCGGGCTAATAATGATGTCAACCCTCAAACATGCCCCACATAAAGAAGGGGGTGCGAGGATAAAAAAAAAAGCTTTCGAAAATAAACAAAGTATAGAGCATAGACCACGCCACTGGCAACAGTAAAAACGCCGAAAAATGCCCACACTTCTAACACAGTAGCTCACAGTATTCGGAGCCCGCAAGTTCCCCATATAGCAACATTTTGCATATATAGAGAAAATGAAGCGAATCTCACAAGTAACATTGCCTTTTTTTTCACTAAAATATCGACTGTAGAATAATTTCTGGGCTGAGATTTGATTAGCCCCAGTGCAGAAACATTGCAACGTGTCATCAAGTCTAAAACACATGCAGATTTTAACAGAAAAACTGCCTCTTTACCTGTGACGTATATAGTTAGAAAGACTGTACAGCAACAAGGTCTAACGCACAGAGTTTGAAAGTAATGTCACATATTCTTACCCAGGTCGATATTTGTTTCGATATTAGCATGCAGTAGGATAAAGGACAACAAAGTTTTATGGTCCGCCCGCTTCAATGTAACCACATCAGCATCAGCATCATACTGCCACCTGAAAGTGTGGATACTCGGGCGCAACGGGAATGGGCTACGTGCTCTTGGCTTGGGGTTAGCGGTGCACATGAATGTGTTGTGTGCTTAATGAAAAGGTACGGAGAACAGAGTGAGCGCTAACTTCCAACTAATAGTTTATTTCGTGACTCAGAAGGCTACTTATACACTCAACGAACCATGTGACATGAAGAGTATATTGGTGTGTGCTTGAGTGTTGACGAACACAAAAAAACGAAATTGGACTGTTTACGCAAAAAACGAACAAACACCAAAGAACCCTACACTATGTGAGTAAATTATATTTAAATAGTGAAAATGAGAACCACTTCATATATTAGCATAAGACTTTTAAAAAGTGCCCGCAAGCATAGCGTTCCCTAAGCCTATAAATTTTCTCAGAATAAAATTCAATCTCATTGATAGAAGGTTTCGGAGAGTGGTAAAGTCTGTCCATGTGCCTAATGTGAATTACATGACATGCATTACAATGACATGCTAAAAAGAAGTGGCTAACGCCCCAAAGTGCAAGTAACGTATACACAAGCTCATCCACACTATCATGGATGCACTGGCTCTTCACGATATTACTTTGTGATTAGGTAAAATTGGTTTTTTTATTCACATTCTGAATTTGTTGTTCGCGGGTTTTACAGCCATAGTTTACTATTTTGAAAGTGTATTATATCCACTGTTTTCATCTTCTGTTTACTGTAGAAATTTAACGCAATAACTGCAGGGAGAAGCATGGAACAGAAGCTAAGGTGTTGGTCTTAACGATGGCAGAAGGCTTGTGTCTCAGTAAATATGTTCGGCGCCGAAGGATTCGCTGGGGTCTGATCGCTTCGTTACGTTTTATGTTTGGTTTGTCTGCCTGCTTTATGCGTTTCGTATTCTAGAACCTAATATTCATGTTCTTGAGACAAGTTTAATGATGTAGTTCACATGTTTTGAAAGCCTTTTCCAATTGACGT
This sequence comes from Dermacentor variabilis, assembly GCF_050947875.1. Classification (NCBI taxonomy): domain Eukaryota; kingdom Metazoa; phylum Arthropoda; class Arachnida; order Ixodida; family Ixodidae; genus Dermacentor; species Dermacentor variabilis. Next base: position 94,269,253 of record NC_134574.1, on the reverse strand, counting down.
CACATTCTGTGCAATGTTTCTTACTCTTCTAACATGTTCAACGAGCAATATAATATACGAAAGTATCATCTACATCTAAATCGTTCAATACCAGCCGTCGGTGTTGACGTTGTAAAGTGCGCCAGAAACCTTAACAGAAAGCCTTCTCTGAAGCAGTTGCTATATTGTAATTAACGAGCATAAAGTCAACCAAAGTGCAAACTCTTCTGTCGCTATTGTTTTCGGGAGCTGGCAACCTGAAAGATCTGCAGATATCAATTTCAATGTGTTGCAAGTGCCTTAGCTGCAAGCAATATATCTGTAAGTTTGCCGCGACCTTTAGCCTTAACTTCAGAGTTACCACCCTGTCGCTCCTATATGGCCGCGGACCCACCGAGAAAAGGCATGACTACTGCCATCTTGTACTTAAGTTCTGATGGTGTCTTAAACCGTAATCTTGAATCTTGACATTAAAAATTGTACCCTTTCCGAGGATATCCCCAATTATTTCCTTTTAAGATAATCCCAATCGACAGCTCATCATGTGACTGCAATCTTAAATTATTCCTTGGACTCTGGTGATGTACTAAATTATTCTAAAACGGCCCAAATCCTGCCTTTATATATGTCAGGTGATAAAGAACTTCATTCAAACTTCCACAAACATTTATTAGAATTCTTTAAGTGCAATGATATCTAACACCTTCCTAGCATGGTTTCCGTCGTGGTTGTAGCACTATAACACAACTGGTCAATTTTGTTCAAGATAGCGCTTCTAACATAGACCCAGGTTTTCTAGACAGTGTCGTTGATGAGAAAACAACAACCGGTTATTGTCAATGTGTTTTTAGATAAAAGGATTGACAAATGTAACTTGACGACAGAAATGGTGATTGCTAGAGGAAGGTGGATAAACAAAAAATACATAAGTAAATCCAGGCCATGGCGTTCTGTGCAGGTTGCATGATAAAGAGGGAGTGATCTTAACAGATCCAATAATGCTCAAAAACATTTGCTGGCTGCACTGAATATAAAGGGTATTGAAAGCTAACCATGCATTTTAATTAAAAACCTAAGCTAACTTGGGAAATGTGTTTTTGCAGCGCTACGTAATAAACTTCGGCTGATGCTAACATGCTGATGTAATAGTCATGAAGAATGTTTGCCTTGTAGCAGGAATTTTCTTTACTTGACACTTCTGTAGTGTTTGTTTTCCAAAGCGTGGCGTCAAATTTTTCGCGTGCGGTAGCTCAACTCCTCACAAAAACGTGAACACCCTGTTTGACGCAGCTGACTTCGCATAAAAGCAGCGAAGCTGTTTGCTCATGGGAGAAACAAACGACCCTCTTTATTCTGCTATCGGCGGCGTCTCAGGGTTGTTCGTCTTTCGATCAATACTCCTGCTTTTGAAGGTGAAGTCAGCGTAATCATTAATCAATGTGTACGTCAACGTCTGAGATGACAGGCGCTTAGGTCAAATATGCATTTTCCTAATTATATTACTTCGTGAAGATTGTTTCTGTGAAAGCGCATGAACAACGTGTGCAGGCATTTTTACCGCAATCAGTACAATCTTTTCACTCAATTTAGTGAAAATTTGCCTTTGATTATCCCATATATTGGAAGCAGGAAGGCTCATTGTGTAAAAGTGTTGTGAGTTAGTACACAACTGTATCTATATGCGTAGTATACAAACGCCCCTATACCGTTTCGCATGAAAAAATCCCTTGTATTACATAACACAAAAGATATTTTAGCAATTACATAAACCAGAGTGAACTGCCAAGTTTCACACACCCAGATGATCAAACTTCAGTTGAGAACTGACACTGTGAACATTTCTACTATGTGAGATAGAATACGAACGCTCTATTTACCTGCTCCTCAACAGACAACCATTTTTTCCTCTTTCTACCACTTTGGATGTGTACGAAACATTGCAGATGGCGGACACTTTTCGTAACAACAGCCAAGCTACCTGGTACGCAGGCAGAAAGAAAGGAATACTGCGTCGGCGGTAGACTTAGAGAGAGCTTAATGGGCGAACTTGTGCCCTAAATCAAGCGAAAAACGCGGTGACGGCGAAAGCAGCAAGCGCATTTGGGGCGTTCGTCGGACTCAGCCAGCGCAAGCGATGGTCCCATATTTATACGTTTCGCGTCCATGATAGAAACGTGTCAAGCGACGCCGCTTGCGTTGCAACGACACCGGTGGCGTCGCAGCGATGCGAGCTGCGTAGCTCCTATCGCTACTAGCCGAAATAAACGCACGTGGCATAACCCCCCCCCCCCCCCCCCAATGAAAAACCAGCGCCCCCAGCGCCCCGATGCTAAATAAAACAAGAAACTTGTAAGCATGCAATCAACCATGGAAAACGAAAAAAATGTCTGTTAGTAGGCTAACGCTCAAAAACTTTTTGAGGCGCGCGACGTGCACCATCTCAGGTTGCGCGCGACGTCGCTGCGACTGTGTCACTGCATCGGGCACAACCTCGTAGACCAGCGGTCCAAGTTGTCGATTTATCTTGTAAAGCCCGAAGTAACGGCGCAGATTGAATGAATTGAATTTATTGATAGGAAAGACAGAGAGGTCGACCTGAGCTAGTGCGCTCTAGTCTGCTACTCTGCACTGGGGAAGGGGGAAGGGGATTGAAAGTATTGGAATGGATGATGATGATAAGAGAAGTGGTGAGTGCTTATGTACATGAGACAGTTGCCTCGCTAGAGCCGCTCGTCGAGCTTGGTGTCCAAAGCTTCTCACTAAGCCCATTGCAACGAATCGGTGTCCACACAATAACGCGATCACCAAGTGCGTACTCTTGGTCTCGTCGTCGTAGGTTGTAGAGTCGGGCGTTGACGTTTTGCTGCTCTTTATACGCGTTCGGGCTAGCTGACGAGCTTCCTCCGCGCGTTGAAGTAAGCCGGCAAAGTCTGCGTGGATGTTGTCGTCTTCACCGTAAGGCAACATCGCATCAAGCATCCTTGCTACTTGGCGACCGAAGACAAGCTCGAATGGCATCATCTGCGTTGTCTCCTGTGGCGCGGTGTTGTAGGCGAACGTCACGTACGGAAGGACTTCGTGCGAAGTCTTGTGCCCGACGTCGACATACATGGCAAGCATGTCGGCGAGGGTTCTATTTAAGCGCTCCGTAAGGCCGTTAGTCTGCGGGTGGTACGCTGTAGTGTGCCGATGGCTCTTGTGGCTCAAGTGCGGAATCTGTTGCGTAAGTTCAACTGTGAATGCCGTACCTCTGTCCGTAATAAGAACCTGTGGTGCACCATGACGGAGAGCGATGTTCTTTATCAAGAATCTGGCGACCTCGATTGCATTTCCCGATGCTAACGCCGTTGTCTTGGCATAGCGCGTCAGGTAGTCCGTTGCTACCACTATCCACCTGTTCCCGCAAGTAGACGCCGGGAAGGGGCCAAGCAGATCCATGCCTACCTGCTGGAACGGTTTCCATGGTGACTCGATTTGTTGCAGGAGCTCGGCTGGCCTTGTAGGCGGTGTTTTTGAACGTTGGCAATCTCGGCAGGTTTTCAAATAGCGTGCGAAGTCTGCGTTCCGGCCCGGCCAGTAGTACGTTTCTTGAATTCTTCTGAGAGTTCGAGTGAATACCAGATGCCCTGAGGTCGGCTCATCGTGAGACGCTTCTAAAATCTCTTGCATTAGCTTGACTGGCTCGGCCAGTAGATATGCCGCTTTGTACGGCGTGAAGTTCTTTTTTACAAGCACGTTGTGCGCAGGCATGGCGATGAAATTGCGCGTCTGAATGCTTTTGGCACTGAATCGGTCTTCCCTTCGAGATATTGATTTGCACAGCCTAGATCAGGATCAGCGCGTTTGTCTTGTGTGAAGGTGTTAGAGCTTATGGGCCCAAGGCAGGCATTGTCGTCATCGTCGCAGGACGGGGCGGATGCAACAGGGGCTCACGAAAGGCAGTCGGCATCTTTGTGTTTTCGGCCTGACTTACACACGGCGGCGACGTCGAACACCTGTAGTCGGAGGCTCCAACGAGCAAGGCGACCTGACGGGTCTTTCAGGTCAGCGAGCCAGCACAGAGTGTGGTGGTCACTGACGACCTTAAAGTGCTTTCCGTAAAGATACGGCCGAAATTTTGTGACACTGAGTGAAAACTGAGCGGTCGTCGATCTGGGGTTCTCCATATGTCAGTCTTCCTCGTGGTGGTTTGCCGGAACGTGTTTGAGCGGACGGCCTGCAGCGGGAGAGGCGGTGGCGGGTGCCTTGGCTGCGTTTAGGTAGCGCGTACGTTTCCCGTCGCCAGCTGGTTGGCCTCGCTTGGCTTTGCAGAGCGGTGGCGTACATTGAAACGCGTGGCTTCTGGAAAGGTGGCGACAGGGTTGGTGCCGTTTTACCAGGATCGAGTGTGCCAAGCGCTTGCAGTTCCTCGTCCCTTAAGACGTCGGCGAGCGAGGATATTTGTGGTTGCGCACCCAGTAGCAACTTGCGCAGCTCGTTGCGCACGATGGCATGATTGGTATCTCGAAGGGCCACTGCGAACGCACTTCGGGAGTCGTCGCAGTCTCACGCAGGAGCGCGTAAGTTGCGGTAGTATTGCTTTGCGCTAAGCTCGAGCGTCTTCTCGATAGTGGCCGCTTCGCTAATCCATTCGGCGACGGTAGTCGGCGGGTTGCGAATGAGAGCGACAAAAATTTGCTCCTTAGCGGCCCTCATAAGGTACTGACGTTTCTTGTCTTCCGTCATGTTGCGTCCGCGTGGCGGAAGAGCTTTTGCATTTCTTCCGCAAAGGTGGTTATGGACTCGTTTGGATGCCGCTGGCGAGATTGAGGCAAGGCCTCAGCTCATTCTTTGCGAAGAATACTTGCGAACGTTGCAGATAGGTGCCTCTTAAAAGCTCCTCCAGATCGAGATCCCGGTCACGCTCCCAGTCCGTCAAGCGGGTCACGTGGGCCGACAAGGTCAAGGGAGCGACGTAGCCTTCTGGGAAGAAGTACGAATCAAGCGAAGACATGGCAGGTGAGCCACAGCCAGAGCATAGGATCGATCACCGTATTCAAGTGCTCGAAGCGGAAAATAGGGAACTTAGACGCGAGCTCGCAGAGCCTCAACTCAGCTCAGCTTAGCAACAGTAACCCAGGCCCGTTAGCCGGGCAGTCGTAACACAAGGAAGTCAACCCGGAAGGTTTTAGCGACACAGAGGAGGAAGAAGAGGGCGACATAACCGAGGTCAACGAGACCCCGTCCGCCGCCTCGGCTTCGACTGTCAAAAACGTGGGTAAACTGGAAAAGACCCTGAGTAGGATAGTGGAAATGCTCTCCGCCATAGAGTTGAGAGTAGCTCTACTAAAAAGACCTAGGGCTCACCCCAAAAGGACACAAACAACACATACTGAACCGATCCCGACCGGATCAAACCCCGACGGGGGCGCCAAAGGTTTATAAAATTTCACATTAGACAAGATGGCTATCACAAATAACAATACCGTTAACATTTGGCGGTGGAACTGCGCTAGCTTCCAGAGGCGCAAGGCTCCGTTAGGTCAGCTCGTCAGATCGGTGACAGACATGCCACAAGTCTTTTTACTGCAGGAGACGCTCGCGGAGAAGGAGATTACTCTGTCGGGGTATCGCGCTGTAGCGTACTAAGGCGAAACGGGGAGAGGCATCGCCGCCTTAGTTAAAAAGAGCGTCTCCTTTGTGGAGCACACCGTTCCAAAAATATCGTAGCGGACTAGAAGCACAACTGATCGAGCTCGTGCCCAGTAGATCGAGCAACGTGAATATCTTTATTGTTAACGTCTACAGTTCGCCTGCAGATAAGAACGGAGACTTTAATGCACTATTCCATTCCTCAGTCAGGGCAGCCAGACGCGCCCCTCCTAATTACGGGGGACTTCAGCGCTCCGAACACGGAATAGGGATACGGCTTTAACAGCAAGAAGGGCACAAACTTAGCCGGATGTGCAGCCGATTTTAACCTCACCCTTGTTACAGATCATACGTTTACCAGTAGAAGGGGTAATTCGGTCAGTCGAGACACCAATGCCACACCTCACATTGTTCTGAAATATAGAGGGCACGTGGGATAATCTCCAGGAGGACTTGGGTAGTGACCACTACGTCCTCAAAATCGCGGTGCAGGTGAAACCCAAATCTCCGGCCAAATACGAATACGTCGATTGGGATCTTTTGCAGAAAATTCGAGCCCAAACGGCCCCCTCAAGCGAATCCTTCAAAGAACTAATTAGCAATCTTAAACAGGCCGTCCAAAACGCAACCAAAGAAATCAGCACAGAACTTGTAGTCTTTAAAATGGACTCGCGGTTAGCGCATCTCCTGGAGGCTAAACACGCTCTTGGAGAGAGGTGGAAAATAGAGAAATTAAATCGCCGACTACGAGTAACACTAACGTCACTAAACAAGGAAATAGAGTGCTATTCCAAGCAACTGGCCCTGCAACAGTGGGACGAAACATGCAACAAAACGGACGGTCACATGAGAAGAGGTAGTAAATGGAATCTGCTTAAAAGCCTCCTAAACGACAAACTGTCCCAGAATGCGCTAAATCTCGCTGTCGATAGGCTCATACATAAGCAGGTCAGCTCGGGCCTCACAAACGATGTAATTGTCAAACGACCTGGTGCGAACTTACCTACCCATCAAGGAAGGAGATTCGAAAGGCATAAGCGCGAGAGCGGTTTACACGGGGCTAGACAGGCCAGAATTATACGAACCTTTTACGCTTTCAGAAATCAGAGCCGTACTCTTCAACCTAAATGGAAGATCGGCCCCGGAGCCAGACGGGGTCACCGACGAGCTCCTCCGGAACCAGGATGACAAGGCCATCGAAATACTAGCGGCAGAGATAAACGAAGCGTGAAGCTCGGGGGAGGTCCCGTTGGAGTGGCGCACTGCCAAGGTGGTGCTCATCCCGAAACCGGGGAAACCTCCGCACATAAATAACCGGCGTCCCATCTCTCTGACATCGTGCATTTGCAAAGTGGCAGAACATGTAATACGCAATCGAATCGTCGAACACGTAGAAAACCCCGAACTATTTAGGCATAATCTAATAGGTATTAGAAAGGGACTCTCCACATGGGACGCAATGCTCGTTCTGAAAATCTATATTCGATAACGAGACGCGGGGCGTACGAGGTGTCATTGCACTCAACCTCGCTAAGGCCTTTGATAAGGTGGTTAACGAACACATATTCAACAAAATTTCCCATCTCAACCAAGGGCAGAAATTGTTTAATTTCACTCTCTCGTTCCTATCGGAAAGGAAAGCGTTCCTTCGACGGGGCACGATGTCGGGCGGTCCTTACGAATTGGGCAACTTCGGAACCCCACAGGGCTCGGTCCTATCCTCGCTACTATTTAATATCACCATGCATAAGCTCTCCGAAAGGCTGGCCGCACTCCCACAAGTAGGCCACACAATTTATGCAGACGATATTACAATCTGGTTCTTGAGGGATCTGTGGCCAATCTAGAACAATCTCTCCAGGCGGCCACAGATGTAACCGAAGAATATCTTACATGCACGGGTCTCAAGCTGTCACCGACCAAATCCGAACTCCTCCTCAACAGACAGTCGAGGCAGCGCGTTAGGAACCTCGAGCCTCTAGAAACGCTCCAAGTCGAAATTAGAACACGAGAAGGACACCTCATTCCGAGGATGAACTTCATCAAAATTTTAGGACATTTAATCAACGCCAAAGGCTGTAATGCAGAAGCTCGAAATAAGCTGGGCGCGCAGGCGAAAAATATACCAAGACTCATAACTAGAATCACAAGCTAAAGGGGGGGGGGGGCTCAAGGAGGACAACCTACTCAGGGTCTTCCAAGCTATCTTCATTAGTCACATTCCTTACACCGACACCCTACCTCCAATGGAGCAAAATGAAAAAGAACAAACTCGACACGTTCACCAGGTCCGGCGTCAAAAGAATACCCGGAATTCCACAATTGGCTAGCACAGTACAACTAGAACTCGGGATTTACAATACCACAGACGAATTCATTGAAGCACAGTTTATTGCACAGATCTCCAGGTTTTCGTCAGCTAAGCCGGGAATCAAGATTCTTGATGAAGCTGGTCAACTCTCTATACAGGCATCGCTCGACACCCCCTGTTCAAATTAGCCCGTGAAGGTATAAAGGTTGAGCCCGCACCGTGGAACATCCACCCAATAAATGACGAAGGTCGCAGGAGATGCGCGAGCTAGAACCATCCTTCGACGAAGCGATCCTTATGGCGCAGATGCATTCTTCGTCGACGCCGCCAAATATGGCAGCGAAGAGAGCTTTACAATCACGGTCGTTGATGCGCGTGGAACACTTATCAGCGCCGCACCAACCTACGCTAAACACGAGAACGAGGCAGAGGACGCCGCGATTGCTTTGGCTCTTCAAGCCAGAAGAGGCCAGGTGGCCATTTTCTCCGGCTCGCGCATGGCAGTCAGGACTTTCTCGTCCGATCTAGTTTGTAAACACGCAGCCGACACCGTCAACAGATCCTTTAGTTTTACTACGCGAGAAGAAACAGGACGTCATACCATAGCGTGGTTCCCGGCCCACATGAGCGATGCAACTAACCAAGCGGCTTGCAACCCTAAGGAGTGGGCCAACTACCTGGCGCGTGAATTCACGAAGAACGCCTGAGCTAACGGTCCGGCTCTTCCGCTGGATTGCCCTTTCAAAGATAATCTTACGAGCGTTCACGAAATTACGTCACATGAGAGACACTGCGGGGGGAAATTTCCTCCCTCCAGCCCGAAACGGAACAGGGCTCAGGCTGTTACTTTCAGGCTTTTACAGACGAGATTCTACCTCACCCGGGAGAGTCACCACCTCCCTCTCCCGTCGTGGGCGCAGCCACCAACTTCATCGGGGACCCTTCGGTTGTTCCCCCCAGTCGAGTTCCTCAGGACACTGTAATAAAGTTCTAGAGACTGTCAGCCATGTAGCCTTGAAAGGCTCCAGTCGTATTACTTTGGTCGGCGTTACTTCGAGGCCGAACGCCAAGTGCTCGAATATGTTTGTAAGCTCATCGGGAGACTTGAGGGTATTCCGAATGCGGATCAGGATTACCAAATTCCAAGAATGATGCACGAGGGCTTGTGGTTCCTTTAGTTTGTGTTTGCTCCACCACACATTTCTAAGAGGCCACTATAATGAGACTACTATAAAAGAGGCCTCGTTTATAACAGTCCACTTTTGTTTGCTTTTCAGAAAAATGAAAGTGCCTACATTGAGCGGGTTTTCTCGTCTGATTCACTGACGAGAGGCCAGGAGCACGCTCAAGTGGAAAGGGGTATGGTAGGGCCGAGGCGGCGCAGTGCAAATAGATAACCGGATGCGGAGGGTGGCGCCGGCGTCTGCAATCGGTCAGCTTCCCCTTATTTTGCTTGCGGCGGCTAGTCGAAAATGGCATAGGCCTGGACCGAAAGGTTAAGGATTGTGAACGGATTCTCAACAAAGAATACTTGGCAGAACGATGCCGTAAACGAGCCGAAAGGACTGGATCGCTTTACACAGCCACACAGAAAGATTTATTATAGGCAAATAAGCTCATGCTTTCCGGCAGGTGCGAGTAGCCAGTGCGTGAGCGATCGGCGGCAGCCATCTTCTATTCCGCTCGGAGCGGCACAGCTAACAGTTATTAAAGAAAGTTATTTTTGTTCGGCATGTTAATGATCTTTAATGCGTACTCTTCACTTTGTGGAAGTGAGTATTCATAGCATTTTTGATGGATCGTGAAAGACAGGTGAAGTCGGTGCAGCCCCAAAACTTGAGGCCATTAGCAAAAGGGCAATGGTGAAGAGGCGACGAATCAGCAATAATTTTTTTATTCCGTCAATCCATGCAAATTTCGGCTGTACAGGTCACATCAGACGCAGAGCTATGCCACTTTTTGGGACGTCGCGTGAGAGACAGGAAAAGCGGGGCAGGTCCGATCACTTTTTTGACAAGTCGTGGAAGGCTGAATACAGATTTGGAATACAGAAGTTTATAGTAGCATCACGTTATAGCGCCCCTGGTGGATGTATTCCTCTCAGCAAACGCTGAATTGCTATGGATGTTGGTCACTTCACGCGCAATGCAGAATTCATCGCCTTGTCAGCCAGGAGAGCATATAAAATAGGGATTTCTACCTTTGTACATATTATTCGTCGGCACGGCAAACCTCAACGACTTTCCTGTAGCACTCGCCAAGTCAACCTTGCAGAACTGGTTACCGTGCTGGTGAGTGAAAGACACTGATTCCTCGTACCACCATGGCATAACCTCAGATAATCAGCTGTTTTGCGGAGAGCTTCAACCATGCCCTCCAAGATATCCTCCCCATGTGCGTCACGCAGTTCAGATAGCATAGGGCAATTTGGACATCTTTTTCGCGTTGGTGACGCATGGTCATAAGAGGCCAGATTTCCTTTATGACTTCATTTGCAAGGAAACGCTTTTTGCTATTCCATAACTGGAAAAGTTACGGCGGAGCAGCAGGTCCTTCGTGGCGCGAAGTGCATCAGTTGGTTAAGACAACTTCGAGTGGTTACAGCTAAAGAAGAGAATGCATCTCGGCGTGCGCAAATCCTCAGTTCTGTGGTTTCTTCATAGTTCAATCGAATAAGAAAACATGAACTTCAAGGCTGCTTTCTATGCAGCCTTGCCGTGAACATTTTGCGTCAACTCCACATTGCAGGCAAGTGTTGTTGTGCGGAGTTTTTTGACCAGACAATTACGACAACACAGTACAAAGAGCAAATCAAATATGAGATTTTAGAAGCCTTGTCTATAAAGCGTCATCCTTCATGGCCGGTCTGCAACAAGGACTTGATTGTTGGCAATACCGATTCTTGCAGCTCACTGGCTTTTCCGTCCCTCTTTTACTGGAACTGAGAATCCCGGTGCCACCCGAAACGCACCGCTTTTTTCTAATGGGTATTGATGTCCTACAGCCTGGAGCTAGGCATGTTGCGGCGGTTCACAATTCTAAAGGGGGTCTAATGAAAATGGAAGTGGTATTCCAGTATCATACAAATGGGCTAACAATAATAATAACCCCCAAAACATAAACTATTCTGTAAATGTAGCGAGAAATATAACATTTCATAGAACTGTCGTGGTTAAGTGGGTTTAACAAGGATGAATTACTGTTGTGCCTAGTGTTGCATAGGCTGCTTGAGCAGCTCCGCTTTCCTGCATCCGCCAGAATTGTGATATGAGGATGCTTCCTGCGCCAGACTATTCAGACCCCAATGCCATTTCACGCTGCCACAAATAATGTTCTTCCTTCCTCATAAGGGTGTCGTCTTATTTGCTTCGTAACAAATATCGGCCTCTATCGTCCCTTAAGATATCTCCCTCTAAGAAATGCAAAATATGCACGGGTGTCTAACGCAACATTTAGGCAATTGCGAATGTCGGAAACGGAATACCTAGCACATCAACGACTGCTACTCATGTAGGCTGCATTCTCTGCCGCATTTCAAGTCGACAGGGACCGTACTGTGTGGTCAATGTCCTAATAGCGTTGTGAAGTTTGAGTTGCGTGCCTAAACAGTAGGTCAAGAGATGAATTCTGGCTTCAGCGGCCGCATTTCCTTGGAAGAAATTCAATAACGCCTGTCTACCGTCCAATGGGGTCATGGTAAAGAATGCCAGGAAGTCTAAATTAATTTGTAGTCCAGCACTGCTGCTTGGCTCATATTGAGATCATAATCGCAGAAACGTATGAGCAGTTACTTTCATGCCTTCTGGTATTATTCCGTGGAATTCGACAGCATGGTAAACATAAAATACTTTCTTGAGCATTGCATTGACAAACACGAAGCAGAAAAGAAAGAGAGATGGAATGGCCGATGAAATTTAGCATGTAGCCTGTAAGGTCCTGCCGTGGTCTATCGGTTGCTAGTATTCCAATGTGAACTTCATTGTCGAAACGCTGCCAATAACTTGGACTATGTGATCAGAGAAAAGAATCTCAAATTTTAACCTTGTTTGAAAGGACAAAAGTTCTAGCAAAATATTTTTGTGTTGCTCTGCTAGTAGTATGATTACTTAGGCCATGTGAGTAACAATACTGCCCCCATGCTTAGAACGCGTTGCATTAGGTTCAATTCGAAAGATATCGTGTTCGGAAGAATTTTCGGTATTTTTTGTTAGCCTACACCATCGTTTTGCGTGCATGGTTCTATCATTATGTTCATGACGTGAGTGCAATGAGATAGCTGACATGTATATAATGACTCTTGCAGTGACGATACGTCCTATATCTAGATTCCTATTCTCTGAACAGGTAGAACAAACTAATCTAAAATGAGAAAAACGAGCGTTCAGATTTGCATCTCACAATAACTGTCGCCTCCGTTCTATCAGTGAAGCACGCCACGCAATACAAAAACCTGTCTCGAAGGTTGCGATATTATCACTGAGGGATAAAAGAAGAGACAGGAAGAAGAAGGGTCGCGAGACGCTGGCTGCTGCGTGTTCTCGCTAGTCCGCCGTCTTAACCTCGTTGACTTTACTTGTATCTGCATTGTAAATACAGTCTCTCTATACTCACAACATCCCCCTAACATATTGGTAGAGGTGCGGGGTCTCACAGCATCGACAATCCTGCTAGGGACACGTGGTACAGTCGCCCACCATCGCCACGTGGGCACCAATCTCGATCACCGTGAACACGTCGCCGATCTTTCTATTCGCCACAGCCACGTCGCCTTTCATCCCCTAAGGCTTTTGGTTGCACTCTTACTGAAAACGAAGAAATGCAGCCCTCGGAGGTGGTGCTGCATTGCCTACTACTTCAGCAAATTCTCTGTCTGTGCCCACAAAGAGAAGTGTAATCGTCGTTAAAATAGCCGGCATACCTGTCCAAACACTCGTCGACACTGGTGTGCACGTATGTTTAATGACTTCTAGCCTACGTAGACGTTTAAGGAAGCTCTCACCTTAGTAGCTGCCCGAGTACTTCGTGTCGCCGACAGCGACGTGCTGGTTGTTCGTGGATTCTGTAGTGCGCGTTTAAGTGTAGCCGGATGCCCTACTTCCGTTCTCTTTGTTGTATTCGAAAACTGCACTGACAATGTTATCCTTGGGTTGGAAATTTTATCCCATCATTCTGCTCTCGTCGACTGCGCAATCGGCGTTCTTCAGTTGGAACTGCCTCAAGTCGCCAATGCTCGGAGCACCACTCCACCGCAGTTGTGATTTCTTCAAGATGTATGTCTGTCGCCTGAGGCAGTCACTGCTGTCACTTTAACCGCACAGTCACAGATTCCTGATGTCCTTCCCTTCATCATCGACGTGCTTTTGAACCGGAAAGTTGCTCTTCCGCATACGCTGGTGACGATTACTAGTAACGGCGTCATTTTTCCGCTTCTGAATTTCAGCCTGGGAACTTAAGTGAATTCGGCCGGCATGTTCTTGGCCAGCGTTTCTAGAGTCCCGAATTTGACAATGAGAGTCTGAATGCCGAGAGTGGCTCATTGACGCCAATTGCAGCTCACAGCTCTGGTTCCGTAACGGATGACCTCGCGGAAAAGATTGCACCTCAACTTACTCCTGCACAGGCCACAGAAATACGTCTGCTGCTTTTATCGTACAGTGACATCTTTGATTTCGGCGACACGCCTTTAGGCTGGAAAACTGTTGTTCCCCACCGTACAAACATTGGAGACAATAATCCTATTCGTCGGAGTCCTTATCGGGTATTGAATCCTGAACTTCGAATCATTCATTCAGAAGGGGACAAGTTGCTCTGCAAAGGGTTCATCCAACGATCAGTCAGCCCATGGGCTTCGCCTTTCGTCCTTGTAAAAAAGGTGGTACATGGCGTTCTTGCGTCCATTATCGCCTTTTAAACAATATAACGCGAAAAGACGTCTACCCACTACCACCTATCGACGATGCCTTGTACTGCTTTCACGGATTTAAATACTTCTCGTCCATCTATCTTCGGTCCAGCTATAGGCAGATGCCAGTTGGTCCAAAAGACCACGAGAAGGCGTCCTTCATCGCACCTGATGGTTTATACCAGTTCAAGCTTATGCCTTTTGGACGATGCAATGCTCTGCGACATTTCAACATGTGGCGGACTCTCCTCTGCGAGACTACAAATGTACCACCTGTCTTTGCTAGCTCGACAACGGTATTGTTTTTTCTCCCACGTTCGGCAGCTACCTTACCGGACTCGCTGCAGTTCTTGTGTTCGTCCGAAAAGCCGGCGTACAAGTAAACTCCACGAAATGACAATGCGGGCGCCGTCAGATTACCGTGTTTGAACGCCTCGTTGGCGCATCCGGTGTAAAACATGATCCTTAAAAAGGTCCCGCCTTTCGCAGCTCCCCTGTGTGACGTGCTGCTTCTGACGTGCGCTGCTTGGCCTGTGTTCGTACTTTCGCCATTCCTTAAAAAAAAAGCTGCCGACATTTCTCTGCCTTCGGCAGATCTTCTTAAGAAGAACACGCCATTTACATGAAGCCCTGAGCAATCTCAAGCGTTCGCCTCTCTCATCGGGTTTCTGACCACCTCTATCATACTCGCACACTTTGATCCTGCTGCACCACAAGCCCACTCTGAAGCAAGCGCCCACGGCAAAGGCGCTGTTCTCGCCCAACAGTAGAATGGTAACCAAGTGCGTGATAGCTTTACCCCAGCCACCTACTGTCACCTGCCGAGAAAATTAGTCCAACACCGAGCGGGAGTCCTTGGCTTTAGTTTCTTCTGTCGCCAAGTTCTGGCTATATTTTTACGGCCGCATGTTCTCGGGGTCGTTAAAGACCACCACGCACTCTGCTGAATGTGTTCCCTCCAGTACCCCGCTGGACGGCTTGGTCGCTGGGCTTTGCGGCTTGAGGAATTTTAGTTTGTTGTAAGCTATAAGTCTGGACGTCAGCACAAGGAAGTTGGCTGCCTCTCTCCTAACCCCGTGGATCCTCCGGATTCTGCTGTGCCTGATCCGATGACCTGCGAGGTGACATTCACTGACATACTGACATGCGCGCTGAATAACAACGCGACGCATCCTAACAGTCCATCATCGCCGGAGTGCAATCTGGCAGCAGTGACGGCGCGTGCCGCTCATTCGTGGTGCACGATTGCATCCTCTACCGCCTCAGTATGAACCGTGGCGGCCCAGAGTTGCTCCTCGTCGTTATTCGTCATCTACTTGTCGCTCCTTGTCGTTCCTTGTTGTGTAACAACTTCACGATGCACCTCATACGACGCCGGTTCTTCTGGCCAGTTTGCTACCGCTCTGTGCGTCGTTATGTCGCAATTTGCGAATTGTGTCAGTGCCATAAGAATCGGCCCCGGCCACCAATCAGACGACTGTATCGAATTGAAGTTCCCTCTGAACCTTTCTTTCGCGTAGGCATCGTTCAGCTTGCCCTTTTGCGATGACGACTAGAGGAAATAACTAGATCTCTGTCGCTACTGATTACGCAACACATACCGCGATAACCAAGGCGTTGCCGACTAGTTGCGCGACTGACTTCACCGGTTTCTCTTTCACGACGTCATTTCCCGCGCCGTGCACCTCGGCAGTTACTTACAGAACGCGGCCGCTGGTTATATTCTCGTCATGTCGACGACCTCCTCCACTCTTGTGCCACTGAGTACAAGCTGTCCACCGCCTACCACCCACAAACGAACGGTTTCACGGAAGGTCTCTGCCGAACACTCACAGAGATGCTGTCGACGTACATTTACAAAGATGACCACGATTGGGACACCACGCTGGTCTACGTGGCATTCGCCTACATTTCGTCCCGACATGACACCACAGGATATTCACCCTCTTATCTTTTGTATGGTCGCGACCCCATATTGCCGATTGACACCATACCACCTTCTGTGCCATTAGTTGCCACTGCGTACGCTCGTGAAGTCATCGGTCACGCTCACACGACCCGTCAAGTCTCCCTATCTCGTTTATTAGCCTCGCACCATAAACAAAACGACCATTACGGCCGATGCCATCGCGATGTTCAGTTCGACCCAAGTTCTCGGGTGATCGTCTGGTCAGCATGTTGTCGGGTTAGATTCTCCCAGAAGCTTCTCTCTCTCTCTAAATAAGACTCTATGAAGTTCTACGTCAAGTTAACGACGTCAATTACAAGATCGCGCCGTTAGTGTTTCATCCATCCTCAAGTCCGCCGCCTATTGACATTGTGCACGTTTCGCAGCTGATGCCATACATCGCTCGTAGTTCTTCGCCTACCATGGGCCGAGATGGTGCTTCTGCACCCGGGGGTCCTTTTATGAATGGATAAAAGAAGAGAGAGGAATAAGATCGTGAGACGCTGGCTGCCGCGTGCTATCGCTAGTCCACCATCTTAAACCCGTTTACTCTACTTGTATATACATCGTAAATGGTCTGTCTGTACTGCCAACATCCCCATAGCAATATATTACAAAAAACGACCATAATTTCAAGAAACGAATACATACAAAGTCACGCTTTCTTTCAGAAGCGAATAACTTGAGCAATCTGCACAAGATATTTTACGTGGTTTTAGGCGTTTTTAGGATGCACCTGTATGCCCATGAGTTTGTGGGGAGCTGTAGCCTTATAATCACAATTATCATCCCGTTGGTGCTTTGAGGCTGCGTACTTATCACGAAAAGCCATGAATGGTAGATAAGAAGTATATATTTTTTGGAAAAAAGAATACTGTGGTACAAAAAACATGTGGCATATGCTGCTATTACGTGACATTCATAGCTCATTGCACACGCTGATCTCTAGTACATTGATATGATCACGAAATAGCTATCAATTCTTTTTTTGACTGAGACACTCGAATTAGGCTCTGCGGGAACTGCTTTCTTCCGCAAATTTCATGATACAAGAGAATTAACTAAATGTTTTATATCTCCCTAAAGTGCAAAAAAAGGCATTCAATAAGCGAATTCGGGGCACAGAACTCATTCATGAGGTGTACCATACAATATAACTCGACGAAAACATTTCCATAAATGTTGATGCAAGTCTGTATTGATATAAAGCTCAAACAAAACAGTCATGCAGTGGGGACCACTATGGAATAACCGAAGAAATACTCACAATAAAGTAAGCTCCTAAATATTTTAAAATGCAGAAAGTTGCAACTTCGCCGATAGATTTTACATCTTCGACAAAGAACGAAGTGATCATACTTTTATCGCGATCTTGCCTTCTTATTTCGTAGCAGTTTAGCGATTCCTTGTATGTACAAGCCAGCTATTCTGCCCGATTGTTGGCGTAGTCAGGGCAATATAGCCCCCTACCTATCCACGATGACTAGCAACTCGACGACTCGTTTATCACTAAAAATCACAGAACGAAGACATCATTTGCGTCTTTACGTAGAACAAACAGCATAACTACTTATTTACTAAAGGACTGAGTGCTAATTGTAAATGAAGATGCAATGGCAAGTCGGTGAACAAACAGACTTCGTCTAAAGTGTTACGCAAAATTCCACCAGTCCTATACGCGTGAGGCTTAGCGCCACTACCGCATCATATTTGTGGGCCACAATTTTCTTGCCTGTTCATATTATGCCGTTGCAAACGCATTCGTAAGCTTTTCGTTCATAAACACCAAGCATAATATGAGCAGATACGGCAACGACCGATTAAATTCAGTGCTTACGCTGGGAGGTGCCGCGGTGTTAGAACAGTTAGTGAATGATGCTTGCACGCCTTCAAAAGGGCGTGAAGCTGGAAACGGTCCATTAGCCCTGACTTGGTGATAACTGCAAAAGAGATCTCCATTTGCAAGCCTGCTACCTTTCGGCTTAAAAAAACATGGAAAACATTGATCATCTACCATTTTGAATATATAAGCGTGTGGAATGGCAACACCGCTCCCACACGCTGTTTCAGATGTAATTGCAAGAAGGTTGTCCGAATATTTTGCTGTGACAGTAGGTATGTGTTCAGAACTGAGTTTATCTCCGTCCCTCTGTCCATTCCATCGGTCTATACTTATACGCTAACGATGAAACTTGTCGTCATCAAAGATAAGCAATTACTATAACTTTGATCAATTACACATTTCAACAAATCGCCAGTGCCGTGATTGCCCCCGCGGGGAAATCAAAATACTCTCCACAAACGCCTCAGCTGGGATCTCAAGCTGCACGAGTTAAACCCTCTCCATTTCAAGCCTAGAGCGGTAATATCAGAACTACCACGCAACAGTGTTTTTAAATTATTGACAGGCATTAAAGTTTACGCAGACTCTGTGAGCTGTGGCAGCTGACACGCCTTTCGGAGGCCAGAACGAGCATTGTAGTGGCGAAGGAGCTTTTGCTTGAGTTATGTGGCGTCGCATATAAATTGTTCCTGACATATTGTCACGGCGTCAGCGTGTTATCGACCGTGTTCTTCCTTGTGGGGACAGTGCCGCCAGCCCAAATGAGGTGTGCGAGGTCGTGATGATGGTAAGCCTCAATCAGTCACGCACCTACATAGTGGATGCACCAATATTACAGCGTTTCATGTCAATGTCAACTGCGACTACGCAGCGAACGCAAAGCATTTTTCCTCAACAGCTCGCATCATTCAAATGCCACATGTTTTCCTCCCTGCAATATAACGAACAATAGAAATTCTGGCCTCACATTTCGTTAACTCCATGGCAGAAACGCTGAATATAGTCTTGGATCATAAAAGCGTATGCAGCCTTCAGCCTCTTTGGCAGTGTTGTAAATATGTGTGCAAAACAAACTGCAATTTAGGAATGTGTAAATAGACCAAGCTTCAATGTGATCTCAAACGACTTTATTCAATTAGGTTGGTTGAGCATCTAGTTTAACGTAGAACAAAGAAATGCGATTGCTTTACGCAAAACAAACCAACATACGCCGAAGTAGGCAAGATTATCTGAATCAAATACTATATTGGGCACAGGGTGGTGGCGTCAGAGCCATTGGCAAGCTGAGGCTCAGAGAGATGACTCAGGGTGCAAGAACCATACAAGGGGTACCCTTTACAGCTCGAAGCTACCGACCAAGTTGACGGCTTCATGGCCGCTGCTCCTCGCTCTCCAGCCCGAGGCTCACTGCACAGGGCACGGACGCATGGGCCAGACCCAGATAGGGATGGTGGAAGTATTAGTGGTGCAGTCATGCAGCATCTATTTCCATAATTCAAATAGTGATAATTAGAACTGCACAAAAACACCATAAGGTCTTTGTGAAACACCTACTAACATATATTTCATAAACATATGCACGTTCTCAGAATAAAGCTCAATCCCTTAGACTGGGAACATCGGAGAGCAGGAAGCTTTGTTAATGCGCGTAATTGGAATTTCACAACATGCATTACTATCTAATGCAAAAAAGGAAGTTGCTTACGTCGCAAACGACAAGTCAGCAATGGTTTAGCTTATCCAAAATATCCATATGTGTACTATCACAGAAACGTATTAGTTCGTGAAAGAGTAAAATTGGTGTTTTTTTTCGTTCTATTCATTTAATATTCACCACACCGTTACTTTCTTCAAAACACATTATAACTTCTGTCTTCATATCCCGTTCACCGTAGTTGTTCAAGACAGATTTTGCAAGGAGAAGCATGGGATGGACAATAAGATGTTGATTGTAATGGTGGCAGAAGACTGCCGTCTCAGTAAATGGGTTCGGAGCCGCAGGAATTGATGATCTGATCGCTTCTTTATTATTTTTCTTTGGGCTTGTTTGCACACTCTAGGCGTTTCACATTCCACCTGCTATTGTTACCGCTCTTGTCGCGAGTGCATTATTGAGTTTGGATGTATTGAATGGCTGTCCAATTGACGTCACATTCTCTGCCCAACTTCTTACTCTTCCAAGAAGTTCAAAGGGCAAATTCGAAACACTGACGTATCGTCTAGATCTGGGGCTGTCAGTAACTGCCTTTGGGGTAGATGTAGTAATGTGCACCAAGAACTATGAGTGAACGCTTTTCTCAAAAGTAGCTGCTATATTACAAATTAAACCGAGCATAAAGTAAAAAAAAGTGTTAATACTTCTGTCGCGATTCTCTACAATATGTAGAGGCAAATTTAAGTACAACGTTTGCGTTGTTGCAAGCGTTATTCCTATCAAGCAAAGAGTATGTAAGTGTCCCGAAACATTTATCCTAAAGTTTATAGTTATGATGCGTTCGCTCCTACATGGCCGCGGTCTCATAAACAAAAAGCATGGCTACTGCCGCACGAAGAATACATTCTCTCATAGGGAAGAACTTCCTATGTCACCTTCTATCGCATTGCGCTCGCTTGATTTCTGTTACTATATTGTGATAATGAATTATGTTCACAATGTATTCTTTTATAATATTAATATGAATACTTGCTGCATTAACTGCTATTTCCGGATATTGCATGATTCAGAATGCTTGCCGTAATGCATGACTTTATCCTAATTGAAAGAAAAATGTGAGATTTAAGTGAATTTGCCACATAGGATTTGCCACGGAGTTTTACACCATAATATCACTTGAGGAAATCATTCTAACACACACACATATATATATATATATATATATATATATATATATATATATATATATATATATAAATATATATATATATATATATATATATATATATATATATATATATATTCATGCGTGGAAAGAGACAGACGAGTCTATTTACAGGCTATTTGCACTGGACTGGAGCCAGAGCACCTGGCGGACATTCACTCCCGCCAAAAGCACAGACCCACTTCGTCGTCGTTCTCGCGGCGCTTCGTTCCTTGAGCATCGTTCGATGATATCTTAATATATTGTTATATATATATATATATATATATATATATATATATATATATGCATTATGTCTGTCACTTCCAGGTAACAGGGCTGCGGACCTAGTCAAGCCATAAAACGCCTTTTGGTTCGCGGTCCTCGACGGCTTGGTCTTGGAATAAAGTGAATTGCATTGGATGGAAAGTATAATGGAACTACCGTATCATATTTGTAAGCCGCTATTTTCATTCCTCATCGTGGTGAGTCGTTGAAAAAAGCATTCCTGAGATTTGTAATCATAAACACCTCGCAGGAAGTCTGCAGAGTGGGATTGGATTTGACAAACTATAATAAATGTCCTACAGAACGCACATCACCGCGCAGTGGGCGTCTCCCACGCAGGGTCCGACAGGTAGTGCCTGTCGGCCGCAGCGCGAGCCTGCTGGAGGGATCATTGCTCGTCTTTTAGGAGCGCGCCCCCATCCAAGGCTCTCCTCCTACTTTCCCGTAGTAGATTCGGGTGGAGCATTTATATGCTCCCAGAGCACGTGTGCGAGTGTCGCCGTGACCCCGCAGGAGGGGCACGCATCGTCGGAGTATAGGTCGGTGTAGATGACGTGTAACGTGGCTGGGTTGGGATCGGTAGGCGTTTGTAACAAGCGCAGCGTTTTGTGTGCGGGGGCGGAGTGAGATGTCGTCCCAAATGAATGAATCTTATTGTACGTTGCTGTGGCGTCCCTCCTCGACTCCAAATCATCGAAACTGGCTTGCCCGGGGTGACGGCGTGGTCGGTAAGCGCGCGCGCAGTGGCGTGGACTGTCTCGTTGAAATTTGGCGGGACGCCCGGGATCCGATCCAGGTGGTAGGGAAACCAGATGGCGCTGTGTCCTTGAGGGTGCTCGAATAAGCGCCACGGAGGACGCGTAACGCCTTATTTGAGAGTACACTTCTCTCGAACGCTTCTATCACCGGTCTCGATTCGCTGAATATTCTCGTTCGCTTGTCGTGAGCATTGCCAAGGCTATAGCCACTTGCCCCGGCACGTCAGGGTCACTTGTGAGTGCCAAGACGGCGTGTAGCGGCCGCTGCGAGGTCCAGGCCACTGCCGCAGCGAGGGAACAGAGGACAATTACCGATAAAATTCCGCTCTTAAGCTGTGAGGCACTGCAGTGTCAGAATATTCACTGAAAATAGCTTCCACTTCCTCAAAAGAGGCGCGATGGTGGAGGCCATCATTTTAACCATGAGTTTGTGATCATCACAAACAAGATCCCCATATGGCAAGCTTGCTATATTGGGTATAGGAACTCGCAAGATATTGTTGTCTTGATCATCTAACATTTTCAGTATTTAAGCGTCCGGAACGACAATATCATCCCCACGCGTTCTTTCAGATGTAATTGGAAATACATTTTCTTCCAAATATTTTTACAGCGATGAGAGGCATGTGCTCAAAATTCACGTTTCCTTGTACGTCCATTCACTACGTCCGTGTGTTCTGCTACGCTGGCGGTGACATTTGTCGCGATGAACGAGAACCAATGATTATAACTACCATATTTACCACAACTTGTTATCGCAGGTAACGCGATTTCCGCACCAAACAGAAAAAGAAAAGTTCTTCAAACAGCCCCGGCGGGGGTCTCAAGCTATGCCACCTAAAGTGGAGCGCATCAACCGCTGCCCTACTAATTAGTGAGTTTCATTATACTGTACAAAGACTCAGAGATGAGTGACAGCTGTGCATGCATTTCGGAGGCCAGATCAACTGCAGTATTGGTGAACAAGGATTTGTTTGCATTAGGTTGCATCGCATATAAATTGTTCTTCGCATGATGGCGCTGTGTTGGTGTGTTTCAACGTTGTCATGCTTTTAAGAGCATGGTCGCAGGAAGAAAGCTGGCATGCTGGCTAGAGATGATGACAGCCTTCAAACATGCCACACATAAAGAAGGGGGTGCGAGGATAAAAAAATCTTTCGAAAATAAACAACGTATACAGCATAGACCATGCCACTGGCAACAGTAACGATGCCAAAAAAAGACTACACTTCTTACACAGTAGCTCACAGTATTCGGAGCAGCAAGTTCCCCATATAGCAACATTTCGCATATATAGAGACAATGAATCGCATCTCACAAGTAACATTGCCTTTTTTTTTACTAATATTTCAACTGTAGTAGAATTTGTGGGCTGAGGTTTTATACCCCCAAGGCAGAAAACATTGCAGCTTGTCATCGAGTCTAAAAGACATGCAGCGTTTAACGGAAAAACTGCCTCTTTGCCTGTGACGTAAATAATTAGAAAGACTGTACAGCAAGAAGGTCTAACGCCACGAAGTTTGAAAGTAATCTCACATGAGATGACACAGTTAAGTTGGGTTGGTATGTGCTTGAATGTTGACGAACACTCAAAAAACGAAGAAATAGGACTGTTTACGTAAAAAATGAACAAATACAAAAGAACCCTACACTATGTGAGTAAAATATATTTAAATAGTGAAAATTAGAACCACTTCATATAATAGCATAATACTCTTAGGAAATGCCCGGAAGCATAGGGTTCCCTCAGCTTATATATATACTCAAAATAAAATTCACTCTCTTAGATAGAAGATTTCGGAGAGTGGTAATGTCTGTGCGTGTGCGTAATGTGAAATTCATGACTAGGATTACAATGCCATGCAAAACAGTAGTGGCTAACTTCACATAGTGGAAGTCAGATATACACAAGCTAACCCACACTATCATGTATGTACTGGCACTTCACGATATTACTTTGTGAATAAGTAAAATTGGTTTTGTTATTCATATCCTTAATTATTATTCGCGGTTTTTACAGCCATAGTTTATTATATTGAAGTGTATTATAACCACTTTGCTCATCTCCTGCTTACTGTAGTGGTATAACGCAATAAGTGGAGGGAGAAGCATGGAATGGAAGCTAAGATGTTGGTCTTAACGGTGGCAGAAGGCTTGTGTCTCAGTAAATGTGTTCGCCGCCGAAGGATTCGCTGTAGTATGATCACTTCTTTACGTTTTATGTTTGGTTTGTTTGCCTGCTTTATGCGTTTCGCATTCTAGAAGCTAATATTCATGTTCTTGAGACAAGTTTAATGACGGAGTTCACATGTATTGAAAGCCTTTTCCAATTGACGTCACATTCTCTGCAATCTTTCTTACTCTTCATACATGTTCAACGAGCAAACTTAAAATACTAACGTATCATCTAGATCTAAATCGTTCAATAACTGCCGTCGGTGTTGACGTCTGAAAGTGCGCCAGGAACCTTAACTGAAAGCCTTCTCTGAAGCAGTTGCTATATTGTAATTAACGAGCATAAAGTCAACCAAAGTGCAAACTCTTCTGTCGCTATTGTTTTCGGGAGCTAGCAACTTGAACGATCTGCAGATATCAGCTTGAATATTTTGCAGGTGTTTTTAGACGCAAGCAATATATATGTAAGTTTGCCGTGACGTTTAACCTTAAGCTTAGAGTTACAATCCTGTCGGTCCTATATGGGCGTGGACTCATCGAGAAAAGGCATGACTAGTGCCACATTGCACTTCGATTACCGTGTAGTGCGAACGTTCAGGTGTGATGCCTAAAGACATGAATTACGCGATATCTGAATAAGCTCTGATGGTGTCTTAAACCTAATCTTGAATCTTGACATTAAAGAGTGTACCGTTTCCGATGATATCCCGAATATATTTCCTTTTAAGATACTCACATTCGACAGCTCATTATGTGACTGCACTCTTAGATTTTTCCTTGGACTCTGGTGTGGTACTAAATTATTCTAAAACAGCCGAAGTCCTACCTTCATATATGTCAGGTGATAAACAACTTCATTCAAGCTACAAGACGGGATTTGTCACACTCATTCATGCATGATATCAGGACACATTATCCACAAACATTTGTCCGAATTCTTTAACTGTAATGATGATGTTAACTGTAACACCTTCCTAGCATGGTTTCCGTCGTGGTTGTAGCACTGTAACACAACTCGTGAATTTTGTTCATGATAGCGCTCTTACCTAGACCCAGGTTTCCTAGACAGTGTCGTTGATGAGGAAAGAACAACCGGTTATTGCAATTGTGTTTTCAGATAAGAGGATTGGCAAATGTAACTTGAAGATAGAAATCCCGATTGCTAGAGGAAGGTGGATAAACAAAAAATGCATAAGTACTTCCAGGCCATGGCATTCTGTGCAGGTTGCATGATAAAGAGTAAGTGATCATAACAGATCCAATAACGCTCAAAAAACATTTGCTGGTTGCACTGAATATAAAGGGTATTCAAAGCTAACCAGGCATTTTAATTAAAAACCTAAGCTAACTTGGGAAATGTGTTTTTCGCAGCGCTACGTAATAAACTTCGGCTGATGCTAACATGCTGATGTAACTGTCGTGAAGAATATTTGCCTTATAGCATGAATTTCCTTTGCTTGACACTTCTGCAATGTTTGTGTTCCAAAACGTGGCGTCAAATTTTTCGCGTGCGGTAGCTCAACTCCTGACGAAAACGTGAACACCCTGTATGACGCATCTGACTTCGCAGAAAAGCAGCGAAGCTGTTTGCTCATGGGAAAAACAAACGACCCTCTTTATTCTGCTATCGGCAGCGTCTCAGGGTTGTTCGTCTTTCGGTCAATACTCCTGCTTTTGAAGGTAAAGTCAGCGTAATCATTAATAAATTTGTACACCAACGTCTTAGATGGCAAGCGCATAGGTCAAATATGTAGTTTGTTAATGGTATTTTTTCGTGAAGATTGTTTCCGTTAAAGCGCATGAACAACTTGTGCAAGCATTATTACCGCTATCAGTAAAATCTTTTCATCCAAATTAGTGATAATTTGCCTTTGATTATCCCATATATTGGAAGTAGGAAGGCTTACTGTCTACAAGTTTCGTGACTGAAGACACAACTGTATCTATATGCCTAGTACGCTAGTACGCGAACGCCCAAACACCGTTTGTTATGAAATTTTTTTTTACATTATATAGCACAAAAGTATATCAATATTTTCAAAAAGACATAAACAACACTCACTTGCCATGTTTCACACACCTAGATTATGAAACAAACTTTAGTTCGCTACAGACACTCTGAACACGTCGACTTAATTGGGATTGAATTTGAACGCTCTAATTAACGCACTATGGTGGTAGTGTGATATTCCCGTAGGGGAATTTCTTATTCCATATTTCTGTCCTGGCGTCCCGAGGGCCCGTAGGCGACCCAAAAAGTATTAACTGAACCAGCAATCAACCAGCCCACTTTACGTCCAAGCTTGCCATTCTCGTGGCTTTCATGGGATTCCACACATTGAATACAACCATGCTTTCGAGCTCCCCTTTTACTTCCACATCTTCGATGTCTTTCTATCGATTCACTGTTTGCATAGCTGAATTGCATCCAGCGCTGCCATTATCGACACTCAGTTCAGAAGTGCCATTGAAGATTACCTACTTTGTTAACTTGTATTTTCTTAAATTGTCTAATTGCACACTTGTATATGTAATACCACTCCTTTCTGTAATGCCCTCGGGCTCTGAAAGTATTTGTAATAAATAGATAAATAAATAAATTGGAGTCGACAACCACTTTTTGTACCTTTGGGTCGCGCCTAGTAATCTCTACTAACACGGACACCACAATCTGCATTTTAGGGCACTCCTCGCGCAAAAGCAAATTAGTGCCGTTTAGAGCGTAGGAGTGGTAGGTTAGCTGATGGTGTTGACAAAAATTCACTGATGATTCCAATACGCCGTCATATGAAATGTGACCGCAGCCCTATACGTGTTTTCGAAGCATTAAATCATGTAATTATCGCTCACTTTCGGTTACCTGCCGTCTGACTGGACATACTTCCTTTCGCGTCATAAAATTGCTCCTAAAGTCTTAGCTATGTGGACAGATAACATTTTTTTCAGTATTCACTACATACATGTATTGATATTTTAAGGCTACCCTGAATTAACGACAAAAACAACCCCAACGAGAGCTACTTTTTGTGTTCGAGAAGCCTATGTAAAATTAAAGCCCCGTATGTTGTCGTCATCGTAGCATCAACAGCTTCTGGTTTATTAAGCCCTTTAGCTCCGTTCTGTTAGCTCACAACCGGACTGGCCAATCGTTCAATCTTCCGGAATACCGGAGACGTGTTTCATAAAGAAGGAGTTTTGAGCAGCGAGACTATAGTTTTAGAACGGGGAGTGTAGTCCAAAGAAGACTGGCCATTGCCATCCTCATTTAGGAGATGTCAATGACTGCTTGCAAACTAAGTTAAGGATCACCGAAGTTCGTGTGCGAGAAAATTGGCGGAACCATGGAATAAACAGTCGCCGCATATCTTCTCCACTTCCATTTCACTCATAAAAGGAAGTCAATGGTCTGCGCGTAACACGAAGCACAATCACAGCGTAAGCAGGGGAAGCAATTGCATGGGAGCTTCATTTTCGGCACCCCGCTCTACAGGTGTTCGCGGCGAAGTAGCTTAGTGTCGTTTTCACGTGAACGATATCAACTGTCCAACGGCGTCGACGGCAACCCGCGGCTTCTCCTGCTGTCTGCACGGAGATCTGCTGAGCCCCATGTCTGGTGGCAGCCGGGCGCGTAGCTCGAGAAATTGTTTCTGAAGGTTCGTCCCTTGCGAGGAGACGCTGTAGCTTGTACGGAAGAGTAAACACACGCACCCATACTACGAGGCGCACATGTTACACCCTTTGACCCGTGGTGCGGTATGTTTAGGTTGAGCATGGCTATGATAATTTTGCCACCTTTTCAAAAAGGGATGGAGGCAAATTGTCACACAACCTGACACATACAGGATCAGTTACAGGCAGCACGCAACTGCAATATGAAATTGCTACCTGTCGGGACGCCTTGCGGATTATAACGGAACTGCCGTACAGTTTGTACGTATCGACGCTACGCGACACGCATGTCAGTGGCAGAATATTATCGTAATGATGATGATCATATTTTGCATTCTCTTTTAAACGGGACAGTGAAAAACAGTCACCTGGCCTACTGGAATTATTCAAGGATGCCATACATGCTTTTCATTACATCAATATTTATTCATCTCCATAAATTTCTTTTCCTTCCTGAACACTTCTCTATCTACTATGCACCGCTACCTATGCAGCTTCTACATGGCGTGCCACCTGGTGCAATATTATGCAAATGCAATGCAAAGGACTCACGCATAGGCGCTACGTAGAGCGAATCTCACAATTTAAGGCAAGCGGCACGATACCATACTAATGATGATGATGATGATTTGATGGCATCCTATTGAAACGCGGCGGTGACAGCCAATTAGCCAGCTTGATTCGATTAGGTATAAAATGTATATTTTTCAAGCGAACATGTAGATAGCTTTTTAAACTTTTTGCAGTTAAGCTGTCGAGGTCCAGTTCCCCCAGGATGGTGTTCACGTGTTAACACAAAACTATCATCGAAAGTTTGGTTCCGCCATCGTCTTTGTCCACAGCTGGCTGATGGGCGCCACGCGACGGAACCGCGCGAACGCGCTCGTGTCACTGCTTGCGCGTTTGTCGTCGTCATTAATATATAATTAGTTATTGGGAACACAAACACAAAACAAATTTTACAGAAAATTACAGCGGAGCAGTTGAGGGCTAGTTCTCCCAGGATCTTGTCTCTGTATAGACACAAAACTCCCCTACCGTTGGCCGATCCCGAAGCTACTGCAATACCGCGGTCACCCGCGGCGGAGGTGAAGCAGGAGTTAATCAACACCCAAAGGGACGCGGATCCAGAAGGTAGTGCAATGGCGGGCCGACCCGCGGCGGAGGCGCAGTTCGCAATTACAAGGCCCACATACAGAGCTTCGCTGCTCATCTTTCTGCACAGATTGCAAGGACACTTGAGTTTTTCCTCATTGAACTTTCTTCAACGGCCTTGTGCCACTATACATGCATCTGGTGCATTGTATTTTACCTTGTATAATAATAATATGCAAGTGCAATGCAAAAGGTGCACGTATCGATACTACGTGGCGCGTATGTCAGGTCGTATTTCTCCTCGCGCACTAGCACGCGTTTATAGGGAATTTTTCCGCTGCATGCTAGCAAGCGCTGGAGTAGCTCAGTGGTATAGTAGCTGACTTCCATGCATCGGGCCCGGGTTCGAACCTGGCGGGAACTGGGTCTTTTTTCCCCAGCGATAGCCGCAACAGGCACCGGTGAGGGCGGTCGCAGTGGCGGACACCATCGCGACCCGAAACTGTTCTTGGAATGAGCCCAATACAGCTTACGCTGTAAAATCGCTTGTCTCTAATACTAGCAAGAATTAGGTTAGTTATAATCATTTTCTTTCGCAGTGTGGTTGATGAACCGGTAACGTATCGCTGATGCTGGAGCGCGCGACAACGGCCCATAGGAGGTGTAGACAACGAAAATATCTTGGTGGTAGACAGGGGATATCCGGGACGACAAATACAATCTTCACCTATGCGCAAGATGTGCAGGAGAAGCATTTGCCACGTGTAACTTCTCCTAGCTCGTATCTGTCCCCACCCCATGACTGTTCGCCTGCTGAAAATGTACCCATCTCCACTGCTCCCAACATTCTCTTACATTTATCGCTCATCTGGGGCCACTTGTACACACTTTTGTCTCCGAAGGTGGCGCGCTCCTTGCGCGAATATTTTCGTACATGAATCAGAGGGAAGGTTGGGTGATTTGTTGTAATTGATGAAAACGGCAACTGCTCAAATCTCCCGCCCCCTTGGAATCGACACTCGCTTTGGAAGGGTTCCTCTCTTACGTAGGTCTTTTCTTCAATGTTCGCCGACGATTGCGTTACCTCCTAATGCGAAAGTTGAGCGCAACTTTATATGTGTTTTCTTTTCGCGATATACTGACTGTCGCCGATAACCTGTCTCGTGGGGCATATGGCAATCGGAGTGAAATGTGGCGCGACTACACCCTAATCGGGAGATCGCGAGAGGCATCACGCGGGTGCTGTGCGTGCGCGAATCACAGCAGCCACCCGCGATATAGTTCCGTTCATACAGTGTTTTGCATTGGTTGACGCATACCATCCGTGAACAGACGACGGCGCGCTAATGTGGCTCAACCCCGTAGCGGTCGTCGCTGCAACGTTAATCTCGCGCGACACTAACTTTTCACACTTTCCCCGTACCGTTCTGTTTCCCTTGGCTCTTTGGTCTCCCTTCGCTATCACCATCTTTCATCCCCGGCAGCGGTCCGCGTTCGATCTGTAACCTTGCGCTGTGCTCGTTCGCTCGGTTATGCTGAGGAACAACGCCGACAGACGCTGCCAAGGGACACCAAATCCAAATGCACGAACGGGCTCCTAAGAGCTCCGCTCTAAAATAAGTAGAGATTGGGTATCATTTTTACTTCAAATTTATTTATTTATTTATTTATTTATTTTTATTCATGCCGCAGCCTCAATGAGGCTACTGCAGGAGTGGCATGAACAACAAGCATACGAATATTTATAAACAAGCTTGCGTGCCTTGGTTTCAATGGTAGTAAATGGACGTTGCCCGGTAATGAATTCCAGACTTTAATTGTTGATGAAAAACCGTTTTAAGGGAATGAGTGTGGCCAAAGAAAGGTTGAAATATTTAGTACAAGGGGACTCCTTGTACATGAGGGTTTGGAAAATGTCAAATAGTAATGAAGAGAGGAGAGGAGAGGAGAATTGATTAACGTTTGCAGGATATTTAGGTATTAACGGTAGCGACGCCGTGTAAGAAGAGTTAGACCACGTACGGGAAGAGAGTTAGAAGGCGAAAATTTTTGCCATATCTGCTCGAAAGAAAACGCCTTGCCTTTTTGTGCACTGATTCTAGTTTTTTGAGGTCACAGTGTTTTAATGGATTCCATACAACGCAGTCACATTCGATGATTGGGCGAATCCTGATTTTATTTTAAATATTTTTAGTTTCTTGAGGAGCAAGACGCAGCGTACGATCTAAGTAACCTAGCCTATTAAGGATCTTATTATAGGTGACGTGTGTTAGCAGGATACCGAAATACTTGAATTCGAATACCCTATATAAAGTAATATTGTGAAAGGCATAGCCAAAGAAGGAAGGGCATAAGCTTCGTGTAAAAGACGTGGAGACAGTTTAGGAAAAGTTGTTATTCATTTTCTGTGCTTTGGCCAGTTACAGAAGCCAGCAAAATAATTGTTAAGGACAAAATGATTAGTAGCATATTTAATTGTATGATATTCAATGCAATCATCTTTAAAAAGGCGTATTTTAACTGAGGTGTGTAGGGGGAGATCATTAATATAAAGCACGAATAAAAGATAACACAGTACTGAGCCTTGGGGAACCGTTGATGAAACAGGCATCAAGAGTGAGTTAGTAGAGTTGAAACATGCATACTGCGAATGGAAGGAAAGAAAGTCCGATATCCAGCCAACGAAAGAAGCATTTTTTAGTATAGCGGACAGCTTGTGCATAAGTTTATGGTGTGAGTCAGGTCACCTAAAAAAATACCATCAGTCGGGTC
Source organism: Dermacentor variabilis (assembly GCF_050947875.1). Taxonomy (NCBI): domain Eukaryota; kingdom Metazoa; phylum Arthropoda; class Arachnida; order Ixodida; family Ixodidae; genus Dermacentor; species Dermacentor variabilis. The sequence continues at coordinate 94,238,024 of NC_134574.1, read as the reverse complement.
ACCTATGTCTAAAAGCTGCTGATGTCATGAATGTATTCTGTCAGTGGTGTACTAATAAATATAATAGTATGCAACTTGTAGCCCATCGCGGCAATCGAATACAGAAGTATTTCCTGTTTGACAAAGCAGTTTTCTCTATCTGACTAAGAGTTAACATTCTTGAACATTGTCGTATAATAAGTGAAGCAGCTAAATATCGATATAATTTTTTTTATTTTTAATAGGCGTCATGGTGGATAAAAATTCTTTCTGCATTCTACGCCACCATATCTGAGTGTGCAGTTTTCGAAAGTGCAATTGAAAAGTTCGGCTCGATTTGTTTTAGATAAGCAACAATTTATTCCTTTACAGCTCAAAATTTACACAGTTGTGGAACCTTATTACAAAATCATAAAGCTTTATTGCCGAAGGAGAAATGTTCCGATTAGGAAAAATACTGTAGCCACGAACGTATACACTTGACATTATCCTGGTGCAGAACAATGACACATTTCTTCCTATTTCCCGCGTGTCTCTTCTTTGACTCTCGCCTTATTCATCCATCAAAAGTAGAGATCATTGTAATATCTAGTCAATCATTTGTATTCCGGGATGAACTGTCATACGCACGGCGTATTTTGTGCTGACGTATCAACGAATCCAAGAAAATCCGGCGTATGATTGGCTAATCCCTAATTCGAATGCTGACTGTGAGCATTTCACAGCAAATATAAACGCTCTTTTTCTGCTTCTGTGCACAGTTTGCCGAAGAAAGGCCACCAACGTAATGGCTCCAACTCAAACGTTCGCCACCATGTTGCTGTCGGTAGTTTTGCTTTTTCTTCAAGGAACATATGCCGCGAGAGATGTGGAGGCCCGAAGTGACGATTTAGGTGAGAATATAAGTATTCCTTTTGATTTCTTGCGGCGGGTGAAAAGTAAACGAGCTATATGCATCGGCATTTTAGCTTAGGCTTATTTACGCTACCATCACTTCCTCTCTAATAATGGTCGTCTGAGCATGAGTGGTAGGTAACTGCTAAATACGTCAGAAAAGCACAAAATATTTCATTGTAAAAGGGGCTGGTAAAGTTGTCCAGATAGCAATATGTTACTCGTGCTAGAAAACGCGGGCTATTTCAATAATTTCATTTTGTATTTGGTGTGGAGAATTACTTCTGTGAAAATGGTAAAAATCGTAAATGGTAACTGTATTTACTGAATGCGAGCAGAAGGCTGATAGTCCAATAGTCGTTAACACATCTCGTTTTCTGCCTTCACTTGTGGGAGTTATCGTAAGGGATGTTCTCATTTCAAATTTCTCGGGAATGCTGCCTTTCGAAACCTTCCTGAGAGCAGGATTCGTGCTTTTTTTTAAACAGTCCCATTAAATAATGCGAACTCATACGTGACGCTTTAAAAGCGTTGCGTTTTGGCCGAGTTGGGTGTACATGGTTCTTATTAAATCTTTGCACGCAAAAACACAGGACGTCGAACGATGAAGGGACGCACAACATGCTCAACGTTGGGCATGTTAAGTGTCCCTTTTTCGTTCGGCGTCCTGTCTTTGTGCGCGCAAAAGTTTAATAAGTGACGCTTTACTTTCTCGTACGTACGAAGATGCTTGATTATGTACAAAATGGTAACTCAAGTTATTTGGAAACTCTGTATATACATGTTCCTTAGTAATTTTATTTAAAAGCTCTAAGAGAGAGATCATGAAATTACAAACACTGGAACCCTACTGACATTTTTCTTTATACGCCAACTACTCGTACTCCAGTTACCTGCTAGTGCAATGGACAATATGCGTTTAGCAAGGCTTTCAGGTAGTTGGCTTACCTCATACGAAGCTTACTCAACATCGTTTTGCGCAGTTTGTTTATTTTCAACACGAACACCCACCCAGCTCAGAAAAAGTTTCTGCTTGATTTTTTAGGAGCACATGTATTGATCATTACTGGTCTTTGTTTCTCTACAGCCGCAAAGCAACTAATAAAAGGAACTTTATGACGTTTACGATGAAAGCGAACAAGGCAATTTCACCTAGTTCATAGCTATATTTGTCAATATCACAGTGACCTAAAAACTATTTGTACTATATATACTGCCAAATATATATAAGTTGGCTAAGTGTGTTGTGAAGGGGTGCATTGAATCTTGTCTTTTCTTTTGCAGTGTGTAACAAGGAAGAGGGTGAATGCAGTTATCCCCAATGTATGTATTTCTTTTCTTAATATGCATGCTCCTTTTTCCGCCGTAGCTCGAGCCTCAACTATACCTTTATTTGGCTTTCGAGGATGCAGGCGTTTATGCGTTATTCTCGGGACATATACAATGAATACTGCTTTATAATGGTCCGAACGTGTAATCACCAAAAACTTAGATTTTTACTGAGCAGAATTTCAAGCCGCAGCTGGTATTAGAATATGTGTCTAGGTAAATAGATCATAACGTTCATTATACGTATTGCTAAGCGTTTAATCCATGACATTGCGGAATATAGTTATCGCTACTCAAGTGACTCAGTAACTCAGCCTGTTTGATGAAAATTATGTGCGTAGTGACGGCTTCAAAAAGAATATTTTCGCAAGATGCGCCTTGAAACAGATTCCTTGTCCAATTTTCTGTGCAGATTACACAGAAATTTGAGCCATCGGAGGACATAGGTATAACTCGGTGTGCACTGTGGTTACACAAACTGTCTCATACTGTTCCTAACGAAGGCTTATGCAATTACATAACCGTCGCGACAGTTTCAAAAAGCACGATGTTGTGGATTTAGTTTTTCATAATCGTGAATAACGGAAATCTGGGTTAATGGCAGCAGATGCTACAAAACGCTGTTTGTGTCTCAACCAATCTGCCGTAACTGTAAGACAATATTGCGGCAAAAAAGCGGCGTTTACTTCAGTAACGCATTTGGTGTTGTCAATCCACGGCTAGTATGTCTGCACGAGTATTAAGATATTAAGGTCTAGCTAGCTCGAATTTTGTTCAAAGAGATGAGAACGCCTCTACTACGAATACCGCTTTCGTACAAAGTTCATAAATCATGCGTGCTAGGAGTTCTGCATTTCTCGTGCATATCTGAATTAGCAAATACGAACCTAATGCAGTTTTACCATAACCCACTAGCATGTATGCTACCTTAGCGCAGACATACATGTTATTTGTATGAAGTCGAAAACTTTGAGATAGTGTGGCTTGGCTTCTGGCTTACGGCATTGCAATCTCGGTTGGTACAACGGCGCTAGCGGGTTCCTAAATAAGTAGGCTCTGTTAAAATTGCTGCTACAATATTAAACAAGGAAGATGAGACATCCACAGAATCATAGCAATAGCCACAAAGGATAAGTCTGGGTTTCCTTTGTAGGAATTACAATGATTGTGCGGATGTCACATTTTCCCTTTATAATTACTTCTGTGCACCTTGTGGGTTTCCGCAGAACAATTAATTCAGTATTTTAAGGGTGTACACAGGCGAATGGTATTGTTTAGGCAAGTATTTCTAGGCCAATATCCTCTTTCGCAGGCACTGGTTGCTTTCTTCCGAAGAAACTAGCCTACTAAAAATAAATGGTGCCAAATTAATTGTGTTTACAAACTAAACTAGGCCGCTAATCGCGAGCCCTGCTGCTGTGCGACACCCGGTAGCGGTAGATAGCGCGATAGTACTGTAGTAGATTTAAGAAGAGCACGCCTTAAAACATGTTTGAGCGCAAAGGGAAAAAAAAGCAGGTAGTTGGTGGAACAATGAAATAAAGCAACCTAAACAATAGCGCAAGCAAGCGCCTATGAATAATCGAGACCCTAAAGAAGTTGGTGCTACCCGATCAAGAAGTATTGCTTACATCGAAGAGTACCAGGGAAGTGAACTAGTCGAAAAAAGGAAAAGTAAGCATGTAAAGTTTGGGTCTTGACGTTTGCTATAGAAATATAAGAACATAAATGAAGGTTCTAAAATATGTAAGGGAACCAACAGCACCAAGAGAAAAGTCGGAAAGATTTAAAACACATGAGGAAAAGTCCTTCTTCAAATGAGACGACGCGCTGCAGGACTTTAGGAACGTTATCTCTGATAATTTCACCAAAAACAAAAACTCAGTGCCATTCCACTCTCTGAAAGTGGATAACCACCGCAGCTGCGTATGTTGCCCCCCCCCCCTAATGGCTAACTCTCCATTGTCATGCGCCAACCGCAGTATGCCTATATATGGCAGGCAAGGCGCAACTAGTCGCTCCTGTATCGCTCCCTTGTATTGTTGCTAAACTCAGCACCGCACCTCGCACATTACCGCACTTAGAGGGCACACACTGATTCACCGTAGCGAAGGCGGTCGTGCTTTGGCCGACGTCTGCCAGTGCAGTAATGGTTGTGAGGTCACTCGAAAACCACTAGGGAACCCACACTGCACATGTCATAAAAAATTGGTTCCCCACAAACTTCCTCTGAAACGTAGCCGTTGCTCCGATGAAACGTTCCAAATTAGCGGGGTCGGGCATGGACGGTCCGCATTTCTTTTAGACTCGTGGTGCTGGCGGGCAGCACGCTTACGAACTGCCACCACGAGAGAGCGGAAGGAAAGCAAAGGATATAGGCAAGCAATTGGAACGCCGACAAAGAGAGGGCGGCGTAAACGTAGACCTGGCCGAGGTGGGTGAAAGTGCAGTATCCTTTCTTATCGGCCTAATGTTTTATAAGGGTAGTATTTAGACCAGACATATTAACTTTATTTTTGCAAGTTCGCCTACTGCTTAAAGCCTGCTTCACCTCCGCTTCGGGTCGTCCCGTTACTTCTTTAATACGGGATTGGACGACGTATGGGGAGAAATTCTCGATCTACGCAGCTTTTACCCACGAACACATTTTTTCATGAGAACCTAGCCCCATATAGCTTCACTGTAAAACACTTTGAGCTAGCGAGTTAAAAAGAAAACAAAGAGTGATAAATAACAACAACAAGGTTATGTCCCTCAAAAAGGCAGAAAAACCAGATAAAATCCTTAAATAGATAGTCAGACATCAGGCTGGCAAGTGCAAGGAACATTTGAATAGCGCCACAGATATCGTCAACGAAGAAAAAAAGATATTTAAATTCTTGGCATGGAAGCGGATTTCAGTTTCCGCGCTAGCAAATGTAATAAGGATAACACGAGCTCCGACAGCTGTGTTACAATAACGTCGGTGAAATGTACATTTGCAATGCAAATAATAAAATTGAAACGCTAAAGTGGATCGAGAAAAAATATAATTTTGGCAACTGCATAATAGGTTCACATCAGACACACGCTTCGACAGCAGCTTTTTAGTAACACTTAATAAACAGATTTCGATAGCTAGGAAACTCTATAAGTAAGATTTCTAGCTAGAGAATTCCATGATATATTCTAAAGTACGAGAGTACATTAAACATTTTTGGGAGTAAATCATTCACATTAGTGGACATATATAGTAGAACCTAGTAAAAGTCATGTGGCACGGAAGTAAATGTGAAGCACTGGAGTGAATGTACGAATGACTAAAATTGCGTACGTCTCCATTGTTGTTCCCGCTTTATGGTAGGAGATTGGAAATATAATTTGCAGATAATACTTTTCATGACTGATTGTTAGAATCAAGGGCTCCTTTTTTTTTGCACGTGTGACCATATCTTTCATAACATATTGCCCAATCTATGGATATTTTCAAGTCCATATGGAATATCTTAGTCTGGTGTGTCACTCTGTGAGAACCGAAATATTACCGACTGTTTTTCACGTTACTTTTTTCCTTATAAGCATGTGCTACTTGCAGTAGGTGATGGATCTTATGGCGCGTCCAGCGCCTATTGCTACGGAACCAATAGAGCGATCTACATTCAAAAGCCTTGAACTGTATGAAATAGAGGTGCTTTTTATGATTTCTGAATGAAGGAAAACACTTATTTCAAAGTCACAAACAATATTAAAATACTTGTGAAAGCTTTTCAGGAAAGGCACTACCGATACAAAATCTATTTGCCTAAAGAGATATTCATTACCAAGTCCACTTATACATAACCTGAAACATCTTGACAATGCGTCGTAACCCTTATGATTATAAAAACCTTAAAATATCACACGGGGACCTAAGCGTGTGTTAAACTTTGTTTTCATAAAATCTTATGTAGCACTTTTCTATAGTATAAATACAATAAGCGCTACAATGGGCCATGTAAAACGTATTCAGATAAAGAAGTATATAAACCTGAATTTAGATATCTACTTTAAATCTCATCAATGCAATGGTCACTGGCACGATATTTTTATTCATCCGTGAGATTTGTACTTCATTAGTGCCCTTATTAAAATAAAAAAAACACAAAACACTGGAGGCACTCTATTTGTGCCAATTAACTTGAAAAAATTGAAGTGAGGGAAATTGTACAGATTAAGGATCTTGTAAGACCTACATTATCTCAATAGTTTTGAGGGCCAAAGAACTGCCTTCTGTTTTTTCTGAATCTGAGCGATGATGGAGAGAAGGTTGCAGAATTAGAGCCCCGTTATACTGTAGAAGGAGCATAACAGAACCGACTGCTAAAAATAAAATTGTGCGCTGAAATTATGCATTTTTGTGCCTATGTTAATGAAAAACTTAGTGCATTTCTAATAAAATTAGGTGATTATTTTATTTCTTGCAGCCTGTCAGTGCAATGGCCAAACACAGCTTGGAGAACAGTGGGTCAACCGCTATTATTACGATCAACAATCAGAAACGTGCTTAGAAAATGGATACGATGGAAACTGCAATGGATTTTCAACAATAACAGAGTGCGAGCAGGAATGCGTTCATCGAAGACCCTAGCAGAGTATGGTATTGCCATTCGCTGAAAGCTACAGCGTAATAAAGCGTTCGATAGAAAATGTACAAAGTCTATGTCTAATTTTACCACGTTTACCCAAATACTTGTGTCATAACTATAGGATAACCTTATTTGCAATACGTTCTGACTGGGTGAAAAATTTCTGAAAGTACAACGAGGCTTTTGCAGAATATTTCGGAATGAGGCTGACAAGGTCTCCGAAGAGAAATAGTGCGCAGCGTCGCTGTGTTGTTCATCCATTTACAGAAAGGCATTCGTAACATCAGACAGTCCTCTTTGTGCCTTCTAGCCGTCGACTAATTACCCAGTGCGCGAGTAGAAACTTACGGATTGGGTCGACGCAGGTGTGCAAAGGCACCGATTGGCAGTGTAGGTGGTCAGGCACTGTCTAAGAGTTCAGTTGAATGGATTATTGCAATGAAATAAAAGCTATTCAAAAAAATTCTGTGCTGGGGCACAGGTTCCAGAGAAAGTATTGCTGAACGCGAGGGATGCGATTGTGTCCGTGTAAGTAGTCATGGGCAACAATCTGCGCTTACTTTGGTTCGCGGAAGGGTAGATGGGCGTTGCGATACTGGAATGCGGTGCAAAAGAACAGGTATTAACTTCTCAAAGGGTAAATCAGGATAGAGCCTTAACAAATATTGAAATATAGCGACAAACCACTGTTCGGCTTCAGTACTTTAATTTTAAACTAGAAAAAGTCGAACCCAAAGAAAACGCGGATGGCGTGATTTCGCTTTAGCCAAAAGTGTTCATTGAAATCAAAGTTTCCTGAAACCTGGCGGTGAGCAGCCACGAGCTGCACGAAATTTAAGTGTTCAGAATACCAGAACCTATCGAACATTCATTCGATCATTAATTCATTCAGTTTTTATTTTTCAGAAAAAAATACATTTCTGGTAGGGGTACCTGGACAAAAAGCTGTATTTTGACAGCTTGACTGGCACCGCGCAACCTGGAATCTTTTAGCACTTGTGACATTCTGGAGATGAAACAGATTAGTGATAAAAAACATAACCATTAATAACACATACAGGTGACATGCAGAATATCTTTCACATATGTACTAACACACGCATATGTTGTAAATACACAAAATGATCCGAAAATCGGAGAACATCCGCTCACAAATATACTAACAGGAAAAAATTTACAACGTATAAATTTCCAGCAATAATTTAGGTTCGATGTTTAGTCGTGATTGCAAATAAATCCACTTTTGCAGTCTGCAGATTATCCTGATTATCAACATTATTATAAGGCTACATGTTTCAGAAATAATATTTAAGCTGTTTCAAAGTAAAGCCTGTGGTATACTTGTACCTGTTTAAGATACTAGGTAAGTTATGTTGAAAGGTTTGTAACTTGGACCTCGTGGGGAAATGCGGTGTAAACCACAAGTCCGTGCTTCTCGTGCATTTGTTACTTGGTGCGGGTTTTAATGATGCAGTGCGTGTAAGGAAATCGCGAATGGAGCTAGCCGAAAAATAGAACAAACGCAAAATACGACAATTGTACACTTTATGAGAGGCCATAATCTTATAGGTCTGAAATGCAGCGTCAGTGTGTGATAAGTACGGAATGTTTGCAATATATCGAACAATCTTTTTTTTTTGTAATACGTGGATCTTCATCTGATTTGCCATAGTTGTTGTAATCCATACTAAACTGCAGTAGTTGATATGTGCCTGGAAAAGTGCGTGATATATTTGAATTTTGTCAGATGTCGGAAAAATTGTGCGACAACGTGCCATCAGTCCAGCTGCGTGAGATAGTTTTTTGCAGATTACGTTCACCTGTGTATACCAAGACAAACACGCCTCGAAAGTGACGTCCAGTATTTTGTGTTGGTGGACGAATTCGAGTTCCTGCCCTTCATAAAAACGGCGCGATTTATTGTCAGTGGTTTGTTTCTTGCGCGGAACAATGATTTTGCTTTCAGTTGGATTCACTTCAAGTCTATTTTGTTGGGACCAGAAAAACAACTTCTCAAGAAAGATGTTTCATTTTTCTGCCAAAGTGCCTCCAGCTGGACCAGAAAATAAAACAGTGCTATTGTCAGCGTAAATAACGAAATTACGTGAAGCGCATATGTCGGGAATGTCATTTACGAATGTGTTAAATAAGAACTGCCCTAAAATGCTGCCTTGCGGTACACCAGTCTTAATTGCGAGATAAGAAGACCGGTTTTGACATATTGATACTGCCTGACTTCTGTTCGTCAAATAGGTTTTAAAAAGTTCAAGAGCGTTACCACGTATCCCGCATAGTGAAAGCTTCTGTAATAAAAGGTCGCGGCTTACACAATCGAAAGATTTTGTGCAATCAATGAAAAGACCTAGAGTATGGCGGTTTTAATCTATATTGTGTAGTGTACGTTCTCTTATTGTTAATAATGCGCTCTCATTTTATCTGCATTTTCTAAATCCATATAAATCATCTCGCAATATTTTTGAATTTCAAGAAAATTTGTTACTCTTGTTAATATAATTTTTTCCAGTCCTTTTGAAAAAATGGAAATAACACTTATTTGTCTGTAGTTAGTGACTTTGTCGCTATCTCCGCCTTTTTACAGTACAGCTACTTTGCTCTTCTTCATTTCGCTAGGGAACGTTCCGCTTTCCAAGACTAAGTTAAATATGTGAACAAGTACGGGAAGAAGAAAGTGCAGTACATATTTTACAGGATTTACTGGAAGTTAATCTGCATCTTACGTTTTGCTGTTTTTGAAGTTCATAATTGTTTTGTGTACTTCTGGCTCATTTGTTGGTTTAAGGAATACACTTTCGACAGAACGGCTAGCTAAGCTCACTTTACTTATGGAAGCATTCTGTGCAGCGGCATTATTGATGAAGTAATGGTTGAAATATTCCGCCATCGCTTGGCCACTCAGCACTGTGTTGTTACACGGGCTTTGGTTTAGTGGTAGATTTCGAGCAGCCCGACCCAATACATAATTTATTATTTTCCAAGCGCTTTCAATATGTTTTCAAACTATTCCATAAAAAATGTGCTCATAATATGCTTTTTTGGATTGATGAAGTTCTGCGTTCCCTTTGTTACACGCTTTCTTAAAAGTCTTTAGCGCATCCAACGTTCGCGTACGCAGGAAAGAGTTATAAAGGTTATTTTTGCTTTTTATCATTGAGGCATGTAATCAAGTGACCCGCAGCTTTCTTGTCTTTTTAGATGGCCTAAACGATTTAAAAGGAAAATGTTTAGCGTACAAGTTGACAAACATATTGATAAACTCAGAGTAGCCGTCGCCTGCGTTTTTTTTTTTTCGTGAAGACCGACGACCAGTAGTGTGTAGCTATATCACATTGGAAGGACTCGAGAGCGCTATCTGATATCTATTGAACAGGAAAACTTCATTGAGCTGCGTATTTGTGATTTTCTTGTAGCTGGTATAACATGAAAACAGGACAATGGTCACTAATTACCGATGCGATAGTACGAGCTTGAGGGACGATTGTTTCTTAATGTGTAATGATTAGGTCTAGCGCTGTTAATGTAGTTGATGTAGTGAATAGCTTGATGAGAATGTTGAACAAAAGCTTGGTTTTCTCCAGCTACTTGGCATTTGCCTGTCTTCAAATTTTGGTCATGATAGGTAGCTCATCCTGTATAACCGGTTCACGAAAAGCAGCAGAGGCGAATTGCCGTATGGACGATTTGGTGTATGCTGCCGGGACATAGTGTTATACGAGCACCTCCTGTACAACAGCATCAACCATACAGTTCGCGTCGCGAAGCAATGACGAAGACATTTATAGAGGTGCAGTCACGCTGGGATTTCTTAGCCTGCTCCACAATATCTACGTAGCCTTCACATGTGCTTTGCGGTTTGGCTAAGCTACTCGTGTGCTCTGACAGAACGCCCTCAAACACAGCTGCTCAGTCTCACCCTATATTTTCCGTGCTGGCGTTTTCAGAACTTTAATTTGTGGTTCAAAGCTTACACCCTTACCAATGTAGCCTACAATCTACTCCTTTGTTTCCACAAAACGTACACAATATTTGAGATAACTTGGTGGTGTGCCCAAATGAGGCAATTTACAGCAAAATATGCCATTAGCTATTATAGGTAGACAATCTCGAGAGTGGCATGACAGGCCGTCTGCCTACAGAAAACCTACTTAGTTAACGTGATGTTGATTTCAGAAAATACGAATTAAAATCCCCGAATTTCGAAAGATGCTGCAATTACGCGACGTCCTCTGGATTGTTCAACCACGGTGATATATCTTTTCAAACAATTCTAGGCAGTAAGTAAACACGGAAGCATAAAAGATTGGCTTGTTTACTTGTCAAGCGAAGAACGTTGAAGACAGACCCGAATGACTTATCTGAAGGCCAAGGTCGAAATAGTTCATAAATAGTTCTAGAATACAAGAAACTAATGCTGGTTATTTCTTGAGCGTAATGAATTACGGACTATTTAGAATTATAGAAAACAAAATATGTTCTGTGGGACAGAACATGTGTCAACCCTCGGCCAGATGCTTATGAATGACGTGAGAGCTGCTGACCCATCACCACACGACTAATATATTAGCGCGCTTATTGGGCCACGATCTCACTTAAACTTCACGCTGTTACCTCGTGTGGTCGCCTCATTCGTAAGCAACAAGTAATTTGATCGCACCTGTAGAAGACAGCCAATCGACTCTCTCACCGTCACCCACAGGGGTGCGCTGCAGACAGCGTCCAAAAAAAAAGACGACGGCTCGGCACTAAAAGTATTCGCACCTCCCAGCACACCGCTATAGGTAGAGACCACAACGAAGTGACAGCAAGCAGGCGGCCATGCGAGCAAGTAAACCTGTGAGAATGAATTGGTTGCTGGAGGTAAATTTTTGTAGTTTGATTGAGTTATGCGTAGCGCGATTTACGCAGCTGCAGCTCCCGAATCTAAAACAACAAGAAGGTAATCGCAACGCTGAACCGTCACGGCTCAAGAACCATCACACCCTAAGTAAACGGGAATTACGTCACGAGTGCCAATTTCTCCCTTGGGGCTTAGTAGGCCAAACTCCGAGAAGAAAAAAACAAAGAAAAAATGAAGCCTGCTTCCATGGCCATGGTTTTGTTGATGCGCGAGGGCGAAACGCCATCCCGCCTGTTGTCTGTTTTGCACTCGACGACGACGACTTCCTATGCAGGCGCCAATGCAAAGCAACACCGCTTGCATTTATTTTTTACGATTGTTATCATCTTTCACATTTTGATTTGAACACCTTTCGGCTTCTAATTTTTTTTCCTAATCACAACATATGCGTAACGCATGTCCGAGAAACCTTATCATCTTTTGTTCAAGACGCGTTAGCCAGAATGCCATGCCACGCGGCTATATTGTTTCGGCAAAACATACCTAGACTGGAAAAAGTGGTTTATTCACTTTCTTTATTAGCAGCGTAACGCACAGCAAGGTATTCAATACACAATACAATAATGTAGAGCTGAGTATCTCATTGGCTAGCTCAAATCAGCGCAGTCTGTACTACGATCATACATACGGAAGACAGCTTCCTATAGTTTGTCATAGAAAATTGCTACAGAGGCCACCTTTGCATTCAGTGCACAACGCTACTCTACCTAAGAAATTTTTGTCGAAACAGCTATTTGTTAATATTAAGAAGAATATCAAGAGCAGCATATGCCCATTTTTCGCATACCTGTAACAAAAGTTTTCTTTGCTATTCCATACAACGGGTATGCTTGCTAGGCGAAACAACATGCTATACCTAGTCAATTTTCTGCATAGCCCTCCGTGTGCTAATGTGCCGATAAATATCCAGCAAACCATATAAAATATGTCTAGTCTGTGACACACAACATGTAAGACTACTAGAGCGTCATTCAGATCTTTGTCATTGCGAACAGCGTATCAATACAATATTCCTCGCAAGCATATTGCAAGTTTTCCCTAAAATTTCTTATGCAGTTCGTTTGTTCTGTCGTCATCTAGGCATAACTGGTACAGTTCCAAGACTAACAAATGGAGGTTTTTTTTTGTTTTGTTGAGAAACAGTAAATGCAGGAGCATCATTGGTCGATTGGTGGTTGATCGTCAGATAGCTTGGGCAATGACAGAGTGATGCAGAAAGGTAATATTTAATACATAGCTTCGCGACATAGAGAAATATTTTGAAAAATAAACGCAAGTCAGTTGCATTCAGTGCGTTAGAGCAAGCTGAGCGGAAGAATTAAATTGTGTATTGTTTCAAGACCTTCTAATACGCTCAATGTACATTATGCACTTTCTTTAACAGACCATATAGGCTCAGTTTTTTAGAGCTACATTGCCTGGAAGCCATTCATCATGGGAATTTCAGTGTCGACACAATAAGGTGGAGAAAACATTTCAACTTTTGTAGAACACTCTTTTCTGGCACAGCATGCTTTTCTTACTTAATAAGATTATTCGTGAACTTGTTGAAACAAGACACCCTTCCCACTTTTGCCATATTATTGAAACCACTAAAGACAATAGCGCTGAGCAACATTAGCACTTGCGCAACTTACCTGAAATAAGCTCAACAAGATTCTGGCATCACAAGGTCAATGTATGGCCGCTATGTAAGAATCTTTGAAGAGGAGGGTGCAAGTGTGTGAGCAATCACTGTCTGCACAAAGAATACGTTGAAATATGCTTATGCAAATCTTGAAATACACCGAAATATTTTCTAAACATAGGCTAGTCAGGGGCCGCTCTAACAACTATCTGAATTACAAAATAGAATAAAATTGTAAGAAGATGCTTCTTGATGTTGAAGCTATTGGAGCGTTCTTTTTGCAGCGGGTTTTGACTCACGCTGTTGTTTGAGATCTAGATTGATGTCATTTATGTGCAGCAAAAGCCAGGCATAAGGGCACCACTGCATCAGGTCTATGCGACACTTATCAGACCAAAATAGGTCATATAGTAGACTGCTGTTTATTTTATCTTTCAGTATATTGAACCCACCGCACATCTGCGCGTCCACACCAAGATGCTCCTGAAGACACTTCTCAATGTCCTTCCCTTCAATTTAAGATATTGGAGCATCACCTGGCACGGCAAACGTTTGTAAAACCCTGGACTCACCCAATAGATCAACTTCTTTAGAGCTTCCTTCGCGGCATTGTTCCAGTAGCTCTTTAACTTCGCTGACTTCCTATACCTTTGTGTGTCGTCTCTCAGTCGTTTGATGACGCCTGCGGTCTCTGGTGAGTATATTTAAGGCTTCTCGCCTCGCTTCGGCAGTGTAGGTCCTGTAAAGACAGAAACAGACAGAAACTATCTATCGTTCGTTGCGACCGCGATGGCCGGGGAGGGGGCGTTGCCATAGCTATTAAAGAAGGCTTATCATTTAAGAAAGACGAAGGAATACCCAAACACGAGAGTGTGTGGTGCAGTATTACTATCAATGGAATGTCAGTGTTCGTTGGCGGCATATACCGACGATCAATTGCGCCAACTGACTATCTTGCTGAATTGCACGACTTTCTGTGCCGTAAAATTAACGAGCGTACTAAGCTAATCTTAGTCGGAGACTTCAACTTAACTGGGATTGACTGGGGAACTCTGACAATTGGTGGAAACGAGCACAATAGTTGTGAAATGCTTCTGAATATTATGTTTACTTTTTCTTTAACCCAGCTTGTTAGGGAGCCAACGCGTATACAAGGGCAAGCAAGCTCCATTCTTGATCTTGCTTTCGTTTCCAAGACGCTAAACCCTGATATCAGTATCGAAAATGGAATCTCGGACCATAAAATGCTTTTACTTACTTTTGAAAACTTCAGTTTCAGTCCCAACCAAATCCCCAGCATATCTCGTATATCTGTCAAGGATTACAGCAGGGCAGACGATGTCAGTGTTATTGATTACATTGAAATAACGCTAGATAGTCTTTTACAGTCGGGATTTGAAAACGTGAATGACTTATGGTTAAAGCTGAAACGAATAGTAGCGTACTGTGAAGAAAAATCTATCCCATCAATAAAAAAACGAGTAAACAGGAAGACACCTTGGATTAAACGCAGTATTATCCACCTCAAAAAAAGTTACAAAGAATGCGTAAAAAGAAAACCAATGTCGATGCTATAAATGAACTTTCGCAACTGCTCAGAGCAGAAATTTCTTCAGCAAGAAGCAATTTCTTCACAAATACGCTGACCAATTTTATGACACAGGAGCCAGAAAGTTCTGGCGTTACCTGGCAAAACCGGGGGCGTCTATCGACCAAATGGAAATAGACGGAGCCATTACGGGTAACGCAAATTGTATCGCGAACGCCTTTAATCCCTATTTCCAGTCTGTGTTCACCCGTGCTTCTACCTCAGAGTTCAATCAAGCGGAATACTCCCGCATGCCTGACCTTGTCATAACAGAATGCGGCATTCTTAACTTACTGCTACAGCTTGATGAAAGAGAAATCGCCTGGGCCCGACGGATTACCCAATGCTTTTCTAAAGCGATACGCGCAACATCTGTCTCCCCTTCTTCAAAAAATTTTCTCCATATCCATGGCAACAGCATTCGTGCCCGCCGACTGTCTTTGTGCGAAAGTGGTCCCGGTGTTCAAAAAAAATGGGAATAGGCTCTTGGTGAGCATGTACAGGCCTATATCACTAACTAGCTCTTGCTGCAAATAAATGGAGCATGTAATTAACAAAGCAGTCATAGCTTACTTAGAAAGCAACAAGCTTTTATATGTAAACCAGCACGGCTTTAGGAAGGGACTATCAACAGTTACGCAATTACTTGAAATTACACACGACTTCGCGGCTGCTATTAACTCTGGTTTGCAAGTGAATGCAGTGTTCGTTGACTTTGCAAAGGCTTTTGATTCTGTCCCACATTGTAAATTAATTGAGAAGCTTAAAATGATTGGTATTAATTCAAACATAGTTTCCTGGATTGCAGCTTACCTCTCAGGCCGTACTCAATACGTCGAAATAAAAAGGCCAAATCCATTAGCCTAGACGTTTGCTCTGGTGTTCCACAGGGATCAGTATTAGGACCTACACTTTTTTTTAATATATATAAATGACATTTTCTCCTGTGTCACTTCAGATGTTGTACTGAGATTATTTCCAGACGACTGCGTTGTATACACTACGGTTCGTTCACAAGATGACGAAAATAATCTGCACTTAACACTGACTAACATTGATTCTTGGCGTAAAACTTGGGATATGAAAATAAATGTAAGCAAAACGTCATCTGTCACCATAACAAGGAAAAAAACTCCCATCTATTTTACTTACCTTTTATCAGGATCCGCTGTGACGCGTAATAATAAAGTAAAGTACTTGGGGGTAACGTTTACTGAAAAATTGAGTTGGGAATCACACGTAGATAACATATGTACAAAAGCATACCGACAACTTGGATTCATCCGACGAAAATTGTCAGCTGCACCAGCGCATGTAAAACTAAACGCCTATATGACTCTAGTAAGACCCATCCTGGAGTACAGCGCCATAGTTTGGAACCCCCATCAGTCTTACCTGAAAACGACACTTGAAAGAATCCGAAGCCTAGCACTTCGTTTTATTTATTCCCGTTACTTCCGCTACGATAGCGTGACACTTCTCCGTAACATCTCGATGTTAGAATGCCGACGACTAACTGCATGTATGAAATTTCTTTTCCTGTTATATCATGATTGCATCAACATAACTAAAGACGTGTACCTAAAACCACCTCAGCACCGCTCCAAAAGAATCAATCACGACTTGTGCATACGGCCATTTGCTGCTAGATGTAATTTATTCAAATTTTCTTTTTTCCCCGTTCCATAGAACTATGGAATAGCCTGCCCCGACATATTGTGAATGAAGTGTCAATTGATGTTTTTGTTGCGCATGTTGAATCTTTCTTTGAAAATGCTTTCGTAAATGTGTTGTAGTCATAGCCTTCTTCATTATGAGTCACGGATTGTATGATTCTACAGCTCTGCACACTTTTTGATTCTATTATTTATATAAGTTTTGTATCTTTTCATTCATGTTCCGGAACACCAAACCTGTTGTACCACTTATTGTACATACCACTCCTGTCAGAGCCTGAGAAAGGCTCACAGTATTATGAAATAAATAATAAATAAATAAAAAAAACATCTTGTCAGCCTACTTGGCGAATTTCCATCGAAGTTGCATGTTGTGTCAAGGAACACTACACGCAGGCGCAAAGGAAAAGCACAGCGCCCTGTCTATAACTGAGTGTCATGCTCCACTGTAAAACGAATTTCATCAGCAGCACATGTGTACCACATGACGTCGCTTCACGTTTATGGAAACACGACATGAAAACACTGTTCATTATCAAATTTGTAGTGCGTGGGCCGAAAAATGGAACTCTTTTCCTAAAATAGTACATTTAATCCATGCAGCTTGGCTCTCGTTATGTTTGATTGCATGATTTCAAGTAGAAATATGCCTCGAAAATTTATTGGGCAAAGTTCAAAGTTTTAGCGCTTTTATATATTCATTTAAGGTCTTAGTCATTGTTGTTTTCGCAATATCTGGATGAGAATATGAGACGCCAGCTTTCTTGAGCAATGAAAGCTATGATCCACCTTGTTAGGGATTAGGTGATTGAGGGCGCTTTTTTTTGTTCGGCTTGATTTTTCGGCAAAATACGCGTAAGAGCATTACCAAAGTATTGAAATCCATGGCAAAACTAGATTCCAATAGTTTAAAGCTGCTGGGCAACGGAGCATTGTAGTTTTCGCTCCGGAAGAATATCTACTATAAAGCGGCGAACCAAGCTCTAGGAGAAGACGGCTTCGCGGGGTAAGAACTGGCTTTGCCGGATCGTATAATGTAGCGCCAAATGTGGCGCTATATTTTACGAACGTGAATTTGCTCATTGTCAGCGAAAACTGTTTGGCTTTTTAGTTAAGCCTATGTAATCGGTAACATCGCGCATTGCAGGTGAGCAAGTGATAACTAGAAACAAGCACGCGGTTTCTTAGTGCACACGGATCAAACTTTGCTGCGTAACGTCACAGGCCACCCGGCGCCGTAGCACATGACGAGGAAAGAAACAGTGCTCGCCGTACTCATGTAACTTGGGTCGTCCCCTATCAAGTGATTTTTCTACAAAAATATTGCGCTACAGAAGCACAGATTGGCAACTACTAATAGACAGTTCTAGAATAGCATTTGCATCCAAACGTAAACGCATTACGTACGTAAGGAAGTAACGTCGTCCTCACTGCGCATTCTCCGAGAGTTATTGGGTTTCTGTGGCTTGCGTGCGCTGTGATACCGTACGTTATCTTGGAGTTTAACCTTCATAATGGTTACGGACGCTAAGATATAGTGTTGTCGAACATGGCGGCAGCCTTGGCTCCCGCTTCAGGGTAAATTCTCGTAATGGCTACGCTTTCACTCGCGTTGATCACCAGTAACTATTGTAATGAGTTTCTGATTTTTCTAAACTCACCTGAAAAATTAGCTATGGACGCATGCGAATCCATTTTCTAACATCGTTCGGCAATTCTGGCGCCCGTAGGCCTAACGAGATGCGTTCAAATTGCAACAGCAATATGGTTACTAGTGGATCATCTTGGCTTGGATACGTTAGGCTCGAGGCAACAGAGGGTGCCCCTTTTTTATATTGTCTTCTTTACGTTTGCGTTTCTATACGGTAAACTAAATGACTTGAATGGACGCGCACTGTAAACTCCCAAAGGTGCTTAGGTTTAACGTACGTAGGGCGACAAACGTTTTCTAAAATTGAATAATAACTCGTTTCCCTAACCCTGTTCGATCAGGGACCGCTTTTCAACTCCAAGAGTTGCCACAGACGATCACAACATGGTCTGCGTAAACCCTTCCTGTAAAGTTGTCCTTGCAGAGGCTGTAGCCGTTGTACATCTGCTCCCATGTCAGCCCCGCCAGGACTCCCAATTAAGCATAATTTCGCCATATGTCACATCTGAAACATGGGTTAAATTCCACGTGGTCATCATTAAATAACATTTAAAAGCGAAAGCGGAGTTAAGAGTAAGAAGCGAGTAAGAAATTTTGCCTTTATAGGCAGAGGTTGAAAACAGAAGCGAACAAATGTCGTCCAATAAGTAACTAGAAGTTTTTGTTATTCAGAACGCATCAATTTTTTTTTTACTTCTACCGTATTTATGACTATTCAAATGTGATAATGTAATAAGAAAGGCTGGTCACCGGGATGCTCTCCAGCATAACCATATTGTGCTGCAAGCATTCAAATGCTTTCGTCAGATATAAATTGCAAGCTTTCTACCCGTGGAAAATAGGAAGAGCAGTCGCTAACATATACCGAAGCGAAATTTCCGTCACCACGTCAGCTAGCAACAATCGGCCTACTAGCTTCAGTTTCTTACAACACCGCAGAAAAACGTGCCGGACTAAAAGGAAAAAGGTGGCATTCACTTGAAAACAAACGTTTCGTTTGTTTTGATGTTTAGTTTCGTCATATAGCTGTTTTGTTAAGCGTAGCGTTTGTTTCTTCATAACGACTGCAGAAAAAGTGTGCTTACCTCTCGTCCGCTGGGAAACGGAAAAATTTTGCCTTGCTGTTCTTACCGGAGTCACCACACCACACAGCTACGCAGAACGTCTTGCGCCCTTTCCTCAGTTTTGCCGAAATTTGAGGAACATTCGGAGGCACCGAAAGGATGTTTTAAACTGCAGAGATCATGAGTAAGCGTGCAAGTGCCGACAAAATAGCAGGAGCAGACGAAGAAAATGGCCGTCGAAGCGATAACAGCGAAGCTCCGCCCATTGACGTAACACATGAAGCAACGAAAACATACGAAATGCCGAAACAGAAAATAGGAAAAAAGCATATTTTATTTTCACACCTAATTGCATCACTTATGTAGGTTAAAAAGATGGAGCCACATACGTAAAACTTCTTGAATTTTGTTTTGGCTACCAGTACTATGGCGACACTTTATTGCCAATACGTAAGGAGCCCCACTGTACACCAACTAGTACCGTTACCTAGACAGCCCGGCGCACGGTATGGGAGGAATCTGGAAGCTGGTTTGTGACCTACATCACTGCTCTTGCTTCAGAAGATGTATTGGCTATATTTTGCCTTTGTTGGCGTCTCGCGCTATGTGAAGTAATTTCAAACGTGTGATTGGTTTTGTGCGCGCTGTAAACAAACATGTGGCCCGCGCGTTGTGTATTAGCCGTGCGCAAGCTGCACGGAAAGCGATGGAACACGCTGGAAGATGGGTCAGCGGAGGCTGATATGAGCAGCGGAAACGTACCTCGTATCCGCGGTCGGAAGTACTGTCACCATTGAAAGTTTCAGGGAAGTGCCCGGTTATTTGGTGTTTGTTTCTGTGATCACGTGGTATTGTTGGCTGTAGAAATAGTTCACTATGATTCGACTGCGTAATTCACTAATGAAAGCGCAAAAGCAGCTGCCCTCGTAGTACGCCTGTATAGTTCTGCATAGTTGCTGAACTCCTGAAGTTTCAGAAATGTAGTGATATTGCATGTTCAGCGCTTATAACAGGGTCGTTCGTACTTAAGTGAAATCAGGTCGCCTATTTTTTTTTGTATTGCGTAAAAAAGAAGTCACGACTGGCTTCACTGTTCGATAGCACTGGTGCGATATTGGCACTCTCTGGCGTGCTCATGTGCTGCTGTTGCTGCTTGCGGCCCTTCTGCATGTTGTGGGGCGACCTTTCTTTCTCTCTCTATCTCTCTCTCGCGGCGTGTGTGTGTATGTGTGTGTGTGTGTGTGTGTGTGTGTGTGTGCGCGGGTGTGTGTGCCTGTGTGTGTGTGTGAATGTCTGTGTCTGCACACGTGTTTGTATACGGGTCTCTGCGTGTGCGTGCACGTCCTAGTTTACGTGCGTGGCTCTCCTAATGTATGCGCCTATTTGTGTTTATAAGTGTGTGTGCGTGCTTGTGTGTATGCCGCGTGTTAGCGATTGCGTGTACTTGCGTGTGCGTGCAAGTACGATTTTTGTGTTTGCGTGTGTATTGTATACGCTGGTTGACTTTACGCTCAATAAACCTGTTCAAAATTTGCTCAACGGCTGCGCCTCCCCCTCGTCCCTGAAAACCCACCTTGGTATTGATCTACCCTGGAACCCTGCAATATTAGGCGCTATTGGTCAGAAGGACTTCCAGTGGGAAGGCGTAAGTTGTAAGCTTACTCCGCTTTCCCTGCTTTGCACTGATTATTCAATTTCATGGAATATTATTGTGAAATACACGTTTCATGAACAGCAAAAATAAGTGAATAAGATATCTGGTAGTGTGTATTCACGGTTAGGCTAATGTCGAGCTTAAAACCTTGTATTTTCCAATTGCCCAAATTTCGGTTGAAGTCGACATTAGCTAAATGGGGTGACAGTGGGTGAACTGAATAATCCCCGTATCCGGTGCATTCGCGGCCCGTTGAAAATCAACTGGTGGTTACAAATAATCTGCAGTCCACCACTAGGCCGTGCCTGATAATCATATGTTTGTTATGCCACATAAAACTCCGAGTTCAAATAGATAACCACCTAAATTGTGAATATCTGGTTATTCGAGATGTTCCAGGTATATATCATTCAGTTCCTGTGATTTATTAATTAAAAATAGTCATAAAATATGAATTGCTGAAGTTTGCGCCTCTCTGGGTGATTTGCATGTCCATAGAGAATTGTTCCTTATAGCCATAATAAAATTCACAAAGATGGATTTTAAAACATGCTCTGGCTCTCAAGAGTATATATATATATATTGTCACGTGGTGGTTACATTGAAGCACACAGTAGCAATACGGTGACCGACGGATCCGACTTTTATTGGGCGAACCTGTGCCCGCAAAACAGGCTACACTTACTGCACAACGATAGCGGCGAACACGGTCGGCGATCGAACGAAAATATGATCAGCGCGACAAGTCCTTCGGCTTTTTAGATCAGTCGTCGAACGTTCAAGAGTAATCGCTGGGAACCGCATGCCTTTCACGAAGTTTTACGTCGTTCGCGTCGCGCATACATGCAATCAAATTACACGAGGTTCGGCGACAACAGACAGCGGATGAAAGCACCGATAAGATTCTAGAAACTTGTGGACGCGTCCTGTGCCGAGCGATAACATTTCGTGGACGGTAACAGCGCTCGCCCGTAAAAGATAAACCACTTCACGTGTCACTACCCCCCTCTCATAAGGCATCGTTCCGACGCCGCAAACATAACAGGAGAGCAAAACCCAAAAGGACACTTGTTAAACAAAGTAACAACAAAGAAACGAAGTCCAAGGTGACAGTCGAAAAAAATATCCAAATTCCAGCTGTGCGACGTCCCCAAAGTTAATTAGCGCTTGTGAAACGCTTTAAGACGGGCAACATGAAGTACTTCGGGTCGTGAGTGGCGCCGCTGTGAATGCGAAATGCTGTCTGGCATGACCTCATAGTGCGGTTCGCCAACACGTCAGGTGACCTTGTAGGTGACCTTGTTGTCCTCGCCGACGTATTGAGGTCCAAACCCAAACACGGTCGCCGGGTCGGTACTCGACAAAGCGTCGTCGGAGGTTGTATTGTCGGCTGTCGGTACGCTGCTGGTTGTTGATTCGCAGGCGGGTGAGCTGTCGGGCTTCTTCGGCGCGTTTGAGATAGGTAGCGACGTCAAGATTCTCTTTGTCGGTCACGTGCGGCAGCATGGCGCCGAGAATCGTCGTCGGGTTCCTGCCGTAAACCAGCTTGAACGGCGTGATCTGTGTTGTTTCGTGCACCGCCTTGTTGTAAGCGAAGGTTACACACGGCAGAACCGCGTCCCACGTCTTGCGCGCGATGTCGACGTACATTGCTAGCATGTCGGCGAGGGTCTTGTTCAAGTTCTCCGTGAGACTATTCGGCTGTAGGTGGTAGGCAGTTGTCCTCCTGTCGTTTGTCTGGCCGTATTGCAGAATGACTTGGGTGAGCTCTGCTGTGAAAGCCGTTCCTCTGTCGGTGATGAGGACTTTTGGAGCACCATGTCGCAGCAAGATGTTCTCGACGAAAAATTTCGCCTCTTCTGCTGCGCTGCCTTTCGGTAGAGCTTGAGTTTCAGCGAAGCGGGTGAGATAGTCCATCGCCACTACGATCCACTTATTTCCGGAAGTTGATGTCGGAAACGGTCCCAACAAGTCTATCCCCATCTGCTGAAAAGGTCGCTAAGGGGCTTGATCGACTGTAGTAATCCTGCTGGCCTTGCCCCAGGTGTCTTGCGTCGCTCACAGTCTCGGCATGTCTTGACGTAACGGGCGACATCGGCGGTAAGGTGTGGCCAGTAATACCTTTCTTGTATCCTCGATAGCGTCCGGGAGAAACCGAGGTACCCAGCGGTCGCATCGTCATGTAGGGCATGCAGTACTTATCGATGCAGCGCCTACGGAACAACAAGAAGGTAGTTGGCGCGGATTGGGGGCAAGTTCTTCTTCACGAGTAGGTTGCTTTGAAGCGGGAAAGAAGCCAATTCACGCTCAAATGCACCAGGGACAGCGCAGGTGTGCCATTCCAAATACTCGACGAAGGCTTTTAGCTCCGGGTCTGCTTGTTGCTGTTTGGCGAAGACTTCCGCCCTTATTATTCCGAAGAGGGGGTTGTCATCCTCGTCATCTTGCAGTGGCGGGTCAATGGGCGCGTGAGATAGGCAATCGGCATCTGAGTGTTTTCGTCCGGATTTTGTAGGTTACACTGATGTCGTATTCTTGTAGTCTGAGGCTCCACCGCGCCAGTCGTCCTGAATGGTCTATTTGTTTAGCTAGCCAACACAACCCATGATGGTCGCTGGCCACATTGAATGGCCTCCCATATTGGTAAAGGCAGAATTTCGCTATTGCCCAAATGATCGCAAGGCATTCCATTTAGGTCATAGAATAATTGCCTTCCGCTTTTGACCGCAACCGGCTAGCATACGATATCACCCGTTCATGTCCGTCTTTCCTCTCGACTAGGACGGCACTGAGGCCTAGGCTACTGGCGTCAGTGCGGATTTCGGTATCGGCGTCCTCGTCGAAGTGTGCAAGTACGGTCGGCGAATGTATGCGTCGTTTGAGTTCTTGAAATGCATCGGCCTGCGGCGTTTCCCACTTGAACACGACATCACATTTGGCTAGATGTGTTAGCGGTTCCGCGATGCGTGAAAAGTCCTTGACAAAGCGCCTGTAGTAGGCCCACATGCCAAGGAATCTATGCACTGCCTTCTTGTCGATGGGCTGCGGGAATTTTGCGATGGCAGCTGTCTTCAGCGGGTCGGGGCGGACTCCAGATTTGCTGATGACGTGGCCTAGAAAAAGAAGCTTGCCATAAGCGAAGCGCCATTTTCCGGCTTTAGAGTAAGCCCTGATGACCTGATGGCCTCTAGTACTGTTGCAAGCCGCCTAAGGTGATCGTCGACATTTGCGGCGAAGACAACGACGTTATCTAAGTAAACCAGACAGGTCTCCCACTTCAATTCAGCTAAAACCGTGTCCATCACGCGCTGGAACGTTGTAGGCGCCGAGCACAGTCGAAATGGCATAACCTTTAACTCGTATAGGCCGTCCGGGAGATGAAGGCGGTCGTTTAGTGATCTCTTTCGTCGGCTTCTATTTGCCAACAGCGAGACTTGAGGTCCATCGAACAGAAGTATTTAGCGCTGCAGAGCCGATCCAATGTGTCGCCTATGCGTGGGAGCAGGTATACATCTTTCTTCGTGATCTTGTTCAGACGACGATAATCGGCGCAGAAACATAGGGTTCCGTCCTTTCTCTTCATTAATACTACAGGAGATGCCCACGGGCTTTTCGACGGCTGGATAATGTTGTCGCGCAGCATTTCGTCGACTTGCTGCCTTATGGCTTCAAGTTCTTGCGTAGAAACTTGATAAGGGTTCTGGCGGAGTGGTCGACCACACTCTTCGGTTATTATGCGATGCTCGTGGACTGGTGTTTGTCGAATCCTTGATGACGTCAAAAATCACTCTTTGTATCGTCGAAGTAGACTTCTGAGCTGTTGTTGCTTAAACGTGGAGAGATGTGGATTTATGTCACAGTCTTGTTCGGGAACTACGGTCATCGGTGTAGGTGCGGCAGAATCCGAGAGGACAAATCCATTGCTGGTTTGCAGAATTTCTTCGATTTATGCAATTGCCGTGCCCTTTTTGATGTGCTTGAACTCCTTGCTGAAGTTTCTCAGCACCTCTTTCGTGTTTCCTCCGTGCAGTCGAGCGATCTCTCTTGCGATGCGAATTTCGAGGTCGAGCAGTAGACGTTGGTCACCTTCGATGACGCCTTCTATGTCAGCGGGTGTTTCGGGGCTGACCGAAATAACAATGCTGGTGTGACCCGGGATGCTCACTTGATCTTCGAGCACACTGAAGGCGTGGTGACTACGAGGGCTCTCTGCCATATCGCTTTATCTTCCGACGGGGTTATTGACTTCGACTTCAGGTCGATGATTGCGGCGTATAGGTTCAGGAAGTCCATACCAAGAAAGACGTCTCGTGAATACTGTTGGAGGATAACGAAGGTGGCAGGGTTAGTCCGGTCATGAATGGTAATTCTTGCCGTGCAGATACCAGTTGGCGTGATGAAGTGTCCTCCAGCGGTCCGAATTTGCGAGCCTTCCCATGCGGTCTTAACTTCCTTCAGCTAGGCGGCGATGGGCCCACTATTGACGGTGCAATCGGTTCCTGTGTCTACTAATACGGTGACTGCGTGGCCGTCGAGAAGCACGTTGAAGTCGGTGCTTCTTTGTCTTGCGTAACAGTTAAGCCTTGGCGTCGGACTGCGGCTGCATCGCGTTGACCTGTGGCTGGTACGTGCGTCGTCAGGTCGTCTTTTGTCGGCGTATTATTTGCTTCCAGACTACGTCGAGATGGTCGCGTCTCGTTGACATGTCATCTAGACAGGATTTTCGGAGTATTCGTCAGCGGCGAAGGATCTTCATCCGTTCGACAAACAACAATCTCACCTCCATCGGCTGCTGCTTTTAATTTTCCGCATATGGGCTCGCAGAGCGGCCCCGTGCTGGCAAGTGTATGGACGGCGCTGCGGCGGCAGGTAGCGGCCTAGTGACGGCTGCCCGGTCGTCGATGGCTCCACTGAGTAGCGGCGAGGTAGTCGGCGATGTCACGAGGGCCGTCAATTGCACCGCACCGAGGGTGCAGTGCGTTGACGGCGAACTTTCGCAATTCCAGGTCGCGGTATATGCATCGCCGGTACACATGGCCGGCTTCACCGCAGTGGTAGCAGAGCGGGCGGTGGTCAGGAGCGCGCCCAAAGTCTGTATTTCTTGGGTAGCGGCGCTGGGCGACGGGTGGGCGTGAGGGCGGCGGCAGCGGTTGTTGACGGAGTTGCGGCGTTACAAGGCCCTGGCGCGGTCGTGGAGGGGGACCTTGACGGCGGGCGACGGCCGCGTAGGTCATCGCTTCTGGATGGGGCTGCGATGATTGGGGTTGCACCTCGGGAACTCCGAGCGATCGCGGGACTTCTTCTTTGACAATTTCGGCGATTGAGGCCACTTGAGGCTGCGATGAAGGGAAGATTCTTTGAAGCTCCTCTCGTACGACTGCCCTTATGGTTTCGCACAGGTCGTCGGTGGCCATTGATTGAATTGCGGCGCAGCTTGTTGGTGTGGTGCGGCGGTCGAATTGCGATTACACAATTCCAGTGTCTTCTCCGATGCTCGTCACCTCACGAAGAAACTTGTCGACTGTCTTCGGTAGGCTTCTTACCATTCCAACGAAAAGTTCCTCCTTCACACCACGCATCAGTAGGCGGACTTTGTTCTCCTCGGACATTTCGGGGTCGGCGTTGCGGAACAGACGCCTCATTTACTCAGTGAATATCGCGATCGTCTCATTCGACAGCTGCGCTCTGGTCTCCAGCAGAGCTTGGGCTCGCTCTTTTCGCACAACGCTTGTAAATATTTGCAGGAAGCCGCTTCGGGAAAGGTCCCACCTCGTCAAGGTGGCTTCTCGATTCTCTAACCACGTCCTGACGGCGTCGTCCAATGCGAAATGGACATGTCACAGCTTGTCGTGGCTTTCCCAGCTGTTAAACGTCGCGACCTTCTCATACGTTTCCAGCCAGCTTTCCGGGTCCTCAAATGTGGAACAGCAAAACGTCGATAGTTCACTGGGCTGCTGAAGGATAATTGAGGCTGCTGCGACTGCCATTGGGGATGTCTTCTTGGTCGTTTCTGGGCAATCCTCTTGGACTGTCTTCTTGGTCGTATCTGATAGAAGACCCTGTTCCGGGGGCCACTGCTCTAGCCGGCAGCTTGGCCGGTGTTCAGGGACGACGTTGCTGTTGTCTTTGCGGTCCGGGCCTGGATTACAGCTTGTCGAGGCGTCCGGTAAATGAACGTAAATCACCTCCACCAGATGTCACGTGGTGGTGACGTTGAAGAACACAGTAGCAATACTGTGAACGACAAAACTAACTTTTACTGGGCGAACCTGTGCCCACAAAACAGGCTATACTTATAGCACAAAGATAGCGGCGAACACGGTGGGCGAGTGTTGAAA
The DNA here is from genome assembly GCF_050947875.1 of Dermacentor variabilis. Taxonomy (NCBI): domain Eukaryota; kingdom Metazoa; phylum Arthropoda; class Arachnida; order Ixodida; family Ixodidae; genus Dermacentor; species Dermacentor variabilis. Next base: position 94,210,705 of record NC_134574.1, on the reverse strand, counting down.
ATCTGATCAGCGGGTCGAGCGTGTAGTTTTTATAGATTAGTGGTGAAACGTTGTAAAGCAATCTCTGAGACCCGCATGCCTTCCACAAAATTCTACGCCATTCTTGTCGCGCATACATGCATTCAGATAACACAAGGTTCGGCGACAACAGACAGCGGATAGAAGCATCGATAACACTCGAGAAACTTGTAGACGCACCCTGTGCTGAGCGATAACATTTCGTGGACGGTAAACGCGCTGACCCGTAAAAGATAAAGGAGTTCACGTGTCAATGTATATATATATATATATATATATATATATATATATATATATATATATATATATATATATATATATATATATATATATATATATATATATATATACGCGTGTGTGGGTGTTTCTGTATGTTCGTGTGGGTTGGCCAGCGGGGGGCGGTGAGAGAGAGGGAAATAGACTCCAGAAGGCACGACTTGTGTCAAGCATGGTCTTGAACAGCACCCTTGCCACATGGTTAACGTGGTTTAAAAATTAAATTTAGACTTCAAAGAGTTGCCACGTTATGCTCACACTTTTCTCGTGCATTTCCAACTAAATCGCCGCAGAATTTTTTAAGTTCAGGTGCGCTGCTTAGCCACAATTTGCAAAAAAATACAATAACCAATCAAATGTGCATGATTGACGCCAGTTAGAGCCAGCCTAGTAGTGCAAGTCACTGGTTCGGTCTACTGCAGATTTGCACTGTGGCTCTAAGAATGGTCATGCCATTCAACTTAGCTTCTTAAGAAATATTTGCAGACACTTCCATCACTGGTAATAACCTTATAAAGCCTTAAAACCTTAAAAGCCTTAAATAACCTTAACAGGAATCTTAAACTAGGCAAACGACGTTGGCCCAGCACCGGTAACAGCGTATGAGCATGCAAGCATGCAGCTGTATGGAACAGAGTGTCTACCAACCGCGAAAACTGGGAAAACCAATAATTCCCTGGGATTTTGAGTAGTCTAGAAAAACACAATGAAAACTAAGGGAATTAGTGCTTCCATCAAGCAAAATTTGCTCTATTTTATTTAAAGAAAACGAAAGTCGGTGGTAATGCTTGCTCGAGTGACAGACAGGAATCGTAACGAATCGTATTTGACGTCGTCTCGTCGACTAGTGGAGTTTGCAGCAGGCAGTCAACAAACGACTTTCCGGACGCCCGATAATTAGAACTCCTTTGCGGCACCACCATGTACCCCATGGAATCAATATATTAGAATGTCTGAACTTTCAGATGCAAGCACCCTTTGGCGTCCAATTTTCCGCACTTTTTTCTGTGACCGCAGGTCCAAAACGTATTTTCAAAGTCACCACCGCTGTTGTTTTCATTACCTCGCTGCCTGGAACCAGTAATTTCACTCGCCGATTCGCTGGCAGCCGTAGCCACCACTGCGGCAACGATACGCCTAGCTGCTTCCACATTCGCTATTAAGCTTCTTGCCATTTAGTGCCGTGTTTTCGCATTGAAAGAATTGGCCGCTGTCAGCAATGGCACCCTGTCCACCCTTATAAAAGGCGCGATTGACTTCGAAGCTGGGAAGAAGGAGGAAAAAAACTTTATTTAAGGCCAACACTAAGATCCAGAAAAGTAGAGCGCTTGCCCCGCTAAGGCTCGTTGTTCATCCGCCGAGTCCGGGTAAAGCCAAGCACTACAGGAACGAAGGGAAGGGTAAGGGAAATAAGGAGAGGTAATGACAGTGTTACATGAGTACAGAATGTTTTCTGCACCTGCCCTTATCTCCGGACAGTTGGGGCAGTGTGCTTCGCTACGCCAACCGAATTTGTAGACCATTAGTGACATGAGAAGAGTGTTCGTTTGAACTTTACGAAGGACGCGCTTGTTCCGTGTTGAGTGAAGGATGAGGTTAGGGCAAGATAGTGCGGTTTTCCTTGATGTTCTTTTAGTGTTCAGTTAGTTGTGCTTTGTGCGTGGCAGCGTCTTCCACTGTCGTTGGATTGGGCCAGGGAATCGAGGGCGCCCAGAGGTTAATTTTGCGGGCACGTTGATGAGCCAACTCATTTCCTTCAATCCCAGCAAGACCAGGCTCCCAACGCAGGGTGATTGTATTATTCGCTTTGCGGGACAGGATTCAATTAGGATGTCATGTAGGCGTGTTTCCAGCAGTTGGTAGTGTATGTTGTGAATGGCTTTGCTGGAGTCGAATAGAAACATTCTTCTACAGAATGTTTCTATTATACATGAATGAAATGCAAGCTGTGATTCTATGGGGGAATGTCACTGAGTTAATGCCTACTGAACAGTCTGCGCAAGTGTGAATGACGACATCATTAACAGGACTACCCTGCTGCTTTGCAAGGAGTCACTCCATCTCAGTAACATCAAAAGTGGTTTGCGTGCATCACAGAGATGAGACAAAGTTCCAAATAAGGGCCAGGATCATGTGGTATTATTTAGTGATCAAATAATGCTCACTATGTTCTGTCAAGTTAACAATGCCACACAAAACAGCTAATTTTAATGGCCGCCGGCAACTCAGTGCTGTAACATACCACGTCTAGCGACTGCCTCACATCACATGATCCTTATGTAATACTCTACTGGCACTTTCTTTTTGCAGCAAGCAGGTAAAGTAATAAAGTACTGCAATGCACTTGCAAAGCAGAGTTATTTCCCCGTAGTGGGATCAAGACCACATAATAAAGAGGACACCACAGGTACAGCATAGATGAACTGTATTCTGCAGTACTGTATAAGTGCTGAAGCTTCCTTCTTGGTACTGGCGAGTGATTTTCATGCGGCCTAGTTCCTGTTTCGTGGTCTCACAAAGACTGTGGAATTATCAACACATTTCGACTAGAGTGGCTAAAGTTATAAATTCACATTCATTAGAACCACTTTATTTGCTTAACCCTTTAATGACCGCGTATATAAATACAAAATACATTATTTTATACCCAAATGCGCAAAAGACATCGAGAATAAGCATAATCAACTACAAGAAATGATATATTGTAGAAACTCCGTTAGCAATATGGGGGGAGTGGGCTTCTCCCCAAGCGACATATGGGTGCGTTTGGAATTTGTACAGAGAGCTCTTTGCATATGTGTACTACAGGTGTACATTTCTTCGCATTCTGTGTCTGAGGACAATACAGCAGGAGATCTTTCACGGGTCTGTCTCCTCTGACAGTGCTTTCCAAAGTAAACGAGTCCCATATCTTTTTTCCCATCCTGTGTTCCTGCTCCAAACCGACAAATGACACTTGCTGCCAGTTATTCAGTGTTGGGTCAATACATTTAACAAGAAACTTCTTATTGAATGCCAAAAATCACCAAGAAAAATAATATTTTTGGCATGCTGTATGCAGAACTCATCAATGAAGGGTCGAAACAACTCATGTGTCAGAGTAGCACAGCCACACACATTGCACTACATCATTACAGTACATTACAGTACATTACAGTACGAGTGCTGTATTACTAGTCTATAAATGCATCTACCACTACATCTTGAACTAATGTTTCACTCTAAGTTCAAGGTGGCTATGCTATATGATATTTTGCTTCTTTGGTCACCTACAAAATCTCGGATAACAGCACTGCAGATATAGTTGGTATCGCCGGAATGCATATTTGCCTTTGTTAAAGAAAAAATGTAAATGAAACGAACAAGTACATCAAAAGAAGCAACTAAATGTTTCAACTAAGCCACATAATAAAGAAAGGAGAGAGTTTATCTAATGAAATATGCATACAAACTTGCACCTGATCACCTGTCTTTGAAATCCAGATTTTGAGCATGTGTCACAATTTTCGCTTGCCTTTCTTGCTTTCACTTCTGCATCGACTTCAGGGCATCCTGGCGGCATTCCCTCTCACATGTTTTGTATTTGTTTCTTAGGCACATATAACATGAGAACTGGAATGAAATGAAAGCAATTGACTTTACATACCTAATCAACAGTTCCATGACTTCCAGTTTTCAGGTTTTGAAAGAAACTGCAAACATAGTACACAGCTAAGCATGGAGTTGCCCTAACCTAAGCTTGCTTTTTGCACTGCTTCCTTCATGTTCCAAAATTTACCAAGTGAGCTATTTTAGCGCACCTTTCAACATAATATCTGAGAATTACTTTCAGTATTTGTATTGGTCAAAACATTAATGCATGAAAACAGCTACAGGTACAAAAATATAATATTTAACGAAATATATATTTAGCTGAGCATGGAAATAATTTTACAGGAGGTGGCTATATGCATACCAGATGCAGAGGTGCTGTTGATATCTTCATATTTAGTTAAGCTGCAAAGCTTTAAAACCACCGCAACTCTACTCAATCACATGATCACAGACCTGAACAGCTGCAGCAAGGATGGTCATAAACTTTACAAAGTACTAAGAAAGGCTTTGGCAGCATGCTTAACGTAAAAAAAAATATTGGGTTTTATGCGCCATAACCACGATCTGAATAAGAGGCATGACGTAGTGGGGCACTCCGGAAATTCGGATCACCTGGGGTTCGTTAACGTACACCTAAATCTGAGTGCACGGGTGTTTTTGCATTATGCCCCCATTGAAATGCGGCTGCCTTGGCTAGGATATGTTTAACATTTAAAAGTGCAAAAGAAATCACAATAAAAGAAAGTTAGGAGAAAATGCTCTTACATGGCCAAGGTCAAATGTGTCCCTCAGTGCTGGGTGCTGGTTTACAAGGCTCCTCGCAGCAACATTATGGTTGCACTACATATGCAACAGCAATGTAGTGCAACCATTTCCATGAAATCATATCAAACAGTTAAACTGTGATTCATCAGACGGGAGAATTTAAGTAAACTGCACCATGTAAGCATTAGGTGAGTGAGGATACCGAGGTTAGAGAATTGATCAGATGAATTTGACAAAGGACACGGCTAACATTTAATCCTTTTGTCCTGCAATAGCCAAGATAAACTGATAATCATGACCAGAGTTCACAAACTCTTAAAATACTTTCACCAAACAAGATGTTATAAAAGGTGTTAATTAATATTTCAAATTAGCTTATTACTAAACCTGCACACAAGAGAAAATTATCCATGAATACAAGCTTGAATGAGCATCTCCAATAGGAATTTAGCAGGGCAGCTTATATAGCTAGTTCTTGATCCATTCTCCTGAGTGTACAGCGCAAAGGTTAAACGACACAAGCACTGACGTAGACACAAGCACTGACTACCAATGGAGATTTTATTGCCGAATTCATACAATAGTAATATAGCTAACTGAAAAATTACTGCTAAAATGAGAACAAAGCAGACCGTCAAGATGCATACGAAGAAATGCAGAGTTGCATAAAAAATGCTGGCCGTAGATTTGACTTCCCAGAAACCTGAGCTCTCTTTCTGATAAGGCAATGGATGGCTTGCTGATGCATGCACTCTGTTCCTATGCCAATTGTGCCACTTTAAGTATGATATGGGTATGACCATCCCTATGCTTGTGAATAACTGACATTCTTTCAAACCAAGGAGTGCAGCCACGCATGCTAGTATGATGTGCCAAAAAGCTTTCTTTGCCACTGCGCACATCATATGCATGTTCGCACAACCTCTCATGAAGGCATCTGGCAGTCTGCCCCATGTGACAAGGGCCGCATGGAAGAGAAATTTCGTACAGAACCTTTTATGTGGAGTCAACATGACAAATCTTGCGCTTGACCTTGCAGATGCCTTTCTGACTGCCCGATCAGAATAAGAGCTAAAGTTTTTCTGGAAGTCACGTGAACGGCGTGCATTTGTGATGCAATCTTACATTTTTTTATGTATCTCGATTTCCAGCCTACTTCATTTTTGCCCGCTCGTCTGCTTTTCTTGTTTCTATCTTCAGAAGTTAATGTTTTACAGATAGCTCTTTCACTTGCTTGTGTAAATTCGGCACATTGAATATTAATATCTCAGTTGATAGTCGGCACTTCTGTCTATGTACTCGTTTACCTTTGTGGTGTATGCTACCTTTAAGAACTGTAACCAGCAGCTAAAGAAGCTTTATTCAACGTGTCCTTCTAGCGCCCTCGCCCACTCATTAACCCAAGACTCATGGCAAGGAAATCACGCAGGATATTGCTTCAATGAAGCATGACATAAATTATGACTGAGTGTTAACCTTTCTGTACCTTTCATGACTGTTTTTTCTGAAGAAAGAGGAACGGAAGTAGCAGAAATGCTGCTGGTGGTAACCGAACCCACAAATTTCACATGACGCATGCAGCACTGTACCAATTCTTCTAGCCATGACTGTCTTTCCCTCCTGGTAGCCAAACCCCTATATTTCACAGGAAAAATGCAGCACCGTACAAATTCATCTAGCCACAACTGTCTTTCCATCTAATTCACTTGGTATTTGTATACCCGCATAAAATGTAGCGCTGGGAGTGTTAGGGTTCGTGTTGTTAGCCAGAATAAAGAAAATGGGCTCAGGGCTTCAATGTCGACATTGCCATTGAATATTTAAATTTTGAGGTCATGAGTGAACTGTAATTGAGAGCTAGTCAATAATGTAACAGTGACAAAAACATTTCGAACCAACAATGCCCTATACACTGCAAAACACTTAAATGGCACTAGACAATTTGGACATTGTTCACTGCCGCAATGCAAAGCTTTAGGAAAAGAATTTTTCCCCTCAGTTATACAGTTTTTAAAGGGAACTACGCAGCAACTAAGTTATAATCATGAATTAGGCAACTTGTTTTGATTATAGACACCTCCCACTTACCTTGGTGACATAACCGCATGAGAATGGGGGCAATACCCTTTCTAATTAACATTGTGCTTACCATTCATATTACAATACAAGGTTGGAAAAAATGCGTGACAGAACATAATTGAGACATTTACTGTGGAATGAATTTTCATTAAGTATATTCTATCCCAACTTTATTTACATCTGGCATAGGTCGGCAAACTGATGCTTGAGTCGACTCACTCAGACTGATCTCGAAAGTAAGTGTCAGTGAGTCCGAATGAGTCGAATTTCTGTAGGTCTTAGCCCGAATGAACCCGGTTGAATAGAATTTTGGTGAGCGTGAGTGAGTTCTCATTATTTTGCTGACCTATGCATCCAGGTAATTGTTGCGACTTACATTGTCTGAGATGACGAATTGTAGGCAATCCATTCAATTTTCCTTTGAAGATTGTCAGACACGTCTCCTGCTGTGATATTTCAGAGGTGTGCAACAATGTCAATGAGCATCGGAGGCAGTGTGTACGTTGACAATTCCTTGTACTGTCCTTTGATGGCATTCTTCACATGTTCAGCTGCCCTACCCGACAGCCTTAAAAAGAGAAGTATTCATTGAAATCAACAAAATACAGTGCTAGAAAAACGAAAGATATGGTATCACATACCATCACTCCACATGCTCAAATTTACCGACTATAGTTAGTGACGAGCTAAGAATACAGGAAGGGCTGTTGATAAATATGGGTACATTTGCCATGGCAAGTGGAGCCTATTGCTGTTCAAGGATAATGATATACGAGCAGCAAAAATCACTGACTGAGACAACCGACTTGTTACAGCATGACTGGGCTGTTAAAACCAAATTTAAAAAGGAATTTTACCACCCCCTATACAGATACCTCCTTACCAACACACCATCACCCCTCTCCCCCTTTTCGCATTGGTACCATGCACAAGGAAAGCGCATTACTGGTCCCTTCACTGACATTGGTACCATGAGCGAAAAGCTCCCCCACCAAGCTGAAAAAAGCAACCATAGTGACGCACCTGCGAACATTCCTTCTGAGGAAAACTTCTTGCTAGCTACATCGTCTACAGAGGTATTGCTTTGTGAAGGACAAATACTGGGCCACAAAATGTCAAGTCCAGACTAGCATTGTCTTGGGACCAGAAAAAGAGAACAAAAGCAGGTCAAATAAAGGCCAAGGATGATTTGATAGAACAAAAATATACTAGAACATTCTGGTTCTCAAATACACAAACTAGACTGCTTGTGTTTTTAAAAACATTATTAACTCCCTATCACATTTCTGGTGGCTCAGGAATGAATAATTCAATGAATGTATTTTTTCTGATAACTTCTTGGTGCCTTTGCTTATGAGCTTTCTTTTGTGAAACATGGCCTTATTTCAAACAGGAAGTCAACTTTTCCCTCAGCGTTACATTAATCTGGGCTACTGAGATGGATACAAATGTCAAGGTCGGATAAGACTTTGAAAGATGATATGGAAGGATTGAGGAGTCACGCTCTTCATATATCATCAGTTATATTTGGGCCATCTAGGCTGCACAAAATTTTTAAAAAATGTATTGCAGCTTCTTGTTTTTATGTTTTCATAAATACACCTCATTTGCCATATCTATTAGTAACAGGACATTCCAATATTTAACAAGGACAGCGGTATACTGAAAAAGTGTAGCTAGGACTATATAGATGCATACGTATATTAGGGGGAAAAACTTTTTATTTTAACATAGTGGAATTGCCCCTATGGCATGAATTTATTTGTTTACAAAATTCTCATGAGCTTATTCCCAAAGAGACAACCAAGGGCAGAAAAAAAAACTTTAGGAACGGAATGAGTGTCACTTGCTACTACTTTATTGAAAGCAAACACGATCATATTTATAGGTGAAGGTGTCCATGTGCGCACATATGTTTGCACGCAATACTCAAACAAGTTTGCATTATTATTCAGTGACACAGTGCAGAAACTGTCGTTCAGTTTAGCTTAAGCCACAAATGTATCACTGACATAGACGTCACATTTAATGTTGATGAAACAGGCCTCCATTATTCCCATGCCAGAGAATCTTTGCTTTTACCAAGAATGCGGATATGGAAAAGATATGGCTCACACGTGCGGGAATAGCAGTGCATAGGCAAATGTGCATTAATCTTATTGCTGACAGACAGCTCATGTTCCCTTGCGAAATCGTTGATGCAACAGCCTGTTTGGCTGACATGCACCTTGCCGCAATTAAGTGGAATTTCGTACACCATACCGACCGCGCAAGTGACATATGGCCTTGTATAATTCTTACCACAAAGGGTCAGCTTCTGTGGGTCTGAGATGCATGGGGACAGGCCAGTAAGCTTCCGTGGAGCCAAGAAAATAATAGATACTTTGCAACTGCTGGCCACTTTCTTTAAATCGTGGGCCACTTCATGCATGTATGGAACAACATGCAGTCTTTTCTCCACTAGTGGCTTGGTAAGGGAAATCCAAGCAGTCTTTTTCGCGATGACGCTCGCATCCTTAAATGATGGGTTTGCGGCACTGCAATATTTCTATCTAAGCTATTAATGAGCCAATTTGAAAATGTTTGCAATAGAATGCTCCCAAGAGGGCACCTAACAATTTCCAGCATATAATTAAATTAGCTATGTGGCCTGGTGAGGGGCTCTTTAAAGTACTGCTCAAATACCGGTATTATAGCTTTCCAGTGTACGACAGGTTTTAGTGTTATACAGAGTTAATGCGTGAGTACAGATTGAATAAGATCAGGTGCATGCGGCTTTTTGGTTCCTCTGATGCTTCGAAGTGGCTTGGGGAGACAACCAAGTTAATCAATGCTCCGTCACACACTGTCGTGCTTTCACCCATGTCGACGTAGCCCTGGAACCGGTCATCGGAAGATCTGAAAGTGCACCCAGATGGTTTATGAATAGTTTTGCACATTAGGATGGAAGCAGTGGACACTGAAGAGGCATTGATTATTTAAACAGCCTTTTTATGGTTGCTGTACTCTCCCAAACAGGTTTGTTATTTAGAGCTATCACAGCACAGCACAGCACAAATCCTGCTTCCCATATGTGAGTTAATTACAGGACGCACAAAGCGAAAAAGGCTAGGCTTATTTATGCAGTGTCAGCAACCATCAGTGTATAGGAACAGATGATTTCACAAAGATAGAACCATATTGCTGATTGCACAAGGTTTTCATAGTCCTATTGCTGAAAATGCCAGCAATTTTTTTTCCTCAGTTGGTTCAATTTAACTTCATTGCTGCTCGGTGGTTGCAGCGCACAAATGACTACAAAGATTGAACAGGCGAACAACAAGTCCGTTTTCCTCGTCTTGCCTGTTTTATTAGTTAAACGCTGCAGAAATTTGCAGAATATGGCATACTGCGACCAGTTATGCTAACTAAAGCACCATTACATTGACTGAAGCTGTTACTACTCCTTCTCCTACCAGATAGGGTAGCGATTGCACACCTGACCTCAATATCAGTAGTAAACCAACTGCACAAGTTTTCAGAAGATGGAAGTCCAGAAAAGGCTAGTTTTACTGCGGCTTCTCGACAGGGCAATAATTATAGTTGAGCAACGTTGTGTTCGTCCGGGCAAGTATGCGCTACACTTTTCAATTTAAGGTCAAGTGCATTAGCTGCAACGAAACAAAAGTAGTAGTTGACATAAATACTTCGTTTAGCGCAAAACAACGGACACAAGAAAAGGCGACAGGACAAGGCGCTACTCTCAACTGACATCATTTTATTGCGTCACTCCTTTATAGACAGCAGAAACTAGAGGAACATGCGCAGTGAGCACCGTGTTCAGGAACCACCAACATCCAATCACAAGAGCGCACTCATGCGACAGCATCTAAAAAATCATATTCAGCACAGTGAAGTGAAGTGACACAGGGCAATTTCGTAACACTGGATCTGTCAGTTCGATGTGCGGCAACCGAACAGTTATTAATGGTGCTCGACATTTCCGCTACGCATACTGTTTCTACTTTGCCCATATTAACCAAACAATGACCAAATCCTCTTTGCGCTCCATAACGCGCAGTACATTTACGCTCACCTGTATTAGAAGACCGTTGCCTGTCATCAGGTACGCAAACCCTCCCGTCCGCAGGCTTTCGTGGAGGTCGGTGAGTTTCCGGGCGCCTGGGAGCTTCACGATTTTCTTTGATGGCCCCTGCGAAACGAGGCAATCCGCTTCTTCCGCATCAGTCGGTGACCGTTCAGTTGAAGCTGGATCGGACGGCATGTGGCCACCGCTGTCAGGATTCACAGGCGCAACGCAAGCAAGAGGCAAACCGCTTCTTCCGCATCAGTCGGCAAGCGTTCAGTTGAAGGCGTATCGGACGACATGCTGCCACCGCTGTCAGATTTCACAAGCGTAACGCAAGCAAGAGGCAAACCGCTCCTTCCGCATCAGTCGGCGAGCCTTCAGTTGAAGGCGGATTGGACGACACGCTGCCACCGCAGTCAGGTTTCACAGGCGCAACGCAAGCAAGAGGCAAACCGCTCCTTCCGCATCAGTCGGCGAGCGTTCAGTTGAAGGCGGATTGGACGACACGCTGCCACCGCAGTCAGGGTTCACAGGCGCAACGCAAGCAAGAGACTAATGCCACTCGCGTTTAGATACTCGTTTAACACCGCAGATAGCATGGTGCCTTTAGAGCCAGTGCCGCGCTTCTCGGCTTCTCATAGTTGCGAATCCAAAATCGAAGTAAATACGAAAACGATAAGTCATGTGCTGGGTCCTGAATATTTCGCTGCGCGCACTCGCAAAAGATTTTTCGCTCACCTCTGCACTATCCTTGCTCAAATTTGGCAGAACGACCACATTTTGGCGTCTACTTCATTTAGTATAACGCTTAGCACAGTTAATTGCCTGATTTTTTTAAATGCAAAGTTACCGGCTGTTATAAGAATACGAGCTACTGCCTCGACGGTGCAAGCATAAATTGTATCTCCGCCTGCCGTCAGCTGCAGAAAACAGCATTTCAGGGAGCCCTGTCACGTGTTGCCTGCTCCTGGAACAGGCGGCTGTCCTCCGTAAGACGCTGGTTTTTAAAGCTGACGGCAGGCGGCGGTACAGGTTTATGATTGCTTTGTCGCGGCAGCTGTTTGCATCCTCATGAGCACAGGCAAATTTGCGTGTTTTTTCTTACTGACAAGGCACTTAACTGTGCCAAGTGTAAAGTCGACGCCAAAATGCGATCGTTCTACATAATTTGAGCAGGAACAGAGCAGCGCTTGGCACGTTTTTTTGCACAGGGGTTTGCAGAACCGTGCACGAAGTTTGCACGTTCCATTGTGGCCGCAGTGATTGTACAGACCACAACGTTTTTAGATTCTGAATCTAAAACGTTGACAGACCACACAACCCACAGAAGCCTTTGTACAAGGCAATACCCCTCTAAAGGGCACCGCTACATAGAAGTGGCGCCTTTTCGGACTTTTGCCTCAGATTTTCGCTTCTAGTATTCTAGAGGGAAACGAAGGCTGGGAGGTTTACCTCCTAATTAGAGAAATTGCAGGCATGCTTTTGTCTGATGAGCTTCCCTCAGAGTGTCTTGTTTATATGGAGGTGAAAATTCAAGAATTTCTCCGTTCATTCGTTACCCGCTGCCCAGAAGCACGCATAATCCCTAAATTACATTACTTTGTGCACTACCCACGCATGATCTCTCTTTTCGGACCACTCAAACAAATCTGGCGTATGAGGTTCGAGGCTAATCACCAGTACTTTAAGAATGTGGCATCAAAGGTGAAAAAATTCAAAAACACTTGCAGAGCTTCACCAACATTCGCAAAGCTATGAATTCCGTGAGATTGTCTTAAACCAACGCCACACCATGTCAGGCATGAAGCCTGTGCGAAGATCTGTTTTACATGTGTACACTCAGGAGCCTCTGCCTGCAGGTAACGTATGGCAGGCAAAGTCAGTCACAATGCTGCAAATGGCATACCATGTGGGAGATGTGATTTTAATGGCCAAGGGAGACGAAATTTACGTATGAGGTTTTACGTGCCAAAACCACTTTCTGACTATGAGATACGTTGTAGTGGAGGACTCCGGTAATTTCGACCACCTGGGGTTCTTTAATGTGCACTTAAATCTAAGTACACGGGTGTTTTCGCATTTCGCCGCCATGGAAATGCGGCCGCCGCGGCCGGGTTTCGATCCCGCGACCTCGTGATCAGCAGCCCAACACCATAGCCACTGAGCAATCACGGCGGGTAAGGGAGACGACGCAGAATTTGCACAGATTGGAGGTATTTTTGCGGCTCAGATCCAGGTTCTGCTCTTGTTATAGACAACATGGGACTTGTTGAATTCAGGAGACATCGATAAGCATTTAAGGCACCTAAACGCAATGTAGTCTGTGTCGCGCAGCGAGGAGATGAGGTATTACCAGAGTTCTTCGATCTTTATCTGGCAGGGGAACTGGTACCCAGATGTCAATTAGTGTTGTTTCATTAAAAAAAGTGATATTTGCTTAGCTTCATGTCATGAACTCTACATGGTGTACTTCACAGTTTGTGTTCTGTTGACATTGTGTGCATATTAGTGTTATATTTTTATTCTTGTTTTTTCCATTCTGTGCATGGTGAATCAATATTCATGCACTACCCCCCCCTCAAGGTATCTTTATATACAAAACATAAAATAATGTACAGCGTGTTGCATATATGTATATATATATATATATATATATATATATATATATATATATATATATATATATATATATATATATATATATATATATATATATATATCACTGGTATCACTTTTGGAGTTTGGCGTTGCACGATCCTGCTTTTAGTATTCCTTACTGAAAAATAAAAAAAAACAATTTGCATTTCTTGCTATACTGATTATGCACTAATGCAACACTGCATGAAATGCATTTTACTCTTTGCGGCCATAGAGTTTAACTCGGGTAGTTACATATTATGCTGCTTTTTTGCTATAGTCAATCAATTATTTGATTGAGTGAACCAACGAATCCACATTCGTTGCAACCTATACCATCATATGTTCCCTTCACTGACTCCCTTCACGCAGCATGGCAGTCATCCATTTCATGCGTCATTCCTGACTTCCTTTTGTGACTACCCTTGGAAAAAAAGGTAGTCAGCGACTGATAAAAGAGAGTCGAGGTAGTCGTGACCCTCTTTTGGCACTCTTATTTTAATAGTGTAATATACGTGATGTCATAATTCAGCATATGTTTTCTGTGATAAGTTGCGGGCACAGTTATCATAAAATTTTTTTCCTTCGCAATATTTCATTTCTTTGAAACATTCAGCTTACTACTCTCTCTTCCAGCCGCCACATTGAATCATTCAGGTTATATTATGCTGTGTATCTTGCCACAACTTCCTACACTCAGCAGCTTCATCAAAGCTCATAGACCTACATCCGCTTCACACCATCCAGTCTGTGTATGTATCCTTCTCATGACTGCAACAAGACATCTCAATATTCTTTTTGTCCATACTGTGAAACTTTGGAATACTTTACTGGGTCATGTTCGTTCTCTATCACCTGCTTTCATATTTTATCCAAGATTTTTTTGTCATTTGCACCACTTTGTGTGGGCAACATAAGAAAAAGTATGGTGCCAACATTTGTGTTTTCCGTCGCCTTCGTTTTTGAGTTGCTGGCTTGTTAATAGTTACGTATACACCCCCTATTTTGAGAAGGAATGTAATACAAACAGTTCACTTTCCCCCACTTTAATGTGGTAGGATAGGTGTTTCATTTTCCTTTATTGGTGTTTTCTTCATGGCTACTTTATGTTGATAAGGCTTGTTATGCTTTATGAAACATATCGCCCAATTGCAATAAACTATGCAATACTTCAAAATGATTACTGCGATTTCTGCTACAGAAACTGTAACACATCATATGTACATTTCTACAAACGTTGACAGTTTAAGCAGCAGTTAACGTTCAAAAGTAGCCTTTAAGAAAGTGCACCAAGTGTAATTTATTTATAACTCTTACCCCCTTCAATGATTAGAAAATTCACATTAGAATGTCGCTCGATCGGCGTGTACCATGCTAGAGTCTTGGCCATCATGTATCAAGATTTGCCTTTCACCAGGCACTTAGCCTTTCAGCAGAGCTCTTTTGCAATAGTGCAGCCCTGCAGAATCAGCTTGACAGCGCGGCACATAATGCGATGTGTAGGACAACTGGTATGGTATGCTATGAAGAACTTGATGTAGATCCTGAGGGATCAGTGTGGGATTGATGAGGGCCGCTCCCCCGTCAGGACAGAGAGGCCGAGTCCCATTGCCGTCACACGGGCCCTCTGGACAGCCCTGAGTTGGTCCGCCAGCACTTCACTGGACAAGTGGTCACCTATTATAGTTAAGGAAATGAACATGTCAAACAATGGGTAGGACAGACTATTTGTGATTTAATGCACTAACATAATGTATGAAGACATAAGAAGATGGAAATGCAGTCAAAGGTGACAACATTGCACAGAATGGCGTTATGAGATTTTGATGAAGAAAAGTAGTGTCCATTGTATAGGTCTACTTTATGAATGAAAGTTACTAGATGTTGCAGAGGCCTCTGCGCTATGGTCGACTCTGCCCAATGAAGACATATAAAACATGTTACCAAAACTGCGTAGACTAATTGATGCTTTCTTGGAAACACATGATGGTACTTTTAGCACTTCAATAACGAAAATGAGAGCAAGAATACAAATATTATTACCTTATGCCGCCAAAAAATTATCTGGAAGTAATTATAAATTCCCTAGATGTGTCCACTTAAAGAATAATTAATATTCTGCATTGCATATAGAGCTATTTTATTGATAATAAAGCTTTGTGAACGCTATGGATATTAATTTAAATATATTTCTACTCGTCTTTACTTACAAATAAATGCCATACATTTCACAAAATATCATAGGATATGCGCTAAGCTCACTCTGCAAGGCATATTTATCATTGGATGTTCTTTCAAAAAGTCTCGATCCTTATTTGCTATACTGCACAAATGAATGTGCTGGATTAGCATAAATGTGCAATTTCGAATACACGCATACAATGTCTCGAATACACGTATACATCTCTCGTGCCAAGTCAAACTGCGTCTTTGAGACACAGGCCCGTGCATCACGGACCAGTTTCTCGCATTCTTCCCTCGTGGCAGCTCAATGACGAGACATCGCAGACTGCACCGCCTTCATGATTGTCCCAAATTCTCTAGCCTTTCCCTCGCAGCAGCTAAGGCTATGCCGCAGCTCTACGACGTTGCACCTCCTTATAATGCAGTCCCTCTGAAGCATGTTTTCACTGACGGAGTAGAATTCCCATCGCCGTTTTACCATTGACCACATGACACAGTAATTTCTTCGCAGCATTTTATAACTGCTATTCTCTGATATTGACGCTATCCCTGTTTTTCTCGCTTTCACTTGTTCAGTAGAACCCATGTAGAACCCAAGAACTAGCAGGTCGTAAACCCTCGTTGAACACCCGGAGTGAAAATCACGCGTACCCGTCACATAATTGTCGTCACCGTGGTCTTGAGCTGTCGTCACACGCATGCTAGCGTCGGACACAAGGCTGCTTGGACACATGGTAACGACAATGCTTAGCGTTATCACATACGATTACGTAGACACATTGCAATTGTACACTGTTGGATAGCGAGCTGCAAGAAAAATGTCTCGCATAACGTCTGTCTCACCCTGCTGTGATCTCACAAATGTTTTAGTGGTATGAGAGTATCAAAGTTTTTGAACACGAATCTCATACGAATCGCAACAGTCGAATATTGAATTGAATATCGAATAGTGAAAAACAGATGGACATGTTTATTCAAGGAACATTTATTATCGTATAATTATGTCTCACGTTTGTAATAGTTACTGCAAAAAAAGAATGGTCAGGAACATGTGATCACTACCTGTAACTAAAAAACTACTACAAGGATAGCTTCTCAACGTCATTAGAGCCTGCCTGCAAACAAGATTTCCACAAAACGATGGCGATATACTTTCGGCTGCACGACGAAGATAGCAAAAACATGCTGATAACATCAGATGTGATGAAAATGTGATGAAGGACATGTGTAACATGTTGCTTTCAAGAGCGGCTCATTGCAAGAGAAAGAAATTATGTAGCATACAAGCTGCTACACGACTAGACTACGCAAAGCACTAAGGTGGAAATTCTGGAGCCTTCCTAGCTAAGAAATGATCCATTGCGTTTACGTACCATTACGTAAACTGCCAAAGCTTCTTTACTAAGGTGTCCTTAGTTGAGCCTTCCATGGTGCTCTCTTATTGTATCTCGAGAAGCTACTTTCATGCTGCCTCTCCAGGTTACCCGCCGGGGTACCGTAGTGTTTATGGTGATGCGCCGCTGACCCTGAAGCAGGCTGCGATGGCTGCATATCAAGGGAGCTAAATGCAAAGCGCCCGTGTGCAGTGCATGTGTGCACGTTAAAGATCCTCAGGTGGTCAAAATTAATCGAGAGTCGCCCACTACAGCATATATTGTATTTATGTTGTAGCTATCGCACAGTAAATTTCAGAACTAATTTTGATTATATTTCCGCATGCTCTTTGTCCGAGTGCGCGCGAATACTTACGCGTGATTCGCTTTCAGGGGAAAAGCAAATGATTGTTGCGAGTCTTTATAGGGACCATAACTTTTAATAAAGCCCCACAAAGGAGTACACCAACCCCAAATTCTGAACTTTCCTGCCCCTTCCAAGCTGTCTGCCATTCACTCGCCCCCAGCACCGCCAGCAGTGTGCCTCGTCTTTCCTATAAAACTTCTGCCGATTAATCACACGGCGTGCTTTCGTTTTTTATAGATTTTTGCTTGAATGAGAATGTGCGCTTTGTTAAGATCATGATTAAAAGGTACACCGGTACCGTTTTTCCTGTATGAACAAGCATACGCACCGGCTAACGCTGCATGCCGCGCCTTTCTCGTGAACGCGCCACCCGTTTACTCGGGCTGCTCGCTGTCCGTGTCGTGTAGAGGCGCACGTGCTTGTACGAAATGATTTGTTAAAAGAAGTCATTTGTTTTTTCACGCATGACAAGGACGCGCGTAGATAAAAAATTTGGAGAGCGTAGGACGGGCATAGAATAAAACTGCATAAGTGCTAACGCACGCGTCTGCTGGTATCTTAGGAGCTAAACAGGAAGGTTGCGAAATAGCAGTGCATGCGACGTGATTTTCCGCCGTAGTGTGGAAAGGCTCATTTGTTCCGTGATGACACGTCACGTGATATTGTTCTCATGCAAAGCTGTAATTTATTCATCTTTGGAGTAAACTGCGCTGGTCAGTTCGGCAGACAATAATTCCAATATGTCCGACTTTTCAAACCCACTTATACCTGGCTGAGTCTACCTACGTCTTGAGTAGTACGAATTAATTTCAGTTGAGACATACTATAATATCGACTTCTCATTTTAATATACGTGCAGCTATTCCTCTACAATATCTAAAAAAATTCCCTACCTAACATAATTCTCAACGAGAAAAGTAGCAAAGTACCCCTAAAGAAAGGACTCAGACAAGGAGACGCAATCTCTCCAATGTTATTCACTGCGTGCTTGGAACAGATATTCAACTGATTAAATTGCAAGGAATAGGGGTAAGGATCAACGGCAAATATCTCAGCAACCTTCGTTTGCAGATGACATTGTCCTATTCAGCAACACTGGTGATGAGCTACAAGAATGACTGATACCTTAAAAGAGAGAGCGTAAGAGGGGCTTGAAGAATAACATAATGAAGACAACATCAATAGCCTGGCAAGGGAGCAATAGTTCAGGATCACTAGCAAGCCTCTAGAGTACGTGGAGGAATACGTTTAGCTAGAACCATTACTCACAAGGGACGCTCATCATGAGAAGGAAATTTACAGAATTATAAAATTGTGTGTGAGTGCATACGGCAGACATACTAAGGTCCTTACTGGAAGCTCACCATTTTCACTAAAAAGAAAGGTGTACAATCACTACATTTTTCCGGTGCTAACTTAAGGGGCAGAAACATGCAGACTCATAAACAAGCTTGAAAAGTAGTTAAGGACCGCACAAAGACTGACGGAACGAAGCATAATTGGCGTCAAGTTAAGAGACAGGAAGAGAGCGGTGTGAATCAGAGCGCAAACTGGCATAGCCGATATTCTACTCGACATCAAGGTAAAAGATGCAGCTGTGCCGTTCATGTATTATGTAGGGTAAATAACCGGTGGGTCGTTAGGTTTAGACAATGGGTGCCAAGAGAAAGGAGGTGCAGTCGAGGACGACAAAAAATAGGTGGGGTGCGGCAATTAAGAAATTTGCAGGCGAAAGCTGGAATCGGTTGGCGCCGCACAAGGGTAACTGGAGATCGGTGGGAGAGGCCTGCATCCTGTAGTGGTCTTAAAGTGGTTGATGATGATGACATTGTTGTTTATTAATTTTCCTGATTCGTTCATATATTTTTACATTAACCTTATGTCGGGGGATATATTATAGGAGTGAGGAAAAGTAGAACATTAGCATAAAAAAGGCTAACGAAATTAATGAAACACTGGTGAAAGAAATATCTTAACCTACGGTAGATTATAAATAAACGTATCCGCAATTTTATGCAGCTGCAGTTTGGGAAGAGATTCAGACTTCCTGGCCCTTATTCCATTTAAACAAAGCTCATCATCACCAAATTGGTAGCTCGTTAACACTAGCTTGGCGCCATTTGTCCATGCTCGGTCATTGTGCCATCAAACCCCGTATATATTCAAGAGATTTCGACTTGCACAGAAAGCATCAGTGAAAAAAAAAGATCATGCCCTCTCAGGCAAACGGCTAACGCACCTTAACATTGCCCTTGCACAGCTCTTTTTATATTCATACTAACTACTGAACAGCAATAGGGCACCAAGAGCGTTACGAGGAAACAGACTTAAGTAAACCCAATGCAGCCGCGTCGAGCCGATAACGCTGAGAAGACCGCATCATGTAGACGCAAATGATGGCACGGCTCATACTTACTGGAAATGAGGTGACTGCTATCGAAGACAAGCGGTAACGAACTAACCAAGCTTCTAACCTCACGATACAACTTTGCTCGTGATCTCATTGGCTGAAGTAGGGCACAAAATATCTCTGCGGCGTCCTGCACAAAACTTGCCCTGATTGCCAACAAAGCTTCGAAGTAGCTTTGTTTGTTTCATTGCATTCTACCTTTACGCCTACATCAAAGCTGTCAGAGTTTTTCCCAGTTCTGTTATCGGAGCTAAGCTTACTGGGACAATGAAAAATAAATTAATGCTCACAGTTTACCGAAACAAAGCACACAATGCGCACAGGCTCACTGCACCGGAGAACGTCGTACTGGAAGTACTGTCCGGCCCCGACACCTTCGCTTCAGGAGAGCATTTCTACTCGTACCCCAAATTTCACACCGCACTCTAGCGGTGTTAATTCGCGACCTCAACGCGGCCTCAACATGTCGTTGCTCCCTAAGTGCGCATTCGTGCAACGTTTTCCCTTGATAACAAGAGCACACACGCTTTACGAATTCGCAATTTACAAGTAAACACCAAAGGCGTAATTTCTTAGAAAACTGAAAGAATTCATTGTGAAATTGTGAGCACCATACTGCAGCTACCACCCATCATGCGAAAAAATACTCGAGGCCATCTGCTGCGTTGCAACAGCGATGGCGGCGCCCCCGTCAGGGAGCAGGCACTGGAGTGTAACAAACGAGGGCAGAGCTGGGGAGGGCGCGGTCGACTTGGTGTTAGTTTTAGATATTGACGGGCTTCAAGTTTCAAAACAGTGTAAACGTAATTCGTAGAATGTGAAAAAGTACAAGCAGACACCCATGGGTCTGATCTACTAGATAGTTGTGCATCGAGCGATGCTTGCCGCACACGCATGTGGATTTCAAGGACATGCATAACTAATCGAGCATTTAGAGTTAAACCTACAACAATGAAAAAGTGGTAACCCCTCTCAGGAACAGTGCGGGACGGTCACCAATACCTACCGGTAGATGTGTCAGGACAGAAATTTAAAGTAAATCCGACTAGGAGGTGACAAGAAGAGGCGAAACGGGACAGGACGACTATGTGATTTCCTAACTTGAGCATCAGCTTCCGCTGTCTGCAGAGCACGCTTTATTACTTGCTACCAAGAGTTCTTAGTGTGTACCACAAATCGTTATCGTGCCCGCTATGAACGGATATTGTAAAAAGTAGGAGATATTTGTATCTGAAACGTACACAGCATCAGCTTCCGCTGTCTCCAGAGAACGCTTTAATACTTGCTACAAAGAGTTCTTAGTGTGTACCACAAATCGTTATCGTGCCCGCTATGCACGGATATTGTAAAAAGTAGGAGATATTTGTATCTGAAACGTACACAGCATCAGCTTCCGCTGTCTCCAGAGCACGCTTTATTACTTGCTACCAAGAGATCTTAGTGTGTACCACAAATCGTTATCGTGCGCGCTTTGCACGGATATTGTAAAAAGTAGGAGATATTTGTATCTGAAACGTACACAGCATCAGCTTCCGCTGTCTCCAGAGCACGCTTTAATACTTGCTACCAAGAGTTCTTAGTGTGTACCACAAATCGTTATCGTGCGCGCTTTGCACGGATATTGTAAAAAGTAGGAAATATTTGTATCTGAAACGTACACAGCATCAGCTTCCGCTGTCTCCAGAGCACGCTTTATTACTTGCTACCAAGAGTTCTTAGTGTGTACCACAAATCGTTATCGTGCCCGCTATGAACGGATATTGTAAAAAGTAGGAGATATTTGTATCTGAAACGTACACAGCATCAGCTTCCGCTGTCTCCAGAGCACGCTTTAATACTTGCTACAAAGAGTTCTTAGTGTGTACCACAAATCGTTATCGTGCCCGCTATGCACGGATATTGTAAAAAGTAGGAGATATTTGTATCTGAAACGTACACAGCATCAGCTTCCGCTGTCTCCAGAGCACGCTTTAATACTTGCTACCAAGAGTTCTTAGTGTGTACCACAAATCGTTATCGTGCCCGTTATGCACGGATATTGTAAAAAGTAGGAGATATTTGTATCTGAAACGTACACAGCATCAGCTTCCGCTGTCTCCAGAGCACGCTTTATTACTTGCTACCAAGAGATCTTAGTGTGTACCACAAATCGTTATCGTGCGCGCTTTGCACGGATATTGTAAAAAGTAGGAGATATTTGTATCTGAAACGTACACAGCATCAGCTTCCGCTGTCTCCAGAGCACGCTTTAATACTTGCTACCAAGAGTTCTTAGTGTGTACCACAAATCGTTATCGTGCCCGCTATGCACGGATATTGTAAAAAGTAGGAGATATTTGTATCTGAAACGTACACAGCATCAGCTTCCGCTGTCTCCAGAGCACGCTTTATTACTTGCTACCAAGAGTTCTTAGTGTGTACCACAAATCGTTATCGTGCGCGCTTTGCACGGATATTGTAAAAAGTAGGAAATATTTGTATCTGAAACGTACACAGCATCAGCTTCCGCTGTCTCCAGAGCACGCTTTATTACTTGCTACCAAGAGTTCTTAGTGTGTACCACAAATCGTTATCGTGCGCGCTTTGCACGGATATTGTAAAAAGTAGGATATATTTGTATCTGAAACGTACAGAGCATCAGCTTCCGCTGTCTGCAGAGCAGGCTTTATTACTGGCTACCAAGAGTTCTTACTGCGTCTGTAAACCGCATTACGTGGATACAATGGTGCTTTCACACCGCAGACAACTGTTTGGGTGTGAATCAATTGAGGCATTCGATTGTGACGCAGAGATTGTTTTCCACCAGCCGTCCGTCGCCCTAAGTGACAAAGGCATCCCTTAACTTCCGAGTGCACGCAGAAACTCATTGCCGTCAAACACATCGCCTTCAAAGAAATACAAATGTGTTGTAATCTTATCTGTAATTGATTTTGTTAACGTTGTATACACACACACACACACACACACACACACACACACACACACACACACACACACACACACACACACACACACACACACATATATATATATATATATATATATATATATATATATATATATATATATATATATATATATATATATATATACATCGCTTCTCGGCCTATCGGCTAAGATCAAGTGTAGTATATAGATATACAGAATCACGGTGCTGCCAAATTGACATTGTCAAATTCCCCGAGTTTTTCAGGTTTTCCCTGACCCGCCGTGGTTGCTCAGTGGCTATGGCGTTGGGCTGCTGAACACGAGGTCGCGGGATCGAATCCCGGCCACGGCGGCCTCATTTCGATGGGGTTGAAATGCGAAAACACCCGTGTACTTGGATTTAGGTGCTCGTTAAAGAACCCCATGTGGTCGAAATTTCCAGAGTCCTCCACTACGGCGTGCCTCATAATCAGAAAGTAGTTTTGGCACCTAAAACCCCATATTTTAAAGGTTTTCCCTGAGCACCTTTGCAAAATCGCCAGAATGAGCCAGAACTTTGTTTTATGTCAAAAGGAGCTGGGACATCATGCTGCCCGATGCTTTCACTGAGGATAAACGTGTTGAATTAAAAAAAATTATTCACTTAAGTTTGAATAGTAAGGAGTCATATCTATTTTATTCAAAAAGAAAACAGAACGAAGGCGATAGTAAAATGCACAGCCCAAAAATTGGCAAAACACATTGCGAATGAAGTCGAACATTTTCAAATACAAATGCAAATGAGATGCATACGGAACAAAATATTTTAGTATGTGAGCTATGTTGATCGACTGATATAAAGCTGATCATTACGAGGCCTGAACTTTGTCACAACTAAGATTTTCTCTCAGCAGCTGGGAAGTCAATCTCAACTGTCCCGACATACTCTCAGCCCATGCACATTATCTCAAAGTTGGATTTCACTGCCTTAAAGAGTTTATTTTGGTTTGGATGAGGGACACCTGAATCTCGGCGTCAGCCAACACTTTATTTTTTCCGAGCTCATGCTCCTTGAAAGAGGTGGCGGCATGTTTCTTTCTTGTTAATTTCACAGTGCGTCGATCCTTTCTTTCTCATCTTCCTTACGCAACGCGTTCGCCCCATGGATCATTTGTAGCATCCTCTTGGTCAGTTGTACTGTCTACGTCCGATTTTTCGGACTCGCAAGGCGCTGCGAAAACATTTGAAAAACTGGGCAGTCCGAAAAAAATGAATGCATCTCTTTAACAGCCCCTAAGGACTAAAATTTCCACAGGCAGGTCCGAAAAAGATCCTAAGGCCTTCCAGTACACTTCTTAGGCATATCGGTGCTCGTACTGTGACAGGAGACGGGCGTGCATGCGTATATAGGTAAGGAATACATATAGTGTCCCGTGACAATTGCCCCTTCACACGTAGTTATGCTTCGTGGCGTCATACTCCTGTATTGAGACGAAGCTAAAAATCCGAGACTCGCATTATGCAACGCGCTCTGCTTTGCGAGCTTCGAAGTCAATCACGAGGATTACAAAAGCGGAGTCGGTGCTACTGCTGACAGTGGCGAATTCTTTCAATGAAAAACGCGGCCCCGCCCGGCAAGAAGCTTCAGAACGTAGAAGTAGCTAGGCCTAACGTGGCGCGGTGGCGGCTACGGTTGCCAGCGGATCTGCGTGCGATAGCACCGGCTCGAGGCAGCGAGATAATCAACATGGCAGCGGTAGTTGGTTTGATCAATGCCCTTTCAGAACTGCGGTCAGGCCAATATTCATTGACCCTATGGAGTACGTGGTGGCGCCGTGAAGCCGTGCGAATTTTCGGGCATGTCCGAAACATCGGGCGTCTGGGAAATCGATCGCTTACTACTCTGGAAATACCACGTGCCGATGACACGGCGTCAATGACAATTCGTTGCAATAATTCTGTTACTGGAGCCATCCTTGGCACGACTTTCGTTCCCTTTCAATAAAATTACAGCTAATTTTTCGTGATAGAAGCGTAAGTTCCTTGAGTGTTCCCTGATTTCGTCTGTTCAAGTTTCCTCAGAATTCCCCGCTTTTCCTGTTTTCCCTGTTGGTAGACTTCCTCAATAC
Source organism: Dermacentor variabilis (assembly GCF_050947875.1). Taxonomy (NCBI): domain Eukaryota; kingdom Metazoa; phylum Arthropoda; class Arachnida; order Ixodida; family Ixodidae; genus Dermacentor; species Dermacentor variabilis. The sequence goes on along the minus strand of NC_134574.1, from coordinate 94,185,897 downwards.
ATATATATTATAAATATGACGCCTGCTACAAAACGCATCTATTGTGGATTTGTTCTCCTTTTTGTTTTTCTCGTTGTACCACGAAACACAATATGCAGGTGTGTTCTCTTTATATACTTTAGAATATGACATTAGGGCTTACCTGACATATGCACACCATGAAGTATTGATACAACAGATCTGATAGAACTTCATGGCATAAGAAGATGACGGTTACATTTACAGGCAGTGTTTGAAGGGCAGATCGTCCCCGCTGTACTATATATTTCATAGCAGCACCAAATGCAACAGCCAGCGGTGCAGCAAATGGACTGTCGATTGCAGAAAACGCGAACGTTTCTTTGGAAGTACAAATATAAAAAGAAAGAAATCAAGGCAAACAATTGCACCGGAGCTATTGACGATGAATATTATTACTGACGAAGAATCAGACGTTTCTCAATTATATTTGCTTTAATAATGGTATAATACGCTTGATGCCGAATTTTTGTTACAGTGACAAAATTTAGTTAGCGCTTGTTATTCCATTCCGTGCTTGCGTAGAAAATACAGCGGATCTAAACCTGGAGCAGACTTGCCTTGATATTTAAGATGATTGTTCAAATTTCTTGTCTCCAGAGGCACCAGCCACGGCGTAGATAGCGGCTCCCATTGTGATCTCCCTTTGGAGCACTCTACCGCAGCTGCCACAGAGGGAGAGCGTGGTGCGCAGAGCAAAATAGAGATATGATAACGACGTTTCCCGCCGCTGAGCAATACATTTGTTCGCAGCAAGTTCTGCAGCACCGAGGATGCACCAGGCTGTGTGTATACATTATAGTTTTTGCTCGGTACCACATCCTGACCAGCTAGGCCTGTTAAACATGCTTCCACCTCCCCTTTAGAATCCTAAAGCGGTCATTTTATTACAAGAACCCTTACAGCACATGTATATAATGATGAGAAGCATGCCCGCGTATGTTCGATACCTCTTATTGAATATAACATTCAGGAAACTTTGACTCTGACATCATTTGAGCTGACATATTAAGATACCAATTCTTACGTTTGCCCTGTACCGTTCCCCCAAACCATCCGTTGGAGCTGCGCGGCGGCAATATAAATCCTGAGCTCACTGCTCATTCCTTCTCCTTCATCATCATGGCGTTTACGGATAGTGAGCCTCCGCGTTTGACGCCTAAAAATACGTACGAACCATTGGTGACGTTCATCTAAACTGCCCGAACGAACGGAGAACGACAAAGCGAGCGACACTTCAACCCCCCCCCCCGTCCTCGCCACGAATGCCAAAAAATAGGAGCCAGAGATCACATAGCCTTTTGACTCAGGGCCTCCCATCGTCTTCCCAGTGTATCTTTATGGTACACGAGGAGAGCGAGCGCATACACTTCATGCTCTCATTTGTGCAGGAGTGAATGCTCTGCTGCGT